>NC_089874.1:43647500-44975000 GCF_040182565.1 Anser cygnoides | reverse complement strand
TTGTTTCTTCAATAAACCTACTTATTGTGTCAGCTATAGAAAACTGCCACTGGCCTCACTTCTGCACGCTGCCTCTCTGGCTCAATATATCTCACCGAGCAGCCTGGCAGTTCAGGAGACCTATTTGAGTGCTCCCTTAATTTCCCTCTATACCTTTGGCAATTAGTGGCAAGAGAGTGGACAGCCCTTGAGGTCAGACACAGAAGCAGTATGTATAACGTATGTTAATTTTTGACCCTTTCCAGGTTACAGCAGCAAGCCCCTGTTCGAAAGACCCCAGAATGGAATCGTTCTGGTTTTGTTTCAATTTTGGACTTTCCTTACATTTTTTTTCTTGTATTTAGGATGAGGCAGCACTAACAGTTACTTCTGCTGCTGGATTTTTCCTGTATGCATGAATGGATGCAATTTCCCCATAGGATCGGTTCAAAGAGTTTATGCAGTCCTACAAATTAAAATAAACTAACACAAAAGTGAACATTATGGTTTTCAGAGTATATAGGCAGATCTTTAACTCTCATTAGGCCTTAAATTATGGCTTTGAAAGCCCCTAATTCATATGTTTTTCTTACATGTTTGATTCTCCAAACACCTTGCAAAGCTATATCTTTTTTGTGTGTATTAAAGGTCTGCTAGAAATATGTAGGAGCAGACAGAGGGACCTGCATGAGGTGGTCTGGGTCACAGATCAGGTCACAGGCAAATGTTGACAGCCAGACTCCTAAAAAGATGTTAGGTTTCAAATTCAAGCCTGGGTCAGGAAGCTCTGCAAGGTCGGTACATCATACACGTAAATAAGCTGATAATGAGACAGACAGCTTAGTAGTGATGAAATTCAAGTTGTGCAGGGAGCCAGCGAAACCCCTCTGTGCTCCATCGCTCTCCCACTAAGCATTTCTTTTGACTGCTACATGCATCCCATGGAAAGACATTTCGGCCGCAGCAAAGACCATATTACATGCACTGAGATTTTGTCTGTGATGCCATCAGAGTCCAAGACAGGTTCCTTCAGATATTCCACACGATGAGGGTTTAATGTTTAATATCACGTTTACTTATTTGATCCATGTGGCCTTACACGGGACTTTGATTTAGCAATGTACGGAAAGCACACAACAAGCATGGTATAGCAGTTGTAATATACAGGGGAATCACAGTACAAACATGATTCCCAGAGCTGCGTAGGCTCCACTGTCACGATGTTTGGAGTCCCCAGTTGCCCAGCCTGTGCTGTGCTGCACATATAGCCTGGACTTCGGGGCCATGTCATTGCTGCACAAATCCCTTGACCGCAGGAGAAATGCTCCCAGCTCCTTTCAGGGGAGGAACCTGCAGGCAGCGCCCTCCTGGCCATTAGGCTACCTGCATGGCTGTGCTTTCATCGAGGTGGGCAGCAGGAAGCTCTCCCATGAATACCCTTTCTGTTTGGCAGCGGAAACGGTGAATGATGTTTTCATATAAGAAAATCCTACAGAAGCTCAAATGACCAAAGTGGGGGAATCTCTCCTCTATGGAAAGTGTCTGCCGAGCATGCTGCACATGGATCAGAGGCTTGTTCAATGGTACGCCACCTGCGGCTCCCAGCAGCTAAAGGGATGCAAGATTATCTATACCATTCTCTCCTTTAGTGTTAGCTCTAATCAATCACGTTTTAAATGATGCCTCTTAGAGTCTGAATACCTTTTTTACTGTTATCATAATGGACCCACACCTCAGGGTGCAAAACAATCATCCTCTAGGATGAAAGGCTAGATGCCTGCACATTATAATTGCTATCATTACCATTATTACTGCCTTAGGCTTTTCCACTCCTATTTGGGCTTACATATGTAGACTTTGGAATTTAAAACACTAGCATCAGAGCATTTCATGATCTCATTTCTCATCATTATTCTAAAACAATCTAATCCTAAGCAGTAGGTGAGCATAAGTACACTCTAAAGCAACTACAGTTGTAACACTGGAGAAATATACCTCATTTTATAAAAGAATTAAGCACTGTCTCATGAAATTAAAAAGGACATATTGTTTGGACAAGATTTCTCTATGCGAGTCTGGACCTTACTGAGAAAGCCAAGCCGATTAAACCAGACCACTTCTAGTATCCAGGCTGCTGTTGAACTTTAAAGAAACAGGCAGACACCTTGTGGATTTGCCTGCTGCACATGCACATGCTCAAAAAGCGATCAAATACATTCAGGGACAGAGAGATCCATCGGGCACTATTAGATCAGATATGACATCTGGCTCAAAAAGTCTCTAAGGCCCGAGATGGCAGCAACTGAGAAGGTATTTCTGAGGAATTAGCAGAGTGTGGTAGCTCAGTCCCAATAGCCTTCTCATAAACATCTGCTCCTATTCATGCTTAGGGACAAGACGCATTGACCTTCTGCCTCATCCAGTACATCTGTTAGTTCTTCTGCATTAGTATTGGGGAAGCAGGGTTGAATTACTGAAGTGAAGAAAGAGAAGCAAACTGGAAAAGACAGCATTAAAGTATGCAGGTTCCTGAAATACAGTTTATTAATGTTGCTCAGCAGATAGAAGTCAAAATGAAAACGCCTGTCTGGCAGCCTCTACAACTTAAAATTTTGCAGATACAGGTTTAGGTAAAAAGCTTTATATATACAGAACAATATGAAGCTAATTTGTTCTTGGCAAATAAAATAGCTTGCAAACCGTAGATCGGTGATGTGTTTTTATGTGGGTGATGACTGTTTGTGAAGTGACCCCAGGGAGGTCGACCTTTGTGCTCATGGACGAGTCAGTTGGGCCAAATGCACGTGCAGCTTCATGGAGCCCCGTTTCAGGTTTTTGGTGGTTAATGTCCTTTGTCACAGTTCTGTCCTGTACCCTGGGCAAATGAGGGCTCCACTGTTGTTGGCACTGTGCCTCCTCCACTTCAGAGACAATCCCTCCCTCAGGAACTCACAGGACAGACCATGACTGGAGGGAAAGAGGAGGAAATGCCTTGTCCATTGTCGCAGAGAGGCTGACTGGGGTAGAGATCCAATGCATCGAATCCCTGTCCATTATCCAGTGCTACCAACGTTTGTAGACTGCTAACCATGACCCCCATGAACCAGTGACTCTTAGGACCTTTACCTTTTGGTCACTAGGTACTGAACAGTCATCCAAAGACTGCCACACATGCTTTTTTATGGAGGTTTTTTGTCCTGAACTGATTTAAAGGAATCTGCCACAACTGGAAACACTGTGGATGCCTTCTATGCATGAGTTGTTAGAGGAGGAATACCATTTCCCCAGAACAGCAGGACCAGTGCTGAAGAGGACTGAGCAAGGAGTGAAGCAGGAGAGTTCAGGAGGAGCAGAATGGCTGTCACGCTGGATTTGGCTCTGGAGGAGGAAAGGAAGGACAGGATACCATTATGCCTGACTTGGGGAGACAGGAAGAAATGAATACCTAGCCAGACTGACACCAGTTTTTGAAATATTCATATGAAATCTGCACCCTTGATATTTCGTGCTCATACTGGTGATGTGGCCAAGCAAGTAACTGCAGTATTTCTGTCTGAGAGAGATGGCACTCTTGGGCACAGCTGGTGCATGTATCATCTGCCTTTAATGTGCCTGGCTTTACTGTGCATGTACAATGAATTCTGTGGCTGACACAGGCCTATTGCTGACTGACATAATAGACCCAAGCTGCAGGCAGTATCTCTGTCATTTAGATTTTATATTGTCTTTGTCACTCATACGTACACCCAGGGCTGACTTAAGGCACAAGTCTACCCAACATAAACCAGAGGCACTGCCTTGAGTGGGGTCATAAATCCATCAGCCAGTGCTCAAATGGTGTGTGTGATACGGGTTTATGCAGGTCATCAACGTTCAGGGCACCAAAACAGAGACAGGCCCAAAGTATGAGCATGTGGATATATGAAAAAATAAACATACGATTCCACAAAATGCCAAACAAACCCATGTTGACTCAGACACTGTTATCACAGCAGCTGCTATGTGTTAAAAAAAAGCAACCTATCCATGACATAGTCCCTTTAATGGTGTAGGAGATACACCATGATCTCACCCCAGCCCTGTCACTGCTTGTTTTCAAAAGGGCATATACATACAGCTGATGTTTGAAAGCTGGTAGCTTGCTGCTGCTTAATTTAGCATCTGTCCATGCCTTGCATATGATGAAACATGCATGCAACTGGAAGAGCAAGAAAGGGAAAAAAAAAAAAAGGAAAAAAAAAAAAAGCTGAGCAAAGAAAATCCACAGATATACCAAAACTGAATGCATTTTTCACATCAGGTATATTAATAAGCTTCACTGTCATGAACTGGAGAGATGATAGTGTGCTTGTGACTGCAAAGGTTAATGAAGATAATGAAACATACTGAAGACTGGAGGCACATCCTGATCAACATGAATCTCATGCCCTCTACCCATGCCAGCTTTGTAATCCAGTGAGTAAAATGTTCTCTCCCCACTACTGGATAAGAAAAGGTTTTTCAATCTGACAGAATCAAAACTGCGGTTTTAGTAAGTCTCTTTATTTATTCAGTTGGTGAACAAACAAGCTATTAGTGCAGGCTGTTTTCAAGCAGGAACTACATAATGGTGAATCTGCAAATTACAAATGGTTGTTATAATTAATCGCTATTGCAGGGATCATTCCACTTTTCCGTATGCTGGTTGTTTTCTCCCACAGGCTTTTTTGTTCTGTACGACTAACTTTAATGACTGTAATTGCATTTCTGAGCCTATGGGCGATCCCGAACACTTGCAGTTTAATGTTAGTGTACAGAAAGCAGCAAAAAGAACTTGTTCTATTGACTCAGAGTTAGTGAAGCAATGCAACAGTGAATAACAATACTGGCAAGTGGACTTGGAAAGAATTATAATAGAATTTTTTTCATCCACAGATCTTGTACTCAAGGAGATAACCTGACTGTGGAATTGCATTGGAAAAGTTTTTATCTAGGAATTTTAGAATGACTCAGACGATTTGATCCATTCCTGGAAGAACACAAAAAGGTGATAGAAATGCTGCTACAATGACTTCTTCGTACTTTTTTGAAAACTTGGGGGGGATGAATCTACTCTCCTGAACTAGCATTTTGTCTGCAATTACTTCTGAACCAAGAAAAATGCAATATTACTGATTTAGAGTTGTCAGTGTCACAGGAATATTCCATGTCAATCTTTTTTTTACAAAACAATTTTTAAAGGATTAAGTCCCACTGAGTAGTTTCTGGAATGTATCCCCATTCACTGGAGATGGTGGATCTGAGTACAACAGTGAATTTCTTGTAAGAGTATTTATTTCTTTATCAGATTTCTGTGGCTAGTTGTATGACAATGGCAATGTAATACATATGTCAAGTCGTAACATGTGCTTGCAGGCATGGCTAAAAAAAAAAACAACAATGTGCAAGTTTCCTGCAAAGCTCTGTGATCTTGGCTTGCAGCTTGAGAGCACAGAGCAAGAAGGATGGGAGCACTGTTACTCCTGGAGAGCTCCTCTCCTTCCAGCAGTGTAGAGAGACCATCCAGCACCCTCTCCTGCAGCAGCAGCAGCTAGTTTGGCTTTCTAAAACTAGGGCATAGGCAAAACAGACAAAAGGCTGTGTATTTCTGCTGTTCCAGCAATCCGCTGCCCTAATTATGTGATTATTTTGCTGCTGCCTCCAACTTGTCCTGGCTCATGAGCATGTGATCAAGGCTGTCCCTGAGGGTTTTTAAGTGATTAAAGCAGCTCTTGATTCTTTGGACAAGAAATGCAAGGTATAAAGCTTTAAGTCTCAGGAAGGGAAATAAATAGATTAAAAAGTATTTGGTTTAAATTCTTACCTGTTTTAAGATCTCTCGAGAAGATGATGTGGACCAGAAAACTTTTATCACAGTCACGTGTATGAGACAACGTTCAGAAACTGCATCTGAGACACACTGTTAGCTTTAGAGCTGTGGTAAAGGAATAGAAACAAAAACCAACAAGTAGTTGTCTAAGGAATCTTGAAGGAGCTATCAGTGGAACTCTGAAACAGAAAATGCAATGTACATTTCCAGACATTCTTCAAAACAAAGAGGGACAAACAGAATTTTTCATGCTGTAGCTGTGAATTTGCGCTTTTCTTGTTGTTGTTTGCTCAGTCTGTTGGTTTTTGTCCATATTGATAGAAAACCATAAATGCTTTTAAAGCTGATGACAAATGAGTTTTGTAACTGTGTACTAAAAGCAAAAAAAATGCATCCTTGAACTCTGAGGAGAATCACGTCTGACATTCTTCAACATGTAGATTCCAGATGTGGTTTGTGACTTCCTTGCTTGAAACCCTACAATCCTCACCCCACAAATTAGCAAGCTAGCAAGGTATACTGCTATATGTAGAATGTTCATATCAGGCAATCGGAGAAAGTGCTTTTTGACTTGGAAAAAAAGGTTAAGCACGTAATTGCCTCAGAAACTTCCTTTAATTTTCTGTAGCTGAGTCACTGACCAGACCCCTGCTGCCCATCATGGTCCCAGATCCATAATTTGGCTCTGCCTGCAGTTCTCACAGTTGATCTTGAGACAGAGAGGTGAATGTGAACAAAGCAGGTCTTCGGGCGCAGTGGCCTAGTCAGTGAAGGCTCTTTACAACACTGGTGAAAAGTCTCCGGGAAGATTGACAGAAGTGATGAACTTGAGCAAAAGGACATCACGCACTTCCACTGATATCAACACAAAGCATGAAAAAGGTAGTGAAAATTTAGGATGAATGGGAGAACCCCTCTGTTTATTGGACCTTGCAAAGTGCGCACAGAAACTGGGGGTGGACCTTGTTCCTATGAACTGATGAGGTACCAGGCAAGAAAACAAACTCATCTTATTGCAACCACCGGTATCTTCATAACGTCCATTATTACGTTAACATTTCTCTCCATTTCACCCTATCTCTCTCTCATCAGAGGATATTTTGAGGCCTCTTAATATTGTGCCATTGAATGCTGTATGAGTGTTGGAACAGATGCAATTCTGTGGTCTCTTGAGATGTATAATCATCCATTCCCTCTGCTGCTGTGACTGTACAGGGAAATGAAGCAGTGTCTGCTGTGTACCCTGTGTAGATGTGATATGATAAATGTATTGCAAAAACGTGTCTGTAATGAACACTTTATTCATGTCCACAATATTTTAGTTTCTAGAGATTTGCTATTGATCATAGCAACTAGTATTCATCTGTGAATCTGACAATATCAGTCACTGTATTTTAAATCCACATATTTGTGCTCAATGGTACCAAAAGCAATAAACTTTTCCTTGGGGCTGTCAGCAATCCAGCTCATTTGTCATTTTTAAATGGACACCTGAGATAGATTCTGTCCAAGCAAAGCAAATCAATACAGTCAGTTACACTAAATGCATTAAAACAAGGATACTTGAAGGGGAAAAAAAAAGTTGTTGCAGCAAAGGAAATGATGGAGAGGTGTGCACACTATAGGCATGGTGAAGGCTGGGAAAATGGCAGCAAGTTTAATCTGTGCCTTGGTAGTGAAGAAGAGATGGAGAATCAGATGAAGGGAGCTATAAAAAGGATAGGGCTGAGGAAGGAACTGAAGAAAAGCCAAAGAGGTAGGCTTAGGAAAGAAAAACAAGACAAAGTAGGGGATCTAAGATGGGCCCTGAGTTGAATCAGAGGAACTGATGAAGAAACCAGTTACCTACCATGCCACAGATGCTGGGCTGGCCTGGAGGGGAATCTTGCTTTTAGACCATTTGATTTAGGACCAGTGTTCTGGACTTTAAAAGCAGCTGGGGGATTTTACAGCCCATATCACTTACACTGCTATCATGGCTTTAGCACAGCAATAAATGTCACAAGCAGCGTTGTGCGACAGCCCAGCTCTTGCAAATGGTGAAGAAAGAAAAAGAATCTCTCATACCTATTTTTACAGAAGTTGATGAATGCTTTGGAAGGTCAGGTTTTACTTTCTTTGTGAACATTACACTGTGGTCACTGGTGGAAGTAGGCTGTAGAACTAGCTGAAGTGATGGTGGATGCCAGTGCTTTATTTTTTACTTCAAAGTGTTTACGTTTGATGTTAGCAAAAAGAGTATGCTTTACCATGGGGTTGTAAGCAATCCAGCTCCTCTGACATTTAAAATGGACATTTGAAACAGATTCTGCCCCAGCAGAGCAGACTAATGCAGTCCGTTGGACTAAATGCATTAAAACAAATATACTTGGATGGAAGAAGAAAAAGATGCCTCAGAAAGGGAAACGATACAGAAGAAAGGAAGTACATGCAGCAGGCAGGGAATCAGGATGGATGGGAGGCTTTGTCTTTAACCAGAAATAGCCAAATTGATCCAGGAAGATCATCATTAATCCAACTTTAATAACGTGTTGTCATCAAAAGAAATGACCTCTGCTCCTAATCGCAGAGCACAGTAGAGCAGAGGTCCTGAAATGGGTAGGCTATGTAAGGAACCTTATAGGTGAGTCACTAGGCTGCAGCTGGTTCCTTGTTCTCCTTTCTTTATTCATAGATCAGAGATACTGTAATTCATCAAGATCATTACGAGAAAAGAAATCGAAGAAGTGCATTTTTATTTTATTTCTTTTTACATTATGTGAATCCGAATCCAAGAAGAATAGGCAAATGATGACAAAGTGGTTAAGGTATCTCACTGTGATTCCAGAGCTCCTGTCTCTGGCAAACCCATCCTGTAGGCTGTCGTGCAATCCCCGTCTGGAGCTGATCACACAGGTCGGACAAGTGATGGGAGCCTCATCTTTGTGACACTGCTTTCACACATGCATCTGAGTACATGCTAACCCTGCTGCCCAGGCCAGGTTCGGTAAGGAATCCACCAAGACTACAAACCCAGGGGGGCTGATATGTTTCAACGTGAATGGAAAGGAAGCCTTGAAACTGTAGAGGTGCTGGTTTGTGAGGGCTGAGAAAAGCCCTGCTGAGGCAACACTTGTTTCCTACAGAGGAGGGAGGGATATACCCACAGCGTCACCTCTAGGCAGCACACTCGTCCTCCCTTTGCTCTGGGACAGAGCTGAAGAACGTTTAGGGACACACAGCTCTGTAGGCAAAGCCAGATCGGTTTCCGGAAAGAGAGCAGCAGCTGGAGGGGAAAGGGAAATTTAATTTTATTTATTTTTCTTTCCCTGCGAGGGCCGGGCGGAGGGGCGGTTTCCCGCCCAGCGGCCGCCCCGCTGAGGGGAGGGAGATGGCGGGCGGGCGGGTTCCCCCTTTGGGCTCTCCCCTTCGGCTCCTTCCCTCGGCTTTTCCCGTGCAAAGGGGGAAATTTGGCGCTTTGTCGCAAACCACAAGCGGTGCTCGAAGCTTTCTCAGCCGGGGCGGTGAGCAGAGGGAAAGCTCAGCGGGTTCGGCCTCTCCCTTTAGGCTCCGTGTGCTTGTTTTACTTCTTTTCTCCTCCTCCTCCTCCTCCTCTGAAGGCAGGTCTGTGAAACCTTCTCTCGCAGGTTTCACAGCAGGTTTCAAAATGCTGTGGTTTTGTTTATTTTTTTGCATCGCTTGAAAAGCGTTCACCTGCAGACCACTTCTAAATAAACGCTAATGTCTGTGTATCTCCAGTTACTGTGTGAAGAAAGATACCGTGCTTGCCCATCCGCCCTATGAACAAACAGGTTAGTACCTAAAGTAAGTGTTTGATGTTTCAGGTAACTTGGAGAAAGGAATCTCAACGTATAATATGCACTGGCATTTGTACAGATGTATATTTAACTGGTTAAACTCAAAATGTTGGTGGCATGAAGAAGTTCAGTCAGCTTTCCTTTGCAGACAGGCATTCCTTTTGCTTGAACTGAAGCGTAGAAAATGATCTTCCAGTATACCTGTGTGGTCCACAATACTTAACTGGCTGTGGAAAATACACGGTTGTGTTTCTGTCTTGCTTCAGGGTAATATTTTAATAATGGAATTAAACTGCTTTTTGATACTTAATTAAAATCTTATTTGGCTTTTTGCTAGCAAGCGTGGGATGTTAGCTCCAGTGAGTTACTTGCCTTACACCTCTCTTCAACGTCCTCTGTAGGTACCTCTGTAGATTTCAGTGAACACGATAAATATTACTGTGTTGCCTGGGATGTGTGAGACCTGGGTGAGGCTAGCTAAAATTGGGTGCAGCCCTGCACTTCTGACCCAGTTATGTGAAATCTTACACCGACTTGTGCAGTTCGGGTGGTAAGGTGTCACCTGTGTGGTGACTTCAGGAGGATATGGAGTGTAAGGTGTTCTTCTGACACAAAGCCTATTGCTGAAATTGGAATTTACATGTTATTCTCTGATGAAATTGTCCTATTTACTAATGGGACAAGATTGTACGAGGAATGTCTTAAGCTCCTTTGCCCAATATGCTCCCTGTCAGAAAAGGTTTTTGAAAAGAGAAAATGTGTCTAATGAAGGTGAATTCCAGTACGAGGAAGGCACATGAGAACTTCGGCAAGCCAAGATTTCAGTGTCCCTTTGATAAAACGGGTATAGCAGAAAACCTTTCAGCAGTCATCATGGGTGTTCTCAAGTGTTAATAGTATAATAATGATTATTGCTCCTCTCTTTAGTAGTGCTTTAGTTTTTCAAATACTTCTTTGCTGAGTTTCTTTTTTTCCCCTTGATAATGACTTACCTTTTCCAGCACTAAGTGTCAGTGCTTTGATCCACGAATGAATGGTATAAATTAGGTTGCAAGTAGATAAGTTCTCTTTCAGTCACCTTTCAATTATGGATAACACAGGCTGAGGAACTAACAGGCCTTAGAATATGGAAGCTGTGTGAAGAAGCATTTTGTTCTGCCCTTCCGCAGCCCTCTGGCTCTGGTTGGAGCTAAGGAGACAGACGATGTGCTGCAGGTACAGTGGGCTGACACAGGGTGCTTTGGCCATGGACTGTAGACCACATCTGACCTCCTGTCCTCTGCAACTGACAGTTGCTGGAACATCTGGGCACTTTTGTGTCCTGAAAAGTCACCAGAATACCATCAGGATGAAAGAATTAGGAGATGGGAGTTAGGATAGATCATGCCAGACTAACCTCATATTTCTATGCCAGAGTAACTGGTTTCTGAAAATGAGAAAGGCAACAAAGTTCTCCTTGTGTTCCTCTGAAACTTCTATGCTTGTCACCTACCACTTGTTTCCTCCTCAATCCCCATGGAGCATAAGAATTTTCAATATGGGATTTTCAGACTTGAAGGCCTTTTGGAGTGAAGAGCTGTCAGGCTAGGGACATGCAAAAATAAAGGATGAATAGGAATAACAGGAAACTTCAAACGCATTTGAATTCTGGAAAATATTTCTAGAGGTTATAGACACCCTTATCTTCAGTGTGCATGCTTCATGTCACCTTTACGTTGGTCTAGTATAACTACACTTTAGATTTATGTGGATTTAATACTTATCCTGGCAAGATCTTTGAGTTAAACTGTGTATTTTTACTTTTTGAGTAATACAGAAAGATAATAATAGGCTCCACGTTAATATGTGCACAGACAGACACACGAACCTACTTCACGATCGCATTGGCAGTTAGAAGACAGTTGCCTACTTCATTGTTCTTAAAACCTTCCTAGTTTCTTGCTAAAGCAGCCTGTATCTAGTATAGACCATGACCTTACATCTCTGGCAGGAACCGTCATCTGCGTTCAGCAGCCGCCAGCATTGTGTCTGCGTGGCTGTGTCTCTGTCACAGGCGTACATGGGATGGTTGAGGGTGCTCTAGCCCCAGCCTGCCCATTGCCCTCATCTCCTGAGGCAGTGGGAGATGGAGAGCCTGCATCTACATGTCGGCACGGTGGGAGACAAGCAGACTGGCAGCTAAGGATGAAATCTGGCATCACGAGTACAACCGTATACACACGCCCCTTCTAGACAATGGCAAGTTAGTGATAGCAAAGCACCAAGCAGTTCTTGGGAAGAAATTTTTATGTAGCACAATCCGTTTGATGAAACGAGATTTTTTGAGGAGTCTTGATTGATTCAGGGCCTCAGGTCTTATACACAGTCACTGGATCCTTTCACACTCCTTAAGTGTTTCCCTTTTTATTGTTTCAGGATGCTCACCAGAACTCCAAGTGTTGTTGCCCAAGTGTTCCTTCTTCTTAGCATAATTCTTGTCATTGCTATTGCAGTGATTCAGATAAATCAGCAAAAGATCCTCTCCCCAGGGCTTAAGGTAAGCCTTAAAATAGGTAAGGACAGAGAACAATGTTTTGAATTGATATTTAATAATGTTCCTTTCTAAATAGCATTTTATGGGGTAATGCGAGTGACTTTACAGCCACAAATTAATGATTCATCACATCTTTGTCATGGGAAAACTGAGGCTGAGATAAAAAGAGAATTGGCCAAGATGACAGAGTAAGTCACTTGCAAAGCAGGAAAAGCATTCCTTGGTTCAGTGTCTGTGATGCCTATCACACAAAGTCTTCTCCAAGACTGAAAGGCCAAACACAAAAAAATGCCACTGCTTTTTTTTTTTTTGTCTGAGATTGGAAGTAATTTCAAAATAATTCTGAAGTTATTTCAAGTATATCCTGGAGTTGAAATTCTGCTCTCAAGCACAGCTTGAGAGGAAGGTTGTGCTGAAATCATTGCAAACCACTCCTGAGGATCATAAAGCATTCAGGCTGTAAGTGTGCATTTTCTGATTTACCACACGTTGGGACTTGCTGGCTATTGACAGAAGCAAAGTAGCTTCATGAGGAGGGGCAGAGCAAACTGAAAAAGACAAACGGAAAGAATCTGAGAAGTAGGTTCAGGCTTTGCCTTGTGCTGCAGGTTCTTCAGTGAGAGAAAACTGAAGACAAAGCTATAGAAACTGGCCTTCTAGAGAAGCCCTGCAGTCTGGACAATAGCTACCAGCTTGTACAATTTGTCAGATCCTTCTTGGAAGGCCTTTCTGCCTTTCCCTCTGCGTTTGTGTTTGTGGCTAGTTCACATAGTGATAGGCTAATGTCTCGCTACACTTCATGAAATTATGAATACCTTTGGATTTAGAATAATTTCTATTTCGCCTAAAATCTGTATTCTGAAACCAGTTTTATGTGTTTGTGTGGTGTGGCAGAGTGTGTGTGCTGGGATCTTGCACGAGGACACAGTGCCTCAAGTTTACTCCCTGTTGTGTCCCAGATCTCTGCTTGGAGCAGTCTCACATCCTCACAGTTTGCCAGGCAAGACTGGACTGATGTGTAGGCTGATGACACCAGCTAAACGACAACCTGTACATCACTTGTGTTTGTCGCTAGTTCAGTTTCACATTCAGAGTGACAAAAATGTCCACCTTGTGCCTCTAGTCCAGGTGAGACCCACCTGGACTATCTGGAGCTGGTTTAGACGGGCTGTAAGCCTGCCTGTGTGGAAAATTGCAGTTGATATGGAGGGCCATATGTTTCATTCCTGAGACACCAAGTAGTCCTCAGTGAATGAAGAACACTTGCAAGAAGTAAATCTTTAGGAGCAAGGAGGACCTTGGTATGGCAGTGTGAAACCCTCCAGTACTTACCTGGTATTATGGAGCCTGGAAATGGTAGTGTCCTGAAGTCTATGCTTGATTAAAATTTAATATGGCAGTAACGTGATGAAAACGGACTTTCTTTTTGTAAATGGCCTCGTCCTTCTGCTTCTGGCACTTCTTTGTGAAACCATAACAGGTACTGAAGTATAATTAGAGCTTGCGTTATCTGTGGCGTAACAGGTCTTTTCCAGGATGCATGTTGAGAGCGTCCAGATTCATTCCTTCGTGGCATAAAAGATAATTTTTTCTCGGTGACATGGTTGGTGAAGAAGTCCAGAATTGTAAATGATGCTAGCTCTAAATGTAATGAACCTTTGTACCAGCTGAAAAAAATAATCTGCTTGTCTACTGGTGCTTTGTGAGCCCTAACGAGGAAAAAGTCAGGCTGAAAAGGTGATTAATCCCGGGGCTTGTTCCTCCTCCCTGTTGAGGTTACTTTTCTTCAAGATGTACAGACCGAGCTGTTCACGTGAATATTCCTGACCTGTTTTGGCCACAGCTAGGCTGGTTGAGTGAATAGCATAAAACTGCCTGCGAGGCAGCACAGAAGCGCTCACACAGGTCGTTTTGCGAGGGGACTGAGGGGCACCCTCTGGCAAGGGAAGGACGAACGGTAGGGTGGGTGGTAGTTGTCTCTTCAGCGAGCCCGCTGCAGCTAAAAGAGATACGTGAGTGCACCTTTAGAGACAAAGTCTGGTTTATTGTTACCTGGCGTTTTATTTAGCTTCTGGTAAGTGCGTGCAGGGTTCATAGGATTATGAAACAGCCCCTGGAGTCCCTTTCAAAAAGGAGTATATATATTTTTTTAAAGGAAACAAGAGGAAAAATGTAGGAAAAATGGGAGGAGGAGGAGAAAATGCTAGCTACACGTTGGTTCAGATAATTGTACCACTGCTCTTTGGGATGTAATTTTGTTACTTTCAGGAAGCAGGATGGGAAATGCAGGTAAATCCTGAAGCAGGAGGATGGAAATGGGTCAAAAAGCCTCACGGTTAGCTGAGGTAAAAATATTACTTTCCAGCTCTCCTTGGGCACGATAGTTAGCACTAAAAATAGCCAAGTTAAAAGCTTCTGGTTGACACTTGGAGCTGACTGAGACTAGATTTAATTAATAGCCCTTGAGTAAATCTACCATTACTGCATGATGTGTCTGCAGAGTGCTCATCTGTCTTTTGAGGAGGGGGAGCACACTTCAAGTGTCTTTGCTGAAATGGTGCTTGAACGGAGCCTGACGGCCTAGCGGATTGATAGTGGCTGTGGAACCTTTCGCCTTGTAGTTGATCAAGTTAAATAGCAGCTGGGTAAATACGAGCGAAATTTTCATTACCTAACAGCCCTCTGGGAGACAGACTGATATTAGAGGTAATTCTTTGAGGGCCGTGAGTTTGTAGGATTACAGTGGGAAGGTGGGAACTAATGAGGTGCAGAGGCTGAACGGTCTGCCACCTGAAGCAGCGATCTTCCCCGGTCAGACCTGAGGCTCTCCAGGGAGGCAGTGTGATGAAATGGACGGGGCTGCTGCTGCAGCTGCTGATACTGCTTTGCAGCCAGATGGAGGCTCTCATTTTGCAGTATTGTTCAGCTCCTTCTGTTTTTTGTTTTTTTGAAGAAAAAATGCTGCCTAAGAAATGAGCCCTATTAATGTGCACTTCCTACCAGTTAGATGGTTTTGGAAGAGGGGGACAGCTGAACTTCCTTTGGGGGATCCAAAAGAGGATAAACAAAATTGCAGTTTGCTTTCACAAAATCCCAGAAGGCTGAGGTGGGAAGGGACCTCTGGAGGCCACCTGGCCCAGCTCCCTGATGCAGGTCGCCCAGGGCACATCCAGGCAGATTTTGGAGATCTAAGGAGGGAGACCGGGCAGCCTGTGCCCCATCACCCGCACAGCACAGAAGTGCTGCCTGGTGTTCAGAGGGAACCTTCTGCATTCAGTTTGTGCCCACTGCCTCTCATCCTGGCACTGGGCGCCACCAAAAAGAGCCTGGCTCCATCTTCTTTGCAAAATCCCTTCAGGTATTTACACGCATTGATGAGATCCCCCCTGAGCCTCCTCTTCTCCAGCCTGAACAGTCCCAGCTCTCTCAGAGGAGAGGCGCTCAGGTCCTTTCATCACCTCGTTAGCCCCACGCTAGACTCTCCCCAGTACGTCCAGTTCTCTCTTGTACCTGGGGGTCCAGAACTGGACACAATATTGCAGGTGCAGCCTCACGAGCTTACCTTCATGCCCTTTGCCTGCTGCCTGGTTGCCACAGTTTTCTGCTGCCACAAAAGGTGGGGAAGAGGGTGACTGATCTGGTGGGCAGTGAAATGAGATGGAGAAGCCCGTACTTTAATCCTGCAGAGTGCCCAGTGGCTTTGGGCAGGTCATGGTAATATTTTTCATTTACTTCATAAATGAAAGTGGGGTAATGTTGATTCTCTTTCCCTCCCTTGTTGTCTCGCACTCTGGCACAGGCTATTTTCAGAGCTAGACTCACACGTGGCTACCTAAGCCACTCAAAGGAAAAGCTTTATGGCAAAATTAGAAAAAAACCAGGCTTGTTTCATCAATCTTCCTGTGGGCTATTACACATTTTTACCTCTTTGCTCATGACTTTATGGATCCCTGGGGCATCCTTGAATCTAAAGCCTGTGCTTAGGTATCAAACCCTTCCTTGTCCAGTGAGTGTAGTTGGGATAATGGAAAAGCAATTTGCTGCAAAATTGGGTCTTAACACAGTGCTATAAATGTGTCTGTGTGGATTTTGAACCTGATGCGGAAAGGAGATGAGCACTCTCCATTTCCAGTGAATTCATGATTGAGGACATACAGCATGCTCTTTGTGTTACACGCTTTGTTTTGCTTATCTGATGGATTTCTGCCTAACCACCTGACACTAGTCAGGTAAATATTTACTCTTGTAAATATTTACAAGAGTGTGCCTGCACTTCCTAAAGGGTTTGATGATGCAAAGTACAGCTGCATGCAGGCCTTTACGGTGTCACCGTTTGTCTCTTGTTGTTTGTCTCTTAATCTGTTATTTTTTCTCCCCAGTACGGAATAGTTCTTGATGCTGGATCCTCACGGACTACAGTCTATGTCTATGAATGGCCAGCAGAAAAAGAAAACAACACGGGAATAGTGAGCCAAACCTTCAAGTGCAACGTGAAAGGTATGCTCAGACTGCAGTTCCTCGTTTCTTTCTAGCCTCCAGGAAGAGGTTAGCTGAAAGCTTATGCTGTTTTCTGTTTTGTTTTCCACTGTGTTCCCTTTTCAGTGCTGGGGAGCGAGCACTGTTAAGACTGTGTCTGTATCTCTCTCTTGTACAGCATCAGTCCTTCTCCTGTTGATACAGTAGGATGCTCTAATTTCCAACAGAGAGAGGAAATTATAGCCAAACCTGGTTTACTCCACTGCAGCACGTGATTGGTGCAGACAGAATTTGATTTACAGAGAGACAGGCCCTGTAAATGCTTCGACCTTGTGCACTGGAATAATTTCTTTTAAAAGAAAAGTATAAAATATATTTAAAATAGCTTGGAATAAAAAGTCTTTGAGAAGAATGGGGAATTATCCCTGGTTAGATGTTTGCCATGAATTTTGATGGGGCAAAAATGGATGCCAGCTATGCTATTGAAGTCTGACAAATTAGCTTTTATTTTCCAGCAGTGTTAGTGGTGTTTAAAGAAACTTTTGCTGTTTGAGTCAGGTTTCCTAGAGAAACAAAGCTCATGCAGTTTATCTGGAATTACTCAGTGATTACTTTGAAAGAGGCGACTGAGGGGGGATTATGGAAGGCACGCAGGAGCTGAACAGGAAGAGCTTGTCCTAGAGCTACAGAGACAAGAAAGCTAGGAAGCATCTAATGAAATTACCGAGTAAAATAGCTCCATTGCAGAACTGTTTCTAACAGGATGTCGTAGCTGTGTCAAATATCCAGTTGTGTGGTGCTAGAAGGTGTCCCATGGCAAGTACCACTGGCTACCTGCCATGTCTTTTGCCTGAGGTTTTGCACTGATTCCTTTCAGAGAGAGGAAGCTAAGCTGTACTGACTTTTGCTTAGACTCCAGCGTCGTTAAGTATCTGCTTTAACAGTTTGTTGTGGATTACTTCGTAATAACTTTCAAAGCTCTTAGTCAACTTCAGCAACACATCCGGCCAATTCCTTACCCCCCAAGTGGTCCGTGCATCAAATCCCTGTCTCTCCAATTTAGAGACAAGGATGTCGTGGGGGACAGTGTCAAATGCCTTGCGCAAGTCCAGGCAGATGATACCAGTTGCTCTTCCCCTATCCACCAGTGCTGTTACCCCATCGTAGAAGGCCCCCAGATGGGTCAGGCACAATCTGCCCTTAGTGAAGCCGGGTTGGCTGTCAGCAATCACCTCTTTATTTTCCATGTGCCTTAGCATAGTTTCCAGGAGAATCTGCTCCATGATCTTGCTGGGCATCTCATCTGGTCCCATAAAGTCTCAGTGCAAGTATTGTTGATCTCTGATAATAACTGTGGCACTCGAGGAGAATTTTTCCCTTCTCTCTCGGTCATGATCACGTAAAATCCTGCATCCTGGTTTGTGTTTGGAAATGGCTGTCTGAGATGCAGCTCTGGAGGTCCATAAGTAGCTGGGGGATGAGTTTCTTGACATTGCCAACATTTCTATCATCAGCATTAAGCACGTGTGGACATTCTTAGCAATTTTAGAGAGAGGAAAGGAAAACAAATGTAATGTGCACAGAAGAAATGTGCTGTCACGTGCCTGATGATGTGTCCTCACAGGCTGCAGGGAAGTGGCAGCCTGCCTGCCGAGGTGTTGCCTCGAGGGATACTGGTGTAAGAAGGATGCACAGAGAAACTGAGTTACTGTTCTCCTCTAAAAATGACAGGGAGTACTTTGTGAATTTGCTTTAATTGCGTTAGGTTTTGTTTTTACCTTGAGGGGAAAACAAAAAATTGCAAAACAGAGGAGTCCAAATTGCTGTGAACTGTTCACAGGTCCAGAGGGGCCTTAACCACAGTCAAACAAAGTACTTCTCCTCATCCAGGGTAACAAATCAGCATCTCTCACCGCTCCAGGCTTGGGTGGCTCTGCACCGGAGCAGGCAGAGGGTTCGTGGGGCAGGCTCCCAGCAGAGCTGTGAGGGAGGGTGACAAATCCATCTGCTCTCATTACTTCAGTGACCCTCTGACCACAGCCTAAGGCCCTTAAACTGGGGGGGTGGTTCTGGGCCTACCAAGAGGCAGATTGTCGTGTACCTACTGAACTTGGAAGTCAAATCATCAACTAATTTGTAACCTCCATAACATTTTCATGATTTAATTTCTGCCTTTGTTAGGTACCTCTGCCTTGTCTGTTCAAGCCAGCCCCAAATGAAAACCCTTTAGTTGTAGTGCAGTAAGCACCTGCCCCAGA
This sequence comes from Anser cygnoides, assembly GCF_040182565.1. Taxonomy (NCBI): domain Eukaryota; kingdom Metazoa; phylum Chordata; class Aves; order Anseriformes; family Anatidae; genus Anser; species Anser cygnoides. Next base: position 44,956,109 of record NC_089874.1, on the reverse strand, counting down.
ACAAATGGTCACAGCGCTGTGTCCTGCTCGGCCTGTTCCTGAACACCGAGAGACTGAGGCTGCTGCCACCAAGGGGGTGTTTGGGGGCTGTTAGACGACAGCAGCTGCTGAGGGAGTGGAACAGCAGCTGCTGCTGGGTTTTCCTCTGATGACAGCTTTTTTTTCCAGCTTGAGGCCTGGCTGTGCTAGACTTAAAACTTTTAGAAAGTCTTATTCCAAACCAGGGCTGGAATATCTAATGAAGACGTGGTAGTGTTTGTAAGTTCACACCGTGGAAGGAGGAGTGGTGGAAAGTGGAGGCTGTAAAGTCTCCTTTTTTATTTTTTCCTTTATTTTCTTCTTTACCAATGCAGGGGCATATGTGGCTGAACAGAAACGGTTCCTCATTTAACTCTCTGAGAGCTGCCCTCTGCTTAGCTTGGGGTCGGGCTGGTGGGAGAGGTGGCTGTGGCAGGAGAACTGGATGGGGCTCTGGCAGGGTTGTTCTCCGCGGGGCAGTGGCTCCGTGGGAATGCCTGGATTTCTCTGTGCGCCGCTTCCCTGGCTGGGGAATTTTAGTAAGGAATGTTGTCATTCACACCCAAGTTAAGCCTGAACAAGTTGAGGTCCTGCTGGTCCTTGGGGCGTTGAGCAATGGAGGAAAGCCTTTGATGTTAATCGTTCAAGTAGCGACGCCTTGCGCAGCACAGTGTGACTCAATCCGGATATTGTAAGGCCTTGGAAATTGGAGGGCTGTGAAATACCAGGTACCAACCTAGACTTGTACCTCTGTGAGTTCGAGAGCCATTTGTGTGCATCTGGGAATTTCACCAGCAATTCCCTGCAGAAGCCCCTTTATTTTATTGTCAGTTGAGAGCAATGAGCTGCAGAGGTGCCATGGTTCCCACAACAATTGCGGCGAAACAGGTTAGGAAATCTTTCTCTTAGGTCGTGGAAGGAGGGATTTTCTCGATTTTGGCAGATCAGGGGAATTTTACGTTCATTAGACATCTTAGTTTCTACAACATCTGCCATAAGTAAGCCTATTTTCCTCATGAATGTTGCACTATTGCCATTATGGCATTAGATGGCTATACTTACATATTTGTATATACCATATATATATATATATTATATGTGTGTGTTTATAGATATATGTATATATAAAAGCTGCAAGCAGTTTCAGATAGCTTCTCTGCCTCACACAGCTGAGCCAGTCACTACACTGTTTATTCCTTAAGCAGCCGTAGTTTTCAGCCACCCTGTCCTTGTTTACAACTACAGGAGGAAAGGTGGAGCCTCTTTCTCATAACAACTGTTTGCATAATTAGGCTAATTTGGAGTTGGCAAAGCAGAATGCAATCAATCTACTTGTTCTCTTTTAGGCCCTGGTATATCCAGCTATGAGAATAACCCAGGAGCCCTTGCCAAACCCCTTGATGACTGTCTGAATAAAGTCAAGCAGAGAATCCCAGTTCATCTACATAAAAACACTTCTGTTTATCTGGGGGCTACGGCTGGCATGAGACTGCTGAGGTATAGTGCAAACCTGAACTCCCCTGCATGCGTCCCAGCATAGCAGTCTGTGCAAAAAGAATGTGAAAAATGTACTGGGCACATTTCTGTCCACTGGAAATTGCTCTTTTGAAAGGAAATGGAGCCCAGCCAACTGAATTCAATTAACTTTCTTGATAGGGAAAGGAGGGCTGTATGACAGTCCTCTGCTGTACCATATTGAAAAGAAATGCTTGCTTTACTCTGGAGAAGGCAAGCATTTAATTTTCTCTTCCAAAGCTATCTTAAAATCCAGCGTTATGTAAACAGATGATGTCTGTGCCTATCTGAGTGCAGCAAAAGCAGATTAAAGCTACACACTGCAGAGCTTTCTTAGTGCGAATGCGGTGTAATGGGACTTTTGGGGTCTCTCTGTGGTTTGAGCCATGGTACAAACTGTTTTTTATGTTTGGTCTGTGACTGAACAGAGAGGGAAGAAAAACTTAGGACTGTTCTAGCCAGCAGCTGTCCTATAAGCACTCAGTTCACTAAAAAGTGTGTGTAAGAAACAAAATACCCATGAGCTCATATGATAAAGAGTGAAGTTTATACATAGTGGGCGAGTTGCCTGCTGCAGTGACGCTGGGTACCTGGCTGTTCCCTACAGTAAGCTTCCCCTTTAGGCTAAAACAATGTCAATCTTGTGTTAGAGTTTTCTTGAATTTCTAGTTAGTGAAGAATAAACATGGAATTGCCTTTCCAGATGCTCAGTGTCTCCTGTTTTGTGAATTGCTTAGGTTGCAAAATGAAACAGCAGCCAACGAAGTCCTTGCAAGCATTCAGAACTACTTCAGAGCACAACCTTTTGAATTTAGGGGTGCGCAAATCATAACTGGAACAGAGGAAGGGGTGTATGGATGGATAACAGCCAACTATTTAATGGGCAATTTCTTAGAGGTGTGTGGAAAAAAATGCATGCTTTTCTTTTCACTGTTGTCTCTGTTATAAATGAAAAGTTTCATTTGTAGTTTCATGTGTATAAAGAGAGGAAATGCCTGTTGAAACATGAGAGCTATAACTGTAATTTCACACTGTAACATCTAACAAGGTCTTGTCGTGGCAGTAACTGAACAAAGCAAACATAAGTGAAAGGATACGATGTGACAGATGCGATAAAGGTAAAATTGTTGACCCACAAAACAGGGCTCTTCCATAAATGACTTGAAGATGCCTCGCACAGAAGAGAAGTTGCGTTGCTCTTAAATGCATTGGTATGTTAAAATGTGGCAGGTGTAGACTGTCGTGACAGCGGTGCCAACTAAAGATGTTTCCACCTGCTTTTCTGTGACGTACTTCTTCAGGTGGTCGCTATCTGCAGTTCGGCTGGTGAAGGGTCTGTGCAGCTTTAGGAACCTCCAAACTGTTTGGCAATTTTAGTGCATTTGTCTTAAACAGACAAGACGTTTGTCTTAAGCAGCAAAGTTTACGTGGCCAAATATGCCTCAGCCGAGACAGAAATCGCTGACGGAGGTCATTCCAGTGCTGCTGAAAAGCAGCAGGCTGTGTCGCCAACTGTCACGGCTGGACTTGGGAGCGAAGGTCAGTCAGCGGGTCCTCCTGCTTCGTGCAGTGTTACCAGCATAAAGGTCCTTGCACTGCTCCTTGAACTTACAACAGTGTCAGGCAGGTGCTCCACGGCAGACAGTATTTTCTCTGGGAATTTTTTCATTCCCAGTAAAAACAGTCCCAAGACGACCACCAACTGCTTGTCTGTGTTTATGGCAGTTGTGTGCTGCTCTTCGCATACTGCACTTCTTCCAGATAGCCTTGCTAGGTTGACAGAAAGTTCAGCCAGACCATTGTTGTTCACTGTCTGGGCAGAACGGTTGCTGTTCAGTCACGGCAATTAATAAGCAGGAATTGGATGTTGGTGATCCAGGTGATACCTGACAATGAATGTGCTGTTGGTTCCCACAAAGTTAAGAAAGATTATATTAGAATCACGTGTTCTGGCACAGCATTCCTCATTTCATGCAACAATGAACTTCGGGGTGGTGCCAGTCTTCCACCACCTGAATTTTAATAATGGAAGTTTCAAATTGCATAGGGCAGATCCACAAGGACTTCTGAAGGGACTGCGAGGTGCTGTGAAGCCAGTTTAGTGTAGTGAGTGGTGTGAAGTCCTAAGCATGGAATATCACAAGTAGGAGAGAGAAGCTTTTCACCATTCCTGTGACAATAATGGTGTGAAGAGTGGGGCTAAGAGTGGAATTCTGCTGGGGGCTGTTAAAGGGAACCTTCTGCTGTAGGTTTTTCTCATAAGCATGTTTGCTAGCCCATAAAGTTTCTTTTCCCTTCTTCTACATACATATCATCCTCAGTAATAATACTACAGTAAATATGGAGATAGATAATGATACAAAAATACATTCTGCTCTGTGACTGTGTGGATCAAATAAATAATCTGGGGAATGTTTTGGGTGATAGGGAGAAGCACCAGCTGTGAATGGATGAGATTTATTGCCACTGCAGTTTCAGTGAAGGAAATGTGCAGATTAGGGGTTCTCGTTCCTTTGACTTTGATGAAGATTTTGTTTGACTTTACTGCTCTTTTCCCTCTATTTTCATTCTCTTTTCCTGTGTGATCTTTTAGTGTTTTATTCCTTTAATAATTCCTCTTGCCTTGAAACAAGCAAATCTTCATGCTAGTTCCATCCAGATTTGTTCAAGATCTCATGGGTAACCAGACTTCAATTTCCTGCATTCTGCTACTGATACTGATCTGGCTAGTGCTTTGATTATTGTGCTGTCGTCTTTTTCCATCTTTCAACCTCCTTTTACTCTGTGAAAGTACATCCCTCATATTTAAAAAAAAAAACAACACAGAGCTAGGATTTTTCAGAAAGGGTGAAGGACAAAGGGTGGGGGGAATCTAGAATAGTTAAGTGAGGAGTAGAAAAGCTTGAAGGGAGAACAAGCAGATGATATTTCTAATTAGCTTTTCTTTTCTTTTTACATGTAGAGAAACCTTTGGAGGACATGGGTCCATCCATACAGAAAAGAGACCATGGGTGCCCTGGATCTTGGAGGAGCTTCCACTCAAATTTCGTTTATCCCAGAGGTCTCTCAGGAGAACTTCAATAGCACCTTGCAAGTGAAGTTATATGGTTACAACTACAATGTCTACACTCACAGCTTCCAGTGCTACGGGAGAGATGAAGCTGAGAAAAGGCTTTTAGCACTGTTGCTCCAGGTCTGTTGAAGACCCCTTGCTGTGATGCTCTTGCAGCTGTTCGGTAATTGTCCGAGAAGGTTTTGAGGCTTGTATTCTCTTCCCCTTGGTGAAGTTCAGGGACCCCAGTAAAAGCTCCGTGGCGCTTAGTTGTGGACAAATGCACTTAGGTTTCAAAGATCTTTGAATTTGTTAAAATGATACAAAACTCAAACCAGTTTTTAACAAAAAGACCCAACAAGTCCTGTAGGTGTTTTGCTGATCTTGCCAATGATTTTTTTGAGAAAGGAGTTTCTATGAATTACGATGTTCAGTAACATTGTATGGATCAGCCGTGACAGAGAAGAGAACAAGAATATGTGCCTATGTGGGTTAAAAGATTCCTGTAGCTATTGTCCCATTAGGTCTTTCTTGCTTTTGAGTTGCCTTTACTGTTTTTCTTCAGAAATCAAGCACCAGCTCCACCGTGGATAATCCATGTTACCCTCGGAATTACGAGACTGTGTTAACAGTGAAGTACTTCTGCGGCAGCCTCTGCACACAGTGTCTGAGACCAGCAAATTATTACCCAAACCAGTCTGTGAGCTTCCATGGAACAGGAGACCCAGGTCTGTGCCAGGAAATGGTTTCATTGTTGTTCAACTTCACTGCTTGCAGGAACCGAGAAGACTGTCCGTTTGATAGAATCTATCAGCCAAAAGTTAAAGGGAATTTTGTGGTAGGTTTGCAAACAAGCATTTCTTTTTTGAGCTTTCTTGCTTTTGATTTCTGTAGTTCTGAAAGTAACAGGCCTTTCATCTACTCCTTTTCCATAGGCTTTCTCAGGATTCTACTATACAATTAATGCTTTGAATTTATCTGAGCATTTTTCTCTAGCTGACTTCAATACAAGTATGTGGTTTTTCTGTTCACAAAACTGGACCCAGGTACGTGTTTTTATTTTTTTATTTTTTGCATCTGTAGAAGAGAGATAAAAAGAAAATGGACTGGACAAGTATTCAAAACCTTTCAGGTCTATAGCAACATTAACGTTTGTTTTCCCACTATGTTTCAAACCGTGTAGTATTTCTGGTATGCTTAAAGTTTGGACAAGGTTTGCCATGACACTAAGCCAAGTTTCTGGGCTGTAGTGAAACATGGCCAAACAGTGCATGCATTTTCCTGTTTTGATCTCTAAGCTTCGTACAGCTGAGATGTCTCTGAGGAAGTAAGGGGTGCTGCAGCTGAATATATACTTGGGTGTAAATTTATGCATTTTGGGGAATTGGAGATTGCTGTGATAGAAGCATTTAGAAGGCTGATAGAACAGGCCAGCTTAAACTTCAAAACACAACTTAGCCAGACATTCATTAGCAGCACATTTCAATCACGCACATTATCAGCATTATCGCTATATATTCAAATCACTTAGCAGCTAACAACTGTATCCTATGTTATCAGCAAGCGCACAGTACCACAGAGCTGATGCACTGTAGTTGGAACTCGAGCTAAATGGGAGCTAATGCTGGCTGTGAAGAACTTGTTCTGGTGGAAGGCAAATTGATTTTTCATTATCATCCCCACAGAGTTCCTATGAGGAAAAGACATAGCCTTTTTTTTTTTTATTTTTTTAACCTAGAGTAAATTGATAGACCTATTTTAAAATCGAAGGAAAGTACCTCAGATCACCAAACTGGCTCCTTGTTTGCATTCATTTTTGTTGCTAGCATTTCCTACTGTAATTTACCACCATCACAGCTTGATAGCTGACTGCCACATGCAAGGTGCACTCCGTCTGTGATCCTCTTTAAGAGATTTGTGGCCGCGGTTTACTACCACAGTTTTAACCACGCTGTAAAGATGACACGAAAAATTTAGGAACCATAACATCCTCAATCTTTTATCTGCAGTTTTATGTTTATTTTATTCTATTTTATTTTTTCACCACATAAGCTATGTCACTGTCAGGGTCTTTTCACACTAAATCTCTATGTCTAGTTGTCCACAGTTATACTTGCTGTTTCTGAAAAATGCAAATAAATTTTAGTTAGAATCCAAAGTATTTTTATTTATAAAAACCCAAAAGTATTTGTGTTCCACAATTTGCATGTTAAAAAAAAAAAAACTTTTGCTTTCAGCTCCAGTTTATGCTTCCTAAATTTGAAGAAACATATGCTAGATCCTACTGTTTTTCAGCCAATTTCATTTATTACTTGCTTGTACATGGCTACAACTTTGATGAAGGAAATTGGCCACAGATACATTTTCAAAAGGAGGTGAGTAATAATCGTGTCCTCTTATGGTTACTTTAATCTGAAAATGTTTAGAAGAAGACCGAAGATGCAGCAGCTACAAAAATATAATGGTTGTAAACAGCCTTTTTAAATGGTTGGCAAATGTTTGGCATAAAACAAAGCCGCTTCTCAAGCCTCAGTACCAATTTCATCTTGGTTCCAGAGGCTGCAACATTACTTCGTGATGCTGGCTAGATTCTTTTAAAAAGCTTTAAGAATGGGTCAAATAATACTGTTTTCAACTTTGCCCCAGTTTGTTAAAGTACTGGCTTGCTCAAGGCCTGAAACACCTCTCCAGTCAAGGTCAGTGAGCTAACCCTGCCGAGCTGAACAGGAGAACTCCCCCTTTTCTGTCAGCTGGCAGAGCCCTGGGCAGATGGGCAGAGCTGGTTTGTAGTCACTGGGGCGGGATGAAGCCACTAGGGCAGTTAGCATCCTCAGGTGGCACATCCGTCTGGTTCTCTGGAATAACAACGTATATTGGTGGGATGCTGGCTGGTATTTGACAGACAGAAAGGTTACAACAATGTTGGTGTAATATCCGCACTTCTCTCTTCCCTGACTTCCAATTTTCCTTCTAAAAACCAAAGTATTTGTTGTGAAGTAGTATATATCCATTTTAAAACTACCGCTAAGAATTCCTTGCTCCCAAATCAGAAGGCGTGGCCACTGTGCAAATTTGGCTGTTACATCAGGAAATGTGGTCTCTGCAGTGCTCTGTGACTCCATCCTTTCCTCTCCGCTGCTGTGCAGAGCGTTATTGTAAAACCCTCTCCCAGGCTGTCTCTTGATCTCCGTACAGTCTGGAGATGCTTCAGCACTTGCACGCAAAAACAGCAAATGAATGGTTGTGGATCTTCGCGTGGGAGGTTCTTAAATGCAGGCTATGCTGACAAGCTGTTACCGAGAAATTGTAAGCAGTGCTTTCTGAACAGTCATACTCTATTACTGGTGTACTGAAGAATTAAATAGGATTATCTAGACTTATTTTGTCCTCCATTAGCAGCTCTGGAGGGGTGTTCAACATTTAGCCCTTCTGCCAGGAAATCAGCAGAGCTTTACTTCGGGATCTTAATCTGGACCTGGAGAGGGGTGGATTTGTAACCTTTTGTACGTATCTTTTGTTGCCCCCCAGCAGATGGGAGCAGCCAAACACAGAAATATTTTGCTGCATTTTGCCAAGACTATAAAAATACTGAGCAAAATGAAAACCCAAAGGGCTTATCTGAAATGAACGCTTCTGTTACCTACAATTTGCACAATGAAAATCATGAATCTCCAAGAGGCAAGACTGCATCCTCTTAATCAGAGCTGCCCCTCAAAGAACTGAAAATAATAAGATTAAAACTAAGATATCCCAGAGATGGTAAAGTACTTGCCTCTAAGAGTATATATTGAGAAGTGTGGAGAGCTTTTTGGTCTTTGCTAAAAGCATATTTGCTTTTAGTTAGTGAACACAAATCATCAAAGAACCTTAACCAATGCTAAGTTCTGGGCCACATCTAGAACTAGATGATTTGCAGAAGTTCTGAACCCCATAATGAGAGTTTTTTCCCCTCTCTTAGCAATGAGGAATTACCTCAGTCCATCTTACTGCTTTTCTCAGTCATATTTAGTTCCTGTTGCTGTAGGTTTCTCAATATCAGTTAAACAAAAGGTATTGGGATACACGCAACTACAGAAATGGCCTAACGTTATAGGCCCTTATGGTCTCCTACAACCAGTAGCTGACTGGTTAAAACAGTTCATTAAAGACATTAACTTTACCCTGGCCTCCTCTTTGTCCATGTCAGTTGGATTCTTTTATTATTATTTTTATTTGTTTAAATAACATTCTAGGATTTGGCTAAGATGGCTGCTAGTTCTAGGAATTAACACAATAGTGCTGATTTTTTAAAATGAGTCTCATGCACAGAAAATCCCATAATTGGAGGCCTGCTTATGTATCACACATCCTTGCACCAGTCCATCTCATACCCGTCACATTTCTTTAGCCCAGCGATCATTACTTTTTTTTCAGTTCCAGAAAATGCTAATATAAAATGGTTCTATATTTCTTCATACGTTCCACTATTTTTTTTCCCTGATAACTTAGAAGACAGTTGCCAGCATCAGCTGTTCAGCTTTTGGAACCTCTTTTATCTGAATGTAAACTTCATGGGAATAGGACTCTTTTATCTGTATTTCAGGTTGGTAACAGCAGCATAACCTGGTCACTTGGTTACATGCTAAGCCTCACAAACATGATTCCAGCAGAAAGCAAGATGATCCAATTACCTCTGAAACCTCCTTTGTTTGCTGGGCTCCTCATCATCCTCACAGCTACGGCGCTGTTGTGTCTTCTCTTCCTTGTTTACGTGTGTATCGTGTCACGTAATCGGAAGGACATCAGTCGTGTGGAATATGTATTTACTCCAGAATGAATGAACTTTACTAAAGACTGAAAGAAGAATCTTTCATGCTATGAAGTTCTGTAGGACTTTATTGTTGAAAAACATAGGGAGAGATTAAGACAGGCAACAAGTCCTGAAAAGACCAGAAGCATAAATAAAGGAGACAAAAGGCACTCAGGAATCTGTGACATGGTGAACTGGAGTGCAGTTCAGAAATATTTTGGCAGTTGTTTCTGTAAAACTAGTTTGTCCAGTGTGAGGCTGATAAAGCATGGGCAGATATGCCACTTTGCTTGTTAAGGTTTAAATAGCCTCTTCTTGTCAGGTATGTATGAATTTTTGTCCATTAACTCTGTGCTAACCGGTAAAATCAGATGGGGATAAATTTGATCAATGATGGCAGTTGTTTAAGATAAAATTGAAGAGTGAGTCAGTAAAAATTGTGGGAGAAGAGAACATGGTGCCTGTTCTTGTGTAGTGCTGACACAAATCCCCTAAACAATCCAGCTTCTGAAACTGGAACAAACGCTGGGTAATCACACAGACTGAGGGGAACAGCACGGCTGGGATAGAATTGTTTTTATTGCTATTCCAAACTGATTGAGCCCTGCCACATAAAGTTGTAATAAATTGCCAACATCCCTCAGGACTGTCAAGCCCGTGTTAAAGCTGAGCTGTATTTTTGGTACTACAGAGATCTCAGGATGCCTCTGTTACAGCACTTAAGATTTGCTTTGAAGGTGGAACAAAATCTTTTCAGATTCCAATAACAGAACCTAATTTAAATGTATCACAGTTACCTCCAGAAACCTGTAGTGTTTTTAGTGTCTTTTTTCTCTAATACCCTCAACAGAAACATTTCTTGTAGTTCCTCCTACTGGCTTGTATTTCCCATGTTCTGTGATCTCAGTTGCAGTCTGTACCAGCTTGTCATGTACGTATCAAAACTGTCTGCCTTGGATCTTCTGAAGCATTAGCATGAGTACGCCAAAATTTAAGCCCTTCATTCCCGGCCAAGAGGATTAGGAGCCAAGCTGTAGGGCAGCAGAACTCTCTTTGTGTAGCGGGTTCAGGAACACGTAGCTGCAGTCACAGCTGCTGCCCTCAGCTGTAGTGCCTTCACCAGCCTTTCCACGCTGTTTCCATTACAATTTTGCCTGCTGCTCCAGGAGTCCTTCACAGGCAGTGCTCCTTTCCTCTCTCTGTCTTTTGTGTAGCTGGCTTCTGAACAAACCCTCAGAAAAGACTCCTGTGTCACCTGCCATCTCTTCCATTTGCACAGTGTTTTATTCATTCCTCTTAATACTGCCTCGACTTGATCTGTGAAGCTCTGAGGGGGACATTTCTGAAGGGCTTTGGAGCTGGCAGGAGGAAGGGATTGTTGTACTGTTCAGGACCTGCAAAAAGAGAAAAAGCATCTCCACTTCTCTTCTGTCCTTCTACAATCTCCTTTTGCCCAGGTTCACTACCTACACGGAGCTGTGTTCACCCACCATATTCCCCCAAATATCCTACAAACAGTCGCTGCCAAACATTTTTATACATTCCTCCTTTTCCAGCCTCTCCAGGATTGCTTCCCTCTTCATCTTTTCTTCTCTGAAGGTATGGCTACCCGTTTCTTGCACTGAAATTTTCAGCATGAAAAAGTGTAAACTAAAAGGGAGGTTGCCGTATTCAGCATCTATCGGTAGCTGGCTAAAGCCCACGAGTCTTTATGGGTTGCAGCTTCCACGCAGATGTTTTGCATGTAAGAAATCTTATGTGCTGATGCATACGCTCAAAATTCAAATAAACATTGAATTATGAATTCCGGTGGCATATTGGGTGTTTTCTATCCCAACTTCAGCTATTCCCCGTATTGATTTGGTTGTGAGATGCTCAGAAGGCGGCCTCCTTAGACTTGCTGAGTTGGCAGCTAGTGAACAAGAACATTTATTAAAAAATCATTTGGACTTCCTGATATTCTTGGATAGAGCCAATGTCTGTTTGAAAAATATCTCTCCTCCACGAACCACCTTCTGTTTTCCTTCTTCACCAGTGCTCCCTTCTCCCCTGTATGTGCCTTTACTGTATCAGTATGATAGCCACCGGAATGAGAACTCAGTCTTACGTCTCCTACCAGTTTTAGCTGGGAAAGCTGAACCTGTTGAACTTCAGCCACCCAGCTGCGCCGCTGTAGCTTGCAGCTTCTTCTCAGCCAGCACCATGATCACCTTTCAGTGTCACAGTAAAAAACCATGGCTCAGACACACGGCCAGCTTGGCTGTCGTTGGCTGTGGGGGTTACGTCTGGAGGAGCGGTGGAGCAGTGCGGCTGGTAACCCTACCTAAATCTGCCCCGAGCATGAGTCAGAACCTGATCAGCGGGTGTAACACCCTGTCACCTGGAAATGAACAGGTCCCGTGGAGAGCCAGCGAAGTGAACAGCGTCTGGAAGTGTGTACAAACTACAGCTTGTGTATCTTTTGTACTCTTTACTGCTTGCTTACAAAGATTAATAAAATTAAATGGTGAAAAGCTAAGCCAACTGTACTTTTTTTCCATCGTTTGTCAGTCCCAGTATTTTCACATCCTGGTAGACAAGTTATTCTTATCAGAGCGATAGAAAGACTCTGAAATGCTTTTTTGGGAGATAGAAATTTGCAAGCTGGAAAACTGAGCCTGTGGTTCTGGAGTGGACAGTGCTCGTCATCTCCAGAATCTGTATTCCCAGTGAGGAAACACGAGAGACTAAAGCCAACCCACTCTCCTGATGTTTTTACATATACATAGATTGCATACATGTGTGTATACATGACACATAAACAACTTCTACTTCTGAACACTGTTAACATTTTACTGAGGGACAATGGCACTGTTTAGGGCTTACTTCAGGTTCACTGACATAATGTAGATCTGAAAGGTTGTGTGCCAAAGAGAAGAGGCACTTCTCAGTTATCATTGGCAGTAGATCAAGACACAAATTGATTACAAAAAGAATCCTCAGGCATTGGGAGTAGGGACAGGAATGTGTAACGTGAAGCAAAACTTCAGCTATGGAGAAGCATAAAAAATTTAATCCACCAGAAGAAACGTGAGAGAGGAAATACCAGAGGACATTTCTGAATGCGGGGAAAAGTGAGAAACTTCCCATAAAGCAACATGCAAACGTGTCAAAAGAAAGCAGTAACTTGTAGTGCATGGCATAATTCAGTATTGATGAAGGAGGAGAAAAGCAGTTAAGAGAACAGAAAAAGAAAACCACTGAGTGCAATAGTCAGTTATACCCCAATTTAGGGAGTTCTTATTCTATTTTATTATTATTATTATTCAATTATTTCAGTAACAAATTATATTTAGTTGAATGGCAATGAAGACAATGTATCACAAATAGTGCTCGTCTGTACTTTATGTTTTTCTTCTGTGTAATAAGGAGGGCAGTATCTACAGCTACTTGCTCAGCAAAATTTGTGTAGGCCAACTGCATGTTTTAAAAAGTGTATTCATGGGAGAAAATGTTTTTAAGCTTAATCTTCAAGTCCTGTTCTTATGCTTCGTTTTTACTTGCACAAAGCCCTGCTTTCCTTTAGCGGTTACAGTCCAACGCGATACCCAGGAGGTTGCACTGATCCTGAGGGAGCTTCAGCACTTTGTGATTTTTCATTCCACTGCATTCATGCTCTTGAATTGTTTTCATTGCTTGGTGTTCAGGCACAGCCCAAGTCTGGTGCTTTCTGTGATGCCTCTTCCAGCCGTTTGTGATCCTAACAGATGCAGGAATGCATGCATGCAGCTTAGAGTTACGTAGAGCAGATACAGCCGTCACGTACTCAACAAGTCATCAGTGCATTTGAGTCTCTGCAATAAAACAAGCAGAGGTCATTAAAAAGAGCAAGGCTTTAGGTAACCTCCCTTCCTTCCAACTACTAAATCCCTGCGAGTTTTGTTGCATCAAATGAGGGAGAGGAGAAGTATTTTTCTAGATCATGGCAGAACAGAAGAATCCAAAAGCCACTATCTATTGCCTTGACCCAGAGCAAAAATAACGGGATTAATACAGGTATTAATGTATTACTATCATAAAGCACACAGTAAAATATTGTTGTAATGGTATTCTGGATGGGACTTCCAAGAATACCTGATGGAGTTAAGTGCTCCTTAATGTTTTTATGATCAGTTCCCCAGGCACTTGCATAATAAATACATCAATTAAGTGCATTTTTTTTACCTGCTCTATTGTATTGTAGAAACAAAATCGTATACACAATAAACGCTACACTTCCTACAGCTCAATTGGGATATTTATTTCCACCAATGACAGAAGACCGGTCGGAATGAAGGTCAGACAGATTTTCCATCGGTGCTCTGCCGTACGTTGTGCTTACGTTTCGCTGTTCTGAAAACTCTCCTTACAGCACAGGTTTCGGCCAAGATCTGTGGGATGCTCTCAGGCTGGTCACGCCTCAAGACACCTCTCCACCTCGTTCACCACATCCGCAGCACTGCTTCAACACCGTTGAAGAACGGGAAGACCCGTTCTGCGGGATCACAGAGAGCGCGCCCTGTGTCTTCACTCTCTAGGAAATGTAGTTTATGTGGCAATAGGTGCGGAGCGATAAAGGGCAGCCCAGCGCCTGTCTCTGGGGGTGCCAAGGTCTGAGAAGAAAACAAATGTGTCCTTCTGGCAGCACGATTGTGCATCTGTGGCACCAGCTTGGCCAAGATGCCTTTGGCCATGCGCAGTAGGAAGCGGTTCACTTAGCATCGCAGGGCAGGTGCTTCCATTTTGTGTGAGGAGTTGCGCGTGTTCCTCTGTACCTCGGTGGATATAATGCAGCCGCTGAAATGCTCCTTTTACTTATATATTTATTTATTAAAAAGAAAAGCAGTAACTTTGCCACCAGGTGCCAGTAAGCTGAAGCATAGCGCTGCTTTTACCCTAGGAGTTTTTTCTGAACACGCACTCCTACCTACAAGTTCATTTTGCATTTTTCTGTCGTGCCTAGAGTACTGCAGCGTGTACCACCAAGCCGTTCTCCCAAATTCGGGTTCAGTTCTGCTCTATGATATGAAAACATACACAATTTCGGTATTTTTTTTTTTTTTTAGTCTATGTCCTCATTAGAGCACTCTGCCTTCCGAAGAGCACGGCAATTTTAACCAGTGGCGTTGGGGAGCACGTTCCATCCTGCCTGGTTGGCACTTTGAGTTTTCCTCTTCCCCCCTTCTATTTACTGTTCTTCCTCTCTGGCCTACCATTATTTTAGTCATTAAAATTTTTGTTTCCTTTCTTCAAATCATCCATAACAGGCGATCAATGCTTGATCCCAACATGCTCCTGCAATCAACTCAACCTTGGTGGCACTGAGTCCAGTCCCACTTATCCACACAATGAGATTCTGGAACTAGTTTTTGCCCTGCCAGACAAAAACTGTATTGTCTGACGATCTTCCTTTCAACGAAGCAAGCCAATGGCAGAGTAGCCATGGGTGTCAAAGGAGTGGCTTTCATTAATTTTGTGGTGGTGATCTTGAGGAAATGCTCCTCAAGAAGTGCCAGCCTTCTCTGGAGCTCACCCACGAGATACCAGCCTCGGCCAGCGCACGAGTCCTTGGATCTGCTGCGTCCCTCCAGTATTACTCTGCCATCGGAGCAGTCCCTCAAGGGGACTGAACCCCAAGCGCCTCACTCCTAGACACACGACGGCAGCACGGCGCCATGACCCCGCGCCGCCTCGCGCCGGCGCGCCGGCGCCACCTTAGCCACGCCCCCAGTGCATTATCCGCAAGCCCCGCCCTGACCACGCCCCCACCACTTAGCCACGCCCCCTCCGCCACGCGTTCCCTTCCCCCCAGCGGGCGGGAAGGCGCCCCGCGCGCGCATGCGCAGTAGCGCCTCGCGGGGGGCGGCTTCCGGCGGCGCCGAGCCCTCCTCTTCCTTTCTGCCCGCGGCCGCCATCATGGTACGGGCGGGCGGCGGCGGGGCCCGGCCCGGGGGGCGGCGACCACGGGGCCTCCCCGCGCCTCAGCCGCCGGCCCGCGGCCGCTCCGGGGGCTCAGGGGTCGGGGGAAGCCGGGCGGGGGCCGGGCGGGGGTCGGGGCCGGGCCCGTGAGGGAAGGGGCGGCCGGGGAGGGCGTGAGGGGGGGTCTCGGTGCGCGGTGACTGACGGCTGCCGCCCCCCCCCAGGTGTTCAAGCGCTTCGTGGAGATCGGCAGGGTGGCCTTCGTCGCCTTCGGGCCGCACGCCGGCAAGCTGGTGGCCGTCGTGGATGTCATCGACCAGAACAGGGTGAGCTGGGCGGGGGTGGGGGGGCCTCGGCGTGCTGCCGGAACGCTGCCCGTGCGCTGGGGGCTGCGGGGAGATAAGAAAGGGAGGAGTTTCTGAAAAAGTTTGTCAAGGAAATAAGCAGTTGGCAAAAATATGAGCTTTAATGGCTCTTACTGTGTATGAAACTTCAATGACCACGTGTTTTCACGGGCAAACTGAATGCCTCCCTGTATGGCTCCTGAGAACACGTGGCTGAGTAATGTCCATTGGAGCGTAAAGCTTAAAAATGCACAGAATCACCTAGGTGGGAAGAGACCTCCAAGATCACAGAGTCCAACCTCTGACCTAACACTAACGAGTCCTCCACTAAACCATATCACTAAGGGCTACATCTAAACGTCTTTTAAAGACCTCCAGGGATGGTGACTGAACCACTTCCCTGGGCAGCCCATTCCAGTGCCTAACAACCCTTTCCGTAAAGAAGTTCTTCCCAAGTGGCACTTTTGTGTGCTGAAAGTAAATGCCTGGACCAGGAGGTTCTTTTCACGTGATGAAAAGGTTTCTTGATCCTGGAAAAGCTGAAAAAAAATACAAATTATGAGATTAAAACCTACTGTTTTTTTGTTCTTTCCAGGCCCTGGTCGATGGCCCCTGCAGTGGTGTCAGGAGGCAGGCTATGCCTTTCAAGTGCATGCAACTGACTGACTTCGTGATCAAGTTCCCGCACAGGTGTGTTTGCAATATTTGGCCTATGTGAAACGTGCTCTCGCTTTATGCCTGAATTACATGATCTGATAAAGAGCATTTGTACATCATTAAATCAATGATCTAGCACGTATGCAGTTAAAATTGGGCAGATTGCGTTAGGACAGTTGAGTACGTTTAAGTTTTTATTTTTGCTGCTGGCTAATAACTGGAGGGAAGGAAACAGCAGACAGGCCTAGGCAACTTGCAGGTAGGCATGGGCTGCATGCAGTGGGGGCAACAGCTGCAGTAATACTGGGCAGCTTTGCTTTTGCTGCTGTTCAGGTTGCCTTCAGATATTAAGTAAGTTGACTCTCAGCAGGGCTACTCTAGGTACTATCTAAATTTGTAATTTAGAAACAAAAAAAAAAATGTTGTCTCTGTGATTCAGAAGCATTGCTGGGAGTGTTAATATGCCTCTTGAAATCACTTATACGCTTAGTTCTAGCAAAGCCTTTACATAACAAGATGTTAATCAGGCCACAGAGATGTATATGGCATTGGCTTAAACTGAGCATCTGAAGGAATGTAGAAGGATGATCTTGGATGAAATTTAATGGACTAGCATTTAGAGAGTCTTTGTTGGAAAGACCGTGAATATAACTCAATGATTGTTCTAATGCAGTGCTCGTCAGAAGTTTGTGCGACGTGCCTGGGAGAAGGAAAATATAAATGAAAAATGGGCAGCGACAAGATGGGCAAAGAAGATTGAAGCCAGGGCAAAGGTACAGATTTTGACTGGATGAGTAATATACTTTTTCATGAGCAGAAGCAGTACAATTAGGTGCAATGTAATAACCTATGTATTTTCTGTTGCTAAGGCTAAAAATAGTTAAGGTATAGATTAAAATCTCTATCAGCTTTAACTTCTTGTAGTTTTACTGTAAAGGTTTGTTTTGTTTGGTAATTACAGCTTTTAGTTTCGCATCCTCACTTCCCAGTGAAGGCCTGTAGAGAACTACTTGTAGGTGTGTAGCTAGACCTCACGTGCAGATGATCGGAGTTACTTGTGGAATATTTTGAAATTCTGAGTTTTATAACTGATGCATGTTTTTTTTTTTCTTTCCAAACAGAAAGCCAAAATGACTGACTTCGATCGTTACAAGGTTATGAAAGCAAAGAAAATGGTAAGTGTTTGAGTGTAGTTTCCTTACAGGGTTTCTGCTTGTAAGCTTCACTTTAGAGTCATACACAGATGTTAGTAGCCTTGCTTTTATAGTTGGCTGACACGAAGTATGTGACTGCCTTGAATTTTGATGCCTCTTTGGCCACCAGTTCAGTCATTGATCAAAGCTGAGTTCACGTGATCTGTGCGTCATTCTTCCCAGTTATAGCTGAGGAAGGAGATGAAATAGAATATTCTAGATTGGCCACAGATAATATTTTGTTCTGTAACAGGCTCCTTACACGTGGGATGTTGGGATGCCCAAGTTTCCAGCCAGAACAATGTTGGCCACTTGGTAGAACAGTTTTAGGTGGGATTTGACATTTTAGATGTAATGCATGGTAAATCTGTCGACTTAACTAAAATATAATCAGGTTAGCAAAGGGTGATTATCAGAAAGGGCAGAACCTGAAAGATTAGAATTGAAATTAATGAATAATGCTTTTGAACTGTTACAGTTTTCATTTTGATTAATAGTATTTTTTGTTTGTTTTCACAGAGAAACAGGATCATTAAGCATGAAATTAAGAAGCTCCAGAAGAAGACTTCTAAAAAAGTCAAGAAGACAGAGAAGAAAGAGAAATAAAATGAGCTTCTAGTTATGTTTTACTTTGCGTCTATGTTCTGATTATTCAGAAATGACAAATGGATCTAAATTGTAAACATAAGTTCATTTTGCTCCTGACCAAGAATTGTTGTCTGTCTCGTTTATTCATGTCCCAAGGGTTGGGGTCATGGTTTCTCTGAAACACACAGGGATGTTTTTGTCACGTCATGTTGACCATACAGACTATGCTCAGTACTCCATACCCAATATTGTTTGAAATATTTGTGTACTCTGTTATTCAAAGTAGTTCAGGTCCTCAGACATTTTAAAGCGGTCTGCTATTAAATGGTACGGAATGAACAAAATTACCAGTACAGTCCTTGATGTGAGAAATGATCAGTTAAACCTTTTTTTTTTTTTTTTTTTTACAACTTCAGGCCAATTGAAAATACATCTTCTGGTTAGAATGCAGGTATGCCAGTGTTTGGGAGACTGACAAATTGCTGTTGAAACGCTCTTCTTAAAAAAACATACCCCACAACCAAAAACTTCCTATAAGCAGTTACCTGGGATACTTCCATACCCTGGAAGTCTAAAAGCATACAGTTGTACTGTAAGTGCAGTTATAACAATGAGGTGTATTAACAAGAATGAAATTGGTGACTTCCGTTACCATGCTTGCTTTTCAGAACGTTTGAAGTTGATAGCTTACATCAGTAGCTTATACCTGACCCTAATTACAGTTCCTTAAACTATGCAGCATATAATTACTACTTCTTAATCAAAACCAATAAGCAAAAAGGGGCGTGACCTAAAAATTAATCAATTTGAAACACTGTAATAATGGGTTTAGTCTTCACACTTTAAAAAGTCTACATCTCTAAATGTCAGCATCCGTTTCTTCCATATGTTTCCTTGTGTGCAATTTATTGACAGGATGCACTTTCTTCATGTTGAATGAAGAAATGATAGTCTGAGATCTAGCTGAAAAGAAAATTATTTTTACTGTCATAAAATTGAAAAGGGAAAATATTAAAATGAAGGTTGTAGGACCTATATGCTTATATTATCAAATACATCAGTATATTTAACGATATATGAGCATGAGCATATGCTTCTAAAAATGTATGCCTCAAAGTAGTTATGTGCCTAGTGTTGCTTATTTAAGCCAAAATTGGGCATCTGCTTGCTCAAGCACTTTATGTTGTCTTGAGCTATTTATATGCTTTGGAAATTGAGTTCAAGCACATGGTTGATAATGAATGGCTATAACTAAGGAAGAGAAGCCTAAGAAATGATGCAAATTGAGATTAAAATTGAGATTGATTGCTGTGTTCAAGCACCTGGAGATTTTGAGTTACACTGGATTTCAAAGTGATTAAATCCACCTACTCTGAAACTCAAACTTCAAATTAATTTGAAAGGCATATCAGTCATAACGAATTCACAAGTGATTTTTCTATAATCCTTGCCCATTTTGGAAGTGCTTGCTTTCAAAGAATTTGTCCATTGTGTCCATTCCCCCCTGTACCACTTGGCAGCTACTGAGGAACTTGAAACCTTTCTGTGATGCTGAGGGTGCTGTAACCTGTCACGTTACCTGGTGGCTGCCACGGTTCTGAGCAGGAACCTCACCGTCTGCTCAGGGACAGCTGTACCTGAACGCAGGGATGAATTCTGTGTGCCACGAATGTGTGATGCTGGCTAAATTTTTATGAGTCCTTTACTAGAGTATGAATGAGCACATGACGTGCTTGTTCATCTTCCAGGGAGGGCTAAGTGCCAGTGGGTGATTGTTTCTGCCCTAACACCACACGACAGAAGGGGACGTGCTGGGGGACAGTGATATTAAAGCACTGAGGGAGCTTTACATGCCATAGAAGACACTTGGTTCTGTAACACCATGACTCTCCTCAATTGCTTCTGTGGAAACATCTATTTTTTTTTACTCTTAGGAGGAAAGGGGGAAAGAGAAACAAGAAAATATACCAGTCTTTGGTAACTACGCTGTGTTTCTGACAGCGTGCTGTGCGTCAGCAGCAAGTGGTGGTCCTCACAAGTCAGCGAAACCTTTCTGAAACTTTTTGTGGCCTTGCATCATGTCAGCAGTCTACCTACCTTCCAAACAACGGGTGCAGTGCGCCTGTGCTGGTTTGTCTGGTTTTTATTTTTTAGAGATACTTGGATATAGAAAAAACGCAAAGTATAATTCTGTTTCTAATGCTTACCACATGATGGCAATGTTAGCTCTTCACTACATTATTCCTAAGCCTTACACGAACTGGACAGCTGCTGCCCTTCGGTGAGGGAAGAGTGCCAAACAGAGGTGATGGCACAAATATTTGAGAACAATGGGTTTGCTTATCTGTACCTTAATTTTGCATTTATAGTTGACTAAGATGTAGTTTGCCCGTCAGGATATACTTCTCTAATTTACTTCGTGGAGCTGAATGTAAAGAAACAGGATCTGCTGTTCAGAAACAGCTGAAGGTGAAGTCCTGGTGTTTATTTTCTTACCTGATTTCACATAGAGCATGTATGGGACTTGCTGGGGGCAGAGAGGGGAATATACTCTGCCCCAGTTTCCTCCTGAGATCAGCAGGTAAATTTTCCTAAACTGATATCAACAGTAGGAAAAACCAGTATTATGTTTTTTTTTTTTCCCCTGCGAAGTCTGGGCAATGTGAGCAATTATAGGAGCAGGACTGGGCCCCTTAGCATAACCTATGGCTAAAAGGTGTAAAAGCTACTGCTGCTTCTGTGAACCAGCCGCACTTCTGGGCTGAGTGATTTGCTGGTTATGCAGATATCTTAGAAAAAGAAAAAGAAGCAACAAACAAACAAAAAACACCCCGTATTTTTTATATTATTCTTGTCTAAACATCTTGCTCCTGTGCTTGGTGTCTGAATGCATTTCAGTTTTATTTGAGATGAAATGCACCTGGAAGAGGGAGCTCTGGATTTACTGAACTTCCTTTTCAAGTGCTAGTGTTCAAACTGACCTCCAGTCAAGGTTTGCTTAGACGCGTTGACCATTACATTTTCAAATTATTTGATCTCGCAATTACCTATATCTTAATCTTTGTCTGGAGAAACTGGGGGCATCCTGCTGAAATTCCAGCCTTCACCTTGGGTGAGTCAGAAGTTTGCTCTGGAGGCTGAGGGGAGCTCACCTCACTTACAGCGATTGTAAGCCAGCCTGAGCAGTCTTTGTAAGTCTCAAATCTTTGTAGCACTCTCTCCTCCCTTCCCCAAAAGCTTTCAAGCCATTACGTGCATAGGAGTTAAAGTGTCCCGTCTGAAGGCAGCTATTTGTGCTGACTACCAGCCCAACAATTCTGCCTTTGCCACCAGCACAGAGCCACTTCTCCCTCCATGAGGAGCACTGACCTAGTTCTCCTTACAGAGGAAGGCCTTTTTAACGGGTCCCATGGTACAAAGGTGCTTTTGGGGACATTTTGTCTTGTTCTGGGAGCGTTGCTACATGCGCGTGGCGAGGAGAGGCCTGGCCTGCTGGTGGTGGCCCTCGTGCTCGTGGGTAGCGTGCTGGGCCCCACACAGCTGGTGGGGGTTGTATGGCCAGATCTCACCGGGGGCTCTGCTCTGGTGGGAAGGTGGATGCTGTGGAAAAGTAGCAGTGTTCGTATTTAAACAGCACGAAAGGAGAGCAGCTTTGAGATCGGCTGGAGATTTACCTAAAGACACCCAGCGGGAGGGCACAACATCTGAGTACTTTTCACAATAGCTCAGCAGCCAAGACTTCCTAGAGCCACTGTTTGAACCTCGTGTTTACAAAAGCCATCAAACAAAAGAAGCAACGAAAAAAGAAAGAAAGAAAAAAAAAGAAACGAAAGAGCTTGCTAGCTGTATTACTGCAGTTCAGATGCTGCATGAAGGTGATCTAAAGAAAGGATGGGAAATAGGCTTGTGGGCTTTTTCCTTTCCTTCCTCCTTTTCTTCCTCCCTGGAGCCCCTGAATAACTTTAAATTATTATTTTTTTCCCTTTGGTTGTTTATCTTTTATTTTTACTGCTTATCTCATTCACATTGAACATGTGAGCCTTAGCTCATCCTGAAAGTCTCTGTGGATAATGAAAAAAATCAGAGAGTTTATGGCATAATGAAGCAAATTAAGCCTGACTAGCTGAAAGTGGCATCATTTTTGCTCTGGTTGCTCGAAGCATTTTTCAAGGTCTAGGGGGAGGCTGGCAAGCTGCTGCTCTTTGCAGGGCATGCAGGTCCTCATCCCAGATGTGAGCAGGCTGCCTTGGCTCCCCGCCACCTGAACGTGACCTTGGAAGAAAAGATGTGTTTGCTCAGCGGCGGTGTCTGGCATCTGCTGACAATGCCACACTTCTGCTTTGGTGGGAAGCAGGTATCAGGGCACACAGGAGAGAAAACAGGAGACTGTGGGGCTTGATGTAGTTCACCACCCCATAGCTTCCTGAGAAGTGGGGCGCAGTGGTGTGGGCCTCTGGCTCCCCTCACTCTCCCCGGTCCTTCATGCCCATGGGGTGGTTTCAGCTTGCTCTTCAGAAGACAAAGGTGTCCTTAAATCGGCTGACAGGCAGGAATGACAGCCTTGTTGTGGCTGCACTAACCTTTCACACTGGCACTGAACTCTGTTAGGCTTTGCCAGCAGCCCCATTGGGAACATCAGCAGTGCTCAACCAGCGGCACATCTAACCCCAGCCTGGGGCCCCGAGAGTGCCAGAGGGAGATGCTGTGAAGGGAGTGGACATGAGTTTGGACCTTCCTTTTCCAGCTCCCCAGCACCTACAACAGCAGGAATAGGGGTGCTAGAAAATGCCCCCTGTCCATTCCCTTCAATATCTCTTTCAGACTGATTTGGGACTCGTTTTGACTCAAAGCCTGCGAGGAGTTTGGCTCCAGGGCTATTGTTTTGTATCATTAGGAGAGCAGCACTAATACAAAAGAAAGAGGAAGGAGAGATGCTCCCCCTCAGCGAGTGGGGGAAGACAAATTTCCTCCCGGACCCCAGGGGCAACCAGTCCTGAAACATGGGACAAACCAAGCCTTCTCTCTTCAAGATCCCACCCTCCTGCCCTACATTTCTCTGTAGAGGTGCAGCAGAATAATCCCTCCCTCTCCTATCTGGACGCTTCCAGAACTTCATGCCTCTGATTATTAGAAACTTTCTAATTACCAACCTAAATTTATTCATGACCAATTTATAACCAGGAAGCTCCACTCCCTCCTTCTGCCACTGCAGGGCTGTCAGGAAAGATTCATGAGCCCATATGTTGGCCAGGCCCCGTGTTCAGCAGACTTGAGGATGAAATGCCGCTGCGGTGCCTGGTGTCTCCCTGTGTTAAGGCAGGAGTTTGCTTCCATCCCACCCTCACAGCAACAGGGCACTTTGCCTAGCACAAAGGTATGTAAATGGCCAATGTAGTGTCTTTGTGGACCCAATTCAAGCATATGCCAGTAAATTCCTTCCAGGAAAAGAAACAGATTGCTTCTGTCTCATTTTCTCTCTCTTTTTTTTTTTCTTTCTCTCTTTTTTTTTTTTTTTTGGTGGTGGTGGTGGAAATGTTCTTACATCAATGAGTGCCCATTTGTTTCCTCATTTCTGTCTCACCCCCCAGATAAGAGCCGGAGCTTTGCTGGGAGGCTGTGAGTGATGCTCCCGGTGGATGCCCTGCAGGCCTGGGACAGCAGTGCAGGGCTGAGAGGTGAGTTTTCCACCTCTGGCAAGCTCCTGGAGGGCCTCAGTCGCATCTGCTGGAGGAGCCACCCAAGGCACGACCCAGGATCATCACCTCGGGCAGCTCACGAGGCCAAGGCAATTAGACAAGCAGCTCTCCAGACCACTGATGCTAATTCCTAGCCAAATAATTTTGTAGCCCAAATAATCTGAGCACTGATCTTGATCTCAGGATCTTTGTTTATTTATTTTTTTTTTCCTGGGGAGCTACACGCAGCTTCCAGCACAGCTCTGGAGCCTTTAAAAACATTTCCCCAGCCCGCCTGCGTCTTTTCCTGCTTCCCTTTTGAGGATGTGTGAGCACAGCTAGACAAGGTCTTCACCAGGAAGGAACGAGGTGCTGGGAGCATAGCCGTGGCCAGCTAGCGTGGGCTGGAGGTCGGGCAGGCTCGTCGCCTTCCCGGCAAGCCCAAGGCATCTGCTCCGGCAGAGCACATTTGGGTGTCTCCAAGGCAACGTCTCCGCACCATATGCCAGTCGGGTTTTGAGGACTGCAGCGTTTAGAGCTTTACATACCAGATGAGGAAGTGGCTCAACGGCAGATCTCAAGATGTTTCTAGGGAGACATCGGTGATCAAGATTTTTTTACACCGTTCATCAGACCTCCAATATTGTTAAACAGTGATCAAGGTGAGGGTACGCACTCAGGCACACACAGGTTTATTTGCTAGTGAAGTCTGCAGATGGTGCGGGATCAGAGGGACAGTAAATAATGGAGAGAGATCCGAATCCCTTGGTTGAAATGGTCACAGTCCACGAAAAGTGGTGTTTCTGATTCATCTGAGAGCTGGGCTTTACGTCCGAACTGTCGCCTGAAAACAAAAATTGCACTGCTGGCAAAGTGGCAAGACCTGTTTGGTGCTGAAGTGTTCCTGTGCCGGCGTGTTTGGCCTCAAACACACCTGAGCAGAGGGTGGTTGAACACACATTCGAGGCAAAACTCTGGCCCATGTGAGATGGCTGTGAGGCAGCTGGGGAAGGCAGTGTGCATTCAAGTTTTTTTGTTTGTTTGGTTGGTTGGTTGGTTGGTTGTTTTTTTTTTTCTTTTCAAGCATTCAAGCTTTTCACCCTCACCCTCAGAAAACTGCAGCATGTCCATATTCCCTGGGGAAGGTGCGAGCCGGCGTTTGTGGCCCCAGGGAGCTGCTTTAGCACAGGGATTGCACATTGATCCTGAGGAATCCTGCAGGCACCGCGTGCTGGGGCAGCTCAGGTGATTAAGCTGTGGGGATGATTTCCAGTGACAAGGTGATAGTGAAGCAGCTTGGTCCTGGGCACAGCCTCTCTGCACGCACTTGCCCACCTGAGAAATCAAAAAATGGAAAGAAAACCCTAAAACAATTGAACCTTTACAGTACCTGTCTCACAAAAACAAGGCCACGGTCTGAAAAACAATGCAGAGTTCCCATCCCTTATCTAAAATGCAAACTGGAGGAATGAGCAATCACCTCTGGAGGCCTGAATAACTCCTCGTACCTCCCTCCCTCCGTGTGCTCGCGTTTGAGTCACGACAGCAGCGGGGATACAAAAGGTGCCTGTGGGAGGCACAGAGCCCCTGCGCCCGGGGCACGTGCAGCTTCTCTGCAGGTGTTGCCGTGGTCTCTGGCATCTGAAATGCTGTTTTTTAAGGTATTCTCTCACGCTTCAGGGCGCGGTGCCCTGCCTTTTGCCTTGAGTCAGGCAAACTGTGACAAAAGCACCTGGCAGCGTTAATGTGCCCTCATTATCTGGTCGGGGGTGCGCTGTTTCTTCAGCGTATTTGTGAAAATGCAGCTTGCTCTGTAAGTGACCCGGGTGGGCTCACTGCCACGCGAGCAATGCAGGCGATCTGAGAGAGCAGGCTCTGCTCCCACACGTAACAAGTTCACAGAAATCGCCCGCCTCCTGCGTTTTTCCTACACGAGGGACCTGGGTCTTGTCTCCTCCAGGGATGGCGGCGGGGGATGTGGCACATGGGGACGCGTCACGCTCGGAAAACAGATGCAGACCTCGGTTTGGCGACTCATCTGCTTCTGGGCATCTTCTGGCTCTGCAGATCCCCAAGGTCACTGCCCCAGCACCACAGCTGGGGGCAGCAGCCCAGCTCTCTCCCCTTTCTGCTTCGTCCTTATACCCTTAACTTGCCGGCTCTGTCACAGCACCTGCAAGCGACGGCTGAAATACCAGGGCCTCCTTAGTGAGGTGTCAAGGCCCATTACCAAAAGATATAGGAGAGAGCAGGGGAAAAAGGAGAAATCCGAAGGCTTTCTGAGCAGCTCATTTGTAATCAGTGGTTGATGGGCAGTGATTTATCTGGGTAGGGTTTGGGCCTCAGAAATCCATTCAAGCTTATAATTACCTTGGTGCATCTGGAAAGTCGTCCTCACAGTCCCTCAAACCCATTAGAGCCTCACGTTTCTCTAAATGGGGAAAAGAAACACTTTGACTTTACTTTCTCAGAGGCAGAGCAGCTTCCTGATCCTCGCCAGTGCTTTTGAAGCCTGTCCCCTCCCTGCCACCCGTTTGAAACTCCTCGGGGAGAGGTGGGCCGGTGAGGTGGGCACCTTTGGGCTGCTGTCAGGGTGGCCCCCCTGAGCATCCTCAAGAAATGGGTTTATAGTACACTTGGTTCTCAGGTCCTGCTTCATTTATTTGTTTGTTTGTTTATTTATTTATTTCCCTCTGTAACTATCTTTAAAGAACTTCTCCAGGGGAAGGAGGAGGGAGCGGAAATCAGATCGAAATTTCCAAGTGCTGAGGTCGGAGCATCTGTTTCCAGGCTCTGTGGTCTTACCCCGGCAGTTTGGCCACTGATCCCTTAAGTCTGCCTCCTGCAGCAGCCATCCGTGCCTCTTTCTGACGGCGAATTCCTCAGATGTCAGGCGTGCATTTTAAAGGGTTATTTGTGAGGAGAGGCAAACCGGAGAGAGAGAGGAGCCGGAGCGCCTTGCCTGTCAGTCAAGGCACACAGTGCTGTTGCACCAACAGGAGTCACTTTGACAGAAAATTGCATATAAATTGAATCACTTCAGAATTATGAAAAGGAGAGGAAAACAAAAGCCTCAGAAACAGGAGATAGGCACGCCTCCCACGTGAGGCTGGCACAGAAGGATGTGCCCTGAAGCTGAGCAGCCTTTGGACATAACCTTCCATCTGTATATTTGCCTAGGGAGGGTTTTGAGGAGCAACAAAAGGTGCTGGGAGACACAAAAAGGGGAAAATAAATGCACTCGACATGCCAAGGGTGTGTGGAGGAGCTGGGACTGGCAGAAGCCCGTGCTGGGCAGAGCATCATGTTGCAACCATTTCTTGCATCTAGCACACAGTCCTGTGCAATGTCACCGTAGGGCTGTGCAGGGAAGAGGGGCTTGGGGACACAGGAGCCACCTCTCCGGCTCCACCACTGCCTTCCCGTGCCACCCTGGACACGTCACTTCATCCATTTTCCCTAAGCCTTGTCCCCTTACCGTCTTTGTAGCCTGCTGTGTTCTCACTGTCCCTCACAATAGTTTGCATTGTGCGTTTTTCTGATTTTTTAAAATGCAAATACCAATAAAGAACAATGCTGATCAATTTAATTTGCTTTACAGTTCCCGGGATTGAGCACCCCAAAAAGATCTGTTAGCACATTAACCCCTTTTAAGTGGCTAAGACATCTCCCAGCTGCTCCACGCTGCTATCGAAAGGCAACAGATTAACACTTAAAAACCTCTGAGGGATGTTTTCTGGGGCACCCATCAGCAGACCTGCGGTTTGCTTTCCCAGCCGCGGTGGAGCACGACCAGCAAGGTCCCTGGGGCTCTGCCTCTCCCCTGCTTGTCCCAGACCAGGAGCTCAGGAGGAGCACGTGTCATTTCAGCCTCCTTTACCTCTGCCTCCCAGATCGAACTTGCCCTCTGTATTTAAAAAAAAAAAAAAGAAAAGAAAAAAGCAGCAAGAAGGGCTTTTATTGTGAAAAAGAGACTCTTCAAATGCCTGCTCCCCCCTTCCCAGCCTCAGGGAGGTGGGTCTGGGCTGCTGCGGAGTTGGAAAACTGGCGGCCGAAGTTGGCCGGGTGTCCGCCCGCCAGGAGCGGGGAGCCCGCGCGGAGGCTGCCCGGAGCCCCGAGGGACACGGGGGTGACAGCTCCTCGGGGAGAGGAGCCGTGTGGATTGGATTTTTTTAAAAACCTTTCATTTATTTTATTTTATTTTTCTCTATATTTTTAAAAAAATTTATTTCCATTTTATGGTTTTTAACGTTCTGGTTTTCTATGGAAGCGCTGCCGGGAGCTGGTGCCCAGCCCGGGAGGTGACCGCGTGCTGCCTCTCCTGCACGCGAGGAGCAGGACATCGGCTGGCGCTGGGAGCCATGGTATGATTTTGGGGGTTTCCTCCTCGAGCTGGTGGTGGGAAGGGATGCTGGGCCCATGGGACACGTTGCGAGGCCATCCCCCAGCTGCCTCCATCCTCCTTGGGACAAGTCCAGAGGGATCCCTCGTGGGGCTGGAGCACGCAGGCAAGGCTCTGGCATGGATCTGTCCTTCGTAACGCTAGGGATGGGCAAAGCTAATGGTTAACAATCAAGGAATTGTGGTTTTTTTTGTGATAATTAATCTCACGGCAGTGAAAGGAAAAAGCCGAGGAAGCGAGCGGTGCCTTACCCACCTCTGCTCCGCTGCCCCTGCAAAACGCGTGTCGGGTGGAGGCTGCAGATGCACGTGCTGGGCGAGACAGGAGGTGCTGCTGCCAAGAACAGTGCTCTGGTGTCACCCACCCGTGTCGCTGAAACACCCTTAAGTCCTGGGAGCGTGGCTGGGGTGGCTCAGGGGGCTGGTGCGTGCTGTGGGGCCGGAGGTGCTGGTGAGCAGCAGGACTCGCGGCAGAGCAGATGCACGGGCTACTCTGAGCTTCCTGATTAATGAACTTCAGCAGCAGGAAAAATGGGCAAGACAGGGGGTCACCCATTTGGGGACTGGAAATAATTCCTGCCCCCTGAAGAAAAAAGCAAGGCAGCTCTCCCCGTGCCAGGCTTTCTCCTGCAGCACTGCTTTCCCCCACGAGCCTGTACTATGAAGCCTTTCAAAGCGCCTACAGCGCGTGCCAGGTGCCTGGTGTGGTCTCCCTGCTGGAGCAGAATGGTCATTTTTCACCTGGGTTTCCATTTTTCCTTTGCGAGGGCAGGTCTGAGGATGGGGACGTGGAAATGTCCTTGCACAGTTTCCTACCAGCATCTAAAATTGTTTTTTGGGGGGGTCGTTGGGTTTCAAAGCACGGCAAGGCCAGGGCTTGGGGCAGCTGCTGGCACTGGGCTGCTCCCCTGTGTCCCCAGCCCCCCTGAAAACGCATCAAATGCCAGCACCGAGCTGGGGGGAGGCTGCGTGAGGGAAATGCCTCCTTGCTTCTGGCTCCAAAATCTGCCGGTGAGTAATTTCCAGCGACTCTGCCGCTCTCCCAGTACGAGGCAGTACAAATAAGAGAGGCTGACTGCACTTTATTAATGCTCTCGCAGAGATGCCAAATGCCATAATTACCCCTTCTGCTTCAAAGGCTCAGTAACCCTGTGGCTGCTTGCCTTCCCCGAAGGCAAAGCCCCTCCAGAGCAGGGCTGCTACGGTGTTTGCTCCGATCACTCGCCCGGTGGGGTCGGCTGGGAGAAGGAAAAGCAGGATGCAGGAGGCAAAGACAGGCAGGGAGCAGATTCCCTTCCCTTTTTATTTTTATATTTATTTATTTTTTCCTGTATAGAAACTAAAGGAATGGTTTAAATCTAGGGAAATGGTTACCTTTCTGAAGCTGAGGATGGGCACGTATGAACAATTCTGTTTTCAATAAAGCCCGGGGATGAATGGCCCTGCTGTCCCTCCCCTCCCGGCCGCAGCTGTGGAATCCCACGAATGCGTTCCTTTGCTCTTCAGGAAGGAAAAAAAGCCCTTAGAGCAAGAGAGGGGAGACTGAGCCAGCCGACTTGTCCATCCTCCACCAAAATGCGTCCAAGGGAATCTGGAGCCAGTCTTGCAAAGCCTCCGCAGGGCACTGAGCACGTGTGCCTCTGCTCCGGGGCTGGTCCACCAGCTCAAGAAGACTGGAAAAAAGCATGTTTTATCCCAAAAAGTATGTTTCCCCCCATCCAACTACAGGAAAAATGTAACCCCCAATAAAAGGAGTAAGACTGGATCAGATGCCAAAAATGTGTAAGAGAGTTTTAGTGGTTCTTCAGGCACCCATCAACAGGATCGGTAAGCTCATCAAGAGCAAGAAGGGAATAAAACTTGATTTTATTTAAATGCATTCATCCCTGTGTAGCCCAGAACACGCTGCAAAAAAATATGTCACTTCCCAGCACCTTTGCTCTTTGCTGCTGCAATGCAGAAAGGAGCTGAAGCAGCACAACCCCGCTGGAGATGCAAGGCCAAAGCTGGTCAGCAGCTCAGGAATACACAGGGAGAAGCTTTTAGGGTGGGGGACATTGTGAGGAAGGGGACTTGAGAGGAACCCCTGGGTTCCTGGCTGCTGTCACTGTCCTGGCTTTGGGCATCCTGTAGAAATTACTAGTGTGAGCAGAAAAGCAGCTGCGTCCCTTGCTGCGGCTGGAAGCGAGCCGCTGAGGAGCAGGACTTCTGATTCCTGAAGAAGGTGGGGAAAAAAAAAAAAATCATGTTGTTTTCCAGCAGAAGGAAACCAGGCGTGCAGAGGCCGTGCGCGTGAGGGGTTAGCAGCGAAGGACCCCGGCATGTGGTCTGCAGGCTGCTGCCCTCCTCCAGAGCATCCTCCGCGCAGTCCCCGAGGCACAAAGGCAGCACTGTTGGCAGGGAGCGGGCGCGCGGGGCGCAGATGTTGCACGAAGGAAAGCCACGTCTGTCCTGCTGGGGAAGGGGCCCTCCTGCTGCTTCCCCACGCGGATGGGAAAAATGATGCGTGCGGCTTGGCTGGGGTGTGACAGGAGGGCAGGGAGACGGGAGCAAGGGAAACACCACGGGGATTTCAAACAAATTTTTAAAGTCAGTGCTCGGAGGGAACGGTGTCGTCAACACCATTTTATTCTTCCACGCTGGGGTGCTGCCCAGCACTTGTCTCACAGTCCGGCTGCAGACCGCCTCCATCAGGCTGTCCAAAATGTAGCACAGCACCACAAGTTTTAAGGTCCCACCCCGGGCAATTTAACTTTGTCGTTTTCTGGTTTGGTTTGGACACGCTCGTGGGAAGAGCTGAGTGCCAGCTCGGAGGGTACCGCTGGCCCTGCGGGACAGACCCAGCACCACGGGGCAGCAGGTCTGGCTTCCCTCCCGCCCCAGGATTGCTGTGACCCCCTTTTGTGTGTCTGGTGGGGTCTGAAGGCAGCCAGGCCCCCCTCGAGTCTGGCAGCTGAGATTTAATAGCTGTCTTAGGTAAAGCTCTGTTTGGCGAGCGATATATCTTCCCCAGGCAGGATGATATAGGAAGGCACTTAAACGCTCGAACCATGGGTGACTGGTGAAGGGCTTCCTTCTGCTCAGGCTCTGGGGGAGAAGAGATTTGGTCTCCTGGCTGCTGTGAGCCTCCCCGTTGTTAAAACCACGCATTTCCCAGCCAAAAACAAGAGGATGGGGCTGTTCCCCTCCTGGAGGTGATGCTGCACGGTGACTCTAGTTGATGCACAGCCCCGCTCTCCTGGGCAGCCGTGCAAGGCTTTGGAGACACTCCTGGGGGTGGCAGGCAGCAGGAGAAGGTCTTCTGGTGGCTTTTCAAGCAATTTTTTTTAAAATCGGTCACAGTGGGCTGCGTTGCCTGCTGTCCACACAGTTCTGTGTTTATTTGGCAGGCTCCAGAGGAGAACAGGGATGGATCCCACTTTTAAAGGCCACGTATTTCCATGGCATCTTTTTGAGTTTTAGGGCTGTTCCTCACATTCCTGGATAATGAAGTTTTGGGTTTGTTTTTCTTTTCTTCCACGCTCGACAAAGCCAATTTGATGCACTTTGCAAAGCAATTGAAAACAGGCTTCTCCGCTTCAAATTCCGCCAAGGTTCAAGCGCCCCGGGAACAAAGTGTCGAGGATAAAATCCTCTGACCCACACTTAGAAAATGTTGTCCCCAGGTGGCCAGGCCATGCCCCTGGGAGCCCGGGCTGTGCTGTATGTCCATCTGACGAGTGAGCATACGTATTGTTTACTCCTTGGCATCCTGGCGCAAGCCATACCTCTCTGAAGCGTTTTTATGGGTTTTGCTTCAGCTTGCCTGCTGGGAAATGTACCTAATTTCTGGAGAAGACATGCTGTACTGTCAGTTTGTCAAGCTGGCAAAGCAGAGCGGTATGTATGGTTTTCATTTCAGGCTGAATTGAAGCCATAGCTTAAAGTGCAGCATTTTTTACAGCATAGACTCGGAGAAAGTCTCTTTGGAAAAGGATTTACCCTGGGTTTATAAATACAGCACCATTTCTGCAATGTTATATCATCTAGATTACTATTAAGCTTGTAATATTGACTGCCAGAAATAACATAGAGGCTGTACTTGCACTTTTTTTCCCTTATTATTGTCGATGTGGCAGTGAAATCCAGGCTCCCCGAGCCGAGCAGGGAAAGGGCTGCGGTGGCCCTGGTCCAGGCTCATGGAGCAGGATTCAGGCTCAGCTGTAACCAAACCAAGCCTGCCCACAGAGGGGACAAAGTGGTTCCAGGCACTAAGGATGCTTCAACCACTCGCCCTGCAAACCACCTTGACGTAAAAAAAAAAAATAAATAAAATTGTAATTGTTCCCATCCGTTTGGCTCCCTGTGGCCAGTGTTGTTCTCCAGCTGTGGATTAAAAAGGGGATTTCCCACTGTATTTGCCATGCTCCCCGCATGGCTCTTGCATGCTCCCCAGGGGTGTGAGTTTTCCTAATTAAAGCCAGTCTCGGCTGCTGTGCCTGGACAAGTGCTTTCTGCACCATTACAATAAGGGGAAGAGTTTCCAAGTGTGTTCATGAATGTTGGCGGCGGTGCTCAAGGTCTGATTTTAGGAACCCAAAAAGCTGCAGAGGTGTTATTGTTTGGGTTGTTTTAGGCAGGGCTCTGAAAAACACTCAGATGGGTGTGAGATTTCTGGGAAACCCCTCTATTTTTGCCATGCGGGTCTAACACAGACCTGGAGCTGCACAGGAGGTGGCTGGCATAAGCTGAGTGTGAGTGAAGCATTCCTCCCAGCAGCTCCATTTTGCTGCACTATGCTGTATTTCTGGGAGAGAAACAATTAAAAGAGAGCTAAAAAGCTAAATCACTCCAAATGCACCATCACGAGCTCTTGGAAGCTGTTTTAAATCTGCTCAGTCCTTGAGAGGGAGACCTGGAAGGAAAACCCACTTGGGCCCTCATAGGTTTTTGGGTAGTGCTCGATCAGCTGATGAGGTGCAGATGAAACATTTCTTCTGGCACAGGCTGCCCAGAGAAGCTGTGGATGCCCCATCCCTGGAGGTGTTCAAGGCCAGGCTGGATGGGGCTTTGGGCAGCCTGGTCTGGTGGGAGGTGTCCCTGCCCATGGCAGGGGGTTGGATCAAGACGATCTTTAAGGTCCCTTCCAACCCAAACCATTCTGTGATTCTCATGAGCTGCCTTCTGGAAGTCAGTCTGGCTGCTGGCTCTCACCCCCAGAGCTTTTGAGCTCTTGCTTTTTCAAGCTTTTCCTCTTACAAACAATTCCTTATCCCTTCCTTGGCAATATACCATCCCGCTATGTCCGCTGTGGATATACTTGTGCTTCCAAAATAAATAATTGCGAAGCGAAGAGGAACAAGGCCCTGTTCCCTGCTCGTTGTCCTGAGCCTCATCGCCCAATTGCTTGGAAATGTCTCTGTAAAGCACGAGAGCGGTGCTGGGCTGGAAGGCTTATAAAGAGATTATAAAATATGTTGGCCATCACACAGGTCACAACCAGTGAGGTGGTCTTTCACCAGCACCAGTGCCGTGATGCCGGGGAGGCCTTGAGGGCAAAGCAGTCACATTGGCTTAGCAGTGCGGGGACTTGCACTGTGTCTGCTCATGGCTGCATTTACAACCCATATTGTTTTTGTAAGTCCCTCCCCGCAAACAGCACTAAAACTTGGTGGCACCCATCTAAAAGCAGTTTCTTGGTGCTGGTAATTAGAACATTTTGGGTTTCAGATACATAAGCTTGTACCTTTTCTAAATGTAGGCTGCAACAGCTTCTGATGAGGTCTTGTAAGCTCTTATCCACGCTGAGTGCAGCAATGGGCAGAGCTGGTGGGACCAGGTCTTGGCACACACTGCGCTTCCTTCCCATGAGGGCACAGAGGTCTGGATTTTGGGCTGAGTGTGCAACTGCGACAGGAACCACTGGAGTGAGGTGTTCAGGAGAAAAACCTCTTAGGAACTGGAAAATGCTCACACCCATCTATTTGCTCTGTGTTGGCCTGTGTGGAGTACGCTAAGGATGCTGTGGAAATGTAGTCTTTCAAAATCACAGCTCATCTTGTATCCCCCCTTCTGTTCCCTGATTTCCTTTAGGGTTTATTCAGCTTCACAGCTCCCCGGTCAAATACAGATGCAGTTGGGTGAGTGGATGCAGCAGAGCTCAGGGAATAGCACAGCAAACTGCAGGCTGCGGCAGAAGAAAAGGCAGCGTGGACATTCAGCCTTATTTAAAAAAAAAAATCACTATAAAAGGAATGTTTTCTATTTCTGGTCTTGCATACTCTGATTTTGAGTGGTGTGACTGCCCTGACACACACAAAGGCCCACTGGGAGGCCTTGGGCATCAGGAGCTCAGAGTGACTGAGGCAACAGAGCTCAGGGTGGCTGGGAAGGGCCACCTGGAAGAGTCTGGGGGAATACCATTGCTGATGCTCTTTTTTTTTTTTTTTTTTCATTCCTTGAGTTTTCAAAGCAAAATATTTGAAGAACTCCTCAGCCATAAGGTGGTCCTGTACACCAGCACTGCAGACATTACAGCATCTGCGGTGGGTCAGCTCTTGCCCTGACCAACTCCTGGGGTACCATCGGCTAATTTCTGACCCAAATCGTGCTATGACCACTTGTGTCCCCCAGCCAAGCCCCTTTTCTTGATGTTCCCCATGGGCTTGGATCCCCTGTGACGCTCTCCTTTCTGACCCACAGGCTCAGCGACCGTGGCGAAGGACGGGGCTGAAGCACCCTCCCCTGGTGGCCCTGGGGGTCCTGCTGGCCCTGGCCCTGCTGGCGCTCACCCACCTGCCCCCACCACCAACCGGGGACCACGGCCGGGCCCGGTCCCTTCGCATGGCACCAGCGCCCATGTCACTGTCCCCAGCCCCCCGGCCCCGGCAGGACACAGCCACCACCCTGTGTGGGGACAAGCCGCCCGCCCGGGGGACAAGGAGGCGTCAGGGGGACAGCCGGCGGCTGCGGGAGCTGGGCATGCCGTCCCCGTCGCCTTGTGTGGAGCGGCCATGTCGGCGGGGAGACCCCCAACATGGGGACAGGCTGCGTCTTGGTGGAACGGCTCCGCCGTGGCTCTCCGATGACGACATCCAGAAGATGAAGCTGATGGCCTATGGCCAGGTGGTCTCCAAAACCCGTGTGCCAGCCCATGGGCAGGTTCTGCGCATCCGCCTGCACGCCGAGGGGGACCCCCAGCCCACTGGCCCCCAGGGGGACTGTGGGGATGGGCGATGCGGGCTCATCAAGCGCCCTGGGGACCTCTACGAGGTGGTGGCTTTCCACCTGGACAGGGTCTTGGGGCTGAACAGGAGCCTGCCCGCCGTGGCCCGCCGCTTCTCCAGCCCCATCCTGCCCTACAGCTACACCAACGGTGCTACGCGGCCCGTCATCTGGTGGGCACCCGACGTCCAGCACCTGGAGGACACCAACAATGACCAGAACTCCTGCGCCCTGGGGTGGCTGCAGTACCAGGAGATGCTGCGGACTCATGGCAGGGCCCCGGTGGTGGGGGACGTGCCCTGCAAGAGCATCCAGCATGGCGAGTGGGGCCGCCTGGCGCTCTTTGACTTCCTCCTGCAGGTAGGGCTGAGGAGAGGGAGGCTGTCTGTTGTGCCAGGTGGGACGCTACATCCTCCTGTGCACACCTCTGTCGTCTCTTTCTCTTCTGCGAGTTGTGTAGGCTGTGTTGTTCTGGGAGAGAATGACAAAACGTGAGTCAAAAATTACTGCTTTTTGCTGCTGGGGTAACTTTTGCACCTTATGGCACATCTCGATGATGTTGCCTCCACCTTTCACACTACCTCATCTTGCGTGGTGCTTGTGGTGAGCATAAGCAACCAGTGGGATTAAAAGTAAGAAAAACATCCCTGAAACCTACACCAGGGTCTGCCCTGCCTTCATGGCTGCACACAGCCCCGGGCTGAACATGGCCTGTCAAGGAGCAAGGAGAACCAGGGAGCATGCACCCAAATCTGAGCTCAGCTCCATATGGTGGGATTTCTCAAGCAAAATTCAAACCAGAGGGAAAAATGTAGTGGAAAGCAGCACTTTTTTTTTTTTTTTTCCTCCATAAATATTTGCATTTTAGCTGGATCATTGGTGAAAATCAGAGAAACCTGAGGAGCTGAAGCCCCATCTGTACCATTCAAAAAGTGGTGGCTGTTTTCTGGTTGAAGAAGTTCCAGGCTGGTGGGTGATCCATGGCACTGCCAAGTGCCTCAGGACCACGATCCAGCCTCCAGGCTGGTGAAGCTCAGCTGCAGGTTGGGGTGGGAGGAGTATGGAGCTTCTCTTGCTGTAGATGCTGAAGAGAAGAGTGAATGCAAAGGGTACAATTTTTCTGCTCAGCCCTCAACATTTCAAGAATTCCTCAACTTTCAAGCCCAGGCAAGGTCCCTCTGACAAAAGAAAAATAAAAAAATAAAAGTCCCTGCCATCAGGCAACTTTCCTTCATCTCCCCATCACAGCACAACACTAGAAGGCATGAGTCCAATTTTTTCCCCCAAAGTTGGCTGTCTTTAAGCAAACAAATATATACATATATATATATATATATCTTTCACGCTGCTCATAAAATGTTAATTTTCTGGAGGCTTGGGTTTCATAATTGCTGGCTTTGTAGGGGAGATGGATGTTTGCTCTCACGTGGTCCAGCTTCATCCCGGCCTGGATTCCCTTGCTCTGCGTCACGTGGATGCTGCAGCTGCTCAGGGCAGGGCATTCCTAGGTGAAGGCAGCATCTCCTGTACCAGCCCTATGGCTTTGATGCATTCACTCCGGAGACGTGCTGCTGGCATGGGGAGTCATCATCCCTACCCTCTGTGTGGTAGTGCTTTCCTCCTCCTCCTCCTCAGGGTTAACAGTCTGATCTTCTGTCTGGAAAACCATAACCTGCTGCTGCAAGGGAGTACCACAGCGTCACAGGCAGTTATCATTTATTAGGGAGTAACCTTGACGAGGATAAAGGGGTTTCTCTGGAAAACAAAACAAAACAAAACAAAACAAAAGCCTGTTTATGTACCTCAGGGCTGCAACTTTCATTATTAGACAAGGGGAAACTACCTGAAATGACAATTATATATATAAATACATATACTTAAAAAAGAAAAAGGAGGAAGAAAAAAATACTATTAAAATGTGTGTTTTCATTACTCTTTCTGTTCTTTTTGGCATGGCCTGGCCATCAATCTTTATAACCTCAGACTATGGCTGGCAAAGGAGACGCAGTCATGATTGGGCTTGGAAATATTTTAGATGAAACAGCCAAACAAATGAGAAGATTAACCAGTCCCTTTCCCTCCCCCAGGCCAAAATACCATTGAATGCAACGGAAAAGCTGAGTCTCCAGGAGAAAAATGCATCCAGTTTTAAGGAGACTTTCCTGCAGAGGGCCAAAACAGTGGAGTAATAAATCAAGGGGCAATCCGCTGGCTTTTTCTCAATAACTCAGTGGGATCCTCCCATGTGGAAAAGTCACATAAAGAGGCATGAAGCCAGCAGGATACTGTAGTAACGAAATAATGTCTCTAGCATCCAGCAGCATGTACTGAGGAGAGTGGGAAGCCATGAACTTTGAGCCCTCCCGTGCAGCCCTGATCCAGGCATTGAGATCTTCATCATCTTCTTCTAAAATGTTTTAAAATTTGGCTTCTTCTGCATTATTCACTCCTTACAGCACACACACACACAGTGTTTGCAAGTAGGAGAGTTTCAGGCTGCTGGCTGTCCCCTACAACCTATGTCCACCTGAGCCCCATAGGCCTGAGGTGTCAGGAGAGAGAGAGACCTCTCCTTTACCATGGGTAAAACGCAGAGCCCTCTTGAAAGGGAGCAGCTACTGGCTTCATCCTGTGTCTTAAACAGAGCCCAGACCACCAGCACACTCATGCTGCACCCCTGCAGCAGCATCCCTGTCTCCCTCTGAGGTTGTCCTATCCTCGCTGGGACCTGCTTGGTCTGGAAATTGGCTCAGCTCCCCCAGAATGAAGGCTGTGAGGGTAAGCCTGCCCCCCACCCCATCCCCCACACTATGACCAAGCTTCTAAGGACATGGCCACCTTCCTTTTTGCTTTCTCTCTGTGTTTCAGAGATTTTTTTGCTGACAGCTGGGGAATGCAGAAGCCAAGGGCTTCATCCAGGCTCTGTGGTGATGGCCACAGGCATCTTTTGGGCTGCTACGCAAGCCCAGGAGCCTTACACATGGCTCTCCCCAGCCCCCTTCTCTTTTCCGTGATGCAAGAGTTAGTCAGGCTCTTTGGCGTCCTACTTGCAAGCTTCAACAATCACAGACTCTCTCTGATAGATGCTTTCCCATCAACAACACCCTCCTTACACCCAGCAGAAAGACAAAAAAAAAAAAGAAACATCTGGTATTTCATCAACTGTTTGACCCCCAGATGACTTTGCAGGCTCAGTCCTTCAGGATGTAGCGGTCCTTGCAGGCCCAACTTCTTCCAGAGGACAGTGACCCCTATTTTTCCTAGGTTTCCTCTCCATCAGGAAGCTGGGAGCAGTGGCTCTCAGTGCTGGGAGAAGCAGTCCCCATCCCAGCCAACGCTGGGCCTGAAGAGGAGCTTAAACGAAGGGTGCTTGTGGCAGGTTGCGAGCTGAGCAGGTGACAGGAGGTGCGGCTCGTCTGTCTGTGTTACGGCAGCAAGGCCCGACGTTCATTAGGGCCACTCGGGCTCTGATGAGAAGTGAATGTCAGTGACATGGGGACAGCCAGGGGGAGGGAGAGCTGGTCCGTGCATCAGAGCTGCTCTCAGGGTGTCAACAAGGAGCTGCTCCATGTCCCAGGGCCCATCTGGGACACCAGCGTCAGCCCCCACTCTACACCCCCTTGGGTCTGGCACCAGCTCCCTTGGTTTCAGATGTTCGTGGGGGAACGGAGGGCAGGGCAGAGCCCTGCTCTGTGCAGGCTGTCCCCATCTCCTTCCTCCTGGCCTCTCTCCAGGCGCCCTTCAGCCTCACTCCCCCTGCCTCCCGCTGCCGGCAGTGTTGGCAGACGTCGGAGTGGTGCTCGGGAAGCCTTGACTCATCTCCACCACCATAACCACATCGTCCTCACCACGGCGTCTCCTTCCCCTGCTCGGCGTCTTGGGCTCTGGATTTCCACACCCTGGTGGCTCTTGCAGAAACCAGCTGGGCTGGCTCACTGGGACCCTGGGCCAAAAGTTCTCCTGGCCACAGTGACCACGGGCATCCTGAGCTCTGACACCAACAACCCCAACAGCCTTCATGCTGCAGCCGGGCTGCCCACCAGCGAGCTTTCCTTGCTTCCCTGGCACGAATGGCTGATCCATCTGCAGAAGCTGAAATATATATGTTTTATATTCACACCAAGGCAGGGCTATTGAAGCTGGGCCTGGCAGAGATTTATTTGTTTTAAAATCAGCTCCCCTCTTCCCTCCGAGGCAGGGTGATGTGCTGGGAGCTGCCAAGCAGTGCAGGGCTGCTGCAGGGATTTGGGGTGGGGAGGGGGATGCTCAGCAGCCTCGACAGCACAGGGGTTTAGCAGAGCCTGCAAGTAATTAAGCACAGATTAGTTAAAAGAAGTTACCGTGGACTAACTCAAATGTCACGCAGGCACCGTGTAAAGCACAGATTGCTTTTTCCCTTACCAACTCTCTTCCATTCATCTGCTTTTTACTGAGAGCTGTGTAGGACTCAGGGATGGATGAAACAGGGTGTATAAGAAAGGTGCCCAAATAAAATGTCACCCAGTGAACCAAGGCTCAACCTGAGAAAGAAAATCTCTTTTTGAAGTTTTGCAACCTAGGTTTTCTAGGGTGTTCTGGGGGTTATTTTGCCTTCCTCACTGTGTCCTTCTTGCCTTTGTTTCAGCTGCAAGCATGGCCCATTTGGTCTGTGCAGATATGGAGCGTGGTGTCTGAACCCCAGCAGAAAAGCTTGTCACTGTCACCTTTATCAGGCTCTTCTCCAAGCCCAAGGGGTTTTGCAAGTCAGCTCAGTTTCTGTGTGCTTCCCTGCCCCTCTCTTATGCACTGGTGTAAGCAGCTTTTCCACTCAGTGCCCACTAAGGATCCTTAAAAGCATTTTATTTTCCTCTGAGCAAGGAAAGCTCCATGTGAGAATCCCCAGGACCTGCCCCATGCCAGCTGTCTGCCCCAGCTGAGGACCCCAAATGTCTCCCACAGGTTCATGACCGCCTGGACCGATACTGCTGCGGGTTCGAGCCCGACCCCTCCGAGCCCTGCGTGGAGGAGATGCTCCACGAGAAGTGCCGGAAT
The DNA here is from genome assembly GCF_040182565.1 of Anser cygnoides. Taxonomy (NCBI): domain Eukaryota; kingdom Metazoa; phylum Chordata; class Aves; order Anseriformes; family Anatidae; genus Anser; species Anser cygnoides. The sequence goes on along the minus strand of NC_089874.1, from coordinate 44,915,706 downwards.
CCAGCCGAGCTGGTCCTGGTGCACATCCTGGTACGTCCCCAGCCCTTGCGGCCCTTTCCCCTGTCCCACATCCCAGGGGCTGCTCTGGCCAAAAATGAAGGTGCCTGGGAAGTGCTGGCTGCTGCTGGCCCCCAGAGGCTCTCAGGGTTACTCAATACGTCAAACGCCCAGCCTAAAACACCAGGCTGGTGGCTGCCCACGGTAGGTGAGCTGCTCCTTCCCATCACCACTGGCAGGTCCGGAGCAGCGCCCCGTCCCACCTGGTGTTCATCGACAACGCAGGCCGGCCGCAGCAGCCAGAGGCAAAGCTCAACTTCAGGCTCCTGCAGGGCATAGACAGGTAAGGTGGGCAACGCACACACTCCTGCTGGGACGTCTCCCCCTCCTGCAGAGCCTTTGATGATATCTGCAAACCTGCTGGGAGTCCCTTTAACTAACCAAGCACCCCTGTGAAGCAGGGCCACCTCCCACACCGGACTGGGCAGGTAGGTGGGCTCCAAAACCCATCACACATGCCCCAGCACCAGGACTGGGTCTTCACTCTGCTCTGGTGCAAATCAGGGGTGGCTCCATGGCCAAGTGGAGTTGCAGTGAGATGAAGCCAGACAGAGGGAAGATCCATCTGTTTTCACATGTCCTGGTGAAGCAGATGAGGGTGGCCGATGGCAGTTTCCATCCCACGTCTCTCTTTCAGCTTCCCGGAGACGGCCGTGGCCGTGCTGAGGTCGGGCTGCTTGGGCCGCCGGCTGCTGGAGTCGCTGTACGTGGACCAGGAGCTCTGGGACAGCCAGGGAGGCGCCGCGGGGCTGAGACCTCTGCTGCGGACCCTCGAGAGGCGGGGGCAGGTCCTGCTGCGGTACCTCCAGGAGCGCAACCTGACAGCGGTGAGGGACACGCCGCGCTGAACCCCGTGGTGGTTGGGCCTCGTGTCCTCAGTTTTTGTGATGTGGAGCTCCGTGTGGGTTCTTGCTTCTCCAAAAGGTGTTTTTCTGATTTAACCCCCCATTGGTGGGATGCCCTGGAAAAGGAGAAGGGATTGTAGGAAAGATGAGGAGGAGACCTCCAGAGACATCCCACAAATGTTTGAGAAAGGCACTAAGCAAGATTTATTGTGCAATGATCACAGCATGGAATTTTCAAAGGAGGTGCAAGTCCATGAGATTTTGGGTGCCTTCACTCCCCTCTCCTCCCCAGCATCTTTGAAAACCGCAGGTTTGACCATTTGAACTGATGGAGAGCCTGGGAAGGGTTAGCCAAGCAGTGAGAGGCACTGCTCAAGGCTGAGGGAAGTCACTGACAATCTTCCCATGGTTTTCATTGGCCTTTTTTGATGATGCCTTTATCCTTCCCGAAGTAATAAAAGCAGAGAGTCTGGAGTGGTGTGGGGAAAATCAGAGACCTCCCAAAACAAGTACAGGTCACCAGAGCTGAACTCTGTCTTCCCCCATGGAGGAGGTGACGCGTGCCTGATGTCTGCATGAAGCTTTCTCTAAGGTTAGCAGAAAAAAATCCTTTAACAAACACGCAGGATTACTTCAGCAGAAGGCAACTGGGTGCAAAAGGCATTCTGCGTGTGCTGACAACCCCAGCAGCCAGGCAGTGAGAGCCTCTGCGACAGCACACAGCAGCATCCTGGCTAAATTGGTCCTCAGGAGTCAGGGCAGAGAGCAAAATGAGCAGGAGGACACCAGCATGGGTGCCTGCACTGTGCTGCTGCCCCGTCGCCCTTGTGTTGGAGCAAACGGCCACCCCTGTGGGCAGAGAGGCAGGGAAGCGGGCACTCGCGCCGTCCCTGAGCCATCCGTCTCAGCCGTCTGTCAGTTTTAGAGTCCGCGAGGGGATACTTCCACAGCCACGCTGATAAGTGCAAGCAATTACCTTTCCCTCTTGCTTAAGAGAAGATGAAGTGAGGCTGGAGTGACATTAATCAGCAAGTGTGAGTGCTCTCAGAAAGCATCGGCACACGACGTCGTGTGTGCTTCAGCATCCAGAGCACCAGCAGCATCTTGCTGCACTCCTGCCCTTGAGGTGATAAAGGAAACCCTTCACCCCATCTCCACCTCCACCAAGAAGCCCCACCGAAGCCCAGCTCATGGGGATTCGTTATCAAGAGGTGACCTTAACCTGTGAACTTGGAGAACGAAACAACTCATCCTGGGTCCAAAATAACTCAGCCATGCCCAGCCACTGCCTTATATGAATAAAAGAGAATAATAACGTAACATAACCAAATCCAGAAAATATGCCATGAAAAGCGACGTGGTAGCAGCAGCATTAGGTTGGATGTGTTGCGCTGGCTGTAGGTTTTCTCAGTAAAATGAGAAACTTCATTAAAAGAGTTTGTCGTCCCATGCAAGCCAAGTTCTCAGCAAGAAGAGAGGGAAGTGGGGCACTGCGCGGTGGCCAAAGCTGTTGACTTTGCTGGGATGGAGCATCAGCCTTTGCCTTGCCTCCAGTTGCATCTGCTTGACTTTAACACTGCACTAGGCAGTGGGGATCTTTCTAGCATTTTTTTGCAGTTCCTTGCCTGTAACATGAGTTTGCTGGCTGAACACATGTGGGAACATCTGTAAACCCTTATGCACGTGAATAAAAATCACTCTTGAATTAACAAGGAGTCACGTATGGATAAAAGAGAGAAGCAAAAGGCATGATCTCGCTAAGACTGACCGTTAGTTTCATCTAATTAATATTTTTCCCCAAGTGTATTTATCCGTGTAGAAAGCAGAACGCACAGTCCCTGAGATGTGGCCGCAGTGGTTCAGAGAAACCCCTGGGGACTGCTCCAGCCCCATCAGCCTTTAACAGTGTTGGGCTTGGTTTGCTCCAGCTATGAATATGGTGTGTTTCCTATCATATTTATGCTGTTATACCAGGACAAGGCACCTTCCCTGGGCTTGTAGAGGCTAAATTGCAGGAGGCTCTCATGGGGGTGATTAGAGCAACCCCTGGTCCTAACGAGGCGCCTGCCTGTCTTCAGCCAGGGGAGCCGGGGAAGGGGAGCAGCCATCGGGGCATGCCCCTGTGCTTGCTGGCACCATGATGGGGTGGAGGAGAGCAGCAGCAAGGAGGCAGGACCACGGGGAAAGCACTGCTGAAACCATCTCTGTGCGGGTGAGCCCTCCTGTGACCCCTGACACTGGGGATCCAGCAGCACGGGCATAAAGCATCCCTTGTGCCAAAAGTCTCCTGCAAAAACACGGTGGGAAAGCCCATGGAAGAAAGAAAACATCTCCAAAAGGCTTGTTTGCAGCATTTGAGGGCCACTCGACCTGCCCATTGTAGCCGTAAGACACCAACACCTTTCACCTTTGCCCCATGCAGATCTTGCAAAGCACCCACTGAGGATCGTGAAGGCCCTGCTCATGCAAAGGCAAACACAGCTGGAAGGGAGCCACAAGCCCTGGAAGCCCAGTCCTGTGCAAATTTATTGTTAAATCACTGGATATAAAAATAATCTACCTTTTAGAAAGCAATTTATTTATGCTTTAGGTACTTGCTTAAATATTTATGCGGAAAAGGAAAAAAAATCCTCTCCGACGTAGGAATATCATTGTAGCAATGGCCTTTAAGATTAATGGAAGTAAATTAGCCTGACGTTTTATTTACACCCAGCAAAGAAATAGATAAACTCCCCTCGTGATGGATTTTCTTCATTAGTGGGGAGAACGCCTAAGGTACTGCTTTTGACATTGTTTCCTTCAAATGGTTAGACAAACAGTTTATCAAAAGAGTATAAAATTGTCGGGAAATGAAGCAGATTAATGATCGGTGGAGGGGAGATCATGGAATTTATGATATAAGTAGCAGCATCGCTGGAGCCTAGGAAGCAGCTTATTAGATAAGCAACGTGTGCCTGCAAGCGCAACCCGAGGGCGTCAGCGGCGCACGGCAGATTTACAGCTCATGGAAATAAAAAGAGGCTGAAACAATGAGGCAGTGCTGGGCTCTCACCAGAGCTGGTGCTCAGGTGAAATGTCCCCATAAAACACTGTGCCGACTCGCAACCCAGCCTGCCCCAGCTGAGCTCATGGGTGCAGCAGTCACAATCCGTTTTCACATCTAAACGCCCTGCACAAGACGCCCTCCCTGGAGGGGGGCTTTTCCGAAAGTGGGTGCTCTGCTCCGGCAGGGAAAGGCTCTGCCACCAAGCCCTGGGTCTGCCTGCAGCCAGATATTTGGCCTGCTGGGATCTGCAGTGGGCTTTGCCCCAAATTCTGCCTCCCCAGGGTGCTCGGTGCTGAGGCTTCACCTCCCTCCTGCACCCTGGGGAAAAGCTCTCCTCCCTCACGTTAGGGCTGTCGTCGTTTTTTTTTAACTTTCTCATTACAGCTTGTGAATGTATTATTTCCTCCCAATTAAAAACCTCTTAGGCTTTAGGGAAGATAACCTCGGCTTTGTGCCTGTGCAGCAATAACAGCTTCCGCAACCCAATTTGGAGGTTTTGGAGGCTGTTACAGCAGTGATAATAACACAATAACAACAACAATAATATATAGGATTTCGCTGGCCTTCTTCTAAAAAAAATCACTCAGCACTGGAGGTTCATGGATCCCATATGGCTTTCCCAGCAATTACCTCTGGAATGATAATTAGCTGTCAGATGAGGCCAACAGGGCAAAGGAAACCGTGAGCCAGTCCCTTCCCCGTGATGGCTCCCAGCCAGACCCCACAGACATGTGCTCAGCTCTTCAAGCTCCAAAGAGGGGCTTTGGGCGTAAGGATGCCTAAGAAAGTCCAATTTAAATGTTGCCATAAATCCCAGTCTCCAAGTTTTTTCTCCAGCAGGTGGCATTGGCTCAACAGGTCTCCAAATATAAAATCCGGATCATCGAGGTTGGAAAAGACCTTCGAGATCACCAAGTCCAACCGTCAATCTGACCTGAGCCCCATCTCTAAACCACGTCCCTTACTGCCATGTCCACGTGTTTCTTGAATACCTCCAGGGACAGGGACTCCACCACTTCCCTATCCAAATATTACCAAAAACATTCCATCACACACTTTGCAGATGAAGGGTAAGGACCACCCTAAAACGCAGGCAGTATTGATGAAGCAGTGAAGGTGAAAACTCCTGTGCTGAGGCTTTTATGAGGTGGGCCATATCGGCGTATGGACAGGCTGTGTGTCACACAGGTATTATTATTATTATTATCATTGTTATTATTTTTTATTTTTATTTATTTTATTTTTATTTTTATTTATTTTTATTTTTATTTTTTTTATTTTTATTTTTATTTTTATTTTTATTTTTATTTTTATTTTTATTTTTATTTTTATTTTTATTTTTATTTTTATTTTTATTTTTATTTTTATATTATTTTTATTTTTTCTGTCTGATCAGCCCTTGTAGGGTCATGCTGGTTCACACCTCAGCCCCCTGCAGAGGGTCTGCAGCTGGATGTCTCCATGGCTCTTCCTGGGTTGAGGTCCTTGAACGGTGTGAAGGCCAAGTTTCCCAGAACTTGTCCTCTGGGGCTATTTTGGAGATGTGCTATTTTGGTAGGATTATCCATGCACCTACAGCCCCTCCGACAGCTTGCCCCAACTGCAACAACAGCCTTTCCTTCCCCACTGTCCCTCACACACCATGTTAGTCTGAGCTGCTGAGCGTTCCCCTTCCTCCCAAAAATGCCAGCTGCCTTTCTGCATCGTGGAAGTGTTGGAGATCAGCAGGAGCCCACTGGGGCTGGCTCCCTCCAGCACACAGGCTATGAGGCCACCCCATCAATGCTGACACCAATTCCTGCTTCAGCTACTAACTATTTCCGTTGCCAGTCCTTCCTTCCCCTCAGTTCTCCAGCCTGGCCTATGCTTCACCACCACCTTGCTACCTCCTTTTGGGATGGGAGGCTCTAATTTGCGATGTCCATGCGACACTGGGCACAGAGGGGACTTGTGGTGCCCCTGGCGTATCTACCACGAGCATCAAGCAGGAGGCAGGGAAGAGAAGTCCGACCTTTCTCTAAACCTGTGAGCTCTTGCCTCCCTGCTCTTCCTTTGGGGAATAATTTCGCTCGATGGTGCCATGGTTCATTGGTGGCGTCTCTCCCACAGCGCTTCCCCAGCCTTGTATCTGCTGCTGGCTGAGCTCCCCGCTCCAGCAGGCAAGGGAACACCTCTCCCAGTCCTGCTTTTTGGGCAGATTTCGCTCCATTTGAATTTTTTTTGGCTGTAACCACTGTGGATGCAGTGGCACAGGCTTCGCTGCGAGTATTTATGCAGGTGTTGGGCTTTAATTGACCATCTTGGCTGCATCACATAAGTCACAGGGCTGATTATATACATAAACAAATGAATTTTTTATTGCTTTCACCTCTTCTGAAGAGAGAGGAAGTTGAAAGCCAAGGGTGTGGACATCGGGTGTCTCTTTTCCCTCTCTGCTTCCACTGAAGCCCAGCACAATGTTTTAAAGGAGCTGCTCAGAAGATGTCTGTCACACCTGGCTGGTGACCCCTGCCTGCTGCTGCCTGGCCCTGCCCAGCTGACGACAGGTTGGCACACCCTGAGCACAGCCATCCTCCCCCAGCTCTGCCCCCATCCCTCATCCTTATCCTCGGCTGTAGGGTAAAGGTGCTGGAGGTGGGTGTGGGGTCTCCAGATGGTCGGGGTCTGGCTAGACAGTGAAGTTAGGGTAGTTTGCACTGCTCCTTCCTCACCCTGATAAAAGACGTTCAGTCTCCATGGAAGCCGGGACCTTTAGAAACCCTCGTTGGTCTCACAAATACAAAGCATGCAGAACCGTGCCCACAGCATATGGGGAAAGGAGCCGCAGAAATCTGCTCTGCCCCGCTGGCGAAGCTGCTTGTGTTGGCATAGGTGAGAGACTTCCTACCACAGACAGCTGGCAAGCTTTGCAGGGTGATGGAGCTCATTTCAACATGCAAGCAGACATCTCCATCTCCATCTCTATCTCCACCTCCATCTCCATCTATCTCCACCTCCACCTCCATCCATCTCCATCTCATCTCCATCCGCCTTCATCTCCATCTCATCTCTATCTCCATCTCCATCTCCATCTCCATCTCCACACCACCACAGGGCCTGAGAAAGGAGTTTCCCTGCAGCCACAAGCTTGCAAACTCATTTTTTACCCCCCAAAGAGGAGCTATACAGTGGGGTCAGCCCATGCTGGGCATTCCCAGCGTGGCTTCATCCCCTCCCAGCTAGCCCCAGCCCAGAGAAAACCAGTTTCCATGCTGTTGTTGAGCAAAAGCACACACCCGTGCACAATGAAATCCAGACAGTGTTTTATTTGTGTGTCAAACGCCGGGGGAGAAGCCAGCGCTTTCACCACCAGGATGCCGGGAGCTGGAGAGCAGTCAGGGCTCGCTCAGCACCAGCCTCCAGCCTGCTTTTTCCACCTGAGGGCTGATTTCGGAGCAGAGCTGAGCTCGGGCTCATCAGAGGGGCTGGTGCCAGCTGAGTGGGGAGGCTGAGCCCAGAACTGCGCTGGCCGGGGGTCCAAATGTGCCCGACCCGGGGAGAGGCTGGGGCAGCTGGCTCCTCGGGCAGCAGGAGCTGCCAGAGACCACGGCTAAGGCAGCACCAGGCAGCCCCAGCACTGAGCCGGGAAGCTGGGGGCACCTGTGGTAATGCTGTTAGGGGCTGCGGTGCAGCTAAAGCGGGGGGGTTTGGTGGTAAGGGATCAAAGGGAGGTGCTGCCGCAGCGAGTGAGCACTTTCGCTGTGATTCCCCGGCTCTGGTGCAATCTGTGTCAAAATCTAATAAAATGTGGATGTTCCCGAACAAACAGCTTTTAAGACTTCAGAGACCCGGGCTCGCAGCAGCTGAGAGAGACTACAGCTGTTATTTTTCGGTCTTAAGCAGCAGCATTAGTCATTACCTCCAGCTGGGCTCCAATAATTGCCTCCATAAAACCGGCGGTTTCACAACAACCCAGTGCAGATGATGGGCTGCTGCCCAGAGCTGGGGGCTTGCTGTGCACCATGCCATGGGGATGGCCAGTCCCTGCCCGTGCACGAGCCTCCACAACACCTCTTCAGTGCCAAAGCGAGATGCAGCCTCCCTCATCAGCCTCCACCCGGCTGGAAAATTAGGCTGGGGGGAGAAATGTGAGGACAAATCAACCTGCGTGGACTGCTGTGGCCACCAGCCCCATGCAAGCCTCACCAGAGCCCCCCAGAGATGCTGGCACTGCCCACGAGCCGTGCGCTTTACACTCAAAGAAGCCTTTCGATAGTGATGATGAGGCAATGTTTGTTCTGTTTTCTGCCTCTGCAAAGGTGGGATCAAGGCATCAGCAAGCCCTGCTGCTTCGTCTTCATTTGAAGGGACCTAGAGGAAGAGAAGGAAGGCAGTGGAGGGATGTAGTGCCGGGAGCAGGCAGATGATGGGAACAGATGCAGAAGAGGAAAATGTGGGGGTACAGTAGCTGAGCTTGCCATTTGTGGTTATGGGGCGTGCTCAGAGACCAAACCTGCCCTGTCAAAACGTGGTATTTTTAGCACAAGATGAGAAACCCGAGTTAAGGCCTCTGCTGCAGTCCCCGTGGTCAAAGCCCGGGGGGAGCGGGTTGGCCTTTGAGCCAGCCCCCCCAGATGAGCCTGCTCCCCTCCACGTGTGCGATGCCGGCAGGCACTCTGATGGATGGTGCGAGCGGAGGTGCTGCTGCGGGTGCCCGCGGGGATGCGGGCGGTAAAGTCATTTCTCTGACTTTGCGGAGCTGCGGCCCCGGAGGTTGCCTCCCTTATTCCGTAGGGACCACAGGACGCAAAAAGCAGATGCCAGCTGTCCACCGCGCCTTGTAAATCGGATTTTAATCATCTCGGGGAGACGGCTGTCTGCTGCTGTGGGTCGCTAACCAGGTTTACAGGACTTACTCTGCAAAACGTACATTTATGGGATGTCTCGGTGATCAGGGCCCCAGCTCCGTCCTTCGGAGACCGAAAGGCGACCTGAGCAGGTAGGTGCAGACCTGGGCATATCAGCCCCCATATGACCTTAAAGCAAGCAGCATATTCCTGTGACACTAAGACGGGATGCGGAGGATGCTTTAAAATATGCTGAACTGCTCTAACTGTTCTCTCTTTTTTTTTTTTTTTCAGTCATTATATTTGGAAAAGACATTGCCAGTGTTACTGGGAGACTGAAAGTCTACCTCTTTGCGAGTGAAGAATCGATGATTTGTTAGCTTCTTCCCTCTGTGAGAACACCACCATTAAATCATATTGCTTTATGAAAAAGGCAATACCCTCGGAGCACATGCAAGACATCTGATCACAGGCTGCCCACGGGGAGGCACAGCTCTCTCATGCGGACTTGGTTTCCAAAAAAGAAGGTAGTGAGGCCTCTGTGAACGTGGCTACTGGCTGTGAGGCCAGGCTTTGGCCCACATAGACATGCCTGCAGGCACAGTCAGACACAGTACAATGTTATCTGCTGGAGGCAAGGAAGGGAGCGATGCATTAGACAGGATCAGCGCTGGAAGAGAAAAGACTAAGGTTTTAATGCGTGCAATAATCCATTAATATTTTTAATTGGGTGTCACTAGAGTTTGAAATGTTGAAAGGGCACAGGAAAATGAAGGTGCGTCATGCCAGCATCTCCTGGCAGGCTGCAGAAGGCAAACAGCACCTGCACCAGGTGGCTGAGGTGTCCTTAATGTCACACAAAAACTCCTCGCCCACCCCTCTGTGGTGCTGTGGCTGCTGGGCCTATAAGGTGCCCTAATTTCTAAGCCAGTTTTGGGGACACAACTCTGGCCTTGCGATGTGGCAGGTTTTGGATGAGCTGTTGCCAGCCGTCTGGTTTGGTTAAAACCCATGATGGAGATGGTCTCTGCCACAGCTTCACCAGGCAGATCAAAGAAATTAAAAGCTCGCAGAAAAAAAAATAAAATATATATATATATATTTCCGTTAGACCCTCATTGACCTTCCTTACCCCAGCTCTCCCCCTGAAACCATACGTGCTGGGGGAGGTTGGCCAGACCCCACACCAGCGGATGTCCATGGGACAATCCCCATGGAGAAGTGGTGTCCTCAGCCAGGAGAGGCCACCCAGGGCAGAACCCCAGCACCCGTGGGCATTGGGAGCCTGCAGGCTGTGGGGGCCCTGTGGAGCTGGAGCAAGGCTGGTGGTCGTGCTGGTGGAACAGAGCACCAAGCAGCAGGAGCTGTTGTGGCAGAGGTCACAACTCCATCGTTAGCTGAAAGAGCGGAGCAATCCACCCAAAAAACAGCAGGACAGGGTCACCCCAACGCAACCTTACTGGAGACTGGGGAGCTACAAGCAAGGTTGGCCTTGTCCAAAAATCCCTGATGGGCTCCTTCAGCCATGGCCCAGTTTACGAGCACATTCATTTCTCCCTTCATTCTCCAGCTGCAAAGGCAGAGAATTTAAAAATTAAACCCTGCTGAGAAGTAAAACAATCGTAGGTCCCTTGAGACACAAGTTACAGCTACAACCCAGCACCAGGAGTGTGGAAACAGCCTTTCTACGTATTGTGGGAGGTTTGACAGGTAGGAAAATATTTCTCAGCTGAGCGTTCCCCCTCCAGTTTGGGTTAATAGTTTGACTCCAGCTTTAGGGAGAAATTCCTGCCTTTCCCATAACAAATTTTAAAACGTAACTAGCCAGAGAGAAGAGTTATCTGTTGGATGTCTGATTAATGCTCAATTCCTTCCCTCTGTACAACAGTCCTCTTTTAAAAGCACTCTGGCTCCTCACAGCTCTTCTCCTTCAGACTTTGCAGAGATGCCTGTGCTGAGAACAAGCAGGGAATTAAGTTCTCGTGTTGTTTTTAACATAGCAATGTATACGAGATAAATGAAATAAAAAGAACAAGGCGAGCTGTTTCTGGCAAACAATTTATTTCTGCTTGTGAATTATCCATGAAGTCCACTACATGTTTTTACTACACAGTCAGCTGTCCGTCAGAATTACCGGGCAAGCCACGTGAGCGTATTTTGGTTTGTGAGCTGTGCCTTGTGATGCCTGAACCGCCTGCCTCCAGGAGGAACCTGCTCCCACCAGCATTGGGGACCAAGGTCAGCACACTCATGGGACAACACAGATGGCTTTGTGGTGCCAAGACCAAAGTTTAACTCTAATTTGATGCACCAGCTTCCAGCCCAGTCCGCGAAGCCTGGCCACAGGCTCCTGCACCCATGGATGTGGCTTGAGTAATGGGAAAAGGCAGTGAGCCCAGCTGCAGCGCTGCCTTCTGAAGTGCCGACATCGCAGGTGGAGCTCAATTGGAAAATTAATTATCCCAGTCAGGAAGCTTCAGAGCTGAGCAACAAATGGATCCCTTTCACAGCCAGTTTTAAATTTGCCCCTCTGCTGTGAACCTTTTTAAATGAAGCAGTGCTCGGGGAGCGTCACGAGTCTCGGGAGCCCTGCTAGGTCTCAGCCCCAGCAAATCCTCCTGTTCCTGTGTGTGGGGCAGGCATTGCATGGCTCTCTGCTTTGGTCTTCTTCCTGGTAAGCAATTGTATTTAAAGGCCTGATTTTTTGTTTATCCCTCTGCACCCCGCATGGTTATTTACATGAATGCAAAGGGTGTGAAAAAACTATCAATCCAGAATGGGAAAAAAAAAAAAAAAAGCTGCCTGGTGCTGCAGTTGGATGCACTGACTACACCTGTTTGCATTTTGGCATCGCTGGCCTGCTCCTGAAACTGTTGCTCTCACAACGTCGGTAATATTTGCATAAAATTAGCATGATGATGTGGGACTGGCTTTGCGGGGTTCTTTCCACCGAGCAGAGAGCCTTTCCAAAGCCGCTCATCCAGCCCAGAGCAGCACAAACTGAGGGGCATTATCACTGTGTGTGTAATTTTCTTTTTTTTTTTCTCTCCCCCCCTTAAATGTGACTGCTTTAAAAGGCAGCCAAGAATGCAGAGCCAAAAACCCCTGCCCAGGATTTTGTGGCTCGATGTGCGCAGTGCTTACCTAAGCAGCCTTCGTCCGAGTTAATGATGAGGAAGAATCAAGCCGACCGTGAATATGCTCTGCTCTTGCATTTTTGGAGCTGAGCAGGATTTACCAGGGATATCAGGTGTGCCCATGCAGGACAAAGCCTCACAGGGCTGCTGATATTCCAGGTGCAATGCACCGCCCGCGTGAACAGCAAAAACCACACAGTGCTTCTTGAAAGCGCTATAAATCCCTCGGCTTCAAGCTGCAGGTGCCCCTCCAAAGAGAAACTGCAGGTCTTGCTGCAAGAGAGGTGGACAGCCCACCTCTGCTCCCACCAGGTGGGCAGGGGAACATAGAAAAATGGAGTCATCTCAGCTGGAAAACACCTCCAAGGTCACCAAGCCCAACCACCAACCTGGCATACCGAGTCCCGTCGCTAAACCATGACCCTCAGTGGGGAGTGGGACCAGCGGTGTTTACCTTGGGTAAAACCTCATGGTGCTTGTGCCCATCAACAGACTGGTTCGTAGAGCTGCCAGGATGCCCCTACCTTGGCCCATCCGAAATCCTGACTTTCTGAACCCATGAATGCTTAAATTTGGTCCTTCCTCCAGGATATGATGGTTCATATAAGGGGAACGCACACCACAGAGGGTGAAGGCAGCTGTTCCTTGACAGAGCTTTCCTTCTGCCTGCACGGGTACACCCAAGCTTTGCAGCGTGTTTTTGGGGAGAAAAGGCTCCCCTGAGGTTCCCTCTGCAATGCAGGTGGGGCCCTTGTGTCAGCCCTACTGATTTCACAGCCCTCCCTCTAGCCTGGGAAAAGGAAAGCAGTCTAAATGAAACACTGTTTAATCAGAAAGCACCCTCTAACCCCTAAGGAATTACTGAAAATTTTGCTTCAAAACTAGTTTTCAGTGGAAAGCTAGCACTTGAATTTCAATTTTCCGATTAAAATGATGATCGTCTCCCTAACAGAGCTTTTATTGCAAGGGGAGAGGGATGGAGGAAAAATTGCCAAAGAAAGCATTTCCCAGAGGAGCAGGTGGGATGTGCAGCCGTGGTGAGCATCCCCTCGGAGCTGTGGCAGAGACATCCCGTTGTCCCTCTTCTCCGAGGAGACAGCATCTCCCACGGGGCACCGCTTGCCAAAATGTAGCTGCTGGGAGGTGGGGAGACAGCCAGGACACCACGCACCTGAAACCCTCCCGCCCAGAAAACACTTCCCAAATGAATCCTGTTTTTTCCTCTCAAATAATCTACCATCCATAGTGCTGCTCTGAAACACCTTCATAATCCTGGGGGAGAAGGGAGGAAGGGAGGAAGGGAGATTTCACACACCCCTTGCCCTGTCTGACTCTGAAACATTCATGCACAGGGAAAAGCGTCTTTCTCTGTCTGAAGGGACCAGATGACAAAAGATGCTTGTGAAATAGAGATGCAGATGGTAGTCCTGCCTCTTCCTTGCATTAAAACATTAGCTCCTGGATGCTCGCCTGGCCGTGGCTGGAGACATGATGGTATTTTCCAGGACAGCTCTTGCTCCTACCCAATGTCCAAGTCAAATTTCCCCTCTTCCAAAGGCAAAGCTGAAGATGGAGACTTGAAAGGAGGGAATAGGAAGAAAAAAAGGAAGGTAGAAGCAGATACAAATCCATGCAATGAGGCAAGGCAGGGTTAGGATGAGGGCTTGTACAAAGAACACATCTCTGTGTCCGACTCTGTGGTCACTCACCCCAGGCAGCAGCACTGCACGTCCCGCCTCCCTCTGCTCCACTCTTCTGGCAGAAAAACCCCAAAAGATGGGCACATTTCGCTGAAGGTGTTGAAGAAGGGTTGCCCAAGCCAACTGGTGCAGCTCTACACCATGCCCACGTGGATGTAGCTACGTTGGGGGAAGTGAAATACGGTGAGAGACACCTAGGCCCCATTGCACCTGCATGGGATGGAGATGGGGCCAGCAGACTTACGAAGCAGTAGGCACTGGCTCATCATGGAAATGACACAACAACAAATGTCTGCAGAGGGAAATGGTATTGTTGGGCATCCCTGGAACCTGGGCTGAGCCTGGGGGACCACAGAGGCCTGCGGGTTGTCTCATCACAGCCCACCCCATCCCCACAGCCGTGGAGATGGAGGAGGTGACTGCTGTCACTGGCAACCAGCATGGCCTCAGGCTCAGGAAAAACAAACAGGGAGCTTCTGGGACAGACAAGGTGTGATAAACGTGGTGTGTTCATCTGTAGGAGCCATGTTATGCACATGGCCCTCCCAGAGGGTAAATCAGGCGATTGGAGCGAGCCGTTTGATAAACACCGAACAAAGGGAGGCTCAATTAAATTTTAAAAGCACCACATTTTCAAACGGCGGGACTAAGCAACACTTAAAGGTGACGATCGTTGCCAAGTTATTGGGAGAAAACAGGAGGCCGTTTGGTTTATTTGAGCGTGCCAGCAATTAATTCAGCAATCAGCACGGGACGACTTGCGAGGCAGGAGCCAGGCCCGGGCCTCGCTCCGTGCGGGTTGGCCCCGGCAGGCCGGGTCGCCTTCGGCTCCGCGCTGCGGGCCCCACGAGGGGCCGTGCTGAGGAGGAGGTGACTTATCTCACACAAAGACTGGGACGTGCTTCGCACACACGCAGATGGTGATGCTTCTCGTACCACCCACAGCACAGATGGACTGTCAGTCATCACACGGAAAGCGGTTCCAAGAGCGCTCCCACCCCAAGTCCACCAGGAAAGAACGAAGTGCTCTTTTATCCACCAAGCCCTACGCTGCGCAGGCACCAGAAGCAAAAATATTGTAGAAATAAGCCTGCTATTTATATAGCTCGGCAGATGAGACACAGTGATGAGGCAGAGATGCTGAAGTCACCCTTTTGTTTAACATTAATTAAATACTGTTGGGCTTATGGAACGCCTCTCACCCAGGGAGCCCTGAGAGCTGGCAGGCCCCGCTTCTCTCCTGAAGAGCTGAAGGTCTCAGATGGGACCTTCGTAGGGCTCTGCCAGCCACATACATGGACAGCCCGCAGGGGCAGGGGCCGATGCTTGGAACAAACCATTTCCTACATGTCTTCGTCCAGCCTGGGTCCCGTGAGGCACCCCAGGAGCAAATGCATCGGGGGGGAGCCAGTGCCACCCACAGGCAGCGTGGCAGAAGCCAAAAGCTGGAGAAACCCCTTGGGCCGACAAATAAATAACTAACAAAAAATAAAGCAATTTTAAAAATATAGCAATATTGTTAAGCAAAGGCTGGCCTGAAATAATTTCTGGTTGTTACGGGGGAGAAGCACCGCAGCCTCCCGTGAGGATGCGGGTTGCAC
The DNA here is from genome assembly GCF_040182565.1 of Anser cygnoides. NCBI lineage: Eukaryota > Metazoa > Chordata > Aves > Anseriformes > Anatidae > Anser > Anser cygnoides. The sequence continues at coordinate 44,900,494 of NC_089874.1, read as the reverse complement.
CGACAGGAAAGCATCGCTCCCAGGAAAGCAGCACCCCCTTGCCTCTCAGTGGACTGATAGCTGAGCCATCTGCCTTCTGCTTGGAGCTGAGCCTCTCGAGAAACGCTGCTATTCCTGGGCACTGTTTTTGAGGGCAAGTTGGGGCTCTATGCAACTGAAAATAACTCCGTCGGTACCAGAAGTCCCATCCCGTATCCCTGCACGGCCTGCAGCTGCTGGCCAACGCCACACACCTGCAGGCTGACAAATTCTCCCTTCACTTCTTCCTCCTCCTCCTCTGTGTCGGGGAAGAGTCCTCCTGCGGCAGCTGGCTGCTCCCTGCACTCCGGCTAATTAAAATGAGATATGAAACGGCAGCCAGAGGAAATCCTCTTGGATGATCCATCTCGGTAAGGACACCCAGGCCGGGTGGCAGCGAGCTGCAGCCCAGCTTGCTATTAGCATCCTGCCTTGCCCTGCGAGGGTTTTGGATGTAATCCCAGCTATTTCTCTTTTTCCTGGACAGCGAGGCCCGACAGCACCACAGAGCTTAATGTATTTGCTCTGGGAGCATCAAGAAATGATGCAGTGGTAGAAGTTGTGAGTCTCCTGCACAGCACAACTGGTCAAAAGGAGCCCCTAAGCTTGCCTGATGAATAAACTGTTTGGGAAATAAAATAAGCCAGCCCCAGCCCTGTGCTCCTGCACATGTGAGTGATGCATCCCCAGCCCCTGCGCATAGAAAACCCGCATTTGTTCTGGGACAAAGCTTTAAGCAACGTCAGGCTAACATTCCTTTCGATCAATGCAAGAAACTTTTGATCCGAATGCAAGAAACTGTTTCATGCTAGAGTTACGAGCTCACAAACCCGCATACGTGACACCATTACTCCACGGCCAGTTTTGTTGATTAGAACCATTAGGATAGGGGAAGAAAATAGCTCACGTGCTGTAAGCAATCTGCAAATGTGAGAAAAATTGCAGTCATGTGAAACTAATTTTAAGTGAAATGGGATGCTCTACAAATTACGGGCAAAGGATTGCTAAAAAAAGGCACTCAGAAAGACAGGGAGGAGAGAAATACACAGACCAACAGCCTGCCCATGACGAAAGGTGGCTCCAAGACCACAGGCAGCTCACACACCCAAAGAAAATCACTTCTGAAAAACGATGAAAAATGAACGTTAAATAAATTTCAGCCTTCTTATGGCTTATTGAACACTGGGCTTGCAGGGCACCGACCTTGCCAGCCTTGCGACAGCCAGCAGGGGGACGGCCAGTGGCCCTAGGGCTACGTGCAACTTGAGTGGACGTGGGGATGGAGGCTGCCGAAAACCCTGCTGTGAGGGGGAGCAAATCAGCCAGTAGGAGACACAGGTCATGGAAGCTTTCCTACACAGCCCGCTCTCACGTCTGTCTCCTGTTTATGAAGTTTTTTCTCACCTTGGTTCTGATGGCTGTGGTATGTGATGTTCAGCCAAACTGATACTTCAGGACACAGCTCAGGTACTTGCTTCCCTTCAGCAAGAAGCCCCTTTTGTCTTAAGAAAACAACAGCTGGAGTATTCATACACCCTTTACGATACCAAGGCAAAAAATATTAATGGGCAAGGCTACAATGGCAAAGCAAACGGACTTTGACAGGCTTCAGGATTTTTTTTTTTCCTTTACATCATAAACAACATGTTTGAAAACAAAACAAGACATAATGAACATGAATTCACAGAAGTAACACTAGCCTGAAGGTCCAATGTTGTACTGCGGTGTTTTACTCGTTTTTCAACCCTCCTGCTTCTCGTCTGATTTTTGTAGCAATGTTTTTCTCTCCCCCTCACTAAAACTCATACTATAGTCCTGCCTTGAGATGCTCACCTATCAGTCCATCACTCAGAAAGCAAGCCATTTATCCCACCGTGCGAACATCCATCCAGACCTTGGCAGGACAGTAGGGAGAGAAGAAAGCACTTTTCCTGTTGCTTTAATGTTGGTTATGAACCACAGAACATGCTAACATCAATCAACAAAATATCTCCCGTTTCTGCCCTTTTTTTCCTCTTTCCCCCAAGTCCTACACGTCTGACCCAGAGCTTTAATTTTTCACTCAGCCCAACTCAACTGCACCCACGTAACAGCCCCTGCCTGATTCTTCTTCCTCTTCTCCCAGCACCACATCCAGCAAAATCTGCACCCAGAAAGCTTCCCTTTGGGACTTGCCTCTTACTTAGCAAAACACGCACCTATTAGCAGCTGTTATCAACAGATTATACTGATCAAAACCAAAGAAAAATTTTCTTCAAGAGGATTTTTATCTGGGCAACCTCCCCCACCCACTGCCTCTTCCAGACCACCCCCCTTCCTTTCCCAAGGAAACGTACATAACTCACAAAACGGAAACAGGTATTAAATCACAATAAATTATTTTACCCACTTCAACCTCCTACCTGCTGCTCCAGCCTTTCATTTTGCTGTTGGGGTCCAGTAAAATTGGATTTTAAGCACGGTGCTGATACCGTGGTCTCCTTCTCTTCAAAGAAATATGCCATTCATATGCTATTCAGCCAAAATATGAAAAATAAAAAGCTACCCACGTACACATTTTATCACAGCAACAGATAAATCTATCACATCATCATCCTGATAGACAATAAAATGCAAAAAAGTACCAAGGAGGTTTACAGCAATTTAATGAAAGCTCTCGTACCAAACCTTTAACTCAAACTTACAGACAGAGTTATTGAAAAAAATAACTTACAATGAAAAAGCTGATGAGAATTGCCCACCTAGCCATGGAATTAACTGCGGATTAACGTTGTGCTTAGATACTCACTACACAATAGAAACAAATTCAAATCACGACCGAGGTACACACAATTCGCTTCCATTCTGTTTTCAATTACATGTATTCATCACATAATCTGACCTCTGGAAGTTCTCTGAAGAACAGTTTTTTTTTAAACACTCACTGGAAATAAATACCATTTAAAGAACACACACACACAGAGTGCAATCAAATGGACACTTAGGCACTGGTACAGCCCAGTCCTCTTGAGCCCTCTGCAAACTACAGGACGGTAGGTTTTTAAACCACAGATGGAGCGGAGAGCAGGACAGAGCTGTCCAGGTAGCGCGACAGGTTATGTACTACACAAGAGCACATCTGCAAAAGGTCCCAGGAGATTTTTGTTGAAGATGCAGCGTATCCACACCAGGTATATGGTGAAGGGCTTAATGTTTTCTGAGAAGGTGTGATTCTGATGGGACAATATATAAGGCATATAAGTGTTTTCCCCTTGCTCTTGTATCCACACTTCGTATTTCACTTCTCTGACCTTCAGATACTTAAGGTTCCAGGGGATCTGCCAGGACACAGAAAGCTTAGCTTCACTCGTGCCCTGGACGGAGGCTTGACACTTGGCATCCCTCACCTTGCCGGGGTAGAGGCTCCCAGACCACTTCTGCTTCTTGGGCCCGGGCTTAGATTTCACAGTCTGCCTGATCACGTGGATGAGGGAAGGGATGTCCACCTTCGTGTCCTGGTAGGCACGGAACAGCCACTCGGGGTTGCGGCAGCAGAGGTGCCGTGGCACCTCAGTGCTCTTAATGATGCGCTCTTGCTCAGCTTTGTCCAGATGAGCAATCCCACCCTGATCCCAAGGTCTGTCGGGGTAGGTAACGGTGTCTTCCCTGGCGGTGTTCTGCCAGGCAATGTACTGCAGGTCCATGCCAGGAAGGGTTGCCAGGGTTTTGTAAGGGGTATAGTGTTCAGGGTTGATAGCATAAGGGAAGAGCTCCACCACCGTGGCACCTCTCGGCAGGAAGAGAGACATGACTAATTGGGCCCCATGCATGCTGACCAGCATGGACGCGTTGCTGATCAGCCGGACGATGTCAGAAAACGAATGCTCCTCCAGAGAGACGGTAATGGTTTTCATCTGAAACTCCTGGGCGAGTGCCAGGATTAGTTCTGCCTCATTTAGGATAAGTCTGTTGATTGTTCGACTGAACACGACGATGTACTCCTCACTGGAGTTCTCCTCCAAGCTGACGTTCAGCTTCTGCATCATGAACTTGGTGAACTGCCTGATCTCGTTGCCAGAAACCAGGATGTTGGCCTTCGGCCCTTGCGGCTGGACAAATCCGTACTGGTACCAGGTGGTGATTTTGGAGAGTCCCACGTACGATTTGGTAAAGCAGAGGAGCCTGCCCAGGGTTTTAAGCTGCTCCCTGAGGAGCGGCTGCTTGTTACTCAGTAACTTGTAGAGGTCAAAATGAACACCTTCGCTCCACCCTTCCATGAAGAAGAGCCGTGCCTCCGGATCCAAATCAGTGAACTGCTGCATGGTGTAATAGATGGGGAGGAGGTCGTCGTGAAAGACGTGCATCAAGTTGTCTGGGTTGAACCTGTTAGCGATCAGTGCCACGTCGGGCACGAAGACCGGCTTTGGCATAAACTTCAGCGCAGCAGCGGGCAGCTCCACGAAGTTGAAGTACTGGGTGTTGTGATCTTCCACCGAGGAGAGGTCGAGCAGCGCGGGCTGGAACCTCCGGGAGCCCAGGTTGGGCAGCATGACCGAGGAGTTGCTGTGGAAGTAGATGAACTCCTCAGCCTCGGTAGAGTAGCAGAGGGACTCGAAGCGGCAGATGCGGTCGGTGTGCATCCTGCCAGTGCACACCATCCTGGTCCCGTCCTCCAGCAGCGTCTGGAGAGCCGCATGGTAGTCGATCTGGACCTGAGAGAGCTCCTGAGACTGACGCGTGAGGACCAGCTCCTCTTCGACCATGAAGACATGCTCTCGCAGCTTGATGTATTTCCACAGCACGGCAGCAAGGACAGACACGAGCAGGGCATTAAACACGGCTGCTATGTTCATTCTGTAGCTAGGTCCTAGCAAGATGACAGGTGGGGAATGCAACGGAGAGGGAGCACATCATTAACACTCCTTGACATGGTGAAGGCAAAGACCTGTGGAAAATAAAATAAGAAAGGAACCATTTAAACATCAGGTTTATAGGCCTATCATAATTCATATTTTATGGACTATTCAAGAGGGTTTAGGCTTTTTTCAGCACTTTTTCCTCTTCCAGGGAACGAGCAAAAGGAAGAAAGTATGCCAATGCAGTACTTGAAACTGGAGAAAAGGAGAGAAAAAAAAAGTTTGAGGATGAGCTCTATGAAGCTTTGTCAGAAAAAAAAAAGTTATCTTCCCTGGGACTTTGGCTCACTCGTTTTTTTTGCAGAGCAGTCCAACAGCCAGAGGAAAGACAGCGCTACAACCTCTGGGCCACTCACAAAGGACTTGGGAGAGCCAGCTCCTTTTCCTGATCCTTGTGCCCAGCCATGTTTATCCAACTCTGCCTCTCGCCTCAACTGTAATTAATAACAGGTAACAGCAGCACAAGGAGCGCTGCCAAGTACAGATTTTGATACACCCCATTCCGATTTGAAATGTGAGCTGGTGAACATAATACTCAGGTTTATTTTACTGGGGGTGGAGGAGGACTTGCATGTCCATGAGCCGCCCGGCGGGAGACTCCCGGGTCACTCAGCCATTTCTTTGGCTGCAATCCGGGATCAAAGGCCAGGAGCTGCCGTCATCTTCCAAAAGAAATGCTGTCATGGGAGAGAAGAGAGCTCTTCACGCGAGGAACTGATGCTTTATTAAAGCAATCAAGCCTTCATCTAGTGAGCGCCTGTGCCAGCATGGCCAACCCTAACACAAAGGCAGCAATACCTTTCAAGTGCTTCCAGCATCGGTGTCCTCCCAGTCCAACCCAAGAATCTCTTCTGTGCTGCTACACGGCCTCCCTGTTTCTTTTCCTGCTGTGGCAGGGATCCTGCCGCTGTTCTCCTTCTGTCTAGAAACACTACCGGCTTGTGTAAGAGCATTGATTATATTTTCTACTGTGAACTTCAGCTGAGATATCGATTCACCTACAGTATTCATGGGCTCCGATTTTCATTATGCATCAAGGTTCGCTGCTAGCCAGGCTGTAGATAACTGCAGCCACGACTCCTGGGGAGCTGCAGGAAGAGACATTTCTCATCCGCACACCCCTGATTAGTCTGTTTCTAATTGCAGTTTTTAAACTCCTAGTAGCAATTTAAACTCCCTTTGATGCAAGTTTGGAGGGAGGGAAAAAAACAATGTCTCAGGCATGCGCTCTGACATCCCAAGCAGTGGTTCCTTACAATTTTAATCCAGAGATGCTTGCTCTTATATGCCAGGGAGAAGGAAGACAGAAAGGTGGATTTAGGACAAATGCAAACACTTCTCTACTGTCAAGGGAGTTTGTTTTTTTTAAAAGCGATATTGCAGCCTGAAAGATTGATCCTGCAATGTGGTTCGCGCAATTTGGAATTGAATGGAGAACCGTTCATGGAATTCAGTGGGGTTTAAAAGGGATCCCTCCAGCCTGCGGGATCCCTGTCTGAAGGGAGAGCTGAAAACACCTGGGAGACTGAATAATGCCGGAGAAGCGAGTGCTAGCTGCAAGCCATGCAGACTCGAGAGGTGGTCCCTGGGGAGCTGAGCAACAAATTCATTTCAATTTTGGAGCAGCTGTAACGACTCAAATGAAATAGAAATGAAGTCCACCTCCTTTGGCAAGTGGTCTGAAAAACTGCTTTGTTTAGCAACTCCCTAAAAGCAAGCAATGCATTTAAAAGGTGCTATTTCAACTTCGGCCATGGAAAAGGAAGGGGGAAGGGACACAGAGCGGTCATATGGTCATCTAATTACCAGGGCAGGGTCAGCTCCCCCTAAACCACCCCCAAAAGGCGCTCATCTATCCCATTTTTAATACTTATCAATCTCTCCTGCCAAGCTGTAGCAACAAAGGCATGAGGGATTAGCACAAACTCTTTCCCAACACTCAGCCTTAATTTCCTCTGCGGCGATTTAAATCTGATCTTGTCCCGGGCGCCACAGATACCCGGCCCTGACGAACAACGGCTGTCACATCACGTTTCCATCTTTTTCTCTAGAGCAGGGGACGACTGCTGCTCCTGATGGCTTTGCAGCCACCAACCACGGCTGTCAGCCCTGAACGGCAACGTACCGGGGGCAGCAGCACATCACTCGGTGCTGTACTACACCAGCTGTAGCATCAGGCCCACCAGGCCCAGTTAAAGCAACCAAATCAGTTTTCAGGAACCAGCCTATCCTGTAATTTGGGTTTTTGATGGGGACAGATCTTACTTTGTTGGTATCAGATTTCCGGAGCTTCTTTTTTCTTCTTCGCTCCCACTGAAAGACATCCACTGATACCATCCACCTCTCCACTGCTGACCTCTAAGCTTGGGAGCACTGCTTTAAATGACTTCAGCATCACCAAGGAAAGGACCGAGCCCAAGAAGCCACATGCAAACCTTGCTATCCAGTACACAGGGAGCAGGAGGGGAGAACTTGAACGATCAAATCCCCTGCCACAAGCACACACTTCACACGAAGGCCAGTCTGTGGGCATCAGGAAAGTCACCTACTGCAGTTCAGAGGCACCAAACATCTCCAAGATCAGCGGAGTCGATGAGAGTTGCAAGAACTTGGCAGAGGGGGAAAACCACGCGGCCTTTTATTATTCCGGCCTGGCAGGGAGCGCGTGGGTGTTTCAAGGCATGAGAAGCCAGCAGTCGTAACACACCCCTGACACCACCTGCGCCCCGTGGGCACCTCGGCGCTGGAGAGCTCCACCAGGCATTACGAATCCCGTGGGCCAGGCAGCCCGCTCTGATGTTTCACCCCTGGCTGATCTGTTCTCTCCCCTCCAGCCCCAGGGGAGGGGGGTAAGAGGCACTTCAGAGAAGCAGCCTGATGGATGCGGCCAGCGCTCGGAAGTTAGCAGTTTCCATCTCAGGCCCTGCCACGGCAATGCCCGCTAAATGGCTACAAATGAACAACTCAGCTTTTTAATAAAAAATCACCTGCAAGGCCCTCCTCCATCTCTTCCCCGGCTGCAGTTCTTGCAATCACTTCAGCTAAGTGCAAGGAAGTGAATGTGCTTTAGCTGACCAAGTGTCAGGAATAAATATTGAAAGCTAGCAGTGCCGAAGGAATTCATCTTCGGTCTTGCTTCTCATTGCTGATCCGTGGATCTTGGCTCACGCTGTTTTGCTGAGAGCTGCTTTTGATGGAAGGGAACAAGGGAAAACGGACAGGAATGGGCTGTCACAGGATGAAATGAAGAGAGAATTTCACAGGCACTCGGGGAACGGTCTTGAATCTTTGCTTGTTTTCCCACATTTTATCATCCGCTCTTTTTATTTGACGCCTGCAGCGAACACCTCGGGGAACTGAAACCTTCAGGAGTGGCAGAACAAACAGGAGCACGCTGTCCCACCTGTTTGCTCTCAGGGACCCAGGAGAGGCTGCAGCAAAGGGGCAACGGCAAACAATCAATCTCCAGGTCCCCTGGTTCCTCAGTGACCCCAGGGTGAAATCAGGCAGTAAGTGCTGCCAGCAGCAGCAGTCCTGGGATGGGAAACTCGCTCCGTAGGCAGCAGGTAGCTCTGGAACAGGTGAAGCATTCAGTCCTCCACCTAAAGCGAGCTGCTTCACAATAAGCTGCCCTCTGCCCTTATCCCAGCACACTCGCCCACCCTCTCACCTCCCGGTGAGGCTGGGATAGCCACTGCTTAGCCCCACATGAGCTCTGCATCCCACGTACCAAGGAATTCACATGGACTGGCTTTTGGTTTTTTCCACTCTGTTTTTCATCAGCTCTTCTCTGCTCCTTTTCCAAATGTGATTACAGGCTTGAAGGGCTCACCCCATTCCCTTCCTCCACCCCCACTCACTTAGCAGAAAGGTCTCAGCTTCATCCTCTGGGACCAGCTGCTGCTCCTCTGGGTAGCCCCGAGCACTGGCGAACAGGTAAAGCCTTCAGGAGCACGCAGCAGGATCTGCGGGCACCCCGGCAGCGACTCGGTGCTACCTGTGGGTCTGTGGTCCTCTCATCGAAGTCTGGACACAGTCACACCTTCCGCTGGCCAGGTGATGTGCTGAACATCCTCAGGAGGTGGGAAACCACCGGGAAGCATAGATGGAGAAGCTGTTCATCTCTTCGTAACACACGGAGGAGACCGGAGGGGGTGGGATGGGAGAGATGAACTTCTGCTACTAGGCAGCTGGCATAAAGGACTACATGTATTCATTTAAGAGATGAGTTCTGTTGTTCTTTTTTTAATTGTGAAGCTAGGGCAGGATGAATCACTACTCCAAAGCTGTTAAAATGATGGATGACGTTTTAAACCTCTTGTCCATCTCTAAAATCTTGTCCATTATTAGTTAGGTAAGAAATCAGGAGAAAAGCTACAAAATCCCCCGAAACACATACACGACTAAGACTCCCAGAGGAACAAACCAAGAGGTTGATTAGGAAGAACAAGGGTCACCAGCAGGTCTAAAGGAGGACCTCCTAGCCCTGCAGGACACGACATAATGCCAAGTTCTTCCACTCGGGGCAGTAAATGGGCAGGTACGCCACCCGGACCCTGCTTGCAACAGAGTGGAAGGGGACGAACAGATATTCCCACACCAAGGACATTTTCCCCATTACTGCTCCCTTCCCCCAGCTCCTTCTCCTGCTCGGCTGGCTTTCCGGGCCCGGCAGAGGGAAAGCAAGGAGTGCCAACGTGACATTTCACACTCCCCCTGCAAAATGCCTCCCGCTCCTTCTCCCGTCCCTGCTGCGAGAGGCTTAGCTGGGGATGCAGCGTATGTAACGCATGCAGTCTTAAATACCTACTTCATTCACGCTGAAAGCAGAAGTTGCTAGAAGGCAACTCTCCTGATTGCAAGGAGGGGGAGTTGGGATCCGACAGCCAAGAATTGGCTTTTATTCTCATCCCTGTCACAGATTTCCTGCAGAACCACCAGCGAGTCAATCCCCACAGCCCAAAAGGCTGTTATCATCTTATTCACTGTATTTGTTTAATGAGATACATATATCTTCCACAGCACACATCGCATTAAAGAAAGGATGGTACACTGAATGATTGATATACTGGAACATTTTCTTTGTAAAAAGCAGCCAAGTGTAGAAAGGCTGACTTTTTTAAACAGGAAAAGAGCCGATTCTTGAAGGGAACAAATGCAGCAGTTAAAGGTACAAATAGCATTAATGAAGCCTGAGACAAAAAGAGGATATGAAAAATAAGAATACCTTGACTCTGTACTCTCAAGTGGAATTTAAAAAGCAGAACTGTAACCAGAAAAAAATAAAACCAAAACATAACAACAACAAAAACCAACTGTTCCACAAAAACTTTAGCTGTCTACGGACAGCTGTAATCAAAATCAGGTTTAACTTTAGTTCTTACGGAATAGTAGTGTAAGTCAGGAATAGAAAGCAAAACTGTAAGCCTTCCATACATGACCATGACCGAGGAGACTGGGGCTCTGTGCCATGGTCCCTACTGCAAACACACCTTCAGGACGAGCAGGAGAATATTGGTGGCTACTGCACGCCTACCCATTGTGCTTATAGATGGAAAGATCTACCTTTTTTCCCATTTAATTTCACAGTCAGTGAGAGCTGGAATAGGAAGAGATTCAACCTGACTTTCAGGTTGATCAGAAGCCATTAATCTAACATTTGTTGACACCGCTGTCTTGATCTACAAGGGAACAGGTAATAAAATGGTAATTCCAACAGTACGCAGCCAATACCTGTAAGTAAACCACAGAACTGAGCTAAAAGTAGGAAGTTATGAAGAATACTTCTTGGGCTTTTAAGAACCGCTTTTCTATGCTCTCTTCTCCAGCCAGGAAGGCATGAGTACTAAATCCCTTCCCCAGACAAAATGAACCCTGATCAACAGAAAATTCCCCTAAGTAAGATGCATTTCTGGTGAAGATAAACAAGGTTGAGGTGGGAGATGGGAAAAATGAGCTAAAAAGAAAAAAAAAAGTATTTCTCTCAGCCCCCAAGTCTTTATTTTCATCCGACAGCCCCAGACCTAAAGATGAATACTGAAGGTACTCAAAATATCCACGGCCAGCCAGAGGGGGAAGCTTAGCAGACAGAGTTCATTTCAGTTGATCTTTGCACATCTGAGTATCCTACTGAAACCTCCTGGGTTATGTTGGTAACAGCACTGGCATATGAGTAAAAAAATAAAGATATCCTTCTGTTTGGTCTCTTGCTTTCAGTCTGCAAGCAAGACACCTTTGTCAAAAAGAAAAACGTGTCAGAGAGCAGTAGTTTTACCTTAACTCAGTGGTCCACCTACAGCAAAAACTGAGTGGGGGTGGCTGAGGGTAAAATTTACCAATGCTGCAGAAGTGAATTTAAAAGAACGTGATGCAAAATCCTGGAAGTACTGAACAAGATGAGCCTTAGCCACTCCAACCACGCCTTTGGGCTTTAGATGCAACTTGTTATTCCTCTGTATCCCTTCTTTCCTCCTTCTCCGGGGGCAGAGTACCGGTGTTATTTGGATACTGGGACTGGTGCTTAGCAGCATGTACAGCCTGAACTCTCCCCGCGTCCCTCCAGCATGGTCCTGAGGCCACTCCTGGGTGCTACAAATCCTAAGCAGGGGCCGAAAAGACCGGGAGCACAGCAGAGCCAATAAGAGCAGTGAAAATCCTGGTTATCACAGGCTCTACAGTATCGTATCTTTAGGGGAGAGTAAAGAGAAATTAAAATAAATCCATCCCAAAGCAGCCACTATCCAGTAAGACACATATTTCTGAAAACCCACAGAATTTAGTCCAGATCAGAGCTGTTTTTCCCCGTGAGACTTTTGTTTAAAGCGATAGAGCAAGCCACCAGCCAGACAAAGAGGGGCTACAAAGACCTGGATTACGAATGAACTGCTGACCTCCTCCTTCCCACGCAGGCACAGCCACCGAGGAAAGGTTCGGCGTGAAGCGTGCGAGGGGGGCGAGGAGGCAGAGTGCAAAGCACATGCTGAACCCCCCCCTCCCCGAAGTACACTGCAGCCAGGAGAGCCGAGAGATACGAATTCAGAGCCGCACAGCAAGCAGAGCACAGTTACAGCAGCACCCAGCACAGAAAGACATTAATTCAGAGCACCTGCACCCTTTTTAACCCTGGAAGCACTACCGCTAGCAGGTTAGTGTCTCAGCACATGCACGCATACCTGGTGTTGCTAAATAAAAGGAAATGCTATCCGGTGCCTCTCTTTCAGTGGAGAAAGGAAGAAAGAAGACACCTAAAAGCTACGTTTTGCAAGGGAACGAACACTCCCCACTCCTCTTCTTTCCCCACCACCAGGAAGAAAGGAAGGAAAAAAAAAATAAAATCGCATCCACCGGCTCTCGGCACGGCAACCCGTGCACCATCTGCAGCCCGAGCTACCTTTCTCCCCCAGGTCTGAGCATGCTCCGTGTGCCGGCGGTGTCCTCTCGCTCCAGCTGGCTCACCTCAATTTGTTAGCCTCCCGGAGGTCAGCCTTGCATGCAGGATGATTTGCTGCAGTGTTCCTGCAAATCCCCAAAGGGCGGCCGCGCTGGAACAAACACCCTCGCGCTGCCTCGCGGAGCCGAGCGCGTCCTGGGAGGCAGACGGCACACGGGTGTGGGGACACTGATTTTAGAAACGCTGCTTTTGGGTATTATTAACGCTGCTTTTGGGCATTGTTAATGCCAATACTACTCCGAACACTTCGCGCCGAAGGACAAAACAATAGGAGAGGAAGGAGAAAAATGCCCCTCGCTTGAGGATGCGAAAGCCGTCCTGCATGCTTTCTAGCAATTCCCTTGGCACCGGGGAAGCAATTTCCTAGCTGTGATGGTCAGCAAATGGCTTAGTACTGAGCAGTGTCATGAGTGCCCTCCTTCAGAGATCGACGGAACCGTCATTTTGCAATGAAGTTATCTTTTACGGTGGAAACAGTAATTCCTAAATACAAAGGCACAGAAATGAGCTGGGTTTTTAAGAGAGTGTCTGTCTGCATCCAAGCTGAAGGTCACGAAGGCAGAAGTGCCTGACACCAGCCTCAGCAGCACAGCTTGGACCCGTGGGGACTGAGCAGGGTTTTAAGACGGCAAACCAGGCAGCCCTGACTCAGAGCATCTCAGTTCCTAACCCTGCAGCTGGATCTACACGCAGGACCAGAAAAGCATCCCAGTTCTGCCCACGGCACTCGCCAACAGGTTCACAGCAGGAAGGCCGAGCACAGGTGAGACTCTTACAGGTATTAGGAGCAATATCCCAGCCCCCCAGGGATATACTCGCAGATATATCGCAACAAAACACATGAGGCTTGCTGCATGATGTGTCTTGTTGATTAGCTGGGAGGCTCCTTGCCCTTAAGTGAGACTTAGCAGGTGTACTAAGAATGATGAAAAGGAGGAAAAGTTCCTTAACGCCCACGTGCACGCACACGTCCACACAGACACTCTCAGATGAAGAGCAACCATTTCACATAATGAGAAACAGAAAAGCATCCGTGGGTTTTTGTTTGTGGCAAGAATTACTCTCGCTGACAAAATGAAGAAGTTTAAATGACCCTGCATTAAAAAAAAAAAAAAAAAAAGGCCATTAGATAAGATAGGGGGTATTCAAAACTCTACACCAGGAGAGCTTGGCAGCTACAAGGGTTAGCATGTAACCTAAAATCTCACATTGAGTAACCACCACGGGTAAGCACAAGGCATCCCCAGGAAGATCGTGACTTGGCCAGGATGCCAAGGGCAGGACACAAGACCACGAGCCTGAATACAGCCACAGCCGGGGAAGCTGGGTGTCATTCGGCATCAGGCGTGCTTAGAAATACACCAACACCACAGCGTATATAACCTGGGGTTTCTGAGTGCCAGTTAAAAGCCAAATACAGAAGAAAAATAAGCTGAAAGAGACAAAGAATGAACCCAAATAACATTCTGCAAAATCGACAAAAGATTCTTCACAAAGCTAGACCTTCAAAAATGAGCCTGCCAACATGATGAATAAACAGAACCACGGCATCTACTAAACTAGGGCATCACAGAAATAAAACAGACATTTTCTCATCTCCTGCTCTGGAGTGCCATTTTTACACCTCTGCCTTCTCTGTACAGAACGAGCAAAACGGTTCTGGCCAACTTGGAAACATCATAAACCGCTAGGATTAAGAGGACAAGGTGTCATCAACTTCTTTACTCCCTTTTCCAGGCCTATGGCACCTCAAGGAGGGCTCTGAAGCCCTCTACAGCACGAGCCCGTGGCCATCCTCTTCCTCAGGGGACACAAAAAGGGACACCGGTCAGCCACAGCTCACCTGGGGGAAATACCTAACTCTGGTTAGGGACTTCATTGGTGGGACCCCTGCCGACCCAGAGATGCCACGCAGGGCTCCTTTTCTGAGTTAAGCTTTGATTTTAATGGAGAAGAAAATACAACGTTTACAGACCAGTCTTTTATTTATGGATAAGCTCCTTCTCTGCTCCTGGAATGAGGTACGTCCACAGATTTCACAGGTACAATTTCTCACATCGCTTTCAGTCAGACGGTTTAATCCCAGTCCTGGAAAGGGCTCCGCAGTCAATCTGTCACACCACTAGGTAACTGAACATACATTTTTTTTCCTGCTAATGAAATAATCAGATAAATCCAACAACTCTGAAACAGTAACTAGTTGTCAATTACTACTGCACTATAACACTTAGTGCGGCAGCCCCAAGCTCTTTCCAAATAATCAGCACCACCAGCCTAGTGCAAGTCAGCTCTGAGCCAAGGCAACCTATTCAAACCTCACTAAGGAGCTGGATAAATATTTAATGCACCTCAAAGTTGCAACCTCCAATACCAGCACCACAAAAGAAAATGAGTTAACATTTTGGAACTCCTACAAAGCAATACAGAACAACCAAAACTCGTCAAGCTAGCAAAGAAGTCTGAATAGACCCCTTGTGGTGTAGGACTGACAAACAGCAGGTAAATTAGTATTTACTGAATCTTTGCCTTGCACGTGTATGTTGCAGGGGTGCCTGCGTCACTCCCAGTTACGACATTTATTATTTATAGGCCTAGAAGTATGCTCTATAAGAAATTGTTCTTCCTGCAGTGCTTTTCAACCAAAAGTACATCTCAGTTTGAAAGCACAAAAAAATTAATGCCTGAGCTGACAACAAAAGCCTTTGTATGAATAAACATGCAAGGCGACAGAAGAAGCACTGCATTTCTAGGTACCAAGAAGATCAGGACTCCACACTTGGAGGACGACATTTTGATTCTGCAGAAGGTAGAGCTAAAACTGACGTCAAAAGGACCAGGACTTCAGCCAATCACTGAAAAAATCCTCAACAATACATTTTGACAGGGGGAAAGGTATTTTCTGAGGAGTAACTCAATGTCCAAAGCCCATTTTGCTCAATTGCTTCAAACAAGACATACTCCCAGGCTTACAGGAGATGTAAGATGCAAATTTTACACCTTTATAAACCTAATACTGATGCAAGTATGATCAAACATTTCACACGTACACACTTTGGTTATACGTCTCTACATCAGCCTGAAAAAATCACAGATATTTATTCTTCTCCTCCATACGCACGTGCATATTTTAAATATATAAAGCATGCACCTGTCATGGAAAGGTACACTAGCTCGTGACTACTTGAAATTAGATAATGCTGCTATGGTTTAGGGAAACTGAAGGGCCTCACCATGGTGTTTCCCACAGCCCACTACCTGTTCAATGTTTTTGCTCAGGCAGTGGTAAGATCATCTGTCCTCTGTCAGACTACACTTCAGTATTAGGCCTTTATCATCACAACATCACCTAAGAAACACACCTCCCAGTTTAAAGATGTAAAGGCTGTAATTGGCAAAGAGATCTGGGTAGGACACCACACCAGCAGCCACAAAGATGGGAGCAGCTTCCTGTGAGAAACCCACCAGCAGCCAAGCCCTCTTGTGTACCCCAAGGTTGTATTCAACTCCCCAGGCTCCAGGGCTGAGGACAGAAGCTAGGGTCTCCACGATGAAAGGTGACAGTTTAAGCATGCTAAAGATCAAAGGACAGGGAGGACGAAGGTATCAGACCCACTGCAGCCGCAGCTTAGCCTGAAGCTGGAGGCCCTGTCAGCAAGGACCCTGAGTCCCTTCTTCCTGTCTGCTGAAACAAATGGGGTAGTCATAACAGCAAGTCTCAGAGAGGTCTCAGGACATTAAGATGCTAGCACTACAACAAAAAGAAACAGCTCTTGAAAGGAAAAACATCCCTGAATCTGAACATCTTAGCTGGGAGGTTGCGGTATACAAAAGGAGAGAAGTAACAGAGAAATAAAACTTGCCTTTTAGGCTAAGACCAGAATTCTCAGGCACTTTCATGGATACGTAGGAGTAAACATCTAACAACCATGTGGAAGCATCTGAAGGACAGGGGTTAAGACCTCCAGGCATTTCACTGCCTTGGCTGGATTACGCACTCACTTGTAAGCGGGCTGCCCTTGCTCCAGTACTGATGAGACCATCTCTGCTCACCAGCAGGATTACAGCAGGACCGTTCCCTGCAGCTGCCTTTGCCCTAAGCTTCTACTGCCTGCTAAGTTCAGAGGCTTTGTGTGTTTCTAACAACCCTGGAGAACCAAAACCCACAAAACAAAGGTACGGTACTTCACAGAAAGAACTCCACAAGGAGGCCGCAGCAGCGCCTACAAACTTGATCAAAATAGGAGCTTCGATCCACGCTGGAGCGTGTGCTTCAATTAGCCGGTCCCTGACAAATGCCTGGGGGTGCCTCGCACAGCAGCATGACAGGAATGTAGTTCAGAGCCAAGGCAAAGGAGAATCTAAATCAAATCAGGGGAAATAAAAAGATTTACTGCCATTTTGAGTCCCCGAATTGCAAAGAGATCATTTTAAGTCCAATGCCCCCTTCAGGCACACCTGTACAGCACAGCCTTCCATATTAAAGGGAAGCAGCCAGCACGTAACCCAACTCCATTCATATGACTGCAGCGTAACATTAACGGCTGGCAGGAGCACAGCACGACTGGATATCCCCCCCTTTAGTGCAACCATTCAGACTGGTGCTCTGGGAGCATAAAACATACCCGTTCTGGGTTGGCAGCACTTCCCAGAGGCGCTAATATTCACAAGAAGTCTCTGAACAGAGCGTTAAGATCTCATGAATCATCTAAAACATCTTGGAGCAGAAAGAGGGTGCTATCAGACAGCACGGGCCATAGGCCTGAAAAATACCTTCTGGGCACTTTAAACGCTTCCCCCAAATTGTTTTTTGATTAGTACTTAAATACCCGGCTCTGATTTTCCCCGTGGAAAAGGCCAATTCTTACCTCGTCTCTCATCTGATTACAGTATCATCAGAGGGCCCAGCCGAGCAGTAGTTACTCATGGCTGTGGGCCAGGCATTTACTGTTTCAAATGCTGCTCTGAGGGCTGGCTACCGCTGCTACTGACAAGAGGGAGAGAAGAAAGCAATATGAATCATCTTTCTCAGCTTCAATGTGAACCGCCACACGCAATCGGGGAAGTGTGATGAATACATTGAGTAACTTGTACAAAACCATTCCGGGTCCTCCAGGTGTCATATGCAACAATTTACAGTTCAATAGCTAGGAAGAACTTCTTCGTGCCCTTGGCAGCCAGAAAATTCATGGAAGGACTATTGAATCTAGGCTTATTTGTCAAGGGCACAGTAGCAAGAGGAAGAAGTTCAAGCCTGATTTTTGTGTTTGTTTGTTTAAGGCTTACTGATCTATTTACTTGAACGGTGACTAAAAGAAGGTGGTTAATTTTTGCCCTGTAAATCCCACCAGCAAATCAATTTGTCATTCCCCTGCAGCCCTCCTTCCCACCCCACCTCTGTGAAGGTTATGACAGCCACATAAAATAGCTGGGATGATACTTAATACAAACAAGAGGGTGAAACTTTCTCAGAAAAGGCAGAAAGCGTTTGCTGGGAGGGTAACCTTCAGCGATGGGACAATCCTTACCCAGCCCTGCTGCAGCAACTCATTTCTGCTCCCTTCCCCTCCCTTGGCAAGGTCTGCTGCATCTGTTGAGACAAATGCTGAGACAAGCATTTGGGAATGAGAATCTCTTAAAATAATAATTGAAGGGGTAACCTGACTCTCAGAGAAGGGCAACATAAGCTCAATAAACCAACTGCTGTTTAAAACAGCTGCATTTAGAAAGACCTGTCCCCGTTGCTGATGTACAGCTCTGGACCCACATGAAGACATTTGTGAAGCCAAGAAGAGCAGTCTTTCAGCTACTCTGCACTGTGTTTCAAGACTTCAAGGGCACTGCAAGCAGCATCTTATGTCAGGATGTGCTTCCCCACCTCTAGACTTCTGCTAGCATTGCTGCTGACGCGGCCGTTCCCTGCAGAAGTTGTCAAACCATTACAAAAGCCCTGCAGCGGTACCCCCAGCACAGGCAGGGATGGAGCAGGTCAAACCCCTCGCACTCACAAACAATCACTGAGATGAGCCATAGTTAAAAAAAACATACGTATTGTCAGAGCCGTTCTCAGACAGGATGGTTCCTGTGACCTTGGAGAAAGACAAGACTAAAACATACATATATATACGTATATAAGGCTCAAATATACATATGTATATCAGCTGTGGGCAGGCAGACCCACCCTCAGTCCAGAAGATTGGATATGGGGGAAATACATTGTCCCAGATCATCCCAGGCAAAACCTTCCTGCCTTGGCTCACCCAGCTCCACGGCTAAAAGTCATGCTATAAGCTGACAGGAACAGACTGCCGAGGAAGCCGACCCTTCCTCCCGGGCACAGGGATTACAGCCACAGCCACAAGAAGCTCCTCTCGCAACCAGGAAGACTGGATCTGCTCCTTTATTAATGCAGCAAGTATCTGAAAGGAGAAAGCACCCAAGTCAGAGGGTGAGCACTGACTAGAAACAGCCTTTTTAGTGACTGACTTAATGCTACACAAAATAACCAGTTTCTTTACCATCAAGGCGACAAAATACACTAAAATAAACCCTTCTTCTCTAAGTTCTTTGAATGCATTCGATGCTTAAAGACACGCATGCATTGAAGAGCCCTGTGTTGCAATGGGACAAAGATATGCACATAAATTAAGCAAGGACTAACAGCGCTTTATGAATAATGATTTGACTTTGTGACCTCTGTGCTAAATATGTATAAATATACACACACGCATACAGATATGCACACACCCATATGTATATGGGTATAATATGCATGTATGAATAGTACAAAGTTCATAGAAAAGTTTACAATATATAGACTATATATTGCTCTGAAGTTCGTGACTGCATGAAAAGACAACTAATACTCAGCTTTATAAATTTAAAGAAATTTATTTCAATAAGCTGCTAGCTCTCCAGCTTTAGTTTTATACCTGTGACACAACTGTAACACGGTCAGAAGCTAAGAAGCAGCGAAGCCGTATATAAGTACGTGTGAAACTGTCCCAGAGAACCTTACAGGAGGAGGGAAGGGGAGAGCAACTCGAGTCTTCATTTTCTATTAACTCTCAGGTCTCCGCATGAACATGAGTAATAACCCAAGTATTAAAGAACTAACAGCCAGAAGCAAGGAACAGGGGTATGAACAAATCATTAAAAAGTGGTAGGTACCAAGGGCCCTAACTTAGCTATGGGCAGTAAAAATATACACACAAGAAACCACCTCATGTCTCCTCAAAATGAATCTGGTCATATACTTTTAGTGCTGAGTAAGTGACTGCCTCAGCGAGACACCAGTGTCTCTGTTAGAAAGGACAGTATTTCATCTGTGCTCGGAGGTCTGACAACCTATTTACCCAGGTGCTTCTCTCCCTCTTCCTAAAAGAGGAAATTACACAGCAAATTAACTTCTGTGCACCTTTTTATTTTACATCCCTCCTCGTCTCCGCTCCCTTCACTCCTCCCATCCATTGGAATGATGAAGAAAATATAGATAATTCACAAAAAAGTTGAAATAAATTCATAAGAGCAGCAATGCTGGCCTTAGTCTTTTTTGGCTCACACAAGTGACGTTATGATACAGGGAGTCAGTGGAAAATGAAGAAAAGAGATCCCAAATGTGGTGTCCTGCCTTTCTGGGAGAGGCCTTTAAGTCCCCCGACGCATGGGTGAAAGGCTCCTCTGCCCAGAGAGCACTGGAAACTGGAGAACACTGGAAATCATTCTTGCCAGCCCAGAGGGATTTCAATTCACAAACCATTAACACCCCACTCAATTTCCATTACAGGTGGCCAGCTGGGAGAGGGGGAATGAATAACAGACTAAGACATGAAGCAACTCACCGTTAATTCATTTCCAGAGCATCAGAGGCTCATCAGCGACTGCCCCTTGCTATGGGCTGCTGTCACCTGTGACTAAATTCAACTATCAGCTTGCCAGAAGCAAATGCAAGGCCCCAGCACACTCAAGCCATTTGCAATATAAAGCATTCTTCTTCAGAAAAGGGAGCACAGCCCCTGTGCCCAAACTAAGGAGAGCCTTTCCTGGGGCAAGAGAGGGGACAGAGCCAGAAGGCTGTGGATTCCCTTAGGGCATTTTTGCAATTGCTGAGGTGTTTTACACAGACTGTGCTTAGATGTTTCATTGGTGAGCAGCTTAACATTACCTGGGGCTTTCTGAGCTTAAAGAAATTGGTGTTTACACTCTTGTTCTGTCCTGCTCTCAGAGCAGGACACATTCACACTAACACACCCTAGGTGTTATTCAGAGAATGGTATGCACAACTAGGCCCTAAAACATTAGATGAAGTTTTAACCCCCAAACCAATGAAAAACTCACGGCATGACTGAGAAGGATGTGGCAGAAACAGCCCAAACAGGCTGGTTTTGAAGACAGGAAGACCCTGAGGAGGGACAGCAAAGCTCTAGAGTCTGTTTATCTTTCAGTGCTAGCCACAAGACTTCATAAACACATCTTTTAAAAAAATATATGTCTACTGATGACTATGTCAGAGCATAATTAGATAAATAAGAAAGGTCTTCCTGTGTGCAAGGCCACTTGATACACATGTCATACAGAGCACAAGTAGGAAACTACTTACAGTTCTTTGGCTTCATGCATGGTTCTAGCATCTATACACCTGTAACACCACATACAAAGAAATCTTTGCAACCGAAAAACAAAGCCATATTTATTATGAACAACAATTTATTCTTTGGCAGGTTAGCTAGATAGGACAAACCCCATTTTTTTTCACAAACACAAGACGACAACTGTTCCCAAACAAGCTTTTATTCCTCTTATCTTTAATCCCTGCCTCCATATAGACTGTCCTCACACAAGAACCAAGCAGTCCCTGTGTAACATCAAAGTGTCCCCCCTCACCTCTTTTTTTAACCCACAGATGGTCTTCAGGAGATCCAGCAGCTGAAAAAGGGACTCCTGGATCCAGCTGCGTAGGAGTCCAGCTGCCAAGGATTATCCAAATCTGTTTCAATTCTATAACACAGAGTCAAATGCCAGGGGAGAGAAGGACACTTGCATGGGTGTTTTGAAGGGAGAAGTCAAAATATTTTATGATGGAAAAAGGGAAACGTCAACAGGTTCAGATGTAAAAATTGCGCAGCACGGATTGTTGTAGGTATGACAAAGCAAGCTTTGCTGTGTGAGACAGTCAAATGGCAGTGAAAGCTGCAGGCGAGATGGGAAAAGTTGGAGAAATGCTTCAGCTGTTAGTGGAAGAGCTTTAAGAGCTAAACAGGCAAATTACTGAGCTACCCATTTACACAGCATTTCTAAGGAAAACGTCAAAGTTAAGCCCAGTCAATTGTACTTCAGCTGAGGTGTGTTTCACAAACATAAATAAAACAAATAAACAAAAAAAGAATATAGAAGACATGAGACTAAAATAAAGGGAAGAAAGAAAAGAAATGGATAAGAGAGCAAAAGAAGACACACTTTGACACAGGATATACACCAGAAAAAGGTGCAACCTTCAAGGACTGCTTCAGAGAAAAAATACAAGAGTGGGAGATTATCTTTTTGATCTATATTTATCAGTAAAACACCAAGGGATTTCCAGTCATGACCCTAGGACTGTAGAAAGCGAAGAAAATCGCTTAAAACACGGGAGATGGATATGAGAATCGCAGTGCCAGCTGTAATGTTGCAGGACCAGTCAGAGGTAATTCAGGGAAAATAAATGATGCTATAAAATCAGTGCATCACAAGTCAGTTCCCATCTCTCTTCTGGAGTCTCAAGGACACAAGAGGGATGACATCTAACTCAGCACCCCAAAAACTAAATAAATCAGCAATAAAAACATTTCCATTTGTACACACAAATGACGTCTCCCCTCCCAGTTAGAATCAAGCTCAAATCAAGCAGGAAGGGGACAGACAGCTTCACACCGACAGGAGCACGCAGACAGCATCCAGAGCAGAGAACACACTGCTTCCTTCCTCGGGAAGAAAACACGCCGTGGAATTCAAACGAGCAAGAAACATGTTATGAAAATGAACTAAGGTGGAGAAAAGAAATCTCCAGTCTCTTCCAACACTTCAGCCCCAGTGCGCTGAACCACACGCTGCCAACCTACCACAGCCAGGGTGCTCTGCTCGTGGTTAGCAGACACGGGCAGAGCATGAAAAGTGAGAAGGGGAAGTGCCTGGGTGCACTGCAGGGTAGCCAACGCCAAACCACGAGGGTCTCATCCACATCAGCTCACGCTGCGGAGTCAAGGTCAGCGACACCCAGGAGAAATACCTGCACTACTCGAGACTGCTCTTCCGGATGGCTGCACAAAGGCCCATTTCCTTTTCCTCCTTCAATCCACTAAAACAAAGTAGTGAGGGCTTTGCCCACCCCACGCAGCGTGGTGCCAGGTAGATGGACCTCCACGGGAAGCAATGCTTGTGCTGAGATCTCAGCGCGCGCTTCGCTCCCGTGAAAGGGCTGGATCAGCACTTTCAATCACACATCCTCATGGGCCAGGGATTTGCATTCTTATGCATCTGTGAACTTCCCAGAGCATTTAATTTATCATCCTGCCTGTGTTAAAGGACGGCAACGCCGTGCTTGTTTCTCTTGCACCCACTGCACTGCAGAAAACAACAAAACAGATTTCTCAACGGCAAGGTGAAGGGCAGTGGTATCCTTTTTCGCCCTCTGATGATTTAGCTGTAGCGTACCATCACCAGGCTTGAATGAGAAAAACGGAAAAAGACTCAAACGGAGAAAGAAAAAAATGTGGGGGAAAAGGATATTTTACTTGCAGCAACATAAAAAAATATCCATTGCAGATCACATGAAAACAACATTTATATTAAATTTATAACATTTATATTAAATTTATATAAATTTATAACATTTATATTAAATGTGATCTCTGAAGAACTGACAAGGATAAATCCATGTGCAGTTCCATGTATTTCGGCCTAAATATGGAAAACACACATTACTCCGAGTTTACGAAGGGCTTGGTTTTATCAGCACTATTTATACACACGTTCCTGGTTCATTTTAGACATGGTTTATATTGTACACAAACTATAAAAATGAAATGCACGGCAGTGCAGTTATGTACCAAAGAAACAAGATTAAACCAACAGACTTGAGTGCTAACTGATTTTAAAACAACAGATCCTTATTTTTTTTTTTTACACATTTTTCTAAATTATGTATGGGCCATGTATCCCTCCAGACAAATGAACACTGATAAATTATGTTCTGTCTCTAGCCAGGCACTTCAAGCAATCTCCACCCTCCCACCTCCTCGTCGCATGAAATAAAGATGAAGCACCGCGGAGCGTCAATCACACCGCAGATCCATCCAGCACCTGCCTCTACCTGAAACAACAGAATACATGTGTCAAGATTTTCATCAGTCTCCGCTATCAGCTGTCCAAATTTCTGCTGCAACGGCCTCAGGCGCTCCCCGAGAGGTTGCTGCCTACTACGTGCCCTACACAGTCAGCATTACGCCGGCCTGCATCCAGTTCTTCCCGCAAGTTTCCCCTGACGGAACTGCTCTCCTTCCATCTGACTTTATCTTTTTACCTCGACAAGTGATTTCGGCTGCGTCTGTGGGCTGAGGCACGTTTAACAAGCAGCACAGCACGCTCCACGACCTCCCCAGCCACACGCCTGCAGGAGCGCTGCCCGCCGTAGCATTAAGCCCACTGCGTGCGCCTGAGCACACACATCCCATTTCTGACCTGCTTCATTACCCTTTTCCCAGCAAGCTCACCCAGAGTTAATTTAATGTGTTTAAGGACTGAAGACCAGCCTCAGCTCCCTGCAGCGCTGCCAAACATGTTGCACGCAGAGAATCTGGCTGTATTCCACCTGTGGGGTTTCCGCCCGAGCCCACTTACCTTACCCAATACTCACAAAGTACACAGTCGCAGATCGCAGCAAGGCACAGGGATTGTTCTTCCCTATATTCATGCCCTAGTGGCCTGCTCACCTTACGAGACGTCTCCCCGCAGCTGCAGAAGGGCATCCATCTCCAGGCCAGGGAGCAACACCAAGGATTACTCAAGCTCTTCACCTTGAAAGCCCCATAGAAGTAACACCTTCCCTTCCCAGGGTGAATTCCAGCTTCACCAACTTTTATGACACCAGGAGACCCCGTACAACCACGGGGGCTTTGGGAGGAAGAGGGGACAGAGCCTGTGTTCAGAACTCACATCTGCGTGTGCCTTCGCAGGGCAAGCCCTCCTCTGTTCACAAACACCCAAATGTACCTGTATTGTGCTTTGTACCAGTACTATACAAACTGAACACCTTTGAGGCTTAAACACAAATCGCCCCTCTAATTGACCTAGCCAATTACAAAATGAAGAATGACAACAAGTTGTGTAATTTGTCTTATCATTGGCTTCATTGCTACTTGGGGCTTCAAATCATGGCAGAAAAAATGCAAACCAAAAAATGAACTGCTGGTAGCATGTTTGGATTCTGGTTTTAAAAGTACATTGCTATTTCTGTCAATGTGTAGGGAAATGCAAACGCACTGTACACTTCTGCATCAAAAAATTGCTTTAATTGAGTATTAAGCCAGCAAGAAAAAAATTACTGTAGTTATTTCAGAGTTGGTTTGGCACATGTGATTTGTCTGCAAAGGTTAGTACTAATACGCCAAAAGTCTTAGACCATTTTACTGCAGGATGATTAGGATGTAGAATCACAAAATCAGAGAATATCCCAAGTTGGAAGGCACCCACGAGGATCATTGAGTCCAACTCCCGGCTCCACACAGGACCACCCAAAAATCAAACCGTATTTCTGACAGCATTGTCCAAACGTTTCTTGAACTCCAATTTAGGATATCAGGACCCTAATAAAAACTGAAGCATTAAAAGAGAGGGACTGGGGAAGGCCTGTTTCCTTCTGTTGAAGGAAAGGCAGTAATCTAATTAAGCGTGAGGGTGCCTACAGATGGAGAGTTAAGGTCAGAGGAAAACTGAGGAACCCAGCGAAAAAGAGACTGATGACAAAACTAGGAGTGGAGTACAAACCTCCCAAGTGTAATTACAGTACCCTCAGTCCTCTTAAATGCACTTGATTTCAAGTTCATTCATTCCCCTTTCTTTGTTTAAAAAAAGCCAACCATAGGCACCAGAAATAAAATGCCACCAATCCAAAGCAATCAAGGCTGCATTTTTATGGTTAACTCTGCCCCTCTCCTCTTCCTCTCAAGCTTCCAACTTCCCATCTCAGGGCTGTCAGCAGCTGTCAGCGTGTCATACGAACATACAACGTAACTTGAGAGGCAATACATCAGAATACCTAGATGTGACAGCAGCAAATTCCACCAGATGGTCTTGGGTCATATCCACTGATTAAAAGAAAAAAAAATTTAAAAAGGAGAAAAACTCACATAAAAGAAAACAACACCCCCCCCCCCAACAGAACTTCTGAAGAGAAAATAAATTTGGTATATGTACCATCTCCCCTTTTGTCCTATCCATGCCGGCAGAAGAGATGCACAATAGCTCCACCTCTTGTCCTCGCCAGCTTCTCCTGTCACCAGCACCAATCCGTGTATTTCATCCTCCTTCCCTAAGAAGGCATCTAAATAAAGCTGTCACGCCATGAAAAGGCAGAACGTGCCAGTAACAACGGCGCCTTCCACCTGAGAAAACTCTTAGTGTTTTGGGCACCAGGTCCTGCTCCAGCATCCTCACTGTCTCTAGCTGCACCAAACCCAAGCTCTTCATCCTGGATCACTTTCAACCCCACCATCTCCCACCCTACCCAGCTCCCAGTTGCTCTACCAGGAAGCTCTGACTCTTCCGATTCAGGCTGCCTACAAACCCCAAAATCAGTTTCTACCTAGAAACTAAACTGATCATTCAACAAAGGAAAAGGTTCTAAACTTAAACGGGTAACGCCTTTTTAATGGAATGCCTTTTGACTTCCAGAAGTTCTTGCACAAATTCTAGACTAAAGATTTTTCAAAACATCAAATTTCCACAGACAGAAAAAAAAAACAAAAACGACTTGCTCTTTAATTGTTTTCAACAGAAATACTGTAAAGCTGAAGACATAAGGATAATATCTATTCAACAGAACTGGTAAAATGTCACCTTCTATTCTGATATTTTAATTATCGCATTAGCAAAACAAAAATACTGCAAATCAAAGTCCAACAATCAGCTGTTTACTTTATTTATTTATAGACATTTCTGAAGCGCTCATCACCATGGTAACCAGAAACCCTTTTTTTCCCCTCCTTGTTCAGAAGAAAAGTTGTAATTTTGAAACGTGATCCTCTGATGGCACAGAACTGATGCGCTATGCTGTGACCACTTAGGCAGGTGCTTAAAGTACACGACTAGACCTAAGTCAAAGCCAGAGCGATAGAGAAACGGAGATACAAAAAAGGAAAAAAGGAAAGGAATGAGAAGCCAGTTAAAAAAGATGGAAAGAGTAAAAGCCTCTCCTATGAAAATTCACAGTGTACTTAGTCCTACAGCAAGTCGTGACCTCCCTGGTGCTTTTTCCCGCAATAGCACGTGACTGGTTCACGGAGCACAGTTCAATTAATCAAGAGTGACCAACAGGTTCCCAATTTATGCCGAAGACACTGGTGAATACTCTCGAGCAAGGATTTCTAAGAGGAGAGCAGCTTACAAATGAGGCTGCGGAGGGTTGCCTCTCTTTTGAGAGCAGAGAAGTCAGGAGCCTCACTTTGCTGCTCACTTCTAATTCCTCAGCAATTAGCCATTATCAAATTCCCACAGAATTAATAGAGCTTTTCAAAAATGCCATCTGCTTACAAAATATCACAGAAATGAGTAAATTAGAATATCGCTATTCCATACACCATTATAAAACGAGTTACTAGATACGTCATGCTATTGCAGTTTCTCCATGATACTCCTGGTGTGCACAAGCACACAACTACTTTCCAGACCCTCAGAAATGATTGAAATTGTCTTTGTATTATTTGTCTGGTTGCTTCCCAGCACCCTATGAGAATATTAGAGATTATACAGACACACACAGAGTAGTATTTCAGATCCTTTGAAAGCTAATGAACTTCTAATGGGAATTATACAAAAAATAAAAGAGAGATTTTTAACCTATTGTCATTTTGTTATGTAAGAGAAATTATCATCAAGATTTCCCCAAGACACAGGTATTAGAAGAACTGCCTTCAGCTCTGCGTTTAGTTTGATCCTGTACTCTTCATAAACTGACACTGTCCAAAGCAGTTAAATAAGGAGTGTTTGGCTGCTCCTAACCAAACACATACATCTTTATGCAACACTGGTGGCTATTTTGTAGTCTCTTAAGCCGTTTTCTATATAGGGCAGAAGCCGTGTGTATGACAGGAGGGAAAGTGACAAGTCCCTCATCTGGGAAAGCACCAGCAGGCATTGTTATCAGAGCAGACCACTTCTTTTAAAGTGGACCGATGAAGCTATTTTTAAGAACAACTAATAACATCACAGAGGAGAATCTGAACTCGGCAAAGGTGAGCTGTGTGGCTCAGTACTCCTGGGAGGCAGCTAATGAAACTGAAGCTCGTCAGACACAGGCTGCATCCAGTAATTGGCTTTGAAAACTCACAGCTTAAATTCCGCCACGCTGAGTTCAATGCCCAGCTCGCAGCTAGCTCCAGAGCCGAGGGCTGCGTAGCATGACCAAGTGTGAGCAGCTGCCCTCCTCCTGCTGCACAGCCAGGCCCAGCCCGCGTGCTTGGAGGGCAGAGAAAGAAACCTGCTTTCTTCCAGCACCTTGCACCTACCAGTTCTCTGCCAGGACAGGAGAGGCAGCTGCAGGACAGTGTTGGAGCCGACGGTGCGCTGACACAGGAGGGAGCACGTCCTGCCACCAGCAGCGAAGGTCTGAAAGAAGAAGGAGAGTCCCATGTCACACGCTCACCTAGCAAAGCTAACCCTCGGTCACCACCCCATGCCAAGCATGAACTGTCCCTTAAGCACAACCGCTGGCTTCCCCGGGGAGGTGGCCAGCAAAACGGGGGAAGCATCACCCATTTCCACCAAAACCTTTCCTAGCCCACTCCTCCCCACGCTTTATGGACCCACCAACCCATTCCGCCCACCGCCCTGAACCACAATTCTGTGGTGATCCTGGGTGACAACCAAAGAAATTAGTGTCCCACGTGGGGGAAGGCAAAATTTTGCCTGCGCAGCTGACAACCTATGACTGGGTTTGAGCTCAGTGGTTTACTGCTCTCCTTTCCAGCACCTTCTTTTCATGATTCTTCCTGCCTCCCACTGCTTCCTAGAAAAAGCTGCTTCTTTGCGGCCCAGATAGGCTTTGGTTGGAAAAGCCATTTTAAACAGAGATCAGGTCTTCTGCTGAGAGAAGCCATCTATGGCTCTGTTTATATGAATAAAATGATCACAGAATCACAGAATTGTAGGGGTTGGAAGGGACCTCCAGAGATCATCAGGTCCAACCCCCCAAGAATTATAGCTTTACTAGTGGAGGATCTCTAACATATGTTTGAGAACACCTCTTGAAGACCTTGCTCGTTTAGCACAGGTCAGATATAAATCTGCTATAAACTCCGAGGAGCAGTAGTTGAATTGGGGTTGCTGCCACAGGGAACTGTTTAAACCAACAGCACTTAAAAAAAGACTTTAAAGCAACAATTTTAAGACAGAGAACAATGGGGACGAGAACGCCCAATTTTCAGACGATTTCAGGGCACCTCACTAAGCTCATAGCGAGATGTGACTCAGGAGCTTGAAAACATAATGGGAAAGAAATGCCCGTGGAGCCGATCCATTTTGCACACTGCTTAATAGAGAGTGGGCTCTAGGTAACTGGTCCCAAAACGTTAACCAGGTACCTAGGGTCTGTGTCACGGCACAAACATTGGGGGCTGGACTCCAGCTTCGACGATAGTTAGTTAAAACAGCAGAACCACCATCTCGAAATGACAAACCACTCAAAACGTGCTTTTGCAGAACAGCAGACCGCGAGGCAGGCTTCCTAGATCTAGTTCCCGAATTTGGTACCCACCACGTTTTTGGAAAGGACACCGCGCAGTGAGCAGCCTGTCTCACCGCCGATGCCTTAGCACCCATCGGACGTGTCTGGGAGCTCTTCTGGTTCCCAGCCACGTCCAGGCTCGAGCTAACGAGCCCACCCATAGGGTCAAGCGCTTTAGGCTCTGAGGCTGCTGTGAAAGGGAGCCGTTACGCTTTCATTACCCAAGCCAACGCGTCCCCCCCGGATCAGCAACCGCCGTTAAGAAGTCAGCGTTTGTCAACAGTTACCCAACTACGGCGCTGGCGTGAAAGCACCGATATGTTCCCCGGGTTGTTCAGACCCCGGCGTTATTGCCACCACCGCCACACAAGAGCGCGTCTCTCCAGGCTGTTTGGAGGCAGCAGCCATTACCTCCACGGCACACTGGGGCGCGAGGTTAACCACCGGGGAAAGGACGAAGCTCGGGCGCTGAGAAGCGGGCTGATGAGCGGGAGCTGAGAACGTGCATGTGCTCCCAACGGCACCCGCACCACGAACTTTTCCCCCCGCGCACCCAGCACCCGGTAACGAACGAGGGGAAGGAGGCGGATCATCCAGCACCTGTACCCACCGGGGCCAACTTTAGAGGGGCTGGCGAGCTTGCGAACCCCAAGCCAGGCCCCCGGGGCGGAGGGGGGGGTTCCCGACTACAGCTGCCCGGGGAAGGCAGAGAGCCCCGGGGCCGTGCCTGGAGCCGCCACCGCCTCCCGAGCCCCTCACCCACCAGCCCCAGGTTTCTCCCTCCCGAGGCTCCACGTCCGACCCAGCCCTGCCCGGGGCTGCCCCCTCGTGCCGTGCCGTGCCCGCTCACCTGCCTTCGGCGGCTGCCTCCGGCCCAGCCCCGCCGTGCCGTGCCGCCCCGACCGCCCCCTCCGGCGGCGGCAGCGGGAGGCGGCGGCCCCTCGCCCGCCGCGCTGTGGAGCCCCGGGGTGGCGGTGGCGGCGGCGGCGCATGCCCGCGGCCCGAAAGGCGTTGTGGGGCTTGTAGTGCGCCGCTCCCTCACAGGGCAGGCCCCGTGCTGCTTCTCCGTCTGTCTTGTTTTTGTTTTGCCTTTTTTTTTTCTTCTTCTTCTTTTGCCAGCTTTCTGGGGTTGGTAATGGGGTTTGTGTGGTGCTGCGGGGCTGTCATGGGTGTTCCTTTCCACAGCCCGGAGCAGGTGCCCCTTCCTCTTCACTCCTCGTCTCTTCCTCACATCTCCAACTTCCACCTCGTTTCTCAGCATCCCTGCCGCTGCCTTCCCACGCTGTGTTCCTCAGGGCCCTTTTCCCTGCCCGCACGCCGGCCTCCTGCTTTCCTCTGCTCCGTGCTAAACCAGAGGGCAGCCCTCTTTATTAAGCATAGCCAGCTTCAAACCTCAGAAAAATCTGACCCGTAACAGGTATCTTTACTACAGGAGGGTTCCTTTCCACCGCGGAAAGTGACAGTAGGTCCCACAGGGAGTTTTAGTGAGGTCAGGATTCGCCACTGCGATTTGGAGCTTGCCACAGCTTGAACAGCTGGCTGAGAGCACGCAGAGACCAGCACAAAAGCCAGACTCAGCCGAGCACACGTACATTTATGCATTCAGCATCTGTGCATGACCCTGCTCCTCTCAAAGCCAGCGGGACTTTTGTCTTTCCCTGCACCGAGGCTTTTTATTTGTCATGGGAGCTTTCCGTTTCCACACCCACACAGTCCTCTAAGTGGAAGAGAAGGGCAATTAATGGCTTGGTAGCATCTTTCACGTTAGCTAGCGTTTGTGTGCATAATTAAATACTCCCAGAGTGACGGGACTGCTAACCATGTTCAGGAAATAATGTAAAACTCAGCCGTTGAAATGTTTGCCCCTGAAAAGCGGAGAGTCATTTGGGGAAAATCAAATTTAATAGCTCAGCACTCCTTCTGCCGGTCTCTTTTCCTGTCTTGCAAATTTTTGTAGCTAACGATCCAAATAACTATCTCGTGTTATAGGAGATATACGTGAGAACGAAGGGTTTTCAGAAATGCTCATTGCTGCACTAAATATAACTTCATTAAAGTCTATACAAATTTTAACGTTGACCTCCCATGGCCTGATAAGGCAAGCATCAGGCTTTTGAGATTCGTTTTCCCAGATTTGTTCAGGAACTATTACGCTAATGAAATCTATTGCAAGAGATCCCATCTACTGACTTTCTCATTAGGTTTCTGAGTTATACTCCAGTCTTAAAGGGACTTCAGAATGTTAGATCTACATCCTTACAACTAAGCAACGGTGCAAAGGAATAATAATCATCATAATCATTTTCATTAACGTTTGCTGGAATAAAACCTAACTATTTATTTCAACAATGTTTACAGTTCTCTATTAATTTCCCCAAAGCATTGCGAGTAGAAGTCTCTTCTGGAAACTAAGATTTCACAAATACCTGTTTGCATATTCACAGAAATGTCATCTGCAGTGCTATTTTTCCTCCTTGTTATGAAGTATTTAATGAACCAGTCAAAAAGCCAGACATTACACCAATTTGAATTAAGTGGCCAGTCACGTACTACAGACAATGAATGGCCAAAGATACAGACATAATCATTCAAAAATAAAAATAAAAAATCCACCCATAGGCTGAAACATGTTTGTGTGAAATATTCATAGGACTGTAGTGATTTACTGCCATGTCTGTTTCAGAATAATTTGCAGTAGGAAAAGAGTATAATCTGATAAACTTTTCATGCAAAATAGTTTGTTCATTATTCCTGGAATATCAAGCTTGTAGACTAATCTGATATGATGTTTAAGCTTGTCACCTGTAAGGGGGAGGGAATTGTTTTCCCAAACACAAGGTTTTACAGGGGATACCTAGTGAAAGCAACGTGAATATGCTGGTAGAGGAGACAGTCACCTCCGTGCCCAGACATGGGTGCCTGGTGCCACCTGAGGCAGCTCTGGCTGCCTGAAATGTCTGTGCCAGGCTGGTAGATGTGACATGGACCTGCAGGACACTGTCACTCATTGTAATAGCAGCCAGAGGCCTGGCCTGAGCTCAAGGGCCAGCACAGTACCGCTACACCCAAATCACCCCAACAGGACTGCTCAAGGAATGAAGCAGCTTTCAGAGACGTGGGCAGAGGATGGATCCGCAATTAGGAGCTAGAATCGTTGAGCTGCCTTTTACAGCCCAATAGACAGAGCAGTAGCTCCAACCTAAGGCAAACTTTGAAATGTTTCTATTTCATTCTTCACCTTTTGTGCTTGGGTTTTAGCTCCCTTTATATGTGCAACCTCTTTTAATGAGAAAATAATAGAAGGCCTGATCCCAGCAGCCACCCCCGTCCAGCAGAGCCACTGATGTGTGATGTGCCTGCTCACGAGCATCAACAAGCGGGACTGCAGCACTCCAAGCCTTCAGCTGAAGTCAGCCAGATCCATCAGCTTCTCTGTAGTGACTGGGAAGGAAGGCTTTTGCTTTGCCTCCGACTGGGGGACAGTTAACATTAAGACAGAGCATCAAGAGGAAATCAGAGCTGTATATAAATACATCACTCATAAAACCAAGCAGGTACCTCTGTAGACACTTAGACCCCATGGCAGGCTAGTTTTACAGCACCCTGCACTTTTGTTGAAAGCTATAAGTGCCCTCTGCTTTCTTCCTGAGGTGCAGCCCATTATCTGGACAGAGCTGACCTGTGCTGGGAACAGGGCCCGGTGGCTGGATGTGGAGAACAGACATACCAGTGGCTCGAAGATTTAGATGGACGGCTGCCAGATGGTAGAGAGGAAAGGAAGGCTGCTTTTAGTTATTTTTACAGAGCCATTGTGTGTTGAGGTTTCAGAGAGAGCCCAGCCAGGCTGCATGCCATCCCTCCAGACCTCTGCTGCAAGGAGGGAGCGCTGCAGTGGTCTGGCTGACGAGACAGCCCTGCTGCCCAGGCTGCTTGCAGTCCTCCGTGGCAGAAAGACCTCGCCGCAAAGCAGCATCAGCTACCTGCAGGAGCACGGAGAGGGATTTAGTGAGTTGTAAATTCCTCTTGGAGGAGGAAAAAAATATATTCATTCACAAGTGACCCCTTTCTCTCTGGCAAAGTTCATGCATGTCCAACTCTCTGCTAGTTTTCACCATTTCTGTGTGTGCTGCACAAACAAACATTTGGTGGGCACTTGTGCTGTTAACCCTTATACACCAGGCCAGGGAGAACCATTCACACACGTTGTTGCCAGGATCCCCCTGGGATTGAGCCACCCAGATTTTTTAAATGTCAGCTTTGCAAATTATTAGCTGGGGGGACTCACGTGAAGCCAAGGGATGTGGCAGCTTGTGTGCAGGGTAGTCACAGCTCAGCAGAGCCTGCGGGCCAGCCAGCCAGTACGTAAAACTCGAACAATTTTGGATCAGCACCAATGATTCAAGTCTTGTAAGAGGTAATAAGTGACATCCATGGACTGTGCTGCTCCCTGATCATCCTGCCAAAGAGCACCGTTTCAGCCAAAAACGTCAGTGAAACCATTTGGGACTAAAGGCTCCGCACATTTGCTCGGCATCCTCAAAATGCAGACAGAAGAGAGAGCAGAACTAAGGATTTTGAAAGTGCTACATGCCTCAAACCTCTCTTGCAAATTCATGTAATTCACTAAAGAAATGATACATATTAATGTCATTCTGCCTCAGGTATATGAATTTGTTTGGATGGGCTAGATGCTTTGTTCCCTCCAAAGACCAAGACTCATTAAACTGTCTCTCATTTGGCAAATCCAAGCAGCGACTCCACTCTCTGGAGTCCCTGACAGCCAGTAATAGTTGTAGAGTGATGAGTACCTACCCTCAGTATCAATTTTCATGTGCTGATACCAAGCACATGCAAGAGGAAAAAAAAAAAAAAAGAGAAAGAAAGAAAGAATCTGCTGTGGCTGCTGAGCCTGAGGCACTGAAGTGGCTGGTGTGCATGCCGGGGAGGGCACTGGCTGCCCCAAAACGGGGGGTCAGTTAAGGCTATCTGGTAATTTCATTAGAGAACAAAAAGAAGAGCTACCAGTCTTGTTTCCTGCCCCTAGCGATCAGGTCCCACTGACCAGAGAAGTGAGCAGCACGTGGCATCTGCAATGGAGAGGCTGCACAGCTGAAGGGAGAGAAGCTCTTCCCTAGCTCATCATGGAGTGGCGACAACTTCTGATTATTTTTGGAGTAGTCGTCTTTTTTAGGGGGGATAGAGAACAGTTAAATAAGCAAACACTTCATTTATTTAGCTATTCATTTAGAGAAACTTGAGAAATAAGGATTTTTCCCTGTTGACAGGGTTGTATTTGGACTTTAAATAGGTGTTCCTCTTAAAGAAAGGAAAAGACTTTAACTGACCTAATGCCGTGACTAAGTACACAGAGAAGGAATAGGTAGTTACTAGTGGCAATGAATAAAAAAGACGGGAAAATGGAGAAACTCAGTGACAGTCAGCATCGATAGATGTGCCAAAAGCTTGTGAAAGCTCCCTTTGTATGATAAAGTGACTGTCACATGAAATATTAGCAACTATCCAGAACTGGGAAAGTGTGAAAATCTTGTTGCTGTATAAATTATCTGAGACACTCATGCCAATTATAGACTTGCTGTGAGGAAGAGAGACATTGGTAATCATGACAGCGACTGTGTTTGAGTGCCATGTGAATATTCCCAGGCAATTATTCAAATCAATCACTTCTTGTCTGGGTAGGAAGGATTCATCACTATTAGCACCTCGCGTCACGCAGTGACTGAACGGGTGATGCTTCGCTATTTCTGGTGCTCTGAGATCTGCCCGTTTTTAACGACAACACCGGGATGTGGGGTACTGAGGTGGGGACAGGCACCCACGGGGCTGTGCACCCCACAAGGGATACTCTGGGGTAGGGGACATTGCTATAAATGTGAGATGCACACGTTTTATTCGCCAGGCTGTCACGAGCCGGACTGACTGCTTGGATGTGGACCTTTGGTCTGGGCTGATACAGCCGGTCTGACCTACTTTGTGTACATATCAGGAGGTATAATTTAGCAACGCATGCAGGTTGTAATGTGCCCCGTCCGTTCCTGCTCCCACTTCCTGCAGGCTGCTCATACGTGAAGTCTGATTCCAGTTTATACAGACAAGGGGGTCAGATAAAGCTGCTGATGTGTCCCTGCCAAACCTTAAGCACCTGATTTTGCAGGCTAAATGAAAAACTGCTTACTTGTCACTGCTGAAAGTGCCAAGGTGATGGATCAGCTGGCCTTCAGAATCTCCCGCTGCTGTTAGAGAAACAAAACTAACAACACAGGCAAGCGATAACTTGCAATGGCATTTGTTCTTTAATAAATTAATGAAACAAAGCCTTCACCAAGGGGTAGTTCCCTTTATTTCTGCATGTAAGTGTTTGTACCAAAACAAAAAAGTGATTAACTCTTCAAGCTGGTGATAGCAAATAAAGATATGGCTCACCTCTGCTTTCACACGCTCGGTGTCTTGCTCCTAAGAGCTCCTTCTCTTTATTCATGAGCTCTTCAGGGACAGGATTTTTAGCAGTGCCAACTTGTGATTAGCAGAATATTTGCTTTCCTTTTTTTTTTTTTTGTTTTAATGCCTGTGTTGTGGCTCCTAGGTATCCATCTGTACCTCTCAGGAAAATATTTATCGCTTGCTGCCGGAACATGTTTTAGGATGCCCAGTTTGAGCAGGTGGCCATGTCACTGGGTTTGAGACTGGTTCACAGGCTGGAGTATAAGCTGCTGACATCTGAAAATCACTGAGCTGAGCAGTCCTTTGGAGATCTTCTCTTCAGCCATCTGACTCCTTCAGGCCACCCATCTGAAGACCTGAGTCTGTTTGACGGTGGTTGAGCCAAGACTCAGGAGAGAATTTTGTGATTTCCTTTGAAGAGTGCTTCTGCTGCAGATCTGAATGCAGATTTCTGCATCTCTAATTAGCTGGGATATCCTTCATTCACATACAGTTGTGAGGGTGTATTACCTATTTTTAGGAAGTTATTTTAGGGGTAAGGAAAGCAGTTTTGTGTCTCACACCTCCGTAGCAAAGGTCTGAGGTCTGCACACAGAAGATGTACATTCCCGCTTCACACGCTGGCTGAGCAGTGACAGCAGCAGCATGGTTTTTGTAGGATGTGAGCATTTTCCCTGCACGCAAGCCATAGCCTGAATTTTGTCACCTTCCTTTAATGACCACGAGGCAAAATGACAAAGATTTGTGTTTGTCTCTCCGTCTGAGTGCCAGGCCACGAGGGGCAGGTGGAGCCAGCTGTCCTTGCCTAGCTGACCCTGGTCCAGGCAGCCAGATGCGAGCAAGCCCACTGCCAATCCTTGCTTTTGAAGTTTGCATCATGTTCGAGTGACCTTGCTTACAGCTCACCAGAACCGTGCCCTCCTCAGCACCAGCCCTGGATGTCATAGGAGTTGTAAGAGAAGAGTGAACCGCAAGGGCTACAAGCAGCTAAAGCCTGTGCCAGTTATTAAAGCTGGTTCCTCCTGTCGGAGTCCGCCTGCTCCAGGAGCCTATGTTGCTAGGAGCTCAATTTTCAAATAACACGGTGAAATGAATGGAAACAAGTCCAACAGCAAGGCTCCGCTCCACCGGGAACGCAGGACCCCGAGGCTGTAACACAAATTCAGCACCTGTCTGTTCACTGGAGGATTTATGCACAGGATGCACAGGATGGGGACTCTCCAGGGCAACAGCTCCCTGGGCACTATTTTTTTTTTTTTGTGTGTCTTCTTTTAGACTAGACATGTAATGTTTATCTGTGTATTTGGAGCACAGAATTGGGCTCCTTGCATTCGTCTCACAGGAAGGCAGGGCAGCTTTCAGACAGCATCGTTCTCCCCCTCTCACAAAGCCCAGCCTTCCCCTCCTGTGCTTTGTACTGACAGAAAAATCTTCTCCAGACGAAGCAGCTAGAGCCCCCGGGCTGCCTTCCCCCTTCTCCCTCACTTGCAGATGCCACATCCCATCTCGCTTACATTATTAAAATGATTTCCGTGGGGTCACCTTCTGCTGCACGCCTGAAATGATCTAGAAAATTAAGCTCTTCCTTTTGTGGCGTTTGGGTGAGAATTGTGGATTTTAAACCCCTCCTCTTGGTTCTTTGATTTTCCACAGATAGCAACTGCATCGGATATTCACAAAAATATCACAGGCACGTCGACTCACACGACGTTACGAGGAGTGAGGTGGGTGATAGCAAACACGCAGTGCTTCAGGCCCCCACCGGGTTTCTTTCCATTTTCTTCACAGATAACCCAAGCAACCTGCTGTGAGGAGCATGAGGAAGGTCGCATCCAAAGCACATCTGTACATTAGGGCAGTGATCAGCCCATGCGGCAGCACACTGGTGACATGCCTTTAATCCCTTTTCCACATACAAAAATGATGGGTCCTGTAAAGGGATGCTCGCATTGAAGTCAGACCTGGCAGCTGGTGTGACATCCCAAACATTTCGTTCCTTGCAGGTGAGTTTGGATTGTTTAAGGCAAAGTGATGGACTTCTTTAGGAAGTGTAATTCCTGTTACTGTGCTTTGCAGGCAAGAACGCTGCCAGGGATGAGTAATTCTTTGTATGGGCTGCATATGATGCTGTAAGAGACTTGGGAAATGGGTTCTTTCACTTGAGCTTGATTCACATGTGTGAATTGTTTGCAGCTTTCTAGTATTCCCCAGGCTTTACCATTGGCTTTCTTTATTATCAGCCCCCAAAAAGCCACTGCCATATGGAGGGCTAGGACAGCCAAGCGTTACAGCCACCAGCACAGTACAGAGTGTGTAGAAGCTGCAAGTCCTCGTGGTCCCAGACAAGAGTTAGCCTTTGTAGCAACAGGGCTGGGTTTTCTCGCATCGCTTTCCAAGTCAGATGTTGCTGGCCCCTCACTTGGAAAGAGCACCAGCTGAGATAGCCTGGAGGGCTTTTCCTGATGGTGTTGCCTATATGAGGCTGGTGCCCCCAGCCACACTCCAGTCTGCGGGACAGCACAGTCCCCTGCCCCTCTTCCCTCTGCATGATGCAGATCGGACAGGGTAACAGGGACGGAGGAGAGGAGCAGCCTTTGCTGCTTGTTGGAGAGGATGGCTGAGCTGTTCCTTAGAGAAGGCAATGCAACAGAAATAATCCCAGCCCTTTCGTAGTGGCTCCTGGCTAAATACGCAGCTGTGTAAAGAAGCAGGGGGCCATCTGTTCAGCCTGCCCCGCAGCGTGTCCTTCTACCCAGAGCAACCCCAGGTTACGGCTGGGGAATGAGATGTTCTGGACAAAGACTCCAGGAAGATCAGAAGTATTGGATTCCTGTTTATGTTCATGTGGCTGTAATAGAAATCTTTATTGATTAAAGCCGTGGCATGAAAATCACATTTCAGCTTGAAGATGAATTGCGGTTTTGGGTTGAAATTCACCCCTCTTACTGGTCTTACAGCTGAGTATGCAGCGAGCCCCCCTTAGTCCTATTTTCAGGGTGTTAGAGGCACACAGATCTCTCTGCTAGTTCCTCTGCACGTGAATGAGCTGTATCCAGAGCACAAGCCCATGGCAGAGCACTGCTAGAGGCTGTCTGAAGATTATTTTATTAGTTCCAAAGATCTGCAAAAGGAAACCTGCCCAGAGGAGAGACACTGAATGGATCTCCTCTCTTTTAAACATCTGAGTGTTTTCAAAGTAAAATTGCAACCACTGTTCTACGTGTAAACTTCGAGACGTGTGCCCAGCCTTTAATCTAATTTGCAGTAGACTATGTTTCTCTTCTTCTGTTCCTTGTTAGCATAGAAAAGAAGCTGCACACAGAACTCATCCGAGCTATAAACATCCCGACTGCTGACAGGAG
Source organism: Anser cygnoides (assembly GCF_040182565.1). Classification (NCBI taxonomy): domain Eukaryota; kingdom Metazoa; phylum Chordata; class Aves; order Anseriformes; family Anatidae; genus Anser; species Anser cygnoides. The sequence goes on along the minus strand of NC_089874.1, from coordinate 44,861,338 downwards.
CATCATAGGCATGTTTATGCTACAGATCATTTATCCAAACAGCAAGTAGATTTAACAGGTGGATCTGGTGGTTGTGGTGCCAGTCTCTCACCTGTGGCTCTCGTACTAGGATCATTAACTCCTGTTAGGGTTACCCATGGGAATGGGCTTAGTTTTCTGGTTGCCACTCGATGTGTCCACGGGCAGGGTTTTCTTTAGAGCAGCGTCAAGAAATCTCAGGCAGCACTCAGAGCAGGCAGCCACAGGCAATAATGCCCCCTACTGATACTCGAGCAATTCAAGGAAAAAGCAGTCTCGAATAGCTGATGAAAGCAACGAGGCCAATCCAAGCACCAAAACCCATGTGAGGAACACTGGCACCGAGCTCAGTGCTCCATGCCATTAAATGCCCGGGTAGCACAGAGAAAAGCAACTCCTTGTCCTGCGAGCGGCCCAGCAGCTGTAATGCCCTACAGCCAGATGCTCACAGCCTACAGACCACTGCCTGTAACAGGCTTACTGACATTCAGGGCAGTTGTGGAAACCATGTTATGATCCATTATCTTCTGCATAGCAGCTGTTTCCAACACTGCCAAGGAAATCCGTTTTACCTTGCCTACCACGTAGCCGCCGCTTAGGAGTCCAACACCTGCACTGGGAAAAGAAAGCTCAGATTTTTGAGCAGCGAAGCTGCTGCTTAGCTTCCTCTTCTTCCCAGGAGCAGCGCCAGCTATCCTGTTGCACCTGCTGAGAGCCAGCCTCCCCTCGCAGGAGTGCCCTTGCAGCCTGTCCCCAACACGCAGCTCAGTGCAAGCTGCAGCCCATCCATCCATGCACTCTCAGCAGGATTTAAATCACAGCAAGGGGACACAGCCGTGCAAGAAACCATTTTCCTGAGTACCTGATTTTCTCATCCCACGGGTATACATGCTCAAGGAGAGGGAAGGAGCCTCCCATTGCCACAAAAACTCTCTGGCGCCTGGGGCAAGGATGGCAGGTGGGTGCCTCAGGGCTAGAGATAGGACCCAGCTCTGTTCCTGTCCTTAGGTAAGTTATTTGCTGTTAGACCCAGGCAGCCTCCTCCTGCCCATGGACTTGTCTGTAGAGTCAAGAGACTCTCCAGAGCAAGTTGGCTTGGTAGCTGTTACACGCTAGCTCAGGGCAAACCCTTCAGCACTGGTCCTCAGGTGAAGATGGCATTTGGCAAAATATATCAAGTTACTTTGAGAAACCTGAAGAGTGAGGCTGGGTTTTACTACCACCATCCCAAAACACGTCTGCGTCTCAGGGAGCCCTTGGGAATCCATTCGGACAGCGAAATCCAGTTTCCTTGTCATTCACAGCAAACACCAGGATGTTAAAACCCTTGGCAGTTTCTTATGGGTTTATCAGGAGAGGAGGCAATATAAGCAAATCTAAGCAGAAGTTTTGGACACGGAATGAGGCCTGCATAATGAGTGCTTCCATTTCCAGCCCAATAACATAATATATTCCTCCCCACACACTGCACAGCGTGCATGCATTAAAACATCTCAAACCTGCCTCCTTCTATACCCCTGAATATATGAAGACTTCCTGGGGTTCCTTCTTTTCGAGTTCCCCAATCCAGGGTCAATTAAACAGTCCGGCAGAGCGGGGCCGGACTCGTCCTAGCGCCCAGATTTGAGCATCTGTAGCCATGGCAACTTGTGGATGCAGCTCTCCCAGACTTCATGTAACCTGCGGCGGGCAAAGGAAGCGCTCGCACCCGGCAAGCGTCTCTGTCTGGCGCCGATGTCACGTACAGGATCTCTCAGGATGCATTTTTAATTACTATGTTCTCTTAATTACTCCTTTTGATTTCCCCGGTGAATCACCTTTCTGCAGTTTCCGTGACTCACCGTGAAGCCAAGTTAAATCTCTTCCCTGTCAGTGCCGGGGAAAATCCATCCTGGAGCCCTGCGCCTTCTCCGGGGCAGCACCGAGAGAGCTGGGGCAGCGGGGGAAGGACGCTGGCCCCGCTCAGATAAAACCCTCTGGTGCACACCATGGGCTTTTTAGGCAGAGGGAAGGATAAAGACCAGGTGTGGGATGTGCCTTAGTGGCCACCTCCATCCCTTCTTTGCCCTCTCCATCCCCTCCATGGCCATCACCGGGTTGGGATGGGGACTCACCTGCCTGCAGGACATGGTGATGAAGAGAAGGTCTCAGGTGTGCCCCAGCACGGGGAATAAATAGCAATAAACACAACAAAATGGCACTGTTTCTCTTTTTTTTTTCTCTTTTTTTCCCCTTTTTAACCTGGGCAGTAGTATGTCTTCTTTTCATTAAGTCCTCCTTTGGTTAGCAGACACCGTAAGCAGCCGAGAGGTCGAGGCGTGCTCTTCATCGCTGTCATTTCATCACATGAAATGGTGCTGGGGGAGCTGCCCTGGCTTGATGTGCACGCTCGTGTGCGATGAGGGGTGCTCGTGGTCAGAAGCAGTGCCACAGACAGAGCGCACAGTACCTGGGAATTAATTTAAGGCCAGTACTGCTGCATTTCTGGCAGAGGGCAGCATTGAGTTTTTTATCATGCCAAAAAATTATATGCTTGGCTCTCCGGTGATCACGCAGTTCAGAGTGAAGATGAAGGGAAAACAAGGCTTTCGGTCATGGCAGAAGGAAGGACCTCATTGCTGTCTGCTCCCAGGGATGCACAGGGTCGTGGGTGCGGAGCACCCCGCAGCAGGGCCGCCACAAGAGCCAGAAAAAGGGGGCACAACAGGCATTCCTCGGCTGTCAAAATGAGCTTTCTGCAGGACCTTGGCAGCCTGTTGCTGTCCTGCGACTGGCCCCGCAGGGTGAGCAGGGCTTGCAGGAGGGTGCTCGGGGAGAAGCGAGAGGCAGGGGTGCAGGGGGAGACCCAGGAACAGCCCCGGACCTCGCGGGTCAGCCGGCTGTTCGCCTCTGAACACGAGCACTGTGCATTTTGCACTGCTGGCCGAGGGCTTCATTGCGTTTCAGGGTATGAAAGCCTCCGGAGGCAGGTCCTGTTGGGCCCCTGGTTTTGGGGAAGCTCAGGGATGAAAACCACACGGAGGGAAAGCAGAAAGTTCGGGAGGGACAATCTGACAGGACAGGTACCATCTCTATTTCTCTCTGCCCTGCATCAGAAACAGGTCCCTCTTTCTTTCCCCTGCCAGCAAGGAACCAAGTCTTCTAATACCCAGATATTACATCCTGTAATTAGAAACAGCCCTTGAGTTTGGAGTGCCCAGCAAAACCTGCATCTGGCTCCCGAGTGCTCCTGCTGTGCCACTGCTCTGGGCTCCCAGCTGCGCCTTCGTTTCTGACAGAGAGGAGCCAATTACTATACAGAATTGCTAAAAAAAAGATGTACACTGTGAACTTGAATGTTGTGTGTGTGTGGGTGTGCGCGTGTGTGCCATCTCCCTGTAGGCATTTTCATTATAACTTTCAGAAAGAAGTGCTCCGTATTCCCTTTCTGCCCCGTCTCATTGTTATTCATTCATCCTCTAGCGGGCTTAATGTTGCTGTCTGCACAGGAAGAAAAAAATCACAATAACAGACAATGAAATGATAGAAGGAGGAGGCAATTCCCTTTAAACCCGTACTGCGGGCAAACACAAGGGTTCCTTCATCCTGAGCCTTTTTTTGGGGAGCCCTCAGCACAGTGTCGGTCAGAGCAGGCAGCAGGGATGAGAGAGCTGTCTGGGAATATCCAAGGGCCCTAAAATACATCCACGGATCTGGCCACCACTTTCCTCTGCAGGGACACATGGGGAGGAGGAGAGAGGAGCAAACAAGCAGCCTTCAGAGGAGACGTCACCCTGCACTGATCTCTGGCGTCTCCGACAGTCCCTGTAAGCAGTTTTATTTGCCTAAATCACGGCTGGCTCTACCCAAATATTGATGTGCCTCTTGGGTGGCTTTCAAAATATTTAAAGGCCTTTGTTCATGCCGAGTGAAGGTTTTCAAGGGAGCACGAGGCTTGCAAGATGATACCAGCACCTATGTCACTCAGCTGCTTTTGGAAAAGCTCCCCGCCGCGCGGCGCAGGCACACGCATGGATGCGATCCAGCTGTCCTTCGGGCAGGCATTGTGCAGCCCCTCCGGGGCAAAGGATATTTGGATGAGGAAAGGGAAATGAGGATATTCCTGCCTCACCCAGTCCCTCGTTGCTTTAGGAAGGTTGCAAGCACGTATAAAGTTTTACCTAGGAGCCGAGAGAGGCATGACAAATTACGGTCTTTTTATGGGTCTGGCGCAGGTCTTGTGACTGCTCTGCTTCATTTGCCCCTTGCTTTTCCCCTGTCTGTCAGTGCAGGTCTGGCCCTGGGGGTCAGAGGTGGCTGAAGACAGCGTTAGCCACATCACCTCCTTACGTGCCACCGCTGCTCTGTCTCGATGAGCCAGCCACCCTCTGGTTGACTTCTGGCAGCCTCAGTTTGAAGGGGCTCGCATCTCCCCAAGGAGGGGAGCAGATAGGCCGCTTTTGTCCTTCGGGCACCACGCATGGATGGAGAGGTCAGAGTCACAAATGGCTCGGCCAAGCATAAAACAGTGTCAATGGCACTAACACGTTGCTGCGTACCAGGTCCACGAGGACTGAGCTTTGCTGAGACCAAAGCCAGCCACTCTGTTTATCTTCCATACAAACTCAGAATACTGCACGGTCATAAATCTTGTGCTTAGAATGGGAAAAACCCCTTTAAAGGTGGCAAGCGTTTGCAGTTTTGTTGCCAACACCCTTTAGTGACCTGCAGCATTCCAGCAGGCATTTTAGGTACGTCAAACACTAGCAAATGGCAACGACTGCCTTTCTCAGGGGAAAAACACGAATTTTAAAAGCAGAAAACATTCTTCCTTTTGGGATACTGTGATAGATTAAGTATCTTGTAAGAAAAAGACATAATCAGGGATGCATTCGTGTTGCATATCTTATATCTTACCTCAACATGGACATGGCATTTATTGAGCATGGCTTACACACCACATGGTTGTAGCAGCAACCAAAGCAAACCAGGCCATTTTGTGTATGATCTACCTCCATGGCGAGGTGGGAAAAGTCTAGAAGGCTCCTCCCCAGGCCAGCTGGGTGTTTCATCCCTCCCGGCATCCAGGTGACTGAGACCTGCAGGAAAATGGATAAGGGGATTAAGCCACTGTGCTGAGAGCGTGCTGCTGCTTCACCCCCAGCTAACGGCACCGATCACCTCCAGCACAATAACCCAGCTTTGCTGCTGTGGACAGATCCATCACGTGTGCTGCGCACCGCCTGTGCGGACAGGCAGGATTTGTAGCACTGTGCTGGGTCCCTGTCCCATCACGGGCAGAGGGATGCCCCAGCATGGCGTGAGACCTGCTGGTGCAACCAGGGGATGGTCAGGCATGTACAGCTCATGGCAGGGCAAGCGACGGGAAAGAAGGAAAAAGAGCTTCCCAGGGGAAACATCTGCCCTCGCGGTACCTTTTTAATTACTGAGATGCCGAAGCTGGCAGAGGCCGCAGAGCGGATTGACTTGGTAATCATTTAGAAGAGGCCCAGCTGCTGGCGAGGATTCCCATGTAGTCATGCTCCAACTGGGTAGAGGGAGAAATAAACTCTTCACATATTTATTGTTATTACGGCCTGTCAATTATGAAGATTTATTCATTCTTGCCGAGCTATCTCAAGCCACTGCTTTATCACTTAACTATTGCTGCCATGACGCTGTTACACAGGTGAAAGCACAATGGTAAGGCACGCCTTCTGAACCTATAAGCAATTTATCTTCCCAAGTCTCAGCAGCTGCCCCCACGCACAACGTAGCACCCCGGAAGATGCTGACCACAGCACCACAAAGTGCTTTTCTCAGGTTTGATTCAGCAAAGCACCTTAGCACACATGCCATAACACCTTTACGCCAGTTTAAAGTGCAACGAGACCTATCTCCTTAGTGTTTTCCAGAGCTTTACAGACTGCTGCATTAAACAATCCCGTCCTTCAGGCTCACGTGTTAATGAGCACGCATTTAAACCCACTGAAATTGGATTTTCAGCATGTGTAAATCCCCTGTATGCTGAGCCAGGTCCTGCATTTGAGGCAGGTTACTGAGCTCTTTAGGAAATAAGGGGAAGCTGCTGTCTTGCTGTTCAGCAAAGCTCGCTGAAGCACAGTTGTGGATGCAGTAGAGGCTTAGCACAAGGGTATTGTTTCTTGGTCTGAGGGGAAGTGGCTCGTGACGCCGTTTTCCTCAGGATCTGTGGCTGCTCCAGAGGGAGGTTCTGCGATCTGCTACTGGTAGGGACAGGATTTCCTCCTTATTCTTCCTCTCCTCTCCTCTCCTCTCCTCTCCTCTCCTCTCCTCTCCTCTCCTCTCCTCTCCTCTCCTCTCCTCTCCTCTCCTCTCCTCTCCTCTCCTCTCCTCTCCTCTCCTCTCCTCTCCTCTCCTCTCCTCTCCTCTCCTCTCCTCTCCTCTCCTCTCCTCTCCTCTCCTCTCCTCTCCTCTCCTCTCCTCTCCTCTCCTCTCCTCTCCTCTCCTCTCCTCTCCTCTCCTCTCCTCTCCTCTCCTCTCCTCTCCTCTCCTCTCCTCTCCTCTCCTCTCCTCTCCTCTCCTCTCCTCTCCTCGTGTCACCCAGACACCATTCCCCCAGCACAGGACGAACACTCACTTGTGCTGGCAGAGGTGCTGCCTGGCTTTCCAGGTGAGATCCAGCCTTGATTCAAACGAGAGGAAAAAAACACCTTTTTTTTTTGTTAATCCTTTAAACACCGTAAATAATCACCATTAGTCGTGCAGATGGAAAACCTGGCTTTCCTTCCCCTCACTGCCCCTGCTTGATAAACATGGACAAACACTTCCCCAGCTCCCTGGGAAGCTTTGGTTTTCCAAAGCAAACCTCAAAACAGCGCTTTCCAGCTGCTCTTCTGTTTGTAGTCCCAGAGAGTGCTTTTGGGTACAAAAAAACAACCCCTGATGCCTAAAAATAAGCCCGGACTTCTTCACCCAGGAGGCTATATTTCGAGATAGGCAGAAAATTATCCAAGACCGGGGCTAATCTCTCTAAAGCTGTGGATGTGATCCCTGCCCTCACCGCGCTCCAGGAGGTGACCGCTTCTTTCCACTGGCAGCGCCACGGGCTCGTGCTTGGTGCCCTTTGTGTCCAGCAGGATGACAGGCAGCTGCCTCTGTCACCTTCTTGTTCTCCTGCACCAGAAAACACAGACTCGTTTCTACTCCCAAGCCCAGCAAGGGGTGGTTAAGCAAAGCAGCAGGCATTATATTTTGCTGAAATAAAGAAAAAAAAAAAAAAAAGACCAACAATTTCTTGTTTTTATAAACCTGAAGGTCTTGGCTCAGGCTCTCTGACAGCGTTCCTTCCACACAAAACAAATACAGAAGAAACACGACGGCTGGATATATTAGCAGCCCAAACGCTGCGTTCAGTCTAAAGCCGTGTGTTATTGCAGATTTGAAATGTTATTCCTGTTGCATATACAAACCCTCGCTCTTTAAGAGATTTATTCCTTCGCTCCCCTCACACTTCCCTTTCCTTCGCACCGCCTGTCTTTGCGCTTTGTCTCCTGCAGTCCAGGGCTCTCCTGTCCCTGTGAATCATCGAGATTAATAAAATAATTTATCAGGCATAAAGTTGAAACGGTCTCCTCTCTCCTTGCATGCAGTGTGTCTCAGGTTGGTGCCCAGAAACATCTGTGCTTTGCGGGTCCGCTCGCTTAATGGGTGGATGCCCGCGGCTTCCGCAGTGAAAAAGCATCCTGGGGGCTCTCTGTGGGAGCTTTTAAGGTTGCATGAGCTTACCTGCCTGCACCTCCTCTGAGATGGTTTATAATGGGCTTTAAGAGCTTATCAATGGGTTATGAGCTGAGGGAGCCCTGCACTTGTACAGGAGGCTCTCAGCACAAACAGGGAACCGCAGGAGCAAGTCCATCCACAAACAGCCTCTTTGAAGCACCTCAATAAACCATCCCCCAAGTCCCGTCCCTGGGACCTGCACCCAGGATGCTGCCACAGCCTGGGGAAAAACCCAAACATGCACCTAGAGCTTCAGTATGAACCTTCCTCCAACAGAAATGGAAGCAAAAAATGCTTATCTTGGGAGACAAAGGCTTCAAGGAGACGTGAAAGATCCCGAATCCCCCCTCTGGTGCCTGAGCTGCTGCTCTCCTCTCCACGCTGGCATGGTGCAGGTAGCGGTGGTGACCACCCAGCGGGACCCCAGCCGGCACAGCCTGCCTGCCCTCTCCTTCTGCACGCTGGGATGTTCAGGGAGCTTCACCTGCGTGCTTTAGTTCTAGCTCACAATTTGTTCCTGTCTGGTTTAATTTGCACCTCTAAAATTAAAACCAACTTCCTTGCTGTTATCAGGCAGCAGGTCTGAGCACACAGCTACGAGGCTGCTATTTTTATGTACGTGTGAGCTCAGCCGAGCTCAGGGTTCATTGCAGTGCTTGTGTTTCTCAGCCCAGAGCTACAGGAGTGGGGAGCTGCAACAGTGCCAGACAGTTTTAATGAAACATTTTTTAAAGTGTCATCGAGCTGCACAATGTAAGGGCATCTAAAGACCCCAGAAGAGAAACACTGAAGTTCGCATTTATTTATTTATTAATTGAAGACCTGCCATTAATTACTGCTGCTCCCAACATTCACAAAAAGCAAAATATTCCATTGCAAAACCTCCAGAACTCGCAAGAAAAGGGATGGAGCAGGTTAGGAGTCCTGTGGCAAACTTGTGCAGCGTATCACAGAGCGACGTGCAGCCCATGGAGCAGTCCATCCATTACCTTGCCCATACTCGCTGCTCTCTCCACACGGGGCAGGGACGCAAATGTCCACAGGCCACCCTGTAGTGTGGGACCCATGCGACCAGTGGGGAAGTCCCCAGTCCCCCCAGTTCCCCCTTTCACCAGGTACATGCACGAGGAGGAATGCCAAAGCAGAGCATCAGGCTGCAAGAGGAGAACACCACTGCACAGGGCAGGAAGCCCCCCCCAGCCAGTGGCCCTGTGCAGACGCCTAGCAAGGGCGTAGGAGAAGCGCAGGTGTGCAGCGAGTCTTCCCCAGGGAGATCCCACCGTGATGCCCCTGTGTGCGACAGCACTTGAAGGGTTCTTCTCTCCTGAATTTGTCAGGTTGCTTTCCGACCCCGTAGACAGCTCCTGGCATCCGCAACATCCTGTGCCAACTATCTCAGGGGGCAACAACATGCTGAAATACCTTTCCTCCTCCTCTTCCTCCTCCTCCTCCTCCTCCTCCTCCTCCTCCTCCTCCTCCTCCTCCTCCTCCTCCTCCTCCTCCTCTTCTTCTTCTTCTTCTTCTTCTTCTTCCTCTTCTTCCTCTTCTTCCTCTTCTTCCTCTTCCTTTTCCTCTTCCTCTTCTTCGTCATCTTCTTCTTCATCTTCTTCGTCTTCTTCTTGAGGTTATCAGCAAGCACAGGGGTGTGCAGCTGCTCCTGTTCCTGCAGGGCTCCCCTGCTGCCCGCACACCTCCCCTCCTGCCCAGCAGTCCCTGAGCACATCACTGTCTTTCAGTTTCCTTTAATTACTGCTCCTACCTCCTGCCGTCGAGAAGCTGCCCACCCCGCACTGCTTGAGCGAGGAATGATATTTTAGCATCATTAAGGCAGGCTGGCCAGCAATACCCCATATGTTTCGATATCCGACTGGCTTTGAATGAGGACCAGCTGTGCAGTACACTGAGGACCAAGCACTCGCAGAAGCTATCCTGTACTCCTCTGTATCAACATCGGGGGTCAACCTTCATCAGTTTTCTCTGCCGCATGTTGTATTCCAGTACACCCATCCCACCTCCCACTGTTTCATGCCCTTTCTGGCTGCTCTCTCAATAGGAGCTGAATAAAATGGGTACAAAAGGAGGCTATGGCAAAATTTGCACTGACATTTGCCGGCATTGTCCTTGTTTTCTGGTAAGTGCAATGTGGAATGTGTCTGATATTTATCAGGGGAAAAATGTCACCTCCTACCCCTTCCTCCCGATTAAAAAAAAAAAAAAAAAAAAAAAAAAGGAGAGAGAGAAAGGGAGAGAAGAAAAAAAAGAAAAAAAGAAAAGAAAAGCAGTCTGGGAGCTTCAGTGCCCTGTATTCTTGCACCAAAGGCACTTAGAGCCACCCTGAGCAAGCCTAAGCACAGATGCGCAGCGTGCACCCCAAGGAGGAGATGATGGTATCTTCAGTATCTCCTTCCTCCCACTGGGTTACTTTAAAAGCGTGCAATGTGCTTCTCATCTCCGCAACCTCACACCTGATGTTCTGGGATTTGCCTGGCCACTACACTCACACCACTGCGGACCTTTTGCATCCCCACAGTCCCCCATGTGACAGCAATAGCGAAGGGCTCTGTGTTTCCCCTTGGTCAATTCTGCCTCCTTCCCTAAGGAAAAATACCGTAACAGGAGCTCCTGCTCAGATGGAAAAACGTGACCTGAACATCGGTCCCTCTTGCTTTTCATGTGTCTTCTCCCCTTTCCACTTCAATTTGTGCTCAGCTGTGCAATACGCGGGGGAAAAGTCTATTGACTTGAACGGCACGAACTACAGCCGTAGTTTGGATGTATGGGTGTATTTCATGTGTGCATCGGTGCTTTTGTGTGCAAGTATGCATATATGCAAACATCTGAGTAGCTCCAAGTATTGCACCTGTATATTTATTATGCATTATAATGTATGGCATTAAAAAAGATAGCACGTAGGTGTAATACGTAATGCAAATGTCATATGCAAACAATTTATTTAGTGTCACAACAACAGTAATGGAAGGCAATGAACACGACCCTCGGCAAATCCATCAGGTTTACATTTTACACTGCACACTCGCTCAATTTGCTGGTGATGGCACGAGGAAAATAGCTGTCATCTGTACTTTGTGTGGAAGCGGACGCGAGGCGCAGAACGGTGAGCGGGCTGATGCAGTGCCTTTTATTACCCAGATTAAGGGTGGCAGACAATTTATTTGCTAAAGGCCAACAGCAAATAATCTTTTCTCTGTGAAATGAATTTAGGCTGCTTGAGGTGGGGCCAGAAAGCAATTAAGTGTATTATTAAAGCTAGGCAGGAGATTGTAATCGTACATATGTATATTATGTACATACATATAGAAAGGCAAATATGTCTGCAGCTACCTTTGGAACCAATATTCGAGTCTGAAACAAATGCAATAAGGCTGGAAATTAAGTGCTTATCTTCCTTTGCTAATGTGTAATCTTTGCCTTTAATCATCCCTACTAATTATTCCTCCGCACCGAGTTTTTGCCTTTCTGCAAAGCAGGGAAGTTAATTTTGCTGTGGTCGGTGGATATTCAGACCTCTCTGGGGCGGCGGAGGTGGGCTGCCCATGGGCAGACGCCTGCCCCCAGGCTCCTCGCCTCCTGCCCCGGGGGAGGAGAGGTTCCCAAGGCTGGTGGTGGTGGGATGCGGAGCTGGATGTTGTCTGTCGTCAAGGAGACAAGCATCCAGGCCGTCAGCCCCAGCCACAGGATGATCAAGGTTCGCTGGAGTGCCTGCAGCTTTTAAGAAAAAGTCGTCAGGAATCCTCTGTAGCACACAGAAGGGGTTTTTGCCTCCCTCACTTCGGGGTCTTTTTAATGCAGGAAGAACAGAAAACAGCAGGTTTTGCGTTTGGCTGTAATGGAGATGTTATCTCTGCACAAAATGTTAATAAATGTATGGAGAGAACATTTTCCTCTGTCTTAAGAACCAAAATGACACAACTTGGTACAACCATGCAAGGAGAAGAGGGAGCTGGGGCCAGCTGGTCCACCAGGACCTCAGGTGGCATCAAGCTTCGGCAGGCAGCACCTTGGGAAGCATTGCCCTGTGTCTTCTTGCTTGTCCTGCGCAAAGCTGATAAAAAAATGTTCTGGCTAAACATTTTATTATCAGAGATTGCCCTTTTACGCAAAGTAAAATGCCCTCTGTATTGATTTTGATAAAAATACGCTTTTCTTTGTGTAAGCAAACTGGGAAAAAAAAGTGTTCTGGTCTTATTTAAACATCACAGATCCACTGTTTTATTGAAAGCCTTTCAACTAAAACAAAATACACTTTTAAAGTGAGTTTTTAATTCCAGAGGACATTTCAATTATTTTATTTTATTTTATTTTGGATTAGGAGTGGAATAAACAGAGGAAACTACAAGGATGGACATCATCCTGGTAATCTCTGCATAAGCTGATACGACTGCCGCGTGTCTGCTTCAGGGTTCTATTGCAGGGCAGGGCTGAGATTCAAAGAGTGAAGTGCAATAAGATACAGGCCAAACAATGCAACAGCTGGCACGGTGCTCAGAGAGCTAAAGGAGGTCACTAAAAGCAATGCCAATCCACACCGCTTAATATAAAATGTACTTTCTCAAACTACCTGGGTGCCCTTGATGAGATGATAAATTTTGCTGAAAGATAAAAAAACACTTTGCTTGGCATTGCACGGCAATGGCTTAGAAAGCAGAATGGCACAAAATCAATGTGTCAACGTTACATTGAATTAAGCAACTACAAGCTGCTTAATGTCTACATCTTAAAATATATAGCGAATAGGAATCACCTTCTCTCATGAGTATTGCTCACAGACCACTTCAGGGATCATTTGCTTTGTCTCCATCATGGCTAGTATTTCTCTTGACTTCTCAGAGGAAAACCTCGTATCCCTGCCGGCGATCCCTGTGGGTGGCACAGGCGCTGCTGGATGCACGGGTGACAACGAGAGGGTGTCATGGAGCAGCGATACCTGGCAAGCCACGTGTGAGCAAGAAATACTCAGTCTCCCAGAGCCGAGTGTACAGCCATACATCTGTGGGCCAGGAGATGTCGACAAGGAAGGAACCTTATCAGCAATTTGATACCCTTGGGTGTCCTGGCAGAGCCTCTGCACCACCCAGTGCTCAGAAGCCCCTCTCCCCCCGCCCAGCTCCTTCTCCCAGTGCTTGCCGACCCGCCTGCTGCTGCATTAAAGACTCACCAGAGGTGCTGATTAAAGATAATCACCGTTTTGAGGCCCTGCACGCCCTACGGAGGTGGGCCTGCAGGCGTTTCATGCTCCCGACCTCCTGGCAGGCTTCCTGCACTCAGATCGCCTCCTGGGGACCAGGGGACGCGGGCGCTCGCCTGGCTGGGCCCCGGTGGCCCAGGGTCTCTGGGGGACTCACTCACAGGCACAAAACCTCCATCCTTCAGATGCTGCTAATAAATCGTTGGCTTAATGGCCTTGCGCTTCTGTGCCACTCTTTATGTCCTCTCAGGATGTTATATGCCACATAAAATGTGATAGGTCATTAAAGAGGGAAAGTAATTAGCCTGTATTTATACTGAGGGCTGCAATTAAATTATGTTTCTCTAACATCAGGCATCCCTTTTTACATATTACTTGCTTGGCTAGTATCTTAGCAAGATGCTCAGGTTCTAGAGATTTTGGAGGACCCTTTATCTGGCTCACCCAAATATCTGACTACCCTTCAGGTAGCACCATCACCAGGCAGGAGATCACTTGCACACCAACAGAAAAGTTATGCTGAGGGCATCTCTACCTCTTCTGGTGGCTACATCCCCCTCACAGGCAGACCAAAGAGCCGTGGACCCTTTCCACGGACCCAGAGACTGCGAGGTGCTGATGTATGGCAGGGATACATCCCTGAGGATGCAGTTACAGAGGAGAGGCACTGCCAAAGCTTATAGGAACCTAATATCTTTGTGCCATCCGCTCCCCTGTGAAATGTGTCTGCGGCTGGCCAGCAATGCAAACGCAGTGGTGGGGAATGCAGAGGGAGCGCGAGGCAGCACGTGGCGGAGCTGTATTTCCTTACGGAGTAAGGCTAAAAATATCAGTGACCTTTCCGAGCTCTGTTTTTCCGTGGTTTGGAGCAGAGTTGTGAAATTTGGCAGGTGCAAAGAGGCCTTTGGGTTGTGCCTTCTGCTGTTCCTGTGAAAATCTTCCCAAATTTGGGCTAGGTATAAGCCTTTGGAAAACAAGACCATATGTTAAGACGCATGTAGGAACTTCAGTGCCTCGGTGGTTCTCCCCGATAATTTTGTCCTCAGGGACCCCCTTGTCCTTCCCCCTGTCAGTGCCTGGACCTGGGGTCTCCCCCCCGACGCCCCCAGCCCCGGGGTCCCCACGGGGACACCGCTTTGGGAGCAGGGGCACTGCTTCCTCGGCACCTGGCTCCCACCCCGCTCACCGCCGCAGTGAGAGGATGCCCTGGGTGATGGAAGGGGACACGGATGGTGGCCCAGGGTGGCCCCGGGTCACATCACCCCACAGAAGGCAGCATCAGGGCAGAGCCTCCAGACCCACCTCTGCTCACGGGGATTGCTCTCAGGAAAAAGCTCTGTACGAGCCGCGTGCATTTGCCTCAAGTATGCAAGTGTGCAAGCGAAATAACCCAAGTTACATGTTTTTGCCACGCACACAGCTGTGGGGAGGGAAGGTCTCGTCCTGAGATCTGCCTGCATAACCACGATGAGGAAGAGGATGTTTTGCTTCACAGTAGCTTACTCATTTGCTTACTGTTTAATTAAGCCCCTGAGAAGTCGTTGGCTGACACTGCTTTCTGGCCGGACAGGTAAGAGTCGCTCTCAGTCGTGCCCAAGGGATATTCGCCTCACTCAACTGGCGTGGTGAGTGGTGGCAGGCCGTGGGCTGGTGACACAGGGACGTCCTTCCTGGGTGAGCCAGGGACTGCTCTGCATCTATAAAACAAGGCATTTTTGCTTGCTTTTAGCCCAAGATGGCTTGTTTTGGGGGTGGGTGATCTTGAGTCAGGGGTGAACTTCGAGGCATCCTGTCCCCCCAGGAGGGACACAGCCATGAGCACTGGGAGGGACTGGGCAGGTTGTGGATGGCAGGCAGGTGGCGATGGGGGAAAAGCTGACGGTGAATTGAATGAGAATGTGGATTGCTTGGGAAAAAAAAAGGTGAAATCGGACTCAAAGGTAAGGAAGAGACAGGGCAGGGGAGCAGGAAAATAATGTATTCAGCACTGGTCTCTCCACGCCCAAATGCAGATTGCTTCCTAATAGAAAGGCTGTTTGGTGAAGGACTCTCCATCCTATTTGTGATAATGCAAAGCCCTTCTCCTCCTATTCACGGCTGGGTGACAGCCCTTGTGGCAAACGCATCAGCTGCTCACACAGGACAGAAATCCTGGAAAGGCTGAATGCAAGTTTAGCCAAGCCAAATGGCACACGAGGTTTCCAGAGAGCGCTGGCAGAGACCGCCGATTCTCAGAAATATCTATTCTTTTAATAGCCAGCGGACACGTTCGTTAGATAGCTATTTTTAAAGAGATGAAATGGACTGGGAAATAACGTCAGTGGCAAACGTGTCTGTCCTTGTCCGTCCGTGCCATCCGCTGTGACGACACCGTGGTCGATGTTCAGCAGTGATTGCCTAGGCAGGTGCTACCTCTGGGGCCAGTTCAGGACAACTGAATTCGGTTAAGAGTCCGAAGGGGGTTTTAATCAGGTGGCACACTGCACGGTCAGCCACTGTCCCCCTGACCACGTCTGGTGCCTGTCAACACTGTTCCTGCTGCCTGATGCTTTGCAACCTGAAGAGCAGGCTAACATTTTAACAGATGCAGCCTGCCTCCCCTCCCAATCCCCTTATAGGAAGGGTTCATGGGGAGGTTAATAGGATGCTGAGGAGAGGGACTGATTAAAATGAAATTAATCTGAATTAAATTAGGGGAAAGTCGTGTAACCCACTCGGTTCATAAGATTTCATAGCTGGGGCACTACAAGGAAGATGGCTGAGAAATGAGGGATCCAGCCCTGCGAGTGGTCCCGTCTGGGTATCCCCCAGCTGAACTCAGCGGTGGAGTTTGCCCCAGTAAGACCAGTATGGGAAGTGGCCAGCAGCCAGCAGCGTGAAGCACTGGCTCTGCCTGCGCAGGGACAGCATCCCCAGGAGTGTCTGCTGCCACAAGATCTCATGGCCACGCAGGGGACAGGGGCTGTGCCCCAACAACAGCCTCTGCAGGGCAGTCACATCCCGGCTGTGGGGCAGGACAGGACTCGAGAGGTGTTAGGAAGCAGGGGGCTAGGGGCAGTGGGCTCACTGTGAGAGCTGGGTCACAGCCTGCAAGGTCTCTCAGGCATCCCGGAGTCTTTGAGAAAGCATTTTGCACCTGTAAAGTGTGTTTTAAAGTAATAACAATAACAATCAGCAGAGCTGTGCTCATCCCTAATGCCATTAAAGCTGTTCCGTAAAACAACAAAGCTCTCCGCGGATACCTCCAGGTTGCCCATTCCCCCAGCCTCGGGATTCAGGTGGTTATGTGCTGCCATATGTAGCAAGGCAAGCTCTTTTCTCAGCACGTGAAGTTTGAAAAAATGCTTCAGAAATAAATGGTCGCACAATACTCAACATCCCAGACTGTGTAATACAGGATCCAACACCCTCAATAGACGTGTGCCCATGTGTGCTTCATTTCAAGGTATCTGTATTTGCCTATTTGTCTGGATTTATGCTTTTTTTGTTCTTACTTTACTAAGAGAAGCTCTTTAAACTCCATAATGTGCAATAGCTCCTTCTATGGAGGTATTCATCTCTTCACAAGATGAAACAATATATATGCAAATGCGCATTAATACATAAAACCTGAAATAAGACATTCACATCTACACTTTGATGCACTAATCTGGGCCTAGTTACATCGACACAGATGGAGTGAATTATTGGAGGAGAAAAAGCACATCTGTTAAACGTTATTGTTTAATTAAGCCATTAGCAACTGAATGACAAAAGCCTTTAAATTATAGCATTTTGTATTTATCTCAGCCTGTGGAACTTGTATGGCTCCCCCAGCACCTGGAGTGTGCGGCATCCTTTAGTGCCATCACCAAAAAGGAGCCATCGCCTCCACCCTGCCGATGAGCTGAGCTGAGCTGCTTGGCCATCAGCCTTGTCAGGAATTTGGGAAACAGGGACGCAGTCTGAGGTTAACATCCTACCACTGACTTGCTTTGTCAGCTGGTGTTGGGAAGCCTTGCAGGAGCTCCAGCTAAACCTTCACCTGCAGGTGAGCGTCTCTGCACGCAGTTAGCCTGGTCATAGGGTTTGGAGCACGCAAAATCTTCTCCTACCTGCCTGCCGAGCTCTGTGCACGTGGCCTAAGAAAATGGCAATAATCCTTTATTACAGCTGCAGGCTCTCCCTGGAAATCTTATTCTCCTGTTCAATTTTACAGTGAATAAATTTCCTAGCTGGAGGGAAACTTCTTCCTGCGATGGGGGACAGGACGTCTTCATGAGACATTTTACCAATGGATTTAGTGCAATGGAGATGGAAGAAGCACAACCTTGTCTTCCAGAAAATTCCCAAGGAGAGGAGTCCACCGTCACCCTGAGGACCAAAGGTGAACTGCTGGACTGCTCATATTTGTCCTTGCCCTGTCCTCACCTTCAGAAGTGGAAAACCATGTCTTGGTCACACAATGTGGGGCTGAGCGGGGGCATCGCCGCTGGTGCAGGGAAGAGGAGATGCTGCTTGGGTGAATGAAAACAGGTAACACAAGGTTCTTTGTGCAGCGCTAAGGTGACATTCAGAGAAGCCAGGTCACTGTATGAGGCCAAGAAAAGCCTCCCTTAGAGGGAGAAAACAGCAATATCTGGCCCAGGGGATGCACCCCGCAGCCTGTGCCACCTGGTACCTGCCTCACTGCCACTGCGTGCAGGGAATTTCGGACCCCTTTACGAGCTGTTTGCTGCTGAAATGGAGACTTGGACGTTTTTCTTGTTCTTATCTTGTTGCTCCTATAATAACTTTTGGATCCTTTCCCAGGGGTCGACCAAATTTCACGGTGGTCTAGAGAGCTTAGAGATATTAAACATCCAGGAGGGTGCAAAAATGAGCATCTGTAAAGAAGAAGGAGACCAGTTTAGTGGCTTTAGTGTAGAAGAGGTGAACAGGATTAGCTCTTATCTTTGCAGAGGAACCCAGGCTTCATTAGTTCTGCTGCCCAAGCAATGCCCGGCCGCTGTTGTGACGGCAGATATTAGGGTCATGGGCAGTGCCATAAATAGCTAATTCAGCTTTTATGTGCCATTTACACCACTTCTGCCAACAAAGTGACACATGATAAATACAAGCAAGAAAGGCTTTCAGCTTTAAAAATAGATTTTTTTATTTTTTTTTCACTCGATATGCTGAAGGAGGAAGGCCTGACTCTGCTCTCACTTAGGCAGGCATAAAACAAAATTAGCTCCAGAGAAATGAATGGAGATACATCTATAAAAAATGTGCAAGTGGCAGCAGAAATGGCCTCTTCTCTTTTAAACTTCTTCCTATTCAATGCTGCACAAATGTCTTTTTTTATTTATTTATTTGATGCAATAATCTTTTAGGACTGATGAAATTACACTCCTGCCCCTCAAATCAGAGCTGATGTCGTTCAGGAATGAACACGGACACATCTCAATGGAAAATCAGTCTGAACGGAAAAGTGTTAAAAATATAAAGTGTCTCCACAGAGGGCCAGCACCTACTTTGATTTGCTAGAAAGGGCTGAAGCGGCTGTGCGCAGCACTGGCAGGCTCCACTCGGCCATCCTCATCCAGAGCCTTTGGCCTCAGCCAGGCAGGGTGAAGGCTCTGTGGGACCTAGGCAGGTTGGCAGAAGGTGTGGGAATGTCCCAACGGGTATGGCGGGGAAAGGAGGAGGGAGAGTTCCCCATAGGAAAGCAGTGAATCCCTTCTCCCTGGGAGCTGGATCCCAGGGCTCTGCTGTCTGAGGCGGCAGTAATCTGCAAGCTAACCAAAAGCGTTGCTGCTGTCCCAGAGTACCGCCTTAAATAATTGAAAAATGAATAATTAAATTAAAAGAGGATTATTTCCCGCAGACAAGCAGAAAATTGCTGCCTGCAGGACAAGGGGTGATGGCAAGGCTTCATTTTCTGCAGCCAGCAGCAAGGTGATGGGAACAACACCTGCGGTGGGCAGGAAGAGCCCCCATGGATTACCTTGGGCTTTTTTGGCTCCCAGTTTCTCTCTCTGTTGTGTTTTCCCAAACGTAGGGATGCTGATTGCTGAAGGAGGAAGCAAATCAGGAAACATGAGATATGCCCTTATTCGTGAATGTCAGCCCTGGGGTGTGGGGGAATCTGTTTACATACAGACACATGAGGGATTTGCACAGCCCAGTCCTGCTGACTGATGGTTAGCTGCTACACATATCTGTGGGATACATTTCTATGTTTAGTCCTCTGTGTTTATCTTACCAATGAGTGTGAGGAGATGTGCACATGAGCTTTGTTCTGGCACCTTGTAAGAACAGTATTTCATGGCACTATTATTTTTTCCCTAAGATGTATATATCTGTTTGAGCAGATGACACATCGTAAGAGTCTGTATTTCTCATGAACTATAATTAAAAATGAACAACTCTCTGCATAGGATAACAATACCATAATATACTTGCTCTCCTCACGGAAATTTAAACAAGTTGACATGCTGAGTGAACAATGATCTTACATTTATACCACATATTTGCCCTGAGCAGCTGAAAGCCCATGGTACACGAATATCGAAACCACGTGAAGTACTAGAGTGGGGTCTGAACACGTCCAGCAGGGACTGAGCTGTGCTCCTCCACCCTTCCACCTCCCCAGTGCCTCAGGCTCTCCTTGCCCTCCCAAACCACCCAGCCACCCCATCCCTGTGGTGTCCCACTCTCTTCTTTGTGCCTTTCAGATCTGGAAGGCCTCTTTTTCTTCTGTGTCTTTGGCTTCTTCTGACAGCCCTCCTTAAAACTCCTATTCCTCTAGCAAAGCACTCTCTTCACTCGCCACATCAGCATTGCTTATGAAAGGTCAGGGTATTTTGCCAAGAGCTGTGGCATTTTCTTCAAGCCCATCTTTTCATCTCTCTCTGGCCAGAAACTTCATGGTCCCCAACAGGGTGCTCATGGCTGTGACTGGACTGTCACAAACCAGATGTCCACAACGGTGTCACGGGATTCAGGGAGACGTGCAGCACTGGGAGGGACAAAGCTGCAGCCCTGTTAGTCCCCCTTCCTCCCTCCACTCCATAACGTCACTTCATTTATATCTGAAAAACATGAGCCTTGCCTTTCGGTAACAGATTTCTCATCCTGCACCCCCCTGTGCCAAAACAGATGGGCAGAGGAAGCTCTGAGAGTAAATAACGTGCTTGACACCGCATAGCAAGGCTGTGGCAGAACAATTTCTGGGTGCCAGCCCCCAGCCCCAGTCTCAAACCCAGCCCCAGGAACACAGCGGCGAGTTTCCCTCCTGCCCCGATGCCTGCCTGGCCCCACCAGCACACATCTTTGTCCCATGGCACCGTGACAGGGCCCAGGTTCCTGAGGGACGCCCTGACCTGTGCCGCCTGTCCCCAAGGGATGCTCCTCCAGCTCGGAGCAGCCCGAGTGCTGCCAGACACCCACGTGGGAGAAAGGTGCTGGTCTGGGGCTGGGGCTTGGACTCTTTGGAGAGGCGTTCGCGTTCCCTGGCTCGTCTGGAAGTACTAAAGTACAGGTTTTGCAGAGGTGTGTCAGCCCTGTAGTTTAATCAGCGAGCACTGGCCCTTTTCATCTTCAAAGCCCTGCGGGACCGGCCGGCTGGAGCCTCCTCTCGTCAGCCACCGGGCAGGGGAGGAAGCGGTGGCAGAGAGCAAAGGCTCCAGTGCTCCTCGCTGCGAGACACCGACACGAGCACCAGAGCATCCGTACGGGGCCACGCTGACGTCCTGCCTCCCCTGCATCCTGTCTGGGCATGGGTGGGTGCCGATAAAAAGGTGTAAAGCCAACGGGGCTGGCATGGAGCATCCTCCCTGCCGGCGTGCCTTGAAAAACGAGCGATTCCTTTCTACGCCCAACACCTCTCCTGGTGATTAAAGCATTGAATCGTGCTTTTTGGCTTGTGGCGCTTGCATTGTGCAGGACCGCTTGAGTCGAAAAAAGGAAACGCTTTGATGATCTTAATCAGGACTTCCCTCCAAAGACGCATTTCCGTGCCTGCCGCGGCAGGAGCCAGCAGAACACTCTGCTACCCGAGAGCCTGCATCCGAAATGCTCTTCCACCGCCAAATGTCACCAGAAATGGGGAAAAATACAGCCCTGCTCTCAAAATGTTAGCCAGAGAAAACAAAAAAGTCCTCCCACGTCCCAAGAGCAAGAAGGTTTCTGGTAGGCAGCCCGGTGTCAGTGGAAGATCAATGCATTTACGCCTGGTTTCAAAGCCTTGGAAGCAGAGAGGAGCTTCTCCATCGATTTCAGGGGGGTTGGATCAGGTCCTCTGGGAGCACCCATCATCATAAGCAAGACCGGCCATACAGATCCAAGCTCAAAACTGTGTCAGAAGAGCACGCTGCAATGTTTTGAGAAGGCGCCGAATACGCTATCGATCCTCCTTTCTAGCTTGTGAAGATGTTTTATATACGTTGCACCAGAGGTAAAATTTACCCAAGGAATTTAATAAACTGCAAAGGCAGCACACAAACTTTACACTACTTGCAGATTAAAAAGTCATCCGCTCCCCAGCGACTTCCTCTTGCACGTACCAAAGAAGTCCAAGTGTGGATAAATTTAACGCAGCTGATTCTCATTTTTGCTTCTGGAAAACGTTGCCCTGGAAGATCTGAGAGTCAAGCTATACATCTGTCACTCCCTCCAGTCAAGTCCTTGGGAATCTATATTTATAGTCCTAGGTTTGGTACAGTTAGAGCCTGTGCCAAAGCCTACTGCAGTCAATGGAAATCTTGGAAAAAAGCCTTGGAAATGATTTAGAAAAGCACAGTTATGACTAGAATATGTTAAAATGTTAGAACATGTACCCCCCAAAAAAATCAAAAACATTTTTCAAACATTTCAAGGAAAAACCTAGCTGGCGATGGGCTTCCTATAGCAGATTGTGCAATCAGCTGTGGATGTGCGCTCCAGAAAACGCTCGGGGCAGGGAGATTACTTGGGCACAATGTGTTACCTGCTGTGCACAGCACCTGGCGCTCCTTGAGCTCCTCAGCCCCTGAGCCGGGTCAGAGGGAGCTGTGAATATCTGATTACTGTGAACTCCAATCCCACTTTAGCTTACCTTTGTGTTAAACAAACACTGTCCTGTAGCTTTGTTATCTGCCCTTACCAACCGCGTGTCGTGCACGTTAATAAAAGCAGTGGGATTTTTCTCCCTGTTTAAGTTTGCAGGGAACAATAGCGTTTCCTGCCAGAGTTTTTGGATGAGCGCAACCTTCCTCTGGGACTACGCTGCAAAATATTGGCTTTTTTGGGGGGCGACGGCAAAACTGGCAATGTATCTTCAGTCCTGGGCTGCTTCTGCTTGTGTCAGATTTCCTCTCACCCTTGAAATGTGGCATGGAAGTGTCCAGAATGTCTGATCTGTAGGTCCGAGGTGCAGGTGCCATCAAGGGGGGGAAACAAATAATCAAACAAGCAAAAACACACACACACACACACACAAAAAAAAAAAAAAAAACATCTAAGGGCAATAAATAGAGGAGGGAAAAATATATACTACAACTTTATAATGCTGGAACAACTGAAGTAAGTTGTAAGAAGCCTTACAAGCAACTTATACCCATGAGAAAAAAAAATGTATTGAAATCCCTTTAAAAGGCTAAACAGGAGGATTTTTAGTTAGTACAGGCTGCCCGAGATGTCTGCAGTAAAACTGGCTTCTCAAGGTTGAAGAAGGTCTAAGTCAATCCCGCTGAGGCTTGCACAGCTGGTGTAGGTCTCTAAGCGAAGGGGATCTGGCAAGCCTGGAGCCGGCTTTAGCATCACTTAGGAACAGAGCATGACAAAGCCAAATGTCTTCCAGTGGTCTCACGTGCACGTGTGTTTTAGTGTCATCTGCAGCAAACCAGTGGCTGAAAATATATAAAGGAAGACACTGATATGTTGGCCCATGGGCTCACCATGCAGTATCTGTACCACCAAATGCCCCAGTCCCAGTATTTAGGTAGTTCTGTGATGGAAGAGCAAGGTCAGAGGTGATCCATTGCCTGCAGCCTGTCAGGACGCTGCCCGTGTTGTTGGGTGTAGCTTGTCTGCTGCCAGAGATAGGTAAAATGATTTACTCTCACTCTGCTTCCCCAGCCCTCACGTCCAGTAGTTGCACAGCAAGAAGCTCCTCTGCCACGCAGGAATCCCAGGCCTAATTTCCTCTCCTAAGAGAGTACAAAACATATGTACATCCTAGATACATACCGCAAATAACAGGTTCTGTCCTGGGGAGGTGCTTTATGCCCCAAATAAAGCAGAGACACTTGGCAAGAGAGACCGAGATCTGGTGGGGGAGTCAGGAGCTGTCAGGGGAAGTTCTGCTGCAGCAGTCGTGACGAGGAGGAGACTGCGGGGTGGCAGAGGCTGCGGAGCACGGCCACTGCTAGCTTTGTCAGGCTGGTTCAGCATCCAAATTCCTAGCTCCCTGTCTCACCAAATGCAGGATTTTTAGAAATTTCTTTACAAATTTTATGTAGCTTCTCTTCCTCCTTGTGGTGCTGATGCTGTGTACTTGCTCCTTTCACATGCCGCAGTAGGAGACACCTATCTAACATATTTCATGGAGTTTGATGCTAGCAAGTGGCTTTTACATGCCTCCCGTGGTTGGCCTCCTACATGCTCAGGCAGATGCCTGCCCTGAACTCCAGGAACGTCTCTGTTTCCAGGACTATACACAAAGTGCCTGTTGGTTTTATAGCACGCAAATATTTGCTTTCTGTTCTTCCCAACCTTTAGAAGGTATGGGCCAGTAAAATCGAGAGTAGCCTTACACTGCACAAACCCAGGGCACACCTCCCGTGCGTGCCGGTCCGCATGGCTCCGCTGACTCAGATGGAGGCAGGCCCTCTTACACCAGGCGAGGAGCTCCTGTGACTGCAGGCATAACCCCAGAACAGCCTATGGTGAGACACCGACCTGCCTTTTTGTCTCTCTGCAGATGTACAAGCACCACAAGCTCTGTTTCACGTTCCTCAGATGCGTATTTCCATCCGCACAAGAGCTACAGAGCTTCCCCTAACCATTTTCAGCACAGAAAAATCAGAATGGGGAATCCCTCGTATGGTTCTTTAGCAAACGGCTGGCTCTTTCCAGAGGATCCCGTGTTACGCCACGTGCTGGCCCGGCACACGCAGCGAGTGGCGCTGATGTTTGTGGAAAGCCTTCCCTGAGGTTAGTGGGAGAAAAACACAGCGACAACAACAAGAGCTTGGCCGCGCTTTAGTCCCATCGGAGCCCCGTGTTGATACCGGGGGTATTGCAGAGGCTCTGCCCGCCCGCTCTGCGCAGGCACGACTGGCAGCCTTTGATTCCCGGGTGGCAGCGGCCCCTGCCCTTTGCTGTGGCTTCGAGACACAAGTGCCTTGTAAGAGGCTGGCTGCACTTCTTAGGAATACCAGCACTCGGGGCTCCTGGAGCAGCTGCGTCCTTATCCCCAGCATCTGAAAACCACTTGTACTATTGAAGTGGCAGATTTCAGAGTTGGCGCTTCCCCATAACCACAGGTATTTTAAATATTTAGCAAAATAAGATGGCACGCTGGAGCGGTTCTTACGGGTCACGGGTGGTGCTTAGGCAGGAGACAAAAAACACCAGAGCAAGCTCCGTGGGAGATCAGCACTGGAAGCCATTCCTCTCTGCTCTCGGGTAGGACAGGCACACTATGCTCCCAAACCACAGAGAGTCTTCAACAAGCGTCACTCTTCTTAAAACTTTTCATCTACACAAAAACGCTGCCATATTCATAACCTACTTTGGGTTCATAATGCAAATTGGGAAATAATTGTCCTGGGAAGTGGCTGGCTGATGAAAGCTCCACTGGTGTGAATAACCAGCACGATTACAGGGGAAGGCGGCCGCCTGGAACGAACTGGTAATGGGACACTGAGCCTTTAACTATTAGATCAAAGTGTGAATGTGTCCCACAGCCATACTGATTCACGTTATTAGATGTCCTATGGGAAACATGCTAGAGAAGGTTCATTTCCAGGTCCTTAACTCACCAGAGACTTTGCAAACGAAAGCTCTGGAGCCCCTCACAGACCGAGATGCTTCTGTTGGTCCTACTCGAGTCCTGTCTGCACCTTTGGAGACCTGATCCTACACGGCCACCACTGCAGCTGACACAGGCTGTCTCAATTTTTGGCCAAGGACAGAGACAGCATGAAGACGAGAATCCCATTTTAGCACTCTTGTCAATTATTTATTCATGAATGCTGATTTATTCATCAAGATGTCTGCCTTCAGCTGTGATTTAACAGCTTTGCTAAACATGGTGTTTCATTTAAGTAACAAGGAACTTCAGTCTGGTCCTTCATCTATCTAATAAGGACCAGCAGGGGTCCTTATTTAATAAGGACTGCAAATGGACCAATCTGGGTTCTAGCTTTAACAGACAATATTAATAGCAAAGATTAATTTCCTCCACTGCAGGAATGAGCATTAGGATGAGCATTATGAGGAAATCGGGCTAAATGATTGTCATCTCTAAGCCTTAATATCTATTTAGGTAGTCATTTTACAGTAACAAACAACTTAATCTATACAAAAGACAGATAATGCGTGGGGAAAATGAATGCTCTATGGACCTTTGTGGACCATAAACATCTATCACCTGGTTGCCCGAGACTGTGTGGAACCACAGTCGAAAGGCCCAGTTGTCCCTCCCAGTTCTGCATTCATATCGAATATAAAGTAATTCACTTATTGGTCAGCGAAGATATATCACAGGTATCTCCAACTTAGATAAAAATAAATAAATAAGTAAAAGCCCTACTACATTCACCCAGTGATGAATCACCGGGACTTTACACAGAGAGATAGCAACGTGCTGCAGTGAAGACTCTGTAACACTGGATATGGTGCAGCAAGGCTGAAATGTGATAAGGAATTCTTAGTCCAAGCAAATTCACTCTGTAAACTGAAAAGTTCCTACTAGATGCTGCTCCTGCACATTAGGATGGGTAACACTGGACTCCTGGCAGCTCAGTAAGGGTATCTAATACACATGGAATAGACAGGGAGGGGTCAATGTACCTAGAAAGTAGTCCAAGACCCAATAGGAAATTAAAAACAGTCATTAAAATCATCTGATCATAAGTAAGTCACCACGAGCTAGGCTGAAAATGGCTGTGGATATGGTTCTAGCCCCTGGCAGTTGTGTCCTTTTACTGATGTTCTGCCTCACAACTGCTGTTGTCCAGGAGATCTTCCTACAGCGGCTGAGGTGAAAGCAAAAATTACCAGGCCCAGCTCTGCCCCAGCCTCCCTGCTGGGGTCTGTGGTGCTCAGGTAAATGTTTGCCAAGCTCTCCTGCCAAAGGGACTAGTCTCATCAAATGGCCCAAGGGGGTTAGGAAATTCTCAGGCAACCTATTCCTCACCAACCATCAGACCAGGCTGGGTAGAGGAGATGTGGGGAGCTAGCGAGGAGCTACAGGTGGTGGCCTCCTAAGCTGGCCAAAAGAAGACATGCACCCACAACCTGGCTTGTCAAAAGGCAGTATCTCAGTCACATGAAAGCCTGCGAATAAAGCCAAGGCCACATACTGGCCTGCTTTTTCCACGTTGGAGGTTGTTTATTAATGAATCCTCATACCAGTTTGGGGGAAGGACTGGGGAATGGAACAAAGCATGTACCGGCAGTGAGCGTGCACAGAGATTTGGTATATGCTTTGCATGCCTTTTTAAGTGCCAGTGTTTTTCTTCTTACTATTATTTTTTTTTTCAAAGCCTGGCATATTACCATGACAGCTTTACAGTGAGACACCAGTCCAACGTGCTGACATCGACTAAAAAGGCATAGCAACAACCCCGCCCTTTCACATACTTTACGAGTACAATGTGTTACTGTTAAGCAATATTTGGAGAAATACTAGGCAAAACAGTTCCCAGGAAGACCTGGATTCTGTCCTCATGCAGCCACAGAAATACACGACAGAAAAGATAAATCCTGATAACATTACTGACGGCCCACCTAGCTTGGGAACAGCTGAGACCTAAGCGTAGGAAATGTCACGTAGAAGACCATCCTCTGTTCCTTGCTATGAATTTTCTCTACTTTTCGGGACTTGTTTGGTAACACTAAGCAGCATAACAGGGTAAGAGGTTTGCTCGTTTGGCACCAAAAGCAATGTCCCGTCAGCACGTTTCGTGGAGAAAACAGTGCTTAATCTCTGGAAATGGATGGATAAAGGGTTCAGCTCCATCTCCACTGACACACAGCCCTCCACTGCTACTTCGCAGCGTCTGTGTCTTATGCAATTTGCTCAGCTTCCCCCGTGCCCCCCCTCGCCTCGTTCAGCGATGGAAATATTCTGCTGGCTTGTGTGCTGCAGCAGCTGCTCCTCTTGACATTTCTGCTGCAGGCTGGGATACAGACCCTGGGAGTGAGCGCTAATGAAAGAGCTAATATAACCCTTCCTCTCCTTTCCCAATATTTCATGTGAAATAGATATTCTAATTTAGGCAATTGTTCCTCTGAGAAGTCTTCCAAGGTTAGCGAAGATTCAAAAATAGTTCGAAACAGCAACAACCAAACCAAGAGTGCTCCAGGCTTTAATTTTCTTCCAACAACTTTTGCTGCTTATTAGAAAGGAGGCAAATGTTATTTCCACCAGGTATCCTGCAGGGAACGTCAGACTATTAGTTATTTGCTCCCGCTCTTTAGACAGGTGCTCAGGTAAACAGAATTAGGAAGAGAAAGCTAAATTCTGGCACTGTGAGTATATAGGACACGGCACAATAAAAGAGCATGATTTTGGCCCACAGAGTACATTTGCAGCTCAGAAAGTTTCAGGGAGAAAGTGTCCTTACAGAAATGAATAATAATGCATTTCTGTGACAGAACATACAATCTGAGGCCTCATCTGCTGAAGGGAGAAATAGAGCCCTGCTTTCTGGGCAGGAAAATGAACTCGGTGATTGCAACATGAAAAAGTGGCTTACTCTTGGCGGGCCGTTTCTTTCATGGGCCTGCAAGAGCTCCTCATTTGGAGTGTTTTAATCACGGCCAGTGACCGCTGAAGTCTCCGCAAAGACAGCCTCCATTAGTTGCCATCACACTGAAAGCGCGCAGCCCGTGCAAACATCCAGGTTTCTTCAAGCTCCACTGAGGTTCCTGGCTAACGAAACCATCAGCATCGCATCGAGCAAATCTGACAAAATAAGAACAAAGCAGAGTGCCAGTCGATGAGGTCTGGGAACAGGGACATCTATCTCGAGTTACCCTTTCTGTGCTTCTGTCCACTACCTGAAGAAACATGGGACACCAGGTAAGGAAGAATTGCAAATGCTATGCTCTCAGCAGCGACAGATCCAGTTTGAGTTCTGGTTGTATTGCACAATAATTTCTTTAGGGAAAGGTATGTCACAGCTACAATTAAGTGAAAAATGGTAATTAATTGACTTGTACACTCCATCTCGGCAAACAGAAAGTGTTCATTCCTGGCACTGGGAAGAGACAGCAGCCTGCTCGTCCCAGGCCATTTTACAGCTCTATTAATCACCTGCGTTTGCTCCAATGGAAAACATGCTTACTGCAACTGCTTCGTCTCATGCCTGCATACATTTTCTCACCCCGATTCTAGCATAGCCTGCAGGAAGCTGAGCGCAGGCAAGTTGCATCATGCAGCTTGCAGAGGCACACAACGCCACTTGGCCAGCTCCTCTAATATCATCCCGCAGTGTATTGATACTGCTTTTTGTGCATGCAAGTATTCCAGATCCCAGGGACAGCCTCACCACCATTAGCTAACCAAATAAGCAGAATATTGATGGGATGGAAGATTTATCCTACTGTGAGCATTTCTCAATGCATGCAACTCGCTGCTAGGTTGCCATGGGCCTATGCCCCGGGCTGGACTGACATACAGCTGTTTCCCACCTCTGGCTTTTTTTTGTACACTGATCCATCCATACTGTTAAAAAAAAGGACTGGGGCAGCAAATAGGAGTATACCTGTCTTGGACATGCGCTGGATTCCTATAAACCAGGGGTCACAGTGGTGAATGCCCAGGTGTCACAAGTCCCTGAACATTAGCGAGGGGTGGTCCATAGATCACACAGCCTCTCCCCAAATCCTCTTTCTCTCAGCTTCCTCCCTGAAACCTGTATTTCCCTCAAGATCCAGTATTGATTCCTTAGGCTCAGCCCATAGATTATAAATATCCCCCATCTCCCACATTCCACTTAACATTTTGTGAGAAATCTGAGGAAATACAGAGACACGGCTAGACTGTATGTGGTCCTAAAACAACTCGTTAAAACCAGCCAAACAAAAACACTCCCCAAGCCCCAAATCCTTGTTAAATGCAGCTTCCCTTGGTGTAATGCCGCTCTTCTTTAGAAGTCCCTGGGCATCCACTGGTGCCGAGGAAGGCAGACAGGCATTTCAAGGGACATCTGCATCCCTTGATACAGAGCCCAGTCCAACCCCCTCGTGCTCAAGCCTTCCCGTGCATCTCCCTCAGGCTTCCCCCAGGAGACCTCTTAAGCCCTCTTTTATCACCTCCTCAGCTCTGCCCAGCTGCTGGCAACTTTCCAGCGCTGCAGCTCCTGGAAACACAGGGCACTGGTTTGCATTAGGAGATAATGTGGTCAGCAGAACAAAACACAGCATGCCGTACAACAGGAGCAACCCAGAAAGCCTTGACACTTTTGATACCAGGAGACGCCGCAGCTGTAAACCTCTGCGGTGCGTTTATAAGGGTTTGCATGTCACGTGGGATTTTAGGGACCAGTCTCCAGGCAGAGAAGCAACCATTTCCTGTCCCTACTCCTGATAAAAAAAAAAAAAAAAAAAAAAAAAAAAGACTAATAGAAATCTTTCTTGGACTTTTGTCAAGGGAAAAACAATAGCCTGTTTGAGCACTCCAGTTTGAACGGGTGCAAGCTATTGTGTGTCATCTGCTTACCCAAATCCTGCCGGAGTGGCGGGGGTGGGTGAGCGCAATCAGAATCCAGCATTTGTGGGGAGGAGAGAGAAGTGGGTCTGTTTTTTCCTTAATCCACATGTACTCTGTTATCCCACTGGGGAGGATGGAGATACCGGTGTGACTACCAGCTGAAGTTTAGAGATCGATTCTGGCAGCTGCAGAGCGTACTGTGAGCATGCGAATGCTTTCACCATGAAGCCACCAACTCACCTGAACAATTTTGTTGTTGTCTTTATGTGTCAGGTTTCACTCTGTCATACACTAGCCATTACATGATCCCAAAAATCAGAGCTTGGGCTAGCAAACATATCAGATAACCAACAAATACAGCCTCCCCAGCACTTCAAGAGGTGGAAGAAACTTCAAAAATGGGAAGAGGGTAAACATAGACATGAAACATAATGTTTTCCATACATAATTTCCATAGCTCTGGTGTCATGAGACTTTCCCCAAAAGTGAAGGCATGAAGAAAGAACGGGAAAGTCACATATTCTTAAAACAGAGAAAGCTGGAGCTTTATTGTAAAAGGGAAAAAAGTGTTCTGTGCTTCAGACACCCTGCAAGATGACACCATTCTGAAAGCCAACTACAGACTACGAATATAATTTGTTATCACATTGGTTTGGTAAATGCGTTTGTCCATCCTCTTCCAAGTCAGCTGTAAAGAAAAATATTTTTTTTCAAACACAATCAAAACATTTTTCATTATGCTTATATGCCAGCAGAATGCCCCTCAATTTTACAATGAAGTTTCAATAGTTTGAACAAAACTCTGAATTTGCAACTGCTGGTAGTGAATGACTGAAACATATTTCTTTATTTGTCAGTTGCAGCAAATCTGTCATTATGAAATCGGAAATTCATTGCAGAACATAGCATTGTACACTACGGGAAATGTTCCATGGCCAACAAAGGATAATTGGTTTAATCTGATTTTATTTTCTAAGTTAAGTGGCTTTTCATTTCTTCTTTTAGATTCGGGAATGAACGTTGTATTCGAGAGCGTATCTCATATCTGTACTGCTTGAAGCCGTCAAGGCACAACAGCTTTACTGTGGAGAACGAAGCCAAAGGTCAGCTCGCCTAACTTCAGGATGCGGGCCAGGTCTTGTCTATGTTTTTCTCTCTCTTCCGATATCACCCTCATTCAGTGCCAGGAATAAGGATATTCATCTTCTCTAGGTAAACATCAGTTTATGAAAAGCAGAATATAATTGCAGAGAAGGAGCTATGACATGCCTTGGGATTAGTGAATGCCTCCTAATTGAGCTTTAGTGAAAGCGGCAGTTCTGGCATTATTTTTATTCACCTTGTGGAAAATTATTGGAGCATATTTCATACAATTAGGATCAAGAATGGATTTGGCATCACTTCCAGCAAATGCCCCTGAACACTAATCTGGTTTATTTGGCACCACTGCTGAGGCTTCTCTTGTGGGGAATACAATGACAACAATTAACCTGGCAGTGCAGAAGAGGAATGGGAAGTGGGAAGCTGTGTTGTCTTTTATCCACATGCATAGTGAAGTGTGACCTCATATGACAACAGAGCAGCAGTGCTTTGAATTTATTTTCTTCTTTTTTTTCCCTTCTTGAGGTGTCCTAAGGAATCTTCTCCCTTTTTCCCCACGTAGCTCAAAAATCCACATTTTTCCTGCTATCCAAGAAGGCCTGAACAAATGGGCACGTGGTCCCCACTTACTGTGGCAGTATATTTTAAGATTTCTGGGTCAGGTTTGGTGACGATTCATCCGCCTGTGGATTCGCTTCCTTTGATGTAGTCACCAAGCCGGACGACGGCGCAGTGAGACGTGGGGAAAATATCCCTGCCTAGCTGGTTTGCAGGGAGGATGCTTGGAAGAGGAGACTTTCACTAGAAGCAGGGCAAAGAGATTAGGTATTAACCTGGGATCCTAAACACTGCAAAGCTGGAGAGACTTAGAGAGATTTACAGAGGTGCTGGGGAACTTGACAGGAATCAGGAAGAGCAGAGAGATTCGGCTTAGCTGCTGGGCTAGCAGAGGGAAGGACACAGAAGAGGGTGTCAGCCAGCTGTGGGCCTTGGACATAGGATTTCTACACAAAGTCCCACTTCTTCTAGGGCAGAGACAGAGCCTGCGGCTGAGGAACGTGTGAGGGAGGCTGAGAAAAAGGCAAGTGCTGCAGCATGCACAGAGGCTGTGGACCCAATGCGGTGGGGCCCAGGCTTAAAAGTCCTTTCAAACACAGCAGCGAATGCTGTCAGATTGTCACCCTCATCCTTTCTGAAACCCTGGGAAAAATAAAAGAGACGTGCAGCCTGTCCTGAACATCAACACCCCCCTCCCCACAGCCCCCAAACTGCCTCGAGCGAGTGCCGAGGCTGAGAGCTCCTCAGCGAGTGTCCTTCCACTGCTTTGAGCCCCAATCTGCGTGCTGTCTTTTTCTTTGACAGCAGAAAAGGGATGTGGTAAGCAAATCCTGTGCAAGCTGTTCAAGACGGAACCAACAGCTGATCTCCTAAGATCGCTGCTTGCAGTAAAATACTGCTTAGCAAGAGAGCAGCAGCCTGCAGCTCCTGGATTTTCTGGAGACGTAGCCCAAAGACCAGCTTGTTGTGGCAATTCAGCTGCAAGGTAAAGTCAAATAAAAAGTTGTATTTCTGTGTACAGATGCCATCGTATGCTATTTTTGAGCTCAGAGGCACTTAAATTCATCCCTGGATCAAATGCTCACCTTCTGGCACCTACGTTTCCAAAATCTGGCCTGAATCCCTGACATCCTCTCTTATGTCAGACATTGCACAGCCCTCTAAGCAGTGACGGCTAATACACCAATACCAACTTTCTTGAGTCTCTTTTTCTTGGGGTGTCACCCTTAACCATGAATTTCCTGTTCTCTTTTTCTAAAAATCTGCATAATAACAATTAGCATTCCTTAAATCCACACCTTACATTTTCAGTCACAAATATGTTTGCCTCCCACTAAATCTGAAGTTGAAAAATAGGGATGTTCTCTGTCAGCACAAACAGAAGTGAAGGATAATAAATCACCGACTTGTAAACTGAGCCTGGGAATCAATAAAATGTAAATGGCTACAAAATAGAATGTAGAAATACATTAAATATGAATGATAAGAAAGAAGAATAAGACTGGAAAATGATAAGGTTGTGTATTTCATTACAGGAGACAGAAGTGACAGAGAATGGTCTTGGGCTGGTAAAAGAAGTTCTTTACAAACAAAATCGTATCTGACCACGGATCCCTGTCCACTCTCCCATTAATGGAGATAGAATATATCATAAGAGTGTCGACAACTTTTAGGAACTTTACACATCGCTGATTGCAAATGAAACTGTAATGCATTCTACACATGTTCTGGCTCTTATCTCGCCTCCAGGGGAAAGCATTAAAGCCTCAGCCTGCCATGGAAAATGTAGAATTCAGACACCTGTGACCAGCGTGTGTAGAGAAGACAAGATAAGGTGCATATCAAGCCTACATCTGTGACAGGGGGCTCGGAGTCCCTAGAGACAGAGGAGTGAACATATATGAAGACTGACTGAAAATTTCCTAATTAAACCTTTGCTTTCGTCAGAAGTATTTGCTCTCTACTAAATATTTTGTTTTGGGGAAGAAAAAAAAAAAAAAAAAAAGCAGCTTACCAAGAAGATTTAAGCCAAAAACAACTGATGATTTTTTTTCCCCTTCTTTTTCTTCTAAGAAATAAAAGCCTATTCTTGAGCAAAGATATTCTGTATACATTAAAGACTCCCTGGAGAAAGTTCAGCCTGCTGGCCTACCACAGAAAGTAAGAGGTAAGCTGTTACAGCTGCAGGATGACAAGAAATACGGGCTGTGAGAGACATGGATCTTTGAAGAATAATTAGTTTTGAACAGTAGCGGATAAATAAATTGGATCACGGGTAGCTTCTCGCGTGAACAGTGGCCTGCCAGTCAACATAATAAGATGGAAATCAGACGTACCAGTCAGCAGCCCATACTGGCGGTGTAGGTGAGACGAATAAGGTACGATTTCGAGGCTTCTGAGCAAGGCTCTTGAGTTTTACAGCTAGAAGAACGATCAGCTTTGTACAGCCAGCAGTTCATTTTACCGCTTTAGAAACTTAAGAATAAAAAAATGCAAATGCCCCTTTGATGTGCTGATTACTCAGGGGTGTACCAAGCCATGAACAGTGGCGGCAATGAAATGTCTCCTGGGCGCCTTGGAACATCGCAAGAGGACCCAGGAAAGGTTCCCTAGGAAACCAGAGATGCACTCTGAAGCATGTGCGAGCTTGGCCAGCTGACAGACACTCAGCTGTGCCCCAAACATCGCTGCTGGGTCGTATGCGATCCGGGTCCGGAGCGTAGCTGGTAGGACTGATTGTGGGAAGCCTGGAGGAGGTTGGGATATCTTTGTTCCCAGTTACATAAATGTTCGGAGCTGTAGAATAAAGAAAAGACTGATTGCTGTTTTATCCGAAATGTGGGAGAGAGAGGGGTGAATAACACCTTCAATTAATCTAAATATTGATCTTAGTCCCAGATTCTGCTGGCCTAAATTCCACCTAAATCCCTGTGCCTACTGTTTCCCATTGGCTGACACCCCAAAGCTTCTGAGTAATTATTCCAGGGGTCTGAGCAGGGCACTGAGCACAGAGGCACTTGTGTCTGCCAGTGGTTGGCACCGAGCAGTCAGATTTATGTGGACCTTAGCCCTGAGGTAACCGGGCGTGAGGGCAAGACTGCGTGTCCAAGGTGCTTACAAAAGGAGATGCCTACAGACCCAACACTTCTGCTTCCTCTGACATTTAGGCAAGGTAACCAGTCTAGCATTTCTCGGGAGATATAATTTACCACCACTCCTAAAACTTGCTCTTTTTCTGTAACCCAGCACCTCCAAGCCCCATTCTCAGACGGTTTGCTCAGGAATGTGCCAGGACTGTGTGTCTGACCTGGGTGCAGAATAGAAAATGATAGAATCACAGAATGGCTTGGGATGGAAGGGACACTTAAGGATCACCTTGTTCCAACCCCCTGCCATGGACAGGGACACCTTTCATCAGACCAGGTTGCCCAAAGCCCCATCCAGCCTGGCCTTGAACACCTGCAGGGATGGGGCATCCACAGCTTCTCTGGGCAGCCAGTGCCAGTGCCTCACCACCCTCTGAGTGAACGATTTCTTCCTTATTTCTTCCTTATATTAAATCTACACCTTATCTCTTATCTTAATGCTATCACCCCTTGTCCTATCACCACATGCCCTTGTAAAAAGTCCTTCTCCAGCTTTCCCTTTAGATACTGGAAGGTCTCCCCGGAGCCTTCTCTTCTCCAGGCTGGATAAGCCCAACTCTCTCAGCCTTTCTTCACACAAAATATAAAGATAAGAAAACCATTACTTTTGCTCTCCTTGGCAGCATGATTCCCAACCCTTTTCAGATCCTTTATCTCTTACCACAAGAAATGAAGACCCTTTTAGAACGGGCAGAACAGCGGATTTTCCCATGAAAGTATAGAAGGCGTGACATGACTGAACTTTCCAGTTGCATTTCCCCGAAATTCCCTTCTTAGAACAAGCCCTTGGATCGCCCAAAGACAGCAAAGTAGTCAAAGCAATATTCAAAATACTGGCTGTGACTCAGCAGTGAGTCCTTCCCAGTGATTTCTGGATCAGACATCCCAAAGATCAAATATTTGGGGAGCGGGGTGTTTGGAGTGGAAAGGGTCTGCCAGGTATGAACTTTCCTATGAAGTTTTGCACGGATTTAAGCAGCGCTGTTGTTCTTAAACTTTGTTTTCTTGTCATGAGACAGGTGTGGCTGTAACTCCAGCACGTCATAAATATGTTCAGCAGTTAGATTAGCATAATTGCCTGCCTAGTCAGCTAGCATGCAAAGTGCACAAACAAGTAACATAACAGTTTTATTACATGTACATGCTTGTGTTTCCTTGAGACATGATAAAACAAACAGACTAGTAATTTTAAAGCAAGCAGTAAAAAAATAAAACACGCGATGAGTAATTTAAAACAAATGTTGAGAAAATGGTGTCTTTAAGAAACCTTTTCCAAGTCAAGCCCCCATTACAGTTCCTGGATGTGTGAAAGAAAAGATATCATGACAGAATGTATTACTGGTCAAAACGGTGTACGTTTAGGTTTGCTTTTATTTTGCTCCATTATGAAATAGATTTCACTGCAGTAATTTATACTTTGCAGTGTAAAACCATCAGGTGTGATTCCATCTGGAAACATTTTAAATGGGCAATTGGTTGAGAAATGTCCCCACCCTTTCTTAGTTCAAACAGCAGATAAGGAATGTGCCTCTTAAGTAGAGTATTTAGTTCTTGCAGATAAGATTGTACAGTTCCTTTTGAAGAGCTTACATATTAGTGAATTATAAATGTTTTAAATACATTTCTAATGATCCACTATAATTTCACAGATATTGCATATGATAGTAAGTTCATTAGTGAAAACAAAAAAGGTAAAACATCTTTGATGTTGCACCGGGATGCGCTCAGCTGTTAAATGAAGTAAAATAATCTGTTGGGATTTGTTCATTTTACAGACGGCACATTGTAGATGTTCCAGCGAACAATGGGAGCAGTGAGCAAGATGTGATTGAAGCAGTCTGTCAAATCCTCGGTTTGATTTATAATAATGGGGTTGCATTGACATGAGGATTAAACACAGCAAAGCATATACTCACTGTGAGTAATATAGACTCACTTATACGTTATAGCACTACTAAATAAATAGTCTCAGCCATTTTCTGAAATACTTCTAAAATGAATGTGGTCATAATGCCATGGCACAAATACTGCTTTGCAGGCAGTTATCAGAGAGAAACAAAATTCAAAACTAAAAAATAAGGGATTTTTTCTTTTTCTGTGAGTTTCCAGTCTCCCAACTGGCAGAGTGAAGGGAGTTGAAATTTCTCCTGGTTTGAGTCTAAAGAAAGACTAATTGTAGTCCTTCTCTGGAACAGAGAACAAGCAGAACAGCAGCTTCTTGATATAACTTGCTTAGTTTCAGTCCTCAAGTAATCTGGCTCCTTTGATCCTCAGCTGGACTGTTTGCAAGAAAGGGCTCGGTATGACTTCAAGTAAATGTCGACATAGTTTCAGAGATGTCAGTGACACATCCATCTCAGCTATAAAATAGTTACTGTAGGAAAACAGAGAAATCCATGCATTTATCTTGAAGACTGGCAACGCTTTCAAATGAATGTTCTAATTAGGAACCACGACATCCTATTTCTTTTTTTAATACCCTAGTTGTAAATGGACAACAAATGTTATTTACCAGTGTTGAGCAAGAGAATGTCATTGTTTAAACATGGAAATGGAATTTAAAGTTCTGCATTCAATTATGTTGGGGTTTGCCTTTCATTTTGAGTTAAACCTGGAGATTTTGAAAAAATGTGGCTCTAATATTGTTTCTCTTTGTTAAATGGGAAGAATGTTAAAGAACATATCCAAGCTGCCAGTAACCATATGAAGATCGTCTAAAACACAGTAAACTTCTTGGTTGTTCAAATAATCATGCATTGTATGAGCATAGTTATTTTGCATTGTTTGAGTTTCCAACTGCTTTATTATATGACAGATCTTATAAACCAGAGGTTTCTGAAATCTCATTTCTATTTTTTACTTTCCTTCTTCTAAGTTACATTTGCTGTGAAAATGGTTCTTTCCTTTCTTTATCTCTCACAGAGACCTCAATTTCTTGTGCACCTACTTAGTGTCAAAAGCATTATAAGAAAAGAGTATTTTTTTTTCTTTCTGGCCTGAATTGAGAAATTCTATACATCTGCTAGAAACTTTGAAAATAAGAAATCTGATAAATTAAATGCATAGCATTCTTCCCAGTCCACCTAAAGAAAAGGAAGACTGAGTACAGAAAGAAAGACTGAGCAAAAGGAAAATAAATAAATAAATAAAAATAGGACTGTCTCCTGGGTTTTAAGACACAGGCCAGATTGAAGATGAGGTGTAGGTGGATACAATTTCCGTAGTGCTCATAGGGAAGTGCAGGCTAGTGCTGGAGCTGTGAATTCTTTTGAATGTGTAGCTTAAAATCTGTTAACACTGGAAAGTGGCTGTGCCCTTCCCATTTCAGTCCACGGGGTGAATTTAACCACACTGCTTTAACCCTTTGTTTTTACTGCACTGGCAGAGGTCATTTTGACTGCATTTCCTTCAGGACTACAAACAATGTGTATGTATTGAGTACAGCATTCATCAGAATACCACCAGCACCCCCTCAAAAAAAAAAAAAAAACCAACAACCCACAAAAAAAATCCAAAGGAACCAACATGTCGCCAAAACATTTGTTGACATGAATTTTTGAAATGAAACATTTCAAAACTAAGATGTTGTACTTGTGAAAACTGCAACACTGGCCTTTTAGGTGAACATCAGTTATTCCATGGAAACACATTTTGCTGTGTAAAACATGATTACTGCTGTTCCATGACTACAGTTGCCCTCAGAGGTGCAATTCTCAAGCTTTCCCTCCAAGAAATTGCTTATTTTTAAATCTGTGGTATTACACTCTCGAGATGTGGCTTTA
Source organism: Anser cygnoides (assembly GCF_040182565.1). Lineage (NCBI taxonomy): Eukaryota > Metazoa > Chordata > Aves > Anseriformes > Anatidae > Anser > Anser cygnoides. The sequence goes on along the minus strand of NC_089874.1, from coordinate 44,822,899 downwards.
CAGGTCTTCAGCTACAGGTCTCCATGTTACATCGTGTTATTTTCTACAGGGCACTGCATGTAATGAATTATTCCTATAAGTGTGTGGAAGGAACTAGTGCTGTTAAATCGGGGATATGTATTCCTAAGGACACTTTAGAAGGTAATGTATATATGACCAGACTTAAAAATATGTAACAATGATAATACTGTTAAAAAGCTTTTAAACATTTGGTTTTTTGGTCTTATGTCATCTGTTAGAGTGGCACTGTGGAATATAGGTCATATCCTAGCCATTAGCACTTATGTTTCAGTAGCCAAAGTTGGGACTGGGTAATTTGTCACGTGATCAGAATTCTAATTTCGATTTTAACACAAATTAGTTGTGTACCTTTTTCTTGTAGCAGCAAACATACGGCTGCTTTTCTGCATGTCCTACCTTTAAAAACCCATTCTTAATGAAGAAATTAAAGAATTCTTTCTGCCATTTATTTTCAGAGAGTCTCCCACTGTGGATTTGTTCCCCAGAAATCTAAGGACAATTTTGCTAAGCTCTGCCTTCCCTAGCTCTTCCAAGGTCAATGCTGCATTCTTTATTCTTCTACTCTGGCAAGGTGGATGGGAAATTTTGAGAATCCAGTTTGTGCAAAGTCTTCACCAGCCAGTGTGACACCTGCATGAAGAAACCTGGCACTTTGTCCCACACAAAAGCCTCCTGACCTTTTTTCCAGAACAGAAGAAGAAAAACACTTCTGACTACTATGAAGGTACATGTTAACACTAAAGACATTTTTTTTTTCTGGGACTGACTCACTTTTTGCCTCTCTGGCTCTCCTGGAAGAGTTACTGGGAATCCCTAAATAACTTGGGCCAAGCCCAAAACCATAAGTGAAATGGAATGCAAATCACCAACCTTAGAACCACTCCTAACTTTACTATGTTTAATTAGTTTATCACCTAAAACACTAATGGCATGTCTACAGACCTTGTGTTTCTACCTTCCCTTCCAGACTCATACGTTTTTTATCCTTTCCAGCTGAGGCATTATGAGGCCACATCAGAGCTGACTTCATTCACCATTTCCAGGCCAGATTTTCTTTGGATGTCCTGTTCCTTCCTGAGCGGAGCGGGAGCTTGTGAACTGTGTCGTCAGCTCACAAGGGCTAGATGTGGGACAAAGGTATCAGAGGAAAGGCAGGAAGGGAAGGTATCAGAGGAAAGGTTCTGCACTGCTTCTGTGCTCACCAGGACTCAGAGAAGCTGCACGCTGGGTCTCAGTCCAACGTTTTTGTCCCCCTTGCCCAGAGTAAGTCAGGTAGTGCCACATCCAACTTTACTCTCACTACAAGGGCCTCCAACCCCTGTCTCCTCCATCCTTGCCTGTGCTATTTGTGCCGCCAGCTGGCTTGCTTGCTTTGCTAAAAAGCAAGCAAGGCATGAGGAGGCACAATACATCCTTCCTTCACAATGGGCAGCAACTCTCTAATTGACCTTGGCACCAGCAGGAATTGGTGTTCTCCACCCACAGCAGGAAGAACGCACCTCCTTCCTCCACAGCCCTGAGGCACCCCTGGCCTCTATGCCTCTCCTCAGGCTGTGTTTGAGCCCCTCTCCCCTTCCCGGAGGGAGGAGAGACCTTTTGGAAAGACCTGCAGCATGATGGAGCAACCGTGTGATGGTGGAAGAGCGCCAGGTGTGGTCTAAGCACCAAGCAGGAGATGGCAATCACTTCCCTCCATCTTGTTACAGGCCTCCAGACTGGGTACAGCCCCTGAACCACTGCCCTCTGAGCCCTACCATCAACCGGATTTTTTATCCATGTGGTTGTCCAGTCCATAATGTCCTAATTTGGATACAAAATTGAGGGAGGCAATGTCCAAAGCCTTGCTAAAGCCAAGGTAAATGATGTCTGCTGTTCTCCCCTCATCCACAAATCCAGTCATTTTATTATAGAAGGCAATCAGGTTGGTGAGGCGTGATTCACCCTTGGTAAAGGAACGCTGGCTGTTCCCCAACACCTTCTCCTCCCTGTGCCAACAGACGTGCCCCAGGAGGACGCAGATTTCCACGTGGACTGCAGTGAGGCTGCCAGCCAACAGTTTCCCTTGGGCTGTTTTTCAAGATGCGTACATCTTGCCTTTCTGCAGTCAGTGGGGACCTCCCTCAATCTCCATGATCTTTCGAAGGTAAGTGCAGCCCCACAGGGTCATCAGGCAGCTCCCTCAGCACCCCCAGGTGCAGCTCAATTGATCCTATGGATGTCTATGGGTCGAGTTCTCCCAGGTAATCACTGACTTGATCCTCATCGATTCCTGGCAGTTGTCACAGAATCCTAAGCATGTAAACCGAGGAGGCCCTGCCAGTATGTCTGAGGCAAAGATGGCTTTGAGCACCACAGCCTTATGTTTCCACTGTTACCAGATCATTTGCCCCATTCAGGAATTGGCCCACATTTTCCTTTTTCAGTCTCTAACTGATGAAGTTGTGGTAGAAGCTCTTCTTCTTGCCCTTGAGATCCCTTGCAAATCTCAACTCCAGCTGAGCTTTGATCTCAGAAAAGAGACTGCATGTGACTCCTTTGGACATTCGTAGCAGTTTTCTGCTTCACCTCAGAAACCTGAGTTAGCTACTCTGATGGTAGGAACATACTAAACTTTCAAATGCAAGCACTGAGACTATTAAGAAATGTAATATCTGAATGTCCTCCGTAACTTTCAGTATAAATCGTTCTTTTCTGTATCTGTCCAAAGGCAGCTGCTTTGTTCTGCTTTGTCAGGGAAACTGTTAATAATTTAATAATGAAAAGGAGCTAATGAGGCCTATGGATTTGAGCCTCATGCTCAGATTATCCAGTGTCTAATGAAGTGTGAATTTTGACTGAAGCTTTTTTCCACCCTGAGGGGAAAAAGCCACTCTTATCCATGCGGATTCTCCTGTGACTAATAAAGGGTGAGCTCACACTGCAGCTTTTGCTTTACAGGGAGTACAGGTAGGGTTACTCCCCAGTACCTAGCCTTGGTTTCATGACACTTAAGAAAACAGGTAATTCTGGAGATATCTACCCCTTTAATTCGATTCAACTGGTGGGTTCAGGAGTTATTAGGGAGAACAGACAGATTGGCAAAGATGGGTCCAAAGTCATTACGTAAGCTTCACTCACACTGAGACATCCTCAAAATTTCCACTGCTTTGCATTTCAAACATCTCATTGGAGAGGTGCAAGATAATTTACATCAAATATTAGCCTAGTTTTTGAAACAGGGGAACTGTCATGATTCATCTTTTGAAAAAAACATCCCTCTTCACATATTGTAGAGTAGACTAACAACTTCATATGTGTTTATATACTCCATGCTTTTCCCGGGTGACTTACACCTTTAGTACCCTACATAAAATAAGGTTCCTTCTAGTGTGAGCCAGGAAGACTTCTATAAAAACAAATATCATCCACCACTTTCTTTCTACAGCAGACTAAGCTGGGATTTAGCAAAGAGGAATGTTGTCTGGTCTGATTTGGATGCATACACACCATGAGCAACCTCTCAGGTACTCGAGGCTGTTGCTGTCACCTTGCCTAGATAAATACATGCAGGCTATGACTGATGGATGAGGTGTGTTTCTACTGTGGCACAAGTAATGCGTATTAGCTATCTCATTGTGGAGACAAGACACTGCACTTTTATTGTGAGGTAAACCAGGTGAGGCCAAACAAAAGCAGAAGTATGGTCCTGACCTCCCCTGGCAGCCTAGCTGCAGCTTGTCTGACTTCACAGCCACGTAGCTATCACATTAATGAAGTTTTCACTGCGAAAAACACTCACAAAAACATAACAAGGTTGTGCCACTGAAGACAAAGCCCAGTATAAGTGGCTGTATATGTGACAGGAGATTTATGTTAGCCTGTTGGAGGAATTATATAGGTCTCACCCCAGCAGCAAACAACCTGCCTGGAAAAAGGCAAACTGGCCTGTGCTGAATTTCAGCCTATTGCAACTGCTAGACTCCTTCCAGTCCCTGGTGTCTCCCCTTAAGTGTTATCCTTGGCCTCCTCATTCTTTTTAGACTCACACATGCACAGCTACAAAGACTCGTTCACAGAATCACAGAATGGCCAAGGTTGGAAGGGATCTCTGGGGATCGTCTAGTCCAACCCCCCTGCCGAGCAGGGTCACCTACAGCACGTTGCACAGGATGGCATCCAGGTGGGTTTTGAGTATCTCCAGAGAAGGAGACTCCCTTGCACTGTATAGTAGTGACCTAAAGTACAGTAACTCACATCAGCAGTATCACAGGTGAGAATATTCACATTTTCTGCAAACGTACCTTTTTCCACCCACCTGTTCTCCCTCATAAGCAAACACACAAAGGCACCAAGTGATTTAGAAGCTGAGTACATCTGAGCGTGATACCCCATGTGGCAGCTCAACAGATAATGTGATTTCTAACAAATACAAGCCCTCTAGGCCAAAATATTTTGTAAAGGGAGAGTTAATAGCACTGAACTGAAGAATCATTATAACTTTCATATGTATATAGTCTTTGTAAGAACGTGCCTTCTCCAAAATGCTAGTGAAACGTACAGACAGAAGAACAAGTGGAAATTATAGCTTTTTAAACTAGAAACTGTGAGAAAGAATCTAGACCTAACTTTCACAGAACAGTAAACATTAGGCTTGGTCTGGCTGTAGCAGGCTCAGAAATCCAAGTGGTGCGTGTTGCACACTCGTACAGACTTGAGAAACCAGTGGTGATCAGGCAGCCAGAGATGATGGGCTGGCTATTGCAGTTTCCTTCATCAGATCTGTGTTGTAAATTCAGCAATCAACTGAGAGTTATTGGTGTAAAATTGGTGTAAGAGGGAAGAATCAGGCCTACTGAATGGTGTAAGTGATGATAACGTGAAAAAGTTCTTGTTAGGAAGCATTGATGGAATCAACATAACAGTATATTGATCTATAACTTTTCTATTTCTATTTTTAAAGCTTAAAATATGAAATCGTGAGGCCCTTTGTGTTACTTATGATCGCACAATTTCAGTTTAGCTTTCTAAACCATATTTGCTGGTTTAGTTTATTCACAAATGATTGGTTTCGGCCCAAGAAATTCCAGGTTAATTCAATAGCCCCTGCTATGCAGTATAACATTGGCCATTCATGAAGGAATGACAACTGAATTTTGTCAGCGCATGGGAAAAAACAGAATGGCAATTGCCAAAGATTTTCTTAACATTGGGCTTCAGTATAATGATGTCTTGTATTCTGTCTCTCTCCATATACCTTGATTAGCCATTTCTATTTGAAGAAAGGACACGTTGCAATGTGCCACTTTAAAGTCTTTCTTTTCCCTGGCTTTTTTTCCTCTTGATCTTTGGAGGAAAGTCTTGCATTATTCCTGATACTGAGCGATTGCTTTGCTCATATCCTTTAGCAATGAGGAGCCTAAGCATTTCTGTAGCGCAATCGCTGAAGGTTTTCCCCTGCCCTTTGTTACATTAAATGTACAGCCGTTTCCCTCTGACACACGTGCCAGGCTCCCTCCCTGGCCTATAGTAAGAGCCATATAGGATCCTACTGGATAAAATGTCCAGCATACAGCTAAACAAAAACATCATCCGTTGGGTGAGCAATTGGCTGACGGGCAGGGCTCAACGGGTTGTGGTAAATGGGGCCACATCAGGGTGGCAGATGGTCACTAGTGGGGTCCCCCAAGGCTCCATTTTAGGGCCAATCCTCTTCAATGCTTTTATAAACGATTTGGATGTAGGACTAGAAGGTGTTTTGAGCAAATTTGCCGACGACACCAAACTTGGAGGAGTTGTGGGCTCTTCTGAGGGTGGAAAGGCCTTGCAGAGAGATCTGAACAGATTGGAGAGCTGGGCGATCACCAACTGCATGAAGTTTAACAAAAGCAAGTGCTGGGTCCTGCACCTGGGACAGGGCAACCCTGGCTATACGTACAGACTGGGCAATGAGACGCTGGAGAGCAGCCCCGCAGAGAGGGATCTGGGGGTTGTGGCTGACAGCAAGTTGAATGTGAGCCAGCAGTGTGCCCTGGCAGCCAGGAGGGCCAGCCGTACCCTGGGGTGCATCAAGCATGGCATCGCTAGTCGGTCGAGGGAAGGGATTGTCCCGCTCTGCTCTGCGCTGGTGCGGCCTCACCTCAAGTACTGTGTGCAGTTCTGGGCACCACAGTACAAAAAGGACATTAAACTGTTGGAGAGTGTCCAGAGGAGGGCGAAGAGGATGGTGTAGGGCCTAGAGGGGAAGACAGATGAGGAGTGGCTGAGGTCACTGGGCCTGTTCAGCCTGGAGAAGAGGAGGCTGAGGGGAGACCTCATCGCGGTCTCCAGTTTCCTCACGAAGGGGAGCGGAGGGGCAGGCGCTGATCTGTTCTCTTTAGTGACCAGCGATAGGACCCAGGGGAATGGTGTTAAGCTGGGGGCAGGGGAGGTTTAGGCTGGACATCTGGAAGAGGTTCTTCACCAAGAGGGTGGTCGCACACTGGAATAGGGTCCCCAGTGAAGTAGTCACTGCACCAAGCCTGGTGGAGTTTAAGAAGTGTTTGGACTGTGCACTTAGTCACATGGTCTGAACTTTTGGGCAGACCTGTGCGGTGCCAGGAGTTGGACTTGATGATCCTTATGGGTCCCTTCCAACTCGGGATATTCTGTGATTCTACTATTCTGTTTTGGCAGCCCCAACGCCCCCCCGCTTTCAGGTGGGAAACTCCGTCAGGTGGGAAACAGCACTGCTGGCACCGAAAAAACTGGACGAGGCACCCCTTGTGGACGCTGAGGGGCACCTGAGGGACACGCAGCGCTTTGTCCTCCCTTCCCCTCCTCCATTTCCACAGCTGATCTCAGGAAGTGGGAGCCCAGGAGTGGGCAGGAAGGGGAACGAGCCGAGCCCTTCCCTTCCCTTCCCTTCCCTTCCCTTCCCTTCCCTTCCCTTCCCTTCCCTTCCCTTCCCTTCCCTCCCCTCCCCTCCCCTCCCCTCCCCTCCCCTAGCACCGCCCCCCTCCCGCGCATGCGCACCGCCCATTCCTCGCGGGCTCGCGCGGCCGCCCGTTGCCCCTCCCCTCCCCTCCCCGCCCCTTCCCCCCCACCCCCCAACGGCTCCCCGCGGCCGTTGTTGTCAGTTGCGCCTCGGAGCCGCCGCAGCGCCGGGCCCCGTCCGTCCGTCCTCCCGCCCGTCCGCCCGTCCTCCCCGAGCCGCCGAGGCCACCCCGCGGCGTGCCGGAGCCGTTCCCCAGCCTCCCGGCCGCTCCCGCGGGCGGGCCCGGGGGGCGCTGCCCATGAGGGGGGCGGCGCGGGGCGCGGCGGCCCGAGGAGACGCCGCCGCCGGCGGAGGCAGTAAGTTGGGGGGGGGGGGGGGGGGGGGGGGGGTGTGCAGAACCCTTCATCCCCTTCCCTTCGCCTCCCCGGGCCCGTAGCGGCTGGGCCCCGGCCCGGGGGGGGCGGCGGGGGCCGCTCCTCGAAGGTCGCTGCGGCGGAGGACAGAGGGATGGGGGGGGTAGGGGGTAGGGGGGAGGCCCCCATCGTGGGGACGGTGGCACCCCCCTGTGGTGGCACCCCCCCCGTGGGGTCACCCCGCCGTGGCACCCCTCCCCTGTGGTGGGGTCACCCCGGGAAAGCAGTTTGGGCTGGGGTGTGTGTGTCCTTCCCCCCCCCCCCCCCCGTCAGCTCCGCCTCGTATTTTTTGTTGCTTTAAGGGGAAATTAAAAATAAAGCCCCCCCCCCCCCCCGGTTAAAGGGTCGCCCCCGGGGATGGGGGTGTTGTGGGGGATGACGGTGCATCTCGCCCCTCTGGAGCCAGGTGCTAAGCCAACAGGTTTGTGGAGGATGCGGGCTGGCTGGTGGCTTTTCTGCTCGGAGCATGCCTCTGACACAAGCGTCCCCTTGTTCTTTGTCAGTGCTCGTCCTGTCAGTGCGTTTATTGCATTGAACCGCCTTTAGGTTACTGTAGGCAGGGGCTGGATAAGTAGGTAAGTCCCGGAGAGGTCTTTGTGCTTTCTGCCAGGTGGGTTTTAGCATCCAGATGGTGCTCCGCTGGTTAAATTCATGGGAGATGACTTTTGAAGATGTTTGCAGTTGATTTAGAGGCTCAGGAATGGCTAAAGGACAGATGTGTGTGGTATGTTTGGTTTTTCGTAAGTAGGCTGAATAAAGTATTGGAGAGCATCCACTAGGGAAAAAGGCAGTGTTGGCCTGGGGATGGTTGGAGACATATGTGACCTATTTTCACGTTGGATATTTTTATTGGTAAGTGGTGCTGGAACACCTGTGAAGGAGAAAAGCTTTACATGGGATATGGAAATACAAAAAGCTTTGGGCTTTTGCTTATGCATAGGTAGTTTCCTACTGACCATCTTGCTTTCAAGTGCTAGTTAAGAGGAGATATGCAAAGAAGTGGTTTCCTCAATGGTACCATTGCAGTTCCTGGAACAGCTGAATTGTATTTTATGACTTAGAGCCATCTAGCATGAATGAATTGCATGCAAATCTGCTTACTCCTGCCCTCTGTAGTGCAGTCACTACTTAGTCATATAGGCTGCTTTTTGGAGTTGTTTATGATGAATATATTTAGATCTCCAGGCTCTGGGGAAGGACCAGTTTAATGAATCTCAGCAAAATAAAATCTATATGAAAGTGTTTACAAGCAAATGATTACTATGGTAGAATTAGGCAGTTTTTGCAAGGCATGCACCATTAAGAACTGGGTTAATGAGTGTTTCTTTTTTTAAATACCTTTAAGTACATCTCAGAAAGTGGGAATTCAGATGATGATTATTTTTGTACAGTTGCTTACCCTTAGAAAGAAGGAATGTGAAACAAGCTTACAAGCATTAACTGTCATTACTAACTAATGCAATCAAATTTTACCTTGCCAAACGTTGAAATGTTAATTTAGATAGACTAATACTTGCCTTTTTTACTTCTGGTGGATGAAAAATCCAGATTTGAGAATTTAACAGTCACAGCTAAGGGGAAGAAAGTCCAGTCTCGTCTCACTTTTTTCCTGAATATTCTAAATGGCCAGAAAAGTGGAAGAATGGTGGTGCAGTGTTTCAGGTGACTGGGAAGAGAAGCTAACCTGAATGCTGGCGAAGTGTTTGGTAAACAAGGTGTCTGACTGTACATCTGTCTGACTGCCTTGACTGAATTTGGTGGTTCGTGCCTGGGGCTTCTAACAAAGATAGGGAAAGGGGGAAATGATATCTTAAATGAACTTAGGGATAAACTTATTTTGAATACGCTTGGGAAGCAGGAAGGTACAGATCGAGCCTTGCTCTGTGAGTATTTTTGGATACTGAAATTTCTGCACAGGTTACTGACGTTCCCTGAATTGTCTTGCTACAAGAACTAATATTCCCATGCAGTGTGGGTGGTGTGGCACAGTCACTGTTCCCTGTTGCACTGTAGATGCATAGTCTGCTTTCAGATTATTTTAAATAGCACGTTAAGACTGCATGTTAATATGCTTTTGCAGATACCCGTCTACTTGCAGTAGTCAGCTTCCTTGTGCAGTGTTCTGGACAGCCTGGTCTCCTCTCAGGCTCAACCTCTCTGCATTTAATATAGTATCTGAGTAATTTTGCACTGTATACCTTCAGTATATCACTGTCCCTTTTTATCCTACTAGGAACAGTAATGCCAAACTAGTGCCTTTGTCTTGCTTTGTTCCCTGTCCTGCTTTCAAGGGCACAGGATCCTGGTGTAGCTAGCTTGTTTTTCCCCCTCAGAATCTCTCACAAAATAAAGAATTTCTTTTCGTAGATTTCGTCAGCTTTTAAAAATCCACTTGAAATATTTGTCTGTAAAATTTCTTAATGAACTTCTGTCCATTTTTACTTGGTAAAGTTTTCTAATTATGTCTTAAAATATATATATAAAAAAAAACATAACAGTGAAACATGGTTCAGATCAGGGACACTGCCTCCTGGATACAGCGATGAACTGCAGCTTATGATGAATATACTAATATATTAAATTGCATAAGCTGTTAACTGTGGTAACGCATGAAGTTCTGCACATCTTCTTTACCACAGTACTTTCCAGAAGTTAACTGGAATGCTGCAGCTTCTCTAATAATATAAGGTAGCTGGTTTTTAATACACGTAACAACGTTATGTGAGAGCTTTAAGAGGATTTGAAAAACTGTATTCACATACAATTCTAGGGTAACTTAGAACTTGGCAGAGTTCTAGTACGCAAGTTGACTAAGTCACCAATGGTAAGAACTTAATGAGGAGAAAGGGCTGTGCAGTTCTCATGCCTGCAAAATATGAAATAGTGTGGGATCCCTTTCTGAGAAAACCAGTCTCTCCGTTGTACAGTGATCCTCTGCAACTATGTTGGGGCGTTCATGTTGCCCTGAATTTGACAGGCTGTTTTTTTTTTACTCTTTGCTTCATGTATCATTCTGTGCTTTCCGTAGCAGTCTCTTAACTAGTTGCTAACTGCACTCAAACCAACTTTACTTGAGAGATATGATGGTAGCTTAATTTTTGTAGCTTTAGTTCACGTTGAAGCATGGTGAATTTCAGGTGTCTGCCAGTGCCTAGAAAATATAGGATGCTATAAATGAGGATAAAGCATTGAAACTGTGTGACTATAGGTTGGGATAGGTGCTGTTTTTTACAGTTCAAGGAGTTTGTGTCCTAGATGGAAGAGGCCAGCATTAAGTCAATTGAAGTACTTAATATTTATGTTATCAGATGTAATGCTAAACAAAGGCACCTATCTAGAATTTGAGTTCAGAGATGGTTCTTAAGAAATTTAATAGAAATTATTGCTTATACTTGATGCTAACAATACGCATTTATTTGCATCTGAATACTTAACATTTGAGCTAGTGTTTGATGCTTTCTCCTCTCTTTGATGCAGAATAAAAATCACGTTTGTGATTCCGAATTCAAACAGCAAAGTTGATGTTAGATGTTTAATCAGTGGTAACTTCTTCAAAATGACTTAATGTTTTAATTACTCATTGATTAATGGTGGAACATTTAGAGCTCTTGTGCATGTTTTTCGTTATATTGTCTAGCATGAGAAAATTATTTGGTAACATTAATACGGAGATACTTGAAAAGAGTGAAACAATTCTGAGAGTTCCTGAGCACGGAGTAGGGGAGGTGATCCTTCTCAAAGAGTCCAGGTTGTTGAGACAGAAATTTAACTTGTCTGATTGTTTTCTTTTTTTTTTTTAAAGAAGCTTCCAGCAGTAGGTTTTCTGGAAATGATGATAAAAAAAAACAAACAACGTCCTGTCTAAAAGGTAGTGATAGCATCATGAATCACAATAATGACTTCTGTCTGATACGCAAAGAATTTCTTAATCAGTTTCATGTTCCTGGTTAATTTTGAAAAAAAATGACGGAAAAAGAGAAGGGAAACATGATGAGCTTTAGAATGTTGAAGCCTTTGAGAAGCTAAATGGGTACTGCTTATCAAAGTTGGTGAGCTGGCTTCTTGGGCTCGGGAGTCCAGCTACCTGTCACAAATTCCTTCTGTTGCTTGGAAGATAGTTGAAAAGCTTGTTGGTTTCTGTGATCTTCAGACTCCTTTGATATCACATCTTGATTGGAAAGGTTTATGAATATCCGTAACTAAGATGTTCACGTTAATTTCCTATAGCTGAGAATTTTTTCTTTCAACAGTTACTGCAAAAAGGGCTAACTTAGACGGAAACTAATTTATTATATAACCTGATGTCACACTTTCGGAACAAAGTTTTATAACTGATTTTAAAGATAAAAGTACTAGCAGATAGGAAATTTGGAGCAAGTCCTTTTAAAGATGTTTTTGCATACTGCTTTGCAGAAGGTAGTTTAGGGGAGATGATTGTTTGGGAAGATCTGGTGTTCTCTTCTGCAATAATACTTTAAGACTAGCTTTAGATCTTAAGCGGCCTGTATTGCTGAAGGACCTGACTCCTGAACAAGGTGGCGGTGAGCGTTTCTTGGACTGCTTTTCTGTTTGTTTAGCCACATTGGACATTGAGAGTAGGCCCAAGAGGAGAACAGGCACTGTGAAATTAGCTGCTTTTGCAGCTGTGGCTGGTGTGAAGACTTTAAGTGCTGTAAAGCTATTGCTGAGTTCTCAAATCCATAGGGCAGATTGCATTTGTCTTGTGTATTACCTCCTCTTAGGAACGGAAAGTGCCTTGTGAACTGTAGCTATTATCAGCATGGTTATGAAAGTATCGTGGGCTTTTAAAACATTTCACAACTAGAGGCAGTTGGGACCACTGCCGGTGGTTACTAATGATGGTTTGTCTGTGGGTCCTAGTTAGTTCGATCACTCTTAGCACAGCTGTCCCCTTAATAGCTTTGGCATCTATCTTTTGGTCACAGTCGTGCTCACACTGTTGTTTTCTTGCCATCGCTTTGCAATATGTACCTACTTCAGTGTTGTCTGCATTTCTTTTCTTGCTTGCCTCCTTTTTGTGAAAGAAAAAGACAGTCATGATTTTTAAATTGGGTGCCTTGAAAGACTAACTTAGATCCAGTAGCTTTTTTCACTTGACTGTATGGAAAATGATTCTTGCAAAGATATCAACTGTATTGTGGAGTTTCTACAGCACAGTTGTCAAGTCTTTGTTTCCTGGTGTTCTGCAAACCATTTACCATTCATTTATAAGCCCATGTGAAAGAAGAAAGCTTAAACTTACCGTGTTTGATGTGACTGTACTTATCTTCAGGAAAATAGGAGGGTTGATGGCAATCTGTAGATCTAAAACTTTGGGAATATCTCACCTAAGAATGAGATCATCCATCAAATAACAAGTTTTTATCTTGCATCTTATTCTTTTAAGCATTTTATTTATTTTTGTGTATTGGAGCTGCCTCAAATCATAGAATCAGAGAATGCTTTGGGTTGGAAGGGACCTTTAAGGATCACCTTATTCCAACCCCCCTGCCATGGGCAGGGACACCTCCCACCAGACCAGGTTGCCCAAAGCCCCATCCAGCCTGGCCTTGAACACCTCCAGGGATGGGGCATCCACAGCTTCCCTGGGCAGCCTGTGCCTCACTGCCCTCTGAGTGAAGAATTTCTACCTTATATTTAATGTACACCTACCCTTTTCTAGTTTAAATCCATTACCCCTTGTCCTATCACTCCACCCCCTGACAAAGAGTCCCTCCCCAGCTTTCCTGTAGCATCCTTTAGGCACTGGAAGGCTGCTCTAAGATCTCCCTGGAGCCTTCTCTTCTCCAGGCTGAACAAGCCCAACTCCCTCAGCCTGTCTTTACAGGAGAGGTGCTCCAGCCCTCTGAGCATCCTCGTGGCCTCCTCTGGACTCTCTACAACAGGTCCACGTCCTTCTTGTGCTGGGGGTCCTAGAGCTGAGTGCAGCACTCCAGGTGGAGTATCACAAGAGTGGAAGAGAGAGGGAGAATCACAGTGTCTTGCTCTCAATTCTCAGGTCGTGCAGGTTCTCGTAATTCTGTTACAAAATAATAAGCTAGTACACTTCATACATCTCTGAAATCTGTAACACTAACACAACACCCATGCATCATATCCACCCAAAAAACTTCTATTTATAGGTCCAGGAGCAATTTTTTTATTAAGCTTATTGGCCTGCCAAACGCATCTGGCTGTTTACTGAATAATGGACCTTGGAGTTGAAGCATATTTGCTAGCCTTCTGTTTTTTTATTTCTAGTGTAAGAAGAGATAAAGAGAGGCTTCAGTAGCTCTGGTTCCTCCAATGCATTCTAAAATAATAAAGCATTAACTCTTTACTAAAGGCTTCATAAATGCTTACTGGCAAAACTTAATTAACAGCTGGCAATTCTCATACCCTTTCAGAGCAAAATTCTGAAAACTATTTAAAACTAGGGTATACCATTAAATTACTGCAGGTTAAGACTTCTTTTTATATTTGGATCATAGAGCTGCTTGATAACTCTTACCTTTGTTCATCATCTTAGGTGTAGCCATGCTGAATGGTAGAGGGATTTGCTGATATATCTTGACATTTTAGTAATAGCTCTGTGAGATGAATGCTGTTGCTGTGGGAGCTGATGATGAGGCCTAATATGAAAACAAAATAAATGCATGTACACCTTCGAGAAATCTGCCGTAGTGTTGTATTGAGGAACTTCTCAGGAGCGGGAGGGTTTATGGGGTTTGTCAGCAGTGAAGGGGAGGTTATGCTTGTATGCTGTGGTGCAGTTGTGCCACGTGGAAAATAAAGTGTTAGATAGTATTGTGTATGTTAGGGCTCAGTGGTAAAACCTAGACTTTGTTGTATCTGCAGTGCTTGGCTGTAGAGCAGGCATAGGTTGCTGCCATCTCTTTGAGTACCTTTGGTAGTTGGGAAGGCTCAGGTGGCAGGAAAACTGGGGAGGAAGGGCTTTGCTGGGCTGTGACACCCCTGTGTGGAAACAAAGACAGATTACAGGTGCTCCAGATCACAAGTCCCATAATGTGCCTTTCATAGTCAAGGGACATCTGGTAGAACGAGGCTTAAAAAGTCTCAGACACTGTGGAGGAATGAATTATGACCAGTTTTCAGAGCATGTAATATGTACGAAGCATGTGCGTTCTTCACAGTTCACTCACGCAGCACTTCACTCCTGTTTGGAGTGTGTTGGCTTTCCCTTGTATAAAAGCAAAGGCGAGCAGAAGCCCTGTGAGGAAAGGCGATTGGCACACTGCACCATCCTCACACATAAGCAGTGGATCACACTGTCACAAAGATGGACTGCTTTCAGAGGCTCATAGATTAGGCTCTGAAGGTTTCTTACCATAGGATGCCAGATTAATGTTGGTAGGAAATAATGAAATAACATGGAAAATCAAACTTGCCCAGTTCGTATACCGAGTAGATGTTTCCTGTGATATACTCTCAGGTTCTAACAATTTGAGTAAGTTGCTTTCCAAGTCAAAAAATTGTTTCTAGATCTCTGTGAGCAACTTGTACCAAATATTGATTTACAGTTTTTAGGTAGAATAGCAATCTAAGACTTATTCTCAACATATAGTTATTTAGTAAATAACATTATACCAGTTATTTAGTTATCTGAGACAAAAGAGACCAAAAGGAGAAACAGACGGTGAAATTTATTTAATCTGTCTGGTGGATGTGTATAATGTATACATCCACAGAACTAGTCATCCTAAACTCCTGTTACGAAAAATGAAAGTGTGTGCTCTTAAGAAATGATTCATTTGTCTTATTTGGGTATCTGCTTTAGGGAGCAATTTGTTTTGTCACAGACTCCTGTCTGTGTTGACTGAATCTCCATTTGCCATGAAGGGGCACAGGTCTCTCACTGGAGAGATGAGTACCGGTCAAGATTACTTTGGGTTTCATGTTGTTTAGCCTGATAATGGAGAGAAATTTTTGCTTTGATAATATTATAACATTTTGTTGAAATGGAGCCTTGAATCTTCATTTTCTAAAGTCAGAAGCTAATACAGACGTTAAGGTAAGATGAACTAGGCTGGTCTTGCCTGTAATGTATAATCTAATGGAAACTTTATGGACAGGATGAATTGCTTAAAGAAGAGCTAATGTCTCTGAAACATACTGGTGGTTTTTTTCTAAACAGATCTATTAGATCTATTCATACACTTTTAGAGATGGTTGAATCACGGTACTGTTGTTAAGTCACTTAATAGGATGCATGTGATATTACAAAACTGCTGCAAATCTCTGTTACAGAAACTGCAGTACGTTGTGAGGTGGGATATACAGAGTCACTTAGGTTGGGAAAGATCCGTTAGTCCATTGAGTCCAACGCTCACCTAACGCTGCCAAGTCCACCACTAAGCCATGTCCCTAAGCACCACATCCACACATCTCTTAAATACCCCTGGGGTGGGGATTCCACCACCTCCCTGGGCAGCTTGTGCCAGTGCCTGACCGCCTTTGCTGTGGAGAAATTCTTCCTGATATCCAATCTCGACCTCCTGTGGTGCAACGTGAGGCCGTTGCCTCGTGCCCTGTTGCTTGTGACTTGAGAAAAGAGGCACCCTTCTCGCTGCAGCCTCCTTTCAGGCAGTTGTAGAGAGCGACAAGGTCTCCCCTGAGCCTCCTCTCCTCCAGGCTGAACGATCCCAGTTCCCTCAGTCACACCTTATGTCACGTGTTTCCTAGTCCCTTCCCCAGCTTCATTGCTCTTCTCTGCACATGCTGGAGCACGGCACTGTCCTTTTTGTCACGAGGGGCCTAAAACTGGACACTGTGCTCAAAGTATGGTCTCACCAGCACCGAGTACAGGGGGACATTCGCTTCCCTGGTCCTGCTGGCCACACGATTCCTGATGCAGGCCAGGATGGCATTGGCCTTCTTGGCCACCCAGGCACACTGCTGGCTCGTGTTCAGCTGGCTGTCAGACAGCACCCTCAGGTCTGTTTCTGCCGGCAACTTAGGAACATCTGTGGAAGGACAGATCTGTTCTGAATCTGTTAACTAGTACGTGTCTACATTGCGTGAAATGAGCATCAGGGGTGTAGCTGAATGCTGGCAGAGTTAGGGAAAGCTGCATTTTGAAAACATCATTAGCCACCTGGATTAAATGCTGCTAATGGTTAGTAAGTTCACCGACTAGAAAACCCAAATGTTAATGCTGACAAAAGAACTTATTAAAAAAAAACTGAGATAATGTGAATTAAAAGAAACCTGGGCAAATATTTTCTGTGATATAATTGGCTCTTAAATATTTTTCCTCTGGCTGTGGATTGGTTTGCTGGCAAAGCATGTCTGGTTGAAGTTTTCCTTCTATCGGCTGCTGCAGTTTGCAGTTTATTCAGTTGTGCTGGTAAAAGTGTGCAAGAGGTCACGTTGTAAACTGGATCACTGAAATGATCTGTGATTAAACTAACCCTCTTTCGGAGTGCGATGGTAGCAGATGTGTTAAATCCGGAAGCTTTGGGTGGTTGAATTTATAGTTAGCCCCCAGAATTTTACTGGTGTAACTAAGGAGACAACTGCAAGAAAAAAAAAGCGAAAGGGTAAGAGAAGCTGGCTTCAGTTTTAAATCTGGTATCTTGGGTAACTGGACCATTAGTTGATCCGTAAGTACCATCAAAATTCTGCTTTCTTACTGTAGTGAGAAATTGAAAGAACGAAATCGCTTCTCTGGCAGGTAGTGCTAAAAGGAAAACTTAAGTTTCAACAGTCAGTGCTCCAAAAGGTATTGATACAACAACTGTAATCTTTGAATTAGCATATTTAAATGGTATTCAAGGTTTGTATGCATATGCACTATATCCACTAGTTTGTATCCACTTCCTACTCCTGAACAATTTTTACCTTTGATGTGTTTATTTCAAACTGTCTGTGTGTCTGGTATCCTTGTGGTCAGCTGTGGGAGCTTTATCACTGAAGATTTATTTCAAAGCCACAGAACTAAGAGTTAGTTGGTCTGTTACTGAGCCTTTATGTTAAACTACTAATGAATCTGCATTAATTTAATTTCAACTAATGGGACTGCAACATTAGTAAGCGTATTTTAGCTTCCATTTCTGTAAGCTTTTCTCCAATCTATTGATTACTGTCTGAATATTTCTCCGTGGCTTAAACTTAACTGATTTTTGCTGGGGTTTTGTTGGCAGGTTAATGTTTATGTGTATTCTGTCATTTAGAGATAAATTGCGTGTTGAATTTGTACAAACATTGTTGAAAATGTGCCAAGTGAACAAAGTAATTATGTACGAATTTTTCCTTACAGCTGAGTGTCGTAGATACTTACATTCAGACAAGTTACCTTTTGTGACATCTGGGTGGATTTGCTCTATCCCCTTCCCTCTGCCAGGCATGCAATCTTCTTGAATTTGGTGAAAAGATCATTTAAAATGAAGGGAGACCTTTTAACCTCAGTCATCCTTACCTCTTCTAGTACCAAAATTTGGGTTTTGCCATGCACTAAGAAAGCCTTGTCTTGTTTGCACATAAATACGCACGTGTTGTTTTCAAGTCTGAGGTTTAAGAGGACATCTCTCTTAAAGCCATGTCTCCTCTCGTGACCTGAGTCAGATTTGTAGGATGTGATGAATTCTTGTGAAAGGAGATTTAAATCCTGAGGCTTGACGTAATATTTGGAAAGAAATAGTCAGTAATAAGTTGAGCACTGGAGTTTGTGGGGTTGGTAGCTTCTATTACATAGCAAATGACTGTTTATTGTATTATGACACAGCTTTTACTTCTTTAATTTAAGGGTTCTAAAACTGTTAAATAATTAAGCATAAGGTATTGAGTATAGGATTCATTATGGGCAAAAACAGCTTTGTGTGGGGATGGGTGATGTCCTAGTGGCAGTTAAAAAAGGTTCTCTGTAATTTTCTTTTTTGCTTTTCTTTAATCTATAAGCAGTGATTAAGGTGTGGTGGAGATGGTTCTTACATTTATTTTAGTTTTACTTTTTTGAAAATACTTGCAGTCTGTTTAGGATTGAGACTCTGGAGTCATCCAGTGGGATGAGGCACAGTTTTCCTGTTGCTTCATACAGGTTAATGTTAGGATGTTTGTGTGTTCATGGACTTTTTTTTTTTTTAGCCTGTGTTTTGAGGGTCAGTATGATGGAATATTACAGAATTATAATAAAACATTATGTATGAAAACATTGTGAGTACTCAGCAGTAGTCCAAACCAAAACCCTCAACAACCCAAGAAATTCTAAGAAAGGAGTATAGAACAAAAGAGAAAATGTTTAGAGGAAGGTGAGAAGAACCCTAAAGCCTTTGGAATGACCTCTGTGAAAGGAATGACAAACTAGGACTTGACAAGGTTGAACTGAAGCTATGAAGGAAGCTAAACCTGTGAGTTGCTTCAGGCAAGGTAAATAAGGGTATGATAGTTCTGGTTTGGGGACAGACAGTTAATGAGAAGATGCACAAATTATCAGGAGACTGAAAACAAACGAGGAAGTGGTTCTTCTCAAAGCCCATAGTTAAGTTATTAAACAACTTGTTGCAGGATGTTCTTGATGCTAAGAAATTGCATGCTTTAATAAAGCACCTGCCTGGTTTCACTGTATGCGTGGGGGTGGAATCCATCAGGCATTTTTAACGTCTGTAAAGAAGCTTTCTGAATCTGATAAAGATAAGTAGGGTTTCATTATTCATTGTTACGTTTGCTGTTGTCCTATGCTCTACCCTTTGCGTTCTCTAATGGTTACATACCAGGTAGGAAACTGTTCAAAATAGACCTTTGGTCTAATGTAGCACTTTTCATCTAGCTTTGTACTTTCTGGAATAAAGACGGGATGGTATAATATGGCTCAATTGGTAGAGGTAGGGGAAATTCTGTAAGACTAGTGATGTGGGATGTATTGGGAAGCAGATATCCCAATCATACTGAAGCTTCAGTCCTTTAAAGCCCTTGTGTGTTAGGCTAATATTTTTGAGGGGAGTTCTCTAGGCATGCTTATCAAGTGTAGTATGGGGTTTAGTTCTAATCGCTCATCTGTGCGGTATGTGCTGCAATAGGTGTTGTGTGTCAAAGCAGTACTTCACCTTTCTGCATGAATAAGGATAGGTGCACTTTGGGTTGGAGAGTATATTATAAACTCGGTGTGTCTTAGAGACAGTGTTTTGTGCATGACTTGAAAAATATACTTTTGTTTTCATTTTCCAGTGGGAGGCTCTAGATTTGAATGACTGTGTCTCAAGTGTACTAGGAAGCTCTTCTTTTTTTTTTTTTTACTATTGCTCTTAAGTTTTGGACACTTTCATTGTAGTTTTATGGATGCGTATTGCCTATATGTACCTTGCAAAGCCAAATCCAAAACAACTTTTCAGTAGAAAAAATTAATGTGTAGAAAACTCATTTGTAACTTCAGTGCCAGATTTTGATGCTATGGAGTCTATAAGTGAAATGGAATTGTTTTTTGGAAGAGAGTTGGAAGCGTGCTTAATAGCTGAATAGAAAGGTACAGTAACACAAAAGCCAGTGAAGTTTTTTTCTTTTTAAAGCTTGATTGGTATTCTCCGCTTCGCCTGCCTCCTCCCCCCCCCCCCAAAAAAAAAAAAAAGAAACAAAAACAAACCACCAGCAATGTTTATGTAAAAGCTGCACTTGCTCTGTTCTTTGCTTCAGTTGTGAGGTTTCAGAAGTTGATTGATTTCATTCAAATCTTACAGGGGTGGAGGTGCTGTGAACTGAATTCCCACGGACTTTGTGGAAATAGACAGCTGGATAGAGAAGAGGTTATACCATGACTCCAGCTGAGAGAAGCAGTAAGGTGAGCTTGTTAAACATCAGAGAATCCTCACAGGACCCCCTTGTAATTGAATCCATATGAAACCAGGTTCATTAGTTTACTGCCTGTGAAATAACTTGTTTAGCAAGGAGTGTTTTTAATCTAGTGCTTACATTTTTGACTTGAGAATATCTAATGTCAGGGGCTGTTTGCTTGCCAGCTTCCTTTCCAGAGCTTTTCTTTTTGAAGTCCCATTTTGAAACTGAGAAAATCTATTCTAAAGAAAAAAAAAATGAAGAGCTGCGTTTTCTGTGTTTTATTGAGTTGGCAATAAGCCATCTAATTTTCATATTTCTAGGTGCTTTGTACTCTATGTGGGATGAATGGTTAGCTTTTTGATAACTACAGATTGTTAAACTTAAATTCAAGTTAAAGATGTAAGAAAAGTTTTCAGGAAGTTCCGTGTGAAATAAAATGACAGTGAGACATAAGACCTTCTAAAACAGCTTTGAATGTGAATGTTTTTTAAATTGGACCTTGCTTGTTTAAATGTCAGATCAAGTAGTAAGCAGGAGTTCAGCACAAACTCGGTTCCTGAGTTTTCTCTCCTTCCTTCCTGTTTCTCTTCCTCTCATCCTGATTCATTCCCAGGAGTGGTGAACATAGGCAGCCTACATACAACCTTTTTATCACCATTTTTTATAACTAGTCAAAATATTAAATACATATATTTTGCAGTAAAAGTGCATCTAACGCAAATGTTTCATTTCAGCTTGTAAAGCTTTGGTCATTTGCAGTAATTATGGTATTAATTGTTAGTGCTTAAACTTACAAGATTTCATTCTGTTACTTCTGTATGTCAGTATGAGCTTTGTTAAACAGAAAGCTGTTTAAAAGGGAAAAGGTAAAAGTCCAAAGTCATGCCCTCAGAACATTGTATTGAAGAGAATTGTTTCATGCTGCAGCACAAAAGAGTATGCCAAAATCTAAGATAAATCAAGCATGTTCTGGTCAATATTCTGTGCTGCCCAGCTGATATCTAAAGTAGCCAGCAAAGTTGTAGGTTTTGGCTCTGTCAATTTTAACAGTCTTTATAGTGCTGCTTTTAAGTGTTGCTTGCAAGGTTTCTAGTTCAAGAACATGAATGCCATCCAGCTTTGGTGAAATTTTCATTATTGCACTGTTGATACTCGATTTGTTTGAACATACTGATAATATGGCCTCAGAAATCTGTTGGTCACCACAGTGTGGCTTATCAAACCCTTCGCAGAAACTCCTGAAGAATTTTGTAAGTAATGTATAATAATTACAATAATTTTAATAATGTGTCAGTGTAACTTCAAGAGAATTACAGAATAACAGTTTTGCTTATGTTCATACCAGTAGGTAATCTTGTCTCTGTTTTTTCAGGTGTGCTTGGCAGTGACAATGGACTATTTGTTTGCATCAGATACTCTTATATGAAAAGATCACAGTTCCAAAAAGCTTAAACATTATTTCATCTTCTGAAACAGAATGGCGGGCTTCAAACGAGGATATGATGGAAAAATTGCAGGGTTGTATGACTTGGATAAAACTTTGGGCAGAGGCCATTTTGCTGTGGTCAAACTTGCTCGACATGTCTTTACAGGTGAAAAAGTAGCAGTAAAAGTAATTGACAAGACCAAGCTGGATACTCTAGCTACTGGACATCTTTTTCAAGAAGTTAGATGCATGAAACTAGTGCAGCATCCCAATATTGTACGGCTGTATGAAGTGATTGACACCCAGACGAAGCTTTATCTTATCTTAGAGCTAGGCGATGGAGGAGATATGTTTGATTACATCATGAAACACGAAGAAGGTCTGAATGAGGATCTGGCAAAAAAGTACTTTGCTCAAATAGTTCATGCTATATCGTACTGCCACAAACTGCATGTAGTTCATAGAGACTTAAAACCGGAGAATGTGGTCTTCTTTGAAAAACAAGGACTTGTGAAATTAACTGATTTTGGCTTCAGCAACAAATTTCAGCCTGGAAAGAAGCTCACCACAAGCTGTGGATCTCTTGCATATTCTGCTCCTGAAATTTTACTTGGGGATGAGTATGATGCACCAGCAGTGGGTATGTCCTGTTTGAATTCAACTGTTAATCTAAATTTAAGTACCGTGATGTTGTACCACTCTGTTTCCTGTTCCAAGAGAATGCCATATGTGGAAGCCAGCTAATCGGCAAGAATTAATATTTTATCGCTCAAATTACAGATGACCTAGTGTTGGAGTATCTCTATTTAGAGGAGATACTCAAAAAATGCTTGAAGTTCTTTTTATAGGGACTGATGCAATTGCGTTTGTTGGAAATAACTTCTGTAGCAAGGTGAATGCAATGCATATGTTTGTACTTCCTTTGTTAGAGGACATACCTCCTTTTCTGAAAAGTGTGTTTTTTTTTTTTTTTAAATCCTCCCAGACCAGGTTTGTTGTTCAGGTGAGCCACGTAAGAATGACATTCTTACTGTTAACATATTCTGCTTTAAGGTGCTAGGAATCCATTTGTAGTAAGCATGGACTTAGCTTTCAAATGAGGAGACAAGAAACTAACAAGAGCTTTAACACCCAATTCCCTCTCTGCCCTTTTCTTGTTTGAGAACTGAAAATACTGAGTGAGTTCCAGTCGCTTTCCCAGTTCTTTAACTTACATGTGACTACTACTCTTTCCTTCTAGTGGTCATATTTAACTGGAAAGTGGAGCGTGCTATACAGACTAACACAGTTAATTCTCTTACTCTATTTTTAGGTCTATTGCATATGTTGTTAGAAGTAACTCAGTCGTTTTTTTAAATAGCTGTAAACATTGGTAGTGGTCACTAAATAGTGTCCTGTAGTCATACAGCTTGCTCATATCTGTTAGTTAAGGTAGCATTCACCTAGACTTGCATAACAACGCATTCAGGTACATGTAATTTCAAGTGATGATTCAGAAATAGCTTATTGTAGTCAAAATGTCTCCTGTGGTTTCATGCCTCATATCTGATACTTCTGTACTCTCTTAATACCACCCATTGGGACTCTGTACAGAACTCTGCCTATATTTTGCTTTGTTATAGTAGTGACCTCAGCAATCAATGGTTTAAATATTTGAGACTGACTTTCAGCATGTTTTTTTTTTTTGCTAAGCTACCTGATAAAGGGTCAGATAATTTTATATGCTGACAAGGTGATCCTGCACAGTATTGAACTAACGTTCTTGCCTTACACTTAATATTTTTTGAGTTATTAGATCTTACCATTGTTGCTTGAATGTTTGAATGCCATTTCATGGCTTCTAATTTTGAATAAATATTTTACTGTGGGATTTCTGGACCTGAAAGTTCTTTCTCAAATGTGCTATAATTAGGAATGTGACATGTCTTTGTTCGTGGTTTTGCAAATCCGTGTTGATGCTACAGTTGAAAATGATTTCTACTTAAAGTCAAATGTTTTAGAAAAGTTGGTTCTGGTTTTATCAGTGGCAAAATAGAAATCCAAATTCCTGAGTTTTTCTGTGTTTTTAGGTCTTTTAAAGAACCTTCTAAAGTGTGATTGTAACTGATTGCAGTGGCCTCTGAAGCTAGATGGGGAAAATGCATTTCTCAGATACTCTATTCTATATATTCAATAATTCTATGGATTATTTCTTGAAAAATGTAGCAGTCGAATTTCAGAAGATGAGCCAAAACCTGAAATTTTGATATTACTGCCCGATTGGAAATGCTTGGAAGAAAAAGGGTGTATGGGGACTTGGGGGATGGGGTCATTGGGAAGGATTGGGTATACTTAGGTTAATTTATTCTCCCCTTAAAACCATGTAGCCATTAGGTGAGAACAGTTAATCCATGGAGGATGGGGACTTGGGAGGAGTAGGAACTCAGAATAGGTTTGTGGTTCTTGAATGTCTGAACTAGACATGGAAACTTGGGATGCTACCTTTAAGTGGTCATCTTCTGATTTTATTCCAGGTTTTATAGCTTTTGATGCTGCATTTTGTATTCCATGATGATAAATTATCTGTTGTCCTACCACAGTTTTACAAAACTTTGAAAAGTTGTTAGTATTGAATAAATGGTAACTGCAATGCAAATATGACATTTGCGAGGGTTACTTTTAGAAATAAATGGTAAAGTAGTGTAATCTCTCTATTCAGCTCTGTATTTGAGGGCATTACTTGAAATACAGAAACAGTAGGGTTTGTCTGAACAGCTATCTTTTTGATACTTTGCTTAGAGGAAATCTATACTTATCTTGGAAAGCTAAATTGAAGAGTTTAAATCTGCCTTGAGCCTAAAAGCTTTGACCAGATGGTCCAAATTGAATTCTGTAGTTAATGAAGCACACTTTGGACCTCTTAATGCTAAGTGCAAGAATGGTGACATCACACAAAATGTTTCTTAGAGGGATCTGTAAGCAATTAGATAGGTAAACTTCTAAGTCATAGTACTAGAAGAAAATGATTTCAATCAGTTGATAGAGGTGGATCTACCTAGCAGTCTGTCTTATAGATGGTGGATTGATGTAAACAGTAGAAGTTAACTGAAAACATATTTCTTCTAGCTTATGTTTAGTAATGCTAGTTAAGCTCTAATTCCCAGAATATTTAAATACATAGCATTGGGCAGTTTTTGTTTGTTCCTCAGTGTACAGTCCCAGTTACTAGATACTAAAATATCCTTGTCAGCAGATTGCAGTACTTCTGTTCTAACTTATTTAGTGGCAGTTTTCACCACTTTGTAACGCACTACGAAAGGGTTGTCAAGGTAGTATTTACAATAAACTTTGATAGTTCATATTTTCACTCTGATTTGCCAGTAAGATAATGACCTTGAACAGTCTGAATATTCCCCTCGAAGTGTGGGTGACAAGGTAAGATACACCATATAAGGTTTCTAAATATGACTTATTTGCATATTTTTAATGCAAACGTGGAAAAAATAAAAACAAATTTTAACCCCCTCCTCTTCTCCCTCAAATAGAGTTGTAGTTGGAGAATCTTACAAGAATACATGTTTGGGGAATTTATTACTAGTCATGCAACTGAGAAATGAATTTGTGCAAGCTTTTATTTTAACCTTTAAAGATTAATGCTAAGATGAGGTCATTGCTAGAGGACTACAAGTATATTTAAATTCAGAACTAGACATTTTAAAAAGAAGTTAGATCAGTTACAAATTATTGAGCTAGTAGTTTGCAAGGTGTGTATGCATAGCTTGAAATAGTGTCAAAGTGCTGTGAACTCATTCAGCTGTTGGGCTATTAATATTTCAAGAATAATGACTGACAATAGCAAAGATTTTGCCAGTTAGAATGAAATTACATTATAGCTGGACCAATCTAAAACTAGCTGCTGATGAGAAAGGAGGTCATGCTTTCTCCACTGTGACTGAACGATCCTGCCTCTTTGTAAGCATCTGGACGCTTGATAACCAACTCAATTTACTAAAATGCCAAAGTAATAATAAAAAAAAAAAAAACTAAGATGAACAGAGTATAAGCAGAGCATGGTTTTTTTTAATGATTATCATGAATGGAAACAAAACTTGCATTTATCTAAAATTGTCATATTAAAAAACGTATCAAGAAAAAATAGTCAAGATGTAGGTTTTTGCGAGAGACTTTGTGACAAAAATGGCTTTTCTCATGTCTCTTGGATAATATTAGAATGACTATAAAAAAACTGTTTACACTTTGTTGCTACACAGAGCTGAAATATTTAGGGCAAGCCTTTTATTAAGCTATACGCTTAATATTATGGTGAAGCTTGCTTTATGAAAAGTAACTGTTTCAGCTAGTTTAGAGATTAATCTCCCCTTTGTGAAGCTACTTAAAAGCTTTCACACTTGAAAAAGAGCCTAGGTAATTTAGGTCTGTCATTTCCTTTTGTGTTTAAGGCTGCAGTTAAAGTGATGCAAGAAGAGTATTAGGTAATGATCATATGTTCTCAGGGCTTTCCAAAAAGCTCAGTTAGATAATGAGAAGTTCTGTTGCTTGTAGTTTCCCATGTTGTTTTCACACTTAGTTAAAATTTGTTCTAGTCAGAGAAAAGTGAGAGGACTCGTGTTGCACCTAAAGTTAATCTGATAAATCAAATAGACGTATTACTTTAGATCAGGCTGCCGTTCTGTCTAGGGCAGTGGTGTAATCCAGCAAACCCCAGCAGTGTTGAAAAGTAGCTACAGATGAGGAAGAATAGGGCGCGCTTCTGGTAATGCTCTTACTTCATTTCTCTACCAGCATCAGCAAAGATTGGATCATTAAATAACTAGAAATCGGCTCTTTTCTGTGTGGCAGTTTAATTAGCTTTTGAGTTTAGTTGGTTCTTTCAGAGCAGAGCGAAATCTGCTTAAACTGCCTGGACTCTCTACAAATGGTAAGTGCTGTGTAGGCTACAGTAATTCTGGAAGGCACTGAGGCTTCTGGCAGTATTTTGTTGTAGTCAGGTATTCATTTCGTAGATGCATGGAAACATTTGCAGAGTAAATTCAGCCTTCTGGGGATGAGAAATGTGCAAATTCAGATGGTAGGATTGGGACTGTTTATTTAGCATAGTTGAGCACAGGCCTCTGAAATGGTGCTGCAGTACACAAATAACACTGAATAATTGATGATGGTACCTACGGTGCTGCAGGCTGTCCTGTCCTCACAGCAGTGCAAAGAGGATGGGGGGAAAAGTTCTTAATAAAAAAACGTGACTAACAACACTGTAGTTACTCTAACTCAGTGCTATTTGATGCTGTAGTCCAAATCTGACTTGCCGCCTTCTTTCAAGTTGCAGGGGCCAACCACTGGTATGAGATTCAGTGCTTTAGTGTTTGATGCTGGCTCTTGCACAGCTCAGGCCTGATGAGTATATTCTCACGATGTGCTAAGACAATGTATGTATGTATTCATTATCTAGTCATACATTTCATACATTTTCTGTTAAGGGAAATCGAGGACTTGTCATACACACCTTTCCTGAGGTGGATGATGCTGCATTTAGACCCATTTTGTTACTGTTGGAAGGATCTCGCTTTTTTTTTTTCCTTTCTATCATCAGGGATTTGCAGGGGCTTTTTATTTGCTTGTAGTGCTGCTGGAGTGTGTTTTTGGTGTTTCAAAGCTCCAGCCAGGTTTACCCAGTACTTGAGCATTGCTAATTAGTCCTGATGACCTTATCTGGACTGCATGGAGCTAGTTTTGGTGTTTCTGCATGTATATAGCACTTTACTCACAAACTGAATGGCTGATGTAGGCATAATGCCCAGTGGCTGTGTACAGTGACCTCTTACCCTATAAAAATGCTGAATATAAGATTTGACAGACTTGACTCAAGGGGGAAAAAAGTATTAATGTTCATAAACTGTATGGTATTGAATCACTTCACATGCTTGACAGCTTTTTGGAATTTTAGTATGTTCAAAATGGGATCATAGCCAAACTTGACAGAAATAAGCAGCAAAAGCTCCTTTCAACTGATTGTTTTGTTTTGAAACCCCCCTTTTTAATGTTACGCTGCAATGTGTTTTTGGTAGTTGGATACAATATACAGTGAGCTTGAAGGTTTGAGGGTGCAAAAAGCTAAAATACCGTAGTATGTAGCTGCTTCCAGCATAGGAGGGCTTCCCCTTTGGTTTTGCCTGCATCAGTGCAGAGCTGCCCCTCCTCATGTGCAGCGCTCTGTTGCGTTGCTGACCATTTGATGAGCTGATTTGGTTAGCTAATTCGACAGAAGACTCTACGTTTTTCTGCGGGCTAAACTTCTGCCAGGTTAGCGATAGGAGCTGTTTGTTCAGTTAGTGTTCTGAGTGGAAGAGCTGGTGCAAAGGAAGCGATGGGAGCGTGCAGCTCGCGCCAGAGTTCTGGGGGAAGGTGATAGGACCTGCCCCTTTTTAGCGTGAAGCAAGTTTAGGTTAGATCAGCTCATCCTAGCTCATTTATCTTCCCATTCCAGGCAAGAGAAACTCATTTGACTGAAAATGAGGGTCATTCATCAAGCAGTATTGCCTTTGCTTTTTTTTTTTTTTTTTTAGGAAAATAACATGCTCTAACTGTTCAGGCTGAAATGCTTTTTGGAGCAAAACAGGACTTGATGCGAGTACCGTGTGTGTTTCAATGCTGCTCTCTCTTCCTCTGTGCTTTTCTTGTGCTAGTGGCCAGGGCTGCTCTACCTTCTCCCTGCTGTGCTGTGCTCCTCATGCTGCACTGCTGAAGAAATGAGTCAAATTTGAAAAATGAGCAGAAATGAGCTTTTTGTAGTTCTCAGAAGGAGCAAATTCAGAGAATTGGTTGTAGCGTGCGTTTAGAAAGCTTAAATCTTTAGGAAACTCATGTCATGTTAACAAAGAATATATTTTTGTTCCATGCCAGCATGCAGCTAGTAACCTTTATTTTTAATGAAAGGGGAGTCCAATTTTTAGGTGATACGCTAACTTGGTTTCTGCTTTTTTTTCCTCAGTCTAATTGTTTTATTGACAAGAAAATGGCTTTAGTGCCTCAAATAATTCAGAGGGTTATGCTGCAGGTAGAGGAGCCTTGTATTCAGAAGTGAAGTTACGATGTGACAGAGCTATAATAAAGGGTGCAAGTCTGTGGTTATGATAACTTCTCAGTAAATATATGTGATTTAAAGTAAATGTATGCTGTCTAATATTTATGAAATAGAATTTGTGTTCCATTCTGGATTACTAATGTACATGTTTTAATGCGTTCACAAATAAATTGCTGGGTGAAGCAAAGAATAACTTACCCAAGTGAAAGTATGGAGAAGCTGTCAAGATAGACTTCGGATACTAACCTCGGCTAAACTGCAGCTTGAGTAAAGAGATGCTTCTTAGTCATCTCCCTGTGTTCACAGGAGAACTGTTTTCACAAAATTTCAAACTGCTGTTGTGAAGAAAGAATTCATTATGATAAATACTATCTCCACAAGATTGGAAGCTTCATTTCATGTATCTTGCAAACAAAGGTTCAGATTACTTACGTTCAGCCCATGACTGACTAATTTGGCAGCACGGATCTGGTGGGACCTAAATCAGTGCTGTACTACTGAGTTACAAACCAGATGCTCAAGTTTTGCTTGTTTAATCATTCATGTGTAGAGCTGTACTAAGATGTTCATTTTTGTAAGTAAAGCATAAATTATGCAATGTACAGCTAAAACCTTGAGGAAAAGATGATACAGTTGATCAGAAAATACGAAGAATATCTTAGATATCATAGGTGAATTGTCTTTGTTTTTTTAATGTATAAGTACTAAAGCATCATAGTGAAATGTGTATATAAGTTCTGTGTGCTATATAGACTTCAATATAACTATTTATATTAATAATTAATAATAATTTGTTAATAATTAATTTGTTAATAATGACTTAACTATTTATACTTGGTTTTTTTATCCTGGCTAACTTTCTTCTGGAGTGGTAGTGTTAGAAAGTTCAAGCAGTTTTACTTTTAATTTTTTTTTACTGTAGATTCAGTAACTTCTGAAATGTGGCTAAGCAACAGAAACCAAAAGAGAGGATGCATTTCTAAATGCAGAACTGATGAATCGGTAAAAAAAAAAAAAAAAAAAAAAAGGCTATTTTGGAGTAAAGGCAGTGACGTGTGTTCAGTAAAACCTTTTACTGGTAGTGTGGGTTTCTTTGGTTTGTTAATGAAGAACATCAACAGTTTGTCTTCAATAGTTTCATGCAACCAGCAAAACGCAGGCGATTATTTTGAGGGGAAAAAATAAGCAACAGTTGCCAAACTGAATGAAACTAGAAATCATTTCCAAAGATAAGACCAGTTACTGATGATTATGTCTTAGTCAAATAAAATAACATATAGAACAGACTGTTTCATCAGACAGATGAGCTAATTATGAAAATAATTTGCTAAATGCAATTTGGTATTTATGCTCTTTTTTTTTTTTTGAGGGATAGGGGAAGGAAAAGATTTCTCTTGATTCTCGTCTGCTCTGTGCTCTAATAGTTCTAATTGGATTTGTAGTGCTTTCAGACAGAGGGAGTACACAGTTCTGCCTGTAAATTTTGGAAATGTTGACATTGATTGCAGATGATCTCTGCCTCAGTCTTTTGCAAGGGAGAAATCCATTTTACAAAGACATAAAAAAAAAAAAACATAGCTGAATGCTGTGATGATGCCACAGACAGTTGCATCTCTGGAAGCTGGAGAGGTCAGTATGCGAGCTTATTCAGTCTTTTTCATGAAAAGTTAAAGAACGGGAGAATACTTCAAACACTAAAAATTGAATATCCCCCAAAAATGTAATCTTTCTTCCTTAGCCATACTCTTCAAATTTATATTTTGTCCAGTCTGATCATCTTCCAGATTTGCCTGTGCATATAATAGTGTAAAAGTAGTTGTGGTGCACAGAAATGTTGATATTGCTAACACAGGATTATTCTGTAGTGTTTTCCTGCTGACTTTTTGTGCATGTGTTGCAAATCTTCTAAGCTTTTTATCATAGGCTGGAAATACTTTTCTTATTCTTTTGAAGCGCAAATATATCACCAATGTAAAAGGCACCGTTCAACCAGTTAGCATTATGATACCAAGCTTTACCCTTTATTATAGTATATAAGTTTTTATCACTAAGCATATAAAAATCTATGCAGTGTTTGTTGTGTATTTTTACTCTTAAGCTATGTTTTGGCTTTTCAGACAATAATGTGAAGTTGTTACAAATGTGAGTTTCCATTCTGTTTTCCATAGCCTATGCCGTGAGAATATTAAATTTCAGTTTGTAGCAAGCACGGTTACCACTGTTATCCTTGTGAGTTATTAGTCTAGACCTATTCCTGAGCCCACTGGAAGTTCCATTCCTAAATTCCAATCCAAATAAAGTAGTTCAGGATGAGGGTTTGTGTCTACATTGAGAACAACACACTTCAGAAATTGCCCAGTTGCTGTCTAACCCTGAAGATGCCTAGAGTGCGATGATGTGTGTGGTTTTTACATTAGATTTTCACACTTAGCTCTGCACAGAAAAGAAACTTGATACTGAAAGAGCCTCGAGTTATTGGCATTCAAGGCTTATCTTCAGCAGGTCTCCCCGGATTGGGCTTTCTCCCACAAATCTCCTCTGACGAGGTTGTAGCAGCAGTGGTGGGGACATTAATGTCACCAGGAATTGTCCCTGATACTGGCACTTGGGCCCATTTCCAGCCTTCATTTATCCACAGTCTGTAGATACCTTTGCAGTGGTAAAATAAACATGTAAGCATTCGTATCATCTCCATAAACGCTGATTTTTGAGTTTCTTTGTTTATTGAATGAAGTGGCTTCTCACAGAAGACAACTATGATGTTCAGCTGTCACTGGAGTGTTTACAGTAAAGCCAACTAAATCGTTCCGTATTCCATATTTCAGAAGAAGCAGCCTTTCTGTAGAAAGGTCTGTTTTAGCAACTGAACAATGTGTGCTGTGGAAACTGGAAAAAATACTTGTTCCACTACAGGTCTGAAATAAACAACTGGACTCGATTTACGTAGCTAAATGCAAATATGCCCGTTCCAAAAGGAGCATGGATTTTTAGCTTCTGATGATCACAGGTTCACAAAGCATATATAAAATGTGACAAGCATCTGACTGAAGCTGTAAGGATCCTCTGTAAACTGTAACTTTCTGAAATCCGTAGTGCTGATTTTAAGGTTAAACCACGAACTTCAGAAGGCACTAAATGTCTGAAGTGGTGAAGCCCAGCTCGGTGGTTAAGCAGATGAGCGTGGCTATCCTTCGTGCCGCGTACAAGCTCGGACATAACAGATGTCTGCCTGCCCGGCGTTGAGGACAGGCGTAGCACAGGCAGCCGGTGACGTGGTTTGGTTTCCATGGCAGTGACTTCATGTTATGTAAGGAAGTTGCGTGTACACAGCCCTGGTTGTCATGGTTCTGGGAATCCTGCTTCAACAGCCCCTTCCTGATCAACATTATTTAACGGCTTTCAAAACAATAAAATATCCTCCAGTGCAGTTAGCTAGCTAATGCTTTTTAAAGTCCAATCTGTCTTTTCGTTCAGGACATAGCAATGGTGATTTCAAGTTACTAGTGCCTGATTTTTATAGGCTAAATCACATCTGAAGATCTTCACTGTGCTTTTGAAAGAGACCCTGATTTTAGCAACTGCAGTGCACAAGAGTCATGTGTCTTCCTTCAGCACCCTCACTTGAAATTTTACACAGAAATATGCTAAATGCATGCAACACCTCAGGCATAAATTCTATTTTTGCATTCATTTTTTGGAGAGAATAAATTAGATGACCTTTGGGATGATAAAGGAATATGAGCTACAAATGTTGTTGACTTAGCCAAAGCCAAGGAGTTGTGCTTACAAAAAAAAAAAAAACCCTGCTCCATTATCGAGTTAAGTTACCCATTAGTAAACTTATTGCAATATCTAAAAGTTCTGTCCAAAATCTGATTTTTGGAGCACTAAGATAGTACCACAGCTAACATGTCTTAAAGTGATGCACCAGGGGCGCGAAGGTGGAGGAGAGACAAATCTCTGCAGAGTTCTTTACTGTGCATACTACATATAAAACTATATTTACATTGAACTGAAGGTGGATTTTATTTTACTGGTATAACTCATGTAGCAGGTCTCAAAAATAGTGTTGCTCTACATGCAGATCCTTCTTGTGCAGTTCTGTCCTCTCCTTTGTTTTTTTTTGTCTCTGCTTGTGCAACCCCTTGGTGAACTAGTGCCATTCTACCTGGAGATGTGTTTTCTTCTCTGCTTTTAAATGTATTTCTGCAGCTTGTAATAATGTGCAAACAGTAACCTGTCTTAGCTGGGATTTTTCCTCTGAGTTGAGCCAAGTTATATAAAGTTCAGAACATTTTTCTGCTTTAAGTGAAGGCCACCCTTGAAGTATGTTTTTGAAAGTGTGTGGAGATCTAAAGAAAAGCTTCTATACCTAAAAACTTTGAGTTATTATTCTTCTTTCCCCAGTTGTTATTGGGTCTAATAACATGTTCTTTCTGGAAACCTTGCTTTGATGAGATGTCGGGCTCTTAATTTGCTGCTGCCCCAACATCTTTCTGATCTGTATGCACAACTGTCTTGGCAAAGTTGATGCTTTTGACAAAATCAGAGCAGTAGGTCTTGACCGACGCTTTCACTTTGTTTGATACTGTTTTTTCCCTCTGTAGCAGTGCAAGAGCACTTTTTGGGATGTAGAAATAAAAGATCAAGGTTGCCTGTTCTGCTGGTGAAAGTGGTCTCCCCAGCAGAATGAGCTATTCTTCTTTTGCTCTACCTACTATGTAAGCAGAAATTCACAATGGCAGGGTACCAGCACAAGAACGGACAGCATGTAGTAACTAACTGTTGATGATAGCACTTGATCAGTTGCATTCAAGCAGCTTCCATCTTCTGTAGGTTCCTTGGGATCCAGAGAACACGCTTCTCTCGTAATTAATAGAAATGAATAATAGAGCAGCTCCGATTGCAGCAGCAAAAAACAGTATGGTAAAGAGCATTCCTGTGTGACTTTGTATATCATTTGGGGAAATACTAAAATTGTGTGATTAAGCACCATAAAAAATAATCTCAGATTCAACTCTTACTAATGTCTCAAAGACAGCTATTCTTCAAGACCTTGAATTTTGCCTCTGTCTTAGCCAAATGGTGCTATTCTGGAAACCATGAGTTTTTCAAAATGTAGTATTATATTAAAGGGAGAACAAAACCCCATGTCCTTATTGGAAGAATGTGCTTTCTTTTTTCTCCAAACTTTTTTGCTGTATATTTTCTGAAGTTGTTTGAAAAATACACATTTATGGATCTCCAGTGGAGGAAAGTGGAAAGCACAGATACAGAATTGATTTTTTTTACATGTATAGAATGACTTAAGACTAATAAATCAGGTATAAACATTAACATTTCTTATATGTACTGTCTAGTCATTTAATTGTTGGTCTGTTAAGTCTTTCAAAATTATATGTGAGTATTACCTCCTGTTTTGGAATATATGTTCTGAAGGTTTCAGCATCTAAACCTTGGATTTTGATGCTGGAAATTTGCAAACCAACATCCTTGTTTAAGATTGCATGTAGCTGTCTGAATAATTGTGATGGAAATACCAGTGAACAATGCAGTTCTTACAAACCAGTTCTGTTTTTCCATTGTTCTTGCAGGTTTTCTGTGTTTTTAGTCAATTTACTTTGAAAACTTGCTTAATGTTTCCTTTCAGTTTTTTTAACCACTTCCTTTACACTTAGAGCCATCCTTTTTACACTGTTTGGTGTGAGAAGTGAAAAATAATTGTGATTTTTATAGCTGAGTAAAATTACCCCGCGCTGGTTTAAATGGTGCATTCAAGTTGTGCATTCGTATTATTGATGCTATTTTGGTGCTTCCTGTGCTGCCTCACCCTTCCGTTTTCTCAAACACCTGCAAATGTGCTGGTTCTGATGGGCAAAAAGAAGCTCCGTTTTCCTGTTGATGCTGAATACTGCAGTGAGGTACTTTGGGCCTGAACCTATACATTACAAAAGGCCTCTTGGAAATCACAGAATCTCAGGGTAGCTCACGTTCGAAGGGACCACTGTAGGCTGCCTGGTCCAACCCCCCTGCTCAGGCAGGGATACCTACAGCTTTTTGCCCATGACCATGTCCAGGTGGCTTCTGAGAACATCTCTAAGGAGGCAGATCCCCCAGCCTACCTGGGCAACCTGTGCCAGTGCTTGGCAGTCCTTCCCAGTTAAAAAAAAAAAAAAAAAGTGCTTCTTGGTGTTCATACAGAACCTCCTGTTCCAGTTTGTGTCAATTGCCTTTTGTCCTGTCACTGGGCACCACTGAAAAGAGCCTGGCTCTGTCTTCTTTGTACCCTCCTTCAGGTACTTAAAGACACTGACAAAATTCCACTGAGCCTCCTCTTCTCCAGCCTGAGCAGTCCCAGCCTCTCCTCCTAGGAGAGGTGCTCCAGCCCCTTCATCGTACTAGGGAGCCCACAGCTGGACACAGCACTACTACTACTACCACTCAGAAAAGAGTATCAAATAAATTTCTGCAACCCTCTTACTCAGGATCTGTAGGCTAATCTCACCTCATTTCTATGTAGGATGACAGCTGCTGTGTACTTCCCATTGCATCTCTAACAAGGTGACAACTTGCAGTTCACTAGAAAGAGAACCTCGTTAAAGATGTTGCCTTATTCTTCAGATGGGTTATTTGGTTTGGTTTGGCTTAGTTGCACGTGAAGCTTCAAACAAGTGATTGGGTCGAGTTACGCTGGTACAGAGAATTGGTCAGGATGTCCCTTGATTTGAGAGACTCCACATGAGGGGACAGGACAGACGTCTTGAATGTGTCCTCTTTATATACCTGCAGCTGTCCAAGCACTTAGCTCAGCTTCCATATATGAGGAGAGACTTGCTATAATGTGATTCTGGAAGGCTTGTGAAGATGACTCGAAGATGACATCTGTTGTGACTTCGTACAGTCTGCACTAAAATAAGGAGGGAACATGTTAAGTCTTCCAGTGATTTTTTTCTTCAGTTTTCACACGTAGATTAGACTGACTTAGTCACGTTGTTTCATTGCAATTTCACTTGCTAATTATTAGTATACTTCAGGTCTGCTTAGACTTCTAAACTCTCCATGACACCCTGAGCAGAGTCATTTTAGTAGGCATGAGCATAGACGCAATGAGGCTGAAGACCTTCAGGCACAGCTGTAAAAATAGGGTGTAAATAAAACCCATGTAATTGGTTCTGCACGGTACTACTTCTTGGCCGCATCAGAAAAATGTCTGCTATGCTCTCGGGCTAACAAAATACACTTTTGTTAGGAAAAAGTCTAATAGTGAATTTGCCTGTAGTATGTGAGAATAAGAGGTGGTTGCTAACCTAGTACTCTTCAGTGGGAGCATAAAATACTTGGATTGTATGACCAGATAAAACAAAAGGTCTTAAGCACGTTTTTAGTTTCTAACAAAATGTTTTTCTGCATACACGACGGCTTTTTAGTAACACAAAATGCATGATGCAATGAAACGCAGCAGTTCTTCGCAGGATTGATATTTCACTATGATGAAGCTGTATTTTTCATGCAGTGGTATGAAAAATAGTAAGATGTTTCATCTCACCATTAGCAGGTTGTCTTCTCTGGAAAGACCTATGGATATGAAGTGCAAAATACAGCAACTAATGAAAGAAAAATATGCAGGATTCTCAGTTGTGTGCCGCACAATCCGTAACTAATTTTATTTGTCAAAGCAAATAGTAGTTTGATAGCTAACTGTATGTTGCATTAGGGCAAACTACAGTTGCTTCTTTTCATATAGAGGATGAGCTGGATTCTGCTTCTGCAAAGTTTTGTTTCTTTACAAAGTAACTGTACATACATGTTGTAGTTCTCCCAAAGTTATTTAAGCAGTATCTGTCATCACAGATCCTTCCGAAGTGAAATCTCCAAGTGTGTGTATATCCAAGAAAAGCCAACCACACAGCTGGTGTGTAGTACGCTGTGTCACTGTTCTGTGTGCAAACCAGAACACTGAATGGATGCTGCCAGCTAAAGGAACACGCGCGGGGATGTTCAGTACCTCCTCCGTGAGGCTGAAACACTTCAGGGTCTGCTAGAGTTTCCTGTATGTGGCGATTTCATGGAAATCTCGTT
This sequence comes from Anser cygnoides, assembly GCF_040182565.1. NCBI lineage: Eukaryota > Metazoa > Chordata > Aves > Anseriformes > Anatidae > Anser > Anser cygnoides. Next base: position 44,786,144 of record NC_089874.1, on the reverse strand, counting down.
GTTTTACTGCAATTCTTGTCCTTTTCTTGGGACTTGTGATATTTTAAGCTGATTTCTTTGACTATTCCGTTCTTCCTTCTGTTTGAACTCTTTATACGCTGACTTTCAATTTATGCTTTAATTATTTCGCTTCCCTCCCCAGTATTTTTCTCTCGGCTTAAATTTAGCCAACGTACTTTTATTATAGCAAACATAATTTGTCTGTAATTACGAATGCTCTGTGGACTCTTCTAAAATACTTCCTGCAGAAAGGCAACATGAAGTGTTTTGGTGTGGGGGGAATATCGAACAGAATGCTGGAATATGGGGTAGGCTGTACCACAACATAGGTTTCTCAGAGAAAGATAAAAATCTAGGAAGGGCGTTGATGTACAAAAGATGACTGTTTATAGAAATGCACAAATTTGTGTGTTCTAGGTTTTGTTATCTGTTACATGGTGAGAGATAATGCACCAAAACTTTTTGGCTGCTTTCAAACTACACAGCAGGAGAAAGATGTAAGCACTTCTACAAAAGCAAAGGGGTACCTTGAGGTAAAATTGCCTCTCTGTCTTGTGAGGCTTTTTTTTTTTTTTTTTTTAATCCTAGCATTCCAAAGCATTCCGCTTTCTGGCACCAGGCTATTAAAGTATTAAAGCACTTTGTGATTTTTAAGCGTGAATAGTCATGTTGAATTTGCAGGCCTACATGGTTTGGTAGCCTCCTGGCCTCAAAGTGCTCAGTACATAGAGGACTGAGGTCCTAAAACAGAAATCGAGTAACTGTTTGAGTTAGTAGTGTACGCTTAGTACAAATCAGAGCTCTGAAGGAAATTACCCAGTAGTGTTCCTGTTTCTCTCTCAGCTAAACCATAGGAAGCATGGGTCGTAACTAGCAAAATGAGTAATTGTTGTGTGGATGCATGTGTGTGATTTATGTTGTTAAATAAAGCCGTAGCCATCCTTCGGCTTTAAATGCACGTCAAGTATTTTGAGCAGGCCCCAGAAAGCAAGATGCAGTTGGGTGGCCAGCAGTGCCGTTCGCCCTTCAGCTAGCTGCAGGACAGAGCTGGTGTGCTCTGCTTCCTGCGACCACTGCCAGCCGCCACCGCCCTTCCCTCAGGAGGTTTCTGCCTTTTTATTTATCTTTCTTCAGCTGTTTGGTTTCACATGTACAGATCTATGAAGTGCTAGGCTATAAGACTCAAAGTTGCTGCTGAAATTTCCGTAGCATGGGGTTGTATCTGAAATTTAAGAGCATGGTAAATATAGTATAGATTTGATTTGATTTTTTTTAATGAAATTTTAGACAACAACATCTAAGCTTCCTGTATTGAATGCAGAGAGACTTCTGAAATATTTTCTTCTAAGCAAACTTTTAATAAAGATTTGAATTAAATGTTAGCTTTTACAGTAAGTAGAAACAAACTTGCTTCATGCCCAGCAGTGCTTCTTTTTCATCCTTGGTATGTCATTTCAGTGGGGACCAAGGAAGCTGTTAAATGTTTTTTGTTTTACAAAAGCAGGAATTAGAAGGAAAAAAGAAGACTCCCAGAGTCTAGTGGGGATCACTGTTAATTTTGTTAGACTTGATGAATTTCTAAAAGCAAACAGACAATAACAAAACCAGTGACCAAAACACACACTTTTAATGATTGGCCCTTAATGTGTAAGAAAATAGCTTTACATAAATGATTTAATTCATTACTTAGCCATCAGCATTAACAAATGTTTTAAAAGCCACACTTCCGAAGGAAAAACAAATATCACATTAAAGTGACTTTTTTTTAAGAATTTCTTGTTGCATAGGGTAACAAATAAATAATGCCTAGAACAGTTTACATTAGTCTTTCAGAAAGGAAAAAGTTTTGAATGCAAATATCTTTTAATAATCTCTGTCTACGTGTGAAGGAAAAGATAATAAAATCTCATCTTCTGAGTGACCAGAGTGGTCACCTTCAGCTTTCACTAACACTTTGCTATCAAAAATGTGATGCATCTCAAACTGTTACACATCTTTGAAGTCTTGAATTCTGTTGTGTTTTGCTTTTTTTTTTTTTTTTTTCCCCTTCAGACTATAAAAACTGCCAAGCTACAGGAACTACTGTGTTTTGTACTTTAGTGGAATTGTAAGTTCCATAAGTAATGCTGATAATCAAGAGTACAGTACTAACCCCAATATACATCTTAGTAATACTTCACAGTTTTGATGTTAATTTTGTCTGCTTTCTCAACAATTATTTTAAATTATATATTTACAGATATATGGAGTTTGGGGGTCATCCTCTTTATGTTGGTGTGTGGACAACCACCATTTCAAGAAGCAAATGACAGTGAAACTTTGACTATGATAATGGACTGCAAATACACCGTGCCACCTCATGTGTCCAAAGAATGTAAAGAGTAAGTAGAGTGCTAAAGAACTTAAGTGTTCATAGGAGTGGATTTTCATTTTCATTATCTGTGAGAGTCCCCATACAATTTTGTCAGTGTGGGATTACTCCTTGTCCATTAATAAGATACAGTACCTACTGCTTTTGCTTAGTTAGTATTTCTTCACATCAATTGAGTAGTTTCTTGGGCAGCAGTATACCTTTTTTATTTCCTGTATCTGTTCTTACTAAAGGTTAACCCTTGATACTTACAGAGAGTGGTTTTTTTCCATGCTTTTGTGAAACTTCTGATTTTATGCAGCGTATCTTTCTTTCATGTGTCTCAGTTGTCATCTGTTTTATAAACAATGACTGGCTTTGGCCACCATTCTCGCTGAACAAATTACAAGGTGTTGCTTGGAGAATTTTGTGGCAGAGGTGACAAAGTTAATGATTCCTGTAGATTTCTGTTCAAAATACAAGTTGTCAAAATCCGAGAATATCACGGCAAGTTTTGCACATCTCCTACTGAAATTGCAACTCCAAATCAACATTCTAGGCAATCACGGGAGGAAAATAATCTGTCTGCAAATACCATATGCCACTTGGGAATCATGACTCACTTTGATATGATGTTTATCTGCAGTGTTCACTGCAGCTTTTTTTTTTTGATATGTTCCAGTATTGATATGTTCCATATGATGAAGATGGGTTAGTGAGATCATTAGTCCTTTTAATATATATCCCAGCTGCATCTCTGTCCAGTCAAAAGACTAGAGCAGCATCTAGCATTCTGTTAGTCGACATGGAAGGAAATGTATGTTACAACTGATCATAATGACCATTCCTCTCCACCTGTCATCTGTGTGGTCCAGGAATCTAATGCATAACATGATGCCATAGCTGGTTTTCATGTCTTGTAGTGTCTAGCATTTCTGGTATTATGGAAAAGCTGCTCTTAGTGCTCTCAACTGCTTGAGGAGGTTTACATAAAGGATAGGTTTAAAGTACAATACAGGAAGAGGTTTTAAAAGCTCTTATTAGTGAATTCTATCAAATCTCTTGAGATGCTGCATATGGTGCTGGGGCCAAGAAATTATATCCTTTTGCTTAATATATTGGCTAATTCTAATTTGCCTAAAGGCTCAAGTAGATCTGCTCCCCATATGTGGCACATCAGCAATTACTGCCAGTTACCAAAGTGCTCGATGGGTTAGGCTCTAGTAGGGAAATGACTCTCAGACTGCCAAAACTTACTGCTTTGTGTGAAAACATTCTTGGTGTTCTGGGGCACATAAGCAAGCCTAAAGCAGGAGGCACATGTGGTGCATTTGTGGTGCACTTTACTACAGGTGTTTTAGTACAGGTGTGGTTTAAAAAAAAAAAAAAGTTTTATGAAGTGCATAATTTGTGCTATTTTGTAATATTAATAAAACTGAACAAAGTAGGCTCCCCTGCATCACCTGGACTTTCCTTCTGGTAAAGGCAGAGACCGCAGGTACTAAGTATATATGTGACATTCCTTTTTTTACAGTAAGATTTTAAGAAGTTTGGATTAACCTCCATTTTTAATTCCCTATATCTCACACCAAAATAAAATAATATTGCAGTTACCTCTGTGTTTTGTGTGGCCTTGCAGTTTTGAAGTTGCATGGTATAATGTAGTCAGTGGAGTAACTAAAGCCATATGTAAGAACTGCTGAACTTTCATTCTGCAATGAAGTTCCAGCAAAACCTTGGCGTAGAAACTGTTACATCCATGTTCTGTTTATTGTTTAAAGCCAAAAATACCTCCCCAAAACCTTTTTCATGATACACACTGAAACTTCACATATAGTGAGCTAGTAGTGATAATCGTGTCTTCTTTCTCTGTTTATTTTTGGAATTTATACATTTCCCTACCCACTCTTGTAAATGCTCAGCATCAACCCATTAGTTTGTCACTTCATCATTCCAGATAGTGTTTTTTTCTCTAAGGGTAGAACAGATCCCTATCCTTTCACAGATACTGAAGAGTCAAATGTCTGATAGCTATTTCAAAACGAAATATTTCTACTTATCTTGCCATTCTATATTCTTGTTGACAGCAGCAATAATAGAAAATTATATTTCTATTATTGTACAGACCAGCCTGTAGGCCATCTGTCACAGTTGCCATATAAACCTATTAAAAAATAATCGGAAGAATCTAAGCATAGTAAATGAAATCTATAGTGTTTATGGTATTTATAATTTTCAATAAATAAATAGTTTCAGCTCACAATATTTGGAATGTCTTTGAGAATAAAGAAGTTCTCCTCCCATTGTTTACTGTAGAGATTTCTAAGGATCTATTTGGACTGACAGTAGAAAATTTCTTCTTAATGTTGCTCTTACAGTGGCTGCTTTTTAAACATGTGAGCGCATTTTGTTTAGATTTATTTTTTATTCACAGTCTGATTACACGGATGTTGCAGAGAGATCCAAAGCGAAGGGCATCTTTGGAAGAGATTGAAAACCATGCGTGGCTCCAAGGAGTTGATCCTTCTCCAGCAACAAAGTACAATATTCCTCTTGTGTCATACAAAAATCTGTCTGAGGAGGAACACAACAGTATAATACAGCGCATGGTTCTTGGTGATATAGCAGACAGAGATACAATCGTGGAGTAAGTTCTCAATCTTGTATGGTTTATTCTGTGCATCTGTCATTGCATTTGATTAAAGAATTTCATTAGAACATGGGTGTTTCAGTGTTAAAATTTCAAGCCACTCAGTTAACAAAGAAAGTATTACAATCTTGTCCTCTGAAGAGGATTCTAGGATGAGAAATACTTAAGTAGACACAGTTTGCCCCTGGGAAAACTTCAAGAAAATCTTTTGGAACAGTGTTCGATTCCTGCAGTAGTGTGCAATCTCGAGCAAACCTGACTGCATTGAAATCCATGCTTTGACTTGTGCTTCTTATCTGTGCTAGTTAGTTATGTCTGTTCTCATGCATATTTAGAGGTGATAAATTCTAGCATTTTTTCCCTTAGTGCTCTTCTCGTATGGCTGAATCTTTGTAATTTAAAATACTGCGTCTTTTATCTGGATATTGCAAAATTGTCATTGTCACTGAGTGAGCTTGCTAGAAAGCTGCATAGCTTTCTTCTAATACATTAAAACCTGCAAAACCCTAAAATATTCCATAAGTTGAAAGAGGATGTAATTTTTTTTCTATTTGTTCATGTTTAACCTGGCTTACAAACTTAATTTAATTGTAAAGTTAATGTGACAACCCTAAAACAACGTAGGTTTTTCATCCAGTTACATAAATATTACTACTTTGTGGTTTTATGTGCCAATGGGAAAGCCTATTACTGGTGCATAACATTAACGAAATACAATTTTATCATATGAAGTGTTCGATAAAGGAAGATTTTTTTTTTTGAATGATAACCTAAAGATACTGCCATTCAGCCACAGTGAAATTAATAGACTTGTTGGCTCTTTATTTTTAGTAAGACCAAGCCACTCTTGTCAAAACATCAAAAATACACAGTTCTGTTTTCAGGTGCTGTTCCTGCTACGAGAAGTACAGCGATATGTGAGCTTGCATGTCCAGTTTTCAGCAAGCCATTGATGTATGGTTTATTTCATGTTTTGTTTTGCACTTTCCCTAGGGCACTGGAAACTAACAAATATAATCACATCACTGCTACTTACTTCTTACTAGCTGAAAGGATCCTGCGAGAAAAACAAGAGAAAGAAATTCAGACCAGATCTGCAAGCCCTAGCAACATCAAAGCTCAGTTCAGGTAAGAATTTAGGAATCTAAATGTGTTTTTCTATGTTGGTGATGATGTTTTTTTGGTGGTGGTGGTAGGTTTGTTTGTTTTGTTTTGTTTTTTAAAGCTGGTTTGTTATTGAATTGCACAAGCACCACTACTTAAAAAACTGCAACATGCTTATTCATTGCAAATTTTATGTGTGTTCAGAGTGCTCTGGGTGCTTTAGAATTTGTTTGGAAATCAGCTACCAGTATTTTCATTTTCTGCCATTTTCAGGATATGACTAAAGAATTTGAATTTGAAGTCTGTATCTGAGGTAGGAAGTTTTCACACCTGCTAAGAAGAGGGATGTTCATTGACCTTCAGTTCCTCATAGAAATTGTGTATGTAATATTCCTGGAAAAAATCAGTTGCATAATTCCTAAATGTGTTGATGAGGAATTAGGAATAGATGAGAAATCATGCTGAATTTGATGTTAAAGTTTAGTTGTTAGCTTTGGTCTTAATGGGCTTGAACGCTCCCTAAATCAAGCTTAGAACAAACATCTTCAGGTTATGTTATTTTATTTTTAATCTAGTTTGATGTGCTTCCTATCTAAGGAAAATCATTGAAATAATTGCTTTAATCATCCATTTAAAGATATTGCCATAGAATTTTTAGGTTGACAAAAGGATCATTAAAAACACAGTAAAGTTCCCTGAAATTTTCAAAGCTTCAGCTTGTGACAGACAGTAAAGCAAAAGTGGGGAGAGAGGGATTCTGCCATGTGGTTGGTGATTGGTATGTTCGACCAGTCCATTTGCTGTTCAGCTCATTACCAAAGCATCGCATATTTTCAGTTGCAGAAGCATACGCTTAAAAAAAAAAAAACAAAAAACCTCACAAGATTAATAGTTTATTTGCACACAGATATACAGGTTTTGAACAGTTATTTTTCTTAAATACTTTGTTTTTAATTTGCTGAGTAAGTATTAGACTATGACCAGAAATCTGCTGGTGTTGAGAAGAATCTTCATTGGGCCATCTTCACAATTTTTCCAGTGAAGATGGAGGTGGTACTGAGACATTCCCATGAATTTTTAACCTGCAGTCTCTTCAAAAACCTGCCTTTTAGGCTTTGTTGAAATATTATTGGTAACTATTATTAGCAATAATAATGGTCATTGTCAGCTAATCACCTAATGAGAGGATATTAAGTGCTTGTGCTGATGTTTAGAGTTGCTGCCTACCTTTAGCATTGTTGATGTGGCAGAGAAAAAGACAAGACAGCTCATCCATCCCAAAATTTCTTTGTGCAGCTTTCATGCAATGCCACATGTGAAGTCATATAATAGGAATGATAGAAGGGACATAAATGCTGGTTCCCTTCTGGTGCACATCCATGTTTCACTTGGCCTAATTGATAAAAGGTACAGCTACCTTTAATCTATAAAAAACAAACTCTTGTTACAAATGGGTTCTAAATCTGCAAAGTCTGCTTCTAAATTGTTTTGTTTTGTTTTTCGTGTGTCAGTTTCACTGTTTCAGTAAAACAGCTGCTCCAGTTATATCAGGAACTAGGACAAATAAGTCTGTTGAATCTGAATCTTGAGATGAATTTGTAACATTGACTGGAGTGGTTAAAGCCTGCCTCCCAAGTATGAATATTCTTTTCATGACAAGCACACACACACAAAATGAGGAACTCTTGCTGTTTATAGTCCCAGGTAGCATTCAGGCTACTCCTTGTCTTCAGGATGGTCCTAAATTCAAAGTATTTGTCTAGAGTGACCACATGGAAAAGATAACAACGTAATGCATTTCTTTTATTTTGAGGGTTTAAAACAAAACCTACACAAGCGACTGGCAGGCAACCTGGAGCTTTCCTTTGGCCTGCTCTCCCCTCAGACCTACTGGGAACAACAGTGGGGGAAGGCAGGGAGGCAAACATGGACTGCTGTGTGATACACATATTGTAGTGAGGAGGTTTATTGCCTGGAAACTGCAGCACTCTTAGATACTATATTTACTCTTTATTGTGACAGCCACAGAACTCTCTGCCTTTTTGCTGACAAACCAGTCTGTTCTTAAAGCACTGTACATGCCTGAAACGTTTAGTTCTTCATTTTTTTGTCACTTTTGTAGTTACGCTTCTCATTTACTTAAGTCCTGTTTGCTAATCACTGACAGTTGTTTGTGTTTAAAATACCCACCGTAGCACAAGTCTTCAGTAACCCAGGCCAGTGGTTTCCAGCACTCCTGGAGCCAGCTGGGGCCTGAGGGAGGTGCCAGCCTCAAACCTAGGAGGACCCCAAGCTGAGGCTCTGCTTCGTGCTGGACAGCTCGGGTCAGAGGTACCAGCCGGGTGGCCTCCCTCAGGGCCAGCCCGCTCTCTGGGGTAAACTGGTGGGAGGGCACCGGCAGCTCCTGGTCCTGTTGTTACGGGTGCCGTGGTGGATTTTTCTACCCCAAAATTTTGGCACCTGTGTGGACGGGCATCTCTCACTTTAGGATCCGTTTCTATCCAGCAGTTACACATGGAGCCTTGAGCAAATGCAGTCCGTATGCAGGTGCTTCCATTGACTGTAAACACTTGAAAAGAACACATTTAGAACACGTATAGTAAAGGGATGTCTGAGCTTTCCTTGCTTCATCAGCTCGGCCTCTTAAACCAGCAGAGAACAGAAGCTGGTGCAACCCTTCTGGTTTGTTATGCAGACTGAGAGCAAATAGCTGGGGTCATACCTGGTGTGAAAAGTTCTCTGCTTCCTCTCCTGCTTTCCTGCCATGCCTAAACTGGGCTAACATGTTCTAAACTGGGCTACGAAGTCATGCGGCCCTTCCTGTTGGCACACCCCAAAATATGCTTGGGAATGTCTTGTAGTATGCTACCCATGAGTGAAGAGAAGTCTCCTGCTACAGCTTTTCATGTGTTGTGCTGGATTGTTTTAGTTATGTAAAGACCTGTGATTGGCAAATTTTTTTTTTTCTTAAGATAACTTAATTTGAAAGGTTAGAAAAAATTCTTGTTCTCCACAAGAAACGTGGAGCTTACGCTGAATGAAGCAATTATTCAGTGTAAAGGTGTTGGTCTGTAGGTGTTGGTCTTTTGGACTTGGCTTTCAAAATACAGCTAGAGAGGAAAGACCGTCAGTCTCTGTTCTTTATTCTGTATGATGTGAAAATTCCAATATATTTCACATCAATATTTCAAATTTCCAATATATTTCAGGATTTAAAGTAGAAGGTAAATCATTAGATACTGGCTTAGATAGTGAAGATAAAAGACATCAGCTGCTAACTGTAAAACTGATTTACTCTCGAGTGTCACCTCTTTCATTACATTCATTACTAACACCTGAGGGAATGGCATGAAGCTGCAAAAGGGGAGGTTCAGTTGGATAGCAGGAAAAGGTTTTTCACATGGAGGGTGGTCAGGCACTGGAACAGGCTGCCCAGAAAGTGGTCATGGCGCCGAGCCTGCTGGAGTTCGAGGAGTGTTTGGACAGCGCTCTCAGACACATGGTCTGATTTTTTGGGTGGTCCTGTGTGGAGCCAGGAGTTGGACTCCATGACGCTTGTGGGTCCCTTCCAACTCGGGACGTTCTATGATTTTGATTTGAGGCTAATGCTCAGTACACAGTCATACGTTTTGAACTGTGTTTATTCAAGTGTCATGGTCTTAAGCAATTTAAGATCTGAATTCATGCAAATGTATTACTGCAGTTGCTGAGTTAAGGTCAAATAAATGTTCTCAATTCTTGTGTTTGAAATCAAAGGTGGTTTTGTAGAACAGAGCTTTGTCTGAATGAAATTTAATGAAAATAGGGTAATGTTTCTTCCGACTTACGTATTTTCTTCTGGCTTCGCTTGTGTTAATTCTAACCTGATCTTTGTATTAAGAATACTGGGGGAAAAAATAACAAAAACTTCAGACTGTAGTAGTGTTGCAAACTACTTTTATTCAACTTGTGCATTAATCACCTTGTATCTTCCTCTAGGGCACTGGTGTTTCTATACCTGCTTCAGATTATTTTCTTGGAAAGGAAATTATTTAAAGCTCTCTATTGCTTAATTCATTTTCTGAACAGTAATTTTTTTAAAGATTTCATTTGACAGTAACCAACATAATTCCTAAACTTTGCTTACGACCTTCTTTTCAAATAGCAGCATTTCTAAAGGAACGCACATTCTTTGAGCATGTTTCCTTCTCAGTTACTTAGCATTGCTCCTTACAAATACGCAACTCAGCAGGCCAATGAGTGTGGCAGTACTTGTGCTCTTCTTGTATAGATCTTAGATTTTCTTACACGTTCTTACATGCTCACCATGATCTGACTTTTCTTCTACCCTTTGTACTTGTTTATGTAGGCAATCATGGCCAACGAAAATCGATGTACCCCAAGATTTGGAGGATGACCTTACAGCTTCGCCTCTCTCCCATGCGACTGTTCCTCAGTCTCCAGCTCGCACGGCCGAAAATGTCCTCAATGGTCACAGGAGCAAGGCCCTTGGTGACTCAGCAAAAAAAGAAGACATCCCTGAGTTAGCTGGACCGGCAATTTCAGTGGTACCACCAGTGAGCTTAAAACCCACTACGAGTGGCCGGAAGTGCTTGTTCAGGGTAGAAGAAGACGAAGAGGAGGATGAAGAAGATAAGAAACCTATTTCTCTTTCTACTCAAGTTGTTCTGCGCCGTAAGCCTTCAGTTACAAACCGTCTTACTTCAAGGAAGAGTGCACCAGTCCTCAACCAGATCTTTGAGGAGGGCGAGTCAGACGATGAGTTTGACATGGATGAGAACTTACCCCCAAAGCTCAGCAGGTTAAAAATGAATATTGCTTCACCCAGCACCGTGCATAAGCGCTACCACAGGAGGAAAAGCCAGGGACGGGGCTCCAGCTGCAGCAGCTCAGAAACAAGCGACGATGACTCGGAAAGCAGGAGACGCCTGGACAAAGATAGCGGGTTTACGTACTCCTGGCACAGACGGGATAGTAGCGAAGGGCCGCCAGGCAGCCAGGGAGATGGCGGTGGACAAAGCAAACCAAGCAACGGAAACGGAGGAGTAGACAAAACGAGCCCAGGGGATAACAACAAAGGTGGGGGAAGTCCCTCCAGCAGCTCCGGCGGCAGCACCAACAACACTTCGGGTTCCACTCGCAGATGTGCTGGATCTGGAAACTCGATGCAGTTATCGTCTAGAAGTGCAGGGGAACTGGTTGAAAGCCTGAAGCTAATGAGCCTTTGCCTAGGCTCACAGATTCACGGCAGCACTAAATACATTATTGATCCTCAAAACACTCTGTCCTTTTCCAGTGTAAAAGTACAGGAGAAATCAACGTGGAAAATGTGTATAAGTTCCAGCGGAAATGCAAACCCGGCTTCATCGTTGGGCAGCCTAAAGTTTTTTTCTGACCAAATGTCAGACACGGCAAATGAATTGGAACGGATAAAGAACAGGAACTTGAAAAATAACGTGCTACAACTACCTCTCTGTGAAAAGACGATATCTGTGAATATTCAGCGGAACCCAAAGGAGGGACTGCTGTGTACCTCCAGTCAAACCAGCTGTTGTCATGTCATTTGACAGCGGCCTGACTTTGATAGCTCAATCTACTTGACAGCATCATTCTTCCTGTTCAGAGCTGTGAACACCTTGTCACTGAACCCCCTTTTGTTGTCTTAAGATTTTTAAGTGGGCTTTGAGCAGTTATTTATTACACTTTAATTTTGTGTTTGCTTGATGGTATGACAATGCATGGTCTTTGCATGCTGCTAGCCAATATGTTTTTTCTTTTTCAACAAAACAGAATATTTTATTGTGTAATTTTTACATTTATAATTTTACTATGGAAGATCTGGATTAAATTAAAATGACTATCTGGATCCTAATGTAAATGGAGCACTTAGAAGTTTCATGTTCTGCACTTAAACTAGAGAGAGAAGCTTTTGTTTGCTTGTGAAATGTTAATTCTTGTTCTGACCTTCTGTGATATCTAAAATACGTGATATGTGGCATACTTCTATGTGTCTGAAACAGAACCAAAGCAATAATGTTTTGATGCTGAAAACTCTTCTGGGAGCTTTCAGATGTTCCAAGGCTTGTACAAAGCAAAGATGCACTGAAAATTAGTGATCTTGAAATATGATTTTAAACCCACACCTATTTGTCTTAACCTATAATATGGATAAAGTTGTGGCTCAAAAATCAAACTGAAAAGATCTTGTTTTGCTAGAGGCAGTTGTGTTTGGTTGTTTGGGTTTGTTTTTTTTATTTTTTGCTTTTAAGAAAAAAAAGCAAGTAGATTTGTAAGGCAGCTTTTTCCCATAGAAATATGTTAATATTACAAGCAGACAATCTTCTTTTTTAATATAACAAAGATAAATTATTAAGTCTACTTCTGAGTTTTTACATGCTAACTGAAAATAAAGTATTTGTATGAATTACTTTTGTTATTAGTATATCACGACACTTAGTATTTTAGTTTTTTACCTTGTAAGCCTTCGTCCCTCTCTCTCCCTGCCTCCCTGAGATTTCAAAAGGCAATAAGGGATGGAAAACCTTTAAGTAATTGGATTCAATTTTATTGCCATTTACATTTTTCATATTATTAAATCTAACTCTTAAAATACTGCCGTTTCCCATACATGCACCAGTTATTTTCCTTCAGTAATCATGCTTTTTCATAAAGTCAGTAAAAATAGCATAGAGCAAAGTATTTATTTTACAGCTATTTGCCTTTCTGTTGGATTTCCCATTGCCATGACAAGGTCTTGATTTAGAGTATTTGTGTACAAATGGATACTTTTGACCAGATAAATTAACTTGTGGAATTTTATTATCTAGAATAAAATATATTGCAGATTCCTAGTTTTGGGAAGGGCAAGAATGTTTTATTTTTTCATGCTGTGCACTGGGTCTTCTGAGCAATGCTAGTAAAACTGGTGGTATTATGTAGCAGCGCCCTGGCCAGACATCGGATGTCTGAGAGAAGTTTACACTGTTGAGCATCTTGTCACATTGCAGAATGGTCACAGACGATGCATTTCACGTCCACTGTAGAGTGAGCAGAGCACCAAAGAACTGCGTTACGCTTGGTCTTAATTTCTACAGTTCATGACAGCTCTCCTTAATTAGTAAAAAAAAAAAAAAAAAAATAATAATAATAAATAAAAAAAATTCTAAATTGCATGGGGTATTCTTACTGGCTAGCCTAGCCAGGGATTTTACATTCTGCATCCTAAACAAGGCAAATGATAAGCATTTTAGTTTTAGGAGATAGTTGCAGTTTAGTCAGTGTGATATTTATAAATCAAAAACTGCAAGAATAGACGTGTGGGTGAAGCCATAGAACATATTTGCTTGAAATTTTTTGAGCAGGGATCTTATAAAGGGCCAGAAATAAGATGTGTGGTTCACGGACAGTGAGCGTAACATCAAAGTAGGAGAAAAGTTTATAAAGGGCATTGGCAATAAACTTATTTGTTGCAGCTTTTTTTCCAACTATTGTAAATACTCTTTCCTGATATTATGTACAGCCTTGGAATGGCACCTTTTAACTAACCCCAGGTGTATTTTGTTTCCAATGTTTTTATATACAAATGTATATATATGGTGCTCACTTTAGAACAGCAGTGTTGACCATTTATGCTGCATAGTTGTATTATAGCCTTATTAGTTGTGTATGGTTGGTTGAACCTTTGGGTGTACAAATGTTAGTCTGAGTGGTGTCCTTTATCCATTTGTTGATAGGTGAATGATTGTGCATGTGGTGTACGTTGTATTACGTTGTCCTGTAAAAGGAAGGGCGAGAATAACCACTACAGTAAGATAATATTGGACCAAACTATTATTTAGAGCAAGTAAACAAGTTTCTTGTACCCCTTAACGTGTCTTTAAAAGTTGCATATAGTTACAGTAGTGTATAAATTAAATATTGTGGAAAAAACAATTAGTCTTGTATTTTTCTGTATGTGTGTATATATATATATATAAAAATGTACCTCTAGCAACTTCCTCTGTATTTAAGATGTGACAATCTTGACACAGAATTTTAAGAGTAGCAGTATAAATAAGCAGAATTAATGAACAGAAATATAAACATTTCTCACCAAGAAAGAATCCGTGTGTGCCTGTGTGTGTGTTAAGAGGGTACAGAAATAGCAGCTGATCTTATTGCTTCCAGCAGTGTTTGGCTTTTCATTGTATAAAAACTCACGATGTGTGACAGAAATGGAAAAATCCAGTTAATAAAAGTAATACCTTGATTGACGCATAACCTACGGTTTGCACGTCCATGCGGTTTGTTACTCCTGGTGGGCACGGTGGAGTGCACCGGAGGCCCGACCTCCAGAGGCGCGTTTGCTGGGAATGAGTTCTTGACGCTGCGGACACTGAATGTCACTTGAACATAACTGAGCCCTTCCTCACGTAACAATACATTGGAACAGAGAATAGTAGAAAGGGAAGCTCGGTTGCTTTGGAAAAAATACAACTTGGTGTGTGGTTGTACATTTATTTGCAAACTTTCAGTTAACCTGGTACTACTCTCTCGTGTAGTTAAAAATTGTTAATTTGGGCTTAAAAGATGAGTTAAAAAATGTTAATTTGTGCTTAAAGGGTGTCTTGGTTCACATCTGCTAAAATAGCTTTTTGTTTAAAGGTTAAGGTAGCTATTTCTTAGGCAGAACTTCTAAAGGAGTTAAATGGTTGAATGTTTAGTAAACTCTACGAGCTACTGTTCACCTAGAGAACATTTACGATAAACTTGTCCAGCTTCCCATCTTAGCAAACGTAGGTCAGCTAGCTGCTGCTTCTCTGTCTCGTGTCTGGCAGCTCTGCAGTTTACAATACAACGGGTTTCAACATCTCAGTTAAAATACCTTGCTGTGTGTTTGTTAAGTGAGCGAGAGCAGCCTTAGCCATCTGCACGTCCATGAAGTCACGGGAGGGACACCTCACCCACCCTGCTGCTGTAACTTGGGAAAAATACGGTGCTGTAGGGTTTTTCTTGTTAGCCAGAATGGTTGTATACCAGTTTGCCACATGTGCGTAGGTGGTGTGTAAACTGATTTTCTTGTAACAAAGTGTGGGATTTGATGTTTCACCAGTGCAGAGAACGTGTTTTTAATCCAAACCTCGACCGGTACTGTTGATCTCTGTAACATAAAATGGTAATAGTAAAAAAGCAGATGTTAACATCAGCACTGGAACACGTCAGAGGTAACTAGCAGGGCACGCTGGCTTTGTGCACAAAAGGAAGGCACCTTAAAGACGAAGCTGTTGGCACCCAAACCACGTAAGCTACAGAACCACACTGTAAGACGTAGCACTGTCTGAGCATAAACTCCTGCTTTGCTTCTGCTGTCAAATGTAGCAGGATGCCAGGAGTTAATTCCCCTTATTTACTGCAACTGCTTCACAGTGTACGTTGTGCAGCCCAGGCCCACATTGCAGTGTTTAGGCTGCCATGTGCTGGAAAACATCTGCTCCTGAACACTTGGGCTAAAATTAAGTGTGTCAGTACTGAACTGGGAAAACAACTGAAATACCTAAGCTCAAATACAGGCATGGGCTGTCACCGACATGACTTGAAAACGTCTGTGCCTTAACATCTAGCTAGCAGATTAACACTTTGTTTGTTTGTTTGTTTGCTTTCAAGGTACAGCGAAACGCATTTCGAGGTGAGGAGGGGGGGTAGCTGAGCATGTACGTAGCAGAGCTAGCCAGTGCTTCCGAGATCCTCTGCCAATTTTGCCCCACACAAGTGTGTGTCAGTAAGACACAGGGGCCTGCCTGAGAGCACCTGATTGCTGACGTTCTCATGCGTGTAAGCACTCTGCCCTTAAACAGCTGCTGTCGGGTGATGCAGGGAAGAGCTGTGCACGTGCTACCTCCTGGGAGGCCAGATGCCCCAGCGTGCCAGGCTCTGCCAGTGCTGGACGAGGACTTCTGCTGCCCAGGTTCCAGACCCGTGCCTGGTCTGCAGGACGAACCAGTAAGTGCTAGCTCCCGGCCCAGGCTCAGCGAGGGCCCTAGAGCGGGAGCAGCTCAGAGCCTGTGCCGTAACTGCTCCTGTAACGTAAATCGTCGCCAGAGACAGTATGGTCGCATGGTGTTGAACACATTAGCAGGGGTTAACGGCATTCAACAGGCAATGTAATTATAGGCAATGAATGTTTTATTGCTTTATGATCAGCTACTTGTGTGACAATGTACCCACAGGCTTTTGCAGCTCAGACCTGACCTTGCTGGGGACCATCCAAACTGGTCAATACAAACGGTGGCGGTGGTGGGACCCACGCCTCAGCAAGGAAAGGTGCAACAGAAGTCTCTCTACTACCCCCCCCATTTTTAAGACAAGGCTAAATAACAACATCATATTCATTGGTACATGCAGGCCAGATTTTTTTTTAATGAGCAAACAAATGTGCTAGCCCGTTATGGTGAGTATCTGACCTGCCTGGCAATAAAAAGAGAAGAGAGACAAACTGGTATGTCTCAGGCTGGAAAAAGGTAAGAGAGCTGAGCCACCGTGCCAGCCCTTCCAATGGTTAAGTCAGTTTACATAGATGAATCAGAGCAGAGCTGTCTGTCACTAATTGTAGATTATGACTTGCTTTCAGTAAAAAGTGTTTGAGTAACAACAGCTTGATGTGACCATACTTGGGGAAGCACAACTGTGACTCACTTGTTCAGCTGCCTGCTGATCTAGCTGGCGGGATCCCTCGTCAGTCATCGCGGTACGCAGTCCTGAGGGATGGCCAGGTACCCTTCTTAGGAAAGAGGTTTTTGGAGATGTTTTACCCTTTCCATTCTTAACGCACAGACTGTGATTATCTTTTTTAAGTCTGAAATTGTTACAGCTTATTACAAGTTAACTCACTTTGGCCTACCTGCATGTATTGGAAATACCAATTTCTAGGAGTCCAGAGCCCTGAATTAGTGACAGATTAAAGTCTGTTACACTAGAGGAGAAAAACAAAAACACAACACTCCTCTTTACTTTCCCAGATGGTAGAAGAATTGTCCTGTGAAAAATGCATGTGTATTTGGCACTTCAGAGGACTTGAAAAGCAGGGGGCTTTTGTAAGGACTTCGCTAGGCTCTTCAGACATGTCATGTCAGCCCTCCCTAGCAGTTAATTCCAGCAAGCCCTTGTGTAACATCGTCCCCTTTCTTCCCTCTCAGTACTTTCTCTTGAGAAATGCGGGGCTGGAGGAGGTGAGGAGAGACGCATCTGTTTTCCTCTCCACACACACTCGGCTTGAGTGCCCGAAGCCTGGGAGAGGTTCAGCTGAAGACCTGGGAGCTAAGAGGAAGGGCTGACAAGCTCTTGCACCATGCCTGGGATCACCCTCATCGCGCCTCTGATGACAGATATGTTTTAAATCAGGCAGCGGGGTGCAGAGAGAGCCGTTCCCTCTAAGTCAGGAGGCCGTCGGTCTTCAAGGCCAGCAAGTGAGTCACCGGGCTCTGCTGTCAGCTCCAGCTCTCGGACAGGGAGGCACGGAGACCCTGTTCTGAGTGCGCGTGGGGTGGCAGGAGTGGTTCCACGGGCTTTGCTTAGTTGAGTAAGAAGTAAGTTGGTGCAGGAGCTCCTGAATGAGCTTTATGACTTCATTCCTTCAGATCAGCGTAGGTTAAAGCACCCAGAATTGCTTGCCTGCTTGAACAGGAACCTTTCCTCACGTACACATTTCAGCGTTTTCCTCTTCTACTGCCCTCAAGTGTGCAGCAGGGGGCTGCAGGCTGGCAAATTCAGTCAGAGGTCTGGAGTCAGCCGATCTCCCTGGGCCGCACACTTAGACCTGCAACTCAAACCGTACCTGATGAGAGGTAAGTTATTTATGATGGCGCTTTTCCTCAGGAACAGCCTTCTGGGTTATTGCTGCTGCTGAGGAGCCATACAAAATTCGAGCCTTCCGGATAGGAAGAGGCTATGCCCACATGGTCTTCCCAAAGAAGAGGCTCCTCCAAACTCACCCTGGCTTTCTCCCTGAGGTTTGAGACAGGAGATGAATTTATTTCCCAGACTCACAAGTAAGAACTGCCACCCAGCCAAGTCCGTCTGCACCCCTGAAAGGTTCAGAGCCAGGGCTGTCGCCGTAGGAGGACCCTTGTTGGCAAGGGACTGTGCCGCAAACCGCCGAGGACGGACTCGCTACAGGCAGAGCGTAACCTGGGCCCTACCCAAGCCTGAGGCCGGTGGCCGGGGCCCATTCACGCGTTCCACACCCCCTGCATGAACCCATCACCGTTCGCCTGAGGGGCCCAGGATGCGTCTAAGGCCACGAACAACCCGCTTGATGACTGTAAGGAAGAAGGCAGAAGACACTGGCGGCACCAGACACCTCTGGTCTGTGGCGTTTAATTTCCTCTTGCCTCAGTGCACATTCCCCTTTTCCCCACAGCCCTCTCCAGTGCCTGTGGAGAAAAGGCGGCTGCGTGGCACCGCCCTCAGGCCCCTGGACTTGCCCGTCAGCTGCACCAGGGGATGGACCTGAGCACGACAGCCAAATGAAGTCTCCACTCCCGTGTGCCTTGGACGTGCAGTTACCCAGACTAGGAACAAACAGATTACACAGCTTGCAAACGGCAGTCACTGGTAAATATCTTATTTATTCTTTCCGGTATTTTCATTTGACAGCAGATCTTTGTCAGCAATTTTCATCCCTACCATTTTTTCCACAATTTTTACAAATGCATCTCCATCACAGAGAAGGAAAATAACATAGACACATTCAGAAGTGTAGACAGAAACATTTTTCCTTTCACATGAGAAATGAAAACATGGCATCATGAATGGAAAAAAAAAAAAAAACCTGTATCGAACAGTCTGAAACACAGCAAATCCCCAGTAAAAGGACAAAATGCAGAAGAAAAGGAGCTTAATTTGTTTGGTGACAAGACTACTTCGCATTATATAGGTAATATTACTCAGCAAACTTAAATGTTCGCTCTTTAAGACAGAAATGCTCTACCAGGGTTGTGTAGTAGCTCTGATGCTAAAACAGGGGTTCTCCCAGTATCTAGAAGAGACTTTAATCCCTATAAAACAAAGGATCACCACACTTCTCACACACACACTACGGAAGGTCATAATTCTTCCACACTTCCTAGCTTTAGGCGGAGGATCTGCCTGAGGAACACCGTTATCTCTACTCGTAGATATGGAAACTAAGCTGAAGTGAATGGATTTGCCCAAGGCAAGGGCAACAGCTAATGTCACATCACCAGGTACTAAACCCGACTACAGATTTTCCTACTAGTCTGCAGGAAACAGGAAGAATGAAACGACCACACAGAGAGGCAACCAGAAGGTCAGTTTGTACAAGTCGTTGTTACTTATTTTTTTTTCACGTGATTACAGTTGAGACACGACTTGATTCCTTTTCCAACCCATCTTGGAAAGTTATTCCAGATACCCGATACAGTCGCTAGCAGCAAAACGTGCCCACTCTACACTCCTAAACCAGCACAAATTAACAGACCAGCAGAATCCCATCAAAAGAGCTGCCACAAGCCCACCAGAGCATATTCCAACAGGAACCCATCCCACAGACTCTTCTCCTGAACACGCTCGAACACACTGACTAGGCAGCACGAGTGGAACTTTAATCTCAAGTAGCTCGAGTTTGTTAAAGTGGGCAAACTGCAAAGCCAGGGACCTTTCCTGGGGAATATGCTCGTCCCCTCCTCAAGAAAGCTTTTTGGGGGGATTCTCTACAGTGCTATGGGGAGGGTGCTGTGCTCCCCTCAGAGATCCCTGCTGGCTGCCCAGGGCAGAGCTTCCCCGGGTGCTGCCGCAGCACTGCCACGGCTTCTGACGCAGGCTGTGAAAGAGCAGCAGCCCCAGAGCTTGCCCTGAAATAGCAGCAGCGTGGGGGCCGTGCGGTAGAAGCAAGCACAGGGACAGCAGCTGTAGCACGTTTTTGCTCCTCTTCCTAAGGGAACCAAGTCATTTCTTACTGGGTCACACTTGCCGAGTTTGATAAATGCTAATTTCAAACTCCAGACAAAGTACATTGTTTTAGCTTAGCTATATTATTCTTCTGTGGGGGCCCTGTGGCAGAAATCTGAAATGTGCCAAGCAGGCAAATACCTTAATTGTAATGACAGATTTTTCCACACACCATTCCAGCAAGTATCATATAAAGTTAAGTTACATCTACCACAGATGAAGGTCACAGCTGGAGAACATAAACTGTCCAAGGCTGGGGGGATTTTGGTCCTATTACTGCCAGAAGACAATGAAATATTAGGAAAATTACCTTTTTTTTGTGGAACGCAAGGGAAAAAAACCTCAGCTATTCACTACATTCATGAGTACTAGTGTATCAAGTTTAATGGCTCTGTTAGTTCATTTAACCAGAAGGCCCATTAATACAATGCCATAGTTCAAGGCCCAAGGTAGTGACACCAAAAGCTAACGTAAATTAATAAATAAATATACAATTATCTGCCACTTCATCTTCATAAATCACTGATCAGCAATCTGTATCCTACTGAATGCTTTTTATCCAGCTTCTGAAAAGATTTTAAGTCAGGTTTGCTTTGGTAACTAGCACACAGGACTGTATAAAGCGTACTTTATAATATTTATGTTCTAATATTTCTCAGGTCCTGTAAGGAATAATCATGTATTTCATTATGCAGTGTATAAAACATTTAAATTAATTTGCTATGTGCAAAAAATAGCTAATAAGCAGCATTTGAAAAAGGAAAGGATTAGCCATCATAATAAAGGAACGAAAGGGGCAATAAGCCCAAGGGACAGTACTAGCCTACCTTTATGTTTCTGTTTTCTTTTACAGAGTTACAGTTGAAAAGACTAGTTAGCTTTTGGATGCTTATTCACAAGATCTGTTTTCAATCACTTCAAGTATGGCGAGTCTGGCAGATTTCAGCCAGACCTTGCATAAGCTGGAGTGCTTTAGTTAGTGTTAGCTTCACAAACCCTTGTATGTAAGGAACAAAGAGAATAGGATAAATTACCTTTTTTACAGTATCAAGCAGTGAATATTTACCGCGAATCATACAAGCAGGTGCCACCTACTGAATATATGGTAGAGTGCACACTGTGATCATCATAAACAAATGCTCACGACGTGCCCACATTTCCATGTGACTGCTTTAGTCATCTTCGTTTCTTCGTGTTTACTCCTTCAGTGACTCAGCCGCAAGTTTCATTTGCTGTGAGAGAAGTGAGAAAAAAAAAAAGAAGTACATTAAATGGAGTGGTAGCAGGATGAATTAAACAAAACAGCAGAAATTGAAAGCAGGACAGTTCTGAAAACAACCAGATAATAAAGCTATACCAAAAATTAATTTGAGCCTTGGTAACTAAAAATAACAACGTGAGTCTGTCACGCGTGACTTTTACAAACAATAGTTTTAACAAAGGTATTGCTTTTCCCATCAAAAAATTCAGCAAACGATGCT
This sequence comes from Anser cygnoides, assembly GCF_040182565.1. Classification (NCBI taxonomy): domain Eukaryota; kingdom Metazoa; phylum Chordata; class Aves; order Anseriformes; family Anatidae; genus Anser; species Anser cygnoides. The sequence goes on along the minus strand of NC_089874.1, from coordinate 44,764,615 downwards.
GCAATTTGTATGTTAATTAATTCTTTTCGTGATGAATAACTCCTCACGCTGAAATTAATGGGCCCAACAGATACAGAAAAAACTTCTCCTCATGACCAGGGGGAATTGCTTTAAGAACAGCAAAATGAAAAGCCAGGGGAAATTACTGTTGTATTGAAACCCTTCTCTGCCACTCTTAGGCAATAACCATGCTCATAAAGCTGTGCAAGCTGGCATCACCACCACTGTTCTGCAGACCCCCGAGTCCTGTCCCGGTTATGCCTGATCACAGGGTAGCTGACAATCGCATCCTCTCACCGTATGCAGCACTGGCTGCCACCCCAACAACGGCGCTAAGCACGGGCAGACTAGCAGACCACTGAAATCCTCCTACTTTTAGGAAGAAATCTACCAAGTTGGAATTATGAAAACTTACCCCGGAATCACAGATTTTATTTTATTTTGTCGGTTGTTTTTTACTTCGATTGTTTTAATACAGGATAGTTCCCTTAAGATAACTTCAGATAAGCAAAACGCTCATCACAATGAAGGGCTGCAATGACAATCTCAGACACAAGAGGAATTAAAAATATATTAATTATTCCTTGTTATAGCAGATATTCATTGTGAGGACATGAATACAATTCGCTTCATCAGTGGGATAATCTATCTACTGGCCACATGGTCTGCACATTTGTAAGGTACGTTCCTTACAGATGTAAAATGTTAGTTCACTGTGAAATCTTGAATATTGTAAAAAAAAAAAAACTTACAAAAATCATGTTAAGCTCATGTTAAGAACATTAAGCTCTAACTGCTATTCAGTTTTTCTGTATTGCCCAGCTTTTTGCTGCTGAATTGAATGAAAACATCCTGTGATACAAGAAAGAGGTAGAGGACTGCTGTGGTGATACGCGTTGTTTCCAGTCCTGTTGTTAACTGGTTTTGTTCTCATTATCTTAGGACGTCACCAGAGAGATCTCAACAAGAAGCCAGAATAACAGTTCCAGGTATCAACAATATCTGCTGAGCAGAGAAACCAAAGCCGCTCTTGGAAGCTTCTTGTTAAGGAGGATGTTTCACAATGCAGAATTTGCAGCGGCAAGAAGAGCTGAGCTGAAACTGTGCCAAAGAAGGCGCTCACACGTCACTGGTTATCAGCTAAAGGTCTTTCAATGGCTGGAAGGCTGGAAACCACCTGGTACACTAAGGAATAGTTGCAGAGACTTAATTCCCCAAAGGAAAAGACTGAGGCAATAGTCAAATAAAGTCAAAGGAAGGAGACCAGACAGAGACCGACCCAAAGAACAAGGTGAGGAGCAAAGACAAGGACAAGCACAGCACTGCTACAATTCAGAGTCCCTAGGCTGGTGTCCAAGACCACTGCCTTCTTCTAGGAGCTTTGGCAGACAAGGAATGAAAAGAGCTGAACACGCAAAAATGTGCAGTGATCGTATGGATAAATGATTTTACACAGCTTCTCTCTCCTGAGCAGCAGTGTTGTGGCCGTATCGTTCACCCACTGGGTGTTAGGGACACACGCTTCAGAGATAAAGTTATTTCTTTCGTTCTTGTACTGGATTTTATATGAATGGCCTGGTAAACACAGGCTAGCAGAAATACAAACACCTAATAACACTATCAAAAAATTGGAAAAGGGGGAAAATGCAGATACAATGGATGCTTTCACTCAATTTCTATCCCAAAGCATAAAGATGTCAGAGTGCTTCAACACATCACCTTCTAACTTTCGTTTGCTGCAGGTCTATGCCAGAACCCATTCCAAAACACTACTCTGCATGATAAAACCACCTACAATTACTGTTCTTTACCATTTTTATCTGCATTTCCACGCCACCTATAAGAGAAGCAAAATTAGTTTGTGATACAAATATTTATATGCTTCTCCATGGCAACAGTGCAGCAAAAAACCATGGCTAAATGCAGGAATACAGATTCCTCTTCTGCGGCCAGGCTCACTTGTTTGAATAAATCTCTGTGTAAAACTACAGCATCTTTATTAAAGTGCCTTCTATGCCTAATGTAAAATCATTAGTGAGATGCAGAACACAACCACCTCGCTCAGTTCACGATTCATCGAATTCAAACCTAATTCGCTTCTTTTGGAAACGTTTTCTCAAATTCTGAGTGCTGTTCGAATTATGTGGGGATTGATGATTAATGCAGAGAACTGCAACTTTTACTCTCTGATTTCTGCACAGTTCAACAAATTCTGGAAAAAAAAAACAGAGTATTAATGAGGACTAGGTGATAATGTGTCCAAAAATCCTGTGCAAGTGGGACTACTGCCATTTATTTTTGAAGGCTCTCCTCATTTTAACTGAACTAATCTGATGCTCGTATTCTCTTATCCTGGTAATCTTAAGCTTGCGCATTTTAAATCCACGTGATGAACAAACAAATTTCCCAGATTCTTCAGCGAGCAGAAAAGCTCTTAAAATAGCTTCACACGCTGCCATGGCACAAACAGCCTGGACAAAAGCAGGCCAAGTGCAATCACTCCCATATTTCAGGAAATGAATCACAAGCAAAGCGAGAACCCCAAAAGCTGCCTATTTCATCTCTTCTTTAATCGCTTCCATGATACCAGAACCCATTTCGCAATACCTGGCAGCACCAGGCTCCCTCAGAGCTACCACTTTGGCAAGCGATGCGGGGTGGCACGGCAAGACAATGGCATTCTTTGCCAAGCTCAGGCTGAAGAATTTTTTAATTTTCTTCTCTTTCACTGTGAAAAGAAACACTCCTTTTTCTTTTACTGGGAAAATATTTTTCTAGGACAACATCCAGGAAAGGGAGCATGGTTTTTTCTGATACTGGACAGGGAATTCACGAGGCACTTTTTATATGATGGTCACCTTTCTCCTGACGGCCCCAACAGGCTCTTTGACAAACCTGTGGGGCTGAGTTACAACTGCTCCATCAAAAAGACATTTCTTTGTAAGCTTTAAGTATTATTTTAAGGATATTGCAAGAGGAATTAAAAGCTTCTAAATCTACTTTTTAAACCTACTGGATAAAAAAAAAATCAACAAAAAACAACTGTCAGGTGAGCAGTATCCAAAGCCTGCTCCCACCGACTGGAGCTGCGTAGCTCAGAAACGCGTTAGCTCAGTGAACAACTCCTCGTTTATCCCCAGCTGAGAACTACTCACAGAAGGTTCGTGCTTTCGATTTGCAGAACAGGCAGCTGATGCACGACGGCTGGCCACGCAGCGCTGCTGCCGCGCAGCACCTACCAACACAACTCCCGCGGGTGCGGCCACACTAACTTTGCGCCCTGCTTTAAGCAGCACTCGTAGCAGCAGCAGCTTGTGCATGCACGGATGCAATCATTCAGGAGTACGTTTAAACTAATACTAGCTTATTTGTGTGTGTGTGGAGGGGGCTATAGTGTAGCTTATTCTAAAAATTCTACTGTTAGGAATTGCTCAAAATATTTATCTGCTATAATTCAATAACTTGGCTTTTTCCATTTCATTAAGTTTAAATTAAGTTTAATTTTTTTTCATACAGGATGCATAATATAATTAAGCAGTACTTTTAGTAGAAACAGCAAAAGCTCTTCAATGTAGGTTCACAAATAGGCTTTACCAATTAATTAGATTTCACATTTCAACATTAAATTTTCTGAAAATATGTTAATAAAACATAACAGATATTTTACCACAGTTGTGCACCAAGCCTGTAAATCAGGCTACTTTCTTTGTGTGTTTACAACCAGAAACACAAAATAAATTTTAATACACAGAATACTGGTTGTAGATCAACAACAACACTGGTAACTCTCCAATTAGAGGGTCTACAGAAGCCTAATTGTGTGGCTTAGTGCCACGAACACTACTGCTATACGCAAGAACCAGCTGCAAACATAAACTAACAGAAATGCACACGGACACTTTAGACATCTCCTAAAGCCACAGCACTCGAGATGCCGAGGGCTTTAGCAGTGCCAGTGCTTGCATTTTGTTCCAGCCACAGCCTCACTGGAAATGAGGATCGCCTCTGCCCAACATTACGAGAACCCACCTTCATTTCCAACACCTACGTGCAGACCCTGCAGGCAGCATGCCCCGGTACGCAGCACTTCCCACCTCGCAGGGCTGTGTTGGGCACAATGGCACATCCGATGCCACAACGTGTAGTTTCACTCTGCGTTTCACAAGCCCTATCTCACAAATACATCTGTGACCTTCTTTCCACTTTCCACACTAGAGGATGGTACAGATAAGCTTGCATTTCCATTATCGGTGCTCATTTCACACACGTTTATACAAAATGAATGACAGACATAAAAAAAAGTTTATCAGAAGGCTGACATTCTTCATTTCTGTTTAATGTTGATTTCTTGCATTTGAGCAATGCTTGGTCATGGCAAGCCATCCCCTAACTACTCTTAATTTTTCTGCAGGGTATGGAAACAAAAACCAGAAAATTCAACCACAACTCAAGGAAAACAACTTAAAAAATTAAAAAGTAATGAAACCAGTATTTAATGACTGTCCAGTTTGGTGCTTTTTCATATGCATACTCGACATACACATTTGTATATATGAACAGACACAAGTAGCCATATGGTTAAATGTGAGAAGACCTAAAGGCGGATGTATCAAACCAGCAACTCCATCTTCTGCTTTGCTTGTATTCGCTATGTAGAATGGCTCAACAGTAGTTTACTGCTTAAAGAAAGCATGGTGCTACGTATCTTTCTCATTTTATCAAATTATAATTTTATTTTATATCCATCATGTTTTCTTATTATTCTTTCCTAACACTGTAAAGTCATAACAAAGACAGCGTCTTGGGCCTTGAGCTGTTTCATGACAACTGCAAGAACATTATCAACATTAATCTTTAAGTGCCAGCCAATTACTGAAAAGGCAAATTAACACCTACTTTAAAACTCAGTCCGACTCTTCCACATGTAATATTTTACTCTGTGTGGAAGTGTAAAAACTTATTTAATGGAAATTTGTTATTGCTGGGTATAATAGTGGAAGGTTGTGGTAACTACTTACCTAGAACCATGGACCTTCCCTCAAGGTTCATGCATGTGGCATTTGACACTCTGCAGGGAACAGAGCTTAAGGACATCAGGTCTGGGTAACTTTCGTGCCTCATTTCTGAATCTGACAAGTTTTTCAGCGACTTCTTAAGGTACAATTGCCATAACTGGAGATGACAACTGATGCTTGTTTAGAGTAGCAGAAAACACCTCTGCACTAGTATAACGTAGAAATTCCCGTGTATAAATCCCAGGACTTCTGTGTTACACCATATAGCTGCAATATAACACTGAATGCTTATTCTGAGCAACTCACACAGTACAACCCTGACGACTTCTTGAAAGATTTCCAGAATACAATTCCCCCCTGGTTAGGTAATAATTTGAAAGATTTGTTCTTTGAGACTTCTAGGAACAATCTGACAACTTTCTTATTTAGCAGAGCCAAGACCAATGGCCCTGCGATGCTCCAAATTAGTGAAAACAACAAAATGCATAAGCATTAACCAGCCAAAATGCAGATTTTTGATAAGGAAGTGGAAGAATTTTAAACGGAAGATTATCAGACAAAGAAACAAATGCTGAACTTTGTGGTTCTCATGAGAAGGACCCTTTAAGTCCTCTCTGAGGACCGAAAAGTTGCTGACCACTGCAAGTACCATTCTCCCCTTCTCTCAACTGCATCTGGAATACTGTGTCAAGCTCTGCCCCCATGTATGAATGATACTGATCAACTGGACAAGGCCTAGTACATGGTCTGAACTCGGCAATGACCCTGCCTTGAGACCTCCTGAGGTCCCTGCCAGGCTGAGAGATTTTCATGCTGTTCCCACAGGATTTGTGACAGAGGAGTATGCCTGCACACCAGAGATCTCGAGTGGCAATCTGCTATGACAAATAGCAGGTAGTAGCAAAGAGCAAAAAAAAAATTCTCTTCTTCCCTTTTATGTATGCCTATTTCACAACAGAATATCAAGTACAAAAAGCTAGTCGTTAATGAAACAAGTTTGCAAAATTAGTAAGTGCAGAGTCAGGGAAAATGTGCAGATTCACATAACACATGCTTTGGAGTACTGTGTATGATTAATAGCACTGTGAGCTATAGCAGACAAAGCAACCCCATTTGTAGTAGATTTTTCCAAGATTTTTTTCTGATCTACTTCATATTTGTCTCTGATTTAAATTGCAAAGTATTAATTAATCCTCATTACAATATTCTTATTGCATTAGTCACCCTTTGCTGAATCTTATTTCAGTTCAGTAGGTAGTACAAAAATGTAGACATAGTAGTAGAAGAAAATACTATGATACTATCTAATGTGTCTTCAAAAGTGTATCTTAAGAATTCTTCCAACCCTCAGAGGACTTAAATTATTTTTATCTTAATTCATACTTTTTAAAATTCACTTCTTTTACCATTTCTGACTATGCAGTTGCAAAGTGAAAGAACTATACAATGTTAACCATTATGCCTAAACGCCTAAGAAGAGCACGTGCTCTGAACGCACCCACAGCACGACAACACCCCAGCAAGTGCTCTCTTCTTTAGGCCATGCAGTTACCTCTCTCACCCAATAAGCAGCCGGTCAATAGATTTTGGAGTCAGAAACTATTGACCAGCTGAGAAAGCAATGATGCAAAAATATCCAAACTGACATGACCTTGATCGCATCTCAGTGCAGAGGGATGGCCTGCACGGTCACTGGAGAACTATGCCCGTCAGTCATACGTTTCATTAATTTTGTGACCTGTGTCAAACTGATTTCACCACAGTTTAAGGGAGAGGTTTGTCACGGGGCTAATAGCACGTCAACAGCGTTTGGATTATTGCAGTGAGCTACGATAAAATTGGGTTTCTCAGGACTTTTGGATAGCATTAGTATCCAGTTTGCAGTTGCTAGTTACATTCAAGGAAATAGGTAAAGCAAACCATTCCCCCTATCTGACCATCTTACCTGCTAAGCTGGATGGATGCCCCGAGCACCTACTTACCCGCTGGCAGCAGAGTTCACCGAGGCCTCTGCACACAAGGCCCCGACCTGTGGGCACGCCTGAGACCGAAATGCTGTTGCAGACAGCTCAGTTAGCCTTTCACTAGCTGCAGCAGCCACAGCCTGCTCAGGATAGCCTCATTTACCTCGTACATTACATGTTTTGTGCTGGCCCTGCCTCATGGCAAACCCAGCATCTGCAAGAAGGCCGGCGGCAGAGGTGAAGGCAGCCTGTGCCCTGCAGGCCCTGCTTCTGCTCCAGCGAGCACGTTTGCAGACGGTGCTGGAACTACACAGCTTGCTGAGAGAATATACATTTCAGACTAAAGCTACGTGAGCTCTGTGCTTCCATTTTGGGGACTAAAGACTGGAAGGGACCCGCTGGGTTATAGACACAAGCCTCCCTCTAGTGCATAAAACCTCGTAGTAGGGGCTTGGCCCAGAGGACTCCACATAACATCTATTCCAGTGGTACGCAGCCAAAACCCACACAAGGTTTGCCAACAGCCTTTAACAAGTTCTGTTGTACCAGAGGCAAAAGACACAAAGTTAAACTATTTAATGTCACAAAAAAGAACACAGGAGAAATTAAGAGCACGAATACATCTCCATAATCCATGCTACAGCAGGGAATAGGTTGTGTGAAAAGCCTCGAAAGTCTCTCGCAATGAATTATGCCCCACACTAAGGAAAATGGCAAAGAATACTCTGTAACCCCACTGCTTTCTGACCACAGATTTAGCAATCATTTCAACCCAGACACACAAAGCCCAACAAGGAGACACCAAAGCACTGGGGCCCTGTGCACGTTCTGGAGCAGCAGCTGGCCCAGAGAGCACAGAAGCATGCCTGTCCCTATCCCAAGCACAGCCTGCCTGGGTGGCCACCTGGGCCCACATTTATTTCCAAACGTCTAAATTTCCATATCAGTATAGAGCTCTACTCAGTTTCCAAAAAAGAGCAGTAACAACAACAAAGGTTGCTTCTCTACACGGGGAATTAATTAGGTAATCTAGATTGGACTCCAACCCAACTTCAAGCACCACTTTTGGAAGTTTCTATGACAAATTTGATACAAAAGCAGGTAGCATGAAGGACACATGGCTGTGCTGAGACCCACGTCAGATGATATTAGAGAAATCGGACAAGTCAGCAGTATAAACAGAAAACATTAAAATATACTTGAAGTATAAACCATGTGTTCAGAAATACAGTTTGCACACTAACTGCTGGGCAAATATGTAGCAAAAGCAATCACTCTTTTTAAGGTGTTATTTTTAAACAAGGAATTTGCCTCTCAGTTTAATCTGCCATATCAGCATGAAAAGGGAGTTTAAAGAAACTATTCGGTATTTAAATTATTTGGTCAAGGTCTACTCTCAGTTTTGCCTAAGAGCTGGATAGGATCTCTTCCAAGATCAGGAAGAGAAAGGATCTGCCAGGTCACCCAATTTATTTTGCTCCCTTGCCCTAGCTACTTGTCCTGCCCATACCATTTCCAGCAGCATTTTCATTCTTGTATTTCTCTTCAAAGACAAGCTTTCTTCTTGCGGGATCTCTGCTATTACCTATTCACAGCCCAGTAAAAAATCATCAATGTTAAGCTGGAAACCAATTGCTAATTACAATAGTTTTATTATTACTATGAGGAAATCAGTTCCACAAATTTAGAGTGTATCAAAGGTCCCTCTGCCAGTACTTTCAGAATATCACAACTGACAAAATTAATTTTTGCATCAAAGATACCAGGCAAGTGCCCTGTCTGCCAATCAACCCATCCCTTGGAAACAAGGAAAAAGAGGCAACTTGTTTTCCATTAATTAAACACCAGGCTAAGCATAAGCACTGATCAGTTATAGGCACTGACTCATGTTTAAAAATGTATTTATGTCAATACCTATCTGTCTAGATAAAGGCCATATATGTACCCAGATAAGGTCAATTACTTGAATTTGTTACGGTAGGTTTATGGCATGACCTGGCTCAGGAAGTTCTTGAGCTGAGCACAGGCAGAGGACTAGAAAATATTATAGGGAAATAAAAACATTTGCCCTGCTCCTCACTCTACCCTAGGCACCTGCTTATTGCCACTTTGGGGCCTGGCCTAGAGAAACCCTTCATCTCACAACCCGTATGCAGACACACACACATACACACAGGACACACATGGCTTGCCAACCTTTCCATTTTCATTTAAGATGCCCATTTGGTTATGAACCATTACTCTCAGAGAATTGCATTAGATTGCCTGGCAAGCATGTATGAGAGTCCGAATAAGCTCTGAAATAGCTTATAGACAGTTTGAAAATTAAGTAAAAGATGTTGATTTGGTAGTTTATAACTCTGCATTTCTTTCAAATAACAGAAGTTACAACGGTTGACATGGTCCTAAATTACAGATATCACAATATTTATAAAATTACATTGCTAACCTGTAGTAATTTTAAACAACCTAGCAAAAGATAGAGTTCTCATTTACTTCAGAATTTCACTTTCCACGCTTCCTAAGTTACGAGTGGACAAAACCCTTTTCCTTTTTTTCCCCACCAAAGCAGTGGGAAGCAAGCCTGTTTGCTACAGGTTGGTTACCTTTCTGTTCAGAAGCGATGTAGTGCTCTGCTGGAAAAGCTTGCAGTTTTCACTACAACAACAACGTTCCCTTGTGAGTTACCTCAGCGTGCCAACATGCAGTACTGCAATGCCCTAGATACTCTTTCTCCATAGTCCCTTTTTCAGAGCTATCGGTATTGTTATTAGAGACCCTGACAAAATTTGTGCCTTTCTGTTAGTAATTGCTTTGCAAAGATCTATTAAATGATTCTGCAATAAAGAGATATGGAAATTTAAAGATATATAATAGCTACTACTTCCAGGTTGAAGAGTTTGGGAATTTAAGCAGCTTTGTAACATGAAGATAAACAACGATCTGTAGATATGCTGAATTATAGGGATTTAAGGGATATAGCGCTATATCCCTTGCTGATTCCCTGTCCTGTTTTCTGCTGTCCTAATTGCACCCTCTTCCTTTGATTTTTACTTCTTTAAACTGAGAATTACTCACGTCTGCATCTAAATCCAACGGCAGGTAAGGGCCAAGCTCACAGGCAGAACTGCCCCCTCCTCTTGCTCCCACCCTGCTTTTGAGGAGCAGTGGGAAGGAGAGGAGGAACAAATGAGCACAGCCCCACTTTGCTGCTCTGAGGGGCTGGATAAAGCCACGAGGCAAACCGAAGCCAAGAAAATAGATGTGCTGGGCAGATACGTACTGCTTGAGTCCAGCCTCTGTTCCAGAGCGACCTGCTCTTGCTTCAGAAGAAAAAGAGCAAATGGTGCCAGCTTCAGCATGCACCGAGGGATTAACTATTGTGATTCATGTTCAATTGCCACACTAATTTAATTCTATCTGACCTCGAGGCTTTGCTTGGAAATGTTTCTTATACATTGTAAAGTGCTTTAATGGGTATCCTGGGTTACCAGTACCATCACATGCTTATTTCTCAATTTCGACCTGTCGCAACAACAAATATATTCTCTAGCATGCAGCCACAAATATCTAAAATGTGTCTTCAACGCATTAGTTGTAATACATTACAAGTGTGTCCTATTGCTATAGAAACACTGTACAACATTACCACTTCTGAGAATATGTACTCTATCTTATAAATTTTATAAGACGACCTATATAAAATAGGTTGCTACATCTGTCAAACAAATCAGATTTTGAAAACACTCCAGTATGTGCTGTCAAAGGACTCTAAATAAACGTTTAAGGCATCATATGATTTTTGCATCACTGAAGTGAGTTAATATTATCCACTGAGTCACTTAGTTAATTCACTGTGAATTTATGTGATAGTGTAAGATGGGTGGTGAGCACACATTTCCACAGATCCTTCAGGGCAAATCAAAAAAGCAAGCTGAGACAGGACAAATAATTACAAAATATTAACAAGCTGGAGAAATCCATTTTCTGCACTTTGAGCTTGATGATATGTCAGTGCTCATGTGCTTATGTTTCCTTTTTGGTACAGAGTGAAAATTCCATATTCCACATAGGATCAACAGAATTGCAAAATGCATGGCAGTCAGTTGCATCCTTTCCAAAAAAAAATAATAATGCACAGTTGTAGTGAAAGATTTCTTCAAGAATCCATAGCATAGACCTCTCATATACTACAGAGCACATAATTTTCCTTAGTATTAGGAAATAACAGTAATTATTACTGGTTTAAGGGACTATATCAAAAGAAAAGAGGATATCCATTAAAAGAAATGGAATTATAGGCTGTGGTTTACAACATACCACAACGAGAATGCATCTACAAAAAGGAACTCAACAGCATCTGCACACACAGATCTCATTCTCTGTTTTCCTGTACACTGTCTATATGTGCACATCAACACATACTAAAAGGAAAATGAGGAGAAAGCATACATGCAAAGATAGAAGCAAATAGAGAAGACTTTAACAATGCTAGGTCCACACCTATGAGCAGTTTCAGTAAAATGTTTCTATGTAAAAGGGCGTTCTCAACAATATTACTGGGATATTAAATACAATGTTCTCAACAATATTAATTTAGACAAAAACAAAATTTAAAAAAAATACTACTAATAGTTTCAAAAAATACATACAAATAGGCTGAACAAGGAGAAAAACTGTCAGAAAAAGGGAATTTATCATATATGGAATGGATCATTCTGCTCCTCTCCTTACCAGTAATAAACAAACAAAAAAAACCCAAGCACTCAACACGAAACGGAGAAATGGGAAATTATAAAATTAAGCTTATTCCAGAGGAATACATGGCCTCTTATTTTTAGTGCTCTGACACTCAAGGAAATTTGGAAACAAACCTGCTAACAATCTTTTTTCTAGACTAAAGGAAAATTAATTTGCAAATCTTCCTAGAATAGTCTATTTTTTCTACCTATAATATCACATGTAACTGTACAACCTGAATTTTTTTTGCAACTATTTGCACATCATTTGAACTCATGCCACTGTTTTATTGACATTTACTGTTTGAATTGTTTTATTGATACTTACAATGTGAATAACAAGGACTTTGTCTGAATTCTTGCGCAACTTTCTACAGCATCCCTTCCACAGGCAGTCCACTCAGGCTTGTGTTAGAAAAACAAGTGGTTAAGAGTCTCAATACTCATGTAATTCCTTACTCAGGCAGGCATGACTGCGCAAAATGAAATTTATAAAACGAAATGCATGGGAGAAAATGAACTGTCAAATCTTTTCAATATTAGAAACTGAGTGTAGGGGTTTGAGCTGAAGGGAGACATACTCATTATTGATAAATTAAAAGGGAGGCATCCAGTAAAAAATGACAAATAAAATTGAAGACTTAACACAAAAACAAATTAGGCACAGGCCTGATAAATACAAAATGAACCAAAGTCTCTTTAAACAGATGTAACTTTGGTCAGGACAGCCAACCTGTGGGGCAATACGAACAATTTTTAAGGAGCGGCACAGTCATACACAACGATTTACTTCTGATCTCACCTCAGGACTTTGTGTTCTTATTGAAACGCTACACTAAAAATTAATGCCACATTCATATAATTGCATTGCAACTACAGGCTAATTACCTTTCAGTAGTACAAACCTCTCTGTAATTTCTGTGTATACTTAACAGATTTCTTTTTACTTCCATTTCCAACACCTGCGGTAGCGTTCCCTTTTTAAGGAATAGCCTAAGATTATTGAGTAAGCAATTTCAGTCTCTGTCTGTACTGTCCTTGTCACAAGATATTAGAATATTATGTGTCACAGCCTGTCAGAAAAGAGAGATTAGATTTGGGAGAATAAGAGAAATAGAAAAAAAAAATATGATATATTTTGCTGGAAAATGATGATTTAAAATCTAATTTGTGTCAGGTTTTTAATTTTTTGGGGGAGCATAATTTGTGTTTTCAATCTTATTTACAGGAAGACAACTACAGAGATCAATAACAGACTGTTGGTTTTCTATTATTGTCTTCCCAAGTCAATAACAACTTTTACTCTGGTAATTTTATTGCAAATTTTGCCTTTTTAAATGTACTAGTACACCCACTGGGTCTCTAACTTAATACCTCAAAACATAACATTTCTCTTTTCTTGCTAAGAACAAAAATAAGCTTTTATTTATTACTGAAAAAAAATAATCAGGTATTCTGTACAAGTTTCCTAACAGAAAACTGTAAGAGAGCAACAGAAAACTTGCCAGATTTATATATGATGATTGTTTCTTTTCCTTCTCCAGCTGCAAGACTTAAGTATAAGGCATGCAAGAAACAAAACGTGCAGTTTCCAGTTTTTCTGTTCTTTTTCTGCTAGTATGTGCTTGTACTCTTTTACTTCTCAAGAATGCAGAAGCCACCTTTGGCCCAGCAAAGCAGCAGTAGCTCAGGCCTTCTCCTGGCCCAGACAAGGACAATTAACACTACCTATAACGGATGACAAGACTCTTCCTTTGGAAGTCTATGAGTTAACAGACAAGCGAAATAGGGATGCTGCTAACATCACAACTTCCCTTCATACGTTCCATGCTAACTGCTCCATGCTCCTCATTCTTCTTGTGCGTCTTTAACTCTACATTAAAGGGTATTTTTTAACAGTGGTTCCATATAACTGAACAGGCTAAAACTTCTTCGGTAAGCACCCCAGGCACTCAAGCTTGTGGACTGATGCAACCTCATCAACTTCTGATCAAAGAAAAGTATCCCACTGAAACTGCCGTCTGCTGAACTTGCTTCTTGACTTTACACTGATCTTCCTGTGACATGGGAATAAGCACAATGCTGGAAAAACAATGCAAATAACACCTTAACTAAATGTTCTCTCAAGGAATCTGCAGGAGTTCCACTAAAAAGAAGTCTTTGGCCTGAGTGAATCTCTTCTTGATTTCTGCTCATCAGTGAAAAAATGGAAAAGACAAGAAAAGCCAACTCTGAATTGAACATCCCTATGAATGGTCTTGTGTGAGATTTCTGTAAGATAAACTGGAGCTTTCACAGTGGGTTTAGAAATAATCTTGTTTTGGAACCAGATATGCAAATTCTCCTGATTGATGAGATAAGCCTAATACTTACTAATTGATACAGAAAGTAAGCAACTGCTCCCATTAATAGTTATTCCAAAGTTTTAACTGGGTTTGCTACAGTTCCTTACACATCTCTTGGAAACAAGAGGAACGATTGCTCCCAGAGAAGAAAATGTATGAACTAATTAATGGTTTGGTCTGATAATTTCAACATCACCAAGATAAAAACAAGTAAGGGAAACTCTGGGCGTGCCCCACTTGCAGAAGAAAGGTGTCTTTTTACCACATGTGAGCATAAGTTACCCACAATTTCTCAACTTGGCAGATCAGCTAAATTCTAGGTTTGCTCAACAGTACTTCTTCCACCAACCCGAACCCATCTACCTTTTATTTCATTAAGATTTCACCTCACTGCTAGTTATCAAATGTCAGCTAAGACCAAGCCTTTTTCAAGAGACAGACTGATTATTTGATGGCATCTATAAGAAAAAACAGGAAGGACAAGGAGTTGCAAGAAGCTCATCTATTTAGCAAATTTACCTCTCCTTTCATTTATATATGGCCAGGAGTGTTCTATCTTTAAAAAATAAAAACAAAAAACAAAACATGTAAAAAATTCAGCTTAAGACAATGCTAAAAAGAAACCTTATCCTTCTATCCTTTCAGGGAAATGGGCTTCCATATTTTTTCAATTTATTTAAAACAATATTTCACAGACTTGGTATCCAGTTCTAACAGAGGCTCAAGAATTAAAGCAATCTCAAAAAACAAAATAAAATAAACACATCTATAACTGAGATAAAAAACAGGGCAACTAAACTCTAAACTTTAGATTCTCCAAATTCTTGTTAGGAAAGCAAATCTTTCTTTCCCAATCCATTTCATAGGAAATGTAGCCACGAACAGTGCACATTACACCTATTATTGGTTGAATGACCTAGCAAACTACGGAGGAGCATAATGCTTTGAAACAATTTCTCAGGTTTGCTTGCTGTCAACAGAAACAAATAAAAGATCACATATTGCCTGAACTTATAAAACATTCTATTCATTTCCAGTCCTGCTTTTCCATTTAATGTATTTTACTGAAACTTTAAAATACAATAAAGCTTTAAAAAGAGTCTGTATTTCTTTTGTCAGATATTTTCCTCTTGGCTTCTCTAAGCCATTTTATATGAGCTGGCATCTCAAAAGGCATGCTTTGGTATGCAGAGACTAACAGTACCACTGAACCTTCCTGACAGCCTGCCTCCCAGAAACAAGCAGACAATATCTCACCAAAAGCCCTGCTCTGAGCACTGCTCCCTTTTGCATATCAGCTACCTATCACGACATGCTATGCTACCTGTAATTCATATAATTGCACAGCAGAGAAAAACAACACTGAGAGGTACACACAAAAAGACATACTCTTTTGTTTAAGCACACAATTATTTATACAATGGTATGACGCTTTCTGTTTACATAAATGAATTTGCTTTTCACAAAATTTTTCTCTAAGTGCTGAAGACTTCAGCCTTACTTAACAAAGTAAACACAGAACAGCAACATAATACTCCTTCCTTAACAGAACAACATCAAGTCTGATACTACATGCAATGATGCAGATATATGCCTGTCTGTAGAAAACTATAGTACACCTCATGACTTAAAAAGCTTCCCAGCAGAATGTTACATTGATTTGACAAAAATAAAACATCAAACACTTCAGTTTGACACATGTTTCAGGAAGAGAAAGTTAAGGGAACTCCATTGACATCTACTTTCTAAAGCACCTCAGAATACGTTTTAGTGCTTTATAATCTGTTTAAAACAGAACATCCTTTCCTCTGTATGAATAATCAAAAATGGCCACTTTCAGATTGGAAAAATACATTTACTGCTGCTTGTGCAGCATAGCATACAGCGAATTAACTACACACTAGGCAATAAGAATCTAAAATATTCTCCGTGCTAACTGAGAAGGATGCTGTGTACTAATTAAACACTGACATGCTCTTTGACCCCAGCCATCTTCCTTTGAACACAAAGCCTCCTGTACTACCAAGTGTCAAGTCTTGCTGCTTTTCCACAGAAGCATGAGACTTGAAATACAGCAGAAATACTGCATTCATGATGCACTACAGGACAATGAGAAAAAGGACATGCGGTTATTTGTATGTTGGCTGTTACAGACATTCAGGTTAAAAAACATCCTTCATAAACACACAAATCATTTGCTCCAGTTAACGTACTTCCTCTTTTGCTTCACACTGAAATAAACTCATATTAGTGCTACTCTAACCTTCTTTTATTCACTTGTCTTTGTTTAATCACTTCACACTTCCATCACTTGATAGTTCAGCTGTTGTTTCAGTGAGATGGCCTACGACAGATTTGCTGGCAGTCTGAACTACGTGTAGGTTCTGTTCAGAATGGCATTTTCCCCAGTCCTGTTCCAGGAACAAATCTGATTTAAAGAGGAAATGCAACCGTAATGAATGTATTTTATAGATCCATTTCGAGTACATTATGATGCATCATCCTACTCTTGAGTTTCTCAATTTTCTAAATATTTGCCTTCCCCTCAGGTTTGTTCTTAATATTTTCTTAACATTGTGCACACAACAAATCTCACCTTCCAGGAGGGCTAATACCAGCTATGCAGTTTTGCACTGAGGATGCATATTCATAACAAGAAACACAGCACAAATACTTTTTAGCTCATCTAGCCCCCTTAGAGTTTACAGATGCCCTCTCCCCTCATGCTAGACTAAAACAGACTTTGAAGAAGGTAGATGGTAAATCTGCGTTCTGACAAAACATTTCTGACACTCCAATAATTAATGGTTTTCTCCCTTCGATGCCCATCCATATGATCGTTCACATTGCCACTGACTCAAAGCAGTCTCCTCCCACATATTCACAGTGGATTAGGAGTTAGATTTGAGTCTTTCAGCAGGACTGCCACAAACAGCTTTGCTTCTGGGTGTTTCTTAAGTGGAAGAGTGTGGTAACACAGCAGCAAACACTAGGGTTACTTTTCAGACGTCAGGACTACAGAATTTTCTGAAGGTGACACTGTAATGAACACTGATGTGTCTACCTGTGTAAGTACGGACATGTAGCTCTTTGCAAATTGTGATCACTTGTTATCCAGTTAGTGCCTTTGTGATAGGCTTATATTGAGTATAATTACCTTGAGTAACCAAAACATCCAAAAGAAAAAAAAAAAAATCTTGAGCCCAAGCACTCCAAGCACTTGTGCATCCATCTGGACAAGCAAACACCACCACACAAAACGATGTGCTTTGAATTGACAGGATGCATTGCTACAGAATAAACATTAAGTAATTCTTCTTTAAAGCTCAAGATAGACTCTGAATTTCAGTCATGGCCAACTGTCTCCTAAAATATGCAGCTTTCACAGTGACAGTACGTCTCCCCAAAGTTACCTGGATCAGATGTTTAAAGGGCAGGGGCCGTGGCGAGACCATGAAGTAACTTTCCAGCTAGCAGCCAATTGCAACAAAAGTTATCAATTTGCAGAAGCCTGAAGGATATTAAATACCTTCTCATTTTTGAAAATTAGTTACTTGGTAGGAAGGGAAATCCAAATCAGCACCCTGTCATTGAGAACACAATCGTAACACAACTTCTGCTACGCAGTAAGGGACTGCCAGGTGTTTAATCAAGCTGTATGCACAGCTGTACATAGGCTCATGAAAGACAGAACATAAATCCTGAGGAAACTGGGCTTCATTAGCTCTGCTAAAGCAGACTGTGGTAACACGAGTACATGAAACTGAAGTTTACTGTATAAGAAATCGGGCCAATCTCCTTCACAGTATCTGCCCCCATGCACACTTGAGAAAAATACTTTCATTCCCTTCCCTGGTTATAACCTGCGTTTATCGGAGAGCTCTGTTATTTTCACTAGTCTCTTAGCACACAGGTATTGAATTTTCAGATTTCTTTCTAGATTTATCTGATTTATTTGACTGTAAGGCTATATGCAAAATAATTTTTCTCCCTTTTTGTCTCTAAACAAAAGTTATTGCTCTATCTGAGAGCAAGCAAGGTAAAAAAATAAGTTTAGAACATTAAAAAAATTAAAGCAAGCACACGACAGAAGGAAACTGTCAACAGCAACAACAGAAATCAGAGTAACTACAGCTCACTGCTTTGATAAACTTGAGAACACTCACAGTTTATAGAAATTTAGCTCTCCAAGGAGCCAGGAGAATAATATCTGCCATGGCAACCAAACAGAGCAGTCTTCTGGCACCTCCTGAATGAGCATTTAGGAGGAGATTAATTCAATACTCCGAATGATGAAAGGGCTCTTGAGATCCATAACTGTCTCCCACAAATTACCCTTATTGTACAACTGGATGTTTAGAACAGATTGCACATTATCTATATTGAACTAGAGCTTTCACAGCAAATTTATACGAAATAGATTAAGCCCACATGATGTGTCACACTATTTTCACCCACTCTTTTCGGTGCATTTACAAAAATTAGTATTTTATTAAATGGATCGCTGCGGTTTTGCAGGATTTATTTTTAAGCTTATTTATATTTAGAAGCTATTGTAAACCTTTTTACTATACAACTTTGAAATTTCTGAAAACATGTAAAAGCATAAAAAGCTACAAAAAATAATTTACAGTATAGTATATACATAGACAGCAGAAAGACTGCCACATAAGTAAGCATTGTCTTTTTTTATGCATTTCATGTTTCACATACATAGTAAATTCAAGTGATGGCAAACCTCAGTAAATAATTTTGCATCTTCCTATTCAAATCATTCATTTTTTTCAGCAAATGCAGCACCCGATGAGCACCAGACAGCTCACTGAGGACAAGTAGCTTTTAGAGAACGTTTCAGAAGAGAATATTAAACATCTAGCTGCTTCATCACGATCTAAATTACTATGGAATTTAGCCTCCCAGGACTAAAGTAATTTAGTATTTTGTTTACTGATTTCCTTATACTACAAACAATCACACTGTATGACTTACAAAATGGAAGAAATGTGTAATAAAAGAAGATTTGTAGTGTACAAACTATTTCAGCATAAAAGATCTAGTCAGCTAGTTTTAGGAATGCAAAAGCATGCATTGTCTCTTCTGAGACCACTATAATAAGTTCTTCTCCACGGTTGTTGTTCTAGCAACATTGAAGACATAGTACTTCACTTAGTATATTAATATCTTGCCAGTTCTTTGCAGATATACCCAGTAATAATGAGTAATACCCAGATTGCATTGACTGCCACAGAAGAGATACACCTGAAAATTAGTGTTAACCAGTCTGACCTTCAAGATTAAAGATAATAAATATAATTGATTTTGTTTTGTATTTGGCCACTAGATTACTCGATACAACAGTAAGAGGCTCCTGGCTGAATACAGAAAGCCTCTTCTCCTAGTCTCTAGTAAATTCTTATAAAGAGATGGTATATTATTTAGTAAGTATTGCTAACTACTATTCAGAAACATTTAAGATTTCACACAATGAATAAAATATTAAATTTACAAAGTAAAAAGTCTAAAAACCAGGGGAAACTAAAATAAAATTAGTATATATAATTTTTAAAGCAGCCTTGAAATGAAAGGTGAACTCTTCAAGAATTTCCAAAGGCCACACATAATTTTTAGTGACATACAGTGGAAGTCAGACACTTAATCTGCTAGACCACTTCTGAAAATTAGTTTGGGTTTTTGATTTCATTATCGTATATTATTTCTGCAAAATCCCTATCTTCAGAACTCAGAATATGTTAGGGCGTCAACATAGAAACAAAAATTAGTGAGTACAATTACAATTCTGAAGATCCAAGTTATGTAGAACTACCATTTATTTGCAAATGAGGTGATTCTTAATTTACACTGCTTAAGTGTAGACTGTACTCTAGAAGGAACTGTGTATCGTGAATAGCAAACAGCATGTAAATCAAGGAGCAACAGTCAGGCTCTAACCAGGAAGGATTTGCTTAGCCATGAAACAGCAAAAATAAAAACAAATTTAGGTAAAGCAGCCTCACTCACTATCAGCTAACTTATCACAGATGGAGGTAGGAATAAAAATAAAATCATACTGCAACCCTAAATAAGGATCCAGGACACAAGGGGCAGAACTGTGATTTGGCAAGTTCCCTTCAGTTTACTATTTCTCACTTGAGTCTCACTTTAAAATGACTATATCCCATTACAAGCCTTCAGTCCCCATTTTTGTTTTGATAATTAAGACTGTTTAAGTGTTAGAAGGTCTTTCAAAGCATCACAGGAAAAAAAAAAACAAAAAAAAACAACTAAACAACTGTGGGTTAGATCTCCTGGGAGGACAAGGCTCTTGAATCCAATGGAGTTAGGCTCATTGCAGCTGAAGACTTTTGTTCTTCTCAACTTGTAAAAAGTAATGAAGTAATGAAGTGAAACAGATTTGTGCATTTCTTTAGGCTCAATGGGAACGCTACACAGGTTTTAATACCTGTATTTTAGAAAACAATTGAGGCTTTCAAAATTATTACAATGATAGCTCTCAGAGATGTATATCTGATGATTAATAAACCTCCCAAACAAAACAATCTTTTCTGTATAAAGAGAATTAAATAGGTTACAATTTCAAGTTAATATTTCCATGGAATTAGAAACTGTAATTTGAAAAATATGTCTCAAAGGATTTGCAAAAGTGCTTACATTATTTAGTAAACCATTTCTTCCCAATTCAACTGCCGCAAGATCATTATTTTCCAAATCTACCATTCACTTTACAAACAAGCTAGACAACCTCCAAAATGTGTTAAGAATTTTAATGTGCACATTCATGAAATAAAACGCCTAAATAAAGAGCAAAGAATCGTTCACAAACTTGCAACCTGTCCCAATGACAAATTGCTTTGTCCCCCCATCAGTTGAATCTTTTCTCCCTGAATCTTTATGCCTGCATTCATCCCTCCTTCTCTTACAAAGCAAAGGGAAGGGGTGGGAAGGGAAAAAAACACAAATGTCATTGTTAAAATAATATTTCTAGTTTGTCTCTTCGATTTTACAATATTTCTCTCTGACTTACTATTCCTTTGCATGAAACTAACTTCTTCTGACTTTCAGAATTTTTGTAATCAAGTCCTCCTCATCCACTTGCTCCATTATGGCATGGAGAAGCTAACTCTTCTCACCCCTTTACCAAGGAAATGCTATCTTTGCTAGCTTGCTTTTCCCTGAGAAATCATTGTTCTTTCATGTCGTCACACAGGCATGAATAGCTCTCCATGAACATCTGTAAAGTACACGGGAAAAAAAAAAATCACTTCTGATGTATAAAGGACATTGCATAAAACCATGATCAGGCATTAGTGAGTCATCATGATCATATCTTCCAGGGGGACTGAGAGCTATTCATTAGAACTAATGGTGATTAGATGTGTTGAAATACCTGTTATTTTTTCTCCACACCCTCCAGAGCCTAATTTTTGCTCTAATATTGTACTTTAATGTAATAAGTGTTAGATAATCCTAGCTATAGATATCACTACTTGTCTTCTATAGTAGTCACAGTGAGAAATTAGACACACAGCGCGAACTGCAACATATTTAGAATATGGTGTTGGGTAGGGTACGTACTTTGTAGGAGTGAGTTCTTCTCGTGACCAAGCGAAGATGTATTGAGAGTTACACAGCACATCAGGAAAGTTCTATAGCACCAGGTATTGTGAATGACAGCAAAATCTACATTTAGTAAGATGTTCTCCAAAGCCAACCTTGTCACTTAAGCACCTTTCTTGTCCTTAGGATGACAGCTGATTGTTGCCTTGGAAACAAAGCCTGCTCTCTACCCTGTTCATTTAAGGGGATTCAGTCAATTTGAAGACAAAATTCCAATTGCTAATTTTCTACCTGCCACGGGTACAAAAGTTCTTAAGATTAGAGCTGAAGGAGTTTGCTTGTAATAGCTGTTCTCTATTTTGCCAGTTTCATTCTTCCGACAAGAGTGTACCTCTATTTTTTTCCCACTGCTCTTTCTCAAACTCCATCATTCTCACGTGCTCCTCTGCAGGAAATTCAATTCCTTACTTCCTTTCTGTGTAAGAAGGTGTTTATGATAACAGAAGAAGCAAACCCAAAAGTGAAAATGGAAAGATCTTAGGCATAAACAAACAAATACGCGGATACAAATAATTCTGGTCCTAGCATTCTGTAAACTGAACCAAGATATTTCTAAATAAAACAAACAGGATGAGGAAAAAAACCACCAGCTATGCTCTATTTTAATGCACACAGTTTGTGTGTGTGTGTTTGTTTAGATAAAGTGCATGCAAAAAAAAACGAGGAGTACCGCCTGAAGAGACATTCCATTCAGTTATTTCAGTCAGGCCACATTGTTTAAATACGACTTAATGAAAGACACAAGCAGACGCTATAAAGCAGGATCTTTGATAGGGATGATACTCACATTTTCTGAAGCTCAAATTCAGCCTTGTGTTAATACGCCCCATTATTCAACCTTAATTAAATTTTGACAGATCTCATTTTGTCCTTTATTTGCTCAAAATATAAAAGCTCTCATTTTCAAGCAGGATTTATATTATGGACCAAGCTCTTAGCCAATGTCTCTCTGTGAAGATACTCATACTTTACCCTCAGGGAGACTTGTCTCCAGATTCTCCGTGTACAGTTAACAGAGAGGAGGTAGGTTCCGGCACAGATGGCTTGTAACTCAAAGTTAGGTTCCTGTTCTGAATTTTCTTTCAGAGGAAACTTTTTCTACTTATCTTCTTCAAGTAGCAGGAGCCTAGCATACCTAAAGCAAATTCTCCCAGTATGCCTATATGATATTCTGTGCAGATACAGCACTGAGGATTTTTGCTTTCACTAGAGACTGTACTTCTGTTTACTTTTAATTATATTAGCTACCGTATCAAAATGCTAGTGCTATGCAAATATTTCCAAGTAGTTATAACGGTTTTACACTGTTAAAATAAATTTTCTTCTTCACAAGCAAGAGGCTCCTGAATCGTATACCGATCCGCTGACCTCAACAATTTAGGGTGTATGGTAAATATCTGTACACATGGATACAGCAGGCATCGGGATTGTCCTTAGATGGTACAGAAAAGCTGTTCTTTGTCCAACAGCCAAAGCAGCTAACAACTTTACCCTACAAAAGTGCAAGAATTTTTTTTATCCAGTAGCATGCATCTTCTCAAAGCAATACAAGTATCAAGCTCATTGCATTTGTGCAATGATGCTTTTATTATTTTTGAGCCATCTTTGGAAAATAAGATTGGACTGCTTCACACAGTTTACAGATTCACAATGTTCAAGTTATTTTTCTTTTCCCTTTTAATAGTGACAAGGCACAACCACATAGCATTCATCATCCATCCAGGCTTCAGAGACTGTGGTTTCCATTCAGCTGTAAAAAAAATTAAAAAAAGAAAAAAGAAAGAAAACACAAAACACTGGCTTGTCCCTCTTACAACTGCATTCTCTACTCTCAGCCACTGAAATTAAACCAGACTCTACAACAATATTCCAGGGCTTAATCTATCCAAATATAACAAAAAAAATTTCTCATGACCAACCTAGCCTTTCTAATCAAACTGCAGAACTTGTATCTCAGAGCCACATGAAAGTGAAGGTTGTTTTACAAGCAGTGGAACAGCCCGTACAGATAAAGCTGTGTTTCCACATCAGCTTTTGCAGTACCAAGCCCATAGGCTGCATATATACTCAAAGGGGGGAGCAAAACAAAAACCAACCCACAAATATTAAAGAAAGCCTGAAATTATAAATAATAATTGAATAAAACAGCTGCAGAATGATTCAGTATCACAATTACTATCGAAATGGTTACTGACAGGTTAAGTCAGTATTACAAAAAAAACAATAATAACGGGCATAAGGTTATGTACACAGCCATATGCACACGCAGGTGGACAAGGACACGCATACATACAGAGGAGTCAGCACATGAGAAAAATAAAGATGCACTTCAAACAGAAACAAGAGAATTCAGTTAACACTTCAGCAGATGATGGCAGGAATTGCTCATTAATTTTTCTACTGGGAAGACACTGAAACTGCTTGATTTTGGTATCAATGCAAAATTAAAAATCAAATGAAGGCATGTCTTAGAAGCATGCCATATGCAGCTACCTTTCCTGTCACTCCTCCACCTCCCTCCACTTTGAATTTCAGGTTTGAACATTCAATTTTGTTTTCACGAGGCTTTCTTTCCACATCAGAACATTCTGTTCTCATTGAAATGAAGGCCTTGAGAACAGAGTATTTTGAGAGCTACAACCAAAATGTGTGTATAATGAGTGTAAAGTAAATACAATTTAATCTAGTTGAGAGGCCCGAACATTTTATTGAAATACTGAATATTTTGATGAGTGAACAGTACAATTCAGAATAGATTCTTTTATTCCACAGTTCTTTGTTTGTGTCCTAATAAAATCAATATAAACAAACTGCCTAGTGGATGGAGCAAGGCTAGCATGGGTACTTAAATGACTTTTTTCAGACCGTTTCTTTCCCTGGATTAATTCCGTTGTCACTGTGTGTAGAGCTGTGGACCACTCATAGTGGCAAATAAATGGATGTTTTCAAAACACTCGCTCTATAGGGACTTTAAAAATTCCTAACAACCGATTAGAGCTCAGGGTGAACTGCAACAAGGCAAAGAGTACATTTATTATATCGGGGTCATGAAACTCACTGTGCTATAGCCTAACAATGGCTTTCCCATGGAGGTCATAAACATTAAGTAAAACAAAGAAATGCAAAACTGAAAACATCAATAGAGTCTACACACAAAATGAACAAAGACAAACACCCTTTCAGAATAAAGCACGCTGCACAAAATAAGAAGAAAAATTGGTACAAAAGTTGACAGATTAGGAAGGGGAGGAGACCATTTTTAAACCAAACAATCTCCAAAAACTACATTTATTTATAGTCAGGGACTCTTTTTGTCAGATAAAGGTAAGTCTGGCTGCAGATTGGACAGAACTAGAAGATGGACTTAAATCGTTTGGCCCTTGTTTACCTACAAACTGAATACCAAGGACACAATATTTTCCTTCAACTGGTTCTTTAACTTATATTGCATGGATTTTGCTGTCGATACACTTGACACCCATAATGTGATATGGCTGTCCTTAAGTCCCAGCTGGAGAAGGAACAACCAGCTCCCCCTTTCTGTATCAATAAGGAGCCAGCAAGACCCACAACTCTGAAGATGCAAAGAATTCGGGTGCGTTGTAAGATGAACGTAGACTACACACCTTGAAAAACAACCCATTACTTACTACAACAGGTAAATAATTACTCTTCTTTAATTAACTGTCCATAGAGGCCCCTCTCTCAGTGACTACCCATCAGTTATCACATGCACTGGAGGTGTGCATGAAATGTTATATTTAGGCAGAACAGGGGCTGCAGGCTGGTTTCACGGGGCAATCTTCCTAGACATGGGAAGTCAGAACAGATTTGTGTATTTTCCTCGAGGAAAACACTCAGTTTGCACCACACTAACAAAGCAAGGAGGAGTCACAAACTGGTAAATGAGATCCTAGCAACAGTAAGGCGACAACCTGTAAGTTTCGTGGCACTAATGCAGGAAAATGGGCTGCTTTCCTACGGCCAAACGTTCCTTCACAGAGGTAATGGAAAGCTGTGCTTGCTGCAGGACGAGCCAACAGGCTGACCCAGCAGAAAGCGCTTTTCACAGGAAGTTAGTGGTTAACATGAGACTGCCAACAGGCAGAATTTCCTACATTTCACTTAGCAAGTCAGGCTCCATAAAATTTTGTTCTTTGTTTCGTGGACAAGAAGGTTGTGAACTGAATCTCCCCCACTTCTGAAAGACATTTTGAGAAGACGCCAAGAGATGAAAGAGAGCACTCCTTGCACATCTGAATCAGACCTTTCCAATAACTCAAGGAGAAGAGAACACCTTGTAGAGCTATCATCTGTTACTTGTTAGAGTTACTGGATACAGTGATTTCAACCATTTAACTTCTAATATAAATTAAATCTGGCACATTGTGAAGAAGGTGCTACTGCTATCTGACCAAAGAATGAGAGTCATGCTCTTACTGCTACCATTAAAACGTGCTACTCCGAGTGGAAAAAGGTTCATTATTAAACACCTTTTGATCTTGCTCTTAAACCATGATGAATTAAAAAGGCCTCCACAGATTTTCTCCACCTTAATTTTTTTCCCCCTAGAGAAATATCTATACTTCTCTTTGCAAGAGAAGTCCAGTTAAATCTTCAGAAGATTTTACTAGCAATATCAAAAAAGCTAACAAAAGCTGAGCTACAATTCTCTTTTCCAAATTAAAAGCAAAGAAATGCTTAACTGATCTGTATGTGAATAATGAATGGGTCCCTCTAGCTGGGCCTAAAACCTCCCGACCATTTCAAACAGTATTGAATATATATATTGAAAAATATATTTAAATGTATATACCTCTGCAATACAAGGTATCTAAGCTGCTCTTTTAAACTGATATTCACTTAGTCAAAGGAAAATTCAATTAATTTCTTATCTGATTTTGTTCTTCCACGTCATTCTATTTCTGCTGAATGTAGTCGTATGTACATCTCCTGCAAAACTGCTGCTACTAGCGTAGAAATAATTTCGATGCACATTTCTGAAGTGTGCTCTCCGTTTCTCTGCTGGCTTCAGGCGAGCGGTGGCTCGTTCTGGAAGAACAGCCAGTGACCCCGAGCACCAGGGAGCCCTTATGTAATGTGCTTATACACCTTACGTAACTTCCATATACTGTGACAGCCAAGTGATCTCCGGGATATTTGACGAGCCGACAGCTCTTCATTTCCAGCTCTCATTACCTGGCTTTTAAGGAGATATTCAGAAGAAAAAAAACTACCAACAACCCCTGACCTCCCTTGATTACATACACTAATGGCATTGCACCGACTAACAGCTGAAACAGATGAGTCCTCTGCTGTTCAGACATTTTCATGTATATCCCCTCCAAATAAAGCCAACATTAGAAAACCACAAGTTATGTTTCCTGACTGGTATCAATGCAAAAAACGAGACACTTTGCTCTTAAGAAAGTTCCATTTGTCTTTTCTAGAGTAATTGTACAGTACACAATGCTTACTTTTTTTCATCGTGTTTGCTTATAATTATTTACAGCTTGCAGAAAACATAATTTGTAAAAATATTTATTTTAAAAAAACTCAAAATGTGAATTACTTGAAATCACACTTTCTGGTTAGCAAAAGCACACTCCTAGCACACTGACGTAACAAAACGTCCTCCTTTTGCGCCAGTATTATTATATTTACACTGACATATTACAAAAAGTATTGAGTAATATTGTATTTGTAAGTATAATACAACTAGCATTTTCCTTAAGTGTCAGCTGTAAGCAAGTAGAAGCACTACCTTAATCTTGCCATTTAAGTTGGGGCCTTAATTGTGAGATTACCACTCTTTAAAATCGTCAACAAAACCACAACACAGAATTTGAATTTAGAAAGTAGCATTTAACTGTAGCATGCCTAGAAACACTGGACAGAGGACATAAAATAATTTGGCCTAAAAAAAACTAAGAGGCTTTGGGCATTAAAACAGACTCTCAAATGTTTATCTTAGTGCAACAGTTCTGCCCTCAGAGCTACCCACTACGATTAATGTTTTCTGGAAAACATGATGCACACAATACATGAGTAAACAGATGGTAACTTTTAAATGCATCTACTCCAGGGAAAAGTGGCTGCTTGTAATTAGCTGAACTTTTCAAAAATTGCCTATTGTGACTATAAAGATGCCTTTAAGAAAATAAAGGCATGCAGTAGTTACCAAGGAAAGATGTAACAATTCCTATGCAGAAAGCATGGGCTGCAGAAATTCAGCTATAGATTACAGAAGTGCTGCCACAACTCCATAATGAAGATGTCCCCTTGAAACCCAAGGAATCACAAACTGAAGAAAGATTCAACCACTCAGGATTTGAGTGCATTGGTCATAAAACAAAGACCTGACTCTTCTACACATAACTGCCTAAAAAAGACAATATAGCCAATAATGGAATAATTATTTTAAATTTATATTTATAAATCAATTTATATTTTAGATGTAAAATACATTTTTATATGAGCAACAGGTGAAAATAC
The DNA here is from genome assembly GCF_040182565.1 of Anser cygnoides. NCBI lineage: Eukaryota > Metazoa > Chordata > Aves > Anseriformes > Anatidae > Anser > Anser cygnoides. Next base: position 44,736,422 of record NC_089874.1, on the reverse strand, counting down.
CTAAATGTATTAAGTAACATAAACCTATTCATCATCAATACAATACTTCCTTCCACTATAAAGTCACCAGAGTTTGGAAGGTGGTCTAAGTGCTTCAGTCCCATGTGATAAACCTAACTTTAGGTTGTGTTTTTTGTTTGTTTGTTTTTTATTTGTTATGCAGTGTTACAATGCATCTGCATACTTCAAAGACAAAACAGGCCATGAGATCAATCACCATCAACTCCTGCATATGTCATCTAACGATAACTATCAAAATGAAAGTTCTCAGACTTCTCATTTTTTTGGCAGATTAAACAATGCTCCACCAGAAAAGAAAAAGAGAGACCAAAGTACACTCAGGGCAACAGCCCTGTGGTGGAAAGAAACAGTAGGAATAGTGATTCATGCAGCATGCCATAGCAGAAGATCGAAAGCTAAAAGAACATTGCCAATTTTTATTTTCCCAAATCTAGTCATCTGTCTGGCTCCCGCACTGTTATTAGAAAGGTAACCTTGCTTCCAAGAAAGATTTGAGCCACTTCACATTATTTGGCCATTTATGCATAGGAGAAAAAAAAAGGGAATTATCTAAAACCTTGAAGCACAAGTTTTGAGTATACTCATTGTCTTAAAGTAAATTTGCAAGTATCATTAACAAGTTAAAAGTAAATCAGGCAGTCATATTTTCCACAAAGCTCATAAAATAAAATTATGGAAACTCGAATTCACAGATTCCAGAAGCCAAAAGGATCTCAATCATAATTCAGTCAAACACCTCCTCTCATATATAAAAGCTAAAGATTTTTTCTACCAAACCTGATTAAAATACATTGACTGGGAAAAAAAAATTAAAAAATAATTTAAAAAAAAATCAACCCATGTCCTTCATACCAAGAATAATGAATTGTAGCTCTTCTTGACAAAAGAACATTGTGGATCCTAAAGCTAAAAATGGTTCAAACAGAGAAAGAACATCAAGGAATAGAAGACCACTAAAGAATACAAAGAAATTGCACCTGGCTTAGAAATCAGAGCTGAAAAAAATCACTAGGAAGTAGGAGAATTTTAGGAGGATGCACAACACCCACTTGCCATGTTTTCCTGCTCTTTCCTAGACATTTTTTTGTGGCCGCTGGTAGATATTGCATGCCATATTTGATAAATGTTTCTTTTCCCCCTAATACAGCTGTTCCTGATAGGCTCAGTATCAGGATATCAGTATCAGGCAGGCAATTTCTAATTACAGCCATTGGGCCGCAGTATATTTTATCAAAAACGTTGAACCCCAAGCCAAAACCCAAATGCAGTATGTTATTCAGCTGTGGGACCTGAGTGGCTCCTAGGAGACTGTAATTCGACTAAGAGTCAGTCACCTGCACTGCCTGCCAGGTGGGTGTCTCCAGTAAGACACTTCAAGAGCCAGAGGCTTGCAAAACCTGAAAGCTCCTGCAATGCAGTCTTTTTCTGTCTAGCACTGGAGAAGGAAGAGCAACAGTTCCACCCATCCTCAACTGGATGAAAGGATGAGGCAGAGGAAAGTTAATGTTTTACGATAATTCATTGCTAACACTGAAAGGGTTCAAAGAAGGAAAAAAAAAATGTCATCCTGATGGACATCACCAGTGCAGAGCAGTAGCTGCAGAGCTAACTGCACAAACTATCACTGCGTATGTGTCAGGCATTCAGGTCATACAAGACTGGGTCCAGCCCAGGACGGTCAGCAGCCTGTTCTTCACAAAAAACACACTCCTTACCAGATTGAATCTCAAACCATAGTTGCAGCAGAAACTATCAGGAAAGAGTGCTGGGTCTAAATTCAGGAGGGGACAGACTTAAACGTCTCCAGAACAGGTCTCCTCCCTACTATGCAACACAGTCCTTGGCTGTACTGAGGGATGTTGACACCTCTTGTGAATTAAGAGAAAATGTTCTGTATCTGAGTACTTGACACTGTTTCCTTCTTGTTTACTTGTGTGTGTGTGTATATGCATATATATGTGTGTGATTATAAAAAAAGCTGTAGTCTACCATTTAAATACAGCATCTCTTTAACTTGCATGCTTAGGCCAGCAACACAGACTGCAAAATGGCAAAAATACAGAATGAACTGTGTGAACAAGTACTAATCTTTATCTTGTCATCTGAAAGTCACCCCTCCCAATGTATTTTCAACTACATCAACTCTTTAAGTGCTGAGGGGAAAAAACAGAATTAGATATTAGAAAGTGAGAGAAGCAATGGTCCATGATACCACCTTTATAAAGTACTCCATGGTGAAAGTGTGAAAAATATCTGTATAAGAACTACTCTAACATAAAAAAAAAAATGTGCTACTAAGTCTTATGTACAGTGTATTATTTATGGAAATTGTGCAATTTAAACAAAATTTATGCATATAAAACACAATGTTACTCCTATGCTATTCAGACAAGAAATTGCATATCATTTCAGAAAAAAAAAATTACCATAAAATATATAGCAAAGACTTGCCTATTTGGCATGCCTGTAAGCCACCCCAGTGATGTGGTAGATACAGAACAGAGTGCTATTCTTCATGCAACAGGAAGTATGAGTATTCAAGGCACCATGAGCAGGCATTGAGACTTCCTACATTCAAAATGAATAAAAACCCAGAGGCTGGATAGGCAACATGTATCATGTTTGAAACTTGTTCTTAGAATTGCCGTGATCAGTCTGTGCAAACACTCTGTCAGGGAGCAAGTGTCATCACTAGCAACACATGGACATCAACACACCCCCCCTTCTTTTTTTTGTCTCTTTCAGGAATTCTGTGTACTGCTTTTTGATCTCCAGGGGGTCTCAGAAAGAGTTTTCCCTGTAGACAGGATGACAGAGAAGCCACCTTAAAAAAAATGAAGAGTTGATTTTCTTTTTACTGGGGGTGTGAAGCACTTTTTGCAACCAATACTCCTTTGTTTGTTTAAAAATCACCTCAAATTCTTTTAAGTATCATAAAGAGAATTTCAGTACCAAATCACGGTAAGTATAATCTTTTGGGATTCTTTTCTTTTGAAGTGATTTTGACAAGATGAGATTTCGTTTTGTCTCTTGCTCTATTACTTCACCTTCTTAGCAATAGGTGCAGCAATTATTCAAAAGTCTGCAACTGCAGACACACGAATGTCCTTTTGAAAGCTGGTAAACACAGTTCCTGAAATCGACTCTGGCCATGTGTTTCACTCTCATTTGTATGGGAAGTGAAACAGTCTCTCCCCTTGTATTCAAACCAGTTCATATATAATTGGGATCCCCCACGGGTTCTGAAACTCTGAAAGCCTGATATAACTGCAGCATTGTACTGGTAGGAACAACTTTAACCTAGTTTTATCCTATCCCCTTACTCCAGGTTTCTTTGTTGAGATCACTCCTTGTCAATGATCCGGGATGTCAGGCAAAAAGCAAGGACTAAACTAACTGATGTTCATTCCAGCACCAGGCTCCAGATCAGGACTTGAGAAAACTAAAACCAGTTACCTTTCCAGGGTGACTTAGCTGTTACAGAAACATAACTGAATGGATAGTTTCACCCTGGAAACAGTCACAGAGAACAGACGGATTGCTGGAAAAGGAAATTACACCAGCATCCCAGTAGGGGTACTGTTTGCTTCTTTTGCCTTTGAGAGAGTGCAAAGGTATCAGTTACCATCAGATTTTATTTATTTAAAAGTTTGTACTGATACAGTTGACTGTCAATGGTCACATATTCAAACGTTTAATTCATCTATAAACCAGGCAGACACAGTGTCATCTCACTGTCAGTTGGAAAGTCACAAATGGGGACACAAAGCCTTCTCTCTCAAATTATGGGCTTTTTTTTTTTTTTGAAGGATCATCATTTATTTTGGTTTTGCTAACACTTTTACATTAAATGGAATTTCCAAAGAAAGGACCAGAATTAAGGAATTCATGTTTAAAATACACTGGCAAAACTATGTGTGAAGACAGCTTGTTCTCCTATAGGGTGCAAGTCTCCCTATGTTTAAAAAAATGTGTTATGATAATATAATGAATCTTGCATTACATTTGTATTATATCCCTGCAGCTACCAACTGCATGCAAATGGCATATTATGACATGCTTGGAGGCATTCTGACTATTCACGGGGGAGAAACTGCATTTGCAAAGCTAAATTAATAAGTTTGGGCTCTTAAAAAAATGCAACAGTAAACAACAATTATTAGCAATGGTTCTATTTTAACATCATCTGTGAGTTATGTCTGATTATACAAACCAGTAAACCAGTATAGCCTTAAAAAAATTGCGGCCACACATTTTTGCTGGAAAAAGTGAGACTTCATTTAAAAACAGTAATGCTTCTCCCCCAAAAAATATAACTTTATTTTTGGGGGGTTAAAACATAAAGTGGGTGTTTTATTTCATCTCGTTCTGTTTTAACTTAAATTCATCATCTGAGCTCAAGTTTCACCGGGCTTTTTGACTGGCTGTCTTGCACATCTTTGACTAGTTGAATGAACTCTTTTCATCTCTGCTATTTTGTCTCTTCTGACTGCCTGCAGGCTTGCGTTTGCTCAGCATTGCCAGCAAGCACAAAATAAGCTTCTGCTTTTAGTATCAGCAGTGTTTTGAGGGTAGTCCTGAAGCTACGTATCATCCTTTTTGAGCCCTCTAATTCTAGTAATTATAACACTGAATGAGTTCCCATTTTGCAAGATAAATAAGCAAGATGTTAAGCACTAACAACTCATGCTCTCTCAGTGTTAAGTAGTAAAAAAAAGGATCTTCTCCTCCTCCTCCTCCTCCCACAAAAAAAAAAGACATTTCTGAGGCTCACTGCCAGTTCAAACAGCTATGTTGACCCATCAGTCACATTCGGAGACATATGACATGGAAGTGGTAAAGCTCTGCAAGAATAGCAGCTTGCAGTGGTACAAGCAGCAGCAAAGATGCTGCCCAATGCAGAAGAGCCTTAAGTTAGAAGCATTTCTGTTTTGTTCTGACCTACAGAAGGTTGTTCTCAGGGAACTAAGAACTCCAACAGGACAGTGGCCAGATGGGCCAGCAGACTTACGCTTGGTGTATACTCAACGTGATTAGTGCTAGCAGGGTGGACACAGGTGAACAGATGGACACACTTCTTCAGAGCGGGTGCTGAAAGACTTCACTTAGCAGAAGGAAAAGGTATTCCTGTTAAAAGACACTGGCCACTGAGTGCTAGAACACCTTGAGGAAGGAAACTAGAGCACAGGGATGACAGGACTTTTATAGATTGGCTCCCCTTGGAGGTGAAGAGGGAACTGGGAAGGGATGCATGGTACAACAACAACAAAAACCTCCACACCTGCATTTCTGCTCAAGCTTAATCACTGTTTGTCTTTTTTCCCGTACAGTTATTCTGACAAAGTGAACTCTTTTACTAATATTTATTTCTACTTTTATTGTTGCTATCAGCGCTATGTTTATTCTGATGAGATAGTGAAAGACATGCTGTAAGGAAAAGCATCTTTATCTAATTCAGAAAATTCAGACCTTCAATGCAAAAGAACCATTAAAAAAACTTTTTTTTTTTAATATCAATAAGTTTTTGTTTTCAGAATACTGATTCTGTCTAAGTAGCTGCACTTTGTGAAGAGATACACCATTCCCCACTATTTAAAACTTTCATTTTCCTGAAAAACAATAATAAAACCTGTTGGAGTTCTCTCAGTATTTCATGCTCAGAATATAACTGCATGAATAATTATTTTTCCTCAATTTGTTTCTGATTTGGTTTGCCTGGGTCTAGTTTCAGTGTAGAATGAAGTTATTTCTTCTAATGTTTGTCTTTGTCAGCAAACAGTAATATTGGGAAGATCTCATAGTACCTGAAAACATTACTGTAATCTAGCCCACAAAATACAAGATATGCTGTTTAATGCGTGGTTTACTTGTGTTTCTGGAACTTGGTCTTTTTTAAGGATAGATTGCTGACACATCTCCAATCATGAGGTTGGACCCTTTTGTCTATTCATCAAGCTGTGTCCAGAAACCAAAATGCTTATCCACGTAGCTTTTAATGTCACTAGAACACTGCCCTGAAAAGCTGTGTCGTCACACTAGTTTTACAGCGCTGGGATTCACCTACACACATGGTCATTCCTGAACCACGTGAGAATTAGCTGAGCGTTCCCTTGCTGCTTGCAGGCACACCTATATTTGGTCTCTCTTCCTAAAACAGGATTTAGACCAAACAACACAGCATGCTTCTGCACTTGCAAGAAATAGTTGCGACAGAGACGAGTACAGCAATGAAGCAAAGCGAAAAGAGTTTTAAGTACCTCACCCCACTTTAGAGTTAGCTACTTCCTTATGACGGATTATGATGCTCACCAAAGGGCCCATCATCCCAGCAGCAGACAGTACCCATTTCTAGTTGCCCAGCACCCAGGCTTCCTTCCAGGTGACAAAAAAAATAAGACAGAACTTTAGGTATTGTGAACAGCATTGCTTCTGCTCTTTTTCCAACAATCTTTCACCATGTGCTCCTTAATCCTCTGTTCATGTGCTCCCATTAACTTTATTTACTGCCCCCCACCCCAAAAAAAAAGACAAAAAAAAAAAAAAGTCTAACAAGTCTTGCCCTGAAGGACAAAAGGGAAATCTGAAACAAAGTCCACAGATGTAAAACATTCCCCAGTTCGGATTCAGAAAAGTTAAAGTGTTTTGTCTTAAGTTAAAAATATGATACATTGAGTGTATCATATTTTCAAAAGAGATCAAATTATTACAACCTATTCAACAGTCCACTCCCTTTCAACAGTCTCAACACAAACTACATAAAGAAATACTTAAAAGAAGCATTTCAGAACTTCCTAAAACCCCTTCTTACCTAAAGTTTGAGAACTTCAAAATGGTAGACACTCATTCCAATACAAAATGTTGTGGGGTTTTTTGTTTGGTTGTTTTTTTTTAATTGTGGCATTTTTCACGAATGCTTGCACTGCTTAAACTTAAGGATCCCAAACATAATCAATACAACTGTTCAAGGTAGCTGTGTTAAGAGATTTTCTCTCTACACACTATATATGGAGCTTAATCTATTTCAGCATCTTAGAGATTTACAGTCTGATACTGTTAATACCCTTCTAATAGCTACATCCCAAGACAGTGGTATTCTAACACTTCCAAGAAATACACATCACTTTTAACACAATGGTATGCATGTCTGGAAAGCATTAAAAGAGGGATGTAATTCACACCTACATAAAAGTATGTGAGCTAGTTTCTCTGTAACATGATGCCACAAAACATTTGCCCCGGACATTTGCCCCATACCTGTTCTTTTAAACAGCTTTTTCTATTTTTTTGTTGTTTGTTGCTGGTTTTTGCTTGAAAGAAAGACTTACGCTTTAGATTACCTTGATGACTCTCAGTAACAAGAGGAAGAACCTGAACATGTGTTTCCAAAATAAATGGTTCAGTACCTTTTTGCACTGCCCACGAATTACTTTCAAAGGCAGGATTTTTGTACTGAAATTCAGGCAACAGAAGAAAAGCCCAAATCTTCACATTTCTATGAAATACGTAACAGTTATCAATTACAGGAAATGTAAAAAGGTGATGGTAGATACTCGTGTTTGAAGTACCTACCAAGGCACTTAAAAATGAGTCAATGCTCTTCCTGAATCCTGCAAGAGGACTGAAAGTATTCGAAGAGAATTGGCAAGTTTCTGGTTCTTACTGAAATTCAGACCAACTTTTCACTATTGGATGAACGAAACCCTGAAGAACTCGGGATCAGACATACATTAGTTCAATGAACGCACAGATACAAGTGTAGGAGACAAAGTCCTAACTGCTGACACACATTTTCTTATTAAAAGAGACTCTGCATATATTCCAGTTGGTACGCTCTAACCAAAGGTGATCATATTCACTTGAGCTTAAGGTTCTTGTGGATGACCTAGTTTTGCCTGTTTACAAAATGAAAACAGAGAAGGAACATCTAAAATTGAATTGTAGCCCTGCTCCTTTTAATATCATCTAAAGAGTAAATGTGATCCACGACTAGCTCCTGGTAACTCCACACCAAAATACTAGAGAAAGGCAAAACAAAACTATCAGGCATTAGATTCAATTGCAATTTGGGTTTTATTTGTTATGGCTGATTATGGAAGACATTGCTGACCTCAATAGTGATGTTCTGCTACCACATGAGGCTTTGGGTGTGTCTAACTAGAAAAGGCAGCGTGTTCTTTGCCGACTTGGTTTGTGCAGAATTAAGAGATCACTTTGTCACAAGAAGCTATGGTAGATGTTTAAAAAAATAAATTGCCAATTATACACAAACACCACAGAATAGAGGAGGTTACACAGCTGCACCTGGAGCACACAAAAGGTATGTTTTATACAATGTTAAAGGAATTTCAACATCTGGGGATTTATGTATTTATTCTTTAAAACTAAAGCAAAATATTCCTAATTTATTTTTTCCTTAAGGCCACCAAAAGCTTTCACTGCTGTACAAGTCAGTTACCCTTACCTGTTGTTTGAGAGCCTCCAGAGATTCAAATTCCAACTTGGCCAGTTTAATCTGGATATCTCTTGGTTTATCAGGAATTACAAATGCCATGACAAACTTTATTGCTAGCAGCAAGTGCTGGAAAAAAAGTAAAAAGAAAAATATTATTCAATAGAGTTTGAAGCATGGAGAGAACAGTATAATACCTTTTCCAAGTGTTAGCAATAGATATAAAAACAATGATTTCCTGCGACAAGTACACAGATAACATAGTATAACTATGTTTAGGCTCAGCTACTCCATATTTTTCTATTTAATGTCATTCATAATTTGAATATACACATATATCGTTTAGTTTATTTTCATAAAAATCCCATTTTCACTGTGTACTCTTATTTTTCAACTTAAATTTGTGTTTATGATTCCAGATAAACAGCTTTTCAAACATTTTATTCATGCATAGAAACTGAATTATGGCATCTAGCACATAGTCATGTATAAGCATTTAAACACATCAAAACCATATATAATTACACAGAATTATATACATTTATAACAACGTGTATATGCATGTGCATGAGTGTGCCATAATAGAAATGATAGAAACATTTTGCAAAAAATGTTGAACAAACCCAGAGTTTTTGCATTTAAAGAGTTATTAAAATCTAAAAACACTCCTGAGTAAGGATCAGATAATTATAACACACAATAAATTAATACCATCTTCAAATTGGTATTTGAAGTATTTGGCAAAGTATTTGGTATTTGGCAAAGTCATGAACAGAAACTTTCCAGTAAATGGAGAAACGTTCTGGAATTAAGATGCCATATTAGTCAACATTTGTCACAAAATATTTTAAGATTATTTATGAGAAAATGTATATGAATTTCTGTTGAATCTAGTGCTTCCCAACCAGCCTTTAAATTTCACTTCAACATGCACCATTCCCCTCACTGAATACAAGGGCCAAATTGTCAAGTCAATGGTTCTGTTTCTTCATTTATGTTAAATATAACTATTATCTAAGCAAGAATGATTAAATCTTGTTTTATCAATGGCTGAGCTAACAGCATGATGCATTTTTGCAATCAGGAGCTTGCCCCTAGTTGAGAAAATCCTGAGCAATATAAGGCAACATATAACATACATGCTTAATTTTAAGAGTGACTTAGGTTCCACTGATATGATGGTGATACTCAGACACACCTAGATGTTGATTGCATATCTGAGCTAATCATCAAATTGTCCCAAATTTTCATAAAATAGAAAAGACTATTGCTTCTTTCTGAAATACATTTTCCTGAATTATGTGATCTTGATGCACCAAAAATCCCTAACATTCTGGAACTAGGTGAGCAAGAAGGCAGCAAAAATACTACAGATCCAGTAGCAGTGGTAGTGAAAATCTAAATAAGTCAATTCCAATAACAAATCAGATAGCAGGAACAAAGTAAGAGAACAAAAAGAGATTAATGAAGAGCCAGACATGAAATTATTTTTGAAAATCTATTACAGAAAAAAGTTAGTAGATCCAGAAAACAGACTGATAGTGCAAGGAATACTAATTTGCTTAAAGAGCTGAGAGGAAGGCTGAAACTTAATGTGACAGTAAAACATCATCAATGAGAACCTGAATACAGATGAAGAGGTTAATGAAGCGATTAACACATCTGCTGTGTAAAGCGATGTGCAATACCACATTATTAAAAAAGTCCTGACAACAGTAAAATGTTCTCCACTCATAAAAAAGTTTTCTTTTCCCACTCAACTTAATGGTGTCCCAGCAAAAATGCTGCAGCTAACCCTCAAAAATATATCTTTTTTTTTTTTTTTTTTTTAATAGAAGATTTAGGAGACTAATGTGTTTTAATTGCTTTACCAAATGAAGAGTTTTATCATCCTATCACCTGAATAAGGCCCAGTAAGCAGTACTCCAAAGGTTTTTCATTTGTTTTGTCAACAAACCTGGTACCCACACATAATGAAAACTGCTTTTGACACTGTTTGCCAGAAGTCTGTTTTCATGCTAGCACAACTGGTAGCCTTAAAACACAAATAACACGAGAGCAGAACCTCCCATTCAGAAAGCCTTCATGCCAGAGTGTGCTAGATGGACAAAATATAGATGGGGAAAAGTCATTATTTTTGCTTGCCCTATGCCCTACTGGCATCCTCTCTCCTAGGCATCAACTACAGGTGGATGTTTAAAAAAAAAAAAAAGACTAGATGACTGTATTGGAGAGCTTTGGTTTATGCATCAGAATGCCTTTTTTGTGTTCTTTTGTATCCCATCAAAACAAAGTTCTACCAGTTATAATGTTCTCAGAACTGAACGGGATGTCTTAGTGTGTAACAGGCAGCAAATTCAGTTCAATTCTAACTCTTAAGTCCTAGTGAGCCTGAAAAAAAGGCATGACAGCAACAGCTATCCTTTGCTAACATCTTTCAGAAGAAAAAGAAAAATAATCCCAAGTCCTCTCCTGCTTTTCTTATTTACAAATTAGAAATAGTATTAATAAAATTGGGAAGGCAACTGGCAGAAATTATGAATGTTGGTCATATGACTCATATAACCTCTTTAAAAGAGAATATATCTAACTTATTAACAGTTCATATTTTATTTTGGAATTGCCATTTGACTAAGGAAATGTAAACAGTTATTCAAGAGAAACTGAAGAAAAAAGTAAGGAGATGAGTAGTTGTATTCATTTTATCATTCATATTCTGTACGGATTTCTTAATGTTGTTTTAGTATGATTTCTGTATATCAGATCCAGGAAAAGGAACCATCTGCTTTCAAAAAATAAATGTCTTAAAAGTACAGTATAAGTTGCCAGAATATACAAAAATTTCTCCTTCATAGCATAAAGTTACATTAACACAAGTATGAATATATTACAAGAAGAAACTAGTTAAGCTTATCCAAATTTGTTACACAACTAGTGCAAATGTATTTGTCCAATACTAAAATTTCTTCAGAGCTGGTTTGGGCATTCGTTTAAAGCAGGTTACAAAAACAACCACTAGTTCTAACTGCAGCCATCAAAACCCAGCGTTGTTTCCAAGAACATGCCCCTCATAACGATTTCAAAAGGACTATTTCACTGTGAGCAAAACCTGGGATAACATTAACACAAGCTGTAAGCTCCCTGATGCCAGCAGCAAAGTCCCCTCCCGTTTTGCAATCTGCCAAGCGGGCACAGAGAGAAGCAGCAACGAGTGCCCCCTTGGTAAACTCGGTGCCACCAAACTCTCTGTGGTCTCGTGCCGGGTGCTCGGAGAGCTGGAGGAACTGCTCTGTTTTGCGCAGCTACTGACAGGAGGAGAAGCAGCAGCTGTGTTTTGGAGCAGTGTCCCCAACCTCGTCTCTTCTTAAACAGAAAATGCAAATGAGGGTTAAATTCCTGGAATTTTGAACAGCTAATCTGATTTCTACAGCAGTCTGACTGCAGCAACTCCTGTCAAAATCTACTCAACTGAAAAAAAAAAAAAAAGGGGGAAAAAAAGAACAAAAGCTGTAGCTTCGTTGCTGGTTAGTCGATAAAGTGCATGCCAAATGTCAGCTGGGAAAGACTTCAAAACCATTTTGTATGAAAAGCCTATTGTACAATCTAATATTTACCCCAAAAAAAATCAATTAAAATCAGAAATCTGGACAGAGTCCAGTCTAGAACTAGTATGTAATATGAAACGATGGCCTGTGGTTACTCAACCCTACGTAGATAAGCACCTCTACATGAGAGCCAACATATAAGAATGGTACATCACTTTGAGCCTCTGTCCTCTACTGGTATTTGCTACTACTCTCTTTACTGGTATACAACTACTTCGTGTCCAAAGAAGGGCAAGGAAGCTGGTGAAGGATCTAGAAAACAAGTCTTATGAAAAGCTGCTGAGGGAGCTGGGGTTTTTTAGCTTGGAGAAGAGAAGGCTCAGGGGAGACCTCATTGTATTTTACGATTATCTTAAAGGAGGTTGTAGCGAGGAGGGGATTGTGCTCTTCTCCAAGGAGCCGAGTGATAAGACCAGAGGAAATGTCCTCAAGCTTTGCCAGGGGAGGTTTATGTGGGATATTAGGAGAAATTTCTTTACTGAAAGGGTTGTGTGGCATTGGAACAGGCTGCCCAGGGAGGCGGCTGAGTCACCATCCCTGGAGGTCTTCAAGAAACGACGCAGAACTTCGTATCATGGTTTAGTGGTGGACTTCAGTACTGGGTTAAAGGTTGGACTAGATGATCTTAGAGGTCTTTTCCAACCTGAATGATTCTATACAAAAAGCCTTTGCAAACATGAAGGAAAGTATCACTGCAGGACCATGCTATTATCAGAGCAGAATGCAGGGAAATTATTAGGTTTTTTGCTAAGACTCTGGCAAGTGTCAGTATGCTGACACTAAACTAAGCCAAGATCAAAGACTAGGAAGAGACCAAAGAATAAATTTACCTCTTTCTATGGCAACAGCGTTTAGTTTTGAGAGTCTTGTATCCTTCTGAGAGCAGGAAAAATGAGGAAGGGAAGTGAAAAATAATTCTGTCAAGGGAGCAATACAGGCAAAGAAAAATTTCCATGGAGCTCAGGAAGTCCTATTAAATTAAATTGTCTTTAATAGACAGCAATAAAACAAATTTATGAGAAAATATTTCTGCAATATACATAAAAAGAAAGCATGAGCAAACTTTCCTTCCCACTTTTAGTCCAAGCTAGCTTTATTAGAGTCCCACTGGTGGAATAGAATTATCACAGCTGAGGGACTTTAAGAAAGGCCTTTCTTCTGCTACTCTGATAAATCCTGCTTTAAAACCTCACATCCCATATTATTATGGAATTTTTATAAAGTGTACACAGAATCTTAGTGGGAAAAAAACCCTCTGATAATTCCCTTTCATTTTACCCACAGAAATGTTAAAATTCCTGGGAGGTATGGATGACAAAAAATGAAGTTATTATTTCATGTTTGTCCTATTTCAAGATTTCTTCACCTCTCCCATTCAGTTTGAGACTGCCTTCTCCTCCCATAGACATACACATGGACACACGTACAATCCAAATGCCTATCACAATCTGCATGCTCCACCTACCCCTTTTATCTCCAAACCAGCAAACCCATCTCTCCTGCACTTCCATGACGGTAAGCTTTCTCCTCCTTGCTGCCAAAACTCAAGGGGAACACCAAGAACAAAGTGCAGTCATCCTGCCTCAGACTTAGTGCCTCTTGCCACTCTAGTACTAACACGGTGACATCCATCTCTGCTCTCATCTGGAAGACACTCAGTACAGGTGAAATTTTCGTGCACTTACACCTGCTGGGCTCCTTTAAGTCTCTACACAGCACATAAAACAATGATAGAAGAGAGAAGCTTAGATCTTCGCCATGTTTGGGCAGTTTTCTCCTAGGAGCATCATAAAGCACGTTCTTGAGATCAGAGTAAGCCTTTTGTCAGCCTGCTCGCTGCCACTTCAAAGCACAGATTTAACACATCTTTTCAGCACAACAGTCATCTATACTGTATATATTTTTTTTTAAAAAAATGCATTTTCTCCTTTCTTAAAGAGGACAAGGCATTTGTGTAAAAATGCATACACTCCAAACTGAAACAAGCATCCTGCAGGGAGAGCTTCAGCCTGCCCCATTGCAACGCAGCTGAGATGGATGCAGCTGGACAGAAGCTTGTCACACAACACGTCAGAAGGCCTCAGCAGAGATGGCATCATCTGGCCCGCTTGTCGCTTGTAACAGAATGGCACCTCCCTCCTCTTACTTGATGAGCACATGCACAAAACAAAACACCACAAAGGCTGCCTGAGGAAAACTGGTAGCAACATCTATGACAGAACATTAGAAAGGTAAGACTAGATCAGACATCTTCTGTCATCTGTACCAGCACATTTCTGCAATCGAGTCCTGCTCAACAGAGTATTTAAGCTTATGTTTAAGTTTTAAGCATATCTGTAAATACTTTTATGTTCAGAAAAACATTTAAGCACGTGCTTAAAATTGGAAGATTAATAAATAATACAGTCATTTGCTGAATCTGGGTCTTAATATTCAGAAGCTGAATCACTACACATACTTCATTTTTCTGGGGCTGGTACAATGCGACGTACTAAATTCACCTGTCTTAAGAGACGAATGCTGGCTTGCAGCGTCCACACATTTACATTTCTCCAACTGCTTTAATTAGTGCAGAAATCCTCCTCTGTGCTTTTATTACCAATCCACTATAAGTAGAAATCTACACTGAAAAAGGCACCAGGCATAATATTCAGCTTTGAGGCATATTTCAATCATGTAAAAAGTATTACGCTACCCATCATGGGAGCCAGGCTTTGTTTTGTTCCTGTTACACACACACCAGCAGCACTGGCCTCTAGCAGCACTGATACACAACCCTTTTCCAGTCAAGCCTTGGCCTTATGCCTCCAGACTATTGATTTGGTTTCTTTCAGAAGAAGCAAATTTATTCTAAACACTACAGTCGCTTTGCATAGCTATCATTACTGAAAATAAGCCAATTCCAGACCAGCGCTCCTCAGCAAGGGACTTGAACAGATAAGACCACATAAAAGATTTCAAAAATAATCTGTAAGGAACCTTCTCTATTCATGTTTCCAGGAAGTAACAGCAAAAGCAAAAAGTTAAACAAAGCAGGAAAAAAAGGAAGAAAAATGAAAAAAAAAAATTAAAATTTCAAGCGTCATCCCTTGGTGAGGGAGCTGGTGAGCAAGGGATGGTCCCTTCTGCCCTTGGGTATTTTTGGACTTCCTGTTTTCTAAAAAGAGAGCCCTGTTGGAAAGCAAACAAAGCAATCCAGTATGCCTGCTGAAACTTGGTCCTGCTCTCTGAAAGCCTTAGGAAGATTTAAGCCAGACAAAACTTCCAACATAAATCAGTGGCAACCTGTTAAGTGTATTCTACCAAGGCACGTGATAAGCGAAGCTGAAAAGCACAAGCAATCTAATCAGTTGCATAGTCATGGTATTTTTTTTCCTCTTATGGCACCATTATATTTTCTACCAATTACGTCTTTTTAAAACAGATTTCCTGTTTATTTATAGACTATTTCTTACTAACTTTTCAACCACAGCTGCTATACATCATATTTCGTCTAACTAATGAACTGAAGTGGTAACCAGTTGTATTAGTCTTTTTGAGAAGATTTAGATGCATAACAATCCTCCACAGTTTTCTCCAGCAGTAACATCTAAGAGAAGGCAGATCTGGCCCTTTCCTCTGCCACTGAAATCTATAGGAATTTTCTCACTGACTTATTTGACGCTGCAATAAAGCCACTAGTTCCTTACTTCTCAGTATTTACATACCTGATCAGCCTTTTTATAGATCTTTTACACTGAAAATGGTAAGCCTACTTTCAGAAGACTTTTTCAGCACTTTACCTGTTGTTTTGTTTTTTTCCCCAAGACCCTGAAGCATGAAAAAAGAAGAGTAAGGGCTGGTAAAATGGGAATTTTATTTATATACATAAGCCTTGCACATTGCCATTTTTGGATCTATCACTAGAAATTAAACATTAAGCAGGTTCTAGAAACACCTGCTGAACTAAAAGAACTAAAAGATTGTAAAGAAAAGATCTTGTGATACCACCCTTATACAAAGGCTTCTGACTGACTGCAACTTGGGAAAAACACTTACAGGTACATAAGCTCAAACGCTAATAATCTTGTTTCATAAACACAGCATATTCTGTGATGCAAAATACGATACAGCATACTTACAAGACTTTCCTAAAAGCTCTCTATAAAAATACAAAGTACACAAATGAGCCTTTCAGAAATGTTCTAAGACATGATTTTTCTCACATTTGTTTCATCCTGAATCAATTCCAAAGACATGAAAAAATGCTGTAGGTGTAAATTTGTCTCGGAGCTTTTAAATATTTGCTAATGGTTAATTTTACAGTAACCCAACAGTCTTTAAAGCAGTATGATAATGCACCCATCTCTGTGCTGCCATTTGATAATCCTGAAATGTTTTGGCACAACCCTTATCTCAATTTATGGATAGTGTTTAATAGGAACTGGGATAAGAGTTGCCAAAAGCCAAATTAGCTAATGCTGAATGTAATGAACAGCAGAGCTTTGATCGTGCTCTGAAATAAATTCTAAGCGAAAAGTGGAAAGAAGGATGCCCATGGAATTGAAATTGACAGTATGATTAATACCAAGCCTTATGAAGTGCCTCTTAGCTGATTGCTAGCATTACATATAGGCTCCCACTCTGACAGGTATAGTTTATTGTCAAAATGCCCTAATGTTCCACATCGAGGAAGAAAAGGAAAAAAAAAAGTTCGCTATTTTCTATTAATCTACAAAACTTATACTTCTTTCTACCTCTAAGCCATACATTTTTCTCCACAAAAAAAAAAAAAAAAAGATGCAAGTTATAGTCAGAATTCCAAGGATTTCTGTTTGTCAGGACTCAAATTCATCATCCATTGCAAAAGCAGATGACCTGGGATCAATAAGGAGGTAAGAAGCATTAATTTCACCAATGGTTTAAAACTACTGTAAGTCAATTCAGTGCTAAACAGAAATAGTCACCTGCTGTAGGCAATACCGTCCTTGAAAACTCTTTTCCCCTGCCTCAAATCTCCTTTGCCTTAGTCCAAGCCAAAGCAGACAGGTATCTCCCAACTGAGTCTTGGACAAGCTCAAAGTTATCAAACTATACATATACAAAAGTAAATCCAGCATTTAATGAACCTTACAGATGGTTTTCCCAAAAAAGCAGGCTGGCTCTGGATATCGTGAGACAATTAACAGACTTTTCAATTGGACATTTTTCTTCTATTTATGCTAGGAAAAGTTGATGTTGCATCTACACTGGAATTTAAATTATTTTAAACATTGAAGTTGATGCTATTGTTAATTGCCTTGAGAGTATGTAGCACAAAAAAAAGAGAGCTATCTCAGCCAGCTATTTTCCAGAGATGTTGTGCATTCAAATTTTACCTTTAACTGTGAATAGTAAGTTATCTGATTAAATGAATCTCTTCTTATTTACAGACATTTCCTTATTTCTCCCACAAGTACCTGGCTTTACATACAACTGCCTTATGATGCTTTCAAAGCTGATTCACAAGAAAATTCCTCCTCCTGAAAAAAATCTGTTCAGCTCACAACACCAAGATAAGAATTTTATCTGAATAAACACATTTAAAGCAAAGCAGAGTATTTAACAACACTGCAAACACATTTTCACTGAGTGACTAATAATTTTAATGTAATTCACAGCTTTCTTCTATGTTTCCATCCTATTTTAACTGGCATATTTTACTCTACTTCTGTTTGAAGCTCTAGGTAAATTTAGCAGGACACAGCACATTTTTTCATCTGGACCAAAAGGTGAATCATGCAATGCTAAATAATGTACAAAATGTCATAGCCATGAGTCATGAGATAAAAATAATGGATTGTGATATATCACAAAGTAAGCTGCAGATTAATTACAGTCTCTATTCCTGTGCAACTTTAATGAAATCAAATTAATTGAAATGTGTGCAATAAAACTAGCTAATCTGAAACAATGGTATTCTGTAGGGAAAAATTAAATTAACAATTTTCATATTGGAAACTCATCACTTGCATTTTTCCTGTAAAAAAAAATAGAGGTTTGGGGGTTTTGTGTTTCTGGTGTGGTTTTTTTCCTTTTTAGAACAATGCAGTTAAATAATCCTTTTGCTTTTCAATAAAGGTCAGAAGAGAAGCTTTCCATTCAGCTGAAGTGTTTTAATTAAACATTGCAGCAGGTGTTTGGATATGCTGCCAACTCCTGAAAAGCTTGCATAAAACCCGTATCTTTAAAAAAAAAAAAAACACAAACCAAACCTTTATGTCCTCAAGCCCTCTTTATCTATCAGTTCTGTGAATGGGTGTTCACAAAATTACAAAAGATTTTCTTTCTTTTGAACCACCAGTACCTGCCCTAGCTTTAAAAGAGTCCTTTATCAAAGCTGCTGGAAGGCAGCCATGCAGCTCTCAAGTCAACTTTTATGGCCATAGCAGATCCGTTTGGCAGAGCACAGCCCCGAGTTTAACCTTAGCTGCTGACCAGCTTGAACTTTTGGAAACACACCTGGTTTGTTCAAGCTCACAAAGAGAGAACCTTTAGCTGTGAGCCAAATCTGCTTTGAGATGAATCATTGCTGCTAAAGCAGATCCCTTTTGTAAGTCATACTCGTGCAACCAAGTTTTTCCAGTGGTCACCTATCTCACAGCTGTAGGCCTTCATACATTCCCATAAAAGCAGGCTATGAAATGCTTCCAGAACTGCTTAAGTTCTTAAGGAACCCTTAATTGTTTTGTTTTGTTTTTGAGATTTGGCAGTTTGACATGTGAAACTACAGCTAGAACAGAAAACCAACGAAGTTTTATCTCATCGGAGTAACAGCTCTGACAACATACAGTAAGCAAACTTCTTACCTCCCTACAGCTAGGGAGGCTGAAAGAAAAAAAAAAAGCAGCAGTACTTACAGCTTCAATTAGAATTGTAAGACCATTTGGGAGTCAACTTACAGCAAGGGCTCAGCATCACTTTGTTGCTATGACACATCACAGCTGATTATTCCTATGTGCTAAGAACTCGAAGCTGACTCATTCTCTGGCTGAAACGATCTCAGCTGAGGAGGCCATGTTCAATTTGAAATGAATTAAGTAGGAATTCTGAACGTGGCTCCAAGAGAAGCCTCGAGCATGTCAAATAGGCAACGCTGAGATGCCAGACAAGATCTTGAACCAGTGCTAAAACTTGAACAGGTTTTTGAGTTACTATAATGTACTGTGCAAGCAGAAATAGGTGGGCAGCTGAGACTTTTCAGAGATGAATCTCAACAGAGCTGGTCAGTGCTGTCACAATCTTAGGGGCCCAAGGACTGAAGGAAGAAACCATCTGTACCTGTGACCAGTCTGTTAGTCATAACTAAAAGGGGTAACGTGGTACTGAAAACAGCTGTTTGTCTCACTTTCAAAAGTCATTTAGGGAACTAGAGAAGCCTGTGTAGAAGTATAGATGTAGAGCTTAGAGATATGGTTTAATGGTGGACTTGGCTGTCCTAGGTTAAAGGCTGGACAGGATGATCTTAGAGGTCTTTTCCAAGCTAAATGATTCTAGGACTCTGTGACAGGGGTAACTTCTAGTCACAGCGATTTGGCCCTGCTGTAAGGCAGGAAGATGGCACAATGGAAGCACACATCCTGCAGACCTTGAGTCCTGAACCAGGCCTGGGTCTGGGCAGATGGAATGATGAAAAGCAAATATTTATTTCCTGAATCTGGGGCCCGCTCGTGTTTACTCATTTTCCTTATGACCAGACTGCAAAGGGATTCTCTTTCTTCTTTGAGTTAAGGAAATGCCAGAAGCATTTTACAGTGGCTTTCTGTCAGCTTCTAGATGAAGCAAAAATGCCGTTCATTTTTGTGCTGAATTTGGTTAAGGAGAGTTCTTCTGAAAAAAGGAGAGGAGCATGTGGAGAAAGATGAAGGCGAGGAAACGTACAGGACTGAGAGAGCCTGATGCACAGGGCTGAGGCTGTTGTTGGGGACAGAGAGTGCCGTGGAACCGGCTGTGATGCTCCCCACTGCTCCAGCAGCTCTGCTGGCCCCGACCTGCAACACGGGCCTGCTTAGCAGCCCCGAGGCCTTGCTGCCTCCTGAGGTGACAAGGTGACTCCTGGGGCGGGCTGCCGGTCAGCACCTCCAAAAATAGATGCTCCTGATAAAGTTGCGTAACTCCTCTCTTAAAAAAGTCTAAATGTTTAGAGAAGTGAAATTACTGAAGAAGCCCTTCAGTTCAAATCTTTTATCTAAACAGACTCCCTCAGTCACGGGAATCTTCACTAGAAACAAACTAATACCACAGCAAACAGCCAAAACATGAACAAAATTGTCTCTTCAGAGCTGTCATTTGAGAAAGAAATCCCTAAAACCTCTCATCCTGAACTTTTATGTATATACATATCTCCTTGATCAAGTGTTCTTTACACATTCTTTTGTATAAAAGAAATATTCCCCATATATTCCAGAAGGTTTAAAAAAATACAATAAAAGAACTTGTCCTGGAAAGTCTGAGGGATCTGGCAGTACTTGAGGTTGTATGGCTTTTCTGTGACATAATGATTAAAGAATTATCTTCTAACATAGTAAATTGCCACGCAAAATCCTAAAAGGTTAAACGCCCGTCAGATAACAGGCTCATAAATCAGTTTTGCTACTTGGCACTTCTTTCCTTACATCTCATCTAGTAGTTTTACTGGGAGAAGTATCAGCATGCATCAAACATAAGCAGGAAAAAAAACTCTCAGTTCAACAATATTCAAGAGTATGACCTTCCAGCATGACATACAAGTATTATAAGAAAAAAATATATATATATTTTTCCTTCAACCCAGAAGAACATTACTATTCTTTGATAGTACTGAATGGTTCTGGGTTAGACAAGATGTCTTCACCATAAATAGCAATTTAAAATCAATTTCTATGATGAATCATTTTAGCATCACAGATACCTAGCTCTCTCAAGCCAGAAACAATGTTTTTATTAGTCAGCAGACATACAGGGTGAAGTTATACTGTTTTGCTCACTTTCAGTGGGAACAAGCATATTATCCTGTCACCTCAAACCTGAAAAGCATCCAGAGCCTCTTCAAAATTTGCAGGATGCCAAACATAAACTACAGAAACGTCAAACTCTGTACTGCTTCTGTTTTTAAGTGTTAATGCAATTTATTTTTTTTTTATTATTACCTGTTTTTTTCACATATTTCGCATACTGTATCACTAAGCGCATTACACATCTATATCACCATATTTTATCTTGGGTCAGGTTTTTAGAAGTTTGCAGGTTGTCTCCTGTTGCCTTGGAGGGAGAGGACGTTTTTGATTGTTTTAAGTAACTTTGCATTTTTCCATCTTATATTGACTGATTTTTATCTGACTTCTCACACACACAAGACATTAAGTAACTTGGTTTAAAATAAAAGCATTTGGGGACCAGAAGCACTCCAGATTCTTCTGAAGATATATGTCAGTCTTTAGCATCATTATTCTTCAAAGATGACCACTAAGACTTTGAAAGCTGGTAAACTGAGACTTTTTTTTTTTGTAAATTTGATCACCTGAAGTGAATACAAACATGCTTGAAAAATCTAAAATAGGCTTTCTAAAAGGAAATAATGTAATTACAGTAAGGTCTCTCATTTTTTTTCACTGTGACATACAATGGAGGTTAGTTTTACAATACAAACGCAATACAGTGACCTTGACCAGAGGTACTTTGTTACCCAGTTCTGAGGTTTGACTCCTTGATCTCATTAAGGACTCACTTGGTTGTTAGGACTGGTAACCTTTATGAAAATGTTTTGCTTTTAGAGGGACACAAATTTCATTTGTCCATGGTTGGGTTAGAAGTTCAAGTCTCTCTCTCTTTCCCTTCTTTTTATTCCCCAGCATGCCAGCAGTCTTAGCTTCACATGGCCTATTCAATTTTTTGTCCTTTTATTTATTTTTTAAAGCTTAAATATATATAACTGACTTTTATTTTTAATATAAATTCTTCTTCATTCTTTTAGAATACTTTCAAACTCGTTATCTCTAGGTGGACTTGCTGCTGCAAATCTTTTGTGTGCTTTTAGCAACAGGATATACTCAGTAGGATCAATAACTGGGCTTCTCTCATCAATCTGGAACTTGCACAGCCAGTTCTCAACATGTTGCCTTTAAAAATGCACTGTAATGCTTTTTGCTATGGGCCAGCATTCCTATGGTGCTATGCCTCTGGAGCCCTCATCTCTATTTTCCATACCTGACGTTGGAGTGAGAGCATAGCCATTCACATTGGTAATTCCCTAATTTTGGGCTAATAATGCGCCACTCTGTATAATCCAAAAGTTCGATGTACAAGACCACTCATTTGCATCCACACAGCAAGGTCCCAGCCCATTCCAACCAGCAGCTACTAACAGCTTAGCATCTAGGATTAGTACAAATATAATGGTTGAAACGTTCTAATTCTTACCTTACCATAGGAATTTCTACAAATAGGAAGCAACTGCTTTGGCTAGGCTAGGGTGATGGCTCACATTTTGTGCTCAAGTGTTGTGTGTCTCTTCTCTTTCTCAATATTTGCACAGCAAGAGCATTTAAAAAAAGATTCATTTAAAACCATACACTTTTCTGAAGATGTGATGCTGTTTGTAACATTACATATGTGAATCTCTTTTTTCAGAATGCATACTCTTCTCTCAAATGAAGAGAAATGAATAAAAGGAAAGACAACTATTATTTCTTTCAAATCTAATACATATTTTCTTTACATACAACATTTATATATGCTTTCTGAAAGTAAGCCTCATTAGACACTGTCACTGGAAGTGAACTGATATTATTAACCTGCAAAGACAAGTAATCCCTTGTATATGAAAGTATTTACAACAGCACAATACTCTACCATAAAAGCAATGTTTTAAAATAGAGCAACAGCATTTTTAAGATTAGCTCTGTTTTCTTCCTTGAATGATAACCAATACAGTTACCAATCATGATGGGGTAGGCTTAGGTTCCCTTGTTCACTAGCTCTACTTACACAGTGCAAATGGCCCTTGCTGACTGCAGATGGTCAGCAGGGCATTCACCCTGGGCAGGAAAAAAATCCATCTGAGAGCAGCAGCCTTCCCACTAAGCATATGTTAAGTCTGCAGGGCTGGGTGTTGTGCTGCATGAAGACAAGAAGCTTTGTGAACTACTTTCGTACAGATGAAGAATGTTGAGACTATAGGACTGGAGAATGTCTTAGGGAAGGTTTTCATACATGTCCTGATGTGCTCAGTCATTCTAAAATTATTATTTTTCTGATTAGTGACCTGGACTATCAGGGGATAAAATTACAAGCTCCTTCATATTTTGTACCTTCAGCCAAGGAAAAAATAAAATCACACAAAGCTCTCTATCTTTACTAGCTCAAACATCCTTCTCGCTACAACTAAATTTGCTAAGAAAAAAGTCAACTTTAAATCTAAAGACAAAAAGTCACTAAAATAAACATTTTTTTTTCTCCATAAAAACGTTAATTGCATCCTTTACAGTTGGAGAAGTCTCCAGATGACAGAGGAAAAAAGGTAAGATATCAGACACTGAATAGTGGCAGCACAACAGAATGCACTAATAACTCCAGAGAAGAGTTACTTGATTCTGAATACAGTGTGAGGTCATAAGATATAGGACGGTACCCCATGGCAGGTAGTAAACCACCCTCTCTTAGGAATGAAAGGATAGTTAACAGCAACAAAAGGCCATACAGATTATTCAGAAACACTGTAACCTCAGTAACCTCGTGGTTCCATTTGGCTAAGTGTCCTACAATTCTGCCTTTCCATTCCTGACACTTTTTGAGTGATGCTAACTGGACACCAGTGGTTAACTCTGAAATTTAGGTCTTTAAATGAAAATGTCTAAATGAATATATATGAATACGTTTAAATGATAATTAGGTCTTTAAAAGAATATGTTCTTTTTGAAAATGTTGGTCGTGGCTTTGTAAACGAAGATCCTAGCTCACCTTATGGCACAGCCCAAACATTTGCACATGCACCTCAAATGAAACTCAGGAATGAAGCATCGTTTCCAAGCATCTGGGATGAAGTTATGAAACATTCCTTGTTCGTGTACAGGAAAATTACTGACTTCATTCACTTCCCCAAAATACATATTGGGACCAGTATGTACATACACCACTTGGCTGGCTGGATCCCCCTCACCATTACCCAGCTATGCAGGCTACTTTGTTGCTGAGGAAATAATTGCCTTTTCTTGCTGAAAAAGGAAGTTGCATCACACTAGTGTGAGCCCCACACCAGCAAACTCTTCCAGCCTGGTTTTCCTGATTGAGTAGTTTCATCAGTTATATGGCCAAGAAAACTCACTCCTTAAATTACATGAGAGCAAACACACAAAAGCTCACCTTTGCAGGACCAATGCTTGTAAAATGATAAATTAATCCTATTTTTAAACAATGGAGAAAGAAATTCAGGGTTAAAACAGTATTCTGAAACCACTGAGTATGTGTTCAGATATTTTTATTTTAGTATTTTCCATCAACAAGTCAAACATGAACATTTTAAACTTCATTAGGCTTCAGTAATCTCAAATCCCAGTTTCTTCATTATCTACTAGGTTGTTGTACACCATCTCAAACTGGAAGAGCAATTAGTGTTGTATCATCACTTAGCATCATAAAATAAACTATTCATATCATCCATTATAGAAGAGCTACATTCTTCTCCCCACTCTATTGCTAACAGAATTGAGGTTAATCGATTTCCCCAATGCTGTGCAGCAAACCGGAAGAGCAGCCTACATTAAAATATTGAACTCTAAAGTTTCCCATTTCATGATAACTCTTATCTTTTCAAGAACCCAGATGTACAATTAGGCCAGTGTTAGTCACATTCCTTAGTTCTAGGACTCTTCTATTTCTTGAGACTGAGGTTTTTATCCCTTTTTTTTTTTTTTTAAACATTTGTATATTATTAGCTATAACATTATTACTTCAGTGCCCAGATAGTTCAGCTGGAGAATCTAGCCTCTGCATGAGACGTTTAAGACAGTTATTTCAAGTGCTTCAGGTCAATAAGCCAATACCACTGCACTCTTTTAAATGAGGCCAGGAGTTCTCCTGAGGTTTTACCAATAACTTCAGAAATACTAAATTATTTCTGTCATGCTTATTGTCTTACCTAATACTGCAGATCCCACAAAAAAAAAAAATAGTGTTCCAAGAGACTCTATGCAAATGAAAATCTGAACACACATCCAGCTGTAAAATGAAATTCTTTCTACACTGCCATCTTATTGTTTGCTGAATGTAACAATTTGAATTAATTTAGAAGTACATTAATTTCCATATCAAAAATTAAAGACAGCATTCACTACACAGGAAAATAGTTTTAAATGGGTATCTTTCATTTACATGTTTCATTATTTTTTTCACCCAAATAGTTTCAGAAGCAAGTGTTTCAGCCAGACACACTCTCTCCCTCACAGCTCAATTTCTGATATGAGCACCAAGGTCATGAACACTGACATGAAATGACAGAAGGACCCCTGTTAGGAGAATACTGGATTTGAGCTCAAAAAGAAATATCTAAAAATATGAAAATAAATATAGAAGAACAGAATTAATAATGACAACTATAAGTATTGTCTATATTAAAGATCAATACCGAGTGGAAATCCCTTTTTGAGTAGTTCCAGTCAGGTGCTTAGATGGACAAATACTTTGATGAAGAAGGAAAAGAAGAAGGGTCTTACAGTCAAAGCTAAGACTTATTCTAGGCTCTGCCTACTCAACTGTTTCCATAACTTTTGGAAACATTACAAATTACTTGCTTCTGTAAATGGGGCTCCTAGCTAGTTCATATGATGTTGTAAAGTTATTTATACCCTATACAATGTAAAATTTGTTGCTGGAGAGAATTTTTTTAAAAAAGGAAAAGACAGATTTCATGGCTCAGGAAAGTTCAAAGGAAAGAAAAAAAACTACAATTCTGCACTGAATTATAAGAGAAAAAAAATTAGAATTTTTATTTTAATAAATATTTGAAGACTTGAATTCTAGTAAAGTTACTTTAAGACTTCAGTATGCCTTTTTCAGTATGATGAAAATACTAAAACTAATAAAAATATGTAAGTTTTCAACTACAGGCACAGAAAAAAAAAACAAAAACGATAAAGCTTGTAAGTACACATCTCATTTTCTCTGCCATGCACCTTCTCAGACATGCACAGTCCCCAACACAGATTTTTAAAATCTACGTTCTCTACCGTAAGAAAATCAAATGTAACCACAGCATTGCATGGACCACAGACGCATACAAGTAACTCCACCTGACTTCAGTGCCAGCTTCCAAGATATAGGCTCCAGCATGAATTTCCCCTTAAAGCCACTTTAAACTTTGCTATGACTGCATATTCAGCTTGTCTACACACGAGTAGGTCTCAGAGGAGTATGAGCACATCATCAGGCAATGATAAAATCTGGAACTATAACACTATTTACCATGCCTCACATGAATCAAACCACGGCTTTACCCAAGTGCGATAGGATTCCTATGAGACAGGAGCTCAGTGAACCATCTCGCTCTTCTAATGAGTAAATTCCTTTCTGTCTATCCTAATCTCTACAATAAATACCAGTCCGTAAGTCTAGGCTCTCCCCACACTGAGATGTAATTCCAAAAAGATAACTGTGATTCTTTTGAAAGAATAAAAGATGGTGCAAAACAAATGGCTAATAACAACCTTCCTGTGGGATCCAGTTAGAAGGCTCCCACATTGCAAATGAAAGCTTTTTTCCAGTCTTAAGTCACAACGGGGTACACAAGAAGCCTCTAACATGTAAACTCTATTATCAAAAATATTTTATCCACCTTAACTACTAGATATTGAACAAACAGCACTCAAGTCTAATAAAATAAATAAGCTATTCAGGTGTATATAAATTCAGTTTGCAACTATCCAGATTTAACACACATGGATCTTCTGGTTTACCAGAACTATAGCAATGTACAGCATTATGTTGTATTTGTTGTGTTGCTTATAAAGTTTTTAAAAAGTGTTTTAATGAAGCTGTTGTGTTGTTTTTTTTTAAAGATTTATATATTTTTTTTTTACTTTAAAATTTACCGATGATCCTAAGATTTTCAAGATTGCTTGCTTTAACGTCTTCAAAAGTTTCCTTAGTTGTTAAACTTAAGAAAATGTTGATGAGTATATGATGTGCGATTAAATCTATCAAATAAGAAATGAATAATAATAATGCACCAATTAAATTTTTACTGTCAACAAGAAACAACCTGACGATAGCCAGTTTTTCCAGACAGAAGTTACATGCAAAATTTGGTAGAAGCCTACTCTCTCTACTGGACACAATCTAGAGCTTTCAAAACTCATACATGCACAATATGCAGAAATATATTGCTCTAGGCTTTTACTTCTGCACTAAATGTAGTTTAAGCTCTCACTTGCAAAATTTTTCAAGTATTAATTCATTATTTAAACACAACCATTGGAATTATTTCCAAGGTAGTTGTTCAGACCCAGCAAGTGTTTAAGGATAACAAAACCTTTGAGCTGCTTGTTTATCTGGTACATTTCCTTTAACGATAAAGCTAAACATGTACGTACTATCCGCAGCGACAAATCTTAACAAAAGAAAGCGTATTAGGACGGTGAAGCAACTTCTGAATCCAGCTAAAAATAACGTATTGTAACCTGGATACCACAGCATTAACACATGTACTGTCTAACCCTTCCCTCCATCCCTTTCAAACAAATGGGGGGTGGAGGGAGGAGTGCGTGTTGCTCCAGTTATTTAACTGTGTATTAGAGAACAAAGCATTTTGTCTACTGCCCATTTTAACGTTGAGTCATTCCTCCTGTTTAAGACTTCTTTCGGGTTAAAGGACTTCTTCCTATCTAAATTCTGCCAATCTAAGGGGAATGCAGCAAAGGTATTTTCACCCTCTTCCAGAAAAACTGAGAAGGGAGGATTTTTATTTTTATTTTACTTATTTAAACAATTGCATATATTTATGGTCTGATTTAATCACACACAAAAGCAAACACTTTTAAAAAAATATTACAGAAGTCAGAACCGGGTAACATGGTGAGAAGCCACTTCAAACTCCATGACTTTGTCTGCTGGATGGGAAAAAAAAAACAAACAGCTATGTGCTCAAGGAAAATCTAAGGTGGCATCCCACTGAAAACAAAGTAGCCCTTGGTCATTTAGGATAAAATGAATGAGCTTATGAATGTGCATGAATGTGCATGTTATTGCTTTGCACGTTTAACAACCATTAACTCTACCTTCCAGTTCAAGAAACTCAGGCAGTGAGCCAGTTCATGGGACAGACACTTTCCAAGAAGAATACAACAAACAAGAAAGATGAGAGTCCTGGACTCCTAAGGTTGCCTACTATAGTAAATTAACATTGCTAAATGTTAATTTGCTATACTGCTACCAACTTTGCCTCCCGTCCCTCTTGTGGAGTCTTCTTCCCATCTCTGGAAGCATACAAATAAATTACTGCTCCTCTCAGGCTAGTTAAACTGTCAACACTCCACCCCAGCACGTGCTGAAGACTAACCTCCATTTGACAGATACTACATCATCATTAGATCAATTTTACAAAACTACAGGTTAGCAAAGCCATACAAAAGTTAATACCCCAGCCATGTTTCAACAGTACATCAAGAGCCATCCCTCCAAAATCTAGAAATTACAAAAAAGGAGAAAAAAATCAGAAAAATGAACAGCTCTAATTCTCATAAAGCTCTGGTTCTTTTCATTAGTCTGAAACTGAATTCATGGTTCAGCTGCAATTCTCTGTAAATAATGCTGTAACTAGCACAATAGCTAGAGATATTCATGAGTCAGATAGTTTCTACTGAACATGAAAGGTGAAAGACAGAGTTCATCTGTTTCAACAGAAGGTCCTCTGGTCAAAATTTACCAGCTACAGACGAGGCTCTAAGTGTCCAAAGTAAAGATTCCCAACAACTCCTTAATTGAACAACTGATGAGAAAACCAAAAATTGTCATGGTGCTGTAATACAGGGATCTTAGTTGTTCTCAGAAGCTTCTGAAATCAATGAATCTGTACTGCATTAGCTGCTTTACTTTTACTTGTATTCTTTTACAAAATTTTTGTGATGTTCTGTGTATCAGTGAATCAAAACAATATTTTATTTATTTTGTTAGCAACACTTCCATTTCATGTTTTTATTTTTATCTTTATTTTAAAAAGAAGAGAAGCACTGACCAATTTGAATACAAGTCACCTGTCCAGGCACTCCTGGCCAGCACTCAGGAGATTAAGTGGCACTTCAATGATGGGAAATGCTTAATTCTCAGTTCAAACTATACCTTCTGCTCCTCAGCCCTCACACGTCAAAATAACTGCCTTGCAGGACACATACACTTTACAGTCCAATTTCTATGAAGTTTTGTATCTCAAGGATTTAAAAAAAAAAAAAGGAAACAAAACCAACTCATTTCCTAACTATAAAAACACCCTATGTTGATACACATATACTCATCCATATAATTGATGCATTTGATATTCTACTTACAATTCCAAACCTTACAATGCATTTGATATTCTACTGCAATCCCAAACTACTACTGAAAGTTTAATCTTACACCTGACCCTTGAAATTAAAAACATCTATATGCAGCAGCGATATTTTTGGTAGCAGAATCAAAATCTTCACACATAACGAAACGAAGCTAGAATTGATAGCTTTTCACAAAAGGGAAACCATACAACAGAATTATTGGGGCCACACAAGTATGACCCTCACTTCATAAAGGAGAGGTTTCTTTTTTTTTTTAGCCAATTCGAATTTAATACCATGATCTGCTGAAACAGTCTCAGTTGAAGAGAGGAGGCTGGGCTTTGCTCAGTGAAGATTCGGGGAAAGGAGCTTTTATTCCAGTGGAAGATTGCATTACAATCATTATTATGTGTTTACCAGCAAAGTAAAACGTTCCTGATAAGAACTAGAATCTACCATTTCATTTTACTGTATTGTTTTGTAATAGAGGAGTAAATATACAAACTAGGGCTTTCTGAAAAGAAATCCTTGACACACTATTAACAGGGAATAATCTTTATGTGTTATTCAAGTGTTACAGATACTTCATGACACAAATTTTGTAATATTAAAGAGGGGGAAACAAAAAACCCACAAAATGCACACATGGGATATAAGCCATTGAGCTCTTTTGGAATTCATTTGTGCATACAGGTATCAATCACCTGGAATTATTTTAGCAGTTCACATTTCAAAACAGTTTGTCTTACTTCCCCTCACCATGAAAAGCATTAACACTACCGGGAAGAAGGTATTTTCAATGTATTTATAAGAGTGCCTCCTGCGAATCAACATCTATAATGTCTAAGAGGAAACACTGCCAATGAAAGCTGACTAGCAGCCATATAGGTCATCAAAGGAGTTGCATAACCAAACAGCATGGACAGAGTTACTGTATTTAGAAAATATTACAATGCAGCAGCTTTTAAACCAATAAAGCAAGTGAAGTGTCTAAAATCGTAAGTGAAAATATACCGGATTGAAGAGCAGAAACATCTACATACTTCAATCTTAGAGAATATATTTAAGAAGCTGAAGGTCCCAATCTTCATTCAGAAAGGCAAAAGAAGCCCTGTACAATGGGGAATGACTGCTTGTTTTGCTTTGCTGCTCTGGTAGTTATAAATGCCATGTCTAAGGAACTGCTGCTGCTTTGTTACCATGAAGTGACAACTGAGAAAAATGATGCTGCTGAAATATGTGTTGTGAATATACAAATAGGTGAGAGCCAACTGATTCCTGCAGACAGGAGTCTAGACATTTCATTTAGCAAGTGCTATCCCCCCTCCTCCTCCCTTAAGTTCAGCAACCCACCAAACCTCTGAAGTGTTACCGAATAATACCTTATACAATGTGCCTCTGGAATTATTTTGGTAAATAATGGAGTAGCCATTATTAGAGCTTAAACACACTCAGCAGCTGTAACAACAGCATTGATCTCACTGTCATAAAAAAAAAGAATAGTCCAAGGTTTCTGAGCCTACTGGGACACTGAGTAGCCACCTCCAGATAGAGCTGCTCTGTGTGCGCAGAATAAATTGAGCTATTGACAGAATCATATTTGTTATCATTCTAATGAAAAATTGTAGTGAAGAATGCAAATGCAGCTATAATACAAATTATAAATAATACCTTTCTTAAGAAGTTGACTATTAAAGTACTTTTAAAATTTTTAGTAGTTTTACTACCATACGAGAGCTTCCGAACAATACTGAAGAGTGTGCTGCATTTCTAGTAATTTGTCTATATTTGCACATATATCTGCTACAGCAAAGATCCCATCATGCAACAAAGGCAAAGGGTTTAAGCTATTTAACAGAGAGAAGGAAAAAAACAAAACAACAAAAAAAAAAAAACATAACTATTTTTCTTCTTCTAAACACAAGTCAAAATGCCAGGATACAGTTTACCTGCATGTTACAAACTCATTTAATTAATGTCTGAAGGATGTAGCCTCATATAGTTAAATAATGTGTTCTTGGAGTGTGTCGGCATTAAATCAAACTGAATTTTTTTTCACATGGAACAGAAATAGAGTATCAAAATCATTGTTCAATGACGCTGTGGCCATTCTGGTAATTGAACACTGATAAAACTGGGGAAGGGGAGGTTGTTTGCTTTCTAGGGCTCGGGGTAAGCTTTCCCTACCCCACACTGCAGTATAATTGTTTCAATTGTCTCTGAGAAAATAACAGGCTCTAGATGATGGATAAATTTACGCTGACAATTACCAGCCATTTCAGTTTTTGTTGTGTTTCTATTGACTTTTTAATAATCCACTTCAATACATGTATAGTCTTGTTTTTTAGCTGTTTCCAAGTTAACATTAAGTACAAAATTACAAAAAGAAAAATGCCATGGATTATACAATAGCTTATTAAAAGAGGCTGAACCATCTGAACTGAAATCAAGAACTACTTGTCAATAGCACTCTACATTCAATGACTATATCAGTAAATTTTAACAGAGTCCTACAGTCACTGTAGGGCACAGTTGTTATAAAGGTAAACTTGGTGTGGCCATCACAGCAGGAAGTAGCTACTAATCGCTGAGAATCATACTCTACAACACCACTCTCAGTCTCACCATCCCCTTGTATGCAAATTCCTAAGTGCCAAAGGGAAGGACGAGAAGACTGTTCTCTATTGGGATGGTCTCTATTTTTAGGCCAGGTATTGTTTCTGCTACATATTCATTTTTTTCATGAATTTACAGTCACAGCTCAGTTTCCTGAATAACTTAATTCCCAAGTCATGCATTTGTTTTATAGCACATCATTCAAACTAGAAAAGAGCAAAAAGAATGGATATACACATAAAACTACCCAAGAAGGATTTGATACACAGACACAGAATGCAACATGGAAGGTTTAATACCATCATTATTTGTTTTATGCCTGAGTCAGAAATTCCTGTCAACACTAATAATTAAGAATTAGTACCAATCAACCTGCATTGCCATAACAGGCATTATATTAACTGGGTATTGGTTTTTGAGGACAACATAAAACTTGGTTGATAAAAGGCAACTACATTGAGATAGTATACCTACAGCTTCTGAAAACATGAGACTTGGTTTTACACAACTTTTTGATTAAATAGAATAAACCAGCATGATATAAATTAGATAGGCTCAAAAATCAGACACATGATAGAGCTCAAAGATACCATCCAAGTATGGTTGTATCTTGTCTGCAGCACTACATGAACCATGACTGCACAGTACTGACGAGAATGCTCAGTTGATGATAATTTGGAAGAAAAGCGAAATAATTTCTGAAAAAAAGAACCTGTAATGACTAGCAAGTGATAAATTCTGAAGAAAACTGGGCATTCATGCAGAAGAACTACGTCTCTTCATTTACTGCATGCAGCCAAGAAATAACACTTCAGAGCAGCCAAGTGAAATGCTGTACCTAGAAATGGTCAAAGAGATCAGGTACAAAGGGATGACTGTCCTCAGAAGCAGAAACTCAAGAAAGATATGGGTACTGATTTGTAATCATTTTAATATTATACCCTGGACAGCATAAGAACCAAGGCCAATCTTGTACTTACTTTGTAAATAGAGGAATTGGAGAAAATAGGAAGTGATATTACTTTGCTTCTGGTACTTGTGAGACCAATACTGGCAAGGCCACATCTTTTTCAGGCTTGTGTTAGAAGGTACTTTATTTGCAAGAGTTACTCTATTTAGAAAATAATACACAGTGCAGGAGGTTTTAAACCAATAAAGATAGCTAACTATGTCTAAAATTGCAAATGAAAACATAGTAGACTGCAGGAGAACAAACATCCACCTACTTTAATCCTTGGGGAGGGGGGGAACACATTTAGTGTTCCGTCCTTTAGTAACAATGTTGAAAAACTGAGAAAAGCTCACAGGAGAATCATACAAATGATTAAAGAGTCAGAGGGACAAAGTAAAGAAGCGTCTTTTTTTTTAATTTAGGAGAAAATTAAAGGGTAATTTGATTAAAGTATGTAAACAAGATATCAAAGGCAAAAGAAGGCTCTTGAACTTAGAGGCAAAGAAAAAGAACTAATGACAAGACATCGTTGGAAGTCAAACTCAAAATAGGTGATTTTCTTTTCTTAAATAGAAAGGACTATTTATGCTGGAAACAATGTACCAAGGATCACATTTTTTACAATTTCTGAACAAGTGTGCTATATGCCTATAAGCTATAAGTTCAGCTACCAAATCTTTAAAAAGCAAGGACTGAAAACATGCAATCTTGTAAGCTTACAAAGGAAACCTAGTATCATATAAGATGTTATTACTGATGGTCTCATACCCTGCTCTGTTCAAAATACCATAGATAAGTAGTTCAAACTATTAAGCTTTATACTGTTGTATAAACGAATACTTATAAAAAATGTTTTGCAGAAGCTGACCAACATAGGGCAGAGAACTGATTTTAAACCACGAAAGAAAATTCAGAAAAGTAACATCATCTTTAGCAGACCTGGACTAATATTTTGGAAAACATCCAGTAAAACATTCATCTACGTATCACATACTCACTGAATTTTTATTTAGCTGAAAGTCAGATTTAAGAGGCTGTGTTACATGGCAAATTGAGTCCCAGAAGACTACAAGAACACTGATTATTCAATTTCCTCTCTAGTCATCTCATTTTACTTCTAATTTATTTGAAATCTACTGTAACTCCATTATATCAACAAACCAAATACTGCACACTCATTCCCAGCGTTAGCAGGTACACTCTTCAAAAAGCAGCAACATAAAATGCAAATTGCAAAAATGCATAATTCCTTGCAAACTCTTCTCAAACAACCTTTGTCATTTACTGTAGTATAGTGAAGGAAATATCCTCCGTTTTCAGAGCAGAAAGTGTCCTGACAGAGCAGCATTTTGGTGCTAACAAAAGAATTAGCCATCAGTATGAAACACATGTTTTTGTAACTTCAAAGTGAAGAATGAAAAAAACACAACTATTAAGAGTCATAAAAATAAATAAGAACCCTTTGAAACCAGACTCTTTACATTTCAAAAGACACCTAAATCATCTAATTAACAGTGAAATAAACTGTCCTTTCTTTGACATTGGAAACAGTGAAAACAGACTGAAAAGGATGACAGTAGGAAGGAGCCACTGAACGAACAAGCAGACCAAGAATTCAGATGGTCTCCCAGTAAATGGCTCCAAAACAAGTTTAACACTTCACTTATGTTTTATAATCAGTTTTTCAGTAAGATACAGGACCTAACAATCCTGTTATCACAAATTAAGTTTGACGATGCAGAATTTTGTTTGCTGTTCAGAGCATAAAAACAGCTGACCTTGTGCTGCATCAATTTAGGAAAAGTCGGTTCTTTAGATGAGTTGTATGTCCAGTCAAATCAAATCTTAAGTAAGTTTTAGCACTCAGTGGCAAAATTTCAGAGATTTGTTTTGAAACAGGCAGTATTAAGCAATGGAAGTGGTGTGGTTTGTGGTTTTTTGTTTGTTGGTTGGTTTGGGGTTTTTTGGCCAGTTTTGTTTCTTGTAATTAACCCCTAAAAGGAACCAAGGTTCTCAGAGCATCTGAAAAGATCTTCAGCAAAAGGACAGGGAACCTGCAGAGAGCACTCCTGTGGAGGATAAAGACACCTCACACATTGAACTGTGAACTCTGGCACAGATCGCCACCCCTTACTGAAGGGCTGAATACCAAGACAAAGGCAAAATAACAAAATGAAGGTGCATTTATCAAACCATTTTAAAAGATATCAATCTCCTGAAGATACCTTACAGCCCTTCTGAGATGAAATTACCCTGGAGAGACTTAGAAAATGGTCCAGGCATGAATTCCACCCTACTCATATAATGTTAACACACACACACAAATCAAGGAGTGCTTATGTGGAGTGGAAGGGGGCTAGCTAGCATAAGAAAACATTAGACATTTCACATAACTTAATGCAGATGATATGCTACTGTATTAGAAATATTTAGGTGTACCCCAAATGCATTTTAACAAGCAAAGGGAACCAACATTTTCCAATACACTTCTGAACATTTGTTAGTAAAACAGGCAATAAAGGAGGAAGAAAATGCAAGTGAATAAGCACCTATAATGTTAGTTCCTAAAATGCCTTAAAATACATGAGATAAACAAGATGTCCTTTCTTTCCTCAGTTCCCAAATTAAGGGATTAACTGGCAAGCAGGTCAAGCTAGTTGCCTAAGGGACTTGAAAAACAAAATAACATAAATATAACCAGTTAGAAGAAAAGAATGCAAACAGCTCCTTAACTTGGAATCACAGTAAACAACTTGTGAGACAAACAGAAATGTATCTCAAGATGTAATCAGAGAGGAAAAAAGAGACTGAAAAGATTGGACCTCCCTACCAGAATTCAGGTGGTATTGTATGCTGCTATAATTGGTGAAGGTATTTTATTTTTAACCTGGGAAATGTGACTCTCTTGTCATGGATGAACTGATGATCCTGACAGTGAACACGAATAGGAAATAAAGCAACTGTGAATGAAAATTACAATTTCTAAATGCTGCTTCCATGAACAGATTTTTCTGAAGACAGAAACTTTTCATGGAAAATAAGACTTGGAATTTGCATAAAGACATCACTGACCTTCCTTAAAATGCCTATGGGAAACTGAAATATCTTTTCCTTTTAAAAGTGGGTAATGAGACTGAGTCATCCATTCTATTCTATATTACAAGTGGCATTACACAACTGTAAAAGACTTGCCACACTTACTTTGAGAACAAGAAAGTAACTAAGAACAACCTTCATGGGAGTAGATTAACTCAGGAATAGCTTTAGCCTCTCTCTTCCATTTTTCTTGGGGTAACGGAAGGAGGATCACTCAAACATTTAAAAAGAATCTGATATACGAAGTGCCACAGTATCCCTCTAAGTTCTCTCAATTTCAGGTTCATGCCAGTCTGTGCTATTCTTGTCTACGCTTCTCTCAGAACTCAAGAACAGGTTTATGGAATAAATTGGTCATAAAAATGACAGTATAAAAGGAGAAACATACTTAATGATTTAACATCTGGAACTGTTCAATCCTTTGGAGATATTTTTATTGCAAATTTCCAGCAGTTAGCCCACGTAATCATTATGCACTATTTAAATAGACTAGAATTATTACTTTTCCATCTGGATTAAAAGTCAGGCTCAGTTTCTTATACCACTATAAAAAATAAGATAATATCTGTTCACTTTTTTCTTACATGTATTTTCCATATGTTCATTAATTTTATCCCTAGGTTGTTTTACTACCATTTCAAGAAAGGTAACCACTAGTAATGCAGGAATTCAATCTAACACACACATAAATTACCTGTTACATAGCCCCAGCAGTTTACACTGGGCTATCTGGAGCAGCAGAGCACTGTAAACATGCACTGAAGTCACAAAACATAACACACTTTAGAATTTTCTCTATCATTTCCTTCCAAGAAATGGCCAATGTGCAGATGCAGATGTGGCGTTGCATTTATTTCAATAAACAAGGTATTTTATGAATTGCTTTCTCTTGACTAAGATAACTACCAGCTATGCACTGGAATATCTTTGGTTCCTGAAGGCAGCATAAAGGTCCCCGTCTGGACCTAGATTTCCCAGTAGCCATTTCTCCTCTCTTCTGAGCCATGAACTTAGGAATGGGCCCTTACGGCAT
Organism: Anser cygnoides; assembly: GCF_040182565.1. Taxonomy (NCBI): domain Eukaryota; kingdom Metazoa; phylum Chordata; class Aves; order Anseriformes; family Anatidae; genus Anser; species Anser cygnoides. The sequence continues at coordinate 44,699,134 of NC_089874.1, read as the reverse complement.
ATGCATTACCAGTGTTACAGAAAAACATGTTAACAGTCAAGCACAAAACCAGGAGTTGCTGTCTCTACCAATCTCATTTCAAATGAAATTTGGGGTCTCCTGAAGCAATATATTTTTTATCAACAACCCCTACAACCAACATTTTCTATTACATTTTATTAACTACTAATCTAGGAAAACAATAGAAATGGCAATTAATTGAACTGTTCAGCTGTAATTTTTTATGTCACACAGCACTGCAAAGTTGTACAAAAATAGAAATGTATGCATCTCAGAAGTCTTGTCTCTATATACTGATTCAAATGGAAAAGAAGGAAGACAAGCACTGCTATTTGCAATAGTTATCACTGTATTACCTAAGAATAAACACCTAACTCAATATGCCCTCTTTGCAATCAATGGAACCTGGACTGCATAGGATATGGACCTCTCTTTCTTTTTGACTGTTAGGACAGACAAGCAAGCTAAGCGTCAAATACAAAGTCAGATGGTACAGATGACATGAATACTCTCCACAGTATAAAACAACATGCAATGTTACCAAAAAAAAAAAATAAATAACTGAAACCCAAATGACAACAAGCTATGGTAAAGATGTAGTGTTTTCTCCTACTTGCTTGCAAAACTTTTGTACATATAGAACTCATTTATGCAACTGTGCTAGCTACGAGGCCATTCCCTCAACGGTTTGTAAATCCTCATTCACAAACCTAGAAGTTATCATACCATAAATATCTGATCAGAATTTAAATTCTCTTGGCTCACATCATTCTACACAAAATAATTGTTTTCTGCTGAAGGACCCTAATTTCATATCAGGAAACCTGTACATTTGTCCATGCTCTTCATTCTTTCTTTAAAACTTATCAAAAAACCTTGACTGAGTTTTCCTATGGAAAACATCCCTAAATGTATCGGTAATACTAAATAAATAGTAACAAAAATGGATGCGTGACATATATGATTTTAGTAAATACGTAATGCTGATTTACATACCTTCCAAGGTTGTTTACTGTTATTCACCTTTAAGCATTCTATTTAACTACAATGCAAGCTTTTTTTTGGAGACAGAAGTATGTGAGTGACAGGTACAGTGGTCGTCCATTTTCGATAACATAGCTGAATCCATTAAAAAAAAAATCCATGATATTCTTGTCATCTCCACCAGTCACTTTTTTGGCTACAAGAAGATTCACCTTTAAATTACTTGGTAGGTATTACCTTGTAAATTATCTCCTATGGTAAACAAGTAACATTAAAGTGGGTAAATGCACTCGATTCTATCGACTTTTAATTAAAATCAACTAAATTTCTATTAAGCTTCCAAACAGACCTCAGATGATCTCATCAGAAGTTTAAATTGTTCTCCTTCTATCTTTAGCTAGGAGAGATGATACAGTTTTAGAAACAGAAGATAATCTTCTTAAAAAGGAGAAAGCAATCATACTTAGCTGCAAAATAACCACGGAGATCTTAATAAGGCGCAAGTTAGCTGTTACGCCAAATTACTTTGTATTTTAATAAGCACTCATAGCATATTAGATTAGAATGTTAAATTAACTGACCTCATGCTAAAGATACACATTCTATAATGAATTGTTTTCTTAATTTTTCTTGAATCGATAGCAAAGACAGTTAAAGCAAAAATTAGTTCTGTCATCTGCAAAAACAAATCTCATGTGAAGCCCAAAACAAGCATAATTCCAACACACTGAATAAAGTTTAAACTGCATTTGCAATTACTGAAACTCAAGTTTTACTTCTGTTCTGGTAAAATAAATTAAACTAAAAAAGTCCACATCTGCCAATCCAGCAGTTTCATAGTAGCTGCAGTGGTCCAAATACATCCCAAAAGGTAGAGTAGTTCCAGGCTGACAGCACAGACTGTGTTTGTAAGAAGCACATACACACTTCTACAAATTAAAATAATCAAATACCTTCAATCTTGTTCAACTTTCTGCCTGGCAATCTCTTTTTCAAAACAAAACCCCAACACTGAAAACAGAACACCAACACAAAAGGAAATTAAAATGCTATTTTTCTATTAAAAGGGACGATGAAATAACAAATCCAGAGTTTCTCATTTCTAACAGTCACCATTTAACTATTTCACTTGTAGCTTGAAGGTGAGCAAGCGATTTTTATTACTTGGCCCATGCACTGTTCACAGTATTCAGAAAGTTAATAAGTCATTTTGTGGTGTGTTCCTCCAAATATCAAACAAGAATCTCTGGCTGACACCATGTGCCTGCTTACCTGAGCAACTGATGTCATAAATACATCACTCAGATCTTAATCTTTGGCTTCCAAAGAAATAAGACAATACAGTTCTGAGGTAAAAACTATCCTTCAGAGGATAGAAGTTCAGAGTACTCATATGTACCCATGTAGATATATAATGTGGAAAGTCTGTACAATAGTAGTATATTTGCCAAAAAAAAAAAAAAAAAAAAAAGGAATGCACTCTAAAGCAATAAGTTATGCCACTTTTTATAATGCCTAGTTCCTTTCTGGTATTCAGCATGGACAGTCTAAGTTCCACTCCAAATGCTCTTTCTCCATCATCATTCACTAGACACGCAGGTTAGTTCTGTGGCAATATCACGGGAATTTTAGGCAAGATACAGCAATAGTCAGCACTGCTACTGCAGAGCTTTGGCAACTATCGGATGCCTTGTTCTAACTTTCTACGTGCAGAATTAGTCCTAACCAGAATAAGCTAATACTAAGAAACCAGCACATGAAGTGGACCTTTGCAGATTTACATAAAGTAAGCCTGTGTGTCAGGTAAGGTAAGGTCTGAAGGCTAGGATATGAGAACTATATACAGAAATAGATACAAAAAACGAGGCAGCTTGGGGAACAGGGGAAGGAAGGAAAGCAGAGAGAGGCTTGAAGTCCAACTCCATCATGAAAAAAGAAGTAAATACAAGCCCAACAAAAATCAGGAATCAAAATTAGAGGCAGTTACTACTGTACACAAAGTTTTGATAAAGATAGACAAGCATGAAATTAATTTTAAGGCTGTTTACAAGGAAGGCAGTTTGAAATTTTCAGTTTATATATGAAAACACCATAAGATTTATACTCAACATTTGTGCCTATCTTAAAAGAAAATGTATTTTAGGTAGCTGAACAAGATGTTAAAGGTTTCTCCTTGGAACTTCAGTGTATTTATCTAAGTTTTAGCAGTAACAGTCTCACTTTCCAGACCTTGTAGAAGGTCACCACGTTTCTAGCTTAGCAACATTTTCCAGCACTCTCTTCAAAGCCCTATCTATACCACTTGATGCAGATCCAGTCCTCTCTCTTCACTGTGTTCCCAAGAAAGCCGTATATATTTTCTTGTCTTACATTTCTCCTTACACAATACAGATATTACAGATACAGGAGGAATGATCAAGCATTCTAAAGCACAGTTTGCTGTTTCTACCACTACTGTAAGGGACTTCTCCTTTCAAAAGCAAACTAAGATCGCCCTTATACATATACTCCTCACTGACCAACATGTTTACGTTATTAGAAACAAGTAAAAACACAGCTCCAGGAACATCATTTAACCATTTGATTTGTGCCAGAGTAATGGCTGAAGAAACGTTCCACTGCAATTATTTCTCATCTCCCTTCATGTCCAGAAGATAACAAAGAGGGTCATAGTAAGCATTTGCCTACACTAAAACAGCTTTTCTTAATAACCACTAGGTGTTTTTGCAAGTTTCCCCTTCTCTGAGATCATTGTCAAACTACAGGAAAAACATATTCTAAGGTATGCATCCAACAGTATCTAGCACAATTTGATGCTTCAAAATATTTACACCAAGCAGCTTTTAAGCTTGAGATGTGGGAGGGAATTGTGTTATCACATGTAATCATGAACGGATTTTGCTATTATTGAATAATCCTGCAGACAGGCAAGTGGGAGAGCCTACCAGAGGTCTTTCAAACACTAATATGTAACTGCTCAAATCACTACTTATATATACTTGCCAATTTTTTTAGCATCCATTCCCTTACGCACCTAAGTATACCAAAATAAAGCAGTCAATGCATACTCCTGATCACACACTGATACAATAAAGAATGAACTTTTTGAGTAATTCCCCTAAGCACTTTGTGTAGCTTTTATTACAAGCCATTCTTGAATTAATCCCTTTGACTGCATGGACAGGGTGGATAATCAGTTTGTCACTATCTGACAAGAAACAGCTGCGCTGCCACTCCAACAAAGTCTGAAAAATCAAAAAAAGATGCCAGAGACAAGAAAATGGCTTGAAAGACTGTTTTTTTGAGATCTCGGGAGGAACTTCATGCATTCCAAAGAGTTCAGTCTTAAATGTATAGAAATGCAAACAAAATCCCCACCTTTTTGGAAAGAACTCCAACCCAACGCTCCTGTATGCCAACCTACGCACATCCTCCAACCACCCCAGCCAGCTCAAAAGTCCTTCACCTCTGCTCAGGTGCATCTTGCTACGTATTACTCTTCTTCCCTCCTCATCATGTACCTTGCTCTGGTGTCCAGACTGTCTCAAACCCACTGAGTTCTCTCTGTACTCATGGCACTGCCCAGGGTAAGACAGTCACTCCTGCAGAGGCATGGCCATTCCCCAGGCTCCTGTCCTTCACTCCAAATTAATTCTTTTGACTCCACGCACTGAAACAGGAAAACTTTCCTCTTCTGCCTTCAGCCAAAGAAGCTTGCCCTGCCTAAAACAAAACGCTCTGAAGAAGTTTGTGTTGGACTGCAGACTACCAAGAATCATGTGGGAGAAGCCGTGTCTTTCCCCTCACCTCCTAAGTCACTTCCAGCTAGGCCTTCTCCTGTGTCCTACACACTTCGCTGGGGTTTTAAAAGAGAAGAATGTTAAAGCTGCTTTTCAAAGGCTATGAAAATAAATGCTATTGTGTTACTGAAGAACAGAACATATAAACATCTGACATCCTGCCTTTGGAAGAAAGAGCAGACGAAAAGGCAAGTGGATAACGATGGCTTCCCCAGCGTACCTCCTAGCAAACTGCTGCTTCGGGACTCCTCAAGCCAGAGGTTGTCTCTCTATCTTCGGGGGTTTTTTTTTGAAAAAATTTTGAAAAACATAACTGAAAAACATAATGTTATGTTTTGAAAAATGTAACATTTTGAAAAACGTAACTGAAAATGTATCAATTATTCCCTGAGGCCTGATCACTGCTAGAGGGAAACAGACCAAAAAAAGCTTCTTTTCATCAAATTACTTTTTTTAAGCCCTCACATTCGCTCTATACACGGATGAAGCACATCCCCCGCCACAGGACCCATCCTAACAACATATTCCAAAACTATATATACTACCTTTAAGCAACTATTGCAAAACAACTTTGACAGTACTGATCAAAGCTAGCGTTTCTGTTTCATCATTAGCTTACTTTAAAAACAGACAAACTTGCACAACAATGATTTTGTTCTCAAAGTATCTTCTAGATGTTGAGATAAAAAGACTAATCTGTGTTTTAATATATAAATATATTAAATCTGAACTGCAGAGGAAGAGAGCAGCTAAATTAACCCCATTGGGGTTCCCAGCTCTCTTGTTTTGCCTGTTTTGTTTGTCTTTGTTTGCTTGTATGTGATATAAATATTGAAATATTTGGCTCAAAACTCTCCTGAGTATACACAGGAGACTTACAGAGTCAGTTCAGTGTCAAGCAGAGGAAAAGGAGAGCAAATGACATCCCGTCTGCTTATGTAAGATTTTTCCAAAGTTTGCTTCCCACAGTTGGGATCCAAAATAGTATCTCAGCTGCATTATAAAAGCATTCACAAGAACCTTATCATTTATCATAAAACGAGTACGTATCAGATAACATGAAGGAATATGTTAATTCCCCTGTATCAACTTCTAAACCCATCATCATACATTTTTCCACATACTTTTAAACACAGGAGAAAACATGCCTGCAAAGGGAAAATGAAACAGAGCACTGGCCCTTGTCAGACCATTTATTTGTGTTTAGGCAACTTTCCCAACTGCTGAGATAACACAGTGATGTACGTGGGATCACTACCTACTTTCATAAATGATTAAAACATTTTTCTTCACTTAAAATGCGTTATTTACTCAAAGGATAAGCAGCCTAGTTTTCATGTCTTGCCAAACATAGTGTGTCTACACAACAACAAAATAGATCTTGTTCTGTGTGCACTGTTCAAAAAGCTTTCGATGTTGAGTGAAAAACTCTGCTTAAGTGCTCAGATGACTCATTTCAGGCCATTACAGACTCCTTCTTCTCCAATGTACAAAATCATTATTTTCTTTATTCCAGAACCATACCTATGTCGTTCCTGACAATAAATATCTACCTGTTAAAACTATTATACGTCAAATTTCATTGAGTTTATTTTTTGCAGTCCAAACATCCTGTCACTAGGGAAACATCTGTGGAAAGGAATGCAAATTATTAATTATGTCTGTGGAGGTATAAAACAAAAAGTGTAAGAATTTGCCTTTGTTTTTCAAAAACTCTACAGTTGAAACCAGTTTTCAGAATCATTTTAAAGTTCTCTTTTTAAACGATTTTAAAGTTTTGGGATTTTTTCCTTCATTTATTGTTTCAAAAAACCCTCCATAAAATTATCCTATAGATAAACATATCAAATACATTTTCCACTGATCTGGACTAAAATCCCCACTTCCCAAACAATGCTAAGGAACTTTATATTCTATCAAGTAGCTGAATATGGTTAAAATGCTGATGGAGAAAGAATTTAAAGTTCTTAACACTAACCAGGCAGAAATTGTTTGAAGTTCCGAGCACCTTGGTAATTCAGCAAGGAGAAAGGACAACTTCCAAAGCAACAGAATGCATATTAGAAATGTTCAGAGCTCATCTGATCAAGAAGTAACACTAATATGGGATAAAGCATGAATTCTTACAGCTAGAGTTATTTCAGTATAATTCTTTGGAGATACTTCTACGTTGCTTTGAAGGCCTGACAGAATGTTGATCCATGCAGTACACTGGTACAATTAATGCACCAAATCACCATACTGGCATCATTGTAACTTCCTCGGACTAAAAGTCAGAAACAATCCAGATCAACACAAAGAAAAATGAAACAGCTGTTTAAATTTTGAGGTAATGGCATTTGTCCAGACAAACTTTGTCTTTCTTATTTTAAGATTATTTTAGGAGTTAATGATATAAGTATCATTCTGATTTGTTCAATGTTAAGATCTGAACAATGATATATAAAAAGCAGCATTGTAACAAACTTAAAAGTCCTTATTATAAAATTAAAAATCACCTAACTATGTATTTTATACATCCTGCTTTTCAAAGTTATTTTGGAAAAGGAGCCATGAGGTAACTCTAGCTGAAAGACAAAAACAGCCATCTACTGAGCAAAGATTACGAACAATCCTTTGCAGCATAACTTTGCTAAGTAAAGATAATGATGGATTCCTGGAGGTATCCAAATGAACCGTACAACATAAAGCCAAGTCACTAACTCCTTGATACATCCTCTAGCTAACAGGGATTGTAGCTCTAAGTGCATGGGGTTACTCAGTAAGAAACGAAAGTCTTCCAGACTCAAGAGATTTTCAAAAGAGAAACTGTTAAAAAACAAATTGCTACAACGAAATAATATATATATAAATATGCTTTATAAAATATGTGAAATGTCCAATTCAAACAAAGCCTGACTGATTTTTTCATGTGGTAAGATACACACAAGGAGTTATCAGTGTGAAATGACAAACCAGAACTTCAAAAAGATGTTTACAAAAAAACTTCTTTTGAGTTACTACTATTTAGTAGCTCCAAAGAACATGCTGCTATTAAGAACACATTAACTTTTTTTTTTTTTTTAATGAACCCTATTCTTGAGAAGATGTCCTATGTTTGTACAGGTAATCACCACTCTGCAAAACAGTGTTACTAATGCAAACCCATTACTGCATTTAAATTAGAAAATATTAAGTACAAGAAGACCTATGGAGTATACACATTCAGAAAATAAAAGATGAAAGATACAGTGAAAAAAAAGGCTGCCAATTTATATCTTAGTGAGATAACCCACACTTGGACTATAAAATTATCTTTCTCATTATGAACTCCATTTTCATAATTAGCTCTGTCCTATAAAGTGGCTCTGCAATCCCACTTGCTGTATTTTCTCTTTCCTAACAGGCTGTAAACATACTACCTCTCCTTTTTATTAACTTTGGTTAATTAACCATCAGCTTGACAACCTATACATCTGTCTTACAGACTTTTTTTTTTATAGTTTAAACAAACTAACATTTGTATACCACTTTGGAATAGTATAAATTATTGTTATGCAACTGAGCTAGCCAAAGTTTTAACATAATTCTCACAATTTTAAATGGGAAAGAAAGAAAAGTTTATCAGTTAGGGAAAAATAGGTGTCATCAATATACAATACCCTACGTACATTTTTTTTGTTCACCACATACATGATCCTTTACTATCTGTGTAGAACTTTTAACAAACAGATTTATATTAATTGCAATATCATCACAATATTGAAACTGGAAGTACGGAACGCTTTAGTGGTCAAATATGCGTTTGACCCAATATTTGAAATAACTCATTTTGTGGTGAATGTGTGGAGGTTCCATTTCAAATACATGATCAAACTGCATCTCTAATATATACGTTGTAAAAGTGCTTGTATATGAGGCTCTGATACAAAGAAAGTTTCAAAACAATGTTGTGTATTAAAGGGTCCTGTAATAAATTATTTCTATACAACAACAAACTTCAGCTCTCAGGATTTAATTTAAAAGAAACATCAGCTAGCTAAACTCACTATATTGTTTCTGTTCTGCAACTCCTACAGTCATTAACATAATGTATATTACCTGGATCATGCACTGCACTGGGCCTCATTTAATGATAACTATACATTTTCCAAGTATTTCGGAACTCTATCCTTTCCTTTCTTTTTCTTATGGTAATTTCCCAAGGGTACTGAGATATCTTTATGTTAGTTATTCCAAGATGACCTTTACAGAATTTGAAGGTCATGTGCCCTTGATCCATTTCAAGTTAGATAAGCAAATATATATAATTTACAGTAACTCATTTTGACTGCTATAGATATAGAAATGCTCTCACAACTGATTAGCAGCGACACTGCCTCTGACAAAGGAATGGAAACATGCAGCTTGATCCAGAAAAATGAATTCTGTCTACAGACTTATTGCTGGTGGAAGCGAGCACCAGTTACAAGTCAGTACTGCTGATCATGTTGGGCAGAGGTTCCAATCTATGGGAAGAAGGCAACATTAGCTAGAGTAAGCTGATCAAATTCCAAGTAAGACATTTATATTTATTCTGTAATGTAAGTTAGGTAAGCGAGGAATTTCAATTCCCCATTTTCTTTCCACCAATACATGGACTAATGCTTAGCTCTGGTGAAAACAACCCCATTCCACAAGTCCAGTTCCCTGACTCATATATACAGAAATTTGTGCCAATTTCGACCAATTTCAAGAATACATGTATCAATCAAATATTTTTGGATTAAAAAAAACCTACATCTTTCTGTTAAAAATCTTCCCCTGTATCCACACAAGACTGCATACTGCAATCAATTATCACACTTCATGATTATGAAATTCTTAAAGTGTGTTGCATTACAATTTTTCCTTCAGTTACACTTTAGTTGATCCAAGGTATCTTCAGCTAATATTCTAAAATAAACCAGTTTTTACCAAACAACGTGGCAATTTACCAAGCCACAAAAACATCATGCGTGGACAAGACAAATCAGTACCTCCATTTACAATGTGTGATTCCCTCCAGCAGGAAAACCAATTAGCAGATAAAAATAGATTAGCAGAGGCCAGGATGGCTTCAAGCTAGATGAGGGTTTGAATGAGGACTGACCGAAAAAAAAAAAAATCAAGCAAACAAAAAATAACAACAACAAAAAAACAGTGCCAGACAGACTATAGACAATTAGGAAAGCATACATTTAGAATTGGTTGCCAACGCTCTCTGCTAGGCAAGGGGAGGCAATAGTACTTTAATCAAAAAGCAAGAGTAAAAGAAAATTCTTTAAGCAATATAACATTCCCCTCATGTCTTAGATATAAGAGAAATCTGAAAAGAATGCCCAGCATTTATGGTATTCAGCATTAAAAAGACCTCTCCTGTGCAAAATAAAAGCAGTTTTCTGTTATGTGTCTTTATACACAGAGCTGGACCTAAACTGAAAACTACATTTAAATATGCACCAACACAGATTCAAAACCTGGAATCACATTAAAAGATTTCCAAAAGTCTGTGGATCAATGCTTAGGCTATTAAGGGAACGTCTGGAACCTTGGATCGGGTGGTGGGTCTGGATGAAATTTTAATTTGGGAACTGGCTAATAAAAAGAAAACTATCCAAATATGTTAGAAAATAACATTCAAGGTCTTGCAAAACTTCAGAGTTTTAATGTTCATTAAGAGACATGAATCAGTAACATTAAATCTGTTTGGGACTGATTTTGCATTTAAAGTAAAAATCTCAGCATTCCTATTTACAGTATTAAATTTAATCTTATTATTGTTACTAATGCTTAAACTGTAAATGGTAAAAATTAGAAAGCTGCTACAGTATGGAATTACTTGTTTAAATTACAGTGTATATTTCTGGAGAGATTTAGAAAATTAACAGAACCCTTAAAAATTATGGCAAATTATTAACTGATATGCAAATATGTTTTAATAATTCCAACCAGAAGAGCTTTGATCTAGTCCTTTCTTTCTCCAAACCTCTGTACAGTTACGCACCTGATGCTCCCTAATTATGAAGAGCTCCAAGTATTGAAATGACTCATCCACATTTCATCTTGAAATTTTTAATTATTTTATTTAATTTTCTCTCTCTCCAAACTGCTGAGGCTGAGAACATGGCAAACTTTGTCTCTCGCCAGTTCACAGGAGCAAAGAACATTAACTCTGTATATAATAATATAGATTGCCTTGAGTCCCCAAAATATACGAGCATATGGAACTACCCAAATCCAACTTATCTGTACCCAAACTGTCATGTATACGGATGATCGTTGATATAAGGAGCATCTGTTTTTTCAGTTTCCTCCAGCAAGATGGAACACTGGCCCTTCTGAAACTCTCTTTTTGTTTATTTCACAGCTATTTTGGAGTGGTTTGAGGAAGAATGTTTATGTTCAAATATATTGCGAGTAGTTAGGGTCAAACCTGTTTTTCCCCCCCTCATCTTTTTAATTGAAATGCTCAGAAACAGTTTACATTCCTCTACTCAGTATTTATGACCGTCTCTTCCGCTCTGAAATAGAAGCACAGGCATTGTGATAAACATACTGACAGGTTATCTAGTTACAGCAGCTTTTCTTAAAACCCTGAACATCCTCTGCCAAAGTGCAACCACGTAATCTTCACTGAAGGATTGTATTTTGGTCCTGCTTTATAGTTTTGCTAAAGTCATAGACAGTGTTTCACCTCGAAGATCATTAGTCCTTTATTTGTATTTTCTCACTGGTAAGTCTGGCTCTAATGATCCTGCATTTCAATAGACACTTTTGTTGGACATTAAAACTTCACTTTTTGCTGAGATAAAAGAAAGAGAATATTGTACTTCATGTTTTCTTTTTACAAATTTCAGTCACCTAAAATAAGGTTTAGGCTCGCTACCCAGCCCTGCAGCCTGTCTGTATTCACACATTTGACTTTTCCCTTCCCTCTAGAAACTACTGAACCTCTTTCAAGCCAGCTTAGTCTCCTTTCATGCATAGGTACTCATACCAAATGCACGAATAGGTAACACATTAAATACATGTTGGTCTTCAAATCAATAAACACATCCCTTTTAAGTCTCTTCAACCACGTTCGCAGACATACTTGCTCCTTTCAAATTTGCTGAAATATTTCAATACAATGAATGTACTGCCGTTCTTTTTATCCAGAAAGCTAGTGCCAAACAAAAATGTCAGGGATGGAAAATCACTACTCCTTGTGCCGTATGTTTATATGTAGAGTATTTTTACTTCCGAGTAATGCAGAGCCAAACACTTTCTATTTAGAGTAAGAAAATTAAAAATCAGTATTTGTATCGCAGCAATTTGAGAATTCTCATTTTTAGAATATACTTGAAACGCACAGATATTTCTCACTGAGCTAAGTCTAAGAGAAGTGGCATCGCCAACAGTGAAGCAGAATCTGAATGAGCTAGCTTTGCATCTATCGGCTCCAGAGACAGCTCCGCAGCTGCCACAGCAACAGGCAGAGGAGCCAGCCAAAAGACCAGACAAGAAGCCAAAGAAGAGGTCAAGGCTTGGGAGCCAGAACTTGGCATCTGGGCCTTACAGCTGTCAGCGACACTCAATGAGAGAAATCACTGTTGTCCAGTTTTTGCAGACACTTGGGACAACAGGAAGAGGAAAACAAAAAACAAAAACAAAACAAAAAAAATCATCTGCAGCAATTAAAAGCCAAGTCAGTGTTGAAAGGCTACATGCTACCATTTGTTTTGCCACAGCAGTGCAGCAACACCAAGACGCTATGCCAAATGAGAAGAGCATCATGTGCACAGAAACACAGTTTTGCATTAGTATGGACTGTTAGACCTCCCCTGAGTTGGTTTCCTCTGGAAAAGAAGTATCAATGAACAAGGTGGAAATAAAAAATAGACAACTAGTCTTTTTTGGGAGTGTTTCAAAATACAAATTTGCCTTTCAATGGTTTTTGGTTTTGTTTGGGGGAGGAGGGTTAAAACGGAATATTCTTGTCCTCCTTACACCAAACTTCCCTCTAAACTCCCCATTGTGTAATTACTACCAGCACCAGTAAGAACTCCAGTATATAATCAACAATTTTGCTGCCAAGTTACATGCACTTTATTTTTTACACTGTATCTAAGGAGTATTCAAACACCATGAAGCCCCACTGTCTACATTATTACATACCTATTAATCACAGACTCAAAACATGCAGATGTCATTCCACATCTTAAGACTCACTAAACAAAATTTGCAGGACTTCTACACAAAAGAGCAGAATCAAATCAACAACTTCAGTTTTGCAAAAATTAATTCTAAGTGCATATGCATGCAAAACCCCAAAGCTAGTAGCAGTTTTCAGGAAAGCTGTCTCCACAGATTCTGCGCTGACAAGCCAAGCAACTGCCAAACAGTGTTTAAAAACAAAAGAGAGGCTCTTGAAAAGTGCCAAAAGAGATGCTATATGCTGCCATTATGATTCAGGCTTTATGAACAGGAAACAGAGAATACTTGCACTGGGATCATAGGCTCTGTGAATGAGGCACATTCCATATTAAGCACATTTCCAAGGAAATATCTTCCATGTTAGTGCAAACTGTTAAAATAAATAAACGTTCATCTGTGATGAAACGCAAAAGAAAAGCAGAAACCAAGATAATGCAACTGATGTCAAAACATACATGGTTCTGGTAAAGAGATCCTTTAAACACAGCTCAGATTCATGGCAAACCTCTTTAAAAACATATTGGATGGAATATTTTCATTTATTTTCTCCAATCTTTTCTTACTCCTAATCAGCCTCTACATCTAATTGTAGATTGAGATATAATCTCTCATTCCATTTTCCGAATTTAGAAGAACCAGCAATATCAAATTGCTAGTTCATAACATTCTTAACTTCATCATCTGATATCCATTTCTTCAATGTCACACTTCCATATGTGTTCTCTGTTTTTCTTGGATCACACGAATCACCAGAAAGCTGTCTCAAGGCAATCTTCTCAAGCATACTTTTCACTGCTGTACAAATAAGACCTCTAGTGGTAGAAGAATCACGGGAGCTACTACCATACTCAGAGTTTCTAGCCTCCTCTTCCCCAAGATAAAATCTATGCATTCAAGGTGACAAGCTCACTTTTCTTACACCTGAGTGCATGGCTTAGTTACTAAATCCAGGGACAGAAACATAACCAACAAAGAACAGAACTGTCAACAAAGATGTAAAATAATTCCACAGATTTCACATAATGTCACAGAATTCTCCAGATTTTAAGAATTTAAGAAATATACTAATACGCATGTAATAAACTCCACCACACTAGCATTACCAGAATCGTAAGCAAATGTTTTGTGTTCTTTTCATTTTAAGCCACAGGATTTTCTTGCCCTTCCATAGGTATATTTTTTTGCTAGTTTTAAACTCTAGTCAGTGACCTGAAAACAGGAACACTACCAACTGTGAGCATGTCAGAAATTTAATCTCAAATTGTACATCAGCTTCAAACTCTGCCAGACCCAATACTGTCTAATATTTTATATATATATATCTTATATACATATATGTTACCACAGATGACTAGCATGCTATCTAGTTTTGAAATAAAATACCTAGATTTTAGATTAGGAAATATGGGTAAATCTTCCTACACACATACTTGCCCTCATCCTTTAATGCAGCAATCCAGCAAATTGTAATTCCATTAACAATTGACCAAAGGAATCATACACACAAAAGGGAAAAACAACTTTTAAAATTGATACAGTTCTTGTCTCAAAACATGAGAACCAATAATTTACTTTTTGGCCTCTGTAAACCTTTTCCGTGTGATTTTTACCTTTCACGCACACATTTTAACACAGACATGACTTGATGTAACACTGATTGTTTATCATAGATAAAACAGTGGCAGAGGACTCATAACACATCCTTTGTTGTCATTTGTTAGATAACTAGAAACCGTTTTTTTACATTAATGTACGCTTCTGAAATTCCTTGCGAAACCATTCACAAAGGAAACTGTAGTGCTGAAGTGTTTACAACTTCAAATGTGGGTTGAGAAGCAACAATAAAAGTAAATGTAAGTACTCTGACAAGATTGATAGCAGTCTCAATGTCACAACAGTCTAAATCAAATTGCTGAATAGGAAAGCACACAACTGACTGGAAAAGAAAAACCCTCCAACGGTAATCATTAGCAACTGTCAAGCTGAAAAGACTGTGCTGTGGGGGCCTACAAAGATCCGTGCTGGATCAGACTCTCATTTAATAGTTTCATTAACAATTTGTGTGACTGAAAGGGAAAACGTGCTTAAAAACTGTGCACATGACATCAAACAAGGAGAAATCCAAGTGTTCTCAAGAGCAGGATTGGAACTCAGCAATCCTGATAAACCAAAGAAATAGTCTTACTGAAAAACCTGAGATTCAGTAAAAACAAACAGCTACACGCTCAAAGATGTATAGCACCAATTCAAAAGATTCAGCACAACGTTACTGAAGATAAGACAAACCTTCTGGCATGCTAAAAAGAGCACCACATCATAGGATGTACTTGAATTTTTCTATAGGAAAACGACTCTTCTATATGAGCACATTAAACAAAAGGATGCTTCATAGCTGTAGATGGTGCCTAATAAGGGACAAAGAATCTAGTATGAATTTACCTTTTACATATTAACTTTATAATAATGATAAAAAAAACTAAGCTATCATTGTGTGTTATAAATTGTATATATACAAAAATATACACAAGGCAAAATCTCTAGACAATGCACTAATGGAAAATGACAGGACAGGAAGCTTCTTTTGTTTGAAGTAGTCAGTGAAGTTGTAAGTCTTCTCCCAAACTTTAAAAAGCCACAAAGCAACTTTTTACACATTAGCCACAATTCCTCTGTGGGATCAAAAGAAGCATCTGTCTCATTTTATGGCTTCTAAGATTATGCTCCTATCGCTTGCTGTATCTCTGCAGCTCAGATGTCTTCAGAGGGAAGCTGAGCAAAGATGTAGCTGCAATTATTAATACAACGTGACACTGCAAGGGAAGCTGCAATCCTACCCCCTTTTTCTTCAGTGTTTGTATTAGAAAGGCAGTTGTAGTAAATAGCTCTGCTAGCTAAAGTTTCAGAAATATATCATACAGCTGTATGCACTCTGACGCTTGAGAAGATATTTTACAACATACAGCTTTTGACCAATTGCTGTACTTTTTTTATTTCTCAATTTAAACTGCAAAACTACAGCTCTCAAAGCTTAATCTATGACCAGAGAGGGGGGCAGAGAAGAACAGGCTGCCATCACTGTTACACACTCCACCTTCAGAAACAGGGAGGAGAGGAGATTCATAGAAAACAGAAAGACAAAATGGTAAAAAGCTCTACTGACACTCAGCAAATTCACAGCTTGCAATTTCAGCCATACTGACACAAAAACCGTGCAGTCCTCAAGAGCATGCAGTCAGTACTATTTAGGATATCAGCAGTTACATTTCGTGCTACATGGAGCTTTAAAGTATGCGCTTAAATAACCCAAAGTAGAAGTCATAAAAAGGCAGACCCACCCATTCCTTCAGACATATCCAAAGTCAGTTTTTACGTGGTCATGACAGGACCCAAACTTAGGAAGCCCAATTAACAAACTTATTAACGTTACAATGCCAGTGTCACTTTTCCACCTGCTGTCTCCAGGGGGAAGAATATGGCCACATACCATTTTCAGTACCTGCTGTGCTTTTGAAGTACTCTTTGCAGTCAAAATTTAAAAGTAATTTTAGTCTCCTGTAATTACGGAGTGAAACAGAAACACAAGGACTTACAGGAACACTTCTCAGTAGTGGATTCCCTATTCACACCTAAGGAGTCAACCTTCAAATCTTTCCCATACACACGTTAGTACGCTTTAAAAAAATAAGTATAGACATTCCCCCAAATTTGTTGAACTGGCATAAAAACCATTGGAAAGACATTACCGTAATATTCAATTTCTCCTGCTTGCCCCTGTAGTTCCTACACGGTTTCCTATACAGGAAAAAAAGCAGAACTGACAAATGCAACCGGTGTTAAACCAATACTTCAATTTTTCCAACGTACTATTCTTCAAGACGCATGAATTCGTCTGTTAAAATACTTCTGGTGTAGTCTTCTTTTTTTAAAAAAATGAAGCTTTTTAGAATCTAGAACAAGAAGGTACTTGAACTCACTATTTGCTAAGATATAATTGTAAAAATTTAAACATTTTTTACTGAACTGTTTATTCCTATTTCACTAGATTTTAAAACAAGTTTCACACAGAATAATTTGCAATGGTTATGAACTTCAGAACAAAATACTGAGATGAGAAACTCGAGTATTGCAAACAGATAATATTTGAAGTTTAATAAAAGATACCCTCATATTTGATATTGGTTTAGCTGTAATCCCCGTCACACACACACAGACATACACGCTTACTTTATATCTTATGATAAATCCTGACTAAAACTAACCTTGATCAAACTTACTATGGTTTATGAATTCTCAGCGGCTTCTAACTACATCCTTTGTAGAAATTCACTGTAGAAATTTAGCAATTACCAATGCATTACCAATCTCCCATGACATCAAAAGCACTGTTCAAGGTATTGGAATAGAAAATAGCACATACCACGCTCCTTGCACACTGCCACAGTTAATGAAAAATCCCTCTAAAATTTATGGATCACAACACTAATTTCTTCTGATCATAAGAGTGACTTTCTGGATTGACATTTCCTTCCAGTAAAAGATAAAGACAGTGCAAAAATGAAGTAATTAAGCCCCACTTCTGACATTTACTTTACACTATGACTCACGACCATCTTCAGTCTGTGTTCAATAAAATGTTTTCAGAGCCCAGTAAATATATGTACAACAGCTTTTCAGTCCAGTTATGCATTTTCTTGCACAATTTAAGTTCCAGAATCAGTTAACTGTGTCAGGTGGTTCTCAACACTTTAAATAATAATAATAATGGATTATTTATTTTAATAACTCCAGATTTTACAAAGCAAATGATGCTCTGGAACTTATTCTAAAGAGAGGCAGGAAGGGGAAAACATGCAAGCAAAACTATTACATCATGAAGACTCTCTTGGAAGAGAGATGTTTATATGTAACAGACAATACAGAGGCTCCAACATGGGTGTGACTGGTTTTCTCCTGTTATTTTGAGACATTTTTATTAACTTCTGTTCTTCATTTCTTTCCCAACCGCAGCAGCAAAACCTGCATTTTCTACCTTTGGATTCCCTTACCTGCTCAGCGCTGCCCATTTTCACTCTCAGACATCTGAGGATACAAACAACAAATTGGATTTATCCTCAAATGCTACACATGTTTTTTAAAAAAACAAAAACACCTCCCTAGTCAAAGGAGTTATGTTAAACTTTGGAAATGGGAAGAACATCACAATTCCCGAGAAGGAAATCTTCTAGTAAGAACAATACCAAAAAAATGCTATTGCAAACAGCATCACAGATATATGGAAATATGGTTTCTGAATCCTATAAGCTATACATATTCTCTAGCTAATGCCCCTATTCAGGCTTGCACTGACAACTATAAATACCACATTAGAAAAAATATTTAAATAATTTAATTGTATAAGCTAATACATCATTTACAAAATAATTCAGTTTCCTGAAAAGCTAACCTTTGGAATAGTTGTGAAGGCAGGCAGCTTTGAATGTTTATATTCTATCTTGTCATTAAACAATTAATAAACAATCAAGTAGAAGGTAAATAATGAATATTAATAGGTATTAATTTGTCTTTTGTTTGATAGTTCAACTTCCAACTGCCAGCAAGGAAGCCATACATACTGATCACGACTGAGCTGAAAAAAAAAACATTTATCCATGAAAGGAAACCTCTTTGTGGGCAATATTATGCTAAGTGGGTTTTAAAGAAATCTGAAAGTCTGATTCTTAAAAGTTCTTTAAAATGTCTTGTAATCGTCTTCAATCGCTCCCTATTCATCTTCCCTTTTGAAGTTTTGTCATTTTGGCAGCCTTATACAATCCCAGAAGGGAAAAAAATAAAAAATATACTCCTACACAGTCTTTTCCTGCTATTTTTCCAGGTTGACACTTCTGAAGCATTTATTAGCGTAGAAAAGGAATATGCTCTCTTCCTGGAAGACTTCCCAAGGTACCTTCCCCATCCAGCCTTCCTAGTATAGGCATGGCTTAAAAATACAACAACTAGTAGCAACCACCAGGTAATGTTAAATTCATGAGGAATGGTACTAGCCCAGAAGACAGCAATTTCTGCTGCAATTACTGAAGGGACCCTCACATGACTTAAAATGTTGCTGTGATCCTTCTGGAAAGTTCAGGTCTTTCAGTTAACTAGTACCTGATAACTTTTGTAGCTCCCAGTTCTTGCTACCAGCTGACTGATGGCAAGAGAAGAGGATTTCCTTTTTGCTGCACTGCTTTTGTGAGAAGTGTCCTTGGTTTTCTCTTCCAGTTAGAGTGCTTCCTATGCCACTGATTTCTTAACAGCCACTGTTATATCACACCCACCCTGACAGCACCCAATCTAGAATTAAAAGTCCTTACACAGAAAAGACAATTGAAAAAAGAGCAGAGAAAAGCTAGAAAAACCCAGAGTAGAACCAAGATATATGGAAATTACTTATTATGCTAGGAGTACACTAACAGTAGTTCCCTAACGTAACTAGCTTTTACTATAAAATAATTCAAGGTCTTTTGAAAAAGTAGATATGCCATTCTAGAAATGCTTATACACTTTCATAAGCAGCTCTGGCCAGCTCATTTTCAATAATGAAATGGGTCCTTGAAAGGGCTGACATCACCGAAGCCTGTGAATTAATTCTGAGGAAGAATGACTACAAACTTCGCTATACTAATATACTCTTCCCTTGGCCCCTGTCAGAATTTGGCCTAGATAGTCCTATGATCTGACCTAGCTTTGCCATGCCTTTGAACTACTAGCCCAATTTGATCTTTTTTCTTTTTTTTTTTCAAAAATATGTATTTCTAAAAGCTACCAGACTACTTAAGAACAGATAGATGTTAATATGCATTTACATTTCTGTAACAACAGAATGCTAGGAATTACAACCAGCATCAAACGTACCCAGACCTTTTTTTTTTTTAATGTTTGTTTTCATTCTGATGAGCTTTTGTCACTAAATGACCAAAAAAATATTATACTAAATCAAAATGAATATTAAAAAAAAGACACTAGATGGCAATAAAAAGATCTGTGATAAAGCTTGATTTTAGAACTAAATACATTCCGTGTTCACATACAACTACCAAAACTGACATTTTTTTGACCTCGTTGTTATGGTCACAAGAATTTGGTTCACAGCAAGTATTTTATACAATTTTAAATAGAGAAACCTATAAATCCTCCTCCCATCTGAAAGGAGAAGCCTCTCACTGAGGTGAGAAAAAAACACTCTGAGAAGCAATCTGTTCCCCTGTTACAAAGAAGGCTAACATATCTAAAATATCCGACATCTTTACATTCAAACTAAACCTACAATTTCAAGAACCTTTTGAAAAGTACAGTATATACAAAATACATAGAAATCTGAGCTCATTTTTATTCTTCAAATATTGTCAAACAAACTGAAGAACCAACACACTTTAAGTTTTTATACTGCAGCAACCTTTAGAAACTTCCAACAAGGTGTTACACTAACAGTACTCAGCATCTTCTGGTAACTATTCACAGGGCTTCAGCTTGAAATTAAAATATCTGAAAATATTAAAAACTGTTTTTAATCGCTCACAATTGCACATTTAGGAATAAATTGAATTGCAGTTGCTTACTTGTCTAGCATCAAATATAAAAATCAAATGACCATCCTGTACAATATTAAAAATGAAAACATCTTTTTTATGTTTTTTTTTTAAAGGAGGACTTTTAGATTTGATTTCTTATGTATATTAAACTGTTCCCAACTGAGGTAGAGGTATTTGTAAATGGAAACAATATGTTAATTGAAATCACCAGTGGCTTGGATTAACCTTTTTTAACATGCAGAATTAGAAATGATGCAGAATTATTTTATGTATGTATACATCAATGAACCAAATAATTACGCAATTTACATAAAGGAGATTTTTTCCATTAATCTTTCTACATTTGCCTATTTTCATCACAATTGCAAGCATAGATGGGTCTTGGCTAAGATATCTGTGTTACTAAAATAATATACCTGATGAGTATGCTTACTAAGTATTTTCTTAAAAAAGATTTGTAAAGCTGTCAGTAACGTTTGTACCTTATCATTAAATATTTCAGAAGAAGAACCATATGTATAGCTTTCCAGTTAATATTTATTCATCAGAGCTAATCATGTTTTCCTATAGTTAACTTCTTTATGTCAAATCAAGCTATCAGAAAGAAATCTAAGCTACACATCAAATACTTACCAGTAAACACTATTTACATTTGTACCTGAAAACTGACAAACTATTTATAATACACATGAAGTAGCAGCATTCCAACCAGACACCAGAAATGAAACACCCTCGAGGAGCATACATGCGTGCATGTAAATATGCATTTATCAGTATGAAAAGGCTACAATGTCCCAGAAAATTAGATGCAGGTGGAAAGGCAAATACCTGGACACTATTGATGAAGGTTCAGCAGTAGGAAAGTTAAGAGTTGTCCAACAGCTCCTGGAAATTATTTCAATGATTTTCTCTAATTAAAGAGCAAATACATTAAGGACGAAGAAAGAATACACACTGCAACTGACAGAAAGATATATGGAGATAAGCACACATGAAAAACGCTCTTCTCGTTTCTTTGAAAGTGGCACTGGCAACTTGGAAAACAAAGACTGAAAACCTGGAGGAAGCCTACTGGAGGGCCATCAAGATTACAGGGCTGAAGAATGTGGCATACAAAGAAAGGCTGAAGGAACTGTGTTTGTTCAACTCTCAAAAGAGAAGGCTGGGTGCAGGGGATCTAATCGCAGTCTTCCAATACCTATCAAGTAGTTTCAGAGGGGACAGAGCTGCTCTCTTCACAAGGACAAGAAGCCAAGAGCCACAAGATGCTTCAGAGGCTTTTTGTCTTGCTATAAGAAAAAAGTAAACTCTTTGCCATAAAAACAATTAAATGCTGGAAGATGTTGTGCAGAGAAGGGGTGGACTTTTCCCTCGCTGGAAGTATTCAATAAGCCTTAGGTTAGCTTGGTGAGGCCCTGGATAACCTTATCTAGAGTCCTGCTTTCAACAGAAGGTTGTGCCAAATAATCCCCAGAGGGCCCTTCCAGCCTACACAATTCTGTATGTGAAAGTATTCAACTAATATATTTTAAAGCAGTTTCTGTCACAAACACAGAAATAATTTAGCCAAAAATTGCGTTATGCTCAGCTGTTTTACTTGCTCTTTGCACTTGTAGAACTCCATTAGTGTCAATGGATGTACACCTGAATACACTAATGCAGCCTGTTTTTCTCCATTTTTTATTTCTTTACCATGTGAAGTTACCAATACATAAGTGTACACATCTGCTGAACTGCAGTCTCTCGAACCCCAGACAAAGCCATTTACTCCACACATGCAGAAGGCTTCTGTATGGTGCCATGCCTCAGTGCCACCCTGTCACAATGCTATTCAAGTATGTCATTTCTAAGAAATAGGTTGTCCTGTACTATTTCTTAAAAATAAAAATAACCCCCCAGCTTTATCACTAAGAGAACCATAAATCACTGAAGTCTGTCACAACATTTCAGGATTTTTTTTTTAAAGACTATAAGGGGAAAAGAAAACTAGGAGCTAACAAGACACCTAAAACTGCTTTTGCTCAGGAAAAGGATTCAAAATATTTTCAGTTCTAGTCAGGATGCAATGTTTGATAACTCCCAAGGTTATCTTGAAAGCAGATAATGATGTTATGTAGAACCAGATGATAAATATACCTTTTCATCTACCCTCTACAATCCAAACTGCTTGGCTCTGGTAGAGTTTGCCAGATCCTTTGGTATATTATTTCAGAAACAACTGCCACGTTTACTGCTGGGCTGATTGAGTGTTGGGGCCTTAACATTAGGAGTGCTCAAAAGAGCTTCTACTGTACACCAGGATGAAGAAACACAGTAAAATTGAATGCTAGGGAATAGCAGAGGTATGAGGCAACCTTCAACCACTTTGATTTAGGATTAGCTATAACTCTTAAAAAGACCGCTAACTTCTCTGCTTTATTAACAAGCTCTGATTCCTGCTTTCAACCCTTTGATAAATGGACTGTCAGTTTTTCCTCACTGAGAAAAACAAACCTTAAGAAAGGATTGCTTCTCTTATTCCACTCCTTACCTCTTACAGAACTGACACACACACACAAAGCTCATGAACAAATAATTCAAACTTTATGAGGACTCCATGAAATCAAATTCACATAGCCCAGCTGTTTATTAAACCATGTTTGCTACAAATATCCTATTCATGTACTTCTGCTAAGGTCCTCATTTGCATCTATACAAGACCTGATGGCATTATATATTATTCCCAAAATCATATTTGTAGATTGTATTTGTAGACTGTAAGATCAGGTTTTATACTACAGCTACCAAAAGGGCCCTCTGTTATTACATAGTATTTCCAAGCTAATGCCTTTATGTGATGTAAAGCACCCAGACTACATGTACCTCTGCCTAAAAGTTTTCCATTAGTTTACTACATTTGAGTGCTAAATACACGAGTTACTTTTGGAGTTTAGGATACATTGATATAAACCTGTAATTTATAGCCATTGCTTCAAAGCACCTCTGGACCATTTAAAAAATAAATATATATATGTATACACACACAACTAGGAGTTGTACATGTAACTGACCTCTGGAACCCAGCTTTCAGAGTAGTGCTGAAAGTGATTTAATTAACATTCTTCAAATTTATGAGATTTTAAATTAAAAAGAAATAGTTAGCATGAACAAAGCTCTGCGCCAACAATTTTTGAAGAAAAAAAAAAGCAAAAAAAAAAAAAAGCACTGCAGAATTAAGGTTATATCATGTGTTAACCTACACCCTGACTATTCTCCAGATTTCTTTATGAATCTTTCCCCCCCCCACCCTCAAATCAGTGCAAGAAGAGAGAGGTGACTGGAAACAGCCTCAATAAGCACAGGCATTTGCTTGCTCAGAATGCCCGACTTTGCACCTGTGGTTCCCAACAAAAGTGTGCATCTACAGCAGAGCCTGAAGAACTAAACCAACTATGGGACATAATTATTTTAACAGGATGTTAATAAGGGTTTGTTGTTTGCTGCTTTAAGGACATAAACCTACTTCTTTGTTTGAAAACTGCACTTGCTTCACTCATTTAGTATCCACCCATAAGTAAAAGAGGGGAGTTTCATGATTCTGCTCCTGGTTCAAAATCATGTTGCCATGGAAGCAGATGTTGGATTGATGAAAATAGGTCAACTGTTCAGAAAAAAAGATCACTGTTTTAATACTTCAGAATTATTATTAAATGTTATGATTTTAATGCTTACTATTATTTATTATGAAATGCATGATATTTTATTATATTCAATTAACACTTACTTTGGTCATGTATTCTCACAAAGAGTGTAGGCAGCAGTAGATTTAATGTTGTTAATGAAAAATTATTTTGCATAAATCTGTAAGGGCTTGGTACAGAATGCTTACAAGAATACCACACGTTTTTCATTAGATCTGTACTGAGCGGTGTCAGATGTTGCCACATAAACACATTTCCATTTGAAAGAGTATTAGTACCATCATTACAAAGCACTTTTTAAAAAAAATAAAAAATAAAAAATAAAAAATCTGGACATTGCTACTACTACTTATGCTTGGCTTTGGTAAGCTCAGTACTTTTTCTGTTTAGCTTTGCATCAGAGGTATAAATATCCAACCGGAGTCTCAATTACTTAAACCTGATAAAAATATTTAATAACAGCTAAAATTTAAGTAGGCTACCCCATCAACCGAACATGTGAAAGAATATATAGTTTACTAAGTTTCTTCCATTCCTTAACATTTTCACACCGCCTGCCAAACCATTGTCAACATAGCATAAAACACATCATAAAATTCTCACACCCACCTGCAGCAAACACCAGAAAGTAAAATAACTGAATAACTCATCTGTATTGCGTTTCGGTACAGAATCTCTACTAGGTGATCTGAAATGTTCTTCTATCAACACCCTGGCACACGTGACAGATTTTTTTCCTGCCTTGACACTGATGCACTGTAAATGCACCAGGTTTGTATTAGAGGCTTAGAGTGATGTATTCTGTTCCCGCATTGTTTCTTACAACTGAAATGCACAATTTAATCATTAATAAGTGTAGTAATGGTGCATGGGAATAATGCCAATGTATGAGATCTCTGCTCCTCTTCTAGTTTAGGCATGAAGCAATACTTAAAGGAAGAACAGGCTGCGGTGCTGAAGTTCCACAATTGTGCTGCAGCACAAACCTGCAGCACTACTATAAAGGGCAAACCTGTCTTCCACGCACTGTTGTTTCTGCCCTTCTCCCTTTCACCACTGAACTGGGTCAGACAGCTTCTGCCAGATCAGTTTCTTAATCTGATTCATCATGTACCAGATAAAAGAAAGTGCCAGTGTAAAAGATAAAATAGAAATAAATACCCAGGAAGAAGGCAAAAATAGACCCATCTCTTCAAGCTGCCAAAAATCCATGCTGCTGCCGAAACTGGCTGCAGTCCTACAAGATTTACTCATCCTCCCTTCCTTCTACCTTCTGTAATCAGTGTTTTAACCTGAAATATGTACAACATAACTACCAATAAAAAAGAATTCCTTACTGTAACTGAGAATACGTATAACTGTCACCACAACGGAACTGTCCTCAAGATAAGTGAAAACCATGCTTGTTGTAATCACTTTCATATATTTTTTTTTGAAATGAAAATTATATATAAATGTGTTTCACTTTGGAGAACTCTTTTGGACTTCAGGAACTTCAGAATTTATGTTACAAAACTTCTTGCAAAATTATATGACCCATGCTATTCTGACTCTCCCAAAGAGAAACCTGTGAAGATATTAAATATTGTTTAAAATACACCACAAGTCTGTCCCTCAGGAGACTGCTGAAGGTTTAAATTTCACATTCAAGAGTTTTGTAATTGTTTATAAACAACAATATTTCAAAAGTCATATGGCTTGTTATGCTGCAGAAATGTGCATCCTTAAAGGGTACTATAAGACTTCTATGTTTGGTTTTATTTTTTTGTCTTCTGTTTCTCAGATAATAAACAGTTTATAACAACACAGAAACAGTAGATAGATTATAACAGCATATTGATACAAGTATCAAGCACACTGGATACTTTTGATACAAGCTATTTTTTAACTATACCTTTTCTGACAAGTACATTATGAGGCTTATTTTTACTAACCAGAAAAATTAAGAGAAAGGTTGACTTCTCTATAACCAAGCAGCTGACTTTACTCTCCTCTGGCTCATCCAGCATTAGCCTCTACTTGTCCCTTCATACACTGTAGTTAATTCTAGATTGGTAACCTTGGTCAAAGTTGCTTCTTGATATATAAAACAACATTCTTGTCTTATCTCCCCTCAGTACTAATTTACCTTTGCCCTCTAAACTTTCTTCCTTTCCTTTACTCATTTTTTAAATCCTCATTTCCATAGGATTTATAGATAATTTGTTTGCAATGCACTGTTAAAAAGGAATTCCAAGGGCTTCCTAGGTAGAAGACAGGAATTGCAGCACGGTAAAGGACTGCATATAAACAGAATTTAAACTGGGGAAGGAAAAATACTTGTGTTCTCCTATACCTGCCAAGAAACAGAGGCCTGCCCAGATACCAGATAGCCAGCCTCACATTAAAACTTCACTCTGCTTACATTTAGTCACACAGTTTTGATATGACCTCTGTGGATACATTATCCAGCAATGAACTAATTATACCGTTGCATTTCAATTGCCAAATTAATTTTACATTAAAATATTTCACTGAGGTTAATGCAGATGTTCACACGTGATAGAAAAAAAAAATCTGTCTGGTTGTCTGTAGACTCAAACTTCAGTAAACCAGTTGACAAGTGATTCATATTTAGAATTAACTCTGCAAACTTCAAGCAAGCACATAAGTCATTGCATAACCTGTAACACAGATTCACAGATTCACAGATTTTTCTAGGTTGGAAGAGACCTCAAGATCATCGAGTCCAACCTCCGACCTAACACTAAGTACTCCACTAAACCATATCCCCAAGCTCTACATCTAAACGTCTTTTAAAGACCTCCAGGGATGGTGACTCCACCACCTCCCTGGGCAGCCCGTTCCAATGCTTAATAACCCTTTCGGTAAAGAAGTACTTCCTAACATCCAACCTAAAACTCCCCTGTCGCAACTTTAGCCCATTCCCCCTCGTCCTGTCACCAGGCATGTGGGAGAATAGACCAACCCCCACCTCTCTACAGCCTCCTTTCAGATAACTGTAGAGAGCGATGAGGTCGCCCCTGAGCCTCCTCTTCTCCAGGCTGAACAAGCCCAGCTCCCTCAGCCGCTCCTCGTAAGACTTGTAAACACCTGTAACAACAACACAGCAGTACTTACCTGCTGCTGCTACACCTCTATAAAGCATTTCAGTTTAACAACTACATATAAACAACTCAGATTTTTTGCCACAATAAAAATAATTGAATTCCTAAAAGCTAAAACAGTATATATATATCTTTTAAGCTGAGGCAATGCAATACAAGAAAACTCCAAGAGAAAGAGACATAAGGACAAAGTCCTACAATTTTTTACGATACAAAATGCCCAGTCATTTGCCTGAAAAGGAAAGACACTCAAGTGTTTACTCCATAAAATTAGGAAAAGATGAAGCCCAAATGTTATTATAAGCATACATATAGTCATTATACATTCTTGTTTCAAATCAGTCATTATGGGAAACATTCATAAAGATGATGTAGGACATTTTTATAGATATGCTGGAGTCACAAACCAGGTAGAGAAACATTCATTTCACAAAAATAAGGTTATTTTGATTCTTGAAACAGTACTATTAAATTCTTCTTGAAAGACATGCAGCAACAAATAAACTCTATCTTGGGAATGTACAGAAAAAGTACGGCATATCATCCACAATACATGAAAACACAGAAAATAAAAAGCAACATTTTGAAACAATTCTTTGGTTGGGAAAATGCTAAAATCCCTTTAAAATAAGGGAAGAAAATCTTCCTGGCATCATTTCCAGTCATCGATGTTGTTTGCTACTACAATGTTTGAATGTTATTTGAGGCCAGACTTACCTCTACCAATGCCACAGTCAGAATAAGATCCATTTTTGAGTCTGGGAAAAGGGCATTCACTTGTGGAGACATTCCAATCAGTATGCAATTAGTAACTACCGATATTACACTCATAGTTTCAAAAGCCAACTGAAATGAAACACAAATACATTCATAGTTACGGCCATTATGTCTAATTTACAGTCTCCAAACTGCTCTAGATAACCTCTCTCTCTTCATTAAATTCTCAGAAGACCCATTATTTTATTTTTTTATTTTTCTTCATCTTTCGATTTCTATAATATAGAACTTTTTTTGGCAAGTCAACTAGACTTTGTCAACTGTAAAAACAGGCAACAGTAAGACCACAACAAGGCCTGCAGCACCACGAAGCCCACCTGGTAGCCCTGAATTTTTCTCTAATTTCACATCCCTATGTGTGTATGTGTATTTGCTGTGAGGAAGTTAAACAGTGTTCTTCCACAACACCATAGTACTGTAAAGACTTCAAGAAGTTATTTAAAGACTGCTAACATCCCAGATGTAGGTAATGCCAAATCATCTCCTTAAAAAAAATCAGAATAATCCTCAAAGAAAAATAGTGGTCAGGAAAACAACCTAATCTTTGGTATCTTCACAACTCATAATCTGAGCACATAAAAGACAGTGAATTCATCTACGATTACACTCCTAATAATGTATTTCTTTCAAGATAAAGGAAAAGACAACAAAACTCCTGGAGGAACTATTGTCCCAGCATTCTGTTTTTGTTTCTTCTGAAAGTTAAGTAATCAGAAAATATAAGGATGGTTCAGAATAACTTTCTTAAATCACAACCAGATATACAAGCTGAAATATGTTGAAAGAAAGATTTACATTTAAACACATGCAGTTGCATAAGGCTGAGAAGCTCTTGCCAACAGAGCTCCCACAAAACGTCTGAAAATATTACTAACGCATGACAATTACTTTTGCAATATAATGGTTACTTACTGCAAGGCCCTCTCTGGAATGAGAAAGACTGATACTGAAATGTAGCATCGTCACAATGAATTAGCAGCAGTAACTTTCTCTTTGACAACAAGCTGCTGATTCAGCTCACCTGACAAAATAATTCCAGTTTTTCTTTAACAGATATCTTTCAGCCAATGCTCTAACTTCCCACATAAAACAGATGACTAAAACTTAAGACATTTTTTTTCATTCACAAAGCAACTGCATTTCTACTATTACTTAAAAACCTATACTACAAAAAAAAAAAAAAGCTCATGACTGTAACATTGGTGTTAGAATTTCTCAGCCTACTTGCTAGATTGAAACAAGCTATTCTAGCAAAACTAAATGCTATACCTGCAGCTATGCTTGGGACTTAATGACCATAGCCTCATTTAACCCGTGGTCACACCTCTGGGTCAATGCAGCTATGCCATCAAGATGTTGGCAGCGTAGAACTGGACTGTGAAAACGCATTAAATGTTACAACGCAACCAGATTACAAATTACATTTTTATGACTTAGTATTATAAGACTTTTGTTATAATCTCACTTCATTATTATCTGTGTACACGTCTAACAAACACTGCTCAGAATAGTTGGCTTGCATGTTTCCACAGTACATTTCATTCATTGTTTCCTGATTTCATCTCTCACCTTCCATTTGTTTCAACATTTACAATATCTCTAACTTAAACTATCTATTAGTTTATTGCACCCTTCATCTTTACTATGTATTATCAGAAATCTTGAACAACACTAAACCACAGATCATCCACTAGACATTTCCTCCAGCTTACTTCACACTCATCAGGCCACTGCTGTTACAGCCAATGTCTCTAGATATGACTAAATATCCTTCCTTTTTATCTGAAACACCTCTGGTTTTGGAGTTCTGCAGGGCTATTTTTAGTTAGAAACAGTTCATGGATGTACTCAACTTGGCAGGCCCCAAACTAGTTGGTGCTAGCAAAATTGTACGGCTAAACAACTGAGGGCAGAAAATCCTTAACCCAAGAACTACAAGCATTAGTGTATTAAAGTAGGCTACACCTGCACAGAAAAGTACTGCTCCCGCACACAGATCTAAGAAATTTTAAAATCAGTCAAGCCTGAGCACCAGTAACCACCGGAGTGCATAGACAAGCATGGCTCAGGAATCCAAGTACTTCCCTATCATTCTTCAGTTTTCTCAGACTACATGAGATGAGCTATGCGCTTCTGAGATTGCACCAGATGTTAACATTTTTGAAATATGTTTGCTGTAGAGCACCAGGTAGTATCTGGGAGCTTTGCTTTGTTGGAATTGCAACAGGACTACAACATACACACATACAAGGACTAATGAAAGCATTTGTTTTCTTTCCAAAGGCAACTGAAAATAACATGGTTGAAAACCCTACAAAATACAGTACAGTTCAATAGTATCCTAAGGCACTGAAGATGACAAAATATTTACTAAACTTCAAAAGTGGCTGATGGTCAAACACAGCTTAAATAAACTTGGTGAACTTCATTTCAAATACATGATTAAAAAAGAAACACAAAGATTACCTGCCAAACACCAATATTTGCTGTGGGTTCTGCAAATGGGCGCTTGTAAACTCTGCACATTTTTAAGGCATCAGAATATATCTCTGTGATGTTGTTTAACACTGCAAAGACAGCTGCCAGTGGATAAACACAAGAGAAGAGACTCACATAGCCAAACTGTAAAAACAACTCCAAGTAATCATCAAAAGTACCCTGAAAAACACAGCAAAAACAACAACTTTTACCCACAAAAAAAATACGAAAACAGAATTAGCAATACAACTGTAAAAATGCTTCCTCGTGCTAAATCAGTAGTTTGGAAATATTTGGCAGTATAAGACAAACAAACAAACAAAAATCCTCTAGTTAATTGAAAACACTTAATTATTCAAAACTTCTTGATAAGGGGAGGCCAGGGTTTTTTTCTCTTGTCTAATGCAGTTTCTGTAACATTCACAATACTTACCCTTTTGAAGCATATGAATTAACTGTATAAACAGTTTCACCCTATTTATGTTCCTGACTATCTCAGTGAAACAGATACTGAAGCAACAG
Source organism: Anser cygnoides (assembly GCF_040182565.1). Taxonomy (NCBI): domain Eukaryota; kingdom Metazoa; phylum Chordata; class Aves; order Anseriformes; family Anatidae; genus Anser; species Anser cygnoides. The sequence goes on along the minus strand of NC_089874.1, from coordinate 44,668,019 downwards.
CAATGGATAGGAAAACAGCATCATGCATTTAAACTGGCAGAACGTTTTTGGTAAGAACATTGTGACGAGAAATGTCCTAGTATTTCAGCCTGCTCGTGAAAGACCTAACCAGAAACACAGGTTATTAAATAAGCAACTCTTTACTAGTATTATTTATCTATTTAAAAATGAGTAGGTCTGAACTAATTGCCTATTTAAAGGCTGAAATGACAGAACTGACATCTGAAAGGAACAATTAATGCAAACAAGAAGCCCTATTGTGGCAAATTTGCAATGCATCTATCACCTGATTTTTGAATCAAGAATGTGGGTATTTAAATGCTACGTAGTCACATGTAGGTTATTATGCATATTTACATACTAGTTTTGTTGTATCAATAATGTTTTTCTGTGATTGCATCAATAATTTATAAAAATGAATAACAAAACCAACTGATTTCTTAAAAGGATTCTGTTCAGTTTGTTCATTGAACAAAGGATAGTGAAATATCATTAACTACTTATACTGGCATACGGCTATTTTCCTCCCTCTTGAAATATTCAAAATAAGGGCTTGACAGTAACAGATTATTACAAGAAATATAAAATTAGTTTTGTCTCTATGCAAACACATGATTCTCTAATCTTTTTGCTGATTATAACTAAACTGAATGCCACCTCTAGCACCTAGAGATCTTCTAGCAAACAGAGATGCAGTAGAAGCCTGCAAGCTCAGAAATCAACATGAGCCGGTCATTAGCTACATTCCTCACTCAAGCTCATTTTCCAGTCACACAGTATGGCTGGGTCCAGTGGTCTGTTGTACAGGCTAGACCTTGAGGGGATACATAACTTAAAATATTGAGATTTTTTTCACAAATTTCATGTATGAACTCTGAATTTTAGTGAGGCCTTCCTTAGGGACCCTTGGGCAGCATCACTCACCAGAGTGGCGGTCATATATTTGTCCCTGCTATCAGTTTCCCAGTTAAGTGTTGCAGGCAGGGAGCAAGGATTCCCTTTACAATCCTCTTCCTGATAACTGCACAATATCCCCTCTGCTTCCTCATGCTCCCTTCTCATTTCCTTGCCCAGTACCCATTGACTACCAACACAGCAGAGCATGAAAAGAAAATTAGTATTTTACTCCTACTTAATTTACAACATTTTATGCAGGAAAAGAGAAGTCTGCTCCAATGTCAAAGACAAATTTCAAACTGTGCTATTATCAACCTTCTGTTCTCTCCTTCTCCCAGCCACAGGAGCAGCACAAAATATGGCATCAAGGTAACAGAATCAACAAAGAAAATCAGGATAAAAATGAACTAGAGGAGAGAAGCAGGAAAAAAAAAATGACTGCAGAATGAAGCTTTCACATTTTAAACCAGGTTACGGTCTCGAGAGATTTGAGGGGGAGGGAACAACCATAAAAATTAGAATTAAACATTAAAGAGTAAGTGAAAGAAGGAAAAGAAAAGCAAAGAGCCTGAAATACAGCATTCTGTCAACACTCCTGCTAAACCCCTCTGTTACTAAACATAGTCAAATGCTTCCCCCTTGTGACAGACGTAATTTTAGAAGTACTGTTGCCTGCTGACAGCTCAACACGTGCAAACAAACCAGTGGTCTAGTACTTGTTTATTCACAAGTATAGCGCAATTAAAATATTTAGATTGAAAATAAAATTTAAAGTTTTGAATACACAGGGCGTTGAGCTGAAACTAAGGCTACAAGTAGACACCTCCAAGGCAAAGTGGTAATTCTGAAATTAACCTATTGTGTCCCCTTGGAAAATTACTCAAAGCATGACAAGTGCAGATGCAGCTCTGCACAAGAAGCACTGGACAATGTGACTTAAAACCACCACATCGGCTTTTTACCTGCCAGCTCAGAACCAGAAGTCAGTTCTGGGACAGGAGATAGAGCTTACTTGGTCAGGCATATCAACACCTGATGCCATTCATGGCCTTTGGACCTGTGCTGGCATATTATCTGCAGGCCCAGTGCTAGACTGTACTAGTTTACCTGTTCAGACAAGACTAACTCAGGAATTTCTGCTGTGTTCTCCATTGTAAGACAGACAAGCTCTCCATCTCCAAATCTATCCCCCCATATAAATTAAGAAGTACCAACACTCCCAAAGGAATGTTTGTGTAGTTCTTCAACTGCAAAGGTAATATTTCTTTTTCCACTTCACATTTTGATGCACTCCCACATGTGAAAACAGATTTCAAACTCTGCTGTTCTCTACTGTTTACATAAAAGTTACATGATCTACTTATAATTCTTGCTCTGTAAAAATACAAATCACACAGCATTAAGGCTCTTGTGACTATGCTTGCAGCATCTGATCAAGCAAGTTGTGAGCTAATCTGTGAGGCCTTAACTGACACACTAGTGTTTACTTTGTCAACTCCTTTAGAACACCAAGTAATGAACCGCACAAAGTCTGTTAAATGCAATAAAACAAATCAAAAAGTGTGGTGGGGATCATAATATTCCAAGAAAACTTACCAGCGCTAATAAGGCAATACAAATGTATCTTAAAATTTTGCAGATGGTTACAAGGAAGAAACTGAACTTAAAACTGCTAAGTCTTAAAACCACTACAGGCAAACCAATGACAATCTTATGCTGCCTTGTTTGCCATGAGCTGAATGGGAGGCCGTCATGAACCGAACTAGGAGGATAGACTACAAATGCCAAAGCTGCAGTTTCAAGAAGCAAGAACTTCTAGCAGTAGTACTGGACTAAAGGGTTGGTCTCTTCTGCCTGCTTCCATTTCTGGCCCCAGCCAACAGTGCTGTCTCAGGCTATAGTTTAATTGACAGTTTAAACTAGCATAAGTGCAAAACCAAACTAAAATGGAAACAGAACCACCCTCTCTTGCCATCCTTTCCCCATGTCACACTACTCATCCTTGTGCCTTGGAGATTAGGGGCCTGTACCTCTTTCAGCAATAATACTGGTTTAAGAAGCTCTCGATTCAGATGTTCACTCCCACTCCTTTGTGCTGATGTAACTGGGACCATGTAGGTGCATAAACAACAGCACCAGCAAAACTGATGAAGCTGGAAATAACCTGCTGGGCCAACCAGCCAGAAATATTTAGGTTGCATTGCCTGATGTCCACATCAACTACAGCCCAGAAAGCTTTTAACCCTTTTATAGTTGTTTTCTGTTGTCTTTGTGAACATTAAGATGACTGCCAAGTCCAGCACAGGAGATGGCCAGAAACGTAGCTGGGATCAAGAATAGGAGAGAAATGCAGAAGACAGCAAATACAGCAGCTGGGGCTGTTCCAGGACTGCAGCCTCTATTGTGCCACTAGAAACATTTCTAGGACTAAGCCAGAAAGCATAAACAGGCTCCAAAGAACAAGAAATCTCAACACCATGTTAAACAGAAGCTGACTCAGCTGGCAGAATGACAAAAACTGGGGTCCCTGAGAAAAATAGGTCTACCCAAGTCTTTGGGTAGAAGAAACATGCAGATACATTTCTATTGCTTTTTTTTTTTCTTTTGTCTTAATCTTACTATTAGGATTAAAAATAACTCCAAAAAATAACAAATGGTAGAAAAAGGATATGATGACTACTTCAAGCACAATGAAAGATATCAGGTATGCCTCTTCTATGGACATGCTGGAACTTAGGGCATGGTAACACATCCTTCCTCCCACCATCCTCAATTATAACACAATTTTAAACAGTCCCCATTCCTTTCCGTTACAACCTTCACACTTGTATGTTCCCATCCCCACAGTAGAAACAGCTGACTTATTTTGGCAGTTACTTTTCAGCTGGATCAGTTCCCTGACCTGATTCGCTACACCTCTGCAAGAATAGATTAGCGCAAGCAATAGACAGCATAAGCAAAGGAATAAAAGCTAAATGAAGGAAATGTCTAAATTTGAACTGCCACCCAAAAAATGTGTATAAAAAATATACCCCTAGCCTCCAACAGAAGAATAAGATGGCTAAGTAATCTTTACACTGAGAATGGTGGGTAGTGCCACTGATAGGAATATGGATCTCTATTTTAATAGACCGTCCCAGCTAGTGTACAACTCTTAGTAAACCAGTGTATACCTCTTAGTAGAGCAGAATGTATTTTCTTTCGTGCAAGTGTGTAAATGCTCATGTATTATAGGAAGGAAACTCTCTGTTCCCTAACTTGCTGTGCCTGGTAAGCAACAGAAGTTGCATTTGGAGGATATAACAAAGAGATCAAGTCAGTAAGTACTAAGAGTCACAAGGTCCCACTCATAAGAAGACGCCAAGCTTTCACTTGCAAGAGAGAATGTGGGCACTAGCGAGTCTCCAAGAGTAGCTTACCCTAAGGAACTGACAAAACATGATCTAATGTTTCAAAAGCAGAAATTGCTATCAGACTTTATAATGAGAATCAAGCAATTCCTTACTCTGTTATCTCTTTGTTTCTAAAGAGCACATTATGACTACCACCCAAAGTCTAAACTGTTCTTACCATGTATTCAAACCTCCTAAATTAAAACAGTTATTTCTGCTCTAACATGCCACACTACAGCTAACAATTAACCTGAGGCTGCTTTTCAGCAGCCTATAATCCAAAAAATTACATATTCTAACAACATTCATTCAACGTACAAAATAGGTGCCCATTTCTTTTTCCGAGTTGACTTGTTCGACTAGTGACAGGTCCGTATCCATCTTCAGAGAATGCATGCGTTTCTTCATCTTCTTCATGTGTCTCTTTTGGAGCCAATAAGGAAGCAGAGATTCTGCAAACTGATTAAGTATCTGCGAAGTTATCAGCAAAGTGGCCAAGCTCTTAAGTTAAAAAAAAAATAAAAAATAAAAATTAATAGATCTGTAATAAACCTATGATCATTTCCAATTTTGTGTGTTTCAGTAACACTGCAAGTTGTTATGACAGAAGCAGGCTTGCGTAACAAAACTAGCAATAGCAAATGAAAAGTATAGCTGCTCTAGTTCCCATTCTTGGTCATGTACTGAAAAGAACTAAGTAGGACTAAGATGAGTAAATATTTTGTGGATCTTCGTGTAAGTATCTTGGAAACAGTATAGAAAGTCCAATGAAGGGTAAAGATACGCACTTAACACAATCATTTATTAATAACAGAGCTAAGCAATGAACTTTAAAGGAACACAAATTAAGTTTCTTCAGTCAAAGGAATAAACAGTCTAGAGCTTTAGAAAGTAAGTGGGGAAAATAGGATTATTTGCAACTCCAAAAGGCTCAAAACCACCAGTATGAAAGGAAAAACTAAGAGAAAACAAGCTTAGACAGTACAATACATGAAACAGCTCTTTTCTTTTAAAAGACTGACAGTTCTATTAGAAGTAAAAGAAGAAAAAGAGTTTTTAAGGTTTCTTGGGAGGAAAGAATGATCTGTGGGACATAAAAAAACTAAAGCTTAAAACAACTTTTACTTTTTAAGGCAAAAAGCAAGAAAAAAAAGACTTTAAATTATAAGAAATACCACGAATGTCATGTCAGCTAAGGACATAACAGGTATTTTGCTAGAGATCTCTTTACAAGAAACAGAGATCTAGAGTTTAAGTTCTTATTTTACTCACTTTTTAGAATAAAAATATTTTCCTTCTATCTAATTTTCATGTATTTTAATTCAAGAGATGATTTAAACTAACAACCACAGATTATTCTTGCTTTTATTTATTCTCAATTCCTCATTGCAGTCAAACTTAATCATTCTCCTATCCTCAGGAATCTCTCAGTAGGAACACTACAAAGAACAACACTTTTTTAACGTGAAGGAAAAGAAGGGGAACAGAAAATTCTCCAGCATCATCTGCATGAGGGAGCAGTCAATTTATTTTAAAAACAGTTACTCATTTATAAGGAGGGAAAGAATTGTTCTACGTTACTCTGTTACGGTTCTGCAACCATGCAAGAGCAGATGAAATATGGAAGCCATATTTGTCAGAAAATATAAACTTGACAATGACTATATATATACATATATATTTAGAAAAACAATTTAAAAACAAAGTCCTATTTCAATCTATCCTTTATTTTCCTAACTGCATCAGTGTTCTTAGATGTTCTTGGAACTCACCTGTCTCAAAAGTTTCATATCAAACAGCACAAAAGCAATGTAGAAGAGAGATGCAAAACAATTTAAGAAGTTGAACTGCAAATAAAAACATTTGTTATTACTACTCAAGCACAAATTCATGTCCTGAGAAAAAACACAAAATATCATCTAAAAGTTACTTTGACTAAATAGCTTCCATGTAGATACAAACTGTCCATTAAAATACATTTCTTTACCATTTTTAAAATTTAGGTCAGAAAAAATAATTTTCATTATTGATTCTGTTTAGATTTTCATTAGATAAGCTCAATGCTTTCCTAAAGCACGGTGTACAAAGATAAATACATTTAAATTATGAAATGTGAACATTAAAAATACCTGTCACCTTCTACCTAAGTTTCGTAATCTGGCACTTTCTCACAGGTAATGCTATGGAAGGGACACATTGATCTTACTTTAGGATGATGACTTTTTTTTTCCCAAAAAAAAAAACTTTAACAAAATATACGTGTCAGATGACATCTCTCTAGATATGTACAACTGTTCCTCAATATGTGTTAATTAAGCTTTATGTTTAACCACTTCAAGAAGTTTTATGACCAAGAAAAATATTCCCTACTTCTAAAATGAGAAATAAGTCACAGTATTGTACTTGAAAAATCATAATCAAGTGCTGAAGTAGAATAAAACTTTTTTCCAGATTTACAGTACAGTCCCTTAAAATCAATATTGCATTTGGTTATGTACATAATCTGCTCCTATGCAGTTTACAGTATATACATACACATGCACAAAAGCAATTTGTTCAGAGACAAAAAGTAAATATATCAGTATATACTATAAGCTGTATGTAAGCAGAATGACAGACATGTATAACCAGTCTCCTCTGACTAGTTGTCTGAATGTTAGTACAGACGGAAGTTAATGCATCAACTTTTTAAAATGCAGTTTACCATAAAATCTTGAAAAAAAAAACAAAAACAGTTCAGACGGAAGTTAATGCATGAACTTTTTAAAATGCAGTTTACCATAAAATCTTGAAAAAAAAAAAAAACAGTTCCCAGTTGAAGCCAGAACCACCAAGAAAACTTATGCATCCCGTATCCTAATAAACAAACAATCAATATAAATAAAAACACAACTCTCCACTATAAAACAAGACATCTAGGACAGTCTAGAGGTTACTGTAACCACAACAGAAATCCTCTGATTTACTCAGATATTTATGCAAATATTTGGCATTGAACAAAACTGTAGGTCAGGCTGGGAATGCTAGGAAAGTGCTAAAAAAAAAAAACAGTTCTTTTTTTAAATAACTCTTTATAATACCTACTTACCACTAAAACCTTCAGAATTAAGTGATTCTGATACGAAGACTCCAGCCTGTGATTTTCTAAAAACATTAGCAAAATTATTCATTAGTGAACAGCAGAAGCACATGCCATATACTAGACACTGTTACACAAAAAGTAAACCGGTATTTTTTCCTCCATGTAGAAATTATTTAGGTGATAGTATAAGGGGAACAGTTTCCCCAAAGCTTTATGGGGAAAACAATTTATATTGTATCAGTTCCTCACTCAGCTTATCAAGCCAAGCTGATGCATGATGTTGACTTACATATTTTTGGCTACAACTCTAATGTTTTTCCTACTGCAAAGGTTTTACCTTTTGCAACATCTTTCTTTCTCAGTAGAGCTGTTTTGTAACAGAAAAAACATCCATTATTCTTAACACTTAACAAAATGTACCTAGTTAGTGACTTTTCTTTGGCTGAAATAAAATCCAAAACTAATTGGACTACATTATGAAAAATAACATTGCATCTGATTTAAAACCTGTAAAAGCTCACAGAAATACCAGTATCCATCTCCAGGGACTTTAGATCAGACCTTAAGCTCTAAAGCAAGTTTAAGGTACATAAATTTCAACAGATGCATTACTAATTCTAAAACTAAGATTTTTCAGTTCATTCAGGATAATCTGACAGAAGCTGATGGTAGCAGAAGGGTGGTTAAGTGGAAAGGAAAGGGAAGTGAATGGGAGATTTTCCATTTCTTTTTGCTATTTTGTCAGATAATACCTTTACAGTCCTGGATAAGCAGTAACTAAAGGAGGAGGCAACACATTAGCAGGAGATGTCTCAACATAGCTAAATTGAGAGACTGGCACCTATGGACCTTGTTCAGGACAGAACAGCAGGAATGAAGTCGGGCCTGACAAACGGAAGATGCACTCAAGGGACTGAACGGGATTTTTACTTTAGCTTTCACTTAATTATCAGTTCTCATGATAAATGGGTGTAAAAGGTGTGCTTAAAAACACCCTGGACTTTCAACTCCACGTCAGCAGTTCTACAAACATTTCTTCAGTAGCAGCTGTGACACAATGCACAGACCCTGCAACTTCTCTGGTCACCAACTCCCATGCCCAGATCATTACCTATGCCTCAGCTGCTTGAATGAGATCTTAGCTGAAAATATGCCAGGTGAAAGTGGAGGTAGGGCAGCCCCAGGAGTTCTTCATCCTATTCACTCTCTTGTTAGAGTGTCCAGAGGAAAATATTCTGATAGAGACATGAAGTCTCAACCTCTATTTTTATATATATGTATATAAATTTATTTTAGTACATACATATAATATATGCAAACTTTCTCTTCAGACAATTTAGTTGGTGTTCTTAGATTTTGTTCTATTATCTTAGTGCCCTTGTCCTCTGCACCACATCAGGTTGTGGATTAAAGATTCCAGAACAGTTCCTCCTGCCATCCGCCTCTGAGCTATCCTGACAATCTCATCTCTTCCCTTTTGCCAACAATATGGCTAATATAGCCAAAGAAAGAGCTAAATCTGAGAGGGGGGACTTCTGCACCAAAGTCAGAGAGAAGCTGAAGAGGAAGACAGGGTCATTCCTTTTGATAGCAAGCAAATTAAACCAAACATGAAACTGCAGTCTCATAACACTCTAAATAAATTTAAGAATTTAAAATGGCCAACTCTGTTAACAGTTGCAAGTAAGTTGTAACAGTAAAGTCCTAAACATTTGGGATCTTAACTTCCAATGCAAAAGGAAGAATATAAACAACTTTCTTACCCCATGATGTTAAGAATTCAGCAGCATACCGATAGATACGGTTCATAATTTCAATCACGACAGCATATATGATACTGGGCACATACAGCATCAAGCTGCTAAAGCTGGACTTATTCTCCTCATGATAATCCAGAGCCCACTGTTCCAAGTTAAAGTAAATCATCATCACGTATAGTGAGAAGTAGAGGCAAAGGCACACAAATGGTACAGACACGAGATAAATCCGTAACTGTCTCTTAATACTTGAGTACACTGGTTCCTCTCTCCCAGTGACAGGATTGATACCCAGAACACCATGGAAACCTGGTCTTGGCTCTTCAAACTGTCGTTTCATCAACAGCGTCCCCCAACGGTATGTCATCACGGCACAAATGCGTTTCCAAACTTCCAGGATCACAGTGGACCAGAGCAGATTGAATGTAGCAAACATCACGTATTTGTCATAGTCTTCCCACGCAAACACATAGTAAGGGATCCCAATGACAGCCATGGGAATCAACGCAAATGTGAAGTACTCTAAGAAGCCGAAGTAGAGTGCAATGGTTTCGCCGAAGTAGCAGCGTATCTCATCTGCAGAGAAAAATGAATCAATTAAGACACTTAACATACATGTCAGTATAATATCAAACCTGACTTTACATGAATTCCTTAGCTCAAGTTTCAGTTTTCTAAATAACACAATGAACATTATGGCTTTTTTGTTCCTCCTCCTCCCACATCCCAAAGACTTAGAATGTTATTTGTCTTATATAAACACGCACATATCTAAATATACACACATAGCTACATATATTCAGATAGTAGGGAAGTCGAGTATCTCAATACCTACAATATCAACACTGGTTATCCAGAGGAAAAGAAACACTAACATTCTTAAAATCAGAATCTATCAATGAATGGCTAGGATGGCACTGAAGTCACTTGGTATAAAAAAGTATGTGACACCTGACTTCTGAAACTTCTTACTGGTATACGCAGGCCCGAGAACCAAATTTGTTTCAGTCCGCTCAACATCAAAAGAACTAGTAGGGCTTTGCCAGCCCTCAAGGAACTAAAGGAATAGATGGAAAGGCATACTGAAATCTTAAACACATCAGAAGGTGCAGCCAGGCTGAGACATTCCCTTCAGCAGACAACTGATAAATGAAATGCACAATTGTTCTCCCTGAAGTTGTCTGCGCAAGTGTTCTAAAGACTTGGAAAGTGTGGTAGTAATGGATATATTTCATGACAGATGCATTACCTCCGAGGAAAACACTGAACTTACTGCTAACAAAAAAATGGAGGAGTATTATCTATCATAATTTAGAAATGGCATCACATAGTAACATATAGAAATGCCTAGTAAACCAAGTTTAGAATGCTGAAATCTGTTTTATCTCTGCCTCCTTGGAAGACCAGATCCTTTATGCTTCTATGCTGCTGCTATGTACTCACTAGCATAATAAAAGAGCCATGACATCATGGCCTCTGAATTGACACTGTACATGCACTCTCCATAAAAGACTAGTACATCAAAAGCTCGCATGCAATGCCAGAATATTCTTACAGCATACAGTTTACAGAAAACTGCAGCGGAAATTTATAGCTTACCATCAGATAAGCTTCTGAAAGCCAGAGGGAAAGGCAAACAAACAGAATCCAAATCACCACTCCAAAGTTCCTCTCAATCAAAAAATTAATATCAAATGAGCTCAAGTGTAGACCATTAGCATCATTTCAGACTCAAAAAGCACAACATGAAAGGGATGCCTAAACTAGTATATATATAACCATATCCCATATAGTTCATGGGATTTACTTTCAAATTTTGTGTGTATTTGATGTCAGTCAAGAAGAACCTGTGCTGTATAAACAAGAGACAAACACAGAAGAAAACCCTCTTACACCATAGCCCAGAGGCAGGCATTACCAAGACAGATCCTTAACTTTCTATAGTTCAGGAAAGAATCTCAAGAAACTGCCAGACCAAGAGATTAATAAATATTTTCATTTTAAATTTATTCAGTGTATAAAATATGCTCAAGTGAATCTGGCAAGCAACAGCACACAATCTTCATACTGACAATGAATTTAAATCCAACAATTGTAAACACACTTTTGACATGCCTACAAATCAAAATAGTTTTGGGAATCTCAGGCATTGAGGAGCTTTCCTGCAAAGAGTCAGTTTGAAAAAACAGTTTGGGGTTGGTCCGTTACTGCTTTGAGATGGGTAGGGAGATTTTGTTGCATGCAGACTGTTGCTAAGATGGAAGCTTACTGACACTGAACCTGCAGGCACTAAGCCACTAATTTCTCAAGTAGTGAACTGCTTCAGGGAGCTACTCAGGGAATGCTGAAAGAGGAAAAAACCTGCCCAACCAGTACAAGAGCAATGGGCCAATTTCGAACTCAATGCTATGACAGATGATCACAGTGCCTTTGAACTGCCTGCCCTCTCTCCTCCCCTCCAGCTTGAAAACTATGACCAAAGGCCTATATGGCACAGACCTCCTGCAGCCACAAGAAATAAAATCATTAAGAATCAAGAGACAGCAGCCTGCACATCCTCTCAGGCTCCAACTTCACTCCAGAAAAGTTGCAATGCTAGTCGTTATAGCAAAAGATTATCCTACAGCCAGCTTAGAATCAAGGAGAATTTGATGAAAAGACATCAACTGTGCATGTCAGCAAGTCCAAAAATGTACATGGCTCCTTACCCAGAACCTAAGTGCCTTGTTGGTTCCAACATCAGTAACAGCAAGTTGAGGTAAAACAAGGACTTCAGTTTACAATGGCCAACAAAGCAACTTGGGCAGAAAGGCAATAGAAGAGGTGAACTGTAGCAAGTAACTGGGTAGGTGAGAAGGTATAAACTGATAGTGAAACAACTGACTTCTTGGTACAATGCTTACTTTTCACACAGGAGTATCACTTCTACAGAGGCTAAATGCTGGAATAGAAGTTGGGAAGGGCCTTTGGTACTCTCACACAAACTGAGGAGAAAATTTCTCCAAAAGAAACCCTGCACTTCATTTGCGGCCGAGTAGGTGTTCACATACCTAAAGGTTGATAGCCAATTTTGACTTGTCCATACCACGTGTGACGGAGCTTTTTCAACTCTTCTCTATCATGCAGCGGGAAAATCTGAACTAGAATACCATTGGTCAACAATCTTCTCACTAGAAGGAAAAAGAAGTTCTAGTACTCTTTCCAAAGACAACAAAGTTAACGTGAACAAACGGGTTACGTTATGTACTTACCAAGCCTAGAGTTCCTTTGAAATAAATCTAGCATTTGAGCTAAGTAAAATACACCTCCATGTTAGCTGACAATAATCTATAACAGAGAGCATGCATTCTAACTATTCCTACAAAGACTGTGCTGTCCACTGGAAGAGAAAGAGCAATCCACCAGTTTGCAGTTATTACCAATTGCTGCTTGAACAACAAGAAGCATTACAGGTCGGAACTGAAATACCACGTGTAGCTTTGTGCAGAAAAGGTCTAGCTGCTGCATTTGAGCAACAAAAAGCATAACAAGTCAAATAAAAATAGGAAAAATAGGAGAAAGTCTGAGAAGCCACTTTAGTTTTATGGGAAAGATACAATAATTTTTTTGAATGATCAATTTATACTAATTAATAAATTACAACACACCTCCATTGCAAACAAGCCACTTATTTAACAATTTTGTATTTGATTTCTGTTATGGAAAGCAATCTACCTGTGTTGGTAAACCATTAGCAAACTGCTGAGGAAATTACAAGTAAGCAAACAACTGAGAAATATTGAAAGGAATATAAATTTTCTTTTGGATGGATGCACTGGAAGTTACGCATTAGTTTTTCCCTTTTCTCATAGACATCCACTTGATATAAGCAGAAAAACACATTAGCTATATAAAAAATTACCAGTGTAAACTCATCTGGCATATATGTTTAGTTACATTTCTTGAACCACTGATATTTATTTATTCATGAATGGGAGCACGCTTATTTTGATGACATCTTGTGGCCTTCCCTTACAGCTTCTGTTAAAAATAGTTTGGTGGTGGTTTTTGATTGTTTTTTAAAGGCAAATATTTGGGGTACTAGTTATAAAAATTATGGATGACATCAATATATGTTAAAATTTATCCAACTGAAAAGAAGATAAGGCCAGAATCTCATTCTCATAGGAAGACTCAGGTCAAAATGGCCCTCTGGAAGTCATCTGGTCCAACCTCCTGCTCAAAGCAGGTTCAGCTTAAATCAGATTGCTCAGGAGCTTGTCCATTTAAGATCCAAACACCTCCCAGAAAAGAATTTCCACAACCTCTCTAAAATTCTCCAATATTTGATTACCCTCATTATAAAGAACATTTTCCTAATATCTGTTTGGAATTTCTCTTGTTACACTGGACATTCATTGCTCCTTGTTCCACCACTGCGGAACTCTGAAAAAACAAAGTTGATTAACATCAGTGTGATTTAATGCCTTGCAGATTTCTTTTAATTGCAGGAAAAGTAAGCTTTTTCTGCTATAAACAGGGCCCTAAGTCAAGACATCGAGTTACAAACTACCTTACTTACCAATTGATTTTCCTGGATAGAGCTTTGCCTGAGGATATCCAGGGATCATTTTTTCATCTTTAGCTCTCAAATTTTCAAGTTCATGTTTAATGATATACTGACATTCTGACATTGTAAGGAAATTCTGATTGTCATCTAAACAAAAAGGAAGGTGGTAAGAAACTGTGCAGCACAGTAAGACAACCATGGCAACAAGTAGTTATCAAAAGTGATCAGAACCAAAAAAAAAAATCTATATATATTACATGACAATTACAGCCAAATAATATATTTTAGCAAAACGTCTGCTTTTTAAAATAAACAACTTAGGAATAAATTTTCCCTAACTGGCACACACTGGCCACTGCATTTTTGACTACCCAGGTGAACTAAGAAAAACAAGTTACTTCTCAAGACTTTATAATTTCAGTGAAGCAAAGTCAAAAAAATAATACTGCAGAAATTCAACGCTGCAGCATTCTTGATTGTAGTTTTGAATAAACAGGCAACAAACAAACAATTCAACTTCCAAAAAAACTATTTGTTCAGACAGATCCAAGTACCTTTATACTGAAGATGTGCTGAAACAGACACACGACATATTAGCAAGATTAACCCGGAATTCCAGTGCTTAACTGGAGAACAAAATGAGTTCAGCCACTACCGCACTGGGGAAGGGTGCAACTGTGCAAGTAGCACATTTGAAGGAAAATGTTACTGTGCAGGTGCATCCTCAAATTAAAAGAGGAAAAGTTACGATTTTTTTTCACTAATCATGCCCCAATTCCATTGAATGACTCTACAGTGTTATTCAATTATGTTTTATATATAAATATACTAAAACAAAATAATTCTATTTTTTCCAGCTACGTATGATACAATAGACATCAAAAAATAAGTGTCAATAAGAGATTAAGTTTCAATGTTAACACATACCATATGATTGTTAATTCTGCACTCAAGTTAATCAAATATTTTTTCTTATTTTCAGCACAAATTTTTTTATACTGAATCAGAAACTGTTTGGAATACACAAAAGCATAAAGTAAGAAATAAACAAACAGAAGCCACATGAAAGGACAAAAAGAAAAAACTAATTTCACCAATGCTCTGAATTTCAGTCTTCCTATTTCTGTTTACTGCTACCATTTCAAGGAATAGAAAGTCCATTAAAAATTTAACAGTGTAATTGGTTATAATTTTTATTAAGCTTTGTATTATATATGTATATAAGCTTTGTAATGATACTATGATTACCTTAAATGGTAAGCATAGTATGCCTTAAAACGCTTACCTGCAAAATCTTTGAAAGTTTTTCTACTGCTGTATGTAAAAGCTCTCATTGAGTTATCATTACATTCCTTTACCAATCCCACAGTTTCGGCTCCCAGCAACAGCCTTAAGTGGGAAGCTCCAACCAGATAAATATTTTCATCTCCATTTTCTGTGACCAATGGTTTAATCAGAAGCTGTGCACCTTTAAAGTAAAAAATAAGGAAAAGAACATAAAAATTACGTCTAAAAACCCAGGTATTGTAGCGTACATCATACTGGACCTAATCATCTGGAGCGCTGAAGCTGTATCTTTTCAAAGGCATGAAGAATGAAGGCTTCGTCAGCACCCAAATGGTGTTCAGAATCTTGCAGGTCACCCTCTGCTTTAGCACCGTTTCTGTGGAGTGCTCACGGACAAGGAATTGGAAGAACGACGCCAGTTTGGATCTATACCTGTACAGCTTACGTCACATAAGCAATCAGTGCTTCTGCAAACAGTCCCACTCATTTTAAGGAGACGAGACTTTTCAAATAGACACATTCCTAACCTACCTAACAGAGGCCTGAAAGCAAGTTTGTAGCCACATATCCAGTAGCCACAGAAAGTATACTGACCATAAGATATAAACTACAACAGTCATAAGCAATGCCTTTATAAAAGAAAAGAAAAATCTAAGGTATTACAAACAAATTAACCTAACTTTAATTCCTGGAAGCATATTGGAACAAGTAATGAAATATTCTAAGAACCTAGAACCCAGCAAAAAGATAATTAAAAGCCAACATAAATTTATCAAGACTAAATTGTTTCCTGCTAACTCAATTTAATTCTACAACATGGTGCCAAGGCTGGTAGACAGGATAGTAGATGGGATGCATCTTCATTTTGGTGAGGTTCACAGCTTTCTCATAATCAACATGAGAAACACACTGTAGAAGATGAATATAAAAACTGATTAAAAAACTACATTACAAGAGGTTACTAGTGTTTCACCACAAAAATGGAAGGCTTCTAAACTTCAACAGGCATGTGACCTTAAATCAATACTCTATTCTTAAATCAAATTAAGCAACTTCAAAAATGCAAAAGGGAGTGGGACAGGCTAAACAGTAATCACTTATATCACAAGTTACCTAAAAACTAATTTTCTGCTTGTCTTAATATTATGACAGCCAATCCATTGCAAAGTGTTCTACAAGACCATGTTGTACTCACCTCCATTTGCCTTTTTGTCCACAATTCTTTTAGTGAACCATTCTATGGTTTCCTCCTTGGTGCCTTTTGCAAGCTCAATTACTACCAGAGGCCTGAAGTTTGTCTCAAGAGTATCCAAGGAAGACCAGCTTTCCTTCATCTTTTAAGAACTTGCTGAGTACAAAAACAAAACAAAAATACCATTATTAAAAAAAAAAAAAAAAGTTTGGTATCAATCTAAAGAATGCAAAACTTTACCACAGTGAGATACAGGTGTCTGTGCTTAGCAGAGTGGCAGGTGCCCATTTCCATGGACCTACTAAAAATAGTACTACGGGGCATTTGAGTAACTCTTGAATTGTCACTTGGGGAGATACTGCCAGTACTTGGTGGCATGTATGTCTCACTCTCCATGCAGGAAAACTTTTTGCTGTGTATAGCAAAGTATTGGCGGTGAGAAAGAAAAGAAATAAAGAAAAGCAAAGCAATAAGGAAGCACTATCATTAAAAACTACAGCTTGCAACTTCCTACAGCAGAGGACACCTGCCAAACAGCTACCTAGCGTAAGCTTCTCCTGCTAAGAATGCAAATACATTATACATTTACAGAGGTACCTTCGCAGTTAAGCTTGTGAAGCTTTAACCAAGTATTCCAAGGAAACTTCCGACACCTTCAGTAGGTGAGGACAGCCACCATTCAGATAGACAGATTACGCCCAGAGCAATTAAATGACTCGTTGAAAGCTGTAAGACAAGTGTTCTGTGACAAAGTCCGGCTGTAAAGTGCTAGGCACCAGCACAGCTTTATACGTGAATAATCTAAATCATCTGACTGAACGATTATGTTGACCGTGCAATTTTTATAGAAACAATTCTACAGTGATAGTTACACCATGCTTCATAAAGCAACTGAGAAGGGTTGAAATAAAAAGACAAATCTGGTAATTAACCTACTCCGTTTAGGGGGAAAAAACACAAACCAACAAGAACAAAACCAAAATACCACAAACTGAATTTACTGAATTTAAAACAGAGTGAAAAGTTTTGCTTTTTTTTCTGCTATTAATTTCACTGAAGAAAGGATTTTACCTATTCTGATCATGCAGTTTTCTCTCTCCTGTTCCAAGAGTGAAATTAAGTAATTTCCAATTATGTTCCCCAAAGTACAGAGTTTGGCTTTTACAACTCGGCTTTATTTGTGTGATCCATAGAGAAATCATGATCCCCAGTATTTCATTAAGTATTTCACATAATTTACTACAGATTATAGAATCATAGAATGATTTGGTTGGAAGGGACCTTAAAGATCACCCAGTTCCAACCCTCTGCCATAGGCAAGGACGCCACCCACCAGACCAGGTTGTCCAGGGCCCCATCCAGCCTGGCCTTGAACACCTCCAGGGATGGGGCATCCACAGCTTCTCTGGGCAGCCTGTGCCAGTGCTTCACCACCTTCTGAGGGAAGAATTTCCTCCTAAACTCTAACATAAATCTCCCCTCTTTTAGTTTAAATCCATTCCCCCTTGTCCTGTCCTTATCAAACTGAGCAAAGTATCTCTCTCCATCTTTTTTATAAGCCCCCTTTTAGTACCGAAAAGCCGCAATGAGTTCACCCCGGAGCCTTCTCTTTAGGCTGAACATCCCCAGCTCTCTCAGCCCTTCTTCATAGCAGAGGTTCTCCAACCCTCTGATCATCTTTGCTGGCCCCCCCTGGATCTGCTCTAACAGCTCCACGTCCTTCTTGTATTGGGGCCCCCAGTCCTGGATGCAGCACTCCAGGTGGGACCTCACGAGGGCAGAGCAGAGGGGGACAATCTCCTCCCTCGCCCTGCCGGCCACCCCTCTGTTGATGCAGCCCAGGACGCAGTTGGCCTTCGGGGCTGCAAGCACACACTGCTGGCTCATGTCGAGCTTTTCGTCAGAACCCGTTTTCCACCAGAACCCCCAAGTCCTTCTCTGCAGGGCTGCTCTCAGTGAGTTCTTCTCCCAGTCTGTCCTCATGTCGGGGATTGCCCCGGCCCAGGTGCAGCACCTTGCACTCGGACTTACTGAACCTCATTAGGGCCATGTGGCCCAATTCTCAAGCTAGTCCAATCCCTTTGGATGGCATCCCT
Source organism: Anser cygnoides (assembly GCF_040182565.1). NCBI lineage: Eukaryota > Metazoa > Chordata > Aves > Anseriformes > Anatidae > Anser > Anser cygnoides. The sequence continues at coordinate 44,649,767 of NC_089874.1, read as the reverse complement.
TCTTTCTCTTGTCTCGACTGCACCACTCAGCTTGGTGTCATCTGCAAACTTGCTGAGGGTGCACTCGATCCCACTGTCTATGTCATTGATAAAGATATTAAACAGTACCAGTCCCAGGGCAGACCCCTGAGGGACAGCAATCGTCACCAGCCTCCACCTGGCCATAGAGCCATTGACTACCACTCTTGGCGCAGCCTTCAAGCCAGTTCCTTATCCACTGAATGGTCCACCCATCCAACCCATCTCTCTCCACTTTGGAGATCAGGATGTCATGTGGAACCATGTCAAGGTTTTACAGATGTCCATGTGGATGTCATTGGTTGGTCTTCCCTTGTCAACTGATGCAGTCACTCCATTCTAAAAGGCCACCAGATTGGTCAGGCATGATTTACCCTTGGTGAAGCCATGCCAGCTGTCTTGGATCACCTCTTTGTCTTGCATGTGCATTGACTTTGCTTCCAGGAGGATCTGTTCCATGATCTTGCCAGGCAGAGAGGTGAGGCTCACCGGTCTGTAGTTCCCTAGGTCCTCCTTTCTACCCTTTTTAAAAATGGGAGTGATGTTTCCCTTTTTCCAGACACCAGGGACTTTGCCTGACTGCCAGGACTTTTCAAATGTGATGGAGAGAGGCTTGGCAACTACATCAGCCAATTTCTTCAGAACCCTGGGATGCATGTCATCAGGCCCCATAGCCTTGTTTTGTTTCATCGGGTGGTCTTGAACCTGCTCTTTACTTAGTGTGTGGGACTTTGCTCCCCAGCCTTTGCTCCCCAGCTCCCAATGAAATGAAGGACTTGGGAAGCCTGACGGGCAATGAAAACTGAGGCAAAGAAGTGGTTGAGTCCCTCAGCCTTCTCCACGTCTGTGGTTACCAGCTCACCCTTCTCATCCATCAGAGGGGGAACACTCTCCTTGGCCTTTCTTTTCTGAGCAATGTACCATATATAGTGATACCATAATGTAATGTAGTAATACAGCGATACTGTAACCTTTTGCATACCACAATAAACCTGTCTATTCACTTCTGACTGACAAAAAAAGCCTTTGTGACCAGTTTTAATGGGGCTTCCACTTAGTTTCATCTTCTAGCTCATATACACACAATTGTGCAGCATTCAGATTTTTAGCTCTGAACCCACATATGCAGGTATTTAAAGGAAATACACTAGATTTTTAAAACATTTTAGATGCACATCTGTACAAGTGGGATGAGTCAGACAAAGGACAACATTATTGGCGATAATGCACTGCAACTGTGATGGCAGTGATTCACTACATCATTTTGACAGTCATTCCACCTTGCAGCATCACTTTCCATAGTCAATTTTACATATAACGTTTGCTGCATTGTGCATGCTGCACTTTCTGAAGAAGTTTTTAAGATCTGCGTGTTAAAAGCGAAAAGCATTAGATAATCACTAAGTATTGCTGGCTGGCGGTATGGCTTCAGAGAGCTCCTAGGTGGGAGCAGGGGTCGGCCCAGGTGGGAGCAGAGCCCCCTTCCAGCCGGTAACAGCACGGAGCTGCCGAGAGTTGCTCCGTCACTCGTTGGGAATCAGTGTGCTCGGTGCGGTGAGTAACTACGGGATGCCGTTCGTTATTTTTAGCTTTCCTACTACTGACGCCTGAGAGGCGGCCGAAGCCCTCTTCCACGCCTGCGTTTGGGGTGTCAGCACCAGGTCGCAGCCAGCTGGATCCAGGCTGACCACAGCTCGGTGGGATGCCGCTCGGCCTCCTCCCGCACAGCAGAACCCACCGGGGAGCCGCGACCACGGGTGGCAGAGGTGTGGGCACCCCGCCACCATTTTGGGGCAGCCTGCGGACAGCCTGCCCGGCTCCCCGGCCCTGCTTCGGAACCGCAGGGATGGGAAGGAGCTGCCGCCCGGTGACTCACTGCCCTTCCCTTCCCTTCCCTTCCCTTCCCTTCCCTTCCCTTCCCTTCCCTTCCCTCCCCTCCCCTCCCCTCCTTTCCCTTCCCCTCCCTTCCCCCCGCAGCCACCCTGCCCGTGCCCCCCGCGGCCGGGCCGGGCCGTGGGGGCGGTGGGCGGGCAGGGGGAGGCTCCTCCCCCGCGGCGGCGGAGCAGGCAGCGAGCCCTCCCCCTCCCCGCTCCCCGCCGGGCGGCGGCGGCAGCCGCCCCCTCCCCACTCACCGCCGGCTGCCGGCGCCACATCCGCGGGGCGGGGCGGGGCGGGGCGGGGCGGGGCCGAACGCCCTCCCCCTGGCCGTGGCCACGCCCCCTCCCCTCCGCCCCCTGCTCCCGCCCACCGCTGCCTCTCCTCCTCCCGCCATTGGCCGGGGGCGGCTCAGGGAGCAGGCGCGGGAGGGCTGAGGGGGGGGCGCTGAGGGCGGCGGCCGTTAAGGGAGGGCGGGTGGTGCTGTCTGTCTGAAAGGCCCATGCTTCAGTCAGATCATAGTAAGCGTTGTGCTGGTTTTATTTGCAAATGTCGTATTCTACAGCCAAGAGTGTAGAATAATGCACTTACAGAATCACTCAGGTTGGAACAGACCTCCGAGATCAGCTGGTCCAACCATCCCCCTACCACCAATGTCACCCACTAAACCATGTCCCCAAGCACCACGTCCAACCTTTCCACCAACACCGCCAGGGACGGTGACTCCACCCCCTCCCTGGGCAACTCATCCCAATGCCTGGCTGCTCCTTCCTAGAAGAAATGTCTCCTTGTCCTGGTTCCAGTTAGGACAGAGTTAATTTTCCTCCTAGTAGCTGGTAGGGTGCTATGTTTTGGATTAGGATGAGAAGAGCGCTGATAACATGCTGATGTTTTAATTGTTGCAGAGCAGTGCTTACACCAGGCCAAGGACTTTTCGGCTTCTCGCTCTGTCCTGCCAGCGAGCAGGCTGGGGGTGCAGCAGGAGCTGGGAGGGGACAGACCCAGGACAGCTGACCCAAACTGGCCAAAGGGGTATTCCATACCATCTGGCGTCATGCTAAACAATATATAGGGGTGGCTGGCCGGGGTGGGGGGCCGGCTGCTCGGGGATAGGCTGGGCATCGGTCAGCAGGTGGTGAGCAATTGCATTGTGCATCACTTGTTTTCTTACACATTATTATTGTTAATACTATTACCATTATCACTATTATTATTATTATTGTTATTATTATTTTCCTGTCTTAATAAACTGTCTTTATCTCAACTCACCGGCTTCACTTTCCCGTTTCTCTCCCCCATCCCAGAGAGGGAGGGGGGAGGGTGAGCGAACGGCTGTGTGGTGTTTAGCTGCCGGCCGGGTTAAACCACAACACTCCTCATTGCCAACCTGAACCTCCCCTGGTGCAACTTGAGGCCATTTCCTCTAGTCCTGTCACTAGTTATCTGCAAGAAGAGGCTGACTCCCACATCATTCCATTTTGATTTCAAGATTTTTGTAGTGAAAATATAATTCCTTTCCAACATGGCCATTCATAGCAGAGGCACACAACAGGGACAGTTGAAGAATAGGTCGGCTCACTGTCCTGCAGGGCTTGCCAAGGCCATTTAAATACAGCTCTCTGAATATTTTTTATTCTTATTTTGGATAATACTAAGGCCTTTCGATGTTTCTTGCAAATCAGATATACCTTCAGATTTGTACAGCATGTACAGATCTGGAATGACTACAAAAATGGTCTCCCAGAACCCAGAAAGCACTGCCCTCAGGTTGTTTGCCTTTGTGGCATATGCCAAGAAGGCACACTCCATTGCCTACCAGCAGCTGCCACTAAACTACTATGGGTACATTGATAATGGCTTATCAGGTAAAATTAGACCAGGACAAACCAGCTGCCCCCGAGGCGACTTCATGTGGGCTTGTCCACAAGAATGGGACTGCAGGAGAAAGCCACTGGTTTTAGAGTTTCTTTAGAGCCAGCGTATAGACCCAACACAGAATATAACAGCTGCCAGAGGATAAGCTTTATGGTTCTTTTAGCGTCTGGCTATTATTGAACACACACTTTTCAGAATATTTGGAAATACATTCACATTTAAAATTTGTAAATTTTACAGTGAAAAGTATAGTTCATACTCTGTAGCCAGAATAAAATGTCTCTGGTGCTGAGGCTTCCTATTATTTATAGCCCTTGAAGCAAGGCAACTCAGAAAATGGAGATAATGTGAATACTTGAAATCCAGGTACTACACACCACATCGAGCAGTAACAGACACAATTTGTATCAGCTAGTTTGGGCAGGATGTATTAGTCAGACCTTTTAAAGCATGTTTCAGTCTAGTCCAGCTCTCAATGGCCTAACCACATAGTTTATTCACCACGCAGTATCTCTGACTGTGAAAACTCACTTCCTGCAAAAATAATGTAGCAATTACAGGGACATAGATTTAACAAATGGGATTTTTTAAAAAACACTTTATTCTTGAGTTTTCCGTGTTGGAAATCTCTGCTGAAAATCAATGCATCCTGTCAGTATCCAGCAATATCTTTGTGGGCTTTGATTCCTGTCTTCAGAGATCTCTGGCCTTCTTGGCTTGACATCTGCTCTCTGACACCTTTTGAGCTTTCAGTGAGGACTTTCCATTACCCAGTTACATTGGCCCTGTGCATAGTCATTCAAAATCAATGTATTTTCTGATAGCAAAGTCATTGTTCTACTTGATAGGGTCATTTAATATCAATATTCCTTGACGGTCTGTCATATTTCTCAAATACCATCTATCCACTAGGTGTCACATTCTTGCTATGCAATGAATTCTTGCTAGCACACTATCAGTTTCTTTCTAAAAGGTTCACATTCTGCTAACCATGCATAAAGGTTAGCACATAATCCGACGGTCGCGAAAGTAAAATAGGATTCATAAATAGATGGTGGGTGTGCCTGTATGTGCATAGTAATCTGCATACACGTACACTGCTGATGCAGTGGAAACAGACTGACCATGATGGCAAAGGCAAATTACCTTGTGCCAACTAAATTGTGTTGTAGTAACTAGACTGTTTTCATTAGGATTACTTAATTTAAAGATGGATCAGGTTTGCCCACCCTAAATTGCCAACTGCACTATAATTATAGTTAAATACAAATCCCAAGCTTGCGTCCATCAGTTGCTGTAGTCCAGTATTGTGATTATTAGCTGATTATAGCATTTTCATGGTCTGCCTCTGTCAGGCACAAAGCAGACTATAGCCAGAGTGTAATGGATAAGCTGTAGTAAAGTAGGAAAAAAAAAAAAAAAAAAGAGGAAAAAAGAATGAGGGAGGGAGACAAAAGAAAATCCATCAAAATTTCAAGAGAGGATGATCTTATTTTTATTCTGTGGTTGTCTCTCTTCACCTTGGACTAATAATTAACACAGTATTTAACTAAATTAAGAAGCCATTCACTGTGAAGTAAAATTCTCTTTTATACCTGGTTGAAACTGTGGGGTGTAGTTCAATGGCTATCTATACCCATCCAGCATCTCACTACTACTGAAAGGGTAAGATTTCACTCACACTCCAACTCCTGTTTCCTTCTATCTGTGCCTTCGTTGCCAGCTGTAAGGCTCTGCCCCATCCTTCCACCAAATCTGGCACCCATCAGATCTTTCTCTGAGCCCATTCAATTTAGCAGCTCCACAGAAAACTACCCCTCTTTCGCTGGTTTTGTTTTCTTCCATTTTAGTGATTTTAATAGGCTCAAAGAAAGGCTGGGTAAGACCAAAAGCTGGCACAAGGTAAGCACCTTTCTGTAAAGCAAACTTTGTAATTCAAATACATATACATATGCTATGACAACCATACTTCATATAGCCACATAATTGAGACGAATATTGGCTCTTATCTGAAGTCACACATAGGAATAATCATCCTCTAAAGATTTAACTTAGGGTTAGAGACATACTGGAACAAGTAGGGAGCAATTAACAGTAAAATATTCTTCCTATTCACAAGCTAATGACATATTGATTAGAGTGTAAAATGGATTATGGGACTTTTAAAGTTTAGGGTTAACATGGTAATTACTTTTTTTTTTTGTAATTGAGTTTCAATTGATGTATTTGTTACAGTAAAATTTGGTGACATTTTACGCATCTTCAGTTGTTTTTCTGGTCAGATTATACAGGATTATATGGGATTTTTCCAGTAATATAATATTACTAAAATGTTATGTTTATACCTTCCTGCAAATGGAGGGGAAATTATTTTTCACATCATATCTGGCACATTTTTTACATCCTGCCAGGAATCTCCACATAAATATGCTGAGGCGGTCCAAGCATTGTTGGAGTCAAAGTGTGGAATGTTTGTTTCATAAACACAGAGCGATGAAGCTGATCGATTATAATCTGCAAGGTACAGGAAAGATACATCTCTTCCATTTCCCACTGGGTCTAGCTGATTAGAAATACCTAGTTTTATTCCAGGTTTCTAATCCCAAACTAGGTCATGAAAGAGCAGAAAGTTTGTCCTGTCAAACTGTTTGTCCTGTCAAGCCAAATGGAAATAGCATAAAAAGAGGAAAATCAGCCTGCCTAAGCTTAAAAGAGGTGAGAGAAATCACTCTCAAATTATTACCCAGAGAGAGCAGGTAAAAAAAAAAAATCTGCATTATATATTAATCATATTTTATACATGAATTCAAGGAAAGTGAATTAAAAGTCATCAAGATTCAAAGTTCAGTCCTCCTGGACAGAATGTGCATGATTTATTTGTTAGTCCATGGCTGGGAACAATTCTGAACAGTCAGTTGATTAATTGCTATGAGTTATCAGATGGCAGAACTTAATGTGTTTTAAGAAAACTGGACTTGTTGGTAGCCATGCTGTGACCGTGCCCCAGAGAAGTCTTTGATTTCATCACCTGATGCAGCCTTTCACTAGATTGAACTTTTCAAAGAGCTGTCTTAGTAATATCTCTGCCTGGATTTAGGAACTCAAGGGAAATTATGCTAACTCTTCACTAGGCGCTACATTATGATTATAGTGGGAAGAGCTTAACCAAGGTTTGGAAGAGGCAAGTTCAGGAAGTCCGTGTTCAGTAAAAGTCTTTCCAGCCACTACTTTCAAAGTAACGCTTGCCAAAGATAATGAGGTGATAAATTCCCTTACAGCCCTACTCTGCAGGCTCTGAATTATGAATGGGAATGATCCTGGGAGGGCTGAAGAAGTTCATGGTTCCAGTTGTCCTTCACCCCTTGTGCCTGAATTCAGCTGCTGGTCAGCTGCTGAACCACCACAGTATGAGGCTTTAAGCAAACCAAAATCAGACAGCTGTAATATCATCAGCTGTTCCGAACTACACCAGATGTGCTCCAAACTACACCAGATGTGCACATGGTAGTTTTTTATTGCGCTTCATGAAATATTTCATGTGTTCTTACGGACAACTTCAAGAAAGTACCTAGATAAAATGCATATGCTACATCTTCACTGTATAAGGTCTGTTTTACTCTAACTTGTAAGTAACATGAAGCATAAGTTGGGAAGTGATCTTTTATGGAATTCTTGATTACGAAAAGAGGACTTGTGTAAGTTTTTATAGCTGATCCTTCAAGCCATCATAAATTGATTTCTCCAGGGAGATGCATTGGCTTATCGAGTTAGACAAGGGCTGTAGCACTGGCACACTGCTAGGAAAACTATTGCAGATTTGACAGCTGTCCAGTGGCTTAAATCTAAAGACTCTGAGCTGTTTTCCTTTCATACAGTATACACAGTTTCATTGTATGATACATTTGCAAGTCTGTATATAATTTCTCTGCTTACTTACTGTCCATTAGTATTAGTTGTACATCTGTTCGTTTGACTGTTCTCACCGTTGCTTGGAAAATGACAAAACTCGTTAAATCCATTAAACTGCAGATAGCCCGTTTCCATTAATTCCAACTTCCAAGCTTGTCATTATTACTGTTGTGCCTGGTTTACATGCTACATCTACATACTCAGAAACACAGCTTCCCCTTCATTTTCAGAAGGGGATGCATATTGGCATTTACTCATCTGATACTCCGAAACAGAAATAAAAATCACAAGCCTCGAATAAATCACTCATCACTTTTCAAATAAAAAGTTGGACTTCTTAGTCACTGGACTTTGCAAAATTATGGAACTCCCCTTAGAAGCCATCAACACCAAGAACAAAACACTGAACTCGTGAAAAAAGTGGCATTTGACATAATCAGTGAAAGACTGCAAAGCAATCACTAACGTAATTCTAGCTGTTAAAGTGGATGAGTCAAAAGAGAAAATCTTTTGCTTGTGATCTCTTCTGCAGAGCTGGCAAGCAAAGCACTGACAGAACAAGGAGGTGTGCATATGCTATTGTTAAAAGACTGCACGTGCTGATCTACTTTTGGTATCTAGCTCGTTTCTTCTGGAATACAAAGTCTGGTACAGTTTTCCACCTTCTGAGTAGTCCCATGGGTCCCAGTGCTGTCATCAAACATACAGAGCATGGGGTAATAAAGGTATATGGTATATTCTGTCGGTTTAGGGGAGCACTAGGCACTCAGTGAAAATGAAAAAAATGTTTAACCTGACCTGACTGCTACAGTCATGCATTCAGAAATACAGAGATGTAATATTTGTAAATTTAAAGATTTTTTTTCCATAAATTCTGCCTTATTAGAGACTAGCCTATTATCTTTATTAGCATCAAGTGGTCTACTTAAAATGTAGTACTGTAAGTCTGTACAGAAAAAAGTTTGATTTTTATCATCAAGGTCATTGAATTTGTCTTTTATTTCTGTAGTGTATAATTCTATAATCTGATTTGAAGCACACTCAGATGTATCAAACCTAATTTTAAAAAGTCTTTATTTTAGTAAAAATCATCTCCAATAAGCAATTAGAAATTCAATGTGATAGAAAACAAGAATCCTATTTTTGTTCTCCTCATTTAGTTCCTTCTGAAGCAGATGTCTAGTGTTTGTCAAGATCGAACTGCAGACTAATATAGTACTTGCCCCATTTAAGCTGCAGAAAGGACTGCTCCTTCTTGCTAGTACTACAGTGAAATAAGCTAAGGCAAAACATTAAATTAAAAAAGGATCCTCCATTCTTAAAATCAAATGTCAAGTCAAGTGAAAGTCAAGAAAAGATTAACAATTAATATTGCCCTTAAAAATCTTTTTCCTGGGGGATCCGGAGGCATGTACTGAGAACAGAGCTTGGAATAAAAGTTCCATTCAGGGTTTTTTTTCATTTTTAGGAAAAATAAAACTGTGTTTTGGCATTATATTATATAACCAAGAGTCTGTGTTCGGTTCAGATCAGTGAGAGTGACAGGTGTCTGGGTACAGACCATCTTTCTCGGTCAGCCTGGGAACGAGTGGGTGTGTTTAAAGCTGCATGTGAGTTGCAGCAACCCCACTAGGACTGCACGTAAGGCCCAAGAACCTATGGGACCATAACCCCCTATACGTTACTGCAGTACTAAGGTGGATGGAGGCTTCTTTCTGCAGCGCGGGGCCGCACATCGGAGGCACACACCTTGGCCGTACTGGGCTGTGTGGCAAGAGCCCGCTGCCTCATGGCTCGGGTAAGGCAGGCAGGCTCCCTGGGCTGGGACGCACAGTGGGGTGGACCAGCAGCACTGCCAGAGCGACGTACACCTCTTGGCTGTCAGAGGGAGCCACAACTTCTTCCCAGCCCCATGGGACTGAGGACTCTGAGTCAAGCCACGCTGCTATACTACCGGCACCGCTTCCCCATGCTAACAGCAGAGAACCAGGAAACGAATGCTAATGTTGAGGCATGAAATGATTAAATCCTCTATTACTTCCTTTATTAAATCCACACCTGCGACAATAACTATGATTCTTTCCTACTTAACTGTGACAGAGCTTGCCTGCTCTTCCGGACAAGCTGGAAATGCTGGGAAATAGTGGGTGACTGTCAGCACGCATTTGTGTTGTCGCTCCAAAGCTGGCAACTTCCTAACCCCAGTGAGAGTACCAGGAGCTGGTCTGTGTCCCAGCTGAGCCAGCTCGTCTGAACTGAAATCCTTCCTCTAGACCACAGCGAGATTATTTCACGTGTCCACAGGTAGTCACTGCACCAGTGTAAGAGCACAAGAAACACGCACAGACAGGACACTCCCTCAGGCATTTACAAACGGCTGGTGGTAAGGGCCGAAAGGCTGCCTTTAGTGGTGTGTAACAACCGTTCAGAGAGATGGCTGTCCTCATCCATCTGTCCTCGGGCCAGATAGATAAGACCTGCTGGAAACATGGATCTCTGTGTGTGGCTGGAAGTGTGGATCTGTGCAACAACTGGTAGGACAGGCTGCTCTGGACCTGTTCCTGCTTAATAGGGTTGTGTACTGAGAAACCACCAAGAATTTATCCGGTTTCAGAGCTTTATCAATTCAGAGTAGTTTGAAATTTATGCTAACCTAGATTTGAAATGCTCCAGTTCAAAACATTCTGGGCTCTGAGACATTTCTGAAAAGCAGAAAAAAATGGTAAATGGCAGAATTAGGATAAGTAACGGTGATATTAAGATGATGTAATTAAAATACCTCACTCTGAAGGTAACAATCCACTTGGCAACACTGATATAGTGTTGATTGGGTATCAGCATCACCTAGCCAGAGAAAAGATAAGTTGTGAGTATACTTAAATCTTCCACGTCTCTTGCTTAAACAACTGTTAAATAAGAAGCAATATTGAGTTATCCCATACATTGTTTTTGTTTTTTCCTTATTCATTAGCAACATAATCAAATGCACATCCCTTTTCGCCTGACATTTTTTAAGAGGACTTTAAGATTCAAAGGTGTAAGGCATTTTGCCTTTGACAGACATCTGTGCCCCATTTAGTTAAGTGGTCCTTCAAGAGGCCTCGGCATACTCCTGGGGTTTTGTTGTATCATCAAAGTAATGTTGTATGATATTTATTAAGAAACCCAATGTGATGAGTTTGCAAAAAAAATAAAATAAAATAACATTGGTTAAATAAAATGCAGAGTTCTTATGGTAAGATATACTATTATTTGTATAATATTCTCTTAGGGATTTTTGTACTGATGGAGATCTTTCAGATTATTCTAGATATTAATATATTTCTGGACATTTGTTATCTAGGTCTGTAGTTGCTGTTTTGTTATTTTTTAATACTTGTTTGTCATGGGGTAGTAACATTAATTGTTGATTTATTCACTATGTGTGATTATTCAACTCTGAGGGATGCAGTGGATAATAAAGCTAGTTCATTGTTTTATTGTTATAAATAAAATGTATGTATATCTGCTATTTTAAATGTGCACATCTGATATAGGACAATTCCAACAGCATCTTAACATATCTGTAAGAAGGAAACATCAACAAGGAGGAAAATGGTAAAGAAATTATAGTTCCTTAAAAGATAAGAAGAAATAATACATTAGCTTACCTTTCTTCAAGTTTCTTCCATACTAGATATCAAAATCAGCTAAAAATTAATCAGATCAGTCTACCAAGACAACATTCTGAAAATATGCAACATGTGATCCGCTCTCACGTACATGCTCTTGAATAACTCATACGCACCTGATTTTTTTAATGATTTATTTGCATTGCTTCCCCTGAGTTCAGCCCATGCAACTAGGATATAGGCATTTATATTTATGGGGCTGCATATAAGTGCTCTGACACATCTAGATGAGGGATAGCTTCTTCCACACTTCCGCTCCTGACAGTGTTACCTGAAGGATAGTCGGGGAAAGCCCCCTCCCAGGTGACACTTCAGCTGGCACTCACAGAGATCATCTGCATCACGGACTGCCACTTGACACACCCTTGGCGTCAAAGACATCTGCAGAGGGCTGCCAGGTACAATGCAAGACTGATGATGGATCTGCAGATTTCTGAAGCAACAACTGGAAGCCAGGAGATATACCACATAGCAACTAAAATGGTACTAGACAGCTATGTTTAGACGGCTCATTTGGCTTTGTGCTTCTCTGGTTAGGTTAGCACCTTATCCCTTTTCTTGGGAGAGCAATGTTCTGCATCCGCCTCAAAAGCCAACAGTTCTTTACACAAGAAGCTACCCATCAAGAACATGATCGTATACATGCTTCTCATTTTGATTGTTAACACACATATGCGTTAGTTTTCTTTCACACAGCCTCCAGTAACTTCTTCATACAAGTAACATTTGATACTACTGTTGATAAATGGAATGTCCAAATACTTAAGGCATGTGTTTCCAGGACACATCACTGTCATTACTGCTCTCAACTCAATGAATTCCAGCTCCAGCTGAATTCCAGAAATAATATGGGGACATATTATCTCTCCAACAGTACAAGCCATAATAAAACTTTGGATGCACCTGCAAGGAAAATTTCCAATATTAAACAATGATGTCAGCATGATTACTTAGCCACATATTAGTAAGCAGAGGAATTGTTTTGACAATAGTAAACTTCAGAAGTTTCCCCTTCTCAAAATTGCTCACCATGTCCAAAACATCCTACACAACAAAATCAAGAGGTGCCTGTAGCGTAGAGTGGTATATTCTATCTTTAATGCAGTTAGCACTGTTACAAGTAGCAATGCAGATGTGGCAGCATAAACCAGACTGCACATCACATAAAGAATACAACCCGTACAACAATCTAGCAAAACACTCTCAACCTTCCTGTTGTACTTTTTTTTTTTTTTTTCCCTGCTTCCAGCAGTGCCTGAAGCTGGGGCATTTGAGCTGGGGATTGCATCCGGCCACTATCTTCGATGGACACCAACAGATAACTTCCATTGCCCCACCTACTCTCTCTTTTATAATACTGGCTCCTCAGTCCCCAACAGTATCACATTGCACTATTTCTGTCACATGGAAAGTATTTCCTTCTGATTGTTTTCCATCTGTTATGTGATTCACAGGATTCCTCTGATTCCTGTATTGTGACAATATGTGAATGCTTGTTTCTTATTTACCTTTCCATGTCATCCGTTACTTTAAGGATTTCTCTTATGTTGCTTTCTGTTTTCACTTTTCCGGGACAAGAGTTCTAATCTATTTAACTTTCCACATACAGTAGCTGTTATTTACCTGTGAAGGCTCTGTCATCCTTCCTCCATTTTTTTTTTTCTCTACGTTTTTCAAAATGGTATAAGCAAAACTGCATACAGGAGTAAGAATACACCATCTCAAATTAAAAGGCTTTAGTTTATTTTTGTTAACTACTTTTACTAGCCCAGGACTAAATGGATGTTTTAATAATGAAGTCTGTAACCTAGATTAAGGTCAATAAAAACTACCTTTTTTAGCTTTTGCTTAAGGATTGACCTGGCAATTAATTGCCCATGACTAAAACAAAATGATGAATCATACGTGATGCTCCAGGAATTAACTTGCAGCTACAATACAAATACAGAAAGGAAATTGAATATCTATTGTTCTATCTATAAATATTAGTATTCCCATAAATTACATAGCAATTGGCCATCACTTGGTGTAATGGTGTTAATTTTGTAACTGATTGTAAAGAAAAGCAAGAACAGCAAGCTATTCTATGTTACACAGAATATATATATATATATTCTATGGTACACAGAATATACTATATTTGGAATCACAGACAATGCTGGTTCAGATCTGCTGAGACCAAAGTTTTGCTGAAACAAAGGTGTCAGACAAACCAAATACATTTAAAACCCTGAAAAAAAAAAATCAATAGCAATCCATTCATATCATCCAAATTACAAAAAAAAAAAAAAAGGCAAGATGAAACCAAGTACCTGACATAGACGAGGGAAGAGGCAGGTGTATCCAAGAAATAGCATTAAGACTCAAAAGAAGTAGGTCATGTGAAGAGAAGCACTTACATTTAGTAATCAAATGTATATTCAGCAGCAAAGATAAAGAAAGATTAGTGAAATAACTTCAACATCAAGAAAAATGAAATAAATTAAAAGATTCTCGATCGGAACATTTTCTGAAGTTGACAGACATCTGAGGCAAATGCACTTTTCTTGTTTGCAACAGTAAAACTGATAAAAAGTTCCACTGCAATACACAGAGTTAAATTGGATGAAGCATAAAATAACTCAAAGCAGATTATGGCCCAGTCTTTTACTTTTGACCAGCTCCTGAAGTCCTGGGGGAAATACCAGTGGGAGAAACAGAGAACTTTTCCCTCAGAAGCAATAGCATGTTTTCGGCCAGAGGAGAAAGACACAAATGCAGCATTCATGCTGCCATATACTGCAGCACTTTGAACACTAAGATTACATAAATATGTATTTAATATTTTATATCACTTCATTCTGTAGATTTGCTGTCTCTGGGAATAGCCATTGACTTTGATCTTCAGGCACTGATGAAGATAATGGACAGAAAATATCTTCCTAATCATGCTAAATTTGTCTTTATTTACCAATAACTTTCACAGTTAAAAATACTGGCCGAAATCCAGACAAGTTTGACAAGGCTGGGGTAGTAACTAAGATATATGGCATAAAGGTTAGCACTGTGGTTTGAATGTGAATGCAAAGGTTGAGTATTGTTTGGAAGGGCAGTATGTATCTGCGTGTCATGAGCACCCAGCAAGCAAACAGAAGAAAAAAAAAAAAGGCAGAAAAAGAAAAGCCACAGGGAGAAGCAAGATCTGTATGACACTGAGAGAAAGTCAAAATAACAAACTGTAAGCAGACAATCTTCTTCGTGTTGTTTGGTATTTCCTCTTTTCGGGGAAATAGGACTTGATGTACATTCCTTGTAAATAAAAAAGCGCACCACAGACATAACTGGGTTGTCTGTCACTGAGTTTCCTAACTTAAATTATACTTGCAAGGATGAATTTGGCCAGCAACAGAGACTACTCAATGGGAAAAAATATATTTTTAAACTGAGTTCAAGCATTTACTAATCTTGACGCTGTCTTACAAAAGTGATCTTTATATTAAAAAAGCCAATCTCCAAGGAGATAAGTATTTTCCATTACACTGCTACTTACTACTATTTTCTACCAGCTGGAATCAGTACAAATAGAAATACTTCTTTTTGCCAATGACTTATTATTAAAAAAAAAAAAAAGGACAAAAGAAGAAGGAACAATTTCCCTCAAAAGAAGAAACAACTATTAAAAACTTGTAACGAAACATGTTTACTGACTTTAAGTATTGCTTTCAATATTTTCTTGACACACATAAAGCAAAAGATTTTACTAGTTAAGGTAATTTAACTCACATAGAATACATAAACAACTGGGACTTAACATGGCTGGAAAACTATCAGTTATTTTTACGAATCTGGTTGAAAACATTAGGAATTTATTATTTTCTTTCAAGTACAGAGAAGTATTCAAAATCATATTTTTTTTTTTTACCAAAAATCCTGCAGTATGGAATTATTTCTGAAGTGTAATGGCTGGACATTCTCAGGCCTAGAGCTTACCAGATGTGACGTACAACACCCATGAGACACTTCCTCTCTTTACCTATGGTAGAAGTTTGAAGATTGTTGACCAATCATGTATTACAACATGAGTTTTAAGGTTAAAAAAGAAATGTCGCTTTGTGTAAAAAGAAAACTCCAAAAGCATTGCACAAGCTTTTATTTACAACCAACAGGGTTACGATGAGATCAGGATTACACCAGAGAGGTTGCGCTGTGTTTCGTAGTTAACAACTTCACTAGGAACAGGATTATGATGTGGATTTTAGGGGGCTGAAACCCTCCAACTATTATCAGCTGGGGTGGCATGGATGCCAGGACACGTGATGGGATTGGTGAGGGTGCTGGTGGACAGGACTCCTGCCCACCTCAGCTGGCCTTGAAGACATTACCAACAACGGAAACGTAGGGCTGACAGGTCCTCAGAAAGCTGTGTCCTCAGCCTCCCTGCCTCCAGGCAGCTCCCCTACCCCTATGACATCTCTGTTTATAGAGGATACAATATGTAAGTAGCCTGTTCTTAAAGACCCCAATGACAGACCATGACCATACGCCAGGAATCTTTTTTTCCAGTACCTATACCTTTGAAGAATATTTGCCCTAATGTTTAACCTAAAATACCCTGTTTAGAATTTCTTCTCATGGTGGACAGCGAAAACAGGTTATTCCCACGTAATCATAAATTCTCACATATTTGGGGACTGTTATCATTCCTCCTACTCAGCTTTTTCTTCCGTAACTAACCAGTCCAGAACCATTCCGTATTTCCAGTAGGCCCCCTGACATTCTGGTTGTTCTCATCTAGACGCTCTTCAGGTGGTCCACATCCTTCTTGACACACAACACCCCAAACTAGCTTTACAACTGCTTAGCAAAGCAGAATTACTTGCCAAGTCTTGCAAACTCTAATCCTTATAATAGATCCCAGCAGAATGCTTATCTTTTTTTTTTGTAATAACACGCCATTGTTGACTCACACCCAGTCTGTGACCACTCAAAGCCAGAGTTAGTATTGTACAAAACTGCTACCTAACCAGTTTTCCCTACCAGCTGATTATTCCTGCTTAGGTCTGCAGCTGTTTCAGTTGAATAGCTTCCCATTTTTTTTTGTATTTCTAATTGAAGAGCATTTTATATTCTGTCCCCGTCTTCCTGCATACTTACTCCTTCCCTGCCTGATACATTTACGAATTCAATAAGCATTTTCCTTTTTATAAGCATCCTTCAGGTCACTGATGACTAGCACCAGATGTGGGATCTGTGCAATCCCACTTAATATACACATTGCCAATTTGATAAAGAACCATCCTGTTACTCTGGTTTTCCAGATAGCTCTGTATGCACCTAGCTGCAGATCAATGTAAAACACACTTGATTAATTTGCTTAAGGGAATCAAATGAAAATTTACCTGAAAATCAAGACGTATTGCATCTGTAGCTCGTCTCTTTCCACAGAACAGGTCATCTGGTTATAAAATCAGTCAGACGTTTGAGACATAATTTCTTGCTGACAGTTACCAATCTCTACGCTATTTTTCAGGGATGCACAATAATACTTATTTCTTTCACTGTTTTTCTAAGAATTTAAATTAATTTTATTAATCTATCATTTCATACCTCCTCTTTTCTGACTTCTCTCCCCTCCACTATGCTTGTCACTTTACAGCCTTCCTCTATGCTACCCAACAATCACACTTTCTCAAAGATATTGATTAATGACACTGATATTCTGTGAACAACACCTTTAAATACCCTAGGATGAAGTAAAAGAGGGACTTGAGGTCAATTTGAAAATACCTGACTTAAGTACTCTATCCTTTTCTTAGCTGAGGCTAAAATCTTATCTTCTGTTGTTATTGCAACAGTTTCCTGATCTTTTTAGTGAGGTCTAGAAGGTACTGCCCTTCTGACACCTTTAGCTTTTTCACTTGATAGTTAGAGAACCATTTCTACCTCATATAGTTACTATATTTCTAGAGTGATTTTTTTATTATTATTATTTTGCTTGCTAGTTTCATGTCATTTTATGCTTGTGTTTTTTAAATTCTGTTTCTACATACTTCAGTTATACTTTAATTCTCAGCCTTAATATCCTAACCTACTTTTTTTCCATCCCTGTACATTTATTTCTTGAGTAATTTAGCCAAACTGGTTCGTTAACTTGCTGACTTTCCTTCACAATAAAAACCTGTGTTTGCCCTTAATACCATTCCTTTAAATAACTAGCTGCTCCTGTGAATTCACTCTTCCTTTTCTTTTTACCTGTTATACAAGCTTTTCTAAGGACTCCTAAATTCCAGTTCTCCAAGTTCATTCAAGTCTGTCTTTCTGAATGTCATGGATTTTATTTTAATCCTACTCTTCATACTCTTCAGATTGCTAAATCTGCTGTTTCATGGGCAGCTTCAACTAATGTCCACCCTGACCTTGTCAGCTAGTTGCTTCTTACTGGTTTTAATCAAAACTAGCCTCTTGCTAGGTCCAGACTTTTCCAGAGGCCCCAGAGGGCTCCAGTTTGTATGTTCATGCAGGTACCCACCTTCAAAGGTGAAGAAGATGAAATAAGGTTGTGGTGTTGTCTAGATTACACACCCTGTCTCATGCTGCTGAAAATGTCTCAACACGTGCTCTCAGAGCTAGCACACAGACCCAGGCAGACATAGTCACTGTACTCTTAATGGCAGCACCCTTCCACCCACCAGAAAACATGAAACCTTGTCTCTTCCCAGCCATTCCTGTATCTAGAAGGGAATTTTCAGGTTAATCACGTGAGTGACGCATGCTGGAACAGCTAAGTATGACAAGACGGGAGTTGTGGCTCGCTGCACAGCATGCCATGGCCCCAGCTGTCACTGATACTGATACATAACAATAAGGACATATCTTATCACCCCTCTTTGCAGTATGCTTGCTCCTTGAAGCACTTAAACTTCTCTTGACCTCCCCAGAGCTGACTCCTGCACACAGTTACACAACTTCCTACCACAACTGCTGTGGGTGCAGTTCAAAATGGTGCTACAGGGGCTCTGAATGCAAACATTCTCCTTTTCAGCCTGGGCTACCTGGGACGCAAGGCTCGAACTTTCAGCTGGAAGTCATGCCTGAACTACAACATGGACAACATGTAGAGTAGACACTCAGAGAAGAAAGACCTGTGGGTGCAAGAAACAAAGGGCCTGCAGAGGCTTTATGGCAGTAAATTACATATTTGCTGAACCACCAGAAGGATGCAACCAGTGGGAACACCTTCAGTTGTGAGCTGGGCTGCCATCGTAGTTGTTGCTACCAAATCAGAATAGGCATAGTGTATGATGTTCCTTTTATCAAGCTGCTGTTTTTATCACTTTCATATAGAAAACAAGCATAAGCAATATTTTTTTCCTTCGTGTGTACATACTTGGCCTGGTCAGCCTTCTATATGGTTTTTGATCAGATAGATTTTAGCAAGCTATTTGTGATGCTCTTTGGAAAAGTAGGATACTAAGTGGGTCATTATAAAAAACATGGGTGAAAAACACTTGCACTCTCTTTTCATGTTTCATTGTCACAGTCAGCTCTAGCTGACAAGCAGCTACTTCTGTTGGATCAAAAGTAGGACTGGAAGTGTAGTAAATGTAATATAGAAATTCTTTGTGTTTGAGGTGTATTGACAGAAAATAGTACAACCTCAAATCTTAAATAGCTAAGAACAATGACACTTACTGTGAACTGACCTCTAATATAGATGGTCTCAAAGTTGTTGTTTGAAATCCAGAGTAAGCAAGATGGCTTTGACACTCCGACTTCTATAATGTCACCTGGAGTCTTTCTCTAGCATGGAGACTGATATTTTTATCTCACTCCAGGACAATGAGTATTTGTGAGGTCAGATGGATTGCTTTTCTTCTCACAGCTAAGAGAACTTGTTTCTTTCCTCTGATGCTAGCAGGAAAAGACTTTTGCTCTGAAAAGAGTATAACAAAAGAATATCACCTGTGTTACATGATGGGGTCTGAAAATAAAATTCTGGCTTATAATAGCAACATTGGGTAGCATACCTCTTCTTAAAGAGAATGGCAACAAACTAATTCAATAAAAAGGACCAAATATAACTCCCATTAAAAATGAACATGGGGGCTTATTACTGAAGTGAGAGACTAAACAGTGGCAAGAACCATCCCTTCAGAATCAGGGGGATATTTTCAGTGTCCAGAAAATTCTCTGAAATACCAAAATGGAAAACCTCATCTGAACTCTTTGCTTCTCATCATGATCTAGCTATCCTTCATTCTTTTACACGACAACATCAGCCAACTGATGTGTGACTGACCCTCTTCCATTGGCTTTATTGCAGTCATTTCTTCATGCACAGAAATACAGCTGATTTATCCACGTAATCAAGTCAACTCTAAAGAAACTGAGCTATTTCTATCAAGAAAGGAAGTAAGAGAAAGAGAGACTGATGAATGGAAGTGCATTATTTGTATATTTACATTCTTAAATACGTGTAACCAATGACTGCTTGCGTGAACAGAACTGAAGTGAAATCACAGAAATAACCATGTCTAACACTTGCATGTTCCATGAGTAGGGCTTAAATCTTACTTACGAGGTTTTAAACATATTATTTCATTGGAATTAAGAAGAAGTAGTAGCACTCAGGGCTATTACTTCAGGCTCTTCGCAAATTCCATGGAGCATCACTGCAAATGTTGACAGTAGTCATATAGTTCTGCATTCACAGATATTCATATTTTCAGCAAGTAGAATATTTCAGGGAAGTAATAACTGAAAAAAAACACCTCTCTAGAGAAAAATGTTAGATTGCCAAAGCATTGTGACACAGCCAAACAAACTTTAGCTGAGATTGTGTAACCTTAACGATCACTGTTGTTAAAATTGCAGAATGGCTTTTGTATTACCAAATTAACATTACAGCTTTTGTCACAGGATTTCAGAAACCTAAAGAAACAGTGATCATCCTGTCTGTTTTTTTGAAGCGCCTTAGGTCTGCGGCAAAAGTCAGGAAGAATGCGAGGCTTGAAAACTTCTCGCCGATGCTTCCACTCACTGCGTCTTGCTGCTTTATTTCAGTTAGGGTTTGTTGATTGTTTAGTGTGAATGCAGTTCATACACTGCTGAATAGTAATGCAACCTATAGCATGGGCCTGGATGCTGTTGAGGAGTGCATCCCTTTTTTATCCGTAAAAACAACCACAAACTACCCCCGAGAATCTAGGGCTGTGCAAAGCGAGCTGGCTGGGTTATGACAGTCTGTGGCGGGGCTGAGACCAGGGGGTGTTCAAGGCAAGGCTGGACGTGGTGCTTAGGGACACGGTTTAGTGTGTGACACTGGTGGCAGGGGGACGGTTGGAGCGGGCGATCCCCACGAGGGACCCCCCCTCACAGCGTCCCCTCAGGGCGCCCTCCCGCCCGCCATGGCGGTGGGGGCGGCGCTCTAGGCGGCTCTGTGCTGTGGGTGGCCGCGGCGGGGATGACGCAGGGAGGAGGAGGGAGGGGCCCGTGATGGCCGGGGCCGCCGCCGTCGCGCTGTCCTTTTCCGCGCTGCCCGCCGCCGCCACCGCCCCGCCGCCGCCGCCGCCAGCAGCCGGCTGCCGCCCCGCCGCCATGGCCGAGGAGGAGACCTCCAGCGACGGGTGAGCGCAGCGGGACGCGGCCCTGCGGGTCACCTCCGGCCGCCATTGGAGGCGGCCCGGCGGGACCGGGGACAGCGGCGCCTGCACGGGGGGGGGGACACGGCGGTCTGTCTGCAGCCCCGCCCGGCTCTGCGAGCCGCCCGGCCCCTTCCCTCCCGCCGACGGCCGCGGTGTGTGCCCGGTTCCCGCTGCCCGGAGCGGTGTCCCGCCGCCCCTCACCGCCTGCTGCCCGTGGGCAGCGCCCGCTCCGCGTCCCCCCCCCGCGGTGCGCCCGGCTTGGTCGCGCCCGGCCCCGCGAGGACGCGCCTGCGGCCGCCGCCCTGCCCCGCACCGGGGGCGCGCACCCGCGCCCCCCCCCCCCCCCCCCCCGGTGCGTGCCCCGCGCCGTACCTCAGGGTGCTGGCGGCTCCTGGCCCCACAGCGCCTCGCCTCCCTTGTCCCAGAATACATCCTCTGCCTCCCCATTCCCACCATAAAATATCCTGGCTCCGAGTCTGTGTTAAAATGTATCACCTCTGCTGGTCGCTCTGAGTTTGTTCTGTCATAGTTTGCGGTTCTAGCCCCAAAATTACCCGATCAGAATATATCTCGCTTTGCTCCAGTCATACGTGTACTGTATCCCCCTCTATCAGATGTTTAAGTGTGCTCTTAATGCACTGTTTACATGATTTTTTCCTTCGCCATTCTTTAAATATCAGGTGGTGTATCGCATTGCTCATACTGCCGATTGCCTGCCCCCCCCCAAACTCACTTTTTGCCTTTTCCTTCTCCATTATTTCATAATTATGTTTTTTTGAGGAATTCCACTTAGAATTCTCTAACAACTTGCATGAAAATCACACTGTGCTTTCATAATTTCATATCCAGGATGCTATTTGCATGTTGTCATCTGATACGTCTGTTCTCTTATCTTCCAAAACTATCTGCGTTCTCAGTCTTGTTCTATGTGTAGACTTTTTTTTGAGTTTTTGGTGTTTATATTTCATCTTAGATGATTTGCTGCTGCCAGCGCAGTCTGGATGGACCAGAACTGGACTTACCATCTTTTCCAGATTCCCAACTGTATACACGCGGAGTTCTCTCTCCAAGTATAAACTTCACAGGCTTCTCTTTCAATGCACTGTGCAGTTCAGTTTAATCTGTCACTGCTCTTTCCTCCTTTCCTCAAACTTAGAATGCCTTTTTTTTTAATAATACAGTTTGTTGGTTTTTTTTACACCTTCTGCAGCATTTATACATTTGAAACTACAGTTTCCTTCTTGGTTCTGCGTTCTTTCTCATCCATTCACATTCATAAAATACATCTCATTTGCAAAGCCTCTTCTTGATGATTTACAGATTTTCTAAGTAAGAGTCTTAAAATAGCTCTGCCTCAACCTGTTTTGTTTATATGTTCATTCAGCGCATTAGCCTGAACTGTATTAGCTGCCTGATTCAATCACACAGGGTACTGAGCGCTGCTTAGGTAGTGCCAAATGCCCTCAACTTCAGTAGCCCGTCAGGGCTGCAGCATTGTAACATTAGATGATCTGGACGTAGGGTAAGGAGTCATAGGCTAAATTTTTCAAAGAGGATTATGAGAAATTTCTTGTCATGGCTTACTCCGCTGGATAGCTTCTAAAGGCACTTGATTTTCAGGAAGTTGTCCGTGTCACCCTTCTGAACAATCAGGCCATTTAATGTGAAGTCTTTCAGAGTAAGCCCCCAATTCATTAAAGACTTCTAAGTCTTCTTAGACTTCTAAGAACAAAATCTCATGCTTTTCCATGAATTCGGAAAGTGCATTAGCTGTGATGAAATGTTAGTACTCCAGGTTGTTAGCACTTTTATTGGTCTGGTTCTAACGATCAGCATTTCTTCAACTTTTCAAGCAGAGAGCAAAACTCAGTACCTGGAAGAAATTTATAAATGAGTGAAATGTGTTAAATACTTCTGGATTTAAAACTTTGTAGCAGTGAGAGGAAGGCTGACTGTATAGCATTAGAGCCCTAAATTAAATTGTTGGCAATAGGTGTATACAAAGAATAAATATGAAGTTTATTTTATCTGCTTAGAGAAAATAGTGTGACTCATCTTGTTATGCAACGTATGCAAACAACCAGTTTGTTGAAATCTAGTAACTGCCTAAGTAGGGTGAAAACAGAAAAGCAGTGACACGTTCCTTTGTAGGAAATCTCAACTTAAAGGTACTCACGGCCTTGTCCTAACCTACAGTGAGAGGTTTAACTAAACAAATATTTTGGTCTCCGTCATGGAAGTGATTGCTTGTTTAACTTGTCACCTGCTAACGATGCCCAAACTTCTTCACAGCCCTGAACCTTCTCTGTATAAGCTGTAGAAGTAGACTTCTGCCTGTGAGACAAACAGCCTACCCTAATCTTTTTGCTGATGTTGAGTTCACTTACACTCCCTCTGAATTCAACAGGACTGTTTATGGCTTGTAATAAATCTAGTAATAGAGTTAGATTTAAATCTAGTAATAGCAGCTACTAAACATACGTAAATATCTGGAATAAATTCCCCCTTTACCCCCTGTGATAAGTGGAATAACTTCGTTTAAAACAAAAATTTTAGGGAAACTGCACGTATGAGCCTACATCATTTTGCTTGCATATGACCTCTAGCCTCTCAAAATAACGGCTCGGAGAAATATGTAAGAACATATACTGTAAGGACCACTGCAACACCAGTAACCACAATTATTTTTGCAATACCATTCAAGCTTGTTTGTGTTTTGATTCTTTTGGTATGTGATTTAAAATGCTACAGAATTATTTTTATAGTTTTGAAGTGAGTTGTTTGAAATAAAAGAGGAATAATTTATCGAGTTTGATGGAACCTATATCTGACTCTTAGTAAGACAGTTCACAGTGACAGCACAATGATATACTAAAGAGTAATATTAAAGCATAAAGCATAACGGGATACTCTCAACTCAGTCTTGCTTTATTTTTCTGCTAGTTACGTCATTTAGGTTCTAAAACAAGCTAAGTGAAGGTAGACTGATGAAAACCTGGTGGGTGGTTCTTACCTTTCCTGGTGAAAGGAGACTATTTCTAACAGCCTGTCCTGTAGTACACATGACTAACAGCAGGTTTGGGACCTACAGCTTCCACCTTTGAAGAGACAATGAAACCATAAGTGCACTGTGAGAAGCGTGTGCAGGAAGAGGTTAAAGGATGTTTCCTTCCTCTTCTGATTTTATCTTTTTCACTGTTGTTTCAGTCATGACTTCAGCGCTTAGTGCCTTTTGCACTGTGTTTGTGTGCTCATCTGCAAGTGTATGTATGAGCAGGTTTTCAGGCATTTATCAGATTGTTTCGGTTTTCCTGTCCTTGTATGAGTTTGGGGAAGGAAGGTCTGTGATGGTCTGGAAGATCTCTTCTCCCGCAACACAGACTTGAGAAAGGTAAAGATGGCAAAATATAATAAGGGCTCTCTTCTCCTTCCAGAAGTAAAATGATCTTGGCAGTGCGTGTCCTGTCCCTGTGCAAGGAAGAAACTCATCTAAATGTCAGTACAGTGATGTTCTGCTTTTCAAGTCTAGCACCTGCAAGTGTTATGGAAAAAGGTTTAAAAATATATATATTTGTAGTAAGAATATAGAATTAGATGATTTGTTCATCTCTTTTACTTGGCATTGACTACTCTTTGGAGTCCCTTGTTTGTCAGAGAATCTTTGGCTCATGTTTAGGACATTTAGGGAATCATTTCTTATTATTTTTTCTTCATTTCTTAATGTTTTTTCACATTTTCACATTTCATTCACATTTCACATTTTCAGTTACATGTGATGTCCTTACCTTGGTGATGTGGCTTTTCAGGTAGATCCATTTATAACTTAACCCACAGCCTTTCAAGCGCCCTCAGCTTAGTGGGAAATTAGATGTTAGAGCTGCTGGGGAACCACGGCCTAGGTCAGGATCTTTTCATCAAGGTACAGCCAGGCCGCTGAACTTTCTTTCACAGTTTAACAATTAAAAAAAGTAAAATTGGGGCATCCCATTTGTAATTCAGCAAATACAGTTGTGACTTTACAGAGAATTTTTTATTTTTTTGTAATTCATAAGGGAGATCGCCTCAGGAATCATAATCGAGAGGTTTGAATAGCACAGGTTAGACACTGCTGTGCTAAAGGTTTTTTCCTCCACTCTTCCTGAAACTTGTTCTTGTATTAGGCAACACGAGGAAAGGTACCACCAGCTGACTCCAGAGAGCTGCAGAGGTCTTTCCCCCTCTTTCCAAGCAGCAGGGAAAAAACCCTTTCAGTGGCTCCCCTCCAATTGCATGGGGAAACACTGGTTCTCACCGCAGGCGAAGCAGCATTCAAGTGCGTTGTTTCCACTGTCACTACCAGGCCCAAACACAATCCCAGAGTTAAAGTGTGTTACACGTGCTTCATGCTTCATTTATATAATACGTGGATGTCCCATTACTAAAGAACATGCACTTCTGATGGCTCACCTGGAGCTTTCCATTGCCTCTGGTAGAAGATCCCGTTCTCCTTCCCTGATTATCTGGCTGAGTCATCTGTTATGACAGAAATCCCCTATAAAATATCTTACTAGGTCGATTAGTCACCTGGCTCAAGTCCTTACATCTGAGAATGAAAATGAGAAATGCCAGGATTAGCGATCCTTTTGCCAGGGTTGCATGGTTTGGGGCATCCTCTGAAGTTTTTATAGAGTCTGTTAGAAGACGGGTGCTGCCCCAGGGCTCTGTATTTTATTTGGGTCAATTGGGCTGTGCCTTGTAGGCCCTGTTAGAGATTAGCCCTCTGAAAAGAATCGTGTCTGTGCCAGGAGAATCTGCACTACCTACAATTTTTCTGCACGTTAATGAGAGAATCTGAACCACTTTCCCAACTCATAAATTATTAAACCATCTTCATTTTTTCCCCTCATATTTAGTGGTTTATTAAAATTGCTTGTTGAGGAAATTTTAATTAGCTTATTTCATAACTTGAGTATTTTCTTGCAACTCTGATCTTCCAGGATAGGTTTTTGTCCATAATTTGTATTGAGAGCCAGAGAGAAGAGGGCACGAGAGGAAAGGTGAGTGAGTTTACGTTGGCGCTGAAACTGAAAGATCCAGATGAGAAGCTG
Organism: Anser cygnoides; assembly: GCF_040182565.1. Taxonomy (NCBI): domain Eukaryota; kingdom Metazoa; phylum Chordata; class Aves; order Anseriformes; family Anatidae; genus Anser; species Anser cygnoides. The sequence continues at coordinate 44,623,709 of NC_089874.1, read as the reverse complement.
AACAGCAAGGGAGAGGTCAGTGGAGAAGAGAGATTTGTGAGTCCATGAAGCTGTGTAATGAAATGAGGTCACTCTGGAATAAGGTTAAGAGGGTAAAAGAGGAGGATTTTAAGGGTAAAGCCTTGAATGACACTGAGAAAATACGGTGAGGAATGCCGGAGTAGGAAGGAGCTCTGAATGAGTTGTAATAGAAAACCAAGGATCGTACGAGACGACAGAAAGGAGAGGAAAATAAACCCCCACGAATCTTTTCTGTAATAAAAGATGCACAGGTGCCTATTGCCACTGAGGAAGTCCACCCATATACTGAAGTGAGGAGGAGAAAGATACAGCAATGAGGAGAAAAAAAAAAGAAAATGGGTAGGTTGGTGCTAGCAAACTATTCTAGAAACTTTTTTCTTCATTACATTCAGTACGTTATACTGATCTTAAAGGCTTCTTAATTATTCTGTACTTGTCCAAAAGGGGACGTTTGATGCAATGGCTTTTTGCAGCCTTCAAAATCCTACAGAAACCCTACAAAAAAGCAGGAGAAGGATTCTTTGTCAGGGAGTGTAGTGACAGGACAAGGAGTAAAGTTCTTAAACTAAAAAAGGGTAGATTTAGATTATGTATTAGGAAGAAATTATTTACCCTGAGGGTGATGAGGCACTGGCACAGGCTGCCTAGAGAAGCTGTGGATGCCCCATCCCTGGAGCTGTTCAAGGCCAGGCTGGATGGGGCTTTGGGCAACCTGGTCTGGTGGGAGGTGTCCCTGCACATGGCAGGGGGTTGGAATTAGGTGATCGTTAGGGTCCCTTCCTATCCAAACCATCGTATGATGATGATTCTTACCTCTTTCTGAGGTTACTTACATGTCTTTCTGACACATAAAACATTTGATGTGTAGTCATGTTAACAAAAGAGTCTTTTAGTTTCAGGATGAAGGGAGGGGTTGTTCGCTTCAGAGAGTTTTCCAAGAAGTGGAAATGAGGCTAGGTAGCCCAAAGATCAAATACCAATTCTTGAAGTTTGACAAAGTTAGTCACTGTAGGCGACTATGATAAAGAACACAACGTAGAAGCTGTTTTAATGGCAAGCAGCGAAACAATGCATCTTCAGTGTGTATTTACACTCACGTAGAGGCAGGTTGTGTGATAAGAGTGTGGTTTGTGTGTAGTGTGTTTGGAGCTAAGGGAATAATCATGTGCTTTAGGTAGTCTTTTGTGTGTGTTTCTTTTATGGTTCTTTATGGAAAAATAAACAATCCCGTCTCCTATTTAAGTTGTGATCTAAATTATGCATAATACAGTATGGGATATAAACAAAAGATAAACAGGGTAGAGTGGGGATGGGCAGTGGTGTATATTTATAACAGGCGGTTGTTATGTGTGGATTCTGTTATTGTTGTGTGTGATAGAACTCGGGGACGGTCTGAAATGTGGGCCTCTGGCATGGTAGGTGTTAGAAGGCTGACAAGTAGGGTTTAAACAGTATATGAAGGTTGAGGTCATGCAATATCTGAAGGGCAGCACGAGTACATCAATAGGTGGATGAATGAAACGAAAGTAATAGGAAGTTATGTATATCTGAAGGACACCAAGAGAGAATTTTCATTTTCTTTATTTCATACATTTCTTCCTAAATTCTTGATGCAGTGTGTCGTGTAATGTTTATGAAAACACTTAGTAACTGTGGCAATGCCAAGTTCTATCAGATGCGAATTTACTGTGGAGGAGGCAGAGGGGTGTAGGTACTATCTGATAGGTAAGCTGTGTTACATGTATGGTCTCTGTCACAGCTTTATTGTGACTGCAGCACCCCCCTTTCCTCTCCACCACATCTGCATCTTTATCTCTGTGTTCTGTATTCTTTCCTACCTGGTCTGTAGCTGCCGACAGGATTTTTCTCTAGATTGAGTTTGATTTTGGCTTTTAAATTAAAATATAAAATACTGACTCCTTAGAAAATATGGCAGGAAATAACTGAGGGCTTGATTACTTGGTTACTGTTAGAAGTTGGTGGAATGGATAAACAAATGGAAAGGCAGTACTGGAAGACAGAGAAGAAAATGGGGAAGAGGGAGGCACAGTGATGTAAGGTATACAGCAAGACATACCTGCGGCTAAGGTTCAGCATGGGAGAGAGCAAATTGTGGGTACTCTCCACTGCTTGAATGCTCAGGTTGCTCAAATGAGTTCAAACACCGTGGTAAACTTCCGTAGCAATAAAATAGCCATGAAATGCTCATTGTTTATGGATTTACCTTATCTACATTCTCAGGTTAATTCTGGTAAGCAGTAGCACTGTTGATATAAATAGAGATGGTAATAAAATTTCCTTGTGAATTTTTACAATAATCTTGATGTTGAATGTTCTGAATACAGAGTTCAAGATGCAGTAAGTACATGAGGAATGCATTGTTTTTACCTCTGACCCAGTGTAGCAATATTCTGCAATAACCTATCATGGGCTTCTTGTTGAAATGGACCTGAGGTACATTACGCTTCCTAGAAATATTATGCAGAGGTTTTCAAAACATTCTATTTTAATGTTAGTGAAGTATCCAGGGGTTTCACAACATCTAATTGCATGGAATGTCTTGGCTTGACATTCATCTAAACAGAACTTCATAGGCAGGCTTATGTCATCTGGGAAAAAAATGCTTTCCTTTTTAACCCAATCACAGCACTTTCGTATGGTGTTTTTGTCATCTCATGAAAATGGTAAACAGACATTTGTTAAAAGATTTGGTGCTTTGTTCCCCTGTCACGTTCCCAGTTCTTGCTCCTGAGTCTTGCCATCATAGTGTGCTCCCCAAGGTCTTTCTCAGAGGATTGCAACATTTTTTTTGATCTTTTCATGCGATGATTGTAAAGTGGACCATGAAATATTTTTCTTCTTCTGATGTTTGTAGTTGCCAGAACTTAATTTTTGTCCTTGGAACATCTCATTCAAATTGCTGTGATGGCTACTACATCTGGCTCCTACTGTATGTGCAGAAGCTCTGCCCCTAGATAGACAGCCTTTGCAGTAACAGTTATTGTACATAGTGTATGACTGATGCTCATACATTTATGATTGTTTGATTGAATGATTCTGACTGCATGCATCATCCGCAGAAAACTGAAGTCCTGAAGAACATGCTGCACTTTGGGGACAGGAAGGAAGGGCTGCAAGAGGGAGTCCTAAAATTAGTTACGCAGTTAAAGCTCTCATGAAACCCTATCCTCAGCCCTGTTCCGGAGACATCCCTGCCCAGTTAAATCCAAACCAACCGAGGTCATGATTATATCTTACTGTCAGTGGCACCTCTGACTTTAAAGCTTGCCAGCCTCCAACGTGCTCCACTAGTCTTTTTTTTCCACATTATTAGCCCATAGATTTTCTGGTTAACTGCTTCGTTTCTCTGTCAGCTGGGTCTCTATAATTAGTTGGCTTAAAACATAGTTTCTTTTAAAGATGAATCTTTTCACAAACCTGACGGAGAGAGTAGCCACAAAAATAGTTGAACAAAATGGAGGGAACACTAAGTTTTTAGATCTGATCTAGTAGTGGTAATTGCCTGAGATTCAGGCATCGGGTCACCCATTTCACCTCACAGGAATAAAAATGCAAAAGTAGGGTGCTTCTCAGAGACAGACTGACACGCAGACTTCTCTGTGCATTTCGTCTTTCTCATTTTAGAAATTGGCTTTTATTACTTAACAGACTAACTTTGAAGATTAACCACAGTTAATTTTATCTGGTAAAGGTTTAAGTCTAATGTATATTATTTGCTTCATCCTGTTCTCAGTTTCATGCAGAGCATGTTGCTTTCACATGATAAATGTATTGTCCTAGTTTCCTAAAATATGTAAAATGTAGTTGAGAAACTGGAGTTATTTTCATGCTAATCAGTAACACTTTCTCTTACTGTCAATTAAATATCCTTTTCTTTATAGCTTTATTTAAAAATCAGTGATATCTCACAGTTACATTCTTACATACCCTTTGAACAGAAGGAACATATATCTTGGTCTTCAGTAATGTTTTTATTTACTTCTCTACATGTAACATTTCTCCATCCTTGCTGTCATCCATAGCAAGATTTAGGCTCTGCTTATACTGGTACCTAGGTTGCATGTATTATTTTCTTGGATTTTAAATGGTTACAGCTGTTGAAATGTTAAAGGAGGCTGGCTTGTCTGAAGCTATATTGGAGAACTGGAACCCGTTCACAAAATTAAATCTGCAGTGATTAAGTGACATCCTAATTTTAGTGGTAGTGCCTGATGCATTTTACATTTCATATCACTATTAGTCATTTAGTACTGTGTTACAAAAAGAAAAATGTTAACCAAATTTGATTCAGAGATGTGCAGTTCCAATGTATAATAATTTTAAAACTTCCTTGAATTGGAAATAGTTGCTGGTTCTGTATCTCCTCAAGTTTACTTTTCAGTTTACTGGGGTTTTAAAAACATGCTTTTCTGTTCTTTCACACACTAGCTTGAAATAAGTTATTGCATTTTTCTCCAAAGTATTTTTTTTCACTGATTTGTTACACAACTTATATCCAAGGCACATTCTCCAAGGTGTAAGTAGAGAACAAGATGGAACTTGAATATAGTGAATGGCTTTAAACCATTTTAAACAATGCCTTTAAGCTAAGAGAGGGTAGGTTTAGATATTAGGAAGAAACTCTTATTATATATAATAATTAATGAAATGAAAAAGTAAAAGTGTATTATAATTTAACTCTTAGACATAAATTAGCCAGATGTAAACCTGCTATTTCTCTCTGATATTTTGACACATGAAGTCATATTTGATTTTGTCATCCTTGACAGTTTCTTTTGCTTTGTATTGCTTCAGGTCATTGCCCGTAAGCTTGAAATTTAATAGCCCAAAATGGAATTGGCTCTGAAAACTTGTTGTTGAAGAGGCAAGAAGCCACATGCTATTCAGCTCTTAGATTCTGTATCAACTACAACTGACGCTGACGAAAATGCAGAAAACATTTAGTTAAACAGACTTATTTCTGCTGTTCCCCTGGGGAAAAAAAAAAAAAAAGACAACAACTATGTCTTGGTATTTTCGCTTAAGCACCTATGAAATCCACACTACAGTGTGTTTTTAGAGCATTATAGTAAGACGCTGTTTTACTTTCAAAATTGACATTTTGCCCTAAATTTGATACATTGAACTTTTGCCCCATTGTGAATATGGGAAGCTCCTTTTCACTCCTGTTTTGCCTGTTCTTGGTATTTTTATAGAAATTGAAAGGGTTGCCTGGGTTGCTTTTCCTTGCAGTTTTAAATGATATTGAAATCAGCCATAACAGTAGCTGCCCCGTTCTCTTAATTAACGATGTATTTTGACTGTCACTTATGCGTTAATGATAATATACAAGTATTTAGGGTTTCTTCTCATAAAACTCTGAGCACTATAACCTCAATTCAGCAGGACACTTAAATATATGACTAGTTTTATTGAAGGACAGTGCTTAAGTATTTTCATGTGAAGAAATTACTTAAAACCTTGGGAAGAGTTATGGTGTTTACCATATTTTGATTTCAAAAAAAAAATCAGTTCTAAATTCCTTTGCTAGTACAGTACTTCAAAAATACTTTTTGTAGAAAAAAATGAGAGAATCTGAGCTGTTTTTCCATTAGCTTACACTTGTTTTTCTGTTACAGTGCAAGCTTCTCCTTAGTTTGGGACTAGCTCAAATCAACTGATGTTTGTAATGATCATGCTAGCTGGATGGCCTGAAAATCAGAATGCCGTTCCTCTTAGTGTTATGCAGAAACAGTATAACAAATTCTGTGCATGTAGTTGATGTTACTCTCTTCCTTACAAATAGCTAGAATTAATTCTGAGAGTCAAGAGAGGAGAGGGTTAGGGTTTTTGAAAGATCAGCTTGATTTTAATAAGCTTTAAGAGTAAAGCTTGAAATGATTTACCAGTGAGCTCACTCAGTGTTTTAGCTTTTTAAGCAAAAATTCAATTAAAAATATTAAATACGTTCAGTTGTTGAGAGCAGGACAAAAGCAGATATGCAACCCAGTTGCTCATTTGTTTAGTTACATTCCCTCAGTCCTTTGTGAGTTATTGTGTAATTGTTGTAGATGCTGAGCTCTGACTTTCCTACTGGTGGAATTTTTAAGTCCAGATAATATTTGTGATGAGAAACTATTCTCCACGCTTCTGTCACTGATAAATGTTTCAGCGTCTCTTTTTTGATTAGTACTGGGAGTTCTAATTACCTTACTAATTTCAAAATTTTTAGTCAAAAGTAAAGTTTATCGTAAACACTGTAGAAAGAGCTCTGCATATATTCTTTCAGAAGGTCAGTAATTTTTGACAAATCATCACGTGGCAAATGACATTGCTTTCATTTACTCTGTTTTAGTAGAGTTCTGTCACTTAGAGATTTTGTGTTTTCCTTTTTTTGACTCCCAAGCTTTCCATAGATTATGACAGCTAGCTCTACAACAGTATTATACATGGGGAAAATACCTCTGATTTTAAGCTTAATACACCTTCAAAGTCACACATTCATACAACTCTAACAGGAGTAATTACATTGTGAGCTTGAAGAGCAAGCGAGCTCTGTCTATGTATATTTATATCTCCTATATAGAGTTACAAACAACTTCTGTTGAACATTCAGTTGAACATCTTGATATGGTAGAGCTTCATTTTTGAAATTAGCATTATAGGACAGAAAGTGGGTAGACTGCCAGCTGTTTGAGTGCATACCTCAACATAACAAGAAGTGTTTACCATCCTGCAGTATTATCGAAGCTTGCATGAGCTTTTTTTGGAGCATGCCAAATTTGTAACTGGCCACAAATCCATCAGTGGTCTTGCACGTAATCGACTCTCACCAAGCTAAATAGGTTTAATCTAGCTGACAGAATGGTAGTTACATGAGTTACCTATTTGCCACATTCTTCATCTGATTTGACGTAGTTGGTGGAGGTGGATGGGTGGGTCACATTCACTGTGCCTCTGCCTCTACTTGATGCTCAATTCTTTTGAAAGTTTCCCTCAGGCAATTTAAGTTGAGCTGTGACAGCAAATACTTGTTTCAAATTAACGTTCGAGCAGCTAAGAAAAAGAAGTATTACTCTTTATACAATATTCAGTTATTCTTTACCCCTTAGATTTCTGCAGACAGTAATCATTACTTATTTTTAATATCTGTTTCCTTTCTCATGCTTGTACACGTAGAGTATGTATTATAAATGAAAAATTGCCTCCATCGCTCTGACATCTAGTATCCTCTAAACCCTGATACTTTCAGTTTGAGCATGCTTACATATGAGATTCACTCAGTCAAGCACACTGTAGTTGACAGGTAAGTCAAAAATTTGTCTACAGTATATTTCTTCATTGAGTGGAATAAGATTTACCTTGTTTCAGTGAATAGGTTTTTTCATCTGTTTTTGAAAAGTGCAATATTAACATTGTCATATAATATATTGAGTTGGAGCTGGGAAAATGTAGTAACATTCCCCATCATGGCTTGTAAGGCTTAGTAGAAGGAACAGCAGAAGCAGAATCATCACGTCTCAATTGTTTTTTAATTATTTTTTTTTATTTTTATGTAGCTGGGAACTCTTGAAGTCTTAAACACTTTCAGATTATCAAGAATGATCAGTTCGTGAGCAAGGAAGCAGAAATACAACTAAGACTTGTATGGAACACTTTCAAATAAAAAACACCCCTCAGCTTTGAAATTTTCCTATGGGAAGGAGGAGCTAAGGGCTGTGAAATTAGGTCTTGTTTTCTGACTTCGGGTATTGGAGGTTGTTCCTCTTCATGCCAACAAAATTCGCCAGGTGTGCTACTTGTAGGTTAGGAGCTTCCATCTAACTTCTCCTGTGAGGGTGGTATATCTGGGAGCCTGCCATGACTTGCTGTGTTTGGGAAAGCCCTTCCTTCAGACCATCACGTCCCGTAACATCCGTGTGCACCTCCAGAGGAAGGCCTCCACTGACTCATATGGTGACCAGAGCAGCACGATAAGGGCTGCCTAATTCAGATCTCTAGCTTGGTGTCCACTTGGTAAAAAATAGTCTGGCAAAATACATAGAAATCGGTCAATTTATAGCGTAGATAAGGAGCATCACACCTTGTGAGGCAAGGCAGGATTGCTATACATCCACAAGTTGCCTAACAGTGAAAAATTTAGATTAGTTTAAGAGATCTCTTTGCTCTTCGGTAACCTCATGACAATCTCCTGTTCTGAGTGGTTCACAGACACCCAGGCCTGCCATTAAAGTAGGAACGTTGTGCTTGATTAAGCAGGGTTTCTCGTTAATTAAACTGCATGGTATGGTTTCCCGTTGTTTGCTTTTGATTGCTTAGCAAATAAGGATGTGATTGGGGCTGTCAATTATTAAAATAAGCCAACAGCAGACTGTCATGGGGGAAATGGGTAAAATGGCTGCAACACAGAACCGTGCTCCCCCAGTGAGGTACAATCTAAAATGTATTTAGTAAGCAGGATAGATACGGCAAGTGGATAGTGACTGAAATTATAATTTTTCTGTTCTACAACACACACACGCATCACACACAAAACTCCAGCCCTCCCAGTCCGGTTTAGACCAGCACCACATGGACCCAGAGAAGCAGGACTACCAGTCAGTGCGTTGGGTCCTGGCCCCTGTGCAGAGTGGTTGTGGCTCCAGCTTCTACGAGGCATCAAAGATCTCTGTGTATTTCCCCCAGGGGCTGTTATTTTCAGTATTTGTTACCGTATTTGTCAGCATAAACTACCGGTGGTCTCGCTAATTTAGCCTCACGTTGGTCACCTTGGCTAAGGCCATGTAACACTTGTCTCTGGGACTTCCCCTTAGCTTCTGGCCTTCTGCCTCAAACGTGTACAAGAAGCCTGGAGGTCAGTTGCCTCCTACAGACTCGTGTGTGTTGTTTGAGCCCTTAGCAGGGCAGCAAACCCCCCGCCTGACGCCTCTGATTTTTCCTGGCTCCAGTGCTCCAGGCTTGTTCAGGTGGCTGTGAAAGCAAAACTGCCCCCAAACAGATGTGAGGAAGCACCCTATGGCATGGCTCTGCCCTCTCAGCCCTACTGATTATTAGATATTTCAGTGTGGATGTGCAAACTGGTGAATGTTACTGCTTGGCCAAACAAGAAAGCACACCTTCAATTCCCCTAGTTACGTGCCTTGGTAGCTTGATGTTCAACTCCCATTGTGTGCAATCACCATCAAACGATAGAAATGTGGGCTGGCAGTTGCAAGATTTATTTCACACTTTTTGATAGAGCAAGCAACTAAGCACAGTGGATTTCCTAACTCCTCAAAATATTCCTCTGTTGCATTTTCCGTCTTTATGAAGGAAGATGGAAACAGAGTGTTTGGGAAGTGGTGGTTGATGAGAGCAGAGTGGGGCCTGCCTCTTCTGGCAGTGGTTAGCTCGCTCACAACATGAAACTCCAGCTGAAATCCTTAGTTTTCTTTCATGTCTTATCTGTATTGCTGGTGAACAAATGGTCTTGAAAGAGCCATTGCTTCTTTTTTGATGCTACATAGCTATTTTAACTTAATATCACAGTAATAAAAATGATAGGTCATGTAAGCAATTGACATTCTTGTGTGCATTTAGAGGACACATTTAGCACAGATGTACAGAATAAATGATACCTTTGGAAGGCTAGAATGTGCCTATACCAGGGATGTGATTAAATAAATTAAATAGTTCATTGTTCTCTGCATGTGGAAAACATCAAGCAATTTGTTGGAAGGAGGGGGGGAAAACAAAGGATTAAGTCTTGAATATAAATGATTAAATATTTTCTTTCTTAAATTCTTAATCACTTTTTTGACGGAATGTCATCTTCACTTGCTCTTTTAGTTCAGCAAGTACAGAATGACTGAAACACATATATAATTTTTATTCTAAGCATTTCAGCTTGCTGACTTTATTTTCAGGGTTTACGTGTGTGATGTCTCTTCTGAATGAAAATCTCTGTATTTATAAACAATACTGATAATTAGCAAAAGGAAAGAGTGAACACTTATGCTAAAATTTCCTGATTCTGATACAGTTCTCTAAATATTTTTCTTGGGTATTCACATGTCTCCCTAGGACTGGGAAGTGAAATTCTGAGGTTGTGAACTGTAGATTTTTTTGGTGTCATATCTCTGCACTGTCTTCATGTTGACATGTTACAGCTATACATTTCCTTATTAAAAAATCTTTAAAGAAGTTCCTTTGCTAAGTAAGTGTTTTTCCTAAGAGTAAATATTTTATACAGTTTTAGCTTGAGGGAAATAGCAACTGGATTTTGTGCTTCTGACTTGAGAATTATAAATACAAATGTGTATTTCAGCACCTAACTAGCAGAAAGTTTGGCTTCAAAGGGTTGTGGCATAACTATTGTTTAGTAATTTACCAGAGTAATTCATAACATTGGACACGGTGATATTGTTAAACCCAGATTCAACAGTTATTTGCTGGTGATGTTGCTTTTGGCAGGTGCCAGCTTTAACCTCACAGATACCTCTTATAACCCTTTTAGATATCTATTTTAATGTGGAAGCCAATCAGTTAGATACCATTCCTGGAGGATGCTGAGTTTTTTCAGGTCTCAGATTGCACGAGGCATCTGGGCAAGCATGCAGCATTCAGCTGCCCAGCTCTCAGTCCATACGCCATCAGCGTGCTTCCCACATTTGGGGGTTTAGGAAGGTTATTTACAGACCAGCCAGGCATCTGTGTGTTTCTCAGGAAAGTAAATAACGTTGAGTAACAGTGGCCATGGGTGATTGGATGATGAATCCTTTCTTGACCAAGTATGTTGTGTTTGATTTTTTTCCTGATGTTCCCTAAATGCAGCACAGCTTGCGATTGCATTGTGTGTTCCCAAAACCCCTGCAATGTTGTATCATAAATGTAAATAGCTGTGCAGCTGGGATAGCTCAGCCCCTGAGAAAGGTGGGGAGAACGTTCTTTGGATAAAGAACTTGGAAGGACAAATCGTAAATTTGTTATTGATGAGTTGTGCAAGCTCTGAAAAATTGGACACCAGTAATCTCACAGTCTTTTAAGATCAATTTTTGTTCAACTGATACTTGCAGCATTCAATCCTGAAAATACTGTAACTAATTGGAAAGGAATTCAGTGTGGGGAAAAAAGCACTAAAGAAAGAAAATTGATTGCAAGTTTGGTGTCTTCATGCTCTTCTCCACGAGGAGTGGTTTGAGGTCCTACAGCAGCAACCTTTGCACTGCAAGTAGTCTGAGCTGCTTCAAAAACAGGCAAGGGAGGGAGAAGAGTATTCCTTGTTGAAAAAGGGGGGAAAAATAGCACCTAGGAAGAGCTGCACCTAATTGCTGTGTCCTTTGATGTCCCTGGGGCTGTGCTGCTAGCTGAGTCATTCCCCTGCTCTCATGGTCAAGAGGGTACTATAAAGATAGCAAGTGACAGCTGAAAAGTAGCTTCTGTTAGGGGGGCTTGAAGTTGCTGTTTGATTTTCTGCTCTGACTTTGTTTCTAAGTCTGTAATGAAGTCCCTGGTGCTTTGCTTTGCTAGAATAAACCTGCTTATTTTCCACTTTTTGAATTTATTTGGTGTGTGCATCTTAGTTCGGGTTAGGCTGGCAGGCACAAGGCTTGTTGCTTTTCTGGAAGCAGAGGGTTCACGCAGGGTAGTGTATGTGCAGGCAGGCTTCCAGGGGAACCCGAGAGGGGCCTGGAAACCCCAACGATTGTGTTTTATTTCCTGCCAAGCTTCTCGGGTCGCTGTGAGGACTCATGTCTCCAGGTTCCCAGAAGAAGCCTGCTCTGACGGAGATACATCGGTACACCCTGATAAGGGACAGGCAGCGGAGGGACAGTGTGCTGTTTGAACAACACCCCTGATCCTTACACCACTTCATAAAAGACAGGGGAAGGTGGATTTCTTCCTACTGCTCACTCCTGTCCTGCAGGACGTGTGGTACACATGGGTTCTTTTAAGAACAGCAGCAAAAGGAACTTCTTCAAAGCATCAAATGGTGCAGAATGGGAACGTCTTGCTCAAGAACTTCATATTCTGTATTGCTGTTGTAGGTTAGGATGGTTGTTCAGCTGGCTTCCTGCTTGGTGTCCCACATCGCTGCTACACCTTAAAGAGGCTGAGGACAAAATGCTAAAATGTAAGTCTGTTTTTAATAAGGTTTATAGATTTAACAAAATTTTCTATCCGTTTCCATAATCAGAAAATGTTTTTAAATACAGCTTCTACATTGCAATGAAATAACCAGGTTTAGAACTATGTTTTCATTGTTCCCTTATTTATGATATTTGCCTGTAGGCTCTGCTTAGAAAGGGATGTCCTATTCCAAACAGTAGTTTCCATAAAATGTACTTTATATTTTATCAGTCATGTCTAGCAATATCATTTTTTCCCACTCTTTTTTTTTCCAGGTATTACAAGCACATACAATAAACGGTATGTGTATATAGCCAATGGAAATAAAATATGGACGTTGACATTCTCTCCAGACCTCACACGTAAAACTCCACTTGTCCTCCTTCATGGATTTGGAGGAGGTGTCGGAATGTGGGCTCTCAATTTTGAAGAGCTCTGTGAAAACAGGACCGTTCATGCTTTCGACCTCTTGGGATTTGGACGTAGCAGTAGACCCCACTTCGACCCTGATGCTCGGGAAGCAGAAAATCAGTTTGTGGAATCCATAGAACAATGGAGAAAAGAGGTCGGGTTAGAAAATATGATTTTACTTGGACACAACCTAGGTGGATTCCTGGCGGCTGCTTACTCACTAAAGTACCCATCAAGGTATGTGAAAATAAAGGAATGAAGGAATTCCTTTTCTGCTTTTGACTAGTGATTTTAGCACAGATTTTATTTTTTCAGGCTCTTTATAGATGATCTTTAAGGAAACGACTGTGTTGATTTAAAGGAACTTGATAATGAATTTTAAGCCCCAAGTATTAATTGCATGGTTTGTTTTCAGATGAGTAGAGATAAGTAGTAGGTAGATAAGCAGTAGGTCATAAGTGGTAGGTAAAGGCGTTTTGTTCCGTGTACTTTTCTTTACTTCTTTGTTTTTGTTCAGTACCCCTTGCCATGTTATAAGGCTAAATAGCAAGGATCATATTTATTCGTGAATGTTTGAGACATCTCTGTTCAAACCTGTTATTTTAAGACAAAAATAGGCCTATTTCTGTCAACTCTCCCATTGTTATGGCTAACAGTGAAACTTCTGAATTTAATTTCCCTAGGTAGTTTATGTCTATATGTTAGCAGTCAGACTCGTGCAAGCATGATGATGTAAAAATAGTTTTAGTGGCCGTTTGATTTAAATTATCTCTGTGCCACCTCATATTTCTTCTTTGAAAAATAATCCAGCTGTAGCAGTGCTGTAACTACATCTCATCGTTTTCTGCACCACGTCTTGGTTGACCGCCAATCCATTTTTTTTACCCTAAACTAATAATTTGTCTCTTTTTCAATATAGCCTAGTTATATAGGCCCTGTTGGGTGAGGATCCCACTAGCTGAGGTTGTTCTGTATCAAGAAATGACCTTGCTTTTGTCTAAATAGGAATAGTGGACCCCTGTTAAAAGATGTGAATGTAAGTCCAGATTTCCACATCATATGGGAGATTCTATACTATACAGAACAAATATCTTACTTTATATTAGTATCAATTGATACCATATGCATACCTTGCTCTCTCACTTGGAGATTATGGTATAAACCCATACATCTGCTTTTTCCTAAAACGCTTAGTCTCTTTCTCTGTCAACTGGTTGACAGCTGGCACATGCTGTTGGAAGTGAGGTATGAAAGCAGGCTTGTGTCTAAATCCAGAATTGGAATGAATACGGTCCTCTGCTTTAGGGATGTAAACCTCTTATCCAATTTGGGTGTAAAGCAACTTCTAGCTGACTGCAGGTAGTTGCTTGTAGGGATCGCTTACAAGTTTCTTACCCCTTCTTCTGAAGTATCTGTAAATGGTGCTGTCCCATCCCAGTGGGATGCGATATTGTTTCTGCCTTCTGCTGTCTTACATTGAAAGTGACATTTCTATGTTTTCATGCTTCACTCTGCTTAAGTTGGGGTCAGTTAATTTGGGGGTGTTTTAGTTTGTGCTCTCGCATTACTAATGTTTCTCTGAAATTAAACTAACACCATCAAGTTATCGCACTGACTGATAGGATCTTAGGACAGTGCTGAATCAAGTGATTAAAATAGTACAGCTTTCAAACAGATTATCTTACAATTCATTAGAGGCTTAAGGGATTCTGGATCCATATTGTTATGAAAGTAGATCTGTTTCTCCAACCTTACATGATCCGTTAATTTACTGTGTTGTACTAAATTTGTACGTGGGACATCTGAGATAATTAATTCAAAAAGATTCCCATTTAGAGTATTCCTGCGTGGTCGTGGGGTTATGATTTTCAAATACTGCAGCTTCTGGACTATCACTTTTGGAATGATTTTCATGGCCAGCTTCCCTTTATCACAGCTTATACTTTAGACTTGATTACCAAAAGAAAGAATGCAAAAAAGGAAGGAAAATATTAAGAAACAACACAAGACAAAAAAGCTTACTGTGTTTTTATTTATGTGCATGCTGTGCTATGTTTAAGGGCACGGTTTATGCACAGAATGTTTAGTTGTCCTGAACAGCCCCTCACGGCTTACACTCCTTAGCCTCTAATCTCCCCTGCTTGGTTTATATAGTTAAATTCTACCCTGTCCTCTGTTACCGTTCTTGTTTGCTGCTGTGTGCAAATACGCTCATGGCTGAGCTGACAGCCAAGAAACATCTTTGTGAGCTTAATCCTTTTCAGCCCCTCATTTCAAGCACAGATTTTTGGTTTCCCAAACGATTATGGTCCAGAAATAGCCTGTGGAATCACTACTAAAATCGTTTTAGGCACTAAGAACTCTGCTGTGTTAAATACCTAATCTCATGGCTTTGAAAGAGAAGGAAGTCTTGAAGAAGAAAGTAAAGTGTTGAAGCCTGCATGCAAAATCACCTTAAATATGCAAAACTGTATTTGAGTCATTTTTCCAGGTATCAGCAGTATCTAGCACAGTCCTGTCAGAGTGGGTGTTATTATGGGATTAAACAAATGGATGATTCCAATCCATCAAGATGAAATAAATTTTTTGCTTGAGGGTGACTTGCAGCATGAAGTGATTGATTTGTTACATGTGCTGGAGACTCCTACTGTACCCTCTGTACTGAGATTCCTTTGAGTGATAATTTTATAAATTGTCTCTCAGGCATTGCTTTTATCAACCAAAATCAATAAATTTAGAAAATATCTGCTAATTTTGATCTGCTTCACTCAGATCAAGTTTTACTTTGATAAGTTCCTTTTTCAGATAAATTGCATCCCGTCACAGAACAGAGATCTGAGATGGCTTGGAAAAGAGTGACAGATTTTTAAATGTTTACTTAAATGAAACAAGTGCAATTCCCTTTTTTTCTATCAAATTAAACTGCTCCTTCATAAACCAAGTATATGGATTTGGTCATTTTTTAAAACAGAAAAAAGACACTTTTTCTCAAATGCGTATGATAGTGGGTATTTATTGAATGCTGAGTTTCTCTCTGTGACATGAGCTTCCAAGCTTCTGGTGTTCCTACATATGATTAGTTGAAATTCATCTTTCTTTAATTAGCATCCAAATGCAAAATCATTGATGGATCAGAAACGTAGTAAGGCCACTATGACAGAAGTGACTAAAACAGATTGCGTCATCCTCAGATAGCAATTTTACGGCTTTCTCAGTCAAAGGAAAGTTACTGTACTCTAAACCTCTGAACCTTTTCTGCCAACAGGGTCAAACACCTTATCTTAGTGGAGCCATGGGGTTTTCCAGAGAGGCCTGACAACGCTGAACACGAAAGACCAATTCCAATCTGGATCAAAGCACTAGGAGCTATACTGAGTCCGTTTAATCCGCTAGCTGGGCTGAGGATAGCAGGACCCTTTGGTGAGTTTTAGCTACTCTTAAAAACTGTTGCAGTTTGCCTTAAGCATAAGCAAGGAGCAGATACCTCATTAAGATATGCTTTGTTGCAAGCCCACATCACCCACAGAGAATATAGCTTGAGGAGAAGGTGGGAGGGCTTGAGGAAAGACAAACTCCTGAGGACAAGAGGGCAAGATCTTTCTGTTAGAAATACTAGTGTGATAATTTATAGCACGTATTGTAGGCTACAGCTACAATGAGACAGGTTATGTGGACATCTGCTGGTGACGCCTGACAAAGAGGCATTACTGTGAAAAGGTTGTCTAGTTGCCTCCAGTCACAGTCCGTTTAGTTTCCCTTCCAATTGCAGTTTGATTGACAAACAAGATTTCCAATTTTGCTTGATATTAGAATGCAGTGTCTCCTAAGTACATTTGTCTTTTGCTGGAGTTTAAAGAAATTGAAACCATGTTCTTTTCCATCGGCCATTTTCCTGTTACTCGAGCAATTTTGTGAGCCTCAGCAGTGTCCTGCATTACAGCAGCAGTCTATCATTCATATTTCTATGTCTCTTCAAAAGCACTGATGAGATAAATTCTATAAACCCTAACACTGGGACTAGGTAGAGATGACCAGAATACTGCAGTTTTAGTTGATACGGGCAGTGGGGAGAAGTTCATGGTCAAATCTTAAATTCATCGTATGTATTCCTTCTAGAGGACAAGAGGTAATCTGTTTATTACTCTTTGTGTTACTGGAGTATCTGCTGGGGAGGCTTGGAAAAAGATAGCCTTCAGACCCCTTAGAAGTTATTTATAACTTTCTGTTAGCCTCTCCATCATTTTTAGTGTTCAGTCTGAAAGGAACTAGTGGAATTTCTAGGCTTTGCATAAACCACATCTGTTTCTTAAATCTCTTCCTATAGATTGTGTATTTTAACATGCTAATATATTCAATTGTTTTCAGAAGGATGACAAAATTAGCTTTTCAAATAAGCAATGTTTTGTACAAACAGATTTTCTTTTTAAAGTAAAATGCTTTCTAATCTGGTTAACAAAACAACTTGAAGCATATTGAGTGATAAGCACTGATTTGATGCATTTTATCCTATAACAAATGTATGCATAAATCAATCCAGCTGGAAGAGTTCAGATCTGAAGTTGTCTCCCATAGCAAGTAAATGCCGTGCAAACTATGCTGTGGAAACAGACCCTGTCTTGTCCAGGTATCCCCAAAGTAGGCTTGCCTGTAGGTTGAAGTTCAGGGCACTGCTTTTCAAAACTTTTCATCAGTTTCTCACTCCAGATGTTCAAAAAGCTTCCCATCATCAATTTACCATGTAATTCTTGACAGGTGAGGTGTAGTTCTTAGAGAAGGGTAGGTTTAAGCAGTGCAGGCATCAAATCCAACCCGCATAAGGCACTGAAGCAAACCCAGGTTTCTTTCTACATAACGCTTGTGCTTGAACTGCTGGGCAGGCATAACTGTGTGATCCTCAGTAGAAGGCCTGTTGCTCTTGTTCAAAGGTAGGAGTTAGACACTTACGTGTGGGCAGGGTTCTTTGGGGTACCACAGTAGTATCACATGGATATTTAATCAAACCTGCAGGCAGATACCTAAACCTGGGAGAGAAGCAGAATTGAGAGAGATCTTTTTCTTTGAGTGGTTTCCAGTTAGTTGATTTCCAGAAAAAGCCAGAAGTCTGGCAACTAAAATCTCTATAGAGAAAATACAGGTGGCAGAGCAAATTGCAGAAAGTTTGCAAAACCTTCAACATTTCAGGACTTAAATCTCTGTTTCATAAGCAAATTGTTTTCTCTTTCACTGTATTCATGTTCTAAATTGACTTAAAGCATACATAAGGGCATGTTGCAATAGTCTAACCTCAAGGTTACAAAAGCATAGATCACTGTTAGGAGGTCTGCGTAAATAGTGCCAGGCCTTTGGCCAGCAACAGGTGGACAGAAGTGACATCATCGTGATTGCACCGATTAACAACAGTATTTTCAGTTTATAAACTCAAGTAGTAAATGGTGAGCCTCTGTCTTCAGAGGTGAATAATATCCTCAGACTGAGATTGGCTTTTTATGAGGCTTTTGTCCCAAAGATCCACCTGGTCAGTTAGAAGAGGGTAAATTTCTTAAGGAAGTGATTCAGTATAGGAGCTTAACTTTAAAAAGCCCAAACTGCCCCTTGAAAGGACCTGCCTCTTTTCTGTGGCTGCTAAGAGAGCATGTGGGTAATAGCTTTCCTAACTTAAATCTCTTAATTTATAGAATCACAGAATAGTAGAATCATTTAGGTTGGAAAAGACTCTTATGATCAGTAAGCTCTCAACCATCAACCTAATACTGGCAAGTCCACTGCTAATGTCTTGTACTCGTGTCAAGATTTCTATACCTGTTTTTCAGCATGGACTTCTTTCACGTAAACACTAGTTAGGTGAACTAACTTCAGAAGAAAACTGTTGTATAAATAGGAGGAGTACAAACTTGCATCTAAAGAAGAAAAACAGCCCAGCTTTTTCAGCAGTGCCTTCTGATTCTGAAAGGCCGGATGCTATTGGCACACCCAGTCCTGCCAGAGCAAGAAGGAAAGCGTTACTACTATCGTGCAAGACTAAATTTTTGGCAAAATGGTATCTGCTTAGTCCTTTCACTGGTTCCCTTTGCTTGTTTCTTTTATGTTTACAGTGGCCCTTCACAAACATTCCCCGTATTCAGTAGGGATTAAATTGTCCCTCTTCTGGTACAATGTAAAATCTTTCAGAATTATTAAGTATAGCTCCTGTTTGCTGTTGTGTTTTCCTAAGACTTGTAAGTGGTATAACAAAGCATTGTTTTAGAAGTCATCAAAGTTAGCCGTGAGTTTCATGGGAGCATGTTTGGAGGGTTTTAATGAAAAGTGTTAGGCAGTCTGATGAAGTTGTCTCTACTAACATTTTTCTAATTTTCTGTTTTGACAGGATTAAGCCTTGTTCAGCGTTTAAGACCAGATTTCAAACGAAAATACGCATCAATGTTTGATGATAACACAGTGACTGAATATATCTATCACTGCAATGTACAGTCACCCAGGTGAGCGTGAGTTTCCTAGTGTATGTTTTGAAGTCAGTCTTTCGTTTACTGATGGCCTGCTGCTCCCTCCAATGGTCATGGCAACAGTGTGCATGTGTTTTTTGTTTTGTTTTTATTATTATAATGTTTGTTGTATTAATTAAAAAATAGCATTGCACTTTTTATGAATTTCAGAAACTAGATGTAGAAGCTATCCTAATTTGTTATTTCTTTTAAATTACCTGTGTCTTAATTCTGAGAGGTTGGGCACTTATTTTTAATCCCAAAGTTGTTATAGTGGTTTAAATTGTAAAGATTTTCTTAAAAATAAATAAATTTGGTATCTTATTCTTTTGAATGTTATCACTCAGCACTATATATATATATATATAAAAGGCTGTTGAAAACTGCTTGAAAATCTATGTTTCTTAATAGTCAAAAATCCCATCCTCATGCACTCTTTTGTCTATATTACCAAAAGGCACAGATACTCCAATTCCTAGGTAGGTATGGGGAAAGGAGAAGAGAAAAAGCAAATACATTGGAAATTTAATTACTCTTACCCTTTTTGAATGGCTTGAAGTGGTGAAACAGCTTTCAAGAACATGACTATTCCTTACGGATGGGCAAAAAGGCCGATGCTGCAACGGATTCCACAAATGGATCAAGACATTCCTATCACTGTGGTCTACGGAGCACGTTCGTGTATAGATGGCAATTCTGGCAGCACTATCCAGTCTCTGAGACCAAATTCATATGTGAAGACAATTGTAAGTTCAATTTCTAAGCAGTTGTTTAGTTTGTTGTGTGGATTTGTTTAAATCATATCTATGAATTTTTTCTACCAATTGTGGAAATGAGGTCCCTTTGATTTAAAGACCAGGGTAATAACTTCAGATTTCTTTAACGAAGAGACAGAAAACAAGTGCTAGCGTGTCAAAGACAGTGTCAAAGAAAATCCAGACAAAAGAGTGTTTCCCAGAGGAAGAAATAAACTTACTGTAGCACTGGAAACTGAATGATATCTTTGAACAAGGTCACTTCTCTGCTTTACAATTTAATTTTTTTTCTGTAGTGTGCTAATACACATAATTTTTGTGGTCAGTGGTAAGCACCTGGGGATTTGCCTGTTTATTTTAAAGTAAACTTGTGCATTGTCAGATCTGTCAGACGTGATAATTAAATATACATGCATGTATGTTACAATGCTATGAGGTGATATAACGTTCTTGTGTGTCAGCTGCCTTCTTACTGATGTCTCGTCCTAACTGGGCAGTAATATTCATGTGATGCTGATAGTATATTTTGACAAGTCATTGAAATAAGTTTTTATCATCTTGATATAGCTGACATCAGAGCTGGAACTTGGAGAAAAGACATTGTTACTGAACTGCTTACACATGTTAAAGAGCACAAATACAAGTCATAAATGCAGATGTCCAGATCTGAAAGTATCACACTGCTGCTTAACACAAGAGTTAAATTACAACAAAAAATCACTACTAAGAAGCACACAACATCCTACACCCCCTGACACAGAGTCCCTCCCCAGCTTTCGTGTAGTCCCCCTTTAGGTACTGGAAGGCCTCTATAAGCTCTCCCCGGAGCCTTCTCTTCTCTAGGCTGAACAAACCCAACTCCCTCAGCCTGTCTTCAGAGGAGAGGAGCTCCAGTCCTCTGAGCGTCCTTGTGGACTCTGGGCTTGCTCCAACAGGCCAACAGGTCCATGTCCTTCTTGTGCTGGGGGCTCCAGACCTGAAGACAGTACTCCAAGTGAAGGAAATTTAGATATAATTAAAGCATCATGCTTCAATTTAAAGACTTAAGAGGGAGTGTTTTGATGGGGGAAGGGGGGAAATAGATTTAAATACAAATTAATCTTGGATTGACTGTAGAATTAAAATAATCAAGTACCTTTGCTGTGCAGGACAGCTATGGCTTTCTTCATACCAGTTTTGTCAGAGAATGATAAATTATAGAAATGCAGTAACCACCATGTGCGTGGTTACTTAAGCCCATAATGTTTTTTACATAGTTACAGTGGAATGATATAGGCCAGAACTTTGTTAGTTTTTTTTCCCCATATGTTGCATCATTTGGATTTGACTTTCCCCTGTTTAACTCAGTAATAGTTAATCATGAGGACTAAAATCTGCTTCTAGAAGGCTAGAAAATCGTCAGCAATTTAAGTCTCTGAGTTGTTAATCATTTATCCTAGTACCTTCTTTAGTCTTTTCCATATAATTTTCATAATATGGGAATACAAATGATTAGATGTTATCATACAAACACTTAAAGAACTAAAGAATTACATTGCAGAATTGTTTGAGCAGAGAATGAAAGGGATGAACGTTAATCAGAGGTTTGATACGTTCTTCTGTTTTGCAGTTATTTGCATTTACCTGAATCTTTTTTCAACAAGGTGTGCAATTGAAAAAGTAATGTTTTTGTCCTTTCTTCCTGTTTAGCAGAGTTCATTCAACAGGTGAAACAAACCTTCAGTTTGCCGTATATTTACAGTCTTTTTTAGGTTGTATGATACCACCTCCTGGCAGCAATTTTGCCTGCTTCATTAACACACACTGGGTGCAATAGATCAGTTTCAGTTTGGAAACTTTTCCTTTCAAGTAATAGTGGTTTTGTTTTTGTGGTGATACTATTCAGCTATCCCCATATTTATTTATTTGTTTATTATGTTCTTTTATATTTATACTTATATAAATATATTCATATAAATATATTTATATTATATTCTTGTCCTTTTGACCTGTTTGTTCACCTTTGTCCTCTAGGCTATCCTTGGTGCGGGTCATTACGTGTATGCTGATCAGCCTGAAGACTTCAATCAGAGAGTGAAAGATATCTGTGATTCCGTGGACTGACCGTCTTCTGTTCTTCAGAAATTCATACCGTAGATAACATTTAATAGCAATACTTCCTAGGAAATTATTAAAGAATGCGGAGCTAATGGAACAGGCTCTGTTTGCACACTGTTTCTTCTAAGAAGCCATTTGCACACTTAAACCACTTAGTGCCTTTTTGGGGGATGGGGAATTTTGAAGCAAACTTTGTACAGCTTTGTTTGAGGTTTGGTTTTAGATCGTTGGCCTGCCGTACATGAAATTACTTACAACTTTTTAAACTGGAATTTTCTTCAAAAATGTAATTGAATTTTGTTCGTGCGTTGAACTCTATAAAGATGCTGAATTCTCCATTAATACAGAGATCTATACCGATATTGACGTAACACATAAAATGTGATTTTGTTTCTTCATAAACATTCATATTTTCTAGTTTATGTTTCATAGCAAGAATATGAAATTGCATATATTTTTTATTTATGGAATCCAGAACTCCATATACAATATTTTAACAGGGTTGTTTTTTTAATTGAAGTGATAACAGCTTATGAAGCTGATTCTAGGAGAGAGACAGGGCCAAAATAATGAGCAGTCTTTATCACTGAAAAATGTGTTACTTTTTAAGGAATCAGGGCTCAATATTAGGAAATCTTTCTTCTGTTGGGTTTTACTTCTGTTTATCTCAAGGCATATTTTTCCATGTGTGCAACTTTTATAGAAGCTTCAGTTTGTAAGAGTCAGTGATGACACCAATGCTCATGCTTCCATAAATATTTTGATACGTAGATTTCAGTGATTTGAAGTACAGAAAATGGCTTGTTAGTTATTCTGTCTATTTTTAACTCTTTATGATCATTGCAAGATTTGTTACTTGCCTAAACCTAACAATTGTAGAGAAGTTGGCAAGAAGATTTTGATTAAGGCTAGGGAATGCTCATCTGGATAGTGAGCACAATTCCCTTTTCCTTTAGATAGAACTTCTAGTCTGCTTTCTAGTAAATTTGGGGTGGGGTGTGGGGTGGGTGCAGAGGGATATTTTCTAATTGGCAACTACAGCAGGTTAGTGTATTTTAGTTAGCATGCGACCTCCTTATAGGAAGGATTATTACTGGAACAAACAATACCACTGTAACAAATTGTAGCTGTATGTTTTGGAGATTCTTTATATAGTTATATATTTTGTGTATTTTGAAATTTGAGATAATCCAGCCTCTGCATCTCTTTGAAAATGTAGTTTGATATTAATTCTTTACCAGCTTAGTAAATTAAATTAAGCAAAATACTTCGTCACTTTAAAGCCAAATTATGTGGTGGTTTGTTTTTTAACAAAGAGTTTACATGGAACTATTGATCTGCTTTTGAATGTTAAATTGACTACTGAAGAATTCCTGATACTTTTGTGCACAGAGAATTGAATTAATGATAGCACCGTCTTAAGGCTTGAGTGGAATTCTGTGCATTTTTGCTCACATTAATTGTGGCACACATTGATGATAAAGAAGGCAAAGATACCTAAAATCTTCAGGAAATGCTCAGGTTATGTACCCAGCTGAACATAATCTCTCTTTCTGAAGGAGATATATATCCATATGGTGCTATGTAAACATCAAACAGTCTTTGTACTGCCTTGACTGCTAGCACTTGATGTCTAACAAGCTAATGATTTTAATTAAATTATTGAATTAAATTACTTTTTCACTTTAGAAGATGCCAGATTTTTAAACAAAATTCTATGTTATTTGCTAAATTCTTGAGTTCAAATGGAAAATCAGAATAACAATTTATTTAATATAAGCTATAAATTATCAATCACGCCACCATTTAGGTGGATTCCTTTGGTATGTATTTTTTTCACCCTTTTCGATGTCTAATTTGTATTTATCAACTTAAACAGCTGTTCTAATTGTCTATAAAGGCCTGATGGAAAATACATTTTGCATGTCTTCCAAATAATAAAAGGTGAAGCAAGATATTGGCATTTTCAGATAGCACTTAATGATGGGAATTCTAGATTCCACATCAAGAGATGGAAGTAGGGATAAAAATTGCACATTGAATGTGAATATTCTTTTAAATATCCCTTGCTTTTTCAGCTCATTGTACTAGTAAGACTTACTTGTTGCTTAAGTTTTGCACAATAAAAAAATAAAAACACCTTTAAAATTTTGTGTTTGGTTAATGGTAAGATAGGATGCTGCTTTTGTAAAAATGTATAATTAAGCTCTGGAATTCAAGAGTAATTAATGAGTTAAGTTGAACCATCCAAAATACATTTAAAATATAGTAAAGCTTTCTCTTCATGTGTCTCGATGTTCTTAGGGTTTCTTATATTTAACTGAAGAGGTAAGTACTGGCGTACAAGTGGCTGCACGTTCAAAATACTGATCATATACATAAAGAAAATGTTTGTTGGTTATCTTCCAGGAAGTATTAGATACCCCTGTGACAGTCAAGGTGGAATTTTTGAATATCCTATTGTATGCAGCATAACCTAATAAAGTTACTGTAACAAGCATCGTAAAAGGTGCTGAACAGAAAATGATGCATGTGATGAAAAGACTTGGAAGCTAGACCATTGAATTACTGCCTGGTAATAAGCTTGGCTTCTCCAGACACTCTGATTCAGTGTGATGACCAGTTTCTTAAATGTTCTGCGGAGAATACCGTCAACTGGTGGTGCTGTTTTTATTAGAGTGCTGTAAAATAAGACAAGAATCACTGGCGTAAGCACGCCCAAAGATCTGTCCTGTTCCAGCATCACAATGAAGACAGCTTTGTGTCAGAGGCCAGGGCATAACAAAAAGAATCAAAAATATTAATAAAAATCCAAGATTAACTAAGTTTCGAGGACATGCTCTTCCTAACGTTGTTGTGATAAAAATTTATTAAAGTAACTTAGTGATATTTTGTTTGCATGGTTCATCTTGTTACTTATTGAACCCTGCCAGATTAGATTTTAGTTCTAGAAAAACTGATTTTCAGGGAAGTAATTTATTGATAAGGCTCAATAGTAAAGCATTCACCACCATCACAAGAAAGTCCCTGTTTGCATCTGATTGTAAAGTGCAACTGAAGAACGTGAATGTGTAGGCAGTGAGCTTGGAAATGGGTCCAAAGAGGAGAAACGTCGTTGTTGCCATCATCTTGTCTCACCTGGACTAAACCAATGCTGATGTTTCTTTTCAAACCTTGTATTTTTCAGGCTTCTGTTTTAAGGTTTGTGCTGAACCGATGCGACAGCCTGGCTGAAATACTCTCCGTTAACCGTTGTGGTTCCTCGAATTCCCAGCTCGTGCAGATCACTGCTCAGGTTTTTAACTAGGAGTAAGACAAGGTGAAATATAATAACCCCCCCCCCCCGGAATCAGTATATGGGCAGACATATTCAGGAGTGCCTGTTTTGTTAACATTAATTTAAATGGGAGCCTGCAGAAGCATAAGGCTAATGGGCAACTCCTAAACATGTTTTCCCCATTAAAGTCAGGAGAATGAAACAGGTAATGGTTTGTTTGCTCGTCACATGATTTTTCTAGCCCTCTCCTTTTAACAAGATCGCGTCAACCAAACTCATATGAGGTATGTAGTGTGTTCACAGTATTTCTGTCTCCCTGCTATCTCTGTATAACTCTGAGTTTGGTACGCCATTAATAGCTGGGACTTTCCCTTCACTAGAGTGTTCACTTTTTAATAGCGTAGTAAAGAGAAGTAACTACAGGGATATTGCTAGTCCAAATGCCAGTTGATAGCCTTAGTGTGCACCATTTTCTGCTCTAGATGAGAATTTACATGGGTAGTTTCTTGGGGCTTATCAAAGCATCTGCCATTTTGTTGGGTTCATTTACGCGGGCCAGTTCACCCTCAGCCCAGTACTGCTATTTCTGAGCACAGCAGGTAAGCTGCAAGGCTTCATCTAGGAAATTTTGTAGGTAGCACAAGTGAAACTTGTCCAGGGGTGAGCTTGTGGTCAGCAAAGGTGACCGGAGAGAGGTGGTGGTGGGGTGGGTGAGCTTGGAAGAGGACCCGGATGTGTGCAGCAGTGCTTTGTGATACAGGAGCAGAAGATGAAAACTGATGGGGGCCTCAGGCTTTCAGGAAGGCAACGAATGTGAGGGGCATGGTGAGGGAAGGTGCCCAGGGCACAGACAGCTGACGAGGCGGAGGGGAGGCTGGCTGGCATCCCTGCGGGCGGGCAGGTGGGGGAGAGATGGTGAGCTGGAGCAGGAGAGAGCCTGCTGCTGCTGTGGGAGCCCCTGCGAGGAGGTGGCAAAGCTCCGGGCTGCCGACATCTGTAATCCGGTTAAGTGCTGAAGTATCTTCGCAGATAATTAATTCCTCCTTGCCGCCCTAAAACAATGAATCTTTGTCTTAACCAGAGCTTTCTCGCTGGCCACTGGGACTAGGCAGCAAGCTAGCACTTACTACTTCGGTCTCCAAGCTCCCTTCTCTCCGCTTTTATTTGCATCTGCCAAGTCTGCCACACGATAATAAGGATTATAAAGGTAAGGGGAAGGCCTGCAGCACCAGCTAAAGGGCGCTCTGGCGAGCTTGGATCCATGATGTGGGGGCCATAGAAAGTTTTGATGTGCATACTAAAGCTTGCCGTCTGAATGCATGTGCTATTTTTAACAGAAAGTGTTCAGATCCAGCATTCCACCAAAAATTCAAAAATATTTTAGTGAAATATTCGTTACATAGAAATATAAGATCTAGAAATATTTGCCACATATTTTAAAAATAGTAACAATCACAACTAGCAAGACCATAGTACTGTACAGAAAACTATACTTTTTTTGGTATCTACATAATTTGTGGTAGTAATCAGCAGTAAGGTGAAAGTGGTGACAGTGAAAGCTACGTACATGGTGCACATATATTTTATGCTTTGCTTGCAGAGGAAAGTTAGCGAGCTGAAACTCCTTTTTGGGGGAGAAATGAGGTGAGGGCAGTGAGGCGGAGTGTTACCCCAAACGCACACGAAGAGGTAGATGTGCTTTGAGAATAAACTACTGCAAAAGCAGAATCTCCATGCATTAACAGATCTATTTCAGTACTTTTGAATTCCCCTCATTCATGTGTAAATCACCGGAGCTGTATGTGGAGCAAGGTGGGACTATCACTTCCCAGCTTCGTGGTATTTTAATACATGCCTAATATCCAGCAGCCTTTCTGCTTTGGCTTCATTTAAAGGCATTTGCGTTCCCTCAAAGCTCAAATCTAAAACCGAGGCTGAAGAGCTCAGTGGATGCAAATCCCACACCCAGAGAACCCCCTCTGACAAGGAGATTACTGCCTGCAGCTACCTGAGGTTCATCTCCCCCCGGTGCCTGTCAGGAGGGAGATGGGTCTTGCTGAGCCAGGCGTGGAGCTGCTCACCACACAAGGCCAGCTGCTGACCACACAAGGGGACACTTGTGTATAGAACAGCTACACTTTGTATAGAAAAAAAACAATAATTCAGGTGTGACATGCAGGCAGAATCACCAAAATGTTGCATAAACTTACCTTTTTTTATTAAAAAAAAAAAAATCTGGCAGATTTCAGCAGTAATTTGGGGAACAACCACTATTAACCACACAGCAGTGTTTGCCTGTTGCAGATTGACTATAGTTTTATTTTTTCTAAGGGGATTTAAACCCAGTATTGAGTTAGATGCTAAAGGGTTAGTGAGAAGCTGCATTTATTTCTCTCCCTGGCAATATCCGGAAAGAGATGAACATGCAGCCAGGTGAATGAATCTGAACTCTGATCGAGTCACATCTTTAATTAATAGGCAAATGATTACAAAACCATTTCCAGCGGCTCCTGGAGCACAAGCCAGCTCCTAGCTGGGTCCATGCATCCCCTCACCCCACAGACCCCAGTCCCGTGAAGTCAGCCCTATAGGTGTGGATGCCTATGGGATTTGCAGGGGAGAATATGAAGGTGGAGGAGGAATTTTGTGGGTTTTATGCCCCCTTTCATATGGGAAAGGGAGGGCTGTGGAGCAGGAGGGTACAGAGCGTGGTGCCATCAGCTTGGCCCTCTGTAGTACTTGCCATTGCTTTATTATCCCGATGTCATTTCACAAGGCAGAAATGAAGCCCACGCAAAAAGACTAGATGGACAGAAGGGGGGGGGAGTGCAAACGAACCTCCTGTGTTATTACAGGCCGGCCCCAGAAGGAGAATAAATGGTGATAAGAGGAAAAATAACCGCGACAGAATTATTAAATAAGGGGCAACTTTGAAAGTGGCTCCAGTCTGGCTTCCAATTTTGTTCCTGTAATTTGATTGCGGGTTTAAATGGGGCTGCTTAGACACCAGCCACTCGATCTGCGAGCAGCAGCAGGTGAGCAGCGCGGAGGCACGCGCCCTGCATGCCATCGTGTGCGCAGGGCATGGCTGCACCCACGCGTTGGGGCTAAGCAGGGCACCACGTCCTGCCAAGAGGAGGGATTTCCCCCCTCCTGCTGGCAGAGCCTGGGCTCTGTGAATGTGTCGAGACCCCAAAGACAGGGAGAAGTGGGGCGCAGGGTGTAGCACGAAGGCGGACAAAGGCAGCAAGAGCGATGCGAGTTACTCACAACGTGCTCCAGCAGCCCTGGCCGAGAGCGGTGGCATCTCAACCCTCCATTGCGGCGTGCCGCCACTGCATGTCACTGTTAGGACAGAGCCACGAAGGAGGGCCTCGGTGAGGCTGGTGCGGCTCTGGTGGGGACAGACCCCGCTGTCCCCGAGGGGAGGGCCACCGCTGCAGCAAGGTGACCCCAACACAGGAGGGGAGGGCAAAAAAAAAATTGCTCCAAAAACCGGTTGTGCCCGAAGTGACAGAAACAAATTGTCCGAGCTACGTACTTAATGAAGTCTTGCTGGTTTTTTGTCTTTTTTTTTTTTTTTTTCCACCTGCATGATGGGTACGGGGTACCCGTGGTGCAGGCAGCGGTGGCCTCCCCTGTCCCCTTGTCCAGCTCGGGCCGGGTGACTGTCCCCTGCGTCCCTCCTCTGGCTCGAAGGTGGGAGCACGGCAGCAGACAGCACGAGGGAGGAAGCGTCTGCCAAAAAAACAGCATGTTACAGAAGCAGGGCATGATTCGTGGTTCAAGGGGAAAGCTGAAAACACGCCGTGTCCTGAGTGTTAATCGTCAGGGACTCTGCTGTAAATAAATGAGACTCTTGCTCGCTGTCTCCTCACTCCCACATGCTGCCAGACATCTGACTCCCTCCAAAACAGGGATTTTTGCCGAGGAGGAAGCACCGCAGTGCCCAGGGAGAATCACAGGCCACTGAAATACCAGTGGTGGTATTTAAAAAGAATTTGCTGCGCCAGTCCCATGGGAGATGCCCAGGGCACCCCATCCATCCTGCGTGCCCCATCGCACCCTCTCTGCTGCGTCAGGTCTCATTGGGAGAGGGATGCCTCGGAGGTGCCCATCCCACCTGAGGAGTAGAGACAGCCGGTGGAGATGCCAAGAGGAGGGATGGGCAGTTTTGTGGGGTGCAGCTGGCCGAAAAGCTCCTACAAACGTTTCCCCGATGCCCATCCCCGTGGCGAGGCCGTGCCGATGGCAGCTCAGCCGCTCGGCAGGTCCGCCCGGCGCTCGCGCAGGAGCAGCTTGTCTCAACAGGATATTAAAAAGCAGAGATTATGAAAGCAGGGCTCGGCACGAGGCGAGGCAGTGCCGGCATTTATCTTCTCCCCGCAGCTCACGCTCAGCGCGCAGGGAACATCTGCAGCACCAGCGCACGTCCCCCTCCTCCTGCTGCTGTCGGTCCCTCCTGGTGGCTCTGCGGTGGGACCGGGGGCAGCTCAGAGGGGTGGGCAAAGACCAGGTTCACCGTGCCCCGGGGCTGCAGGATTGCTCTCTGTTGTGGCTGCCAGACCCGATAATTGTTTGTTCCCGATTTCCCCCACCCCACAGTCACTTTTTCTCCTTCCTCCTCCCTCCTGGTTTTACAGTCTCTGGATAGAGGGATATTTTTAGGGCTCTCAATTACTTTTCAGATCTATTCTAAATTTATCTCCCAATAATCCGAAGTCTTCAAATCGCGGCAGTGGGATTCACGTCTGCAGAAGAAGCAGCTGAAAGCACGGTGCGGCCGTTCGGGCCTCGCCTCCCCACTGCAATCCCTCCTCCTTCTCGCCCACCACCTCTCTGCGATGCATCCCCCAGACCCCTGCCAGGGCAGGAGGCTCATCCCACCCCAGCTGGACCACCGCAGGTGCAAAGCGGGGAGCCGGGCTGATGGGTGGGTTGGCAAATGCGATGCATTTCGCCCCGAAGCTTGTTGTACCTGCAAAGCTTCCTGGGGGAAACAATTTATATGTATTTCTGAAAGTTAACCGAGAAATGTGGTATTCTTGAATATGTTCATGCTGCAAACCCCAGGCAAAATAGGAAGGGGACCCAGGATCCCTGCTGCACAACTCCTGTAGGGTGCTCGTATGCAGAGCCAGAAAATATCAAAACTTCCCAGTACTCCTCCAGAGCCTGCAGCCCTTTGATCTGCTTCCATCTCCTCCCTGCAGCGCACGAAGAACAAACCTTTTCTCCCCACCAAGTGTTTCACACCTGCCCCAGCCAACCAGCCCAAACCCCTCACTAATTGCCCTTTTCGGGATCCATGTGCCAATAATTTTGTCCTGTGACCTCGGACCGAGGAAACTTCAGGCTGTTGGTGTGAAGCTGTGCCCCATCTCCCCAAGCTATGGGGCTGCCAGGGCAGGATCCTATTAATTCTGTTTCCTCCCCTGTCCTTCCTACCAGCCGGTGCCCAGGTGAATCGGAGGGGCGATGCTCTGGGTGGGGGAACAGAAGGAAAAAAGGTGGGAAGGGGTTAATGCTCTTTCCGTCTTAAAGCACTGAGGCTGCCTGCCAGTTTTAGGAAAAGCTGCAAGTCATGCTGCCAGGACTGAGGAGGAGGAGGAGGCTTCAAGTCTCCGGGATGCTCTAAGGAAAGTGCCGCAGTGCAAACCCAGCCCCGCTGGCGCGGCAGGCAGGGAGGTGGCAGGGGAGATATCAGAGCAGGGGGATCTGCAAAAACACTGCTATCCCCTCGCTGTTTCCCTTCTCACCTTCGTGTGCCCCCCACCCTTCACCTTCACGTGTCCCCATCCTTCACTGCCCCGGGTGCCACCCACTCAAGAATCAAGAAATTTGGGGCCCTGGGGTCTGATCGTGCTGTGAGCCCGGGGTGGTGACAGGAGCTCCCCAGCGCAGAGCTCCATCCTTAATTCCCAGCTCCTGGGTGCTGTGAAGCAGAGCCACGAGGGCTGGAGGCAGCCAGGGCTGTGCCCACCGCAGTGCCCCCATCCCTGCTCTGGGGGCTCCCATGGGGGTCCCGCTCCGGGGGAGAAATCCCCCTTGTCACTGGGGTCCTCTTTGATTTTGTTGCTTGGCAGCATGAACACCGTGCAATTAAAGGCGAGTAAAAGCACCAAAGTAATTTCCTCTCTTACATTTTTACATTTAGAGCACATTACAGCCAGCGAGACCCAGGCTTTTGAGGGAAGCTTTGGTCAATTAAGATTAGCTGTCATTTTGCATTTATTACCATCATTTATGAATCCTCCGCGTTGCCAACAGGCAGGAGAAGAATATGGTGCATAGAATAAATAGATAATTGGTGGGGGAGCTCGTCAGGGCCCTGCTTTCTATCCCCCATCATCTCTGGCTCAGCTCTGCCCTGTGAGTCAGCGGAGGGCCCTGGAAAACCATCGCCATTTCGGCCCTGCTATTAATCCCTACGCATGTATCCTGTTGGCACACAGGCTGAGACCGAAGCAGGTGCCCCATGTTGTGTGTGTGTGGGATGTGGGCTCAGGGACCAGCACAGCATCCCCCTTGCACAGCCCCAACCTGCAGGCACTTGGGGTTGGGTGCCCCACGCTGGATACGGGCTGCCCAAAAGGTGGCCGAATTGAGGCAAAGTGTGGAGAGTATTTCAAAGGAATGTAGTTAAAAGGATGGTCCTAAAGGTCTTGAACACCTGGGAGTGCTTCAAAACGCTCCTGCCTTTCTACCCCTTCAGTCCCTGCTGTGGCTGTGCAATTGCATAATAGCAAGATGACCTTGAGAGAGAAAAACAAGACTCGAGGTTGCTGGGCTGGGTGAGGAGAGCTTGTGTAACACAGTATTTCTGGCAGGCCGACACTCCTAAAATGTGTGTCCCTAATCAAAGGTAGCTTAAAAAGAAATACTCCTCTCTGCTGCCACAGCACTATTCCAAAGGCACGTGCTGTTGGGGTTAATCTTCACGTCTCTTACACTGCGCAATGTGTGCCTATCACTGCTGCCTGGGTCTGAGTGAAGACGATATAGCTCATTACAAGTGAGAGGCGAACAAAAAACACCAGGAATCAAATTTACCGGGCGTGGGGCAGGGAGGGGGGTGTGAGGAGGATTACTGTCCCCATTGGCCAGTGTCTCTTATCTGGCAGGGAAGCCATGGAGCAAACAAGGCCCTGGCACGTGACGAGCTCCTTACCTGAGCGAGGGGCTCGGTGGTAGCACACCAGTAATCGCTAAGCCCTTTTGAGAGGTTAATAATTACAGAACCCACTGCAAGCAAACAAAAACAAATGCCATTTGATCCGGTACCAAAGGGGAAGGTTAGGGCACAATGGGCTTTGCAAAGCGCGCAGGGGCAGCGCCATTTTGGGGGGGGTGAAGATGCAAAGAGCCACTATCAGCAACCTTATCTGGAGAGCCACCACAGGATTTGGGCACAGCTCCTCACCGCCTGTTTGTGAAGGGCTGCCACAGCCAGCCCAAGCACAGCCTTGTCAATGAACTGCTAACGAAGAGGCAAGAGTTAAAGCGGGCCCAGCCTGAAGACCACATGCCAAAGCTCACTTGGTATGGGCCCTGTGCGTCCTTCTTCCTTGTGAGGGAAGATACCTCTGGTTTTGTCCAACGGGGTCTGAAGGTGGTGGGACACCCCCTTGAGGTTCTCCTTGCATTCAGGACTGGCCAAAGGCAGGCTCAATATTTGGGAAAGCTGGACCCCATCTACCCATAAGTACTGCGTCCCTCCCCTGGTCTGCCCCACACCTAATCTATGGACTGGACTTTTATGAGACTATCTTCAAAAGTACCTGTGGTCACGACATTTCCCAGCATCTCACCACTTTTAATTATAAGGTGCACACATTTCAAAGGTAACCACAACCTCCCTGTCCCACAGCAACAAGCAATGCCATTTACTCCAAAGGACTTGTTTTCTCCTCACTGTTAGTGACTTGCGTAATTATCTTTCCATGCCCTTCATTTCAGACACTGGTCCAGCACTGAAGTCTTTCAAGCAGCTGGCAACAGGACAAACTAAACTTGGAGTTACACCGACTCATCTCTGAATCCCTTTTTGCAGTATCACCTCACTGGGGTCACGAGAGGCCTTTGGGCTGTCAAGCAGTGACACGGGGAAGGACTGTCGCTCTTGCTCGGAATTGCGTTCATCGCCAATGAGAAGTTCCCACACCCTTTCCTTGAAAAAGGAGATCCTGCAAAGTATACACCATGAAATAAAAGCTTGTCCTTTGTTAGAGTTGATGACTATATTTTATAATATATAAATATTAAATGGGTATTGCCTTTGCATGTTTCCCTCTCAGTAACACATCCTGCTTGTTCCTCCCACTCTCCCAGGAGGCCCTCAATGACATTAGGAGGCTCGGTGGGCAGTGATTTCCCTGTCCTCTCAGACAGGCCTCGGGACAGACCCTCATTTACTTCCCAAAGCACCTGTGCTCTGGATGACCTCTGGAAACCCTTCACTTGTGGTGCTGGGAAAAGTTCAAACCAAACTAACATATTTTTCATGATGGGGATGATGGTGGTGACTACAGTATTTCTCTGCGCTTAGAGAAGGTAGTGAGGGACTGGTACGGATACAGTGGATCTCTGGCAGAACCACAGCACTTACTCTTTTGAGTAGGGGATGAATTTTCTAATAATTTGCAAATAAATTGGATAATTTGCCTGTGCTAGAAGTACTTTGAAAAACACATCCTTTGACAAATTTAGCAGCAGTCTTCAGACTTCTTTCTTCCCATGAATGCACCAGAAGAAATGTGTAGACTTTTCTCCAGCCTTCCCTTACAGACAAAGTGTTTCTCACAGGCGGTATTTATGGGATTTCGAAGGTCTGTGGGTGTGTTCCTCCCCCGCTGCTGAGAACTGAAGCTTTGTCAGCTTTTGGCAGCGGACAGGCGATAACTGCTGTCCCAGAGATTGCCCCAATTCATGAAAGACTGAGCTCCCTCCTCAGACAACTGGGGTCATAAGCTGGCACAACTCACAGATCCCTGAGAGGAGCGGAAGGTGGAAGTACATGTCTGCCCCCCAAAAGCAGATATTTGCTGGAGCAGGAATGGCCTAAGTGCAACTGGAAATACTGGGAGCTGATGTGTTTCAGAACAGCACAAGGGCTGCAAAAGGAGCAGGATGATGGGTGTGTGGAGGCACCTGCATGGGGAATGTGTATGCAGAGGTAGTGGGGAGGGATGAGGGTGGGTAGAGGACACAGGGATGTGTGAGGTGGCATCAACCAGAGGGGCAGCGGGCAGGTGTGTGGGTGGGACGAGTTACCTGCTCCAGGAGCTCAGGTTCTCTGCATCCCTGCAAGAAAGTCAGGGCTCTCAAATTAGCATGGTCATGAAAGACCAGAGACCTAAGTAAGACTGATATTCTCCATATCTCAGACATTCATTTCTTTCATACTGTAGTATTCTCTTCGCATGTCACAGTTGCTATACAAATCTGACATTTTCAACATACTAACACTTACGCATTAATACTAAATGCATCCAAACTGTTCATGTTGCAGTTCTCTCCCCAACCCCTACCGTTATAATCTGAAGAGATGCAAAGTTGGAAAAAAAACATTAGAAAAAAAACTATTAGAAAACTATGGAAATCACTATTAACGCATTCCCAAACCCCCAGGTCTACCCGGTGTTGATAGCATCAGAAAAAAAAATGATAAAGTATTAACTAGATTTCATGTTGGAAATCAGGATCATCTACTGTTGGACTAAAATCTTGGTCAAAATGTCATAGTTACAGGATTGCTTCAATGTCACTAAGGGGCAGAGTTAAGGTTTGTCTAAGCCTACCAAATACACAACTCCTTACTCCAAATAATTGTGTCTTCTTCTTAAACTCAACAAGTATTTCCATGGATCATGGGTTTACAGCATTTTGTTTTGGCATAATCAAAGCATGCCAATGACATACTTTTCCTTAAATTACCAATGTGGATGTTCTACCTCTCCCCCTTCTCCATACCATAGGAGGCATTTTTCGTTTTCCCTGTAGTCAGGGCATAGAAACAAGAAAGTCCGAAACTGTAGTTAGGGTGTTAATTAAAATCAAACCAAGTATTTCCTCACCTTTTAAGGATTCTCTAGCGCAGATACCTCACCGTGTGGGGGCAGTGGCCTGCTGTAAGACAGCCCCAAGGCTTTTGCTCTTCTTCCTCCTAGCTGTGGTGCTCCATTTCCCAGGGAACTGAGCATGGGTAGGTGGGAGGATGCACTGGAGAGGTGCTGGCTGCCTGCTGCGTGTCCTCCTGCCTCCCATTTACAGATACAAGTGCAAACTACATGTAGTTTTCTGCATGACAGTGTAAGTGGAAAAGCCTTGCTACCCTTTCCCATTTCCTACCTCCTCCTCGGGACTGCTGCTGCACAGTTTGGGAGGAAAATGGGATGAACCACCTGGAGGCTGTCTAGATTTGAAAGGAACACTGTATGTTACATGGTCCTGTAAGCGATGAGTGGTGCTTGCTGGGGTAAATCAGTCTTGTTGGGATGGCAGAGGGGAGCCAGACACCACCCTATGGCCAGCCCCACTGCTCAGCACTCCTCAGCCACTGCTGCCCATGCAGAGTCAAGACACCCAACCGTGCCATCCCAACTCGTTTCCTTTAAACAAAGAAGAAGCACAGTTGCTTTTTGGTGTCGTTTCTCCTTCTGTCTTGGTGTAGCAGGCCCGGAGGGTGCATCAGGCAGGGAGGTGGGCATCATGGGGCTGAGAAACACCCCCACGTACCTGCTCGGAGTGCATCGCGGCTG
The DNA here is from genome assembly GCF_040182565.1 of Anser cygnoides. NCBI lineage: Eukaryota > Metazoa > Chordata > Aves > Anseriformes > Anatidae > Anser > Anser cygnoides. Next base: position 44,587,801 of record NC_089874.1, on the reverse strand, counting down.
ACCTCCCGAGGAGGCAAAGTGCTGACCACAGTTCTTCTCTTCCTCCTCCTCTGCTTGCTCTCCAGCAGTAATGCACATGTGCTTTGTCCATAAATATATTATTTTGTGTTCCTGCCAGCCCAGACTAATAGGGCTAATGTTTCCTGAGGAGCAGCCCAAAGCTACATTAGCCGCAGATGTTTGATTGATTTAAAACAAAGAGCCCGACCGCCAAACTGCTCCATATGGTTTCTCTTCCTGTCACTTTGCCTGCAGGGTTATCTCTGAAATGCAATTAAGGTGCTTAAAAGTACATTTTCAGGAAGATGCAGAATTGATGAGGGTAGGTTTGCCGATGGGTGCATCCAAATTGTTAGAGCAAGAGCGAAGAAAGTCGTGCCCTACCCTTAGCAGTTGCACACATGTTTTTTCCACTTACATGAAGATCCTAAATAGGAGGGCAGGCCAAAAAATGCCCCCATTGTAAAGACCTTGCCATAGATGTACTTCACCAGTACTTGTGCCTCCTGATATTCTGCTCATTTATTATTGAAGCCAAACATTTCTCTAATTAGATATTTACTTGGGAACTTAAGTGCTGTGGAGATTATATCCAGCCCCACCTCTCCTCTGCTCCTGCTGCGCGGACACCAGAGACAAAAGCCAACCCAGTGTACCTGCGGTGAAGGCCCAGCTCTGCCTGTCCCTTGCTGTGAGGAGGGTGCTGGTCCAGTCTGAGCACCAGGAGACCTCCAGACAGGCTCTGCAGACCTGGCACGGCAAGCCCAGCACAGAAACCACCCCACAAAGGGCTGGGATCCCCTCTCCATGTTGACCTTCATGAGGCCAACAAAGGGAAATGGCAGCCAACCCTCCATCTTCTCCTTAGTTCAGCTATTGTGAGCAAGTGGCAGCCCCCCATGCTGCATCTTTAAAGATCTTAAATACTTTGGTTTCTGAAAACAGATTTGTTTTAATTCTCTTCCATGGAAATTCCCCAAATAGGTGCCCAACATCTGGCATCTTTATGCACGTCCTGGTGCCTAAGGAAGAGCAAGTGGGACAAGCCAACTGCAGTGACCCAAGGGACTGCCAGGACCTCAGAAACTTTCGTCCTTCTCTGGACCACTTATAAAAAAAGAAACCATGGATTTGAGCAGGGAATCCCAAACCATCATGCAGAATTAATTTCATACTATAGAAAACAGAAATAATTACATCGCAACAGGTCTGAAGATTCATGGCAGCAGTACATGCTGGAAATACACAGCAGCCCCCATATAAGCACGGGATAATTATCTAGTGCTCAACTGTCTTTCAACTAGACCTCTGTTAACCTTGTCCTTGCCTCTTTCAGAATTAAAATCCTAAGGTAATTCATCATAGAAATTCTTGGTAACTTCAAGTATAATTGCTAAGTAATTTTCAGGCATGTGTAATTAACGTGCCCGATTAATCTCATCATGAGTCTCAAAGCCAGGTTGTTTAATGGGCCTCGGATCTAAATAAACTCTCATATTTATATGTATATATATGCATACGTGTGAGCCTGTTCGTACGGGAGAGAAGGATAGCGGCCCTCAGAAACGCATCTTTCTCTGTAGCCTGATTTATTCCCTGATGAGACATTAGTAGAAATATTACCCTAGTTGTTGCATAGTCCCTGAATTCACATGCACGATCAACACTATCCAGGTCTCCACAACCATTTAAAGTGAAGTATTTCATAGAAAACTGATTGTACAAACAACACCATATTGTACCGTGTTTATTTTCTTTCAAGGGCTGCCAGAGCAGCTCTTCAGCTACAAACAAGAGGATCTTGCTTGCATTTTTTTGCCCTTGCTGCAAAATCAACCTGAGATCTGAAAGCTCAGCTCTTTTTCTCTTTTTGGCTTTCACCCCCTAGCAGGGATGGGAATCATGGTTTAGAGGAGCCTACCAGTCTTCTCTGCCTGGCCTGGGAGACCATATCTCTCTTAGGGTGGGTGGAGAGCACTTTGCTGGGGTGAGCTCCCAGGGACCTCAGAAGCACCACCTGGAAAGTTCATCAGCAACAGGCTCTGTTATGCACAGAGATGAGGCACCCAAGGCCTTTGGTACTTGGGGAAGGTGTTAGAATAACATGATGAGTAGCTGGAGTCATCCCATGCAACAAACTTCTGCCCAGCAACTTGCCATAATCTGAAGATTTTGCCTCTGAACTGAAGACACCTGCAGGGGCCCAACCATGCAACTTGGAAACCTTTAAGCAAGACAAGTGTTACTGGCCCGGGGTCCTTAGAGCTGAAAGGTCCTTCAGGCCTTGAATGCATTTTATAGAAATCACTCAGAAAAGCCTGTTGAAACACAGTGAGATTCAGTGTATGAAATTTCAGAGAAACGTCTAAAGACTTCCAAAAAGAGAAAGATCATCTTTTTTCTCCTGCATTCTGCAGCTTCACATTTCCAAACAGGCTTGAATCTGCAATTTCATGGTGTCTTTCCTTTCTTCTGAGAAATGATCTTTAAAGAGAAGTGCCAGGAACATTGCCAGCCCGGCTAACGCTACAGGAGGCATCACGTGCCATACACCTCCCCGACCCCTGCAGACAGCTCTGTCCCTCCCCTTCTCACCCCTGCAGACGCTGAGCTTGAAGGGGTACCTGTCCTTGAATTTTGCTGTGCCCAGTCTCTGGGACAGCCCCGTTGCTTGCTCTGCAGAGGGATGCAGCCTGGTCTTGCTCTACCTCTCTATCTCCAGAAAAACATTGCAGAAAGCCCTGCGCGAAAGTCTCCTTTCCCCCAGAGAGGAGTGGGCGCAGCCCTAGGACGAGATGGCTTTGAGCAGCAGGAAATGTTGACGTGGAGGGAGGCTTGTTAATAGGAAATGGTGTGGCACCGAGCCAGTGCCAGCTCCAGACCCTTCTCTGATTCTTCTCTAAGCTACAGCAAATTCAGCTGGTTCTTGGAACTACGCTTTATCTCCCCTTTGGGAGGTTTCTGGGTCAGCTGTATTAAAATGCATTTATTCTTAAGGGGGTCAGTAATCTGCCACAGTAGTGATGTACGAGTGAATGGGGAGAATACATAAATTTCTAGCAATGCAGAAAGAAGAATCCCAGAGTTTTGCTATCTGTAGAAATGGAGCATGGGCTCTGTCATTTTGTGTCACGACAGCCAAATTAAACAAATGGAATCTGACAGGAGGAAAAGAAACAAAGGACTTCTATCCAATTACTTCCCGAAGCATATTAAATTACAGGGGCACTCGCTTTTGTGTTAGCAAATAAGTATTTAAATGGACCTAAAGTCCTTCATATTCTGCAAGTTGGGTTTATCTGCATCGGAGATGCCAGGGATGCTCACTCCTGAAAGGGAACCGGAGGACAGACGGCGGCCTTGATGCAGGCTTGTGGCTGACACACGTGGGTGGCATCTCACACCTGAGGCATCTCGTTCTCTGTGCCCTGACGTGCCGAGGGCTGGCAGAGCTGCTAGCACTGCTGTGTGCTGCCACGGAGGAGGGACTCCGAGCCCGAAGGTGCAGGGAGGAGATGGCTGGTTACAGTGGGGCACCTTTGGGTGCCAGCTGGATGCGCAGCCTGATCACCAGCTGGGAGGAAGCACAAGGAAGGAGCCACGGCTGCTGCACTGGGTGTCTGTAAAACACAGAGGTGGGGGGGGGGGGGCATGCATGTGTGGAGCAGGAGATACCTCCCAGACATCAGGAAACACAGGGTACAAGACAGACAACTCTGTGGAAGAAGAGCTTGACCCTACCACCCTTGCTGCATGCCCTGATCTCCCTGGTGGGAGGCTCCAGGCACTCCAAGCCAAGCACGGAGCAGGGTCGGGCACAGGGTGGGTTGGAGGAGGCAAATAAGCTATGGACAAAGTGCAAGGCCCAAGCATCCTGTGCTGTCTCCATCATCAGAAAACGAGCAGCATACACAGAGCAGGACTTTGGTTAAAGCAGGCTGCTCAAGGGTGCGAGCAAACCGAAGAGCTGGCAGAACCAAACACTGCACTTCTGGAGACGGGTCAGCTTCAGATAAGCCTCAGAGAATATTTCCTGCTGGAACAGATGCCCAACAGGGGTGTGAGATCTTCGCAAAAAGTACAGCAAGGGACAAGAGAAAGTCAAATTTAAACTGTGGGAAGGCCAGCCCAACCCTAGGAAAAGGCCAGCGTGGATCTGCAGCTTCTTGATGAGGAGGACAGCAAGATCACAGCAGCCTGTCTGAGAGGCGGACTGTGCAAAGGCACTTCTCAGGAGGAATACGGCTTGGACAGACAAATCCTTGCAAGCTCTGGCGTATCTGACATGCGATGCTGAGGCGCGTGGTCAGAGCAGACTGCAGCAGAACCGAAATGCGTCATCACAAAGCGGGAGTGTGAGTCAAAGGCACTTTCCCTTGGGCACGCGCAAGGAAGAGGAAGGTGAAATTGTCAGGAAACATCAAGACGCTCATGACAGAGAGAAAACAGACACTAAAAAGCAGCTGTGATCAGCGATGGACGAGGACCACGTGCTTCCCCTGAAGGCAGGTGGCCGCCCACCACCTCCACCCAGGAGATCTGCCTGTGTAACCCATCACCACGTCCAGCAGGAGGTCTCCCCAGCCATGGGAGCTGAAGGTCGGCGCCTGGCACCTGGGTGCTCCGTGCTGGGAGAGGGGTGCCACACCAGTGCACGGGGCTGTCTTACAGGTGGTCCAGGTGTGCTGGTGGGTCCCAGACAAAGGGAAACCTTTGCTAGCCATCAAGGTTTGTGTGCTCACAAAACAGCCACAGTCCCAAGCAGCACCCTTGGCCAAATCTGGGGCTGATTTATAAATGTTCTGCCACGTTACCTCTGCCTGCACAAGGCCAGGAGTGTCCCTGATGAAGGAAGAACTGCTAAGAGCTCCTTTGGATTAGGGGCTGGTCTAATCAGGTCCTTGAATCATTGAAGGCCAAGGCAGGGAGGGAGAAAGAGAGAGAAGGCCAAATTCCTTTGTCGCATACCCTGCTGTAAGTCCAGAGTAATCACATTAAATGTAATGAGCCTCCACACTTCCTTCCCCGCTCCCACTTGGGAGCAATCATTTGCTGCGGGCCAATTCCTGCCATAAACGATGCTCCTACCTCCTGAGCTGGCAAAAATCTGGCTGGGGGATCGAGGGGAGAAGAAAGCTGGTGCTCTTTCCTGCCTTATCCTCCTCCCGCTCCTCCTTATCCTCTTCTTCCTCCAGAGAACCAAGAGCTGCTCAGTGTGCTTCCGAGGGTGCTGCTTTACAATTGCACTTGTTTGTTGGTGCTGGTTTTTACCACAAGCACCAGACAGACCTGTGTAACCTCCTGCTGGTCCCCATGGGGTGGGCCACCTGCAGCCCTGCTGCAGGGAGCTGTGGAGCTATGCCCCAAAACTTTCACATTCCCTTCTATTAATTCAAGGAGGTGACAGCAAGGAGCGTGGAGCCAAGAACTGAATCTCTTTGACTTCACTGGAGGAAGCGTCAGGACTTGGGCCTAACGGCAAAGCTGTCTTCAGTGCTTGGGTCTCCTCCTCCTCCCTGCTCTCTACCCTGTGCTCAGGGAAATGCTTTCAGAGACATAAATCAAGTCTCCCAGGCACTGCAGGCTGGGTGGCGGCGGCGGTGCCACCACCAGGGGAGGACACGACCACCCGGAGACCCGTGCCGCATGGCAGCCCTCAGGGAGGGCCTCCTGCAGGCGGGCAGCCCGCACAGCTTGCTTGTGACGGCACGGGCCTGATCTGCGCCGCCTGTGATTGTAATCAGAGTTAATTGAATCCTGGTGTGCAGGTTGCTGAGCAACTGGAGGCGTTTATCCCAAGGGACCATAATCACATAACCCCGAGGGAAGTCGAGAGGGCAGCCACCTAACCCTGGCACTGCCCGCTGGCCACGGAAAAATGCGGGTGTTTGTGGTACAGCAGCCAAGGGGAAAGCATTAGGGTTGTGCCTACCTACCACAAGTTGGAAAGATTGGGAATAGGGCCCCATATGGACGTGATACGTCAAAGCCCAACTTCCCATTAGCAGGTGCCGCTGGACACCTCCTTTCCCCTGATCTCCTGCTGTTTGTCCCCATCCTCGGGCCACCAGCAGCTACTAGGGGGCTGGCAGCATGCTGCCACCACCGCCCGAGAGCTGAGCATCCCCGGCGCCACCCGTGGGGCTGCCTGCCCTCGTTAGGAGCCGGCCTCGCTCAGCGCCCGCTGTGCCATCATCAGGGCCATTTGCTGGTGATGAGGAGATTTCGGGAGGCACCTGCTGCCTGGGGGGACGGGATGCTGGGGGCAGGAGTGGCGGGCTGATTAAGTGCTGCTGTAGAGGAGGGGTCCTGCCGTCACCGCGTCAGCAATCAAGGAGAATTTTTCCTTCACTTTTTCTACTTTTTTTTTTTTTTTTCTAATTGTTGTTATTTTCTCCAAAACCAAAGAGCTTTCATGGAATTTAAAGGCCCTGGGGTGCACTGAAAGAAGGAGGGCTGGGGAATAGCAGCGTGCTAGGGAAAGGGACCAAAGTGTGGTGGGACTCCAGGCACATGGGGTGACTCCTCACCCCACCTGCCTTCTCCTGCCGGTTCCCCAACACAGATTTTTTTGGAAAAGTAGACACTGCAGAGCGTCACGCTCTAGTTAGTCTTGAAAACCTCTCTCCCAGAAGGAGGCATCTTGCCAGGCTCCATCCCACAAGGCCAGCAGCACTCGTGTGACAGCTTCACCCTCCTCAGCTGTGCAGGGGTAAATGAGGGGAATGAGAATCCAGTTCCTGCCCCACCAACCTTGCTGGCTGTGAAGTAGGAGCTGCAGGGGAAAAAATATATATATAGTTTTTGCTTTATAAACAGGCACGTTGTGTCCTTTTAGGTGTCTTTTAGCACCTTATTGCCTAGCAAGCAGTGCTCAGAGTGATGGGGCCAGGAGATAATCCAGTTAGTAGGGTTTTGGGGAATGGCATGAGCCCTACCTCTTCCTTGTGCATGAGATTTTCCTGAGGAGAACGAGAGCACAGGACCTACAGGAATTTCACCTTGGCTGCAGGCTGGGTGTCACCATATAGTGGTGTGGCTCAGCCCGGACCTCTTTGGTGGCGTGCTATTTAACATGGCCAGGCATGGACAAGCCAAAGCACTCCTGTTCCTGGCAGGAGATTCAAAGCCTGTTTCCACCTCAGGTATACATTTATTCCCATGTTACAGGCCTTTTTTTTTTTTTTTTTGACTGTAAATGGAATATTAATTTCATGCTTGGCTTGACTCTCAAGAAGTGTTCTCCCTCCTGCATCACGATGTGGTTTTCCCTCCACGCCGGGAGCTGAGGGGCTGCCTTTCCCCAGGGCAGCTTCACGGCCACCACGGTGCTGAGGGACCACAGGGCACCCTCACGGGGGCACCAACCCACCTCCACCTCCCCACCTGGCCCGGTTGTGGTCTCATCCCCTTACTAGAGCATCCCTGACACGTGCTTTATTTTGGAGGGGTGACTTTTCCAAGCATGCGGCTCTAGAGAAGGCAGCTGTGCTCACAGAGCATCCCCCTGCGTCCCCTGCAGCCAGGTATTTGGGGTGGTTTGGGGGATGTTCCTTATGGGTGACCTTCCCAGGCTTACCCTTCCCAGGTGGGATCTGAGAAAGTTTCAATCAGTGGTTTTCCTGTCATAAATGGCATGAAACAAAGAGATGAGAAACACCCAGTCTTTCACTAGTAAAAAATTCTAAAGCCCAACAAAAACTAGGTCTTTAAATGGCTCTTGATCCTTCTTCCTTTTCAGGAGAAATGCAGCATGTGCCCACTTCAACCCATGTGTCCTGGGCTTGCACACTGCTGTAGGTGCTAACCTTATTGTAAGCACAAACTGGGTTTTTCTGTGTTAGAATCCAAACTAATACTTGAACACGTTAAAATCCATTTACATTACTTGTCACATTTTTTTTCTGAGTATTTGCTTCTAAGTCCTCAACCTTTTAATGTGCTTGCAGAGCCTCGACTGGTCCATTTACAAACTCGATACCAAGAGCCTGAAGTATTTACAAAACATAAAATCTGTGCTGCATGTGTGCCCAGAAAAATATCTTATTTAGCTGGTTGTTAATTTTTCTGAGTGGCATTTATTCCTAACACCTTTACATCCCTCTGGTCTTCTGAAATTTCTTTCTTTAAGTAAGTAACTGCATAGAAAGCAAATGCAGAAGCAGCAGTTTGGTAACTGGCTGGGTGACTGAAGATTTATGCTGACGTACACGCTGTGCCTATGGCTGAATTAATAGTGCCACTGAAGCATTTGTATCCCCTGCTTTTTTCATTCCAACTTTGGAATTGGAAAAATAGCAACACCTGCACAGAAGGAGTATGGATGACATGTGCATGTATTTAATCTATAATTTTTATTTATTCTCTAAAATAGGATATTGTTGAGATTACTGGTCCAAAAATGTCATCAAACTCCTCTGTGTTTCTCTCCTACATAGGCGAGTGTTTGCCTATTAGTAGAAGTTTTACTGCTGACTTCAGACCAGATTTATGCCCAGATATTTTCATTGTTTTCTGTAAAGTTTGTCTTAACTCCTATCGGGGTAACTGAGAGCAGAATCTAGCCCACACTTTCTCACTCACCTCAGCAAATACTTTTGTTCACTTGTTACTTAAGAAAAACTGAGTCAGAAATATTTTCTTCCTTCTGAAAATAATAATAATTCGTTATTCACTTCCATAATTCAGTATCTTTCGGGGCCAGAATTCAGCTACCCCAAATACATTTCCCAGCTTCCCATGATGCAGCAACATGAACAGCTCTGCGATTTTGGGCAATCTGTTCCTTGCTCAGACTGTATTTTTTTGGTGCTCAGAGTTGCCAGGTAAGAAAATACACTCCATCACAGACAGCTGTGAGCCACAGCAAAAGACGAGTGCCTTTAAGGAAAAAGAAGGAAGGAAAGAAGAGATGTAGGTTGTTAAGTGAAGGTGGGGAGCAAAACAGATGAAATTGATAAAGTGGAAAGCTATATTATTCACTCCAAGGCTCCATTTAGTTCCTCTGCCCTGGTAGTTTCGGCAAAGTGAAACTCTTGCTAGAATCAATACTGCTATCATTTCACAAAATTACAGTGGTTTGAACAGAAAACTAGTCATAAATCAACTTCATGCATGGACAGCTGGAGGAAATATTTCTTGCTTCGAAGATTTGGGTGCTTCAGAAGTAGCGAAGGGGAATTTGACTGCCCGAGAACACCCATTTGCTGCATTGCTTGGAGGTACAGGCTGGCATGGCACATTCAAATGGTGTATGAGTCAAAATGGCAATTTGGAAGAAGGCAGTACCTCCATTTTAATCAGATGAAGAATTTTTAGATTGTGATCCTGCAACACCTGAGTGTGCTTGATTTCAGTGACACTCGGGTGTTTTGGAGATGGTCTCTTGCTCTGAGGCTCCTCAAAGCACCCATTCAGACTTGGCTAGGTACGTGTCCTCATTGCTTCTTTTGCACAGACCTAGGTTAGATCCCACAGATTTTGAGAGATTCTGGCAGCCCCTCACTTTCAGCCTAGTGACTTAATATGGATGGAGCCTTTCAAGTCATTGCCACTGAAAGATGTACAGCCCTCTGCTGCCAGGGAAAGGGACTGAGCATGGAGACTGACTTCGTCCTCGCTCTGTTGGGAACACCTTCTTAAAGGTCCTTCTAAGAAAAGCATGACAAGCACGGCTGCTGCCCACCTCAGGAAGGCTTCACTATGTTCATTTGTGTGGTCTTGAATAATTCTCAAATTAAAGGTTTTCTTGTAGCTCTTGTTTTGCAGAAAAAAGTTATCACCAGCAGTGAGAAATCACCTGCGTGTATGCTGGAATCTCACGTGCAATGCACAGCAGAAAAGAAGGGAATAGTGTCATGAATAGTATTTCCATGACCCTTGGTCTCAACAGAATAAGAGTGGTTGGGGTGGCCCAACCATTAAGCCTGAGGTGTTTTAGATGTCCCCATCACCACCAGGTCCCATATCCTCTTCCCTTGAGTGGCAGGGAGGGTGGCATCAGGGCTGTGCCCATAGGGCAGGGCTGGGACGAGGCAGCCCCACCAGTGCAACCATCAGTGGTGGCACAAGTTGAGCTCCATGGCCGGAGAAACCCATGGAAACCATTGCTGTGGTTTGGAAAAGTAAGCTTTTATAAAATACAGATATATTTATGAAGTAGGGTGTTTTTCTGCCATATGACCCGAAGCTCTGATTCAAGGGAACTGTATGATTTCATCTCCAAACCCTGAAAATGTTTCCAGTTTCTAAAATATGGCTGGTATCACAGCCTTGTCTTGGCGTAGAGCCTCAGAGCTGCAGGCCCTCACGTGCACTTGCCTTTGCTCAGCTCACCTGGAGAAGGGACAGCCACTTCACTGCATTCCAGCTGCCAACCTGAGGAGGTGGAGGTTTGTTATTGCTAACTCCTGGTTGTGTCTGAGGCATCTCTGAGCTTGTTTTCACTCCCCTAAGTACTGGTGAAACACACGTTTAGGTGCTATCTGAGCACCGTATAGCTCTAGCTATTTGTAAGGATTTCTGCTATCTTACGCGTTTACTACTCTGGAATTTTCTTTTAATTTTGATAGATATTTCTGGAAATTACTCAGTTAAATTTGAAATCATTAAAGGAGCAATCATAATTATTTGATAAATAGCATCATTAAACCCATTACACAATAAAACATTGCAAATACGAGCACAAGTAAATATTTGTGTGAGTATTCACACTGGATTTCCTCTCCTGGCATTTTGAAAAGCTCTTTTATTATCTCATGACAGAATTGCCAAGTAGCTACAAATGTTCATGCATCATCTGCAAACAGAGAGGAAGAAGGCTGCTGTTTAATAAAATTTAATTTACCCAATGAGGGAACAGGGAGAACAACATATGATGTAAACAGCCAATTAGGTGGCATGTGCACTGATGACTAACACCAGCCAATTTGTTAACAAGAAGCAAATAATAAGCCGTAATCAAAAATAATTCAGACAACTGAGGCTAATAGACACGTTTACTTAAACCGTGACCTGTTCCTTATTTCTTTGACGTGAGAAAACAGGCTGAGCTTGTTGTGTGAAGTGCTTACTGCAGGCTGTTCTGTTTCCAGGTGTTAGAAATTCAGAGAGAGGCAGAGTGGCTCCAGGCAAACTGGGGAGGGAGCCCCTGCCCCAGAAAGGTGGGGCCATGTGGAGAAGACCTCTTGGGTCCATGGCTGTCTTGGTCTTCTCCTCCAGAGCGGTCTTCTCCTGCAGAGCTCTCCTCTACCACCAACACCCCATTGCCCCCTCTGACAAGGAGGCAGAGAAGTGCCTGCATCTCCAAGGAAAGGTTTGAGGTTGGTGGTGGCCCCACAGGGGCAGCATCTGGCACCGCATCCTGCTCCCCACAGCCACCCTTGCCCCATGGGGTGTGTTGGTGCTGTCCTGGGCACAGGCACCCAAGGAAGGAGGCACCCATCTACTGACAAAGGGATGAGAGCTCAATGACAGGCTTTTACAGCTTATTTCAGTGTTATTTCAGTGGGGTGGAGGTATTAGTAACAGCGAGCGGCCGGGAGGCTTCCCTCATGCCCAGCAAGTCAAGCTCCACCGCACTGGAGCCGCATCAGGGAGGCAGGAGCCACTTAATTAGACCAAAGCAACTGACAGCAACTGCGCTGTAAATCTTCCCTCGCCGCTTCTGAGGCCCCTGGTCCTCTGTGTCTTAATACTAAATGATGTCTCAATGATGGGAGAGCGGGCAACAAACATGCATCTGCGTTGTGCTGTTGCAGAGCGGGAGGGCAGGGTTTGTAAGGGATGAGTTCGGAGGGTAACGATGCAAAACGAGGCTCCCATCTTCCTGATACTCGAGTTTCCTGGGGAGACACAAGGCGGTGGTTAACCAAAAAGAGTCAGTTGCAGACTGAGCCTTCTCTTTGAGGATGAGGAACAGGGAAAGCACCTTTGGCAGTGTGGCTGCAAAACCACTCTGCTGACCCGAACCATCCCCTTCCAGAGGCTTCCCCATCAATGCTGGTGAGACACAGCTGCTGGCACAAGCCTTGAGGGGAGAAATGGTGTTTGGATAATAACATACAGCAGCCTGGAACAGCATTTGTATCCTGCAGGATTTGTTTTCCCGGTCTAGGCAGGTTCCTGTGTGCCTGTCAAAGAAATTAGGGAGGAATGTAACTACGCTGATGAATACTGATACAAGGACTATTCTCCCTACCATAGTTCATCTGAGGTATATTAAAACAAATGTGTGCACCTAGTTGCGTAAAGCAGTGAGCAATGGGCATTAATTACTTGCAAACTGCAATAAAATCACATCTAGTGCACATCAAGAGTGGATCATAGCTAAATATCTCACAACAGACAGAAAGGACTCACTGCTTAAAGTAAGCAGGCCCCTAAAATATTTTTTCTTAACTAGAAGATGGGCATTCATACTTTCAGAGGGCATTTTTGCCATTGCCAGAAAGCAGATTCATTGTTAAATATTTACAAGTTTACTTCGCAAATGAAAGCATCATCCTCACAAAGTGGCCTTGTGGTCACTTCTCCTCACTGATGAGGGTTTGGGGTCCCACCAGCACTACAGATTAGCTGCATTTTTCGTGTTGCTGGGAGCACTGGATAGTTATTGGATGGTGAGTGCCATTCCCACCCGCTCTCTCCTTTTTGTGGTGCAGAAAGATGGAGCCACGTGCTAGAGGGATGGGTTCCCAGCCTCATCCCAGATCCCTTCTCTTCCATAGAGAAGTTTTCTTTTGGTCTGGGTCCCTCTCTTCTCATGGTTGACACCAGCCTCAATATCCCCCAGGGCTGGCTGCTCTGCTGAAATTGCTGAACTTCCAATTCAGGCCTTGGCCCTACATTATAAGTGCATTTCAAAGACTGGGCTCTCTACTGCATTCCTTTTTACTTCTACCTCACCAGGACAGCACCAAGACTATGCCCAGGACACGCTGGTCCTACCTTGGAGGAGCAGACCCCTTCCCTTCCCCTCCCTGACCCACAGGCTCCGCAAAACATGGACAAGGCGATGAGTGGCAGAGGTGCCTTCTCACTGCACCCTATGTGTGCTGCATTATCCCCACACACTTTGTTTTTCCTTTGCTCCCAAAGTCATTTCCCTGCATTTTAGGAGCTCCTGAGAGCCTCCCTCAGCTGAGGACAGGAGAGGTCTCCTCACCACCCGCTGCCACAGCTGCTGGCACTCGCCCGCCCCTCATCTCCTTCCTATAACATCCTGGCAAGGGCTGGATCCACCTGCCTGCCCAACCTCAAAACCATCTCCTCCTGCTGCCTCTCCCAGCCCTGCCCTTCCCAGCCCCTCACCAGTGCCCCACACGTCCGAGTCACCCCCTCCTGTGCTCACCCATCCAGAGTATTGGGGATTATCTCCACAAGTCCCCGAGTCACTATTTAAATGTGGTATTACATTTTCCTTTCAACCTCTAGCCTGTGCGTTCCTCACCCCATAAAGCATTCAGTAGGTGCAAGGCATTTGGGCTGATGTATATGTATATGAATGAAGCGCACGGCATTGCGATGCATAAGCCATTACCTCCCAGTGCCTCTCACAGCATTTTTTCCTGCTTCTTCGCCGTTAGTTTTATATGAAATGATTTGCAATCAGCGTGGGGGTTAAACGGTAACCTTTCAAGGCAGCCTCGCTCAGGAGGACGCAGAAAGATCAAGTCCTCTGCCTTGGTGCAATCTCTTTTTGAATACCAGAGGTAATTCGTGCCTAATGCCTTAAGCAAATGTGCGGGGACACCATCCAGGCACCTTCTGGGGGCACATGGCCTCTGCAGCTGGGGCTTTAGGAAACCTTGGCCAACGCTGGAAAAACAAGGCACAAGCACCTGTCCTGCCTGGGGTTTTGATCAGTCCTGGCTGGCACAGGTTAGCATGGTCCCCAGGCTACAGTATCTCAAAAAATAAATGACAAATTGCACAAAATCAGAGAGAGCGTGGAGGCATCAGGGGGAATACTTACCCAGATCTGGCTCAGAAGGCGGTGCAGGGGCAGCAGTGAGTGCTGGAGGAAGGTGCAGAGGATAAGGCACGGGGACGTGGGGACTCCTGACGCTGCTGGAGAGCAATGCCTGCTGCTCCCCACTGATCTCACGGCGCTCCCCTGCCTGCCATGGGGCTGGTAAAGCCTTTGGGTCACCTGAGCAGCCCAGGACTGAGGCCAGCCCCCTTCTGCAAAAAGGCTTTCTGCATTGACAACCCTTCGGTCCAGCTGTATGTTAAAATATCACATGTAAAGCAGTGGTGAGGAAGCCCTGCTGGTCAAATAGCCACCAGAGACACTGCATCAAAATCTGCAGGGAGAAAGCTGGTTTTCAACCATTTTCCGTGGCTCACCCCATCCAGACGGCTTTAAATTGACAAGTTGTTTTTCCTGAAATTGTCAATAAGTAGCCAGCCTTTCAAGTGCAGACAGACATCTTGCCAGCTTGTTTGCCCAGGGACAGGCAGAGGCAGGCTCAGCCAGCTCAGACTTGCAAACCACTGCTGGGAGACATCACCACAGCATTTTGGATGGCTTCAGCCTTCTCTCAATATCAGAATTTAATGGGGCAACAATTATGGTGGGGCTGGCCAGGCTCTTGTGAACGGTGTCAGCACTTCCCGTAGATGCAGCAGGACATGTTCCAAGGAATTTCCCAAAGGATAAGCCATTTTGACATGAATCTGGGATGTAACAACCATCATTTCCAGACCTGGTTTCCTTGAGGGTGGAGGGCACCGTCCGGGTTTTCTCCCTGCCGTCCTCTCCCCAGTTAGCCCTCTGCACGAACGGCCCATCGAGTGGTTACTCATGGTTAATCGTCAGTCTTCGGTGAAGGTGCAAGGCCCAGGACTCTGTGAGCAGATCCTAATGAAGCCCTGATGGGCTTTCTAGTTGTGTCAAAATGTTGGAGGACCCTTGGTATTTCCATAGTGAGAGACTGAGAGGTATCCAGTTGCTAAGCAAAGCTCATATATACTTATCTCTGGGTAATATTAGATACCCTACAGTAAGGTGTTCCCTTGTCTTTAAAGGATACTGCCTCAAGAGGGCTGGAGTGCTTTCTGCTGACTCTCCAGTGCCTGCTCCGTGTTTGAAGAGGTAGCTGGATGACTGCATTAAGCTCATCTGCACCCATGGGCTCATTATGGTCCCTGTCCTGTGTTAAGGCACAAGGCCTCTATACTTTTCCACAAAGTACTGCACAGTCAAATCACAGCTCCAGCAGGCATGGTTTTATTTATTTATTTATTTATTTATTTATTTTATTTTTGGTACTTGCTCTCCCTGGGGAACCTGCAAGCTCTCCTTGCCATGGTGCTGAAGGCAGTAAACAAGGGGGAAAGCCTAGGCGAGCAGGTGCTTTTCCCTTGTCTGATGATTTGAAATAGTATAGGCTGCACCGGGCTGTATCTGAAGCGCAATCATTTTATTTCCATAACTTTATCTGCAGAGGACATTGGAGCTACAATGCAATCAACGCTATATAGTTTAAAGTGGAGCTGAGACGTATTGTAAAGTCAGCTGCAGCACAGAACATATGGTACAGCTTGCCACCCTGCTATAGTATTTCTTCAAAAGACGTTTTTCTTACAAAAACTAAGACATTATCAGTCAAATTGTAAGTAACCCATTTCCATTTATAGTGTACAGTCTACCCTCTGAGTCACATACAAGATCAGTGCTAACAGCTGTGAGACTTCTAAAAGTGTTGTGTTGTTGTGGTTTTTTTTCCCCTTCTTTTTATATTCCTATAAATGTCTCCACCAGGGTGGCGAGTCTTCCCTCCTCTCCACATCGCACGCCAAGCATCGCCCTGTCTGTGCCCTGCTTCCCCAGGCTGTCCCACACGGACATGAATTGCTTTACTCCTCTTACTAAATCCTTTCCACCTGCTGCCTTACCTGGAAGAAATACGTCTCCCTTTCTTCTCAGGAGTGGAAGAGCTCTTTGCAATCCTTAGCAAGACCTGGGCACCTCTTGCCATACCTCTTTCTTTTATAGCGTGTGTGGTGTATCTTCTTACTCCAATGAGTTTTCTCTCAGAAGCCACTCTTCAGGATTTCTCTGCAAAGAAAAAAAGGTCAAGGTTATTTCCTCAGGGAAAAGGGGCAAGAGGAAGGTCAGAAAACTATTTGACCAGATAAATAATGCGCTCAATTGTCAGAAAAGTATTCGAGCAGAGCAGATGGGCTTTGTTTGCAAGCTCATTTGCATCATGAACACTTTGGCATTGCCCAGATTTTACATAAGCCTTCTCTTTAATATTTCGTTATTGTACAATTGTCCCTGTGATCCCTTCTGCAAACACACATGTACATGCAATCTTTTCTAACAGCTCAAATTCAGAACCAGTGAAAGATGATGTAGCTATAGTGAAGATGTATTTTTCTGTATGTTTAAGATGCTTGAGACAGTGCATGTGATTGTCCCCTATAGCCCTAGACCATATCCCACAGGATGTATTTAATAAGGGGGTATGCTGGATTTTTTTTTTTTTCTAGAGCTTATTTATATCTGGGGCAAAATTAGGTGCTGAATCTTCAGTCCCATATCATTTGGAAGGGGGGATGTCCATTGCGTCCACATAAAAGAAGCATTTTTTTCCTGTTCAAAATACTGAAAT
Organism: Anser cygnoides; assembly: GCF_040182565.1. NCBI lineage: Eukaryota > Metazoa > Chordata > Aves > Anseriformes > Anatidae > Anser > Anser cygnoides. The sequence continues at coordinate 44,571,179 of NC_089874.1, read as the reverse complement.
AAGGCTTGGCACGTGGAAAAATGTTATGGAACCTATGGTATTTCATTGTGGAGATAGAAACTATGAAGAAGCACCTGAAAGAAGCCTTCAAACCTGTACTACAACATTATGCTGGTGCTATCCTTGTGCTCTTCTCAGGTTGAATCAGCAGAACGACTTCCCTGAGTAATATCAGTCTCCAAAACAGGACATCCAGCTCTAGAAAATGGGGGGCACACTCTGACCTCCTCAATGACCCCCGTGCTGCAAACACTTCACTCACAAGCACCGCATCTTGCCACAATGGATGAGTTGATAAGTACACAGAGGTCAACTGGTGGTGGCTGGGTCGCAGGAGACCCTCTGAGGACAGCGCAGGAACTCAAATTACAAAAATCCCAGGATATTTTACACACCTAACAAGGATCATGAGCGATGTTTGAAACGTTCAGTGCTGTACGAAGAAAGGATGTTGTGTCAGTGTTTGAAAATGGAGCAGACGTGAGAATCCTGCATCCTCTGAAAACCGTGGTGTTACTGCAGGTGGGCACCGAAGCTTTGGATTTCAATCCTCTCTTTCTTCTTACTGGTTCTTAGATTACACTAGACGCCAACAGAGAGGTGAGCTCTATCAACAGCTGCACACATTTACCAGCTTATCCATCACCCTCTTAAGAAGTCTGCTTAAAACCCTCCAGAAAGAGATGGTAAATTGACCCGCAGCCTTTCAGAGTGTTTGTGGTGCCTATCAGCCTCTGGACAAAGACAAAGACAAAGAAAGCCCCACGACTGCATGGTGCAAGCTGTGCATTTCCCCTGCTACCCTCTGCATCCATGCCTTGCATGGTAGGGATCTGTGCTGTCCACTCTGCTAAAGAGTAATGATTGCAATGCACCTTGCTGCAGCAATCCATTTATTTGTGTGGAGAAAGCACTCGATGGCCAACTTGGCTGATTTTCAATAGAAGAGCAAAGATTTCAAGGTGTGATTCACTGATTCAGAAGGCTCCCCAAATAAAGTGAATCTTTTCTTATTGGAGAAAGGTATCCAGCCTCTGTCTTAGTGGGCTTTTAAGTTCTTTAGAAGTAGCTGTAAGTGAAGATGGGAAGTGGTTTTTTTTTGTACTTGCTTGTGAGTAGAATCACTTGGAATTTAGGACAATTTCCTCACATGAGCTAAAAAAAAAAAGTCCATGTCCTGGATTTAAGACCTCAAGTGTCAAATGAAATCATGATAGTTTTGTACAAATGAATGAGCACCTGAATCTAACTGCAGAGGAGGAAACAAAGCACAGAAGGAACCATAAACTGAGTTATGCACACGAATTGGTAGAGAAAATGGAGCTGAAAACAAAAGTTTCACCATTCCCCCCCAGCTGTGGGAGCCTTTAGCAGCAGGTGATGGGCAAATTCCTCAGGCTTTGGTGCCGAAGCTCATACACACAGACCCACCTACCTGTGAGAGCTTTGTAGCAGCCTGGTGAATCTGCTCCTCCACAGCCTGCATCACTGAACCCTCCTCATGGATGGAAAATTTGCCTGGAATTGATCCAGCAATGGTCCAGGACACTGGGCTGAAGTCTTTCACTCCTGGCATGGATGTTTTCCATTTGTTTCTTTATACCTTGGCTCTTTGCTCTAATAGCTCAGGCAATCACCTCTCTCCCCACTGGAAAAGTAACCAGCATATTTCTATTTGCAGGCTTCTGGATGTAAGTCCTTCTCATGGGTGTTCTCGATTACTTCTTCTCTTGCAAAGGAAAGGAGGCAGTATATGAAAAAAGCTATTTTGTCGAACGCATTTTTAATAAAAATATTTGCTGTTGTTAACACTGAATTAAGACAGCACACCTTCAATGGCAAAGAGATGAAATTTGTTTGTATCTGCAGAAGGTTTGTATCTTACTCTGAAAGGAGTAAGAGGAAATTATCAAGAGAGAGAAAAAAGACGTCTTAACTCCGGCAGGGTCTGCCCATCACAAACGGGGAGAAACTTTTGCAGAGCTACTAACACATTCAAGTAGCTGCGTGAAACCAGAGCAGCCCCACTGCAAATACACCTGCCTTGCACAAAGACTTGTACTTGCACATCCCCCTTTAGTTTAGAAACAGAAAAAAGAAAAAGAAAAAAGAAAAAAAAAACATACTGGCAAAAGGTTCCTCTTCAGACCGAAGAAAAAAATCTGTGCAGAGGCCTTGCAACTCTACTGATACAAAACCAAACAAATGTACAAACAAAAACTATTAATGTCTTCCCCTAAAATGAGATCTTTGTCCTAGCTTTTGTGGCTTCTTGCTAGCTTGTGATCTGTGTATACTCTTTCAGCTGAATAGACTTGGAGGATTTTATGCCACATGGGAATCTAGGCCTGCAAGCTTTCGCTTGGTTACAGCAATCACTATAGAGAGAAAGTTTTTTTTTTCCGCTTTGCCAACTATTTTGTAACTAGGTGTGGTGCAGTCATGCAAAGTGCTGGCGTGGAGCTCGGGTGCTGCTGTACAAAGCCAGGCTGTGCCACCACGTGCGGGCTGAACCCCAAGCCCACTAGGGTCTGCCTCTCCCGTGTCGGAGGCGTCGTCCCTTCTCTTCGTCTTTTGTCTTGCTTTCTTCCCTCTAGTACACAGAAGACTTGTTCCCATCCCTGCCTGCTGAATTATTCATCGAAAATGTTCCACTGGTATCTTCTCTTCTGCCAGGGAGCTCATAATCCAACACCTCCTCTTCAGTCTTGATTTACAATCAGAGCAATTAGCAACCCATTAAAGGTCTTGGCACACCCATGGCCGTGAGGGCACGATGTGCATCTTAGGAGCAGTCCCAGTCCAATTCTGAACACCTGTCAGCTACAAATTGTTGAGAAGAGCAGCAAACCTACAGTGAGAAAGGGTCCTGGGTGGGTTTTGGTCAAACCACTGAAACCACTGAAACCAGTATGCCTGTTCAGGCCGATCGCAGTGACAACGGGATGAGGCCTCATGTGCTGCAAAGGTGTGAGCAACTTCCTTCATGGGCACACAGCCTTGCCTGCTCCCAAAATGCTTGCTCAGCTCCCCAGATATGTGGAGCTCCCCCCTCCCCCCCCCCCCCTTTTTTTTTTGCCTGGGAAGCAGCTGACAGAATGTAAAGGGCTATGAGGGGTCATTTATTAATTCCCTCTGATGCTCTGAAATCAATCAAAAAATGGTAAGAAGCTGTCAATGGACTGCAACGTGGTAGAGCCAAGGCTCTCGTCCCTCTTGTGGGCCTGTTAAGTCCTTTTTGGGGAAATCCACGGTGTGTTTGCAGGCATCTCACAGCTGCTGCTGCTCAGGACCAGCGTACTTTGGGGTCGCAACCCCACACTCCAGCCTCTAGAAAAGCCCTGATTCAGAAAAGGGCAACAGACAACTCCTCCCAGTCGGTGAGCTCCCAAAGGAAGGAGGTGCTGAGTGGAGGAGATCTCTCCCCAGCTGCTGCCCGCGCTGCTGATTGACTGACCAACACGCGCTGCGAGGTGATGCACGACCTCGGTGGGAAAGGTCGACGTAAACAGCGTCCTTATAAACATTCCCTATAGAAAACAGGTACATGGATTTCCTATTCCATCTCCCAATCTGCACTGGAGGCTTAATAGGTCAGGACCAGGGTGATTTATCACTTTCCCCCCTGTCCTTTGCCTTCCTAACGTATTGGAGATGCTCTCCTGCATTTTTGGGCTCTGCCTCTGCTAATGTCTCCGGAAAGATAATCTGTCAAGAAAGAATGTGAGAATTATTAAATCAATAAACACTGCTAACCTTTCAACTGTGTCCATCAAAAGAGATCTTCTCACTGCCGCAGCAATCGCTTGCTTGAGCAGATTGAAAGCAAAGCGTTCTCATTGCATTTGTCAAACATGACTGGGAAAAAAAACACGCTCTTACTCTGTCAGGGGAGCAGTGGTGCCCACGGGGGCTCACGGTGTTTTCCTCCTAAGCCTGTGCAGCGTTAGAAGGAAACACAAACCCCAAACCTGTTGTTTCCTGTATGAAATTCTCCCACGTTTGCTGTTGCTGCCGGGGGGGAAAAGCAAACGCATTCACACACAGCCAGATCCAAAGATGTGAATAACACTTACAACACTTACAATTATTTTAACAACTTTTGGTAGGCTTTGTATTCCTGAGTGCTTAACAATCAGGCTATGACTAAACATTTTTCAGTTTTCACAGGGGCCAAGGTCTCCGATAAGCACACAGAGCCTCCTCTCGGTGTGAGCATCAGCAGGAATTGCCTGCGCTTATCTCGTTACACGGTTCTAGGGAGTGTTTTCTTCCGTCTGCACAAGAGGTATCTGTTCTCAGAGCAAAACGTGTAGCGTGGATCCGGAACGATGACTGGGGAGACAAATTCCACTCATTCAGGAAATGTCTCCCTCCTCCAAATATCAACTTGTTTGCTCAGCTTCCTGGAAAACACAGGAACGGTCTGTTAATAGGTCGTCTCTCGTGTGTTAGAAAAACATGATAGGGTTTGTATTTGAGGATTGTTCCTGTCTATATGCCCACAGGAGTTAAACCTGCTTTCCAGAAGCTGTTTCCTGATAATACTGGTGTACATTCGCCCAGCTTCGAAATAGTAAACTCACCGCTTAAAGCTCAGAGTGAGAATATTTCTATCTATTTGCAAAAGAGATCCCAGAAACACTTATTTTAAGCTGTCATAAGGGCCACCCAGATCATCCTGAAGCCTGTAGTATTTGTGGCTTTTCTAGGAGAAGCGCTACTCTGAATCGCCTTTATCTCGCCGTGTGAATGGGCCAGGCTCTCACCCTTTGTGTGTGCGGAGGCGTTGTACCAGCGAGCTTCCCGGAGACTGCGGGACAGTGATTTTCAGGAACAGCCTTATCAAACCTAATCCTTCCGGGGAGAAGCACGCTGAAATCCACTGCAGCTCTAAACGGCACTTGCAGGCACAAGTTGTAGCAAGAAGTGATTGGGGTTGTATTTTTTTTTTCCCCTTCTCATGTTCTGAGGAGCAAGTAAAACCATAAATTCCGACGTGTGCTTGTTCCCCACCACGAGAGTAATGCACACAGTTAAACAGACTGGGCTCACCCCAGCTCCTGCTGCAGCTGGCAGCACTGCTGGCTGTGCCAGCCCCTGGCTGTGGCAGCACAGCAGCTCCTCGGGACGCCTTAACGCCGAGGAGCCGCGCCGAGCCCTCAGTCATACCCTGCGTACCTCGCGAGGAAAAGCCTTTTAGTTCCGCCGGCCGGGCCAAATGAGCAGTAATTTGTTAAATGGGTGAAACATCCAGCAAAACGGATTAGCAGTCCGGCAGCAGTGTCAGCATGCCAGATGTCTCCTGGGCTCGTCTGGGACGAGTTAGCGGAGAATGCTGCGTGGTTATCCCCCAGGATAGCCCCACAAGATGCCTTCTCCATCCCTGCAGGAACAGTCAGCCAGTGCGCCCCTCTTTGTGTGGCCCCACCACCGCCACAATCTGGAGCCAGAACCCAGCAATAACAGCCGGGGAGCCCACGGGGAATGAAATGACAGAGGCAACCCTCACTGCTAAGCAGATGGGTTGCTGTGGGATTTTGTGGGGTTGCACCCATCGTACGTCATCCCCACCATCAGAGCAGTTTCTGCAACCGTTGCAGCGTGCTATGGGGGTGGGAGGTGCAGGATGCTGCCGCTCACACCGAGACCTTCCCACACCCGCTGAGCAGCAGCACCCCCAGGGGCACCCCCCCGAACACGGGAACCACTGGAGCTACATGCCCAGCCGCAATAAGAGACGAGAGCTGAGAGTTGTATAATATTTACATTTAATACAATCCACTGACATCTGACATTTTTCTGGTAAATTTTACTTGGGCCATAAACACTTCTGGAGCACTGAGTAAATTTTAAGTGCTCTGAAGGTCTTTTGTGCTAGTGGTATCTATGCGGTGAAATGTTTTGCCACCTTCCCCTCCAAAAAATACGTGTCCATCCAGATTTGTGACAGAATCACTCGTGAGACTTCTTATGCACCCTCCAGGCACCATCACTGCAGAAGCACACACCCCCTTCCCAATTTGTCTTTGGTGCGGTTTTCCTGCTCTCGCTTTCACCCCAGATGAAACAGCAAATGTGCAGCACACTCCAGTGTGCCAAATCCAGATCTGCTGAGCCCATGTCCTCAGAGGATGCTCCGTCCTCCCTCAGTGGGCAAATGTTGGTTACTTTACACAAACTGCTTGGCTCCAGCAGCACTGCATCTTCCTTGAGCGACTGGTGCCCAGCTGCCCCGTGGATGTAACGGTGTCACAAACAGACACCTCTTAAAAAACAATAAAAGTTCAAAATTGGGGAAAGGAAATTAATAGCTGAGCAGCCAGTCAACCTCTGCTAATGAAACAGAAAGCAGATAGACAGCGAGGACCTGAGTCGAACGCGATGGCTCCAGTCTTTGTCTCGAGTCTCTTACCCTACAGCCTTGGACGGAGTCCAGCAGAGCACTGTGGTATCTGAAACAGTATCCGACCCTGAAGTTGGGATCAATCTGTGCTCTGCAGCCTGTTAACTTTTTTTGTTAATCCTCCCCATGTTATTTTACATCTCGCCTTCCATCACGGAGAAAGAGGGATCGTGGCACTGCCAGGGTGACTAATGCCGAGCCCCCCAAGAAGCAGGGGAGAGTTCAAGTTGCAGCCAGGTGCGGGGCTTAATGGGCCTGGGTGATGCTGCCAAGGCATAATTGCCGTAAATCAGCCTGCGCCGCGTGGAGACAGTTCGCTGTGTTTTGAAGTCCATTTGCCCTTATTGCTTGTTCAGCTCCTTAATGCATTAATGATAAGATAGTGCGGTGGATGCGCAGCGCAGCCGTTCGCCCCCAAATCCTGAAGTGGTGAATCGATACTGCACTTATCCAGCCTGGCCGTGGAGGAGGGGGACATAGATGAAGCTGGATGCAGAACGGGCAACAAAGATATTTTTTTTCCCAGGTTTCTTTCCCTCTGCCCGTCCCAAGGGGCTGAGCATCTTTAAGGAGCATGGGGGCTGGTTTGCAGAAGCGTCCCCCAGCTTTGAGGAGACTGCAGCACTCCTTCACCTGCTGCCTGTTCACATGGGTATATTTTTATTTGTGCCTACCAATGCTTTTCAAGTGCCTTTCCCAAGCGAAATGTGCTGCATTAACAGAAAAATGAAGGAGCGCCACTGAAGAACTGAAATGCTATTTCTTAGCGGTCTGAGGATGGGCAAACAACCCAGGGAGACCGGTTGTTCTCACCTTCTGGAAAACAAGGTCACTGGGTCTCTGATGGGAGCCCCAGCACACAGAGGACAACCCCGGGCTGTGCCCCTTGCAGGCAGCTGATGCTGGCCAGCATCGGTCCCTTTCCGCACCGTGCAGCAGCAGCAGCTCCCTTGGAGCTGGATGAGCCTTGGCAAGCTTCTCCCTCCTCCATCCCCCCGGTTAGAGCATTGCAACTGCTTGACAAGTCGCCATTGCTCCGTGGGCACGTTTATGCTGCTGCTTTTTTCTCAGCCAGCCAGGAGAAGTCTGTCTGCTGGTGACGGGTGCTTTTGGGAGTTACACACACCCAACAGAGCAAGCATTGTCTTGTAAGGGTGCGAAAAGTAGGCATCTGCATGGGGATCAGCAGCCTTGTGACGCTGCTAATATTTTCCACCACCTCCTCCTATTTCGCCTAAAAATTTAGAAGCAGGAAAGCCCAGCTAGGAAGGGCAAAGAGGCACAAATCACTGCCTGGCTGCTCTCCTTCACTCCGTGCAGATGAAGGCTGTGAACGCTCTCTGCCTACCTAGAGATTAGGGCAACGAACAGCCCCTAACAGCCCCTGCCCGCCCAGGTCTCACAGCACATCTCGTCCCTGTCCTTGTCACAGGAGGGCCTGGCCTGGCCCCTGCCTCTGGGGGGTTCTTCACATGCCTGGGAGAAGCACGACCAGTCAGCTCTGCTCTATTAGCAACAAAACATCAGCCAAAGAACGGGAGAATGGCTGGAGCCCTGATTTGTTTCTCTAGCACAAAAGGCAGCCCCAATACCCTCCTTCTGTTTGGCTTTTGAAAGATCTTTTAACCATCGCCTCCAGAGAGCCTTTATGTGCTGGATCAATTCATGCCCTGAGCATCACGATGTACCCGGAATGACTCTGCAGTCTGGTGTCACCCGCAATAAAACTCCTTTATTTACTCTGCTCTCTGTTACCGAACGGCTCGCACTAGCTCCTCCGAACGCTCCAGGCTAACCGGGCTGGTCCCTCGGCAGAGGTCGGGGTCTGCGGGACGTGAAGGCGGGGAGTTTTCTTCCCACTGCTGCATGCGTGACCCTGGCTGTCCCCCAGCGCTGTCCCCGCGTGCCAGCAGGCTGCTACACCCCCGGCTGCTGGCAGCGGGGCTAGGTGGAAGACGAGAGATGCCGTGCAATTAGCAAGTGGATGAAGCAGAGGGGTCGCCTCGTCGCGCTGTGTGATCCGCTGCCTTCGAGGCGTGACTCAGCTGTGAGGCGGGCGCTGCAGAAGGGGGACGAATAGCCCCGCATCACCAAAAAGAAATAAATCCCCAGCGCTTGGATCCTGGAAAGACTTATCCGCTGCACCTGCTGCTGATGCAGATCTGTGCCTTTTAGTGTGTTTTCAAGTGCTTTTTCTAGTCTCGTCTTAAATAACCCAAGAACTCACAGGTCCCCTTAGGAGAGGATTTCGCACTGTGAGAAATCTCTCAGCAAGGAACCATTTCTCGTGCTCCCACGTGACTTTTCATTTGTCTGGTTTCACCCATTTCTTCCCACTGTACTCCTCCCAGCCCGGTGAGGCTCTGGGGATTCTCCTCGCTCCTTGGTGCCCAATCCCTCACATCCCTGGGGACAGCAATTACGTTCCCCTGAGCTGCCATTCAGCTGAGTGCTAACTTTAATCTTTCCCCATAAATCAGCTTGTTCAACCTTATCTCTGTTTCTCATTTATGAGTTTTTTTCCCCTCTCTGCCATCTTTCCAGTATTATGGAGGCATCTATAAGGGAATTTAGCAGTATATTTTCAGCCTTGTGGGGGAGGACCATCATTTTCCTGAACAATGAGATGACATATAGTACATGATAGGTGTTTTCTGAGCTATATGACTCCAACATCATACTTATTTTTACATCCATTATCACCGCTGGATTCCTCTCTGCAGTACAGATTTCATACTAATTACCCCCCACCTTCAACTTTGCTCCTTAAATCGGACAGCAAGTTCTGGAATAGGTACTAAGCTGTTTTTTTGTCCTCTGCCAGTCTGAGTACTAAGGAACTATGTGAGCAGCAGGAGGAAATTATTCATTGCACGGTTGTAGTGGTTGTTTTTTGTTTTTTATTTTGTTATGCCTCTCTTCAAGGTGCCTGACACTGGCCTTGCCCAGTATCCCATCTCAATGAAGTTGAAAAACTTGGTAGTTCCTGTGATCTTAACAAAGATGATTCTTTTCACAGATAAATCCATACCTGTATTTTTTTTTTCTTGAAAATGAAGAACTGAGACTGCAAAAAGGTCCACAGGTCCCCATTCCCCTCAGCTACAGGCAGCTTCTTGAAATAGATGCTTCACCTGGAAGAGTCCACAGTACTTCCAATTTATGTTCATGCCAAACAAGGCTTGCTCCATCACTGTTGCAGGCACAAGACTTGTAGTACAGAAGACCAAAAGCTACACAAATAGCAATAGGCTTCAAGTAAGGAGCAATGAAGGACACTACTCATGTCCTAAGTCCCCACACCAGCAGGAAATTTGTTAGCTGAAAATGTCCACATGAAAGATGAATCTCCATCCTTACAGTATTTCTAAGTGTTCTTTGTTGTCTTTTGCCCAGATGACTTCAGTTGTTTCATAAATCACTGCAGCTCCACCGAAGACAAGCAAGGCACACAGCCGTGCCCTTGTTGGAGATGAGTGATGCTGAGTTGTCACTGTCAGCTCAGAGAAAAAGGAAAATACTTTTCTGATCCCCTCTTCAAAGTGGGAATTCTAAATTCATGCACTCAAATCTTTGCATAGACTTCAGAATAAGTAACTTACTCTTAACCTGGGCAGTTGTAGTCCCACTTTTTAATGCCCTTATCAAGCAAGGCACATAAACACCTTATGCAAAAGCAAAATGAAACATAAGCAGGTTCATAAAAATCGGTGAATCAGGGCCTACCCATCAAAACGGGGTTGTAAATTTGTTCCTTTACGTGGTACACGGCAATGGACTTTGTGTCCATGTGTTTATTTCTTCTCGTCTGAAATTCTACACAACACATCGTCATTTCTGCAGCAATAAAACCAAGGTGCAGTGAGCAAAGTGCTTTACATTTTACAAGTGCTTTTCACCAACTAGTTGAAAATAAGTGTGATGGAAAGCACTGCTTACAATATGAAATCCTTAGTGCATTGGCAAAAAATGCATGCCTTCCTGTGCAAATATGGACCTATGGTCTGTACACCTGTTGTGTCATGGTTTGGTTTTTCAGTGAGCTGGAAGAACATGGAGTAGAAGTCTGTGTCCTTCGGAGAGGCCCGATTTCCTTCCTTGGGAATGCAATCAGTAGCACAATGAAAATAATTCATCAGATTAAAGTACAAATAAATCCTGTCCCGACAATTGGATGTTATCATGTTCAATTTCAACTTAATTATTTTTGTATTTAATTACAGAATGGTTAATTGCTTCATTTTAATTATGTATCTCTTTTAATTAGATTGAGGCTAGAAAAACCTGATAAGGCTGCTACCACCCCACAGCCCTTCCATTTTCCTCCCCTTCCCTGTATCTCACAATGTATCCATTGCTTCCCCTTGCTTTGCCGTGAGTTTCCAGCTCCAGCTCTCTCCCACACCCCTTCATAGCTACCTGTTCTCTGCATTGCTTTGGCAAAGCCCTGCCCCACCTCCTTGCTGAGCAAGGAGATGGAGGAGCATGCACTTGTGCCCATGTGTGCACACATATCTGCGTGCCTCCCTCATTTATGAAATGGCAGCTGAGTCTCAAGCCCAAGGACGTGGCTTCATGCACCCACATCAGGTGGGCTCCTCTACCACGAGGGCCAGACGGCCACCAGGGACCCAGACACTTGTCCTCCATGAGGCAATGGGATGCACTCACCTGCACAAATGCCAAAGGGAAGAAATGTGCATAGTAGAAAGGGAAGTGCCTTTCTAGCATGCATTTCGGTGGTCTTTCTTTTCTGCTTGCCAGCAGAAAAATGTGTTCCTGAGCTTCTCACACAGCAGAAGAAAGTCCCGAAAGTGAATTAAGCCCAGAAACACCCTTGGTCTGCAACACAGCAGGAGGATTGCTAAGTGGTCTCCTTAAAATTTGATGTATGAACACCAGCAATTCATATTGACCATGCAAATTCAGGAAGAAAAAAAAAAGAATACTGGTCAAGGCTATTAAGATTCACATTTGCTAGGACATCAGAGGTAGAACCTCATCACCATTTCTGTTATTTATTTATTTCTATTTTTGCAGAACGGGTAAGGCTGGATTCCTTGCAGCACAGCTTGCACCCTCTGCTCCTGCTCTGTCTGCATCTCACTGCAGGGGCACAACATCTCTGTGACAGGAGAAACTGGGCTTTGTGTAAGCACCCCGACCAGGGAGGGAGCAGTGCCCTCTGTGAGCAGGGAGAAAACAGCCACCCAAGCTCCCTTACCTGGAGGAGCGAGGCTGAAGCCCAGCAAAGGTTAGTGCACAGGCTCCGGCAACCAGGAAAAAACCTACCAATTTGCTATACGACTAAATAAGTGAATACTTCAGCCTGCTTAGTCCCATTAAAATGCCTATAAATACGAACAAAAAGCAAAAATGCAGGAAATGTACAGGCAAACAGTATTAGCCAAACTAAATGATAAAAAACAGTTAAGTATTAATAAAGCTTTTACTTTAGGACTAATCCTATTCCCTTCAGCCATAAAGCCCTTTATAGGAGCATGCGCTTCCTCCCCCCGTTTCTCTGGCCATTGATATTAACTACATTACAAATGGTTCTTGTAGGGAAAAAATCTAAAACCTGCCTTGCTTGGGGAGCAGCAGCCGAGGCAGTAGATATCTCATCTGCCCCGATGAAAGACCCTTAAAATCGGTGGGCATGTTTAATATGATGGAAGAACCCAGCTTACCCCAACAAGGGCCCCCCTCGCCCAGCCCCTTACTTCCAAAGGAGAGCAAGAGACGCGAAGAAAGGACAGTCAGAAATGAACATGCCCACCATGATCACCTTCTCATGCATCTTTCCATCTTCTGGCGCTTACTAAGTGAGAGATTTCCTGAGTCAAAGGTTGCATTCAGCCATAACATTGATGGGGCTATTTGTTACATATTTGTTTAAACAGGTTTTCTGAATTCACTTGTGTTTTGAAGCCCACATCACCTTGTGCTAACTTTTTAAATTAATAGAGCACCTTGTTAAAAAGGTGAGGGTTTTTTTTTTATGTATTTCAATTTCATCAATATGAATTCTACATATTCAAATTTCTTCTGAGACTGTTAATTTCCAGTCTGAAGAGCCCACGGGTTCCTTCCCCAAGACCTGGAAGGGTGGCTAATTACCCCTGCACACCCTTCCCCACTGCTGGTGTATCTCCTGCACCTTCTCTCATGCCCTCCTCGTGGCACAGCCCTGGCCTGCTGTGTTTCTGCCTCGCACAGGGGCTGCTTCCTGCTCCAGCCTCTATCACTTTACGTGATTCTTTATCACTTCTGTGATTCTGTGAAACCCAGCAGCTACGACTCAGCCTGGGCTGAGATATTTCCTGGCCAAAACTATTCCAAGCTGCACTAGGCAGAAGGCCCCACCACCGCCCCCGGCCCACCTCTGGTGTTGGCCAGGGGCTGGGAGGAGACGGCGCAGCTCCTTGCTGCTGACACATCGGTGCCACAAAGCCCAGAGCCCGACAGACGTCTCACGGCTGCGAGATGTGGTCCAGCTGCTGGTGGGGATGGGAGGCCAGGACAGCCCTACGCAGCACATCCCGGGGCTGCAGCTGGAGAAGGGGGGTGGAAATGGGACGGGCGTGGTGGTGTCACGGGGGAGTTTGAGCGAAACGCTTCCTAGCCGCTGTCTCGAAGAACTGCTATCAAGTGCTTTATTTTTAATGCTTCAATTTGCTTTCCTCTTCTTGATTGTAATACCCTTCTTGAACTTTGCAAATAAAATGTGCTTTCCCTTTTGATTTTTGTCATCATCTCTCTGGCAAGGTGTCAGACTTTTAATTCCAAGCCTTCCATTTCCCCCCCCACCTCGCCTTCCTGCAGGGCGAGGAGTTAACAAAGCATTTCTCCTGGATCCTCCTGTCTCCCATAGACCAGCAGTGTGCCTGCAGCCCTGGGCAAGGTGTGTTGGGATATTTGCACTGCCTCTTCTCCTCACAGGAAGGGGAAGTTTACCAAGGTCCACTCCATTACAACCTGGATTATTCCTCCCTCCCTCCCCTTCATTAAAACTCCTCAGGCCCACACCTGACCAGGCCTCTGGTCCCCATCACGCTGTCCCCAGTATCAGCCGGTCTGAGCCCTGTGCCCACGTCTTTTGGGGTCACCAAGAAATAGGATTTGATGGAGCCACCTCACAGTGCATCAGCCAGGCAATGGCCCAGCAGCAGCAGAGCTGACCCCGTCCCCAAAGATAGCTTCTTTTGGTGCAGGGAGATGACACTTCACTGTCGGGAGTGTGCAGATGTCTGTGAGGGCAGTTAATTGAACCAATGTCATTGGAAATGACTTAGGTAATGACAGATCATGTCAGCTCACGCTGCTGCTTCAGTTACTAGAATAAATGGGAGGAGAAAAGAACAGAAATAGAAACAAATGGAAGAGAAATTTCTACCAGATGTCAGGGAGGGAGAGGGTTTTATTTTTCTCTCTCCACCTTCCTTCACCCAGAGCATAAGCAGCCCATGCCACCAGAAGGGCCCTGACTGGACACGTGGCATCACTGCAAGTGCCCTGCTCAGGTCCAGGTATGGCGTGTTAAGCACCCCTGTTCCCTCCTCTTCATCCCATACCTGGCTAGGACTTGAGATGAAAACTGCATGGGCTGCCTCAGTGATAGGGCAGCACCGAGCAAGCAGCCTTGGTACACCAGTAAGATACTCACATTGCATATGGAAAATGAGTTGAAATGCGAGTGGTTGCTGTGCTGGAACTGTTGGCTAAACTTCCATTGATTTCTGAGGGATCGGGGTTTCACCCCGGGGATTTTGCATTCCCTTGGCTGATGCTCCTTCACGAGGGGGTGTGCTTTCACCTGCCGCAGCCACTCCATGGGAAGCCTGGGTTCTGTGTTCTTGTACATCCATATGAAATATTAAAATCTGACCTGGTGAAAGATAGCACAGAAGCACAAACCACAGAGGGCCCTGACTGTCTCGCTCTCACTCGTTGGCTGTCCTTTTCCTGGCAGCCAAGCCAAAGGAGAGGCAGGCTTGGTGAGAGCAAGGCACTGAGACGGAAACCAGGACATGCATGGGGACAAGGGAGAAGCCAGCTCTGCCCTGGGGTGGCTTTGCTGTGCACGGCAGAGGACAAGCCAGCCATTTAGCCCCAGCTCAGGTAGCACAGGGGATCCTGCCCACCGCTGGGACAGAACATGAGAGCGTCGAGAGCATCTGGCTGAAGGGCCTGTGTGCTCTCAGTGGTGCTGAGGGTTAGCCTATTTCTGGCTCGTTCCGTGATAATGCAGCTTGTGTTTTGGATGCTAGCTTGCACTTAAGCCTTTTAATCACTTGTTCATTAAGAAAAGATTTTCAGGACACCTTGCTGAGAGGCAGCATCTCATATACCTCTGAGGAGAAAAAAAACAGCCACTTAGTCAAACACTCAAAACACTCAGATCCTAATGATAGAATAGTAATGAGGGTGAAGTGTATTATCAGCTTAATGATAAACTAAGAGATTTGGCACCCATAACATGGGCTCACTCTCTAACTCCCATAGCTGGTTCAGGGAGGCTAAGTGGGATGCAACTGATAGGGGCTGCAAGCTGTATTTCCTGTTGGGACCTGGAGCAACCAAATTGCATTATAAAATGATTTAGTGAGGCGTTGAAGAAGAGATGCAAAGTGGTGAGAAAAAAAAATCTAGACCTTTCTTGTGGTGACTCATGACATAAAAGCATCAGAAATCAAATTTACAGAGGCAAAAATCCTTATGAGATGCCTATTACTTCCTGTTTACTTCTGTGCAGATCCATCTTGGTGGTGAAATCAACCGTTCTTAACTTACGGGGTGGAAGAACCAGTGATTTTGGGCAGGCATGCAAACAAAGCCAATGACCAACCCCACGTTGTCTTCAGGTATCCAGGCCTCAGCTCACACCCAGGGCTGAAACCCTGCAGCTGCTGTTGCCTGCAGTCGGGGAGGGGAAAGCCCCATCTCCTAAATGTGATGGCTGAGGTACCTGCCCCCCAAAAAGGGAGTGGACACTGTGGAAAGCCCCTGTCTCCTGACTGGGAGTTGAGCACCCAATTCCCATTTAATATTACTGGGACATGAGTATGAAAATGTGAGCTGTAGTGTTTATGGGTGAGAGAGGCCAGAAAGCAACGACTGGGATGGGCTGCATGGGGACCAGGAACATTTCCCAGCCCCGCAACATTATGCTCCCTGGTCCAAGCCTCTGTGGTGCACAGGAGTGTGCAAGGGGTGAGGGAGGAGAGATGAGAAAAGTGCCACAAACTGGGGCTTGGTCCTCACACTGCCCTGGGCCAAGGAGTGAGGGTGGTGCAAGGAGGGCGAGAAACCCCTTCTCTGCAGCACAAGAGTAGGGATGGGAGACGAACCCAGTCTGGGTTTGCCACGGAACAGACTACTTGTCCTAACCAAAAAGGAAAGTGCTATGTGAAACATGTAAAATAATATTCCAAAATTAACAGTAAAATCACATCTTGAAAGCTTTATTTCAAGGAGTAATTACAAAAATCCCAGAAAGTATAACAAAGCCAATAAAAGCCCTGCACCCTCTGCAGGCAGAGCACATCGTGGGGTGAAGACACTGAACCAAGGGCTCCCATCTGCCCTGAGGAACTTCTTGCCATTGCCCAGTGCCACCAATCCAACGCTGGTAGCAAGCTCTGATTGCAACAGATACACTGTTTTATTCTTTTTTTTCTGCTAAACGGTTGCATGTTGAACTTGTCAGTATTTCCCTGCTCTTCTCCTGGATCATCACTACAGGGTGGCCAAGGTGCAAGGTATGAGAATGCCAGTCTCACATTTACCTCAGGCTCTGCTCCAGCCGTGGGGAGACAGGGAGAGACACCTGTGACATCACTCCTCCATGAATATTGCATTTGCCAAGAACTGATGCAGTTTTACACACTTACGTACACAAACCTATTGATCTGCCATGCATAAAGTGCAACCTAATGCAACGCCGTGACAGATGCTGCCCACCGAGGCGATCTACCATTGCGTTAACAGATTCCTTTCCCGGCAGGGTGAATAATTACTAACCCACACAGACAGTGGCCTTTTAGCATGGTTTACCTTAAAGAGTGCTTCTCAGCTAGGCCAGAATGCAAAGAAAAAAAAAAATGCATCTGTAGTGAAGGTCCAGGGAGCCTGCAGACAGCTAGCAGCAAGGTCTGGGAGTTAAAATTTCCATTTCCTCTTATATGGGACTAATTTTTTTTTTATTTTTTATTTTTCATCTAGGAAGCCTGGCCCATAGATTGCTGGGCCATTCAGACAGACCATGTCCTTTAAAGACAAACCAAGGCACATGTTGCATCTCCATCCACGCAGCGTTAAGAGTGCATGGGTGGCTGTTGAGGACTGAGGGGAGTAGTCAGAAGTGGGTAGACTCGGACCAAATGCTTCTTAAAATACAGATGAAACTGAAACGGGTTCCCAGCATCGGTATGAAATTCTTCACATAGCTCTAAGATGCTGAGATCGATGCATTTTTCCCAGAGAGGGTGTTTCAATTTTGCTTGAACTGTATGGTTTCAGGGCCAAAACAGACCTCGTGATGTTTCCCTGGATGGGGGAAAAGCACTTTTTGGTCAACCCCAGCTTGCTGCACCTACGGGCACTCTGGGCAGCTTTGGAGGAGGTGGTTTAAAGATGACCGTGACTCAGGATCCCTGATTGCCAGTCCCAAAGGAGCAGGCACTGTGACACGGAGCCAGGGGCACAGCCATTGCCCTTGCCAGGAGATGCCCTTTGTGGTACCTGTGCTACTGGGACATCGCTGGCGGCAGGGGCCGAGCACATTGGTGGCTGTCACGCTGATACTTGTCTCCCAAGACATCTTCCCAAAAACTTTACTGATGCCTTACAGCGCTCTGTCATCTCTCCTCTCCGTGATCTGCATCTTGCAAAACTCCATCCCGCTGCAGAGGGCTGACGTGTATGCACACACTGCCCCGTAAAGAAGCGTGCTTTCCTCCGGTCCTTTCCCAGGTGCCAGGAAAATCTGGCCAAACCAAATCTGTCAGATAAATACAATGCTATTGTTGTTATTAAATACAGTAGACTATTCTTTCATTCACCGTATATAAAAAGGGACCAGCTTTCACTAGGGTTTATTTTTCCCCTGCAAACTCTTGCACTTCTAAATCCAGACCTCTCAAAATCAGTTCTATCTATGACGTAAATTCCTTTAATAAGAAGAGTTAAAAATGCTTCCCGACATGACAGACTGTGGACTAAGGTGCATGTATCTCAAGCAGCCTCAGACTGCCCAGCCACGAGAGCAGTGTCCAGCCTCGAGGTCTGCCTCTTCTGAGATCACAGGACGTGGAAAAGCCGCAGTTCAGGCTTGCTTCATGATTGATCTGTTGCTGCTCGGTGCTTTTACAGATAAAGCAGTGGAGCAATAATTAATGAGAAAATACCAGGACGATGCCACCTGGAGCAAAATCGCATCCACACGGAAGTCAGTGGGGATTTTGTGTCCTGCATGGCAAGAGTTCACCTGACAGCAGGGAAACAGCAGAAAATACGCAGATGAGGCAGCAGGTAATTATTCTAGTGTTTTTCCCTGTGACTTGTGGCCCAGGGACTCCTCTCCCAGCTTTCTCTTTGCACCCACCTTCCCCTGCTGCTGCTGCTGGAGGCACGCTGCACTTACGGACAGACCCATGAGATGAGGCCTCGCTGCGGGAAGCTGCAGCCCAGCCGAGAGCTTGTTTACAAAGCAGATCACAATGCAACACCACCTCAAACACCAGGCAGGTTTCACCTTCAGAGGCTGTTTTTTCATTTCTGGTCACCAGACGTAAGATAACAGGGGAAGATGGGGAGGAAGGACCGCAAGGTAGACGAGCCTGGCACCAGGCACTGTGTGGTCTGAGCCTTGGTGGACCAGCAGATACCCACAGAGAATTTGTTCCCCCATCTGCTCCTCTGTAGATCACTTTAAAAATTAACTTACTGTATTAAAAAGAAAATGTGATTGTTACAGTTAAGTGGCTACAGTGCTAGAGATAGTTTGTCCCCCTCCCTTTCAAATTATATCAAAAATACGCGATTAGTAATACATTTACTTAGCCAGGAACTAGTGAGAATAAGTCAAGGTTTTGTTATAAATACATTTTATTTTGTGTCATAAACAGGTGTTTTTTTCCACACATATAATATTGCAGAAGTGATAATTCCTCTCTACAGCACATTTCACACTCCCCTAGTTTCAGACAGATTAGTACAAATGACATTTTGTGCTCAACTCATCTGATTTTAGAAAGCACTCGTCTGTTAAGTCATGCTACGTTCAGATAATTATTCTACAAAAATACTCTTAAACTAATTGTATGAGTCGAGCAAAAATACAGTTACATCAGCTGGAAACCCTCTCCATGTCCAGCAGAAAACATAGAGCCAGGGTCCTTTCACCAGTGAAGAGAGTGGACATTTGACAAGGTCAATATTTATGTACAGTTCACATGTAAAAGTAAAATCACTAAAATCACTAAAAAGGTAATATAAATAAAAATAGATATTAATGTTTCAAAACGCTCAGAGGAGACATATAAATCCATTAATTTTTCAGCAAGACTGAGTCTATCGGAGCCCAGCTCTTTCTTTCTAATAAATTCGGTTGTCAGACTCTGAGTCATTTACTGTAGATGCTGACAGTGCTCTATCAGTATCCACGTTAGACTCTGCTTTTGCTAGGATTTTCTTTCTTTGTCTTTAAAATGATCATGTGATAAAGCCTGCTGCTTGAGCAATGGGTCTTGCACCAATCAAACCACTTAGTTTATCAAATTTTTCCATGGCTAAAAATAATAAATGGCTATGGGTAATACTTTGCTGTCTTCAGAGTGACCAAGGATCAGTTCTCTTATGAGAAAAACGGTGCCTGAAATTAGATGTGAGCTCTGCTTTGTTACACTCCAGAGCACAAAGCAGCGTAGTGGTGCTCAGGAGAGCTGTTTTCTGAAACAGTCTCCTCGTAAGTATTACATAGGTGTCCTGGGCAATGAGAAATGTAGAAACTTCCTTGTGAAGTTATCAGCAAAGATGACCTTTGAATGCCAGACGGATATGTGCTACATGAAGGTCTCCAATACTGCTTGTCTTCGCTGGTTTTGTATTAAACCTTTCTCTTAAAGCTTCTTTGCAACACGTCCCAGCAGTTGTGAGTTTCTAGTGTCTCTGATGTTCAGTCCAGATGGTATCACTTAGATATTGGTGGAGGAGTCATGAGAACTCTGGACATTTGGTATTGAGCCTTGCCCTTTGTTGGGTTTGCATCCTACAATGCAGAGTGGTTTTCACAAGTTCAAGAGATGACCAGCAGCCGGAATGAGCTTTTTGTCCTCCAGCCTGTAAATAGACAGGGGCTTGTGACCATTCTTTTTTTTTTTTTTTCTTTTTTTTCATGATTGTACCTCTGTGCTGTTTCATGGGCTGCTATACTTCACGTGATGACATGTCTTAAATCTGGCGATGGTTAAGCTGGTGCAGAACTTGGTGATATTTCCTTTGCTGTAAGCATGTTCATGCTACAGAGAGCTGCACCAGGTTCCTGTTGGCTTCTGGGTGGCTTCTGTGGTAAGAAACTTAACTTCAGAGACACCTTGGCACTGATCCAGCTTGGGGAACATCTGAGGGTTCAGCCAGGGAAGATATTTGGCCTGCAGTCTTCATCCTACCCATTACAGAAGCAAAGGAGCACTTCCAGTGGTAGTTCTATAGGTCTAGGACTTGGTCCTCTCCTCAGCCTGTCGTAATTCAAAGGGGTTAACACCAGGGTGGGACAAGCTTTGAGCCCAACTTTACAGGATTTTCCTATGATTGACCCACTCTCACACTCTAATGGTACTTTGGAAAACACAACTTAAGCCTGGTCCCCTTAGCACCTGCCCTTCTTTCAATGGCCAAATCCCAAAGTGGCCAACAGCCCCCAGTGTGAGTTGACACAGTGCAGACCATCTTATCCTTCCTGTTCTTCCTCACCAAGATTTTTCTTAGACTTTTTGGTGTAGCGTGGTCACGGTGTTGCATGTTATAGCCCCTTTGTTGCTTGCCCTCCCACGCCGACGCAGGGCTCCAGCTCATGGCCTCCTCACCAGACGGTCATGCTTCTTTTTGCCACAGAGCCCCTGATTTCTGCAGGGAGTACTTACGCAGGTGAAAATATAAATAGTCAAAAACTTACTCCAAAGGGTAACAGAAGAGAAAAACAAAAAGAGTTTCAGGGAAGCATTTTCAGCAAGTCCCAGTGGATTGCTTCACTGCATGCAACTAATCTGTGGGGCTTCGTGCCAGAGGGTAGAGTCAAGCAGCACTGGGTTTCATGCGAGCCCAGAAAAGGTTAGAGCTGCATTTTAAATGCCAGCAGTATGGAGAACAGCAACAGCTTCTCTTTCATCCCCAGCTAACCTGCTCTGCGGAGGGACACCCTGCTGCTGCAGGGCCTGCCTCTCGGTGGGCAGAGGTGGGCCCACGAGGAGACATCCCTGGTGGGAGGGGAGCGAGGCTTTGCCCTGTGGCCTAGGTGAAGTACTGCCTAATTTCGCCCAGTGCCTCATGCTGAGGTGTTTTCTAGATGTATATAATGTATTTGAAACACAAACTGCAGGCTTTCTTTTATGGATATATAAGTAATTAGCATTCCTCTTCTGCTTCTGATCGCGTGTAGAGAATAACTCTAATAAAGCTATGTAAAATAAAGATGGGAGGCATAAAAATCCCCGTGAATTTTTAATCTGAGAAATAAAGAGCATACTGTTAATACAGTGCAATTGTTGCATTAAATATTTAAAATATACCTTCTATATTAAATTTGTATTTTAAAAAATATCTTTCTGTTTATAAACTTTTAATACGTTTAATGAACATTGCGTTCAGCCAGCTGAAACTTCCTCGATAACAAGAGCTGTCTTTACATGTTCATCCTCTTGATCAAACACTTCCATTTTATATCAAGATACATTTGTACTTTTTCATTACAATTTATACGTTTTCTACTTAGAGATAATGCAATTACAAACGTTTCTTGTAAATCTTACTCCCCTCACGTACCATTTCATTTAAATATCATTCTACTATTTATAATTGCTTCATTTTAATAAGAAAAGATGCTCACAACCAATTATTTAATCGAATGCTGCTTTTCCACACACTATTCACTTATTTCAAAATAATTTGTATTTTGTGTATGCTGAGCAGATATTGGAAAAAATATCGTTATTTTGTCAGATTGTGTTTCTGCAACATGCCACCGTTTCGGATGAAAGCTGATATGAGAGTGGAAATCTACAGCCTCCCCAGCCCTACCAGGTCTCTAGCCTCCTTTACTGGATGGAATAAATACGTCAGTGGAGACAAACCATCAATGGGGTTAAGTCAGCAATTATTTTACACCCCTGAATACTGAGCAGAAAATACGTTAATGTGGTAGGGGACTTTACACCTGCCTCATTTTTTCATGTTCTCAGAACAGTCCACAACAAACCCTTGCTGGGAAGGAAAAGAAACCCTTGCTCACCCCCACCAAATCTCAGTAAAAATATCCATACGGTGCTCACTTTTATTCTTTTCCCCTTATTTTATTTTATTTTTTATTATATTGTATAAAAGTCCAGGCTATGAGGTGAACAAAAGGAGCTGGATAATTAACTAAAATTGCCCACAGGCAAAGAGTATCTTCATGTAATAATCTTGCACACAGTTTTGACCCTTTTTCTTATGGTGGGTTTTAGTTTTTGCCCCTTTTCCACACCACTGAGCTACATATGAAACTACTTACAAGAGGCCATCTGGCACTGGCTGGTAGAAGAAGCAGAGTTGGTGTCTTGGTGCTCTTCAAAAACACAAATGTCAAAACAACATGCCAGATTTTCATCAGGTAGAAAATACTGATGTTGACGTAATCATATCATCTTAGATAAATAGGATGCACTCAGACCTTATTTCTACAGTTGCCAAAACAACTGGTTAAGTGTGTTATGTAAGATCTCCTAAACAAGCACCTAATTTTGAATGGTCTTCTGAGCAATTGTTACCAGTTCCTATGGGTATGTGGGTTATGAAACATCCTTAATTATCTCATTACAATACTATTTTTTTTTTCTCCTTGACCCATCCCTCATTAATTGCTCCTCAAGATCCTGCTCCTCCTCATCTTCAATGCACGCCTGTCTCATTTACTGCACTCTGTTCACACCCTGCTCTGCACACAGCATTATTCACGCCTTCCTGGGCTTTGCTGCAGCGTGTGGTATCAGTGTTTCACGAACGTTTAACTAACTCCCAGGGTGCTGCCGGTGAGACGAATTATCAGTGGAGATGGTTACGCACAGAAAACTGAGACACACACACAGTGTACAGTCAAAACTACCCACTAATTCAGGGTGGAAGATTTGAAATACCTAAGGCTTATCATTTCATAGTATATCATATTTTCTACAGCACTTCAACTCAGAAAATAGCTTATATTGATTTCAGATGCGACTATGCATGCTAAATACTCCCGCAAGCCCAATCACAAGATTTCAAGCTGGGTACTGCAACATGCAAATGGTCACCTCTGAAAGGCTTTGTTCCTGTGGCTTTCCACCATCACAAAGGGATTTTGTAACAGAACAAAACAAAAAAAAATGCTAGGGTTCGATCTCCAGAGGGGATTCGATAGCACCATTGAAGAGGATTGAAGAGGTTTTCTCTGCCCATAGCACCATGTCCCATGCTACACAGCTCTCATGCTACACAGAAACAAACCCAGGCTGTGCACTCAATGCCAACACGTTGCTTTTAACAACATTTCAGAGAATACAGTCTGGCCATAACAAGCTGTAGATGCAAAGCAGGGTGAAATGAGAACTGCCTGGACTGCCTCAATTCCGGTAGTTTTTAATGTCTGGGATATTTCCTTTATCAGCCTTAGGATGGTAGCTTTTAATGCAGTCTTCCACATTCTTTTTCTAAGAAAGATGATAGAAAATTACTCTCATCATTTAGCATCAGATAGCATCCATGTGGTCCATTCGGGTTGGCTGTAACTTCTGTATTCACAGCATAAACCCGCGATGCTGGAGCCAACCAAGTAACTGGTAAAAGTGTTAAGCTTTTGTGGACCAGAAGTAGAAAAGGATAAGACAGGTGAGGTTCATAGATAACCAACACATAGCTGGGGAACAGAAGAAGTCACGGATTTGGGAGTCCATTGCAGGCTGCGGATGCCTGCCCATCTCCCTTGAGGCCAGCAGTGAGGGGAAAGCTGCTGGGAGCACTGGAGAGAGATGCTGCTTACTCTTTACCCCACTTATGCAGTCATTACAGGAAGGTGTCATGTGAAATCAGTGAGCAGTAAACGTCCAGCATAGAAAACTTGAATGCAAATAGTTAACTCTTTCCGAAGTTCTTAGAAACAGAAAGGAGCATTTTACCACAGAAAATAGCAAGCCTTTTTAGTAAAAGGCAATCCCCCCAAAGTCATCTGTAATTAGAATAAACTCTGTAGTTCTAAAGAGTCATTTGAAATAATAACATTTTCCAAGTAATTTTAATTAATTAAATAATGAGCCACAAGCCGGAATCTAGAAAGATCAATCACGTAGCTGTTAATGACTTGATATGCAACCCTGGAGCTGCCAACAGGTGAGTGTGCCCTGCTCTGCAGCGGGAGGCCAACACCTTCCAGGAGCACTGCCTGAAAGTGATAATTGACACCCTTTTGATCTCGTATTTCAGCTTTTGCTTTTCTTTTTACAAGTGGCTCTCTGACTGACAGTGTTAAGTTGGATTTCCTGTAGGTTTGTGTCTCTGGGCTGAGACGTCTAGCTGATGTGAAACAAGGCGTGGACAGATGCTGGCTTCATCGGCAGGATCCCTCTTCCCTTCCTAGCCACACCTTTTCACGAAAACTTGTAGAACCTGTCAACAAGTCCTTCGGCAAATTTTGTTGGAAAAAAGGTTTAAAATATAGCAGGGAGGGCAAACGGACATGATATGGTCATACAGAATTTTATTAAGGAAATGGAGCTGGGAAAGCATGTGTGCACATAACTTCTTCATAGAGCAGGGCAGGTCTGCGGAAAGTGCTTGTGGGCAGAGCACAGCTGAAACAGCTGGACTTACGCCAGCTACAAGAGCTGAAGATTGTGTCCATATTATGTATTCTAGCCTTTCATCAACGTGGTGCGGTGAGAGTCCGAATGGCTTGCTTTTCTTAACACTTGAAGTAGATTTCTAGGACATAATTGCTGTAGCTACTCCATGTATTTATTATCTTTGCACAATAGCTGGTTCCAAGGCTTAATAGAACGGGGTATCATTTCTTCCACAATACTGATGTCTTGTTAAATTATTCACATTATTTATTTGACAGATACTAATAACCGTTATTTGGTATTCAAGAGAAAGATAAAAATGACTATTTGTTACATTCTTCCATTATCTAATATTCATAAAACGTATGTGATGTAAAATGTCTCTCTGATGGATGGCCATCTAGGGTGTGTTTACATGTTTTGCTTTATTAACAGAGAAAACAGCTACTGAAACTTATTTACAAGTGTCCCCAGGTACCCAGAAACTTCATTTCTAATCACTCAGCCTCTCTCTTCCAGGTGTAGAAAATGTCCCGCTTTGGAGCAGGTCCCTCTCCCGCACTCCTTGGCCGTGTGCTGTGTGTCTGCCAGCCTGCTCTCACCTCCATTAAAACAAAAAAAACGTGGGCAACGGCTTCATGCTGTGACCCTCTGCATGGAGCCAAGGTCCCTCAGGGGGTCTCACTTAGCCCGGCGGTAAATTGATGCTGACATTTGTCTTCAGAGATGAAAACCTATTGCATTAATGTTTGCTATGTGTCCCACCAACACCGATACCACACTAGGAAAAAGTACCATTCATAGACTCAATTCATATGACAGAATGGGCTACAGGCAGGATTTGTTTTCCCATTGTTGGTTCCCATTGAGGCAAGGGGAATTTACATTTGTTAATAGACATTAGTCATGTAAATCTGCATTTAGTTCATCAATGGGAAAAAGGACTCCAAAAATTGTTAAATCTGATTTTCCACAAGATTAGAAACAAGCCATACTTAATCATGTGCTGCTATCACTACTCCTTTTTTTTGTTTTTAAGACTGTTATTCTGATTATTCAGATATAATCACCCAAATATATTCAGTTATGCAGAACAATGAAGGAAAATCAAGTGTCCTTGATTCCATGACATGCTCCTATGGAAATAACTGATTGAACTTTTGAAAGCAATGTATTTTCTCATCTTCCATCTTAATCATCACATTATATATCAATACTGTTCGAATGCAAAAACAGAAGTTTAGTTATAAATGCACATCCAGCTTCCCTGTTTGATTTCATCTTTTTAAAACCTGCAAACAAGTTATCAGCTGATTCTACTACCTCAAACAACAGGCTTTTACCCTAATTAGCAAACAGGAGCAAACACCAACAAAGAAGAACGGTTCCAAGTTTCCCGGGTGGTATATCCCATTCAGGGCATAGCAGCCGGGCTTTCAGCTCAAAAATTGGAATGCTTCAGGTAAAAATGAGCAAACCAGAGAAGCTAGGTTGGTCAGAGATGGCTGGGAACTGTCAGCAACATAAGGAGACTTCTGCATGGTGAGCATAAAGCTGGTTCAGAAAGTTGTATTTAAATAGTAGCTGTCAAAATCTCAAAAGTTGCTGTCAAAGGTAGAGGGACGTATAGGATGAGACTAGAATTCAAAATGGTCTTGGTAACCCTGTGATCCTTCCTCCAGCAGGAGGTGCAATCCAACAAATACAAGAACACAGTAGGAATAATACACCAGAAAGTGTGGTCTGTGTTAAAGCTAAGACACTTTGTCAGAGATGATGATGATGAAGTTTTCTGATTCTGCAGCCCCACCTGCCCCAGTAGAAGACCCAAGAGATGATGATGTTTGACCTAAAATTCGGAGCCCTGGGTGGGGCACATAGGAGCCACAGGGCAGGGACTCACCTCTCCTCCAGGCCCTGCAGAACTTGGTTCAGCTGACGCGTGAGGGTGAGAACAAAACTGAGTGCGTGCTGTGCTTTACTAAACACTGTGCAGAGCATTTGGTGAAAGACCTGTCATCAGCTTTTGGAAGAGCCAAATGAACCGCGTTGAGAGGGTTATGTCCATCTACAGCCTTACCCACTCCCCTGAAGGTCTCTGGTAGATCTGCAAAGCAGCACATCCCTCCTGTTTCAATCCAAACTTTACGCCTGGACTTTGTTTCATTGTACCATCTGACAATCTGCTTGGTATGGAAAGCAGACATACAAGATTGTGGCTTCCCAGAGCCCTCCTTTAAAGAGCTGGTGTGCTGTTTACCACCTCCATTTCCTGTTGTATGACTGATTGGTGGCACAGGTTACATATCGCACTTGGTTGTCCAGCAGTCTGGGAACAGACTCTCCTCAGGAGCCTGGGGTGAACCCCAGCTGGCCCCAGTGTTCTGCTGCAGTTCATTTCATCAGCTTGCTCTAAAACCTCCTCCACTGACAGTTCACTCTGAGGCAGCTTCTCGCTCGACCCCGGTAACAAAATGTTCTGGCATGGGAAGCTTCCCGAAGCTCCTCTCTAGCACAGAGGGCTCATTTGCCTTTGCTGTTCTGGTCCTGTCATCCCTAAGTGCTTCCATTAGGCCGCGGTCATCTGTTGGCCCTACGTGCCCTCTGGCAAGCGGCCTCTGCCCAATGTAGTTGAGAAAGGCTCTATTATTGGTTTTTATGCCTTTTAGTAAATTATTCCTCAAAATCTGTTTTGGCTTCTTTTACTATGGCTATGCATCTGACTGCAGTGCTCATACTCTTTCCAATTTTCCAAGCTTGAACACAACCTTTGGACACTTTTTTGACAGCCTTCTTCACCCAGCTTCTTACTCTGAGCCTGTTTTACTTTGTTTCTAAAATATTTCCTGATAGCTGCTAATACCTCTACTGTGACCCTGTAGCAGCATGTCTTAACCTCCACGCCACCTGCAAGCATTTTACCCTCTTGGCTGTTGCTTTTCATTTCCTTTTAAGAAGGAAAGAAACTGTGTGAACTGTGAATACCAGTTTCTCTCAAGCACCCAGATGCTTTACGGGCTCTGTTGTTCTCGTACCTGGTTGACATCTCCACCAGGGCTGAAAATCGACCTACCTTCTTTACCTACCCTACCTTAGTCCACTTGGTAGGGACTTTGGAGCATGAGGAGCCTTCTCCTTTTCCAGAGTTGGGGACTGGGATACTTCTTGCCCCCTTCTCCTCCATTGCCTCAGCTGTAGCAAGTGAAGTGACCAAGGCTGCCCTAAAGCACTGTCCTGAGCCCTTCTCCACGACTCCCACAGTACCATGCCCAACGAACGAATGAACTGGCAAATAGCACTGCCTATGGAAAACTGCCTGCTCTGTTACAAAGGAAATGGTCAAGCCAAGCAATTATCTCTTCACCGCCTTTGTTTTGCCTCCTGTAGATCCTTCTTTTAAGATGTCCACTCACTAAATGTTAATCTTTAAAATGTGATGGCTCGTCTCTTAATATGCACTTGACTGGACTCATCCCTGCACACAGAAGTCTTCAGTGGCTTCCTGTACATTTCACAGTCCAGCACAAAATCTGCTTCCCACTCTTAATGACTTTGTGATTTATTGACCTGTCTGTCTTTCCTCACTTCAGCTCTGTAAGCGTTATTTATTCCGTTTGTATACCAGCTCAGGGAAATAAGCAGCACACGTCTCTTTTACAAACAATAAATGTATGATGGTGATAGAGCAGCAAAACCATCATTAAGAAAAGTCCCTCCTTCAAGGTACTCATGCTCGCTACCTTTTCTGCAGCTTGCATAACCAGGCCCGCTAAACTCTGAGTAATTATCCCTGCTTGGGATTTCTCCCTGATGCCATTATCCCTAATGGCACTAGCAAAGATTTTGCTTCAAGTGCGGCTTTCATTGATTGTGTAATCACCAACACGTTCACACAAATCACCTCCTGTATGTTGGAAGAGATATCTTGGGTTTAACTAATGGAATTTGAAAAGCTTTCAGTACAGAAATTTTCAAAAACTTATTCCCTCATTATCTCTTCAGTGGTTTTCCACAAAATGAAGTATTCCTCTTTTCCTGAAAAGTACTGTTCCAGCTGTGATCCCAAGCCACACTCCAGTTATTTCGCTGAGACCCAGAGACCTAAACTGGCTCTGACTCCACCAGCCTTGCAGTGTCCCTCTAGACTCCCAGGAGACCGTGGTTTTTTAAAGAGAGCCTTCCCTGGGTGACACGAACATGGTGCGATGTTCTCGGTATCCAACCCTGCTCTGGTTATTCATGCACTTTCTGTACACCGGCTATTCTCATGTGCAGGAAAAAGGGAATAATGAAAAAGCTTACATTTACCAATGCCCACGCAGCAAAGCCTGGCTTTCACAGTATAATGGACACTAAAAAGAACTGGCCAAGATTAAGGAAGTCACCGAGCTGTCCTCACATCAAAGACTGGATGTGCCAGCCCCAAGATCTGAGGAGGAGGGATCAGTATCACAGGAAAGATGTGGTGACCATGGGGAGAAGCAGAGCAACATAAACTCCAGTGCGATCAGATGGGTGATGGGGCTGAGGCATCCTCCAGGTAAGTGTGAGGAGGCTGAGCAGAGGGCCCCCCCTTGAAGCTTGCATTTTCATATCCTGGCTTCAGGGGGTCAAAACTCGAGCAGAAGATGTGCACAGGGCAGTCCAGGTGGCTTGGACTGGAGTCTCTTTAGCTAAACTGCAACACAGCTAGAAGCAGCAAACACTGGTCGCACCTAGAAAATAGAGGTCTGCAGCCTGGAAAGGGTCCTTCAGAGAAATCCAAAGATCCCAATGGTTAAGGAAGAAAGGGCTGTAAAAACAAAACAAAACAAAACAAAACAAAACAAAACTGTTACTAAGCTCGTCTGTATGCAGCACCAATGGAACCAAATGGGGAATATAGAGAGTACTTTCTGACATCCGTGTTACCAGAAGTATTTTGAAAAATCAGCAAGTATATGAAGGAAGGAGCCACAAAACAATACAGCAAACAGAGAGCTGCTCTCTGATGGAAGGCTGGGAGTTCAATCTGTTTAGCTCATCAGAAAGAGAACTGTGGGATGATTTGATAGACAGCAGATAAGCACTCTAAGGGAGGAAAAATGTTGGGTATTAAAGAGCTCTTTTAACCTCGTGGAGGAAAGGGACAGCAAGTATCACAGACTGGATGGTGAGTTCAGACCCGTTCAAATGGGAAACGTGGCACACATTTTTAGCACAGGGCTTGGCGGGCACAGGGAGCAAACTGCCGCAGAAAGTTGTGGATTTCCTCCTCCATAATTATCCCGATGAATTATTAAAGTCTTTCTGAAAGATATGCTGCAGGGTAACATGAACATCCTGTGCTTCGTACCGAGATAAGTGTGTTACACAGAGGGGCAGGGGAAGCAAGGGGAGACGGGAGCAGCTTTCTGGCCTTAGACACAGCCACCAAGACAAATGCCTCTCACGCTGTCATCCTGGCTGCCCCCTCGCAGGAAGGAGGCAGATATTTCCAGACAGCAAGCCGGAGCTGGGGGCCTGTTTCTCTCCTAGAGAGGGGGCTCTGAGGACCCTGCTCCTGGACTGACTTCCCTGCTTCAAGACCTTTGACAGCAATGCAGAAGACAGCCATGGGATTTCAGCCTTTCACCACTTTTTAAAGAGAGGGCAGTGAAAAGCATTTGGCTTGTCTGTAACAGAGAAGACTTCTTTTTGTTTAGGTTTTGGATATTTACACGAATGATTCTTCAATTAGCCTCTACTCCTAACATGCATCTATCAGCTGTGACTGCTAAAATTATTACCTTGTTGGTTTTGTTTCCTTTTTTTTTTTTTTTTTCCTTTTAATTTTTCTGCCTTGTATCCCCGGCTCTGTAAAACTAGCACTGTTTTGTGGGACTTTTACTCGGTTACCCTTTTAAACTCTACTAACCACGAAACCATGTCAAAACGGGTGTCTGCAGGCTGCCCGCTGCTGCTGGATGCACTCGGCAGACACTAGCTGGCAGCACCATGTCTGCTGCACACACGAGCCCATGAAGTTATTCATACCCAAGTGCATTTTTGCTGTTTAGTCGAAATCCTATCTTCTTTACCCTTACAAGGTTTTTCTTGGCTCGGGATGCAGTTGTTTTTGTCGTTTTCTCGCCAGGCACAACACAAAGGCTTTATTGACTATTCTAGCTTGAGTAAAGGAAGATACCAAGAAGAATTTTGCTTATCTGGTAGGCTCCAGCACATGAAAGACTTACATTGAAACCATTTTCAGCACAGTGGGAGCCAGGGCTGCTGAGAGCCTGGGTTAGTGTTATTAATTTTTAATTCTTTATTATTGCACCTAATACACTTCAGCCATTTACAAAAACAGTTCTTAGTACATGTATTTTCCATCCTTTTACTTCCAACTTTGGGCACTTAGTGTCCATAAGCCCAGGTTCAGCTCTAGCAGGGCAAAGATACCTGAAGAGGCCTGCAATCCTCTGATGTGGGAACCACCTCCGGGAACAGAGTTTTCTCCTTCCATAAAGGGTGAGAAAGCTGAGGCTCTTCCTCACCACGCTGAGCAGGAAACTAGCAAAAGGTGTACCAGAGATGGGGAGCAAGGAGCAAATGTCCAGAGGATGCTCTCTGGGCTGAAGAACTCTGGAGAAGGCACCTCTCCTGCGTGGGGAAGGATCCAGGGCATTCACTTCCAGCTGGGCTGGTGAGGATGCACCCGAGTTGTGCAAGTCCCCCAACTTCTGCGCAAGGACGGGTGCGGCTGCTTCCCCACTGAAAAGGGAAGCTCAGCGTATGGTAGACAGGGCACTGTGGGCCATATCTGGATCATTGCTCCTCATTTTTTACCGGGATGTAGCTACAGTGAAAATACTGTAACTCAGAGTTGGAAGTCAGTGGCATTGACTTTGAACGCGAGAGCAGATGCAACAGGCCAGAGCAAGGCCCACGTTGCTGATGGTGGATGCTGAAGGAAGGGGAAAAACTGAGGAGCACGGCAGGGTAACACTTCTCTCTGCCTCCAGACACCGACAGCTCCAAAGGGACCTGAGGCTGAGGTGCTGCCTTAATATTTAATGGCTTTTGTTGGGATTTCTTCCCGTTTGTCTACTTTGCAACCCATGTAATCTCGGTGGCACCATGTCCTGTGGTAAAGGGGTTCCTCGGCGCACCTGTGTGCTGGGTGAGAGGCATCTCTCCCTGTTTGCTCTCAGTCTGCTCCTCAGCGGCTCAGTCAGTACCCCCTGGAAGAGCTACCACAAACATAAGTCTTGCTTTGGAAGCCAAACATACCATCAAGACCTTGAGCTGCGGCACAAGTTACAGCAACCGCTGGCCCCTCCAACAAATGCCAGCACCAGGTGGCAGGGGAAAGGGAAATTGAAACCAGTCCCTGACATCTACCTTTATTCCCTTTGCTGAGCCGCATCCAGCCTTGGCTGACAGTCAAGTTCTGCGGCACAAAAATCCCGAGACCTTGTACGTGCAGCCCACGTGAGCAGCTCTTGCTACGGAGAAAGCCCCTTGCAAGTCAGGAGCTGGCCCAGGAATAGGTTTTGCTTTCATGAGGAAAGGTTGCAGGTTCAGGCTCTAATTTGTTTGATAATTTTTTTATTGTGCTGGCCGACATGCTGAAAAGAGATTTATTCATGGAAAGGGCAACGTCAGCATCTATTCCCCGTGCAAACAGATGAAGAAAAAATCTGTAAACATCAGAAGTAAGTGAGAAAGCATGAAGAGCAGCATACGAAATTACCCCTGCCTTGTGGGTCACTTTGGAGCACCTTTCTATTTTATTTATTAAACAGTTTCTGCACAAAGCATGTTTTGCTCTGCTAAGGCATCACGCAGTGAATACTAAAAGGATGCTGTAGCTCTGAAGCACTGGGGGCAGGGGGAGTGCGGGAACGCCCCTTTTATTCCTGGAGTTATTGTTTTATAAATAAAAGGTGCTGCTGACACGGTGTGTACAGCGCAGATAGGGCGTAAAGAATCACTGCAGTGGTTTGATAGGGATGATCTGTCGCTGAAAACCCATTAACGCAGACGGTAGGTGAGGGAAATGTGCTGAAATGTCAGGATGTGGAACGCCGGGAGAACAACCCTTAAAATAGCTCCTCCAAAAATAGCCTCTGTGGACACCAGGAGGGGGTTCTGCCCGCGTTTATTTCTGCTACCAGCTCCTTGACACGCTGTCCCTCGAGCGCAGGAGCCCGGGGACAGGGCGCGCTTTGTCCCGCACACATGTGCCGCTGCGCACCGCTGCAGCCTGCTGAGGGATGGCAGCGCGGCTCGGGAAGCAAATCCCCTCCGTCTCCAGACAGCTGGGGGAGGAAGCACCGTCCTCGAGCAGCTGGCACATACACCAGGTGAAAACCCAGCTCCCCAAACACTCCAGGGTGCCTGAAGCCAAGCACATTCCCGTCCAATAACCCGGTAAAAATCGCCTCTTCTTAGCGTGGATGTTACCCGCAAAGCTGGAGCAGCCCTCAGGGGCTACAGGTGGTGCCTATGCAGTCTTCGTTTGTTTGGGAAACCACTTCTGTGGTTTTGGAGGAAAATGTAGCACTTGAGGTTAAAACAGCACAAAGATTCAGGGTGACAGCAGAGGTGCTGAGCGGGACCGGTGTGACCCCAACCAGGGTGAAGGGGAGGACCTAGCGATGCTTTTTAGCTGCCAAGTACATGTCTCAGCCACATCTCATGAAAGGATGAGACCTAGAGCTCAACTACATTTCCCCACCCACCTCTGGTTTCTGCAGGGGAAAAAAAAAAACCAATAATAATAATTTAAAAAAAAAAAGTCATTTAGGCTAGGACAAGGTCAGCACGTATCCCTGAGCATGCCGGCCGCAGGACTAGTTATGCGCCTTTGCTCTTGGTGCACACCACAGGCACAAACCAAAGCAGAGAGGGAAAGGAAAACTGTAGCAGAAACTCACGTTTTGGCACACAGTGAAACACAGCTGTGTCAGCACCGTTTCATCTGCAATGTGTGCAGCGAACATAGGTGGGAACTCAGAGCCTGGGTTTGCAGGCGGCAGCTTGCGATTCAGTGTGATGACTCAGGACTTTCGGTTTCTCTGCAGGCAAAGGCTGCTCAGACCTTACTCATTTTCCAATTTTTCTCAATTTCCATTTTTTCATGATAAAAGGCCACTCCTTGCTCTCCTGGGTCTTGTCCTGATGAAGCTAATATTGCTAACTCACGGCACGTTGGAAATTATGTAGACGATTGTCATAGCCCTGAATAGAGTTGTAATCATTGTTTGCTGGCTTTACAGTCACCTTTTCTGTGCTTAGAAGTGATGTTCTCACACTCTTTTTGAAATCCATTGACCTCATGTTGTATCTGCCCAACCTCCCTGGGATCTACAAGGGAAACATCATTCCCACATCCACCTCCATCAGGTGCAGATGTTACAGGTGCACCTGATGTTACAGGTTACAGGACTCTTGCTCCTCATGTCTGGTTTTGTTTGTACCACCTGTGTACCTCCACCTCATATTCAAGCCCAAAGGGTCCAACCTCTCCTTAAAGCAGGAGGCATCCAGTGCTTTCAACATCTCCAGTGCTTTGCTTTCCTCCGGAAGAACTGACAGCAGAAGATGGGAGGTCAAACCCAATTAAATAACGTGGGATTTGGAATAAATGAAGTGTAAACTGTTCATTTCAGGTGTTGGAAAGGATGAGGTGGAATGAAATCTGAGTGATGCTGTGACTGTGCAAAGAGTGGAGTGAGCAGAGGCGTTGCTGCACTTGGGAAGGTATCAGGAGGAGGCAGAGTGTAGCCTCCAGAAGCGTAAATCACGGATCGTATCCATCTTCTCCAGTCATTAGGAAAAAAGAATGAACGACAGAAAAAGAGAAAGAAGAGAAGGTCAACAGAGAAGGGCTAAAGGTTAATTTCCTGATTGCCGGGATATGAAAGGTAATGGCCCCAGATGCCTGTGAATTTCCTTTCAAAAGAGGCATCATCATTTAATGCACTCTTTTATTACCGCACTCATGTCAGCTTCCTAGTGTTCCAAAACGGTCTTTTCTTCTGCTATTAATGCGATAACAATTCACATAACGTGGTCTTCTGATGGACCTTGAAGTTTTTGACGTGTTAGGTAAGGGCAGTAAATCTGTCAGAAACATAACCTGTTCCTTCTGAAGTCAATGGGAACTTTGCCTCCGATGTCTGTGGCAATGTGAAAGGTCCGATTGTGATGACTAATGGCATTAGTCACATCTTTACTGGAACCTGTTGTTTATGAACAGTTCCAAAATGTTTGTTCAGAGGGCTCAATTTGGATGCAAACATTGCCAGCTTGTACTACGTTTTATGATATCAGGAGCTCTCAAGCTCTGCTGTGTGTCACCGGCAGCCTGCAGGCTGCCCACTGCTCCCATTTTAAGTGAGGGATTTGCATTTGGGACGGCGGGTAGCTTACAAGGGGCTCTTTCTTATAGGAAGCATTGTACACCATGGAAAAGCTGGAGGAGTGATCTTAGACCAAAGGTTGGAAGGTAATGAGCAGGTGGTGGGACTCACGGCCCCGCTTCTATCCTTTTGTAAATGGACAGTCGCAGTGGAAGAGCTGAGTATCAACACCTTAGACTCAGCCAATTCACCTCAGTAATCCCATAGAAATCAAAAATTTTTGCAGGCCCTTTCGTATGGGCAACAATTCCAGCTCCATCATTCCCTGACGGTGGGCAAGGGGCACGGCAGAGGACGTCCACGCTGCAGCCATGCAGTCACACGTGGACTGGCACCTCTCCCTGGGAGGATTGCTGCCTCATACCTGCTGCAAGGGGTCCAAAAATGGTCCTCGCTGGGGCACGAGCACCCAGCAGTCCTCCGAAGGCCCGAGCTGCAGGGAAATAGATGGGGAAATAGTTTGAGTTACGCCTTGACCTCTTTAGTTCGGGACAGGAACTAAATCTGGTTGAAAACTGATGTATGGATCCAGCGCGTGTGACTTATCTTCGTACCCTCCAACTACGCCGGAGCATTTTACACTTGAGCAGGGAGCTGATCCCTACACAAACGGGCACTGAACAGAGTTACGCCCTATCGGCACATCTCGGGACGTCAGCCATGTATATTGCCATTTTTCAGGATGT
Organism: Anser cygnoides; assembly: GCF_040182565.1. Lineage (NCBI taxonomy): Eukaryota > Metazoa > Chordata > Aves > Anseriformes > Anatidae > Anser > Anser cygnoides. The sequence continues at coordinate 44,535,625 of NC_089874.1, read as the reverse complement.
GGGATGTACGATGAATAGATTTCATACCAGGACTTCCAAGCCTCCGTAGCGGGGCTGCTGATCAACTGCCCCATTCAGCGCAGCTATGGCAGCTATTTGTGTGAAGCAGATTGCAGGCTGAGCGTCTCAGATTTTCTCGGGGTGATGTGTTGCTTCAGCTTCTTTTACGTCAAAATTGGTTCGCGTGAGGAAATGCCATACTCACATTCCCTTGGGGAAAAAAAATAAAAATTAAAAAAAAAAAAAAGAGAAAACAACAACAACTTGCCAGTGGACTCAATTTTAGCCATTTTTTGTTAGAGATGTACTGTGATGTGGGGCTGCATGGGCTGCTTCTTGATGACCACCACTTATTAAAACCCTTAACTCTTTCCGTGTCTTGTAAGGAGACCTTTATGGCAGATGCAGTGGTAAAGACTTCACCACCTCCTATAAAAATAAGTTTACTTTTCGCATTTTCGGCCCGGATCCTTTCCGACTGAAGTCACCAACCTAATTCCGTGCTCTATCAGGCAACGAGTAATTCTTTACGTACCATAAGTTACAAGACTCAAAAGTAATCAACTCCTTATGTTATTCGCAGCTTGGTATTTATTGGGATTAGAGTCAGATTCTTTGGAAACACTTTCTCGCACTGTTTAAAGACTCTCAGTTTTCTGTTTTACGTAGTTTAACCACTTGGAAGCTTTTGTTCAGAAATAACTCCGCAAATATTCTTATGCCGTAAGTATAACGGGATGATCGCATTACTACAGAAATCCTGGAAATTTATATAAATACGGTGACAAATCTTCCCCTGCTTCCTTCAGGCTGCTCGTGTGTGCTTCCTCCCTCTCGCACGCTCCATGCTACTGATGAATTGATCTGGGCTACTGATGAATGGGTGGATTCCTCCTTGTTTTGGTACAATTGCAGAAACCTCCGTTCCCCTCTTGTAAGAGGATAAGGAGGCAGGAGCACCAGGGCTGTCCTGTGCAGGCAGGGTCGCAGCCTTTATTCCCCGGTGTCTTTGCCAGGCCATCGTCCCCGTTGTCCCGGCACGGTGGTCACCTCCACCAGCTCCACACCGGGCACATCCACCCAAGGGACAAGGAGCAGAGCTAAGGGGGTCCGTGCGGCCATGAAATGGGGTCTTTCCCCGAGTGCTGCCAGCAGCAGGAGAGCAGAGGCTGGCGTCGTGCTCCGCTCGCAGCCGGCTCCTCCGGGGCTCTGCTGCTGCTGCTTCTCAGCGCCGAGGGCTTGGAGTGCCTGCGCATCACCGGAGTGCTTTCCTAAATCAACAGCCTCCTGTTGCTGCAGAAATACCTAACTGGAGCAAAGATGTTTATTTTCAGAGTGGGAGACGTTGCTCCTGTGACAATGTTTTATTATAATGATTTTGATCCCAAGACTGCAATCTTTACACAGAGACAAGACTCCCCTTGATTTCAGCGCGAGCTTTGTCTGACTAAGGCTTTCAGAATTAGCTCTTTGCTTTTATTTTTGTTGGAAAACAAGCTCGCGCTTGACAAGGGAAAAGCAGTAAGTGGATCATGTCAGGGAGACAAGTTCCTGTGAGAAATTTCTAGCAGGAGAACCGCAGCCTTCCGACGGCACCGCAGTAAGCTACAAGGTTACAGCTCTAAGGTTTCTGCAGGGGAAAAATGGCAAAGGCGCTGCTGGAAGGGGGCCCAGTCCCCAGGGGGGGAAACCCAGCCCTGTGCCCACCTCAGGTATTCCTCTGTTAAATCAGCTGTGGCCCCGGAGCGAACCACAGGGAAATATTTCCAGGAACGTTTACAACGTCCGTGTAGCGGAATTAAACCCGTTTCGACCTGAGGGTTTCCGAGGGAAGGCGGCATGGCGGTGCTTAATGCCACCCCAAAGGGCTGCGGTCCCAAGGGGGGCTGCGACCCCAGTGCCTGCAGCAGGGGCACCGAGCCCAAAACGGGCCACTCGGCAGCCTCAGGCACCCCATATCCGAGTGGGGTGCCAACCCACAGCCCCCACTGCCCCCCCTAAGGACATTTTGCCCCCCTTCTGGGTGGCTGCCGAGCCCCCACCAAGAATCGATCGCCAGGAGCCGAGGTAGGGCCAGCACGGCTCTATGAAAATGAGCCTTCGCAATGGCTCGTCCTCACAGCAGCCTGCCAATACGCCTTAATGGGATTTCGCGGCCCCGGCGCTCGCGCTTTTCAAAAAAAAAAAAAAAAAAAAGAGAGAAAGAGAGATAACACCGGGGTCAATATTTTTAATTAAACTCATTCCTTCGCAGGGCGCGAAGCGCAGCCGGCCGGCCGGCCAGCGAGGCGCATGGGGGGGCAGCGATGGCTGGGGGACCCCCTGCCCGACCCGCGTGCGCTGATGGAGGGGTTTATTACAAAATAAACTCCATTTCATTAGTTTGTATCTTATTATATTTATATTGATTATTTATTTATATATATTTTATTATAATTTATTTTAATTTATTTTAATTTATTTTATTATAATTTATTTATTTTTGTTATTATTTTATTTTGTTTTTATTTTTGTATATTTTATTTTGTTTTTATTTTTGTATATTTTATTTTATTTTGTTTTTATTTTTGTATATTTTATTTTATTTTGTTTTTATTTTTGTATATTTATTTTATTTTGTTTTTATTTTTGTATATTTTATTTTTGTATATTTTATTTTTGTATATTTTATTTTCGTATATTTTATTCTTATTTTATTTATTTATTTCTTATTTTATTCTTATTTTCGTATGTTTCATTTTTCCATCTCATTTTAATTATTTATTTTCATTCCCTTTTTTTCCCCAACCCCCCCCCCCCCATTTTTTTCCCCGACCTGCAGCCCACCCCCCTTCCCCAATTCCCCCCCCCCCGCCCCCCAGGGGTGCCAATACACGTGGGGGGGGGGGGGGGGGGGGGTGCCGGCCCGGCACGCCCGGGGGTCCCCGTGCCGCGTGTGCGCGCACCCCGCGGCCGCCGCCCGGCTCCGCAGTGCCCCCCCCCCGTCACCTGACCGCCGCGCGCGCGCGCACCGCGCCGCCCCCCCCCCCCCCCCTCCCGTTCTCCCCCCCCCCCCCCCCCCCCCACCTCCCCTCCGTTCCCCTCCCCTCCCGCGGGGGCGGGGGTGCCCGGTATATACGGCCCCGCCGCCCCCGCCCCTGCCTGCCTCCTGCAGCAGGGGAGGCCGCCGGCCGCCGCCGCGCCCGGCCGCAGCCCCAGCCCCAGCCCCGGCAGGTGGGCGAGCAGCGCCCCGCCGCAGCGGGGCCCCCCCCCGGGGTGAGTGCTGGGGACCCCCCCCACACTACGCGGGGGAGTGGGGGGGGGGGGGGCTCGGACCTGGTGTGGGGGCGGCTCCCGGTGGGGTTGGGGGGGGTGTGGGGAGCCCCCCCCCCCCCCGCTCCGTCCCGGTCCCCGCGGTCTGGGGGTGGGGTGGGTGGGGTGAGGGGGAGCCCCCCTGGCAGCGGCTCCCGGCGGAAAAGTTTCCGCAAGTCCTAAAATGCCGCGAGGGGAGGGTGGGAGGGGGGTCCCCGCGGGGGGAGCGGCCGTGGAGGGGGGCTCCGGGCACCGGGGGGGTACCGGGGGGGCTCCGGGGGGCACCGCGCTCCCGTCTTGTGGTGCGGAGGGCGCAGGGGAGCGGCCGCCTCCCCCCGGGCAGCCGCGGTGCCGATGCTGTAGGGCGCGTGCTGGAAGGATGCTCCCCGCTGTGATTTTGGTGCTTTGGGGTTTTCCCTGAAGTTATAACACCCCCGCCACCCCTCGAGTCCCCCCCCCCCCCCCCCCCCCCCCTTACCCCCCGAAGTTCCGCCAGCATCACATCCCGACTGCGCTTTGCCCCGCGTGGAACCACCCTAAAGCACGCCCCGCGCTGCTTTCTCAGCCCTAATTCCCTCCTGAGAGCTGCTCGGTAAGCCCGGCTGTGGGGCCGTCACAGACCCCCGCCAGGAGCGTGCCCACCTTGGGCATCTGGGAAGGTTCCAGAAGCGCGGTGTGGCCGTGGGAGCGCCCCACGCGCCCACCTCCTGCTGGGGGCTGCGCCGGGGAGGGGTCTGTCAGGATCCAGCCCCAACGCCGGGCGACCCAGGAGGTGGTGGTGGTCCCATCGCTGGGCGTCTGTGGGGCCGTGACAAGGGCTCGGCTCCCCTTGGGCACCATCCGGGCTCTGGCTGTAGGTCGGAGCGGTCACAGAACCTGAACACCACCTGAATGTGGTTTTTGCCACGCCGCTCGCACCGGGGTGGTTATAAGACATCCGTGTTGCTGAAGGAAGCCAAAAAGGATGGGAGTTGGTGATGCTTCCTTTCAACAAGCCCCTTCCTCCTGCAGCGTTGCAGCAACAGCTGCTTGCCCAGCATAGATGTTAAAAACCCTTGATGCAGCAGGACGGGGTGGTTCTGCTCTCTAATAAACTAGATAAATTACACACAATTGGCCAAGAGGGGCCATCAACTTGGAGGAGAAAGGGATCAAGAGTGTTTGAGGAGACCTTGATTTCAAACGTTGCCGTGCGAGTCTGCCACTTGCCCTAACCAAGCACCTCCTGAAGGTGTGAAATACATGGCTTAAAGCCTTTTTTCCCCCGCGGAGCTTTGGCGGGAAGGAAATGGTTATTCAGAACTGTGCGTTTCGCGTGTTTCTTAAGCGGTCTTTCCTATCGATGGTGTAGCCCTAATATTAAAATACCTGGAACGCGTGTCTCTGCACCTCGCATACCGCATTTAAAAACGAGAGCATCATGGGCGAAATCCTAGGTGGTAGGTCTGGGGAAGGGTGGGGTGTTTTACGGCTCCAACCCGCCTGGCAGGTGAATAACATCTTCCCAAATACCTGGGTCTTGCAGGTCTCCACCATGGCTGGCGCCGCCAGGGCTGCCCTCCCACATGCGGCTCGGTGCGACGCGTAAGTACCAGGCGTGTCGTGTGTCCGTGTGGATTTCGGCAGATGATTATTTTTTTTTTCTCCCCCCCTCTTTAAATAGGCGGGTTGATTGCGACAAACTGGGATGGCAGCATATTGCAGATGTTTTTTGGTTGGGAGGCATTGTGGGTAATAGCCGAAAGACTCCGCTTTTCGTACCGAAAAAAGAGTAACTTGCCAAGAATTTGCCTGTATTTCCAGTGCTCACATCACCAGCACCTATTTCACCTTTTCATGTGAAAGAATGAGATCTTTCCATTAATTTGCGGCAATGCTATGGCCTTTCTTGAGCCATTGAGATGTCGGCAGGTAGGTACCCTAAGGATTGCTTTAATGCCACTCAACACTCAATGGCTAGATGAAAACCACAGAGCAAAGCTAAGGTATGGTAACGTATGTAACTTGTTTCACGTGAAAATTGTGTTTTTTTTAATGAAATAAGAATGTAAACTGCCTTATCAGCATGAAACATCTGCCTATTAAATGCCTGTTCCGAGGGAAGAGTTGGCCACGTTTCACCACAGGTTAAGTAATTGTGGGTTAATAGGATTCTGTCAAATACATGCTGTGAAATATTAGTGTAACGAGTAACTATTCTTCTTACCGTGCCTGCGTTTTTACCTTCAAAAGAAGTCCGTGTTTCTGAAAACTCCTAGTACTGCATAGATGCGTGATGGCTGTCTGGAGACGCAAAATACACTTCAAAAGATGCCGTGGAGGGGGAGAAATAATGGATGCTCATGAGATGAGCAGTTTTAGAAATGGAAGGCGGGGGCGATCGGGCCTTTCTGCGAAAAACGTGCCCTACCTGATTATTTTCCCTTCAGTACCTCGGGCTAAATGATGCTCCATTTTGACTTGTGTTAGCATTGTATTGTTGTTGGCTATTCTCGGTCAGGCTTGCCTTTCAAAAGGCAAATGAGGGCTACAAGTTTTGGTTTTAATTAAACTGAGCGTATGCAGCGAGTCCAAAGAGAATGTGGTATTACTTAAAATTGCTTTGGAAACAGAAAATGTTGTCTGTACTTCAACAGTGTCTTCAGTATTCTCTGATAGCATGTATTTGGTATTTAATGTCAAGGTAAAGCTGCCTGAAGTTGCTCACGTAAATGGCCATTAAGTAAATGTGATGCTCTTTCATGAGAAACTTGCACTTCCTATGAATTAGACGGTTAAATTCATGTGTTTACTGAAAGTTTCAGAACTGGAATTTCATAAAGTTTTTAACATTCTTTTCACATACTGTGTATTTGTGTAGCAGTGCCAATATATATGCATGGTGCAGGGAGAGGAAACAACATTTGCTTCATCTTATTTTAACCATTTTGTGCAGTATGTCATATGCAGATAGAGCGAGGGCGATGCAGGCTGCCTTGTTACAAAGGTAGGGGGGGAAAAATCCTCGCTAAAAATATTTTCAGGAAAAATGATTAATACAGGCTCCCCTGATTTTTGGTGTGGGGGAGTGGGTGCTTTGGAGGAAGGTTATTTTTGCTTCTTCTGGTAATTCTTCATTTGTAAAGAACCGGTTTCCTAGTTTGGAAATCAGCAAGGGAGGGAGGGATGGGAGGTGTTATTACAGGAAAAGGTCAGTGCTGCTCTCTTTCTTCATTGTTTCATTCATGGGGCTTTCCTTCTCCTCGTGTCTGACCTGCCAAAATATTATCTGGGAGGGAATGAGAGGAGGAAAAGTGCGTGTTTAAGATGCACGGGTGTATTAGGGGATGCTTACTTAGAAGCCTGTAGTACAGCCCTACAGCCTAATGGAGTGAAAACATGACAATCCTGAGTCAGATGGGTGGGGCACAATGCAGTGCTAACTGTAAGCCTTTTGTCTAATAAAAATGCCTGAACCAAAGTGGTTGTCTGGCAATCAGCATCCCGCCTGACCTTTTTAAAGACACGACAACAAAGTTAATGAACGTGTCTTTCAGCTGCCCTGCAATATGTCGGGATTTTTGTGCATTACCAGAGAGCCAGGGCTCGTTCCGCTGTGGCTCGTGTCGCAGCATGGCTATTCCGGAGTTCGGGAGAGTATTTATGAAATTATTATTAAAGCCTTGAGCAAAAGGACAGCCTGCATACAGCTCCTGAACTGGTTTGTCTCATTCTCTTTAAGGTTTCTTTTCTTGGGAGTGCAATGAATTAACTTCACGAGTTTCACACGGTTGCTGGAAAATGAATTCCTAAGCTGCGCTCTAAGACTCCTGTAATACCAAATAGTTGGAATTGCTAGATAATCACAGAAAACCTAGTGCATTATGTAAGTTAAATGTGGGCATTGTTTAAAAACCTTAGCTTAATGAGATAAAGCGTTATTAAGCATTCTTGCTAGAAAAATGTTGGAGCTTTTTCGAAAGCTGAAAATGCTGCATGATTATTGAAGAATGCGTTGCGTTTTGTAAGCAGGATGCGTGCAAGGTGCATCAAGTCGAATAATCCCAGATGTGTGAGCAGCTATTTGTTTTGCTAAATTTGCAATGGAATAAAATGTACAGCTTCTTCAAGACCCAAGTAAGCCTACACCTACTGAAAAATCGTGTTGTGCGAGGGACTCTCTGCTCTGGCAGAGAAGATCATCAGTGTGAAGAGAATTCTATATGGCTGTGAGGTACCTTGGAAATAATAAAACTAGTATTTGTGCTGGCTTGTTAGCCCATTAAATGCTTAATTACTTCCTTTAAACAGGATTGAGGAATTTCATTTACAAATTAATACTTGTTTTTAATGCTAGGTGACAGTTTCACCACCGATGTGCAGAATTCTCTGTGGCTTATACTTTCTGTAGAGACAAACAGAATTTAATTTGCATGTGTCGAGAAGAAAATGGTGGCTTCTCCTCTCAGTGAAGACTGAATAGAAAACTAATGTGGTGACATCTTAATGCTGAGGCACTGTTTTGCAAAGGATAATGCATACGCTGGAGTATCATCATAAATTTAGACAAACTTTAAAATGAGCAGTGAACGTTTTCAGAGGCAGCTCCTTTCTGCTATGCTTAATATCTGTATGTTGTAATGGGTGTCTGCATTAATAGAGCCCACTCAGACTTATGATTATAGATAAAATTTAAATAAGGAATAGGCTATGGAGGGAAGTAAAGTGCTATCCAGGAACTGATTTTTTTTTTCCTAAGCTTACTCTAGGATATTCAATGGTAGGATGAAAAAGTATAAATGGTAAACGGTACATATTTATCATCTGTGCAGTATTGATCTAGATGAAAAGGAAACAAGTAAAAATCAGCATTTTAAATGGAACTTAAAAATGAATCTCTAAGATTTTGAAACCTGTAATCAGCCTAAATTGGAGGGGAGGAGAAGGAGGGGATTGGGGGAACTGTTGCAGGAGGAGAGCACATGCTCTACTTCAGCTGTGTATTTAAGGAAGTAGGTATTGTGATGGGGAAGATATAAAGCGACTGCCTAAATTTACTGGGTTTCAGATCAACTAGTAGCACTTGTGAATTACACAGCATATTTCTGAAAATCAGCGTGTTGCATCTGTGCTTTGTTTGAGTAGCAGACCTATTTGCGAAGCTGTTTGTCACACTGTCATTTTTATTCTAATAGGGCTTATATGGAAATATTCCTGCAATGCATCTAAAGAGAAGACAAATGGCAGCGTTTATGGAAGGTGGCAGATTGTACCGCAACGTGCGTGTAGGGTGGAGGAGGCTGGCGTCCCGTCCCCCCGCTGCAGCCCCTTACTAAAGAGGGATTGACATCATTTTGTTTAAATATGATGCGTGTTACACTGGCCTGGTGTAAAGATTAACACAATAGAGTCCTTAACCTGCTTAAGGACTCTGGGTCCTGCCCCAAGGTAAATAGCGAATACAGTTTTGTTTGCCCAGCGGGTCTCGCTGTGTGCAAAAATAGCTGGGAGTCTGCTCTTTTTTTTCTTGCTAACTGCTGGTCTCACACACCAGTCAATTCAAATTCAGAGTTTCTCTGAAGAAGTAGTTCAGCCTTTCTAACAAACCAAAAGACTTCTTGGATATAGTTGCTCTACTTCAGCTGAAGTCCCATTTTATTTTTTTATATTTAAAGAACAAACCCATCAACTTCAAAAAAAAAAAAAAAGCTGACCTATCTAGCTGATGTAAAGCAGCAGTTGCTCTTGTAGACTTGGGATGTTCAACCTCTGTAGCAAATGCGTTCCTTAGTAATTCAGCAGTATGCTGTTAATTTCGTGTAAGCTTGGAAATTATTTTTTTTTAAAGCAGAAGGGGGGAGGACATGAACGAGGAAGGTGGAAAAGAGAAAAATAGTATTTTTTCTAATTAGCAAAGAACTACTTTCCTGGCTGAACGGATTTAATTTTTCCCTCTTCCCTACCAAGGGGTAGCACGCGAAGAAAGGCAAATCTTAGGGTTTAATGAGAATGAAGGTGCAAGGCTGGACGGAAGCTCTGTGGTGTCCCGATGAGTTGTCACCTTCCTCCGACATCCTAGTGCTGGGGCTGGGAGGCTCCAGGCTGGTGACGGATAGGTCTGGCTGGGGTTTTGGCTGCTCTTTGTTCTGGTGAAAATCAGCATTTGTCTTGGAGGTCGGTGAATAATAAATGGATTATTTTAAGGATTTACTGAAATGCAAGTTTAAATTTGATTTATTTTTTTTGAGAGGGAGTTAAAGTCTAGATTTCTTCACAAATGAAAGAAAAGTATTACTTTACTCTTTTGTCTAGCTATTAAGGTAAGGGCACCACAGGTGGTTTGAGAGCATCTTGCAAGGAAGGGCTGCCTCCAGTCATCTCAGCTGTGCTTCCAGCAGCAAGAGCCCTTATCCAAATCGTTGCTGGTGCCTGCTCATGTTGCAGTTGGCCAGGCAAAAGCTCTGGTAGCACGAGCTCTGGGTTTTCACTGAGTTTGCCCATGCACTGTGGGCTTTCTTCCAAAGCGTTTGACTCATCCAGGCCTCTTGAACCAAACCTTCACCAGGGTGAGGCAAAGCACTGCTGTCATCGAGACCAGCAGGAACTGTGCTGCTGGCTGCTGCTGAGCTGAGATGTGCATTGCTGGCAGCCACGCAGGGGGTTGCATTTGCCCTCAGAAACCTGTGGGGAAGAGGGTCTGCAGAGGCACCAGAGTAGATGGTCAATGCAAGTCACCTGTGAGGGCTTGGTGGTTTTGCTGGAAGCTGGTGGAAGTGCTCTCTGTGCGTTGTGGTAGGTATTGTGCTGGTGATTGTGTGTAACATCGCTGCTGCTGATGGATCACAAGGTCCCAGTGAGCCAGGGAAGGAGCGGACAGAAAACTGGACAAGACCTAGGCACTTCTGGTGTGAGTTATCCCTTGTTTCCCCTCTGCCCTGTCCTAGGGTGCTGCTGGGGATGGGCACACATGCGGAGCACGGAGCTGGTGCTGGCTGGGCGAAGCTTGCTGCAGGGGGTGATATTGCAGCTGGTCCCAGAAGCGCAGCCTCATCGCGTCTTCTGCTGGTTCCCTAGCTTGGAAAATGCAAAACCATTTTCCTTCGAAGCGCTTCCTGAAGACTAACGCAGGGATTGAAGGCTGGATGCGCGAGGGACTTAAGACAGGTCAATCTGTCACCAGTGCCAAGCCTGACCTTGGGCACGCAGATGTAAGCTTCCCTCTGGCATTGCTTTTCCAGGCTATGAACTGGGTGCGGTGGTAGGAGTGCTGTGTATCGAGTTCCTGTGAGCGTGGTGTCAGGTCTGGTGTCTGTAAAGGTGTTTGTGATCCTCTGGGGAGAAATGGGCAGCCTCCTCCTGCTTCGTAACCCCATTCATATGGGTGAGGTGGGAAGTGGGGCCTGAATTTCTGCCCCTCAAAACCTTGAAGGCTCCTTCCCAAAACGCAGGTGGTGTTCTGGATAGAGGGGTTGATCCCCAGGGTGTCTGCGTGCATCATGCAGCTGGCTGTCAGTACCAGAGCGTACCGGAATACATAGCGTACGGGTCTGCGTGCAGCCTTCTTTTGGGGGAAGAAAGGCTTTTTTCCTTCAGTGACAGCGATGCCCGCTGGCTGGAGGAGTGGTGGGGGAGCACTGTGCGCTCCAGAGCCTGCCGAGGGGCTGTGGCCCCGGCGGGTGGATGAGACGTAGCGCTGTGAGCGATGTGCGCTCGGCAGGAAGGCCATGTGGCTGTCTGGCTTCGCCCCTGGACAGCGTCGCTGGCTGGGTTATGGAGGCTGTCGTTTGTCATCACCGTCTGTGACTGAAAAAGGCGGTCCTGACAAAGCGACGGGAGCGCTGGGGATGGCTGAGAAGCAGCTCGCAGGGCTGGTGGGCCTTAAGTAGGAAAGGGAGTGCAGAGGAAGGAAAGGAGGCTGGGAGCATCCCCCGAACACCCACAGCGGCAGCTTTACCCTTGCACGGGGAGTTGAAATTCTCATGAAGAACTGAGAGCAGTGCAAATAAATGTGCCTATTTGATTGCTAATAGATAGGGATTATTCCTTTTAAAAAAAGGACAACAGGATTACTGCTCCTGCCAGTCGCAGTACTTGGTGGCTTGATTCTGCCTCTGCTAGTCCGTCTGGTTTCTGTCCTTGGTTCCAGCAGGTGCCCCTGCTCGGTGGGAAGGAAGTCGCCTCATGGTGGATAAACTGCACAGGCTCACTGGTAGCATCGAGAAGGGCTGAGCACTCGTGTGCCTGCTGTTCATGCCAAGACTGTGTGGTGCCCTGTACTGCTTTGTGTGTTTGAGGGCTGCTTGCCTACTCGTGCAACATGCGGTGTCCTGGAGACCTGTTTTTCCTTCAGGTATGTCTTCAGTGCCACGGAAATAACTGTAAAGCCCGCTGGCCTAAAGTTTCAGCCAGATAATCCACTGCCTGTCTTCCTCAGCTGACATCCATGCCTGGATTGCTTCCTTTGGTGGCTCACTGCATTGTCCTCCTGCAGTGCTACCGCTGCAACAGGCACCCCCGTGCTGTGGTGTCACCACTAATAGCAGGGAGTGCAAGAGTTTGCTGCTACGGGTGTCCCAGGAGAGGTGTGGGTGCCAGTCCTGCTCCTGAGGAGCCTGGGGTTTCTGAGAACACGCACCCCATGAGCAGCCGTGGCAATGGCAGTAGGAAGCTCCAGGACGCATCTCCACTCATACCCACAGCCAAAATAGTCACCAGAACACTTAGCAGTCAGCAGTCAAACATGTCCTGGGTGGCATAGATTTTATTTTTATGTTTAAAGCTGTATTTGGCTATTCAAGAATAGTATGGCTTAAAGTTTTTCTGGAGGCTTCATGCTGAAGTGGCAACGGGTCTTTTTTGTGCTGTGTCACGCTACAGCTCAGGAACACCACTGCTTATCTTTGGGGCGTGTGTGTGGCTGTTGGATCATGATGTATCATGTTGGGTCAAAACATATCAAATACCAAGGAACAGCTGAACAAAACCTGTTTTAAAACAAACAAACAAAAAAACCCTACACCAGACCTCGGAGGCCATAGCAGTGCTGGTTTTGCAAAAGAAATCCTGGCTAAGTCAAGCGATTCCTTAACCCTGCCAGCCCTGAAACTTGGGAGGGAACACCACTCTTGTAACTCAGTGGGTCCGAATGTGTAACTTGGGTGCCTGAGGAAATAAAAGGGCCGTCAGGATGCCTGCAGCTTGCCTGCTGCTACGGAGCTGCTGAAAACACAGCCGAATTGTTGCTACTGCCTTGTGAAAAGGCTGGCAGGGCAGTGTTGCTGGATTTCCTCCAGAAATCCAGGAGTATGAAGCGGAGGTGAAGGAGATGTTTCCGACGGGCAGAAGTGGCACAGGTTGTTTCACGGGTACCTGTTCTCACATTGTGTGCATCTTGCCTTGCGTTGCCTACTTGTATTATAACTAGATCGAGGCAGGAATACGCATCATTATATAAATCTGCAAAAAAAAAAAATACAGGATGTTTTGGGTATTCTGCAGCTCACTTAAAAGGTTTTTTGGTTTATATCTGTTTGTGGAGCGGCCATATGCCTGTGATCTGCAGTCCTACCTGGTGTGTGGGTGAGACATGAGAGGCTGGAGGGCCTCTGCGTGGAGCAGCACAGAAATAGCCTTTCCATGGCAGGGATTTGCAGGGGGCAAGATGGGGATCCATGGCTGGCATATTGGTGCTCGGGGTTGGGCTGCCCTGGGTGTTTGATCCTGGGGGAAGATTGGGAGAGGAGCCGGGTGCAGGGCATATGTTTTTTTTTTTGGCATTTATCTGGTTTGGGGCTTTTCTTCCTCTGTCCTCGCACTCAGCCTGCTCTGAAGCCACCTCAGAGGCTGTGCCCTCTGTCACAACCGAGCATCCCAAGGGGAGCAAGGGGCTCCCTGCACTGCCAAAACACAGCATCACCCGGAGCCCCCGTCCCTCCCTCAAACACATGTGCAGGGGTTCAAAAACAGCGCAACCCAAGTGCAGCAATTCCAGAGCGTGAGAATCCCTCATGTTTTACTGCTGGGGAGAAAATGGCTCTCCGTGTGAACAGGAGAAAGGAGAATGTAAGTGTGTTTTGTAAGGACCAAAGGGTGTGGCTCAAGCATCAGTAACAAATGCTGGGAGAAAAAATGCTCTTTGTTCTGCAGTCAGGTGGGCTGACAACTACTCTCCTCCATCCCTGGCATGCATAACACCCAGTGCAATTAAAAGATTTGGGAAGGAAGGTTTGACGCTACTGAAAGGGCTGCGAATGCAGCAAGTGAGGAGGTTCATCCTCTGATCTGCTTCCATCTTTTTTAAATAACCAGTTAAGTTGCAGAGCTCATTGATACAAAATTCAGTGTATCTGCGTTGTACTGCTGCATTGTTTGAGTGTAGACGTTTTGCGTGCATAATGCTTCAAATGGGCAAATAAGTTAAAGCTGTTTAGCACTAAAATTTGTGTTGGCCTTATATGCGGCTAGAATTGGACCGAAGTGTACATTAAAGCGTATGAAAAACATGTGTATCTGTATATGCATGCAGTACAGCAAATCAGCTCATAATGATAGCCTTGCTAATAGAAAATAATTTGAAAGCTGTTCCTTTCAAACTACCAGTGTTTGGCAGTTTTAATTGCTTTTTAAAAAAAAATCAGGTTCAGTTGCTTTTAGATATTTTTTTGGATTGTTCCATGCCGAAGGAGCATCTTGAGCTTAAAAAATCATTTTTGAAAAAATCATTTTTTGCTTCCTCCACTCTTCTCTAAGTTGGTTTGATTGAGTGACTAAAATATTGGTGTCATCATCACACACACATACCCCCCAAGCATCAGAACTAAAACTTGGTCTCTTTGCAGTTGATGGCAAGAAGTGAAATCTTTGTATAAGTGAAAACTACCAACTTTTTTATGAAAAGCAAGTAGGAACAAACATACAAAGCAATAAAATAGGATCTGGCCAAAATACATCTCTTCCAATTTAAGTAAATTCTTTTAAGTTCAGGATCAGGAATTTAGGTGGCTTTTTATTGTCTTTTTATTTTGTGTTTCTGTGTAAGTGCGTGTGTATTTTCATATCTTCTAAGAATGTCATATTTCTTTTGGGAGGGAGAGAAATCTACTTGCAAATTTACATCTTGTGACATTTCCTTACAACTGTGCACTGGCTTATGTACTGCTAGAGGCCAGCCCATCATTTCTTGGTAAAAAGAACCTTTCAGCTCTGTTACCTCCTGTAGAGAGCTAATTTTCCAGCAGTCAGGCTCGATCTGGATAAATAATTAGAGAGCGCGCGAGAGAGATGAAGATGATCACATCAGCGCTGCCTGTAATTCAGTTAATACCGCCAGACCCTGTGATTTCGTGTCTGCGGCGTGCTTGCGTGGTCTCAAAAGCCGCAGAGGCGAGCGGCAACAAAGCCAATCGCTTACATTTGTCTTGGAAGAATTAGCGGCACTTCGCATTCATTTGCCGAAAGCGAGCAAACAGCTGCAGCGTGCATCTGCAACGCGAGAAGGTGATTCTCGACACGTTCGCGCTCCCCCACCCCCGTGTATGCAAAAAATGTCATCGTGCAATTAATTCTGGGGTGCCGCCGTCCTGAAGGGGAGCGCTTTCTCTGCGGCTTCACGCCCTGCAGCGGGTTTGTGTTCCGTTTCACGTCGGTACCGTACACAGCAGGGCAAGAGATGACTGGGTGAAGTCTGTTTTGGCACTTTGCGATTTTATAAATGCCAGTCAAAATTATCTGATGGCAGTACTAAGCTGAAGAGGTGTCTGTTTATTTGAGCGAGCTGTAGCACTTTGTGTGGCTCTTAGCTCGATCTCTTCCACTGATGCTAGAGCAAACTACACTCTTGTACAGTCTTGGAGGTCGTGTTTATTGTTGATGCAACCTCCTTCATCCTGGTGCTATGAAGGGGTTAAAAATGCCTTTAGTTCACTTATTCCCAGTGGTAGCTCTGTAGCATTTATACATGGATCAGATTAAAATAGGTCAATATCTTTTGTGGAAGGTCTTTTGACACTTTGGTGCCTGACTGCAGTACACCTACCTTGAGGATGAATGGACCCTGAGGAAATCCGTGCATTAACAAAAACACAGCCTAGGGATGCTTTAGGATCACATCCCTTTATTCATCAACTGAATCAAAGACTTGACAGAGGATACTTTGTCATCAAGTCGGTCCAAATAATACTTTGTGAGGTGATGGATAACTTCTGCTGCAGAAATAAAGCCATGTATTTTCAGGGGCAAGAGAGATGTGAGCGGTGTGGGTTTATTCTGTTCTTTACAGTGCGTCATTCGCGTTAAAAATGCGTATATGCCCTAGCTGAAATATTTCAGAACCTGATTAAAAAGAAAACCCTGTATTCAGGAGTTGCCTTATGGCAGGAAGTCTTTGTCTGCCTGTTTGCTTTATTGCGGTTGCTGACTGCCTTGGATTGATTTTTGGCTACCAAATCAGTACAGTGAGGACGGCGCGGGAGGCAGGGGCGCAGTTCTGCACTTGGTGGGACCGAGAAGCTGACTGCTGCCTCTCAGAGTGCAGGTTTTCTTGTTGTTTTTTCTTTAACTTGGAATTTCCATATTATAAAGAGGAAGAGGCTTCTCTTCGATATAATGGAGCCATTAACATCTATTAATAATGCAGACAGGGTAAGTAGCTGGAGTTGGAGCTCCCCGGGGGCCTCGTAAAACAGATGTGCACTATATCTTCCCGGATTTGATAGCTGCTGGGGTCGAGGGGGTCGCTGTGGTTCCCGTTTATTTCCTCCGGCAGCGGTTTTCTAATTTAAGCACCTCTGTCTCCTGGCTACGGCCGCCCGCCGCGCTGCGGAGGGGGTGCTCGCGCCTCGCCGTGCCTGCTGCGAGCAGGGGCACCGCCGGGCGTCCCTGCCTCTGCTCCTCGCACTCCCGTCTCAGACGCCTTTCCCATGCAGGTGCTGCTTTTGTTGGCTTCGCAAATGGGCAGGGGAAAGAAAAAAGGTAAGCGTTTCCTCCTCCTGAAATCTGCACTTTCTGTTTTCCTTTCTTGCAAGCCGAAATATTTCTCGCTTCCCATGCATTTAATGTACTGCATCATTTGACAGAAGGGCTAGCCACTGGAGGAGGGTGCAATCACCGTATCCCCTATTTCAAGATCGCGCTTCTTGGTTTTAGTTGAATGTATTCATGGCCTCTGAATAGATAGTGCTGCATGGTTTCTCTGTAGCTGTGTGCCCAGCTTGGGAACTGCACGCAGGGGAACTCGAAATATCTTGCATTTTATTGTAATTTTCTTACTGCAGATTGCTCTCCGAAAGTGGTGATAAAACATTAGTGCTCATAGTGCATGGCAAAAAACCATCTTTATAATCAGTACTGCACTTGCATCGTGCGGGTTTAGGACTGCCTCCAAGCAAACAGGGGATGTGAATGTCTGTCCTTGTGTGCGCTTGTATTACAATATAGTCTCGCTGTATGCATTTAAATGTAGAGGTATGCACTCCTGCTGCCTTGTCACAGATGTAAGGGAAAAGCCCTGCTACTGGCTCCAGATCCTTTTCAGCTGCTTACACCAGCTGTGTGTTATGGTTAAAAGTTTAGAAACAGAGGAAGGTCGTGTACCTCCTTTTGGAAGGAACAGACGGAATAGTTATTTTTCCCCCATCTCTTTTTTCATCCATTACTATGTATGCAAATGACTGCTAGTGTTGCACTGTGAAGACTACTGTATTATATAGGGAAAGATAATTTCTACTGTTTTTCCTGCAGTAATACCCACAGAACCAGGTTGCATCGCTATTTGCAGAAAGACAGGCACACAAAGTAGAAAGGAACAAGAGGGGTGTGAGCAGTTTTTTGGAAGTGCTACATAAGCCAGTCTGTGGCTTCAGCAGGCAGCATTCAGAATAGGGTGGATGGGCCTTTCTCTTCCCCAAATTCACTTCAAAACTGAAAATAAAATTTGCCTATGACATTCAAAACCCCTGCATTGCATCCTTCTTTCTATGCACTGAAGTACTGCACATCAGCTTGCCTGTCCTTGTGAGTGTACAGCGATGCGCCAGGCGCCTCGCTCAGCGTGGTGCTGCGTGGTCGCTGGTTAAAGTTGGGTGGGAACGGGCATGCTAGCAGTCTGACTACCTGGCAGATCTAAAAGGCATACCTGTAACACTTGTTCAAGTGCATATTTTTTCTCCAATAATGCCTGAAAATTTTACAAGTCAAAAATTAAATTATAAAAATGATTATATACATTTTTGAGGGGAAACATTAATATTGAGTAACATGTAAATGTGCAGTTTGGCTATTATGTGGTTTTATTAGATCCAGACTATACTTGCAGATAGAAGTCTTTTAATATATTGATCTTACGTTTCTGATATACATTTCAGCATAGTATTAATATCTTAGACTTGAAATGTGCAGATTTTACAAGCTATCTAAATTAAGTAGTGTGTAATTTTAATTACTGAATTTACAGATCTCTTTAAAAAAAAAAAAGAGCCATTTTTCTTGGGAAAACTTGCTGCCTGTTACTTCTGTGTTATTTGGTGAAGAATTGCCAGGACACTTGCTGCTCTCGTTACCGAAGAGGTCAGTAAGGCTTGTAACTGACAGGTTCAAAAGAACAATAAGATGCTGTTTTAAATCGGGTACCGAAGTCATTGCTTTCTGTTAGCATATTGCTAATTCATAATCGGTTTGGTTAGAGCTGTTACCTATTAGTACAAACCTCTAACAGTCAGCCCTTTTTCATGAAATCAGTGCATGATGCTACAGCTGCTGCTGGTGCTTAACGATACTTTTCTCCAGGCTCTAAAGTAATCCAGTCAGAATCAATGGGAGATCTAAACATCAACCAGTATAAGTGGTAGGAGCAAGCCATGCATTTTGTAGTTCACCTATTGTGTGGTTTCAGGATTGGCTTTAACTTTTTTTGTCTGTGGCATCAGCAGCTTATTTGAGCCCCTTTTGGATTATCAATAGCAAATTTTACATTCAAAATGTGATTCGGATGCGCAATACTTGATGTTTTAACTTGAATCATAATCAGGAATTAGATATGTAATAAATATAAAATAAAACTTGACTTCAGGAAGAGTTTCTCTGTGGAATGCAGAAAGACTTATATGGCTTTTGGGGTGTTGACGACAGTATGTTTTCTCCTTATTTTCCTGTAAGGAGGCAAATACACGCAGATACAATCAGTAATAGGAAACAGTAATTTTAATTACTTTTATGATTGTCCTATAGATGATAAAAATGCTTTTTAAGGAATAATAAACTAGAAACAAAATTGTATACTTATGGAACTTTGCCAAATGTAAAAATACATTACTAGAAGTCAGGCTTCCGCATTCTTTGGGAAACAAAGGAAAGATCCTCTTTCTTTGTTAATGGTATTTATCATCTTTAACTCATTAGTTGCTGAAAGCAGGGAGGAGATGTTGGAGGCATTACAGATTTATTATTAAAATTTACATAGATTCTTTGAAGAATGCATATGTGCAGGTATTTTGTAGATAAAATGCATACAAAAATACATAAGCTGCAGGCATTGTTCCTTCACAATGTTCCTTAAAAATGCAGTATTTTTATCCTTTGTATGTGTTTAATGCCTTCTAAATAAAGAGCAACAATCATAGGATTCCTTTTTATCTGAACTTTGGATGCGTCCTTCTGTAAAACAGAAATGCTTTGTGAGGCATCTGTGAGAAAAGAACAAAATAGAAGGTATTATGGTGTGGTGCCTTACGACATGCCATGATTTGACCTTTTCTGAAAGTATAGCATCGCGACTTGGTCTAAGCAGTTTTAATTTTCTTGGAATGTTAACCTTTAAGTGATTGTCCGCAAAGTGGGATCAACTATGGGTTGACATACAGCAGTATACAAAAAATATATAAATATAAAATTTTCTTAACACGATCTCTTTTGTTTACATCATCAAGTAAAAGACGTACAAAATGTGAGGAATGCTTTTTACTTTTGGGTAGGTGTAGAGTTCTTGTGATGGTCTTTTTGCTTTTTCCAAGTCCAGTAAGTTTTTCACTATTTGAATTTTAAAAAATGGGGTTTCTGTGAACACTTCTAGCGTATCGCTCTTACATAGGATTTACAAACCCACAAGTAAGTTGCGCAGTTTTTTCTATTTATCCTGTGTGTACCCATTCCTTGAACTCTGCGAAGAGACAAAAGTCTTCCTTCTAGTCTTTCATGTTTTTGTGTGAGATCCTACAAACCTCTAACTAGGCTCCTTACAGTAGCTGCTTGTGATAATCTCCAGTGTGTTGATACGAGGGGAGGAGCAGAAATCTAACAGCTCACACTCCAGACACCCACGCTGATTGCAATAGAAGAAACTCTGTACAGCAGCAAAACAGAATAGTAAATATAGAGTAAGAAATTAGAAAAATGTGGCAAGTTATAATTGTAAAGAGGGGACCTACACCAAGTTGAATTTTTCTGTGTATGGCACAATTGAATTTTTGCAGATGGAAAAAATCCTCAAATTTGTATATGGTATTCACTTTTTGTAAATACATGTTTGTGCCTTCTGTTTTCTGATCAACCAGCCTCAAAAGGAAGTCCCTTTCTTCTCCAGGTCGTGGCTTCATGCTTTTAAAAGATACACGCTTGAGTATAAAAAGGGTGTAGCATTGGTTGGGAGACCTGAAGAGCAGCAATGAATCTCTGAGGATATATTTTTCCTAGTCTGTGTTGCTAAAGTCAGATATATAAAGTAAGCACAGACAGAAATATGTATGTGTGGCAGGGTGGCTGTGAGTACTACCTGTAAGCCCGTGGGAATTCAGGATGCAGGTACCAGGGAAGGATGGGGCAGCGCTTCCACGCCCTGCAAGTTTCAACATGCAGGAATTTGAATTGCTTCTCCCAGACTCTTCCATGTGGGGACAGACAGGATTGTTTGGATCACAGAAGGGTATAAATTAGTCATTTATTGAATGTGCCTGGAAAGACAGGAGACTGTATTTGTGTACAGAATGGGAGACGACTACTGATTAGGTATGCTATAAACCATACGTAGCTTAAATGCACATGTGATTAATGTCTTTATTGTACACCCTTGTCCACTTTATCAGTTGCCAATGCATTCAATCATCTCCCTGAGGACTGCTGTAAATATTGCAAACACCCAGCCCTTTTTAAATAAAACAAAACCTGTCGAGGTAGTGGTTTTTTCTTGCTGAAGTGATGAATTTTCCCCTCCGCATATCATGCCTGTTTGGTGCTCCTGAGATGTTTGAAGGCAACTGGCTTGTTGCATGCAGGTTGGCCTGAAAGGGAGGGCAGGAACCCCCGTGCTCACCACGGGGCACAGCCTTTACCCCGGCCCAGGAGATGAGAGCTGGTGTTTGCAGGGCTGTGCTGTTCCCAGGAAGGACTGGGAGGATGCTTGGGTGGAGCTCCTTGTCTTGATCCCTTTCAAGGTCTGTCCTCTTGGTACTTTGGAGATGCAAATGGCAGGGGGAGCGCTGCCTTCTGAGTGGAAGGAGTTAAGAAAATGTGACTTTGTACCAACTTGCCTCTGCATATAACAAATTTCATTTTATTAAAATGCAAGTTCACTTCCTGATATTGTAATTGCTCTACTTTGACCTTCCCTCAAGGACATCTGTTATCCCAAAGGTAAGTTTTTTCCTTGAGGGAGTAACATCACTGTCCCTTCCTCCTGCTTATTTTATGCCCCAGCTCCTCATTTATGTGAGAATCGATGTATCTTTGTGTGTTTAGACCATGAACATCGCATAGGGAGATTAAACTGCCGTGCATGACAATTATGTGTACTTGAAACTCTTCATTAGCCTCTGTGCTAAAGAAAGGAGAAAATAGATGTCACAGACAAATTTCTGCCCAGTTTAGCTTCTGCAGCAGATGAGTGGGAGTTCTGAAGTACCTCTTCTGATTCTGGAGCAGCAGCATGTGGGTTTTCAGGCAAACCTCATCTCTGTATTAGATGAATGGGGACCACAGCCACCATGCAGAGGTTTGTGCCTAGTCCTGGCTGTATCTCCAGACTGGGAGCTGGGGGTACCCCTTAAGTTTCCAGGCAAACATCACATGCATCCATGTTGCTCTGTCTGTTAGCCTTTATCTGTTACCTTCAAAGTTAAGGAGCAGGGTGCAGTCCTTCATGAAACCATGGTCCCCAGTGGAGGGGCTGGAAGTTCATAAGAGGGCTTGGGTTTTCAATTCTTGCTAAATCTCTGTAAAAAGCTGTGCTAACAGCCCACCCTAGCCGGCAAGGCAAAACATCACTTTCTGCTTAAACACCAGAGGTATTTTTCCTAAGTGTGGTGGAAAGCTCTTGCTCTTAAAGTTGAACTTTGAACCATTTAAAAGTCATAAAACATCTAGGGATATGCAGATTTTCATATCAAAAGTCAAATCCAAGAGCCTTTTAAATACCTAAGTACTCTATAATTGGCTTGATTAGGCTAATATTAACTCCAAGTGACACTTCAGTGACATCAACTGTGACAACGGAAGTGACATTTCTGAATTGCCTTGTTTTTAGGGAGGATGTTGATCACTGCTTTTTTGATTGTCACTGTGGAATAATGTTCATAGACCAACATATTTCTGGCAGGCACGATGTCTCTGCTGTCTGCAGAGGTGTGGATGTTCAGGTTTGCTGCTGTGTGTAGGTTTCATGTGCTGACAGTACACAGACGCGGAGTCTCTGTCAACAGAAACCCCTGGATTTCTGTCAATCTGTTCAGAATTAAAAAGATTTCCTGAAGTAGTTCTTGTAGATATCAGTGATCTTTACAAAGGCGAACAAGAACTGCCACTGTTAATGGTAAAGTCTGTGAAACAAGGGCTTCAGTAGCCTGAGCATATGATGATGATGTCAGCACAGCATCCTTTCTTTTCTCCTCATCGGTGGGTTACGTGTTTTCTATTCTGGTGTAGCTTTCAGAGGATTACAACTTCAGGCACTCAGCATCTAAAGAGGGGCAGCTCATACCATGGTCTAGATCCCTGGTCCTGTGTGGCCTGATGACTCCCAGGCTAATACAAGATACACAGAGCAATCTTCTCTGCAAAGTGCTGTGCAAGCATTTGTTAGGCCCTGCCTGAGATCTTGGACGCAGTGTTAGCCTCGATAATGGAGGCCAATACTGCTCTTTGAGCTCATGCCCGGCAGGCTTTATTTCCAAGCTGTTTGGGCAGAAGCCTTTACTTCTGTCTGGACTTCAGTCAAGCACTGCAGCACAGTAAGAATGCTTAGACCAAGGCCATGACTGCGCATCAAGTGGGGACCCAACAAGTCTTTCAGCACCCATACAACATGGTCCTCTACTGATATGTGAATGTACCAAGCCGGCTGGGTCCACTCCTAGAAGAAGGTCATGTGCTGAGGTCTTAGAGGACCACCAAGTTTGAGCTGCCCCTTTAGACACACGGGGCGTAGGTCTCAGAGCAAGGTACACAGTGATCTGTCTTTCAGCTGGTTTCATAGCTGAGGGAGAGTCCTAGAACACCTCTTGCAAGGGAGGCAATACTTTGTTCAGTATATAACATTACTAAATATATAAACACTTGAAATACCTCTTTCTTTTGAGAAAAGTAATATTTTTAGTTCCTTTGAACTGCTTGCTTGTTCAGCTATCAATAGGAGATAGTGTCGATGCAATTATGGTTTTGACTACTATAAATTACAAAAGCAAAAATTCAGTGGCTAAAAATTTGAAGGATCTATTCAGAAATGCCAGTGTCTTCCATAAACTTCCTACCTACTAGAACAAACCTTAGCATTAAATATAAATGAGTGCTCCCACATTAAGGGGCAAAAGTGTCCCCTAATCAAGAACTAATAGCTCTAGACAAATTTTTTGAGAGAAAGCTTGTGTAGTTTCATCAAAACTTTTAATTTTTTTCACCTATTCTATTTTCACCTATCTTTGTGTAATAATTTTGGTGATAAAAGAGATGGTTTAACTAACTTCTCATCTTGGCAGATCATTGTGATTGGGGTACCGCTTCCCGAAAGATTCAATGTAGGATTTCTTTCTTTCTTGCGTGGGAGCTGCAAAATGGATTGTATCTAAGCAGATGGAGTACTGTCATTGTCTCTCCTGATTGACTACAAATAGCCATATCTGCTGTTCAATGTTCTGTTCTCTTTACCTGCTAATTCTTGTCTTTTAGCTCTGAAGGCTGTTGAGATACAAACTTGTACTTTCCCCGTCTGTTGCTTGGGCAATGGAACCTTGGTCAGCTTTGCTGATGAATACTGCTGTAATACATAACATGTTGTAAGCTGGAGAGACCACAGCCTGGGTAGAAACCTGACTGCATTGGCCTGTGCTTCCCTTTTGCTTCCCTTCTTTCTGCCATTGATTGGATTTTCATCCAGCATCTTTTAAGTAATTTGGAGATTCAGCCTTGTAGAACCTATACTGCCATACATACCGACTTCTTCCAGTGTACACAACCATATATGTGACAACTTAGCTTTGTATCCAGATCTTAAATGTTATCAGGCAAGAAAATTTGCTTGCTATCAAGCATTTTCTTGCAGGTGCATTTTGCGCGTACACACACAAAACATTTAAAGACTATTTTTTTTTCCTGTGTATTCTAGCTGTATGTCTTTTCCAGTAGGCTTGTTGAAATTAAACCTGTGATAAGTCTCTCATTCCTAAGGATCAGGGACTTCTGTCTGTTCTCACAATTACATGAGGTAAAATCTGTAGAAGAGATATTTACCACAGATTGCCTAATCCAATTACTTCATTTTGAAAATGGGACATTCTTCTGTGCTTTATGGCTCTTGTGGCCTTAAATGCTGACACTGAATATTCCCTCATTGCTGTTGCTTATAGCAGAGGAAGAGTGTTTTATTCTCAATTTAATATTTTCTATATAAACATATTCTAAAGCCTCCTCACACTTAATGCTATGGATATGACAGGATGAAATCACATGTGATTAACCGGGGCAGTATATCTTGTTGCACATCTATCCAATAATACTAGATAAGTTCATTGTAATATGTTGCAGCTCTGAGGCTAATTGTCTAAGAGAAATAGTTATGTTCAGTTTACCTTTGTGTGATGTAGAATGTATCCATTATTGTTGTATGATCTTCTACGATACCATTTACTATGACAGCTTTGTTATATAAAAATGTTTAATGTTAATGTTCAGGTGAAAAGGAGCAAATAAAGTAGGATACACAGAATAGATTACTTGAAAATTTCTTTGTTGCCTACACAGTGACCTTAGTTCATGTTCAAAGGTCAGACTCTTCCCTCCATTTTCCACCACAGAACTGTGAGACTTGTACGTGTCCATAGCAGCCTGAATTATCTGTGTTTTGGTGAATCCAGCGTTCCTTGCAGCGGATCAAAGCAGATCACTAGAAAGCTTGGATCACCATTACAGTTGAAAGGATGGCTTATCTGTAATGGCTGGAAACTTGTTTGTCGCAAAGTCAATGGAATGCAATTCTACATAAGAATATTCAAATACTCAAAACCAGGAGATTTTTAGTGTAGTTTAACATCATGGTGGGTAAGTAGCCATTACTTTAGTTGTATGCTGTTAGGCAGACATGGTATGTTCACCATTTGAGCTTAAAGATAGCAGTCTTTTTTAAAAAGTCTTTTTTTAGTAAATCTAAAAAGGATTTTGCATGCAGCTATGTTTTTGCGTTTCTAGCAAAGACGATTAAATAACAGAGTTGTGTGGGATTGTCTGGAAAGGGGCACCTGGGAGTGACTACCAATCTAGTGGCTCCAGCAAATTTTGAAGAAGTTCCTTGTTCTACTTCTTGTGACTGGTCTGTGTGTGGATAATGAAGGGCTGCTGCTGGTTAAGTGGCTGACGGGTGCAATCCTCATACTGCACATCTCTGTAACCAGTTTAAAAATCTCAGCTTTATGCACTACCACCAAAGATCCTGCTTACATGTTTGTAGGTTTGTTTTTTTGTTGTTGTTCTTAATATCTGCAAAAAGAGGATGGGTCTGTCTTTAAGATGACATGAAACAGATGGAGAAGCACATGGATTAATGGTCATCTGGACTGGAACACTTGCTAGGTGTTCAAATGAAGTGCTTTTCTAGTTGTACCCATTGACTAGAGTTCACAGGAGGTTCTGTTCCTGCTGTACTTCTGTAAAAACCTCTGACCATGCACATGATCTCCCTCATCTAGCTGATCGGTTGTCCCAGTTTTGCTTATCTGAGAAAATTCTGTAGGAAATAACTATACAGTTGGGTTCTGTGGTCATGCCGTAATACCTTACTCGCCAAATAGTGCGAACCCTTAATTACAAACTCTGCCACATCAAAAAATGTGGAGGGCTGACCTTTGTGCCTGAATTGTGTGACGTGTTTTTTGTGGAGGTATGAGGTTGTAAGTAAGGTTTTATATGATATTGTAAAAGGAGATGAATGTGTAGTGTTTCCTTATCATCAGGAATCAAGAATTAGTTCCCTGTGATAGCATGAAGTCTGTCCCTGAACATGTGCTGTGTAGGCATTCACATGGGCTTGAGGAGCCCATCAAAAGGGCTTCCATTAACTAGAATTTTAAAACAGTGGAGAAGCAGAGATTGGTAATGTAGGAAGCCATGAGTGCTTTGGAGGCTTATTTCCAGGTTTTACTTAGTGGCAAAGTACCCCTGTCTGACCATGGCACAGTGCCCGGGTGCTGCAGCAGGGCTATCTGAGGGTGCTTGGAGCCCACCCCAGAGCTGGTGTTCGTAGCCCTGTCCTCCAGACAGTTGGTCAGTGACGAGGGGTGGCCCAGGAGGCGGTGATAGCACCATCACCCAGGTGGTCCTGGTGGGTGGTGAGCACAGGCATGTTGCACCTCTCACAGCAAAGATCAGGGAGCTGCACAGAGGCGCATCTGGATGCCTGTTAGGGGAGTCCATCTGTGTTTGTCTTCAGGGATCTGCTGTGGTTCCTAAGCTTGCCTCTCCACAAAGCTCGCACTGAAACGCCTGTTTCAGCTGGCCAATTCTTCAAAGCAATTTGCTTGTACATCCATCTCCCACTTCCCACACCTACGCAAAAGTCTTTTTATTGTTTTCTCATTTCTTTCTCCCAGCTTCTCTCTACATGAACTAAGCAGCCCAGCGAAGGTGGTTATGAAATCTTTTGCATACCGACAGGGTTGATGTTTTCTACATCTGTCCTCTATTAAGTCAAAATGATATTTTTAACTTCATCTGCAAGTCTCGCTTTTTGCTTTTTATATAAAACACAATAGATGGGAAGGGCCCAGCACTCTGCATACACTCTTCTATTCTTTCGCTCCCTAGACAGGAAGCCCTGATTTCCCTATCTTGTTTACATAATTTCAGGATTCTTTAACGCCACCCACATGCGTATGTAAGTGGTTTACTGAGCCATGCATAATGTGGTCACTTGAATGCTTCTCGAATGCATAGGTATCATGTGAAGATAATGATCCATATAAATGCATTTCCTAGCAAGAGGCTCATCTATGGATTCGTTGCGTGTAGGTTGCCATAAGTGTTGGAGCTGCTTTTTGTGTTTTGTTCTTCTCTCCGCTTGCTCAGCTTCAGATCCCTTTTTCAGATTTATATTTTAAAACAGATTTTCTTTGTTAGCTGCATTAAAGATATTAATTATACTCATGGAAAGCCACAGTTAGGTGCATGTGTATCAAAAAAAGCCACTACATTCTGTATCTAGAAGAAAATTGCAGATCATTTTCTTTAGTGATTTGGGTGGTTGGTTGCTGCTCAGTGGGAGAAGAAAGTAGAACTGTATTTCATACATTTTCTATGCTCTTTTTTTGAGGAAAAGTCAGGTTTTCCACACATGTTCATCCTGGGTCTGCAGCCTTCCAGAAAGGTTGTTCCGTGCTGTTCTTTTGGACTATAGAAATAAAGCCATAGGTTTGCAAAACTGTTAATTAAAATCTGCTCCAAAATACATTCTTCTTAATTAAACAGCTGAAACAATCAATAATTGTAGGTGTTTGCTGGTGAGAGCTGGAACTTCCTTTTCCTGTGTGCATGTATAAAAGCATGGCTCGCCTTTGATGTGCCAGAACCTCATGGTCGAGCCATCCCCCATGGCCCCCATTCCTCTTACTCTGAGACTTTGCATCACCCTTCCTCCTGCTGCACAGCCCCGTTACTTCCTGCTGATGGTATGAATCATGCACGATGGGTGTCTGAAGCTGGAGAGCAATTTCGGAAATTAGTGAGCACAAAAGGTAATTATTGCCCTCACCGTGACCATACAAAGACTGCAGTCTGATGTCATGAGACCTAAAAGACCATGCCATCTGGCTAGCCTTATCCAGTAATAGATCTCGCTTAAAATGAGCTATTTTCCATGTTGGTCATGAAGAGTTGATAAGGTAATAAATATTATGACTGTGCTCCTGTTTGTGGCTCGGTGCTGCAGCAGGCTTAGCTGATGCTTTGTGTCCACACTGCCAGTCTAAAGAATGGGCTCAAAAGTGATCTGACCCCATAAACATGCAGGATTTCTGTCCCTCGCGCTGATGTTCTGCCACAGCCTGCAAAACGTCCCCCATATTTAGGAAGACCTGAGTTCAAGCTCAAGTGGTATCCTACTGCTTCTTGCGAGAGGAGATACGTTGAGCTTTGAGGGGCTTCTTGACGAGTCCTTGTTTATATCCGCTTGTGGTATAGCTCAGAGGATACTTAAGCTTCTCTGCTTTCATGGAGGCACCACTACTGTGTTCTTCTTAGGGCTTCTTTGGCAGTTAAATGTGAGATTGGCCTCAGACACAAGACTTTTTTTGAATCTATAAGACCATGACTGTTGGCCACAAGCTAGTACTTTAATAAATCAAAAAAAAACACTTGGAAGCATGAACAATAACTTATTTTAGGAAAGTACATTAATGTTATCTATCAGAATGCTGAAGACAGACTGCTGACAATTCTGATCCATGTCCAACAGATTAGTTAAAACAAGGAATAAGACTTGTACAAAGATGATCTCAGAATACTGCAAAGCCAAGCTGTTTCCATCATGTCACTGAATGTAATTTATAATCCATTGTAAAATAAACTCCCAAGTTTACATTTTGTAATGGAGGCTGCCAGAAAAAGCTAGAAAGCTTCTGATGCAGTTCATGATTTGAAAGCATTCATAATTTGGGGTAAATAAAATAGTCATAGGCAGTTCTCTATCAATGAGGAGAATGCACCCACAGTCCCTGACAAGGAGCAGGTTCAGTTTTAAGGAGAGTGAATTGGTTAGCTTTTCTTATAGCTAGATAGCTACAAAGGCGTTCTTACTGAGACCGAAATTACATTGGCATAAGATCAGTTTCTAAATGGCATTGTGCATCAGAACACAACCTCTAATTACTATCTGTATCGTAACTTCCAAGTAATCTCTTCTCCAGAGCCTTCATACTGTCTTACCTAATCAAGCAAGAGGTTTTCCTAATGTTTCAGCACACTCATGTGTAAAAGGAAAGCTGTTACAGGGCTTTGTGGCTCCTGAGCAGGTGGTTTTTCCTCTAGTGGTTGACCAGGAACACTGAGCTGGTGAAATACTTGACCTTTCGTGCCTGGCAGGCTCCAGTAACACTTGTTCTGGTGCTGGAGTGTCAAACTTCTGGCTTCCTCTTGGAAATGCAATTAGCTCTGGAAGAAGGTGCCTGCTGGAAAACAGCACGGGGGTTTGGGTATCTTCCTCTGCCACAGGTGCAGGGTGGCTGTGCTGGCTCCTTCTAGTCTGTCATGCTCTAAAGAAACTCAAGGAACAAGGACTTCTTGAAATGGCAGTCCTTGGGTTGCCTGCTGAGGTTGCCAGAGGTGTTAGGTGCAGGGGGCACCCATCCCCTACAAGAGCAGCAATCATCCCACTACATAAGAAGCTGCTGTGCATTGATGGCTTCCAGTGCTTCCAGTTTGTAGCTAAGTGCAAGAATTGCACCTTGGTAGGTAAAAGAAAAGAGCGTGATGACAACATCTTCTCTACCAGTTCTGTAGGGCATTTCCTAACACAATCTGTGTGAAAAGCAGTAGCTATTTCTGTCCCTTCTGTCTTGTCCCAGTATATCTATTATTTTGTACTATGCTATCTCTGTGTCATAAAACATGCTCCTTGTTTTCATTTTGACCTGTAGATTCAAAACACAATTGTCTCATTTTGGGTTTATTGCTAATTCTTTTAGTGAGCAAGACAAAATATGGTAAATGTTATCAATGAACAATTGCAGGAAAACTTAAAATACTTGCCTTCAGAACACTTCGGGATTCCCTGTAAGATGCAGTAACTTCTTTAGATATAAAATGTAATTCAAATTATTGACGTGTGATAGAGTACATAGTGTGGGATTTGTGTCCTGCTTTCATCACATCCACAGCAGCTTCCATGTGAAGCTTGCAAAAGGAAGAACTCTGAGGTTAGGCAAGGCACAGAGCAAGAGGTGTGTTTGGAGCACTGGTATAAATGCTGACACTCACTGCTTTGGTTTGACCATGTATTCTAGCCCTTGCAGTAGCAGTGGCCTTCCATAAACCAGAGATGGGAAAGGAATAAGATGTTACAGTGATTGACCTTTGAGCAAAGAGATGCAGCCCATAAAGCTTGTGAACAGAGCCCATGCAAAATGTGCGCACGCGACACCGCATGGAGAGAGAAGCGTTTGCACTGGAGCAAGGGTTTGATTTTTATACACTAATTGAGAAAATTGATCTTTCATAAAGTAGATTTGGAGTCTGTCTGCTGTTGTTGAAATTGGTAGGTTTTTTTCAGTTGCTTTTGGTTGGGACTGTCAGAAGAGATAAATAAGATGTGGAAAAAAAGTGCTTTCTTTTTTCAGAAAAGCCCTGAAATTATCATTTTTACCTTTTGGTGTGTGAAAACTGCAAATGGTAACTTCTGTGAATCACTAGCATTGTTCAAGAAATCCACAACAATGTGAAAATTTGTCAAGACTGATACCTGGCTCTTGTGTAATCTGTGTTAAGCTCCTAAACCTTTTAAACTGTACTAAATTTGGGTTGAAATAATAGCCTTACACTACTGTATAATAGGACAGGTATTGGAAAATGTGGTTGTGCTTTACTTACCCACCACAAACTGAGATCACATTTGGTGTCCCTGCCTAGAACTGACCTCATCAATGTCACAAAGGTCAGAGCCAAGGCGTGTGGCCCCTGTGTTGCCTGGCCATGACATTTCAGTTGCAAAAGAACTACAGTCTTAAATGGAGGAAGAGGCAGAAGGGACTGCAGGCTCTGGTCTACAATCGGGAATCTTTATCTTATTAAAAATGTCTGGGCAGAAGCTTTGTTGTTCATCTTTCCATATAAGTGGATATATTCTCATTGTCTGCTGTTAAGAGGGATATTTTTAACAGCTACAGAAAGGTCCTTAGGGTACACGTCTACAATAATAATTTTTGACTTTTAAAGGAAATCATCTGTAAATCCCATTAGTTATCATTTTCCAATTTCCATGTTTCTAAGCATGATTTAACTTCAAGTGTTGCAGTTCTTAAATCTAATTAAGGAATCGCTTTTAGTTCCCATCTGAAAGTCAACCTATTGCAGATTGTTTGATTAAACTTTGGAGATCAACGAATTAAAGCCCGTGCCTGTTCTGGTGTGAAGGACCTGCAGGGATGCTCCTCAGCTGCGGTGCAGAGCTGAATGCGCCCGTCCTCTGCGTGGGAGATGCAGACCTGGCCTTGCAACCAGGGGAGGTGAGAGGGGGATGCCGGGCAGATTCCTGGGTGGTTCCCACAGTTTGGGCCTTTGCAGGCGTTGTGAGCTGGTGGCCCCATGTTGTCCCCCTCTCTGGATGGGAAGTGGTGGTTGGAAGTACCGCTCACATCAAGATGCTGGGGATGAAAATTAGAGCAATCACCAGCCCCTCTTGCAGACCGTCTCAAGCTGTAAATTCTGGTTGCTGTGAAAGAAGTGTAATGACCCGCCATCATCTCAAGCACTGCTTCTTGTGCTCTACTCCTTACAGCTGATCCTCACTCCAAACCTCCCTCGAGGACAAAGCCGGGGTTCAGCTGGGGTCCTGGCTGGCTCCCGGCTGCCGTGGGGCCAGGACGGCAGCGTGTAGGACTGGCAGTGCATGGAGGCACGTTCCCATCCAGCACCCCTTTCCTGGGAGGTGCTCCCTGCCGAGGGAACAGGGCCACGAAAGCAGCCTTAGCTCTGCCCTGGGGTGGGCAGCCCCATCCCCACGGTCCCCATCTCCCGCAGAACAATGCGGTGGCCTCCCCCTCCCACTGCGGTGGCGCTTTGCGCTCTGCAATATCCGATAGCAGAAGCCATGGAAACAGCTGCCGACAGTGGCTTGCAGAAGGATTCGTTAATTAAAAGATTTTAAATTATAATAAAGTCGCTATCTTAAATCCAGCAGGGATATTGCGAGCAGTATCCCATGCCACCATCGCTCTCCAAAACTAAAATGCAGCTGGAGATGAAGTGCCCCTCTGCACCCAGCTGTCTTTTCCTGTTATATCCCCTGTGATGGTGTGCTGAGATATTAGTATTAGCATCTGTGTAGCTGCAGAGGTGAGGGCTCGGCCCATCCCTGTGACCACCCATAAGCTCTGCTATGTCCCCCAACTCCTCGCGGTGTGAGGCAACATGGGGTTTGTCCACATCCTTGCTGCAGTCGGGGTTTGGTGGTGGAGCCATACGCGAGAGTGAAGCTGAAGTAAAAGGATGTGAGTGAAACCCATCTCCTGTGTGTGAGTGTGGGGGTCTCACAGGAAGCAACAGACTGCCTGTGTGTTTGAGGGCTGGAGCCGTGCGATGTGTGAAACTGAGCATCGCTTCCTGCCTTTGCATGCAGGAATCACACGGTGCAAGGGGGTTGTGAACCTGAGAAATCAGCAGGCTCTGCTAAAAACAGCTCTAAATGTCACTTAAGAAGCATCTAGAGAGACCATCTTTTCTTACAGGAAAACACCTACATGGAACAATGTAAAGCAGGTGAAGCAGAAGCTGATGCAGGAATGCTCTTGGGGAAGAAGAGCTGGTGCAGGTCTGATGCTGGCCTCTGGCTGATGGTTTCCTTGGGGTATCTAAAGGCAGTAGCTGTGGTGGTGCAAGTACCAGCACGGTGGTGTGGCTGCAGGAGCCAGCACCAGCAGGGAGCCCTGAGCTGTGAGCCCTGCTTGCTCCTGGCAGACCCCACATGGACTCTGAGAAAGGGATATTTGGGATTTGTGTGGACAAGCAGGCAGGTGTGCTAAACCCCCACTGTTTCAGGGCTTCTTTACGAGCGAGCTTTGGCAGTTTTCCCCTCCCATCGATGAACAGGCTGTGAGTAGCTTTTGCCAGCGTGCAGCAGCTCTAATAGCTGATACTCGGCGCTGAGCGATTCAAACGTGTGGTATGCGGAATAGGAAGAATTAATTTGCTGGTATGTTCGTTCATTGGAAAAGGACAAACAACCTGGACATTGAAAAACTTTTTTCTTCTTGCATTCTTTTACCTGGGAAAAGAATTTAAAATAAAGACTGTATTTAAACTTTCCCCTGAAAAGTATTAACTTATTGCAAGATTGAAACCTCTCAAATTCTTATCTGTTACTTCATTCTCATTCTTATCTCAAATCAACTTTTTCTAAATCAGCCGTTTCTCCCAGAAAAATAATTGATTCCAGCCAATAACAAATGCTCATCTTTATTTCATTGGATTGTATCTTGGGCAACACAAGGGACGTTGAGTAATGGCTCAAAATATCCCTACTGTATAATGTAAGTAAACCACCACATGAATCCAGTTAAACTTCGTAACCTTCAAAAGTTAAAACTTAAGGGTTTAGACCCTGCCTATAAGTAGAATTGAGCATGCTCAAATCTTTTTTACTTTGTCATTTTCACATTAATTTACACTTAAATGCAGATATCTGTATTGGCTATTTCTGTTCATTAGTGCCACCAAGTAATTAACTTTATGTTGAAGTGAATGCATTAGAAGGAAGAACTGTCCCAGTAACATACCTAGAGTTGAACAATGTTACACTCCCCTATGCTGGAAATTCAAACCAGTCAGTTTGTAATTTGCTTCCCAAGTTTCCTAACCTCCACGAGGAATGAAAATAAACTGTGTGGAGGAAGAAAAAAACAGAAGTTGTATTGGCCTGTCTTGTTGAGTAAAGCAATTGATAAGGAGTAATTCTTTGTGAGCAGCGTAACTTATTTTATTGCGGAATGAAGCAATGTGCTTGGAAAATCACTGCTCTCTTTCTGGCAGGGTTGTTTCCACATCTACCACCTACCACTGCCACTCACAAGGATGCTTATGACAGTTGAAAGTTGCATTAAAAGGAAGGAAAGCATTTCAAGCTGACTCATTCCAATAAGTGAACAATAAACCCTGGATCCCCTGACAAGGGCATGTAGAAAGTGTGTGCTCATGTTTTTCCTTTGCTAGCAACATGAAATAGGAGTAAAAGCGTTTTTTTCCCTCATTTCCCCCTGACCAGATATAGCAGGGGAGGACAACAGTAGAAGTGCCATAGCACTGCCCCATCTAATTTCATACCTCTGCCTCCTGTAAGTGCTGGCAGCTTCTTTTCTTCGTCCTGATAAAATGCTGCTCTCAAGAAAATATTACCAAAGTATTTTAAAAATGGGCTTGAATCAGGTGCAAGTGTGTGTTGATTGACTTGACTTTATCAAACTAAACAAATTTCAGATTACTTTTCCTAAGTTTTCACACTAAAAATCCACTTCAGCAGTGGTGTTTCACAAATAAGCTGTCTGCAGGTATGAGAGCAGATACCTATTTGCTCCAGGTTCAGACCAGAACAAGGATTTGCTTTCTACGTTTACTGTAAAAGTCAGATGCAAGTCAGAAGAGAAAAAAAAAAAGATCTTTTTTGCCAACTGTTGAGGCTGGGTTTCAGGAAGAGCCACCCCTGTGAGCTGCACGCAGCATCCGTCTCCAGCAGAGATCAAATCACGAAGGGGTCTCGCTTTCTGGCTCCCGGGCAGCGCCGAGCTGTTGGGCAGGGAGCGAGCTCTTTGTTGTGAGGGCTGCCTGGGTTATTTCCACACAGGCTTCATGTCGGGCTTGGGGGCCAGGCTTCGCATTTGTCTCCCAGCTGTGTGCTTGATGAACCTGCTGAGGGTCAAGCTGGAGACTGATGATAAACAGGGGGTTAAAAGCTCTCAGTTGAGTGTTGGGATCAAACGTGTAGCAGTAACAGAAATGGGGTGAAACTGTAAAAATGTGCAGGTCTGGTTTAGGTGTGAGCCCATGAGTGGCTCATTGGTGCCTGACATGTGGGTGCTGAACAGTGCCAGGCCTGAAATAGATGCACTGGCATAATGTCCTGCAGAGCTGCACGTAGCGGTCTGGTTCAATAACTTGCTCAGTCTTCGTAGTCTGTTACCCTTTGCAGGATGGAGTGATTTGTGTGGTTCACTGCCACGCTTACTGAAAAGGAAGGGCCTCAAGTAAATGGAGTCACCAGCCCGAAGCAGGTAGGATGCAGCTCCATGGGACAAGTGAGGATGGTATTTTTCCAGGGGAATGTGCTGCCCAAGCAGGAGACAGTTCTAAAGAGTGTCCTCTGTAGTCTGAAAGTGGCACAAACGAGATGTAAGTCAACAATGGCTGTTGCAAGGAGTCATTGCACGTAGGATGCATGGATTAATCCTTTTGAGTTGGCTGATACCAATAAGGACTCGGCAAGAATATTTGTGTGCTTGCTTTGGGTCACAAGACTTGAAGAAAGATGCAAGGAGGGGGCAGAGGTTAACAACAAGCATGATGAGGAACTTAGAAAATAGGATGTAGGACAAGTCGAAACAATCCAAGCTGTCACCAGGTCTCTTTGCTGGGCTGTGTGACCTTGAAAGGTACAAAAGTCTGCTCAAGAGAAGGGAGTAACCTGTAATCTGTCTGTTGTGAGCAGGATAAAGAGCAGCGCGTCGCATCGTGGCAAATGTAGGTTAGGTTTTAAGGAAACACTTTGCAACAGAAAATAGAGAGAACCTCCTGCGTCTGCCTATGGCAGTCGTGGGGCATCCAGCACTGGGGGATTGACAAATGTTGGTCAGGTAAAGGAGACGGGGGCTCCCCAAGGTCTTTGGGCTGCGTTCATCTCCAATTTTTTGTTGTTTCACAGGAGAAAATTACTGCTGTGAGTGTGATTTTTCCTGCAATGCTAGGGGATGGAGGCGAGTGATGTGGAGAGGCGGCTCTGCCGGCCCCTTCAACATACCAGGGCAATTGCAGGTTACAGCATCAGCAGGTAGCACTGCTCCTCTTGAAGATATTTCCTTCTCTACCTGTTAATTTCTTACATTTTTAATCTCTTTTGATTATGGGGTTTGTACTTTTGTCTAAGCAGTATTTTTCTATCTGATGTACACTGTATAGAAATATTATCAGCACATCTTCTAGCCTTAATTCCGCATTGCCTCGTTTTTTTGTCATGTGTCAGGTCACTAACATCACTTCAGTAGGGTTTTATAATTGCATTTAATATGTCACTTACTATGCACGCCTCATCTGATTTCTATGGCAATAATGAGATAATTTATCTTTGCTGGGTTGCACAGTCAGTTGTGTGTTGATAACGCATTTAATTTTACCGAGTTACAAAATCTTGGCTGATTTTAGGGAAGGGTTTGAGCTGAGATAATTTTGTATTTTAAAATACTTATCAACTCCAAACCCTTAATGCTAGCTTTCTCTTTGTCTTTTCAGCTAGGGCAACTCCATCCTGATCCATTGTCACTGCTATCTCCTGCAAAATTTTACGCAGAGAATTCATACAACTTCTGTCGTTTAATTGATAGAGGAAACAAAATGAGAAATTCTGTGCTAATGTTTATTAACTGTTTAGGGCTCGCTTGGGGAGAGGGTTACAGACAGGGAGGAGACAGCCAGTTTTTCCACTATCACAGACATCACACCACAAGCCTTCCTAATTCACAGTGATAAAAGCACAGCAAACAAATCGGTGGGGGTGGAATATTTTCCATGATTTGACAGGAATTTCTGGAGCTATGTTTTGTCATTTTAGCCTGAGCGAGAGGTACCATTTTTAGGAATATTTTTAGGTTTTACCCACTTCTTGAAGTACTATATTTCACTCCTGTACAACAGTTTGGTTGTGAAGTTAATTGCTCTTTTATTTTACAGTGACCTTGACTGTATTTCATATCTGAAGAAAAGCGACATTTGGGTTTTCTAATTTAGAAGCACAAAAGAGGTTGGAAGAGACAGTGTTAGTACCCGATTCGCATGCCAAGAAAAGGTGCTTATGTTAAATTATAGGCGGCTGAAGCTGGGACCGAAGATAACATTATTAGACTTTTGCAATAAATATGATTAATGGGACAACAGGGGTATAATTTGGGCCACCTCTTGTGTATGCAACTTATTTATTTTCATGGGTAGGAATTTATCATTTAAATCAAATATATGCATGCATGTATTTTCTAACCTCTTTCTCCCTCTATTTTGAGATTTAAAAGGTACCTTGTCTAAACATGTTCATGTTTTCCAGAGCCCACTCTGGCAGAATTTTTGGTAAAAGTCGAATTTCCACTTCTGTATTGCCTCTTCCTCAGATTAAGATCTGCATGGTTTGGGAGAATACATGTTATTCTTTGTAACAGAAAAACCCGCCTGAGACGTGAAAAGAGTAGTCAGAGTGCTGCTGGGTTTTGAAAATGTGAAAGGGTAGGACAGAGCGAGTGCTCTGGCTTGTGCTGTGCATTTGGAGCGGCTGCCACACAGGACTTTGCCTGAAAGCCTCGTCCAAGCAAATCATTTAAATACAGAATTGTTGCTTTACCAAAGCTGCGGTCCTGCAAGATCTTTCATGCCTGCGCTCAAGACGGATGGATTGTAGTGTGGAAAGCTACAATGCATCTTTCAGTAGCCACTTAACCTCTTTTTAGTGCAAAGGGAATCAAAACACAGGAAAACGTTTGCTTGTGTTTATCAGTAGCTTGTTTTTTGTCAAGTCTGGAAAGAAACTCGGAGTCCAGCAATAATGCTTCCTCTCCCTTACCTCTCCAAATATAGATATAGGCTGTATAAATTTCCAACTGTTTTTAAGACTGAGATGAGGGAAAAATATCCTTTCACAAAACCAAGGGGTTTTTAACCTTTAAAAGCACAGACATGGAAGATAGTGGTGGATGGTGGCATCGGCGTGATGGATTGGCACAATTCCCGTGCCTCCCATGGGGTCAGCGGAAGTGTGCATTATTCTGACATGCTGCTTTTGAGGGGAAATAAAAATCTTTTAGAGCCTTAAATCATCTTTTGCAAGCAAAGATCAGAAAAGGTTACTCTAGCAGCTGAGATGGACCTATCAGCTATTTTCCCCTCGAAACACTGCTGTGCACTTCTTTTCACCACCTCCTTGCCTTGACTTCAGTGCGTGGCACAGACCAGAGTCTTCATTGTGCGTGTGTATTTTTCCCAGCCTTCATCGTATTTGTGTGTTGAAATTCTGTGTGTCTGTCAAGTCTCCCCTGGGAAACAGCTGATTTCTGTATTTTGGCAAACCGAAATGAAAGCTGAAAAGAGAATGTTTTTCAAATACCAGTGTGGCCTGATAAACTGAGAGTTCTTGACTGTGCTTATGTCTCTCAGCAGGATGTTAATCACCATCTTAGAAATGGAAAATCAGTTTAAAAGGCCAAAAAGAGAGATTTGGCCTTTCTGAAGTTTGAAATATTAATGTTCTTTCCTTAAGGGCCTGGAAAACCCTTAACTGTTAGAAAGATTTTGTGAGGAATATGAACATTAAACAAAGGCGTTGGGGGCACTTTTCATCTTGGTGAAAAAAAAAATACATTTTAAGCCTATGGATTCCAAATGCTTTCTGCTTATAACCCTACCTGCAGGTGGTAATTGAGCGTGGTCCAAGATCTAGCAACTGCAGGAGGAGCAGCGGGACAGACATCCATCCTGCTTGTGACCCCTCTCGTGGCTGCTGTCACCGCTGCACGTGGGAGTTGGGGCTTAATGTGCGACCTATGCTATGTGTTTTTAAAGCTTATTGGGGCTTTGCTAACGCAGCTTCACTTTGGAGCTTGGGCTGGTGCCCGATGCTGTTTCACCACCGAGTTTTGTTTGCTCACCAAACAAGTTGTTGCTGAGGTGGTACAGTGGCTCTGCAGCCCCGAATGTTGCTCTTCTTCCTTCCCCAGCCCTCCTTCTGTGGAGAATAAAATAGGAAACACAGCTTCCTTAGTATGTCTTCGTACCTCTGCCATATAAGGATGGATAAAATATGTTTTGAAAACACAGGCTGTCCCCTCCTGCAATTGTTTGAAGTTGGTTTCCCTACTGTAAAACTGGCTGCCTTCCCCTCGGCTAAAATCCGGTGTCTGCTCTGGAATGGTGTTTGTAAAAACGGTTTTAATCTAGGCACAGCGTGTTAAACTGACACCAGCCCAGCAAAAGGTCTATTCCGAGAAGCGTGGCAGCTTGCAATGCTCTCTGCAGAAAGTGCTGTCTTGTAGATGCTTGCTTTTTAAGGGAACAATGCTGAATTTAAATAAGCAGCAGGAACAGCTCGGCTGTTTGATCCCTGTGCTGAAGTACATCCACATTTAAGAAGCAAGACAACTCTGGAAATTCCTACATATTGAGCTGTTAAACGATGCAAAAACCTACAAAATGAATATACATACGGTGCAAAGGTGTTAGCCAAGTGCTGAAAGCAGCATAACTGCGTCAGTCTGTGACAGAGCCTGGATGAATAAATTTGGCCCCTGGGAGTTTTCCTGGCTGGTAGGAGCTGATTGCTATGCCTGCTGCTGGCCCTTCTAGGTCCCGTGGAGCTTGTGCCCAGACTTTTGCACTATGGGTCTTTGCTCAGCCTAGATGGGTGCTCTGATTTACTTCTGGTGTTTGAAGGGCCTGTCTTGGAGGAAACTCTTTGGAGAAACACTGGGGTGGGCTACATCCATTTCACTCTGCTGCCCAAGTGGCTCATGGCTAATGGGTGTGAGGCTTCATGGCAGTGGTGGATGGGTATGTATTTCCAGGGAAGTCGCTGGAGGGGGAAAATGTTGAAAATGTAACACTGTCTTCAAAAGGATGTGAACCCCGTGCTTTTTACTCTCACAAATGTGGTGCTTAAAAGGGAAACATGCTGGGGATTTCTAATTCCAGATACTAACACAGTCCTGTACCAGAAATGTAGCAAAAGGTTCAGATAACTCTACATAGAAAGCATCTTTAGCATCTATGTGTTTGGGATTAGCCTTTTTTCTTTTTCTTCATGAAAAGAAGCAAGTGAAATATTTTTATTAAACATCTTTACTGTTTCCTCCTGTTAACTTATTAACTGATGAATGAGCAGATATTTGCATCTGGCTGGTCTGTAGATGGTTTTAAGTGTCATCACATCAAAAAAAAATGTATCTGGGAACCACATTTAGCTCTTGAGTGGGTAGATATAAAAGAATGTAGGAATCTCCTTAAAACTGATAAATGATAAAATTAAGGAGAAGCGGGAAGAAGTTAATTTTAATTTCTGGCAGGTTGAGGTAGAAATACTTTTATGTATCTTGCTTAGCATGTGTTGAAGACGTGTATTTTTTCCTTATCTAGGATCGCTGTCAAATTATCAACTTGGGAAATGAGACGTGTGTTGAATTTTTACACCAGTGACAGCCCAAGGAAGGGATCGGTGTGGTTTTGGTACCAGGTGACACGGCCGTACTGTGCTTTAGCAGCTGGCTTAGTGATCTCCAGGGTAAGAATTTCTTCCACTTCATTGCCAGCATCCTCTTCCGAGGAAATCAGTGTGGACTTCTGCAAATAGCTTTGTCCTTTCTCAAATAGGCTGTGCTCTTAATAATCAGAATGAGTCGCAGGCATTCCATTAATTGTCCAGATAATTAGCTTTAGGCAATCTGGCGTTTCATCTTTGTCTCAGACTTAATCTCAGCTAGTTTTCGTTCAGTCGCTGGCATGTGTAATTCCTCATCTATTTTGACATTTCTGTCGCATTAGCATTTATCATATTTCCATTCCTCTAGACCTGAGGAACCTTTAATCAATCGTACTGTTCTGTGACTTACTTATGCTACATAAAACACATATCATTATAACTTTTTGCATCCACAGACTTGATCAATGTGCATTTTCTGTTTCTAAAGTTCACTTGCAGCCTTAGCTGACTTTGTTTTTCTCATAGCGCCTTCGTGTAGGTTGTTAAAATCTTCAGTAAGAGTTCTCCTTCCCTGGGCACGTTTGTGGTATTTTAAACCTAACTTTGCATTTATTAATCCCCAGAACAATGCCAGATGGTGAAACCCAGGAATATGCGATATGGATGCATGTGTGCGCCCATGTGCACACATTTTATCTCTGTGCATGGCCGCACAGGCTGAGTTAGTGCAATGGGAGGTTTTATTAGGTAATAAAGCTGTGTTTCAAGTTATGCAGGTCACTTCAAGTGAGGACCCAAAAAAAGGGGTTATTCAGCTCTGCTGGATATTGCTTCTAGAAAAGCTTTTTAGAAAGCTCTGCTGTCGCTGGCGGGGAGTTCTTATATTACTTTTCTCCGGAAGTTGGACACCTTCTGCTAAGTTCAGACAAAAAAGAGAAACCGTTACCCCGTGTTCATTTGGAAAACTGTGAACCTCCCAGTTAGTTATATTGGTCCCAAAGTGCTAGTCTGAAACACTGCATGGGCATCAGGGGCTAGGCCTTAAATCTGTCACTGCTTCCCTAGGTATTGCGTGCTTTGTGTCTGAGGCTAGTAACGAGGTGGAGAGATTTGGCAGTAAAAGGAAGGAAGCATCTTTCTGCTAAGTAGACTTTTAATTAGGTTTGAAATTGCTGAGAAATTCAGAACATTAGAGCAAGGTGGACAGGAGGAGCTACGTGTGCAGAGGAAAAAAGTGTGGTACCTATTTGAAAATGGGAGGAAAGATCTATAAAAGGTGTGTGTATTAGTATTCATTGTAGAAAAAAAAATATGCTTCAATTAGCTCCGTTGCTCTATGCTCTATTGATTTTTCTATCCTCAGTTTGTTTTTAACAGGAGAAACACTGCTGTTTCTTCCCCTAAGACCAGAACTTTACCACTGCCTTGTCACAGAATCACAGAATCATTAAGGTTGGAAAAGACCTCCAAGATCATCTGGTCCAACCGTCCCCGTACTACCAATATTACCCACTAAACCATGTCCCTAAGTACCACATCCAATCTTCCCTTCAACACGCCAGGGATGGTGACTCCACCACCTCCCTGGGCAACCCATTCCAATGCCTGAGTGCTCTTTCTGAGAAGAAATTTCTCCTAATTTCCAACCTAAACCTCCTCTCGCACAACTTGAGGCCATTCCCTCTTGTCCTATAACTAGTTACCTGTGAGAAGAGGCCAACCCCCAGCTCCCCACACCTTCCTTTGAGGTAGTTGTAGAGAGCAATAAGGTCTCCCCTGAGCCTCCTCCTCTCCAGACTAAACAACCCCAGTTCCCTCAGCTGCTCCTCACAGGACTTGTGTTCCAGGCCCTTCACCAGCTTCGTAGCCCTTCTCTGGACATGCTCCAGGGCCTCAATGTCCTTCCTGTAGTGAGGGGCCCAAAGCTGAACACAGTGCTCGAGGTGCGGCCTCACTAGAGCAGAGGACAGGGGGACAATCACGTCCCTGGTCCTGCTGGCTACACTATTCCAGCCAGAATGCTGTTGGACTTCTTAGCCACCTGGGCACACTTCCGGCTCATGTTCAGGCAAGCATCAACCAGCACCCCCAGATCCTTTCCTCTGCACAGCTTTCCAGTCACTCTGCCCCAAGCCTGTAGCACTGCACGGGGTTATTGTGACCAAAATGCAGGACCCAGCACTTGGCCATGTTGAACCTCATCCCACTGGCCTCTGCCCATCGACCCATCCTGTCCAGGTCCCTGTGCAGGGCCTTCCTACCCTCCGGCAGATCAACACTTCCCCCCAGCTTGGTGTCATCTGCAGACAACTGAGGGTGCACTCAATTCCCTTGTCCAAATCATCAATAAAGATATTAAAGAGGATGGGCCCGAATACCACTGGTGACTGGTCGCCAACTAGATTTCACTCTGTTCACCACCACTGTCTGGGCCCAGCCATCCAGCCAGTTGTTAACCCAGCAAAGAGTGTACCTGTCCAAGCCATGGGCTGCCAGCTTCTCCAGGAGAGTACTGTGGGAGATCGTGTCAAAGGCTTTGCTGAAGTCTAGGTAGCCTACGTCACCAGGCTTTCCCTCATCCACCAGGTGGGTCACCCAGTCATAGAAGGAGATAAGGTTGGTCAGGCAGGACTTGCCTTTCATGAACCCATGCTGACTGTGCCTCTTCCCCTGGTTGTCTTGCACATGTTGTGTGATTGCACTCAAAACGATCTGTTTCATTGTTTAAGGATGGAGGCAGTGAGGCAGAGGAAACTTTGTCAAAACACAAGTGCCTTGGAAGCTGTGCTAGGACAGTGACCTACCCTCAGCCAGAGGGGTCTGATCTATGCGTGACCATCAGTGGGGGAAGCATCAGCAGCATGAGAAGCGCAGCAACCAGAGCACCACTGCCATGAGGCCCACCTTCTCTGCTCACACTGGCACCACTGTGGGCCAAAGCTGCACCAGGTCTCATGCAACCAAATGGCCACCGGTATCAAAGGTGCTGTGTTTCTGCACAGAAAACCTGCATTCTGCTGCTTGTGTTTTGACAGGAAAGTCCAAGGGGGCTTCAGAGCTGCTGTGTGGTGCTGCTGTGAAATATGTGGCCGAGGTTGAGCCGTGAGTGGGCCCACCTCAAAAGGTGCCTGCTGCTCAGGAAGGGTGTCACATGCAAACATGGATTCAGGGGAGAATAATATAGAGAGCACTAGTTTTGCATGTAATAAATAATGCAAAAATAAGTGCCTAACTTTCTCCACGTGAGTAATCCTTCCTAAGTACATCATGGATTTGGAACCCATAAAATTCATGACTTCATTGATATCTAGTTGCTGTGTAAGCCATCTAAACAGTTTAAGTGCAGCTATACCATTTTAAAGATCCTCATCCCCTT
Organism: Anser cygnoides; assembly: GCF_040182565.1. Taxonomy (NCBI): domain Eukaryota; kingdom Metazoa; phylum Chordata; class Aves; order Anseriformes; family Anatidae; genus Anser; species Anser cygnoides. The sequence goes on along the minus strand of NC_089874.1, from coordinate 44,492,372 downwards.
TGGGCTGACGCTGCAGCAGCTATTTTTTCTCTTTTTCCAAGGACGTAGAGTAAGAGATGCAATTTTCTTGTTTAGGGTTCAGTTTCTGAAACATTGTAGTAGATGAGGTGTTTGTAGATTTTGGTAGATTTAAATGGGACTCACACTATAATCTGTTCCTTCTTGTGTATGATTTCTTCTTCAAATATACTGGCACTTCGTGGGAAGATATGTTATTTTCTATAGTCTTTTAGAGTTTGGTACAAACTGGTCAGAAGTTCCAGGCTCAAAGGTTTTCCCATAACTCATCCGATCTCTTTCATAACCACTGGCTTACATGGGGCATTGTTTGGTCTTTAACAGGAAAAAAGAATTTCAAGGCCAAGTTCACTTTTCTTTTGGTAGAATGATTTACTACTTGTAGTGGACTTCGTAGAGGAATAGATAGGTTTCCCTCACTGAAAGGCTTTAAAACCAGAAGGAAATACTAAATTATGTAGTCAGCATAACACGAACTATAAAACGTGATTTTTAACTAGATATATTCTGCAGTGAGTCCCCCATCTGTAATATTGAATGTGCCATACAGTACCTCAGATGTTGAGGATGCTGTTGAAGCAGCATGGTGATGAAGGTGAGTAGCAGACCGGAGCCAGCTCTGGCAGAGGTGAGGTAGGGAGGGGTAGGAGGAGGCTCGGAGCAGCACCTTTTCTGCCCGCCTCAGGTTGAAAAAATGTTTTTCTTTTTGGCCTGTTCTGGAGCAGCTCAGTTTCTCGGTTCATTTACTGAAGGAACAGAGACAGCGTTGGTTGCTTGTCTGTTCCTTTGGTGTATATGTACCATTTGTTTCTAATAAGGATGACTTGAAGTCGTATGAATTCTTGTGCTTGCAGATGACTCTTTCTCAGCCTCCCCACGCACTTTGCAGCTGTGGGAGGAAGTATTTGAACACAAATATGATTCTGGATTTATGGAGGCTGCTCGTGTGAGTAGAGTTACTTATTTGCATTACTATTTGCCGGCGTAAGCTCATGTGCGGTGACTTCCCCTCCGTGGATTTGCTCCTGCCTTGCACTGCTTTCATCAGGGCAGCAAACCTTCACTACCGTGAGCTTGCAGGGAGGCATACAAGCATTCAGTGGGTTTGGCTTCAAGCTGCAGCTTCAGCTAGGTTTTTACGCCTCTGCTTTTCGACATCTGGACCGAGAGCTTTTCTGATTCATTGCTGGTCTTCCTGGAGTACGAGGTGAGCTGCTGCGTCTCTGCCACATGTGTGAGTGCTAGATAGGCGTTCAGACAAGATTACCTGAAAAATGGGCTAGGGAAACTTTAAAGCCGATGGAGCTAATCAGCATCCTGCATGCCCGGTCTATCGGGCACATCAGATTCACCAGCAGGACAGAAATCTGGCGTGCGGGAAATTAGGGTCAGGAGTGACGGGTGGGGAGGAGAGGGAGACGCTTAAGAACCATCCAGCAAGAAAATGGAAGAAGTCAGAAATGCATTTGTTGATGCTGCCTGTCAAAAATCAGAAGCTGATGTATGCTTATGAAAGGAGCTGTGTTTTTTTTTTTTTTACTTCAGTGTCTCCTAGGTTGTTGTTCTGTAGTGGGTGGACAGTGTAGCACAATGAGGTCCTCTGATTCTTTGGTTGTCTTTGTGGTACTCTCCTAAATTATAGCAATAAATCTAATAAATTAAAGTAATAAGATTTAATACTTTTTTGGGGGTGTGACAGCAACAATTTGCCTTTAATCAAGAAGTTATATCTTCCTGAAATTTCATTTATAGGCCGTTTCCTAAAATTGGGAACTTAGACTATTTCCTGTCAGTCTTAGTCTGCACTATTTCTCCTAAATTATTTAAGGGTATTAAAATTGCATAGCACATACACTGTACCAAGTTTAATGAAAGAAAAGATTGGTCCTGACTTTACATGAAATTACGCACTAGCCATTATTTATTGTTGCACTTTATTTCATTTGGGAAACAGGATTAACTCAGATGAGTACTCTCTGACGGACATTTCTCAGTAATATCCCCCATGTTATTTAACATATTTTGTAGATCTGCACATTCTGTTTCCAAAGAGCTCGTTTTCCACTTGAATTGAGATGTACAAAGTTACCTCTTTAAATTACAAGAATTTATCATGATAAAATAGAGCATTTTTTTTTAAAAAAAAAATCATAATGTGTATTTCTGTCTCCAGTCAGGCTGGAGGGAGTTGAATAAAAATTTCAAGACAAATCCTTTCTTCCTCTCCTCGCTCTATAAGTCTCCTCTGCAATATATTTGTTTCAAGGCAAAAAATCAAATCCTTAAAACTGTAAAAGAATGTCATCAGGAAGTTGCAGCCTTGTTGAAGTACTGTGAAGTTAAGTATGAGTCTTGAATAACTTGCCATCCTATTTAAGTTGCCATCGTATTTGGGACCTTCCTTTGACTGGAGAGTCTAATAGGGTAGTAAATAGTAAAGCAATTCCGCTGATAATTTGACATGTAGTAGCCTGGGTTAATAGCGAAGTATATTCTTGGGAGAACATATGCATTGGTTAGAGAAAGGCATAATACTTTGTGCAGGAGCTGGCAGTGGTGGGGACTGGGGCTGAAGACCCGTGAGTCGCGGCTGGGCTCCGGCTCTGTGCATCACTGTTACAGCAGCAGCATTTGCATGGACGGATGAATGCCATTTGATTCAGCTTGTGCTTTCTCTCTCTTGCATCAGCAAGGCTCATGCGCTGGTTGAGATCTTCTAAATTCAGCACTTCAAGGAAAAAAAAAAATAGGCCATTTGAGCAACTGTGCGCAGGAGGGCTGTAGTTCTGTTGCTTAGCAGAAAGGCACCATACGAGGCTGTAGTTGTCCAGATCTCTCTTCCAGGTTTGCCACGGTACTGTTTCTCAAGGTGTCTTTTCTTTTGAACCTGTGACGAGGAGTGGGATTGTTCCTTTAGCAGCCCTCGTGTGTCCGAAGCCCGGCTGGTACCCTATCTCTCACACCTTCTGGTGAGTGCTCGACCTGAGAGCTGATCTCCTGGCCATGGTGTCATCAGGAGGCTGAAGCCCTAGTGTCAGAAATGGTCTGTTTTGTAGTAAGACAGCCCCAGATGAGAAAATTTTAGCCAAAACAAGGAGTGACCTTGTCATTTGTGCTGGGTGCAGTAATTTTGCACATTTTCATGAATGTTGCTAACATGCTATTGCTGCTGTATGAACCGGTCCTTGCTTAACTGTAGCACAGCACTAAGCTGTTAATTATAGGAGTCAGAGGAGAGGTACAGCTGCAAATCTGCCCCGTCAGGACTTATCAGGCTCCATTTTGTAATCAATGGCTTATTTATTAAACCATCAGAAAATCATGCATGCACTCTGGCCACAACAGCACGCAGCTCTGCTCGGGCATTTTGTCTGAATCGATGGAAGCAATCATCTGCTTTACATCAGGTATCGAACCCACACGGGTCCTCCAGTGATGAACGGCTTTATCGTCTGCGTGGAATCGACTGCTGCTGATGCCTGGAGCTGGGAGGGTGGTGTTAAAAACACTGAATTTCTCCATAACTTTCATTTTCATGCCTTTTTATTTCTGTATCTTGCTCTGGCTTCTGTGAAGCAAACCAGAATCCTTAACTCTGCATGGCTGAATCCCCTGCAATTAGGGAGAGGCTCGTGAAATGGGTTGAGAGGGAAGATGATGGGAAGCACAACGGAGGGTGGCTGCAGCACTGCAGCCAAAGCCTGCTGGTCTCATTGACCCGGCCAGAAGGTTGATTCTAGGGTCAGCAGATGACAAAATTTCAAAGCACGATAGCAGCATCCTTTTATTTTTCAATCTGCTTTGTGTTTCCCTGCATGCCTGTGGCGGTTGATTAATTTTGGGAGATGGCAGGGCATTGCCTTATGTTCATTTCTGAGCACAGATTTTAATGGGGGTAGCACATCCCTCTGAAACACAGGGTGTGGGGGTACATGTTTTGTATTCTCCTAGCTTTCATTTTTCTCTTACCTCCTGGCCAGAAATCTGATAAAGAAGCCAGAGCTGCTACAACTCCCGTCACCCACTGAGTGCAGCCCCTGTAACATAAGAGACCACTTGCCTAAGGACGTTTTGGTTTGGAAACTCACTTCAAGGACCATCATCTTTTCCCTGTGTAGTCATCACGGTTGTTACAACAGCAGAAGCTCTATTTCACCAGACAGTGCAATAGTGACTAACTTTGTCTGGGTGGCACAAGGCTTGAAAGATGCTCCGCTCGTGGTGCTCGTCCTGTTTTCTGCAATGTGCCCGTGGACGTTACAAGGGAAGAACCTGGCTTGGTGTAAATCGTTTGTCTGGGGGTTAATTTCAGCCCCAACCTGTTTTTGACAGCTCGTTCACCCTAATGTGGGCTGCTGTACAGAAACCGTACCATTTGCCTGTTGTATGAGGTCTGTTATTGACATAACGAGGCTTTATGGGATTAGAGGGCTTACTGCCAGCGCTAATTATTCAAAAGAATATATAGGTTTTTATAAGCCTACAAAACTAGCCTTTATTAGATCTGCATTAATACATTTCAGTTCTTTGCCAGCAGTAGTAATTCAGGCATACTGTTCCTTGCTTATGACCAGTGCTTACGGGAACTTAGAGGATTGGCAGGGAGATGGGCACGCAAGCTAGCGCTTCTTGTTGCAATATCTTGAAGCGGCTCCTGCAGAGTGCTGTTATCGGGGGTTAGTGTGTATTTTGTGCCATGCTGGCATGAGACATGTTCTAAGTGTCCCCTTTAATGCCTTGGTATCCAGTAGTGTAGTACTTGAGGAAAGACTTGTCAGTGTATTATAAAAAATACTGCTTTAAGTATTTATGACCAGTGTTTACTAATACTAATGAATTTCTCAGAATGATCCCTACAGCACAAGAGACGAGGGCACCCAAACCACGCACGGGATAGATGTCTGCCTGTCCCCTGGGGCGGCTGTTACAAACCAGGTGTTCACCACTCCAGGTGTTCATTTTGGTCGGTTTTGTGCTGAGTTATTGTGAGACCCTGCAAGATCAAGAGTTAACTAACTGGTGATTAATGCAATGATACCCTTCACGTATGTATCTACACTTAATGTTTTCCCCTCCATTACTGTTAGTAATAGAAGCTCAGTGAATGTAAGAATTGTGTGAAGCTGCAGATGTTATCTTCTTTCCATCAACACATTTTCTGTATAAAAGAGGTCAAATCACATTAGGTTTTTACCATTGAGATCCCAGGGCTTCAAAGAGAGCCCTGTGAGTCTGTTCAGTGGAAAATGAAACTAAAGTAACGTGTACGTACATCAATGCACTAAGACCTGCACTGATTTCTTCTTTTTCTTGCATTAGTTTAGAAGAGAGAAGTTAAATATCTGATGATAAAAGTGGATGGTAAAAGATCATGAATGGAAAGTGATTACTCTTTCGAACATCTTGTTGGACAGCCAGTTACACAAAAGGGAAAGATTGTTACCTCAGAGTTAATGTCTTGCTCCTCACTTGGGTATTAAATGCATTCAAATTTATACTAGTCAGTTCTTTGGTGTGCAATTTGTGTGCATGTTGATAGGGTTTCAAAAAGTGCTTCTTTTTTTTTTAACCCTCTGGGGACTCTTGATGTGCAAGCCAAGTGCTTCTACACGCATGACAGAGCAATTTCTTCGCTCTGGAAAGTGCTGCTAGATAGAAATAATAGCAGAGCAAACATTGACTTCCTCAGAATTGTTACTTGTTCAAATAAGGATACCATAACAAAACCGTACACTGGGTCAAAAGTGCTCTGCTCTGCGCTGATGAGATCTCAGTAATTTTGGTAGCATTCCAAGAGGAGGATGTAGTCGGTAGAAAGTTGGTGCACAGTATAGAGAATAAGCTTATATTACAATCCTGATCTTGAAAGTCACTTAGTTTAAGTTTTAAATCTATTACTAAGTATTTTCCTAACGCTTTAGGGCTTGTTTCCTAGAATAGATTGGCAGGGTTTTGTTTTGGTCAAAGGACTCATACTGATTTGCCCTCTTGGAAAATCTGAAGTTTGGTTGAGGGTTTTTTTTTGGGGGGGAACTTAGCATTTTTTCATTGGAATTTATTTAATGCAGTGCCAGTGGTGCCTGGAGAGTAAAGGCATGTGTGTATATTCATTTATAAGAGGAAGAGCAGATGACTCTTCTGCGTGTACTGTACGCTATTATTTGGCAATCTGTCACAGAAACTTGAACCCAACTTAAGCGTGTGCATGTATATGTAGAGCTGATTTCAAGAACAGTTTCACAGCACACACTGATTTCGAGGGGATTAATAATCGATGAATAAAACATATCCAAGCTACGTAGCAGCACTTTGGGTTTTGAAATGGCGACTGGCATGTGAAATGCAGAGGCTGTGTCCGCCCTGAAAAATGACTCGGGGCAGGTCTCCTGCTCCTGCACACCAGCACGAGGCCTTTTCCCTTTGCAGAGGGGATCCTGTTATAAACCCACGGAACATCCAGTTCAGTCTGCGTAGCGTGCTGCGGTGTCTGTCTATTACCATTGCATGTAAGTAACAATTTCATACTAGCATTTTAAACTATTACTCCCTTCTTAAACCGTATGCTAATTTTCTTAAAGAGAAGTCTAATTGCTCTCTTTATATGCAGCTCCAAGTCAAAAGCTTAATTTCTCCCTCCAGTAGGATAATTAAATCATGCAATGTTCATCTCTTGTGACTCCTCCTGTCCCAGAAATCTTACATTTTTACTCTAGCTGTCTTCCACAGTGCACAGCCACTGACAAAGCCTTCACCTTTAATTTACTTGTGCCAGTAAGACAGCAGTTTGTTTCAATTCAGAAGTGAGGATTCATTTTCCTCTCCTTGAGTTTCACTGCGTATTTCTTTCCCTCGAAAAGAAACCCCATCTTTCCCACAAGTACATTCTCCAGGCATTATAAAACAAAGGAATTTTTTTCCCTGTGACCTGATTTTGCAAACCTGCAAGTGCTCCTGTTTAAATCAGCAGCCTGGCTCGCATGGGGTAATAGTTTCGGGAATGGATTAACTTGAAAATCAAAGAACGCAATTTGACTGCCTTTGTGGCACAGTACGAGGCATACTGTTTGTGGGCAGCTAGAGCTAGCGCTGCAAGAGCGAAGCTGTCGCACAGGAACATGTGGTCCCCTTGCTTCATTTCTTTTCTTCAAAAAAAAGCACTTTTGAGAACTGTGGGTGCTCAGCAGTGGATCAAGGAGACCCAGGCACGAGCAGCCCACCTAAAGCTGGGGGGACCACGCGTGTGCCAAAAGTGAAGGCCTCCCAGTCAGCCTTGCTCAGAAATTTGGAAGGATTGAGCCCAATAAGGAGGGTGAACATCTCTGAAGGACTTTTCCCGTGGTCTGCTTGTGGAGTTTTAAGAGATGATGGTACAGTTTGCAAAGTGGTGATTCTGGTGTTGAAACATTGGTTCTGATGTTATTTCTTGGGCACAGCAGAGCCTATCATCATAGTCTGTTCACCGTGGCTGTTTTGTTGTAGATATTTTGCTATCCAGATTGATAGATTGCTGTGTTAGTGCACATTAGGGCAAGGGTTTGGTGAAGCAAGAGAAGCTGACTGCAAAAAAAAGCTAGTAAAGGGCTAGCTTTGTGCTCTGCTTTGTGTTGGGGTGCTGACTTGCTTCTGAGTTTTCACAGTATAACATGTCTACCGGTAACGCTGACTTTTCCTTACGGGACCTGCAGGTCAGCATCTCGTCATTTCCCCATTGATTTTTAAATGCCCATATTTTCCAGTGCCTTTCATTCGTGCCGTTCTTCAGCATCGGTACTTACAACAACAATGCCGGTTAAGGAGGTGCTCAGATGCTGCTCACCTTCTTTCCCCATCTTCCCCAGAACTTCTTCCAGTTCTTAATGTTTTAAATAAACACGTTTTGTACCCACATGTGCGCTGAGTGCGTTTACTTGCAGCGTGCTCAGCTCGGTTCATGCAGCAGTCTATTTTGTGGCGCAGTGCCTTGTTGGAAAAAGGTATCGGTTCTCCCGATGGCATTTGTAGTGTTGGCTTTCACGGATAAAGCCCTGGCTGCTTTGGGCCTTTCCAGCTTAAATGGGAGCACAGACGTGATGGAAATGTCACTCTCCCTGCAATTGGCAGGGGAGCAGAGGTGGGTGGCATCACAAGGATGAATTTTTTGCCTTCCCTTTGATTTTGAAATAGCTCAGTTTTTTGGATTTCAGGTAATCGTCTTTGCTCTTGCAGAGGTTGTAGGGTCTCAAGGGAGCAGGTTTGAGCATAAATGCGCTGCTCTGTGCAGCTGACAGGAAGGCGGGCTCTTGCCTTGCAGTCTCGTACCTGTGTAGGCTTTCTTTAAGCATCACTAATGGTTCTTTAAATGTTGTTTTATTGAAAAGTTGTTAGAAGAGCACTGCTTAAAGAATTGACTGTAGTTGAAAGAAGGGGTTGAATACCCTGAACTAGTTTCTGAAATAATGTGCTCCATGCTGGGGGTCAGCTTTAGCATCTAGCAATAGGGTTTTTGTGCGTACATTGGTCCTGAGACAGCAAGGAGCCGCATGGGAGGAAACACTGTGATACTGGGGCAGCGATTCTGCCAGAGGTCCTGTGTGCCTCTCGACAGGCCTGCTCCCGAGATCACCTGGGCTGCTGAAGCCACACAGAGATGTGGACTAGGAATCCCTTTGAACACCGACCTTTCGCTGTTCCCGTTTTAGTGATAAAATATTCAAGGGAGCAGAAAGTGACCCATTTTGTGCGCTGCCTGTCAAAGCGAGCAGAAGAGGGAGAGTACAGCGAGGGCACAGGTGGAACCCAGCAAATACAAATGATTTATGGAGTAGCTGCTTTAAGCCTTTCCAATTACCTCTATCATTATCCAGTAACATCTGTTTATGAGTATGAGCTTAAATTACGTTGTCTAGAAGAAATGGGTGACATAGGCAGCGGTGGGACTGATGCACGGTCCAGCATCTCTCCATCCCTCTGCTAACCCAGGGGTTTGCCTGGTGAAGGCGGTGCAACCCTGTGCTTCAGCTTGGCTTCTCCTTGCCCCACAGCTCAGTAAAGCAAAGTTAGATATTTGGTGCATCCAAATGATTTGCCAGCTTTAACAGTGTTCTTCTTGTAGCCTGGAAAGGAAGGAACTTTACCTGACCTAGCTGCACCTGAGCAGGAAAGATGCTTGACACGGCAGCTGGTTACTCAAGTGTATGTTCTTCTTGTCCAAAATAACATCTTCAAACAGGGTTTGCTGAAGGAGAGGAGGAGGTTGGGTTGAGCTGACCCAACTGGTTGAGCTGAAGTTATGTTAGCAAGAACCACCCAAACCAAAGGAATCAACCATCAAGCTGCCCATCTGCTCTCAGTTTTGTGCTGCATAAGGTGGGCTTGGCACATACCTTGTGAGATTGCACGGTGGAGGTTTTGTAGGGCTTCTTGCAACAGTAAACAGAACACTTTACAGTCCTCAGAGGCTTGAAATATTTTTTTTTCCTCCGTGGTGACAACAGTATGGCCATATGAAAATATGTAATTAAAAGTGATAGCAATAGATCAGCTAAAAATATGACCATTAGATGAGACTTAAAGGGTGTTACAGATATTTTTCCTTTATGCCAAAATTTTTGAGCGTTTTCAGGAGTGAGAGCTATTTCGGGGAATCGTCTTTATCTTTCCTGTCACTTCTTAACTTTTCTATTAAACAGTGTCCTATTTCTATCCAGCACACCGAAGAGCACGCGTTGCACTGATGCCACTAGTGAATTGGAGCTATGTCATCTTCAGGAAATGAAAAGTGATCAGATTCTCTTGTCAAGGAGGACGCCGATTTGGAGAGGTTGCATCCCTCTTTTTATAAAAATAGAACCCAGAAATAAAATTTGAAAAAACTTGCGACCCAGATATAATTACATGCCTTTAAAATGTAAGGAGATGCAGTTGGATGTACGTAACCGCTTATAAGCAAATAGCCTCCAAAAAACCACTGTACTGTTTTTTCTTTATGGGCACTTAGGCCCTATATAGTAACTGATTTTATGAAATACAGGATAACTGTTAACCAGCAGAACTGAACTCTTCAGTTGCCTTAGTAACTAATCCAATCCAAGGAGGAAATAAAAATAGAATATATAATTTTAGAACCTTTAGGCCCTTTGCCAAGCAAAATATTCTCACTAACAGCAGTCAGATTTGTGATTTGAATGGGTTTTCTTAATAGAATAGATTCTATTTGTTTTATGGAGATAAATGGTACTTGCTTTTCAAATCTGATTAATTACATATCCGGGCCATTAGGTCTTGTAGCTTCTGTACTCTTCCACAAGTTTATTTAACTAAAAATATAACATAACTAAATATAATATAAATAAAAATGGAAAAAATGTTTTAGTTGCCGGCTCCTTTTCAACCTTAATCTGGTTAAAAAAACGAAGACTGCAGTATAACTCAATAAATCACCTTAAATTGCCAGGAGGAATGTCATAAGCATCTGCTTAATTCAAGTGTGTTCTTTTTCTATATTGATTTGTAAAGCTTGTTGAGAGAAAAAGGATATTATTTTTTAAAAGTTATTATTGGCGAAAACTGCCGTATCATACCATGGCACTGCTCATTCAAGCAAGGTAGGAACTTGATACCTTTTAGTTGCTCTGAAAGGAATTCTCAGGCTGACAAAATATGCCTCCTGTTTTAAAATACGTTGTCAAAAATGTAGCATTTGTTGTCAGCAGTTTTAGAGGCTTGCGCTGCTCGTGCGCATTGCCTGTGCTTTTGCCAAGCTTCATACGCAAGCCTTTTGCAAATTCTGGTGAGGGTCTGCATTTTTTCCCCCCTACAATTTTATCGGTGTCAGCAGTGGATGAGGGGCTTGCCGGACTGAGTCCTTACGTGTGCAGATAGCATTCCTGAAGCCAGCTCTCTTGCCCTTGTTCCTGAACGAGGTACGTGGTACGGGATCCTTTGTCCTTGTAATGTCTGGATCCTGAAACTGTCTTGGTGCTTTGGGTTATCAAAACAGAGAGCGCACCTTCCACAAAACAATACGAGTACCTGCTTCTCAGTACGTGAACTCTGATCTAATTCACCGCTCCTCTGAACTGTGCATTTGGGAAGTTTTCGGGTATTCTTTAATCTCTTTCAGTCCAGTAAGTATTTTAAGGCAGGGCAAAAGGCAAAAGATTCGGTTTTCCGTGGCTGGTGTGTTTTGCTTGAGGACAACTACATTTTTAAGGTGTATGATTCAGCAGGTTTGCTGTTCCACTTTAGGATTATCATCCTATAGGGTAAAAAGCTAAATATAGCAGATACGTGCTCTGCACAGTAGCTTTAATGCATTTTGTTCAGTGCTCTTTTTTTTTGCTCGTGGAATTTCAGGCACTGCTATTCTTATTTTCAGCATTGTAATTTATTAATACAGCTAACAGGCTCCTCTGAAGCAAATTAAGATTTTTCATCATTGTGCTCTGAAAGAATGGCATGCCAAATCAAGCAGGAAGCTTCCACTGGAACATCGCTGTAATTAGTTTACATGCCTGGCACTAGGAGAGATGGAGTAGGTATGCCTGAGACTGAAGAACCAAGCCACAGCAGTGCGAGCCCATTGTGTGGCTCCGCTCTCCAAAGCAGGGGTTTCCAGATGAAGGTTTTGTAAATAACTAAAACAAGCAGGAGATGTGTGCCCACCTCTAATTCAATAATTAATCATTGCCCTTCATCCTCTTTCCTGTGCCAACCGTGGGTCATTTGCAGTTATTTTGGTAACATTTCCAATTAAGCATGGCAGCGTGGCAACACGCTTGCCATTTCCCAACGCCAGATCACCTCCCGCTCGCTAGGTGTTGATCTTCAGCGGTAAGGTAAGTTTGGATGTGAGGGCTCCTGCAAGCAGTTGTGGTGGCCAAGAACCAGCCCTGCAAGGCTGAGGAAGCCCTGAAAGAAATCTGCCTTCCCAGCATGGGGCAGCGCCCGGCCACACGCGTCGTTTCTGTGTATGAATATGATAATTGGAGGCCCTGTAAGTTAGGAGGAGGAAATTTGGCTGATTCCCCGGGGAGGATGAGAAGCAATGGTCTGTAAGGACCCCAGCTTGCTGGAGGCTGTGGTTGGAGGAGCGGTGCTGGAGGTGCCTTCCCTCCAGCTGGTCTGACGATGCACCCACTGGTGCTGCAGCTGAGTGAGTGCACATGCTGGCAGCCAGCATTAGCTGGTAGCAGGGGTATCATCCCAGGGTTGAAATGGCAAAAAAAAAAATGATGCCCAGTGGCATCTGCAGCCAGGTCCTGGGCCTGAGCACAAGGTGAGGACCTTCCTTCCACCCCACATTGGCTCTGGTGGGTTGTATCTAGCTTTCCTAGCTTTCCCTTCATCTTTGGTCATACAACCTTCTCCCTGTCTGCTTGTGTTCCTCACTCAACTCCACGGGTTGCTTGTGATATGTATTTCAGTGGAGAGCATGCCTGCACAAAGCTTAAAGCCCCTCTGAGACCCACTTGCAACCTCCAGTAAGTATCTGGGAGCTGTACAGCATCCTGTGGTGGTGTTTGGGGTGAAACCAGCTGGAAGGAGGAAGCTCTTGTGTGGAGCCAATGCTCATTTTCTTCCTGGAGCTCCTGGACTCTGCTGCCTTGGCAAGTTGCCGGGCCTGAAAGGTCTTGCCTGAATGTTTGTGTCTTACTGAGGATAAAAACAAAATGCAAGTGCCATGGTAAAAATGCAACTTGATCTGCTACTATTTTTTTCCAAAGAAGTTCAGAAAACATTACATTAATACAATGATTTGTGGCCAAAATGTATTATGCAGTTAATTCAAGTAAATTGCAGTTACTCTGTAGCAAATAATTACCACCTGTTTCACATCTGCCTCAAATCCACTCAAAAAACAGCAATCTAGTCGTCATTCTTGTATTATTTATGTAGTTTTGTTATTTGCAGTCAGATTTCTATTTGCTTACCCCATTTATAATAATTTTTTCATGCCTTCTGTACACAGAATGGCAAATTTAATAACCTCCTTAGGATTTGTTTATAAAACCTTTCCAAATATGTTTGCAATGCATGACAGGGCTCCTGATACACCACAGATACTCGGTGGCCTTTCTCGTAATGAACTGCGGTGCTGAGAGCACTGCTTGCTGCTCTGAGATCCCCATGGCTCCATCTCCTCTTTAAAGCCAGTGCACGTTGAAGTGTCACGCACAGTTACACAGTTTGCTGAGCTTTTTCGCTCTCAGTTGAGACAGAAGCTCCTGAGATGCGTGTTCAAAGCATTTTGGGGACAGACAGATGTTTCGCTGAAACAAACGAGGGATTTTAGCAGGGGTGGTCACCTCCTGTTACGATGGAAGTGCAGAAGAAGGACGGTGACAAAAGCCAGATGTACAATTCTTTAAAATTCTCCGAACGATATGCCAGTGGAGCTTGTGCTCTGTGATCTCTCAGAGCAAGATGTGCCATCGTAGCGTTTTCTTTCAATACTGCATTTCACAGCAAAACTGAGGGTGTGGCAGGGAGGGTGAGGGGTTACCTCCTTGTGGCACATCTAGGAGTGCTCCCTGAAACCACAGGAGCAAAACCAGCTGAGCGGCGACTGGGGCCAGCATCCCTCTGCAGGGCAGGAGCAGCAATCAGAAACCTTGCCCTCAGCTGTGCAGGGTGTGAAGAGATACAGAGGAAAGGAATGGGGAAACATGGCCCGTTACTCACCCAGGAGTTTGTCTTCTCCATCATACCCAGCCCATATGTGTGCGTTTGCAGCTCTGATACCAACGGAGTCCCCCACACTTGAACTCTGAGGTAGGGTTGCTGGCCCCCATAGATGTATTTCTGCATCAACACCCTCTCTCCTCATAAATTTTGGGCTTCCATACAGGCAACTCGATTTCTGCAGTACCCCACTGATGTTAACAGCTTTCACAGCAGGGATGTGTTCCCCTCCCCAGAAGCATCTCCGTCCAGTTGTGTCGTAGAGCTTGTGCCCCGCGTGCGTGGGTGAGGGAAGCCTGGACATGCGTTTCTCATCCCGATGCCCTGCTTTGGGAGGGGAGGGAAGGCAAGGCGTGGGCTGGGGTCTCAACGCATCTGTGATTGTACCAACCAAAAAAAAATTGCAGATCTGCTAAAAGTTAAGCTTGGAGGATTCCGAGCGAATGAGTTGCAAACTCAGCAGCGCTATTGCATGTATTTGTGATACCTCTCACAACTGCCTGTCAAAATTCCCCATCAAGGAACATCGTGGATTAGTAATTATGCGCATCTATTAGCTGAGCATCCATTCTGTCTGAAACGCTTTGTGGCTCTCCAAAGAAGCGCATATCTCATCTCGGTGTCTGCTAGATGGCCGTAACACCTCCCCGAGGGAGATGCCTCTGATAACACTGTATTAAAGACGGGGCTTGGTTTTGTCTTTTAAACCTCTATCATACAAGCCAGTGCACAAGGAAAGACACCTATTATAATTTGGTAGACAAACGTTAACAAAAGCTGCCTGCACACATGCACACATGGAGAAAAAATTCAATGTTAACATTGCAGGAGGCTGTGATGATGACAGGAGTGCTTTTATTGTCATCTCTGCTGGGGGGAAAAAAAAAAAAAAGCCTTATTTGTGCAAATAACCTGAGCTTAGCTTCATTCCCGAGCAACCCATTTGCACATGTGAGTATGTTTTGTCAGCTCTGTCTTTAGGTACAGATTAAAATGAAATGCTGTGCGGTTCTCATTTTCAGAATAGTTGTGCTTGTTTCTGTTAAACAGATTAGTGCCATAATAGTCCCATCCCCCCACGGAGACGTGAACGTTGTACAGTAAAAATCCCAAATACATGTTTTTCTCCCCCCCCAAAAAATGCTTAATTGAACTATTATGCTTAGTTTTCCTGATTGTATTCTGCTCATTAAATGAGAGTGAATCTGAATAAGAACTAAAAGCAAAGCTAGAGGCAGAGGACAATAAAATCTATGGCTATTAATTTAGCTGAAATCCTCAAACATGACTCCTTCCAACTTGTTATCTTCCAGACACTAGATTACTTCGTTCTTTCAGTGACTACTGCTAGACAGACGCATCCTGTTGTGATAAAGGAGACCAGCTGGATTTAGGACTGCAGCTTCGTGTTTGTGGTATGACTGACCATATGTGATTCTCTGTCAAGTTTGCAGCTTTAATGGTAAATCTCCACAGTATTTGCACTTCGATTCATGTTTTTTTGCTGATTGGGTAACAAAATAGGGGGTGGCTTTGTGCAGCTGGCTTGTACTAACAGAGGTTGCACTGCGGTCTCTGCAAAGTAAAGGAAAGCTCCTGCATACTTAAGAGTTGCTTTGAGCTGGGTTTTTTTCTTTATTTGTTTGGTATGTTTGGGGGTGTGTTTCCTTTTGTTTTATTGTTTTTCTTGATTTCTTCATCTTGGTTTTATTTTCTGTTTCTTTTTTTTCTTGCTGTTTTTATTTTTTTAGGAAGAAATGGCATACCCATGTTTCGTTAGGAATATAATTTTGAATTTGTACTCTAATCATGGTTTTTATCTGGCTTCACCAGAACTGAATAATTCTGTTAATTGTTACTGTCTTCCTGCCTGCTTTGAGAAATGTATGTCTCAAGCCTCTGCAGAGTATGGGAACAGAGGGGTATACGCCTGTGAAAGAAGCGTAACAGACAGCAGATAGAATTTGGAGAAGTTTGGGTTCTTTTTTTTTTTTCCTAAGGAGAAGCACTATCATAACCTGGCCAGTTTTGCTTTATTTCTGATGTCAGTGTATTTGATTCATAAGTGTGTAAGGATCATGCTTCCCACCCTTTTGTCCACGTAAGGCTCTACTACGTCGACCATGTCAAACCCTCCATTACAAAAAGTGCCAGAAGCTTTGTAATGTCACAGGCCTGAATTTCACATTTATGGTTTTTGATGCGTATACATGGTTGTTCTCTTGTTCTCATGGTCATCCTGGCTGGAGGGAGAAATGGTACGTTGTGCAAGCCTTGCCTGCTGAACTCTGCCTGTGCGCCTGCATCCTGACCTCCAAGGTCCTGTCCTGCACCGGGTGAATCCTTCCCATCCACTGAGGGCTGCAGCAGAGCCTTCCCTTAGGAGAGGCACCAAATGCCTTTACAGTAATGTTTCTGTAGGAGCCTGAACAATCAAGCCAACCACTTGCAGCAGAGGTTTGCCAGAGATGCTCAAGTTTATACGTGCAGTGCTGCACGCACATTGTTAAAAGCCTGTCTCCGCACAGCGGGTGCGCAGAGTTGGTTTTGGAGGCAGAAGCCAGTGCACCACCTCGCAGTGACTGCATCTTCACCTGGGGTGGAGGGTTGGCATTTTGGCTACGGGTTTGTAAAGCGTCAGAGTCTGTGCTTTCACGTACCTTGTGATTTTTGGTCTGTTTGATGCTTCAGAAATACCACGGAGCTCGGTATCAGAAAGGACAACACGATGCATGTGAAGCCCCAGCTAAATGCAGTGTTGGCTCCTCCACATTCATCTGTTTTCTGTTTCTCTCCCCCTTGTTCTTCTGCCACACCACACCACTGAAGAAAATCCCGCATTCCTGCAGCTTTTGATTTCCAGTTCCCCTGGGTTATTAAGCTGTCGTGTTAGCTCTCCCTATCCCCGGCTACGATTTGGCCATAAAAGGCACGGTGGGCAAGAGCTGAAGGTACCTGTGACATTCGGCTGCGGGCAGAAGGGAGAAACCAACATTAATATTAGTCTTCAGTTTTATTAAGGCAGAGAGATGAGGAGCAGGGGCCTCTTCTCAGTCGTCAGGGTTGAGAAATTACTGCAGCCTAAAGACTGGTTTGCTTTTCTTGGTCGTCCAGACTTGAGAGCAGTATACATAGGAGCAAAGGCCAGTGGTGGTCACAAGGATATGGGGGAAATACAAATAGGAAAATTCCCCTCTTTTTCCACTCTACACAAGTTTTACAAGGAACACGCAGTGAGTTTATTATAATTTTCAATGGGTTACTTTCACCTCCATTCTCTTGGCTCCTCTGAGCTTTCTGGGTTTCAGCCAGAAAAGTCAAATGCCACAGGAAAATCTCATCATCTGAGATTCGTAGCCTGAGGGCAACTGGAGAGGCATCAAAGCTGCTAAGCCAGCCAAGTGTCTCCAAGTCCCCTGTTTAAACAGAGAGAACGTGTAGGTTAACACCCCGTGCCCACCCCTGGGCTTACCATTTTCACTTTGGTCAAATACTCACTGTATTTGTATCTTGTATCAGACTGTGTCTTCTCTGCACCTTATCAAACACTTGACCAGCACCTCTGCTGTAGTGATCAATGTTTGCAGACGGCATCTTTTGAGAGAGGGTGGCAGGAAGGGAGCAATTCCAATTTCTTTTCGCCCTGGACCGTCAAAGCCCAGCGGCTGAGCGCAGCAGGAGAAGGGGGGAGCAGCTCCATCCTCCACCAGCGAGGAAGATGCTCAGCAGTGCCGGGCGACAGAAGATGGGAGGGGAGGGATGGTTCTTGATGCATCGCTGTGCCTTTACACTTCCCCTCCAGGATTTTCAGTGTAAAGCTCCTGAGCCAGGAGGAGCAAGAGAGGAGACACCCCATGAGCAACTCAGGCACGTGAGCTTCTGCTCATCCCGTGGGGGCTCGACGGCTTTGCATGCATTGGGGTGAATTCCTGCCCTTCCACCACACCTCAGTGCTGGGAGCAAGAGGCGAGGGCACACAAATGCTCTTCCCAAAGCGTCCCTCTTTTGGGGTAGGTGCTGGCCAGGCGGGGAGCTGGTGAATAGAGGCGGAAAGACTCAGGCTGGTGATTTGTCACTTGGTTTTGCTGGTAATTCCTCTAAACAATGAACAGGCAATCTTGTAATGGGCCATAGATTTCCGAGATGAAAGCCAGCTCATTACCGTGTAGATGTGAGTGTTTTCCGACAAAGAGTTTCTGAAATTGAGGGGTTTGTATCCAATTATTTATGAAAATTGTGCCTATATCTAAGTGGAGGCTGCATTATTTAAGTACTCTGAAAGAAAAGGGTGCACTTAAGCATTTTGTGCATATCTAAGATCTGTTTCCTTTGAGGCAAAACTAATTTTTCCAAAGCTAAAAGCTGTTCAAATTGAAAAGGAGCAGTGCAAAATAAAAGCTCTCAGCCTGTGTCCCCCACGGGGCCAGACCACGGCAGAGCATTCAGCAAGGACCGCGCCGCTGCCTGCTCCAACAGCGTGATCCTGGTGTGGACGTAGTGTTGGTGCTGGGGCAAATAATACCAGCCCCACCTTCTGTTTTGAAGTGCTGCTCCCTATTGTGTAAATCAGTTTCCTAAAACATATGGTAGTGGTGGTGGTTGTTTTCTCAGACAAGTACAGTTCAATACTCCTCAATATTTGGTTTTTGAGGCACTAGACCCCAGTCTCCAAGCCTGTAAGACGGGATGCATGAGGTACCACGGAGTGAGCTCTGCGATGAATTGTAACAGCCCTGTCCTGCTGCTACTAGGATGATAGGGGGACGGCTCTGACTTGTCCAAGTATTGCATTCAGCAGGCAAATCTATGTGTTATTCCTTTAAATCAAAACAGGCAGTGACAGCCTAAACTAATGCAGCGCCTACCAGAATGGTACGTTCGCTCTAAATGTATCCCCGAGACTATTTATTTTCTCATTACAAAGGGTATGCTGGCCCAATGTAAATGTCAGTGAACTCAGCACGTTTAGTGCAATGAAATGGGTAGATCTAAAACAGTGGCAGGTCAGAGCTGGAGCCTAGGAGCTGCTGAAGAGCACTTGCTTCCTCATTTCTTTAAGTGCTCTGCTTCGAGTCCCCCTGCCTGCTGGTTTGAGCCCGTCGTCCTCAGAAGTGCCGTAACTGTACATGCACCTGCAGGACCTCAGGGGGGAGAAGTTATTCTTCATGAAGTAGGTGAATCTAGTGTGTCGTGGTGTGTTTTTTTTGTTTGTTTTTGCTTTTTTAAGAAATGTTTTCTTAGTCTGGATTTTAAACATCTCCATGTCCACTACAGGAAATGTGAACGATGTGTATTTCTTGTACAGCTGTTGGTGGGAGTCTCCGCTGTGCAGGCAGGTCGGTGTACAGACGGCATGGTGTTAAGTTTTGGTGTCTGCAAGCAGCGACACTTAGGAAGAAACAGTAAAGCATCTGTATTATTGGGACATCTAAAAACTGTCCTGAAGTCCTCAGTGTTAATGATCAGCATCCAGTACAAGGTGATTTTTCCAACAAAGAATCAGCTCACTACAAAAGCGTCTCGCTCTGCGTAGCACATACCAGCCTTTATTAGGGGAACAGCTGATTATTATTCTGCTACCAGCCTTTATTTTCTTTTTCCTCTCTCTCTCTCTCTCTCTGTCTCTCGCAGGAAGACTGCATACAAATATAGCAATCGATGGAGGGGAGATATTCTTCCTTTACGAGATTAATTACAAACGTGGGGATGCTGTGTCTAGCCTGCTTGTATGATTGATCTTGCAGGAGGAAATGCAATAGGAAACTAACGCTTCCTTTTATCCAGTAAGCAAAGTTCAAAGATGTTTACATTCTGCTAGGTAAGCACAGCTGTCTAAAGACGCCAAGACGGATGGACTGTCCTGTCAGCACAATTCCTGCCAAGGTAACAGGCTAGCCGTCTCTGTGGACCTCTCTCCGGCCAGGAGGCTGTAGGGCCAGAATCACTAATTTAGCAAACAGCTTAATTGTTGCACGTTTTCATTAGCGTGGAGAACCACGCCGAGGCGATGCACTGTGAGGGGTGGCGAGTGGGATGCGGAGGTTGGTGGGACCATGCTGGTGGGCTGAGGAGGAAGGCTCCTGGTTACGCTGTGCATAGGGTGGCTGTCACAAGCCAGCTTTCCAGATATTATGAGGGTTTTTTTCTCTTAAAACCTGGCTGGTGTAAGGAGTGTTCTGCGTATTCTTTCAGCAGCTCACAGCATGTAGTTGTGGAAGCATCTGCAAGAGGTGCAGTGCTTAGCTGCCCTTGTCTCTGTTTGTGCATAAATACAATCTTACAAGCCATGGATTTGGCTCGGGGTCCTTCCTAAAAGGCTCATTTCATTCTTGGGCACAGGCTGGTGCTTGCATTTAGGATGAGAAACAGAGTTAAAGGTGATGGATCCAGCTTAGTGACTCAGCCCTCTTCCTGGCAGCATTTTAAATAATAGATGCACTACTGCTGATATTTAACTCCTGCCAGAGCTGCTGAAGTATATGGAGTATTTGAAATATTGATAAAATGCCGAATCTCTGCTCAGACAGAGGAGATCCCCACCTGGGGTTGGTTTTCTCGGAAGGAAAAAGAAACCAGCGGGGGGACCCCAGCCATAATACCTCGTAGGGGCCTGAAGATGCCCCTCACTGGAGGCAGCAAAGCAGTCGGCTCTGGCAGCGTGTTTGCGGAGAATCCCAAAATCGATGCTGCAGCCCGTGTTGCGTTTACACGCGCCTGTAGAGAAAGGGCGTTAAAACAGTCAGTGTAATAAATACAGCGCGGTGAGCGCGAGGGGAAGGAGGGATGCCTTTGTTCCCATCTCACCCCCTGTCGCTGGGTCTGGCGGAGTTAAGCTTCAGATGGACTTGGCCTTTTATTTTCTTCCTCGAGGTCTGGGGCAGCGTGTCCTGCTGGTGCCCGAGCTGCAGCCGGCGTGGCCGCCGTCCTTTCTCATCCCTCTCTTTGTGCATGCAAATCCTGCCGGATGAACACGGATCCGCTGGCTGTTTAGCAGTCAGTTTACGAGGCTTGACAAAGGTTATTGCAATAATTGATGTTCCTCTTCTAATAATTAATGTTAATGAGTCCACTAAACAGTAAACAAGACAACAAAGAACTGTTAATGAGACAGTCTTTACTCATTTGTTTAATCTTTTAGTAAGATAATGGGCGATAAATATATCGCTATTCAGCCATCTTCAAGTCCTTAATGCGTGGAGAGTGTTTTAAAAAGAGATTTGAGCTGATTTTTTACACTTGCCTTCAGTAAATTCAGCTGACTGGGTAGGTGGGGCATCTGAAAGAGTTTGGAGACCTATATAATTAAGTGCCTTGACATTCTGCGGCTGAAGGACATTGGCAGATATCCAAACACTGTGTTCTGCTCTCAAACCATTTAATTGAAACCATACAAAGTTGGGGGGGGAGGGCAAAAAGAGAGGGAGATCTTGGCAAAAACCTTCTGTGCGTTTTTTCGCTATTGGATTGACCAGACAGGGCAACAAAGCTGATAAAACAGGATTAGCAAAATTGCATTGTTGGATATTATATGCCGTGTGACATGTACTACAGCAAAGGAATTTGGCAGGATTAACCTGCAGAGGATAAAGATGTACCAGACAAGCAGGCTGAATTAATAGACTGCTGTGACCAAAGCAAGGAAATCTATTTGCATGGAATATTAACAGTGATAGCAGAGCCGTGGCGGTGGAGCTGCACTTGCTGTTCTGCACGGACCCAGAGACCCAGGCTCGACGGGCAAAAATTCGGGGTAGAAAAAGCATTTTATTGGCAGGGTTTCTCATTATCCTTTCCTGTTTCTAAATGAAAAATGCTAATTCATGGGGAGAGTGATCTGCATTATTGGATTGTCTCCCCCCAGACAGAGAAGTTAGTTTTCCTATTTATAGGAGATGAGATTCTTCTCCTAATATACTAGTGTCATCCTAAAATAAATATTTGGTTTTGGTGTTTTCCCTCAGGGCATGTAGAGCCAGCCAGCCAGCCAGCCAGCATGGGAGAATGCAGTGCCGTAGGTGTTGGTTACTCAGCTGTTGAGGAAATTGCACGCTTAAATACGTGTAACCTAGTGGAAATTGTAGGAAAGCTTTCCAACCATGTAGTGTTAGAGAACATGAAAACTATACCCCATAGAATAAAACCATGCTAAATAAAAATGGAAGCATATGGATATTTCCGGTCAGACATATTCTAAGACCATGTTGGACTATTGGAGGAGGTAAAGAGGCAGAAAACCAGCCTCCATCTCTGGTACAGTAAGGGCAGAGAAAGTCTTAGATTAAGTGTTCATTTCTCACTTGTCTGCTGTACTTCAGTGCAGGTTGCCTGAAAGGTTTCATAACGTTTTAAACAACCTTGGAAAAGGCTTGTGTCATTTGTTTTTCTGTTCCCACCCACAGTCCTAGTGGCAGACTCTCGTGTTCCCATGGAAGAAGGAATGTACAGAAAGCATTTGGCATTATTCTGGGTGTGACACAATGTGCTTCACCCAGTGTGCTCAGTGCCACAGTGCGCAGGGAAGGATCTGCTCAGGGGAAGCTGTTCACCTTCATCCGGCGTTACCATGTCACCGTTGATCAGGGCCAGCCAGAAAACAAGTTCCACTTTCAGGCTCTTCCTCTTCTGGGTTGAAGGATGAATAGCAGATTTGCATAAAATATAAATGCATTGTTTTGCTCCATGTAGCCTTGTGTATTAAAATTCCAGGAACTGCTCTTTAAATAAAAGCTCTGTTAGGATGATATGACTGATACTTTACAAGTACATGCACAGGTGTCAAGAAATTCATCTCCATTTCCTACAGCAGCTCCATTGTAGAGCCTGTTTCTCCAGGACGTCTCCTGTTAGTGCGTATGTTCATAGCTTTTCCTGCCTAGGTACTAACGTGACCACATCTCCCATCTCTGCAATGAAAAGACAATATATGAGGTTTCCTTTGGATTAAATGGCGTGGTGGGGAGGCACGGGGTGTACTCTCTTTGTCAGCAAAGTCAGAAGTATTACCTCCACATCAAACACATTTCAGGAGAACTACTAGAAATGAGCGGCTTCTCCCTGGAGGACTGCTAGGCTTCACATCACTTGCTTTCTGTCCGGTTTGGCTGAAGGGCTCCTGCATTTAGTTCTCACCCCAGGGATGGTCCTGAGCTGGTTCACAGAAACTCTGCTTTCTTTCGGGCTCTGATTGCTAAGGAAAGTCTGTAATACACAGGATGTTTATTATCTGCCTGTTGTTTGTGTGTGTCTAGATGAATTAGCCCAATAAGGCGTCGTTGGTATCCTATCCTGTTAAGAACTACCCAACCATTTCAAAAAAGTCATTGTACCACACCTGGAGCATTTTGAGGGAAATCAGTCAGAATCCCGTATTTGTTTCCATATCTTTTTTTGTGTGCTTGAAAAGCTGCAGGATGACCATGGACCCGTGCTTTTCCCAAGGCCATTTCTGCAGCATTGCAGAGCAGGTCTCGTGCTGCCCAAGAAACACACTGCTTGCAGGCTATGATCCTCCATGTGCTCACTAATATCAGTGCTGTGCAGGGGAAGGGAGGCTTTTTATTTTTTTCAAGCAATATGAAAGTCCCAGAATCCAGAACTGCCTGTGTGATTTTTAAAAATCGTCTTTACTGATAAGCAGTTTGTTGTTCCTCCCAACTTCTGCAAGCCCCAGAGGGATGGGGCCATGGAGAGGAACGAAGGCCTGCAGACTGGGTATTCACGGGTCCCAGCAGGACTTCTGGGGGCGGGGGGCACCATCCCAAATGCCAACACACCGAGCAGCTTCTGGGGATAGACCAGGCACATGCAGGTGTCTCACCTGCCTCGGGTAAGGTGCGTGCTGAGGGGTGTGAGGCTGAGTGGCAGAGCGGTGCCAAGGAAGCCACACAGTCCCTGGGGCACCGTTCTCCTTCTGACAACGTCCTGGCACCAGCGAAGAGGCAGCAGCCTGTTTCTTCCGTGTCTCTTGGGGCTTGGCTGAGTTTCTAGGTTACTTCCCCTGCCTGCAAGCCTCCATCCTCCTGAGATGAAGGCAGGACGTGAATAGCAAGGATGCAGCTGTACCTGTATCGCACTGCAGCAGCCACCTCTACAGAGCCGTAGATATCGAGAGTGGCGCTTGCTGGGGGAGAAGCACACTTCATACTTTCTTACCACTGTAACTGCGTGGGGGTATGTAACCTGGTACGTAACCTGTGGGATCGACGGACTTAACCCTGTCCCTTTGCTTTCCAGCACGCGATGCTATGGACGACAGACGGAGCGCAGAGGACCCGGGGCCCCGTCGGGTGCCGTGCAGCAGCTGGTGTTGTGAATCAGGCCGTCGCCAGTCGGAGAACGGCTACTTCACAACACCAGGGTGGCACCGCACCACGCTTCGACCGCCGGCCGGGGAGGAGCAGAGGTTCCCGAGGATGGGCACGGCAAGGGGGAGCACGGCCTCGCTGCCTCCGCCCCAGCCCAGACCTGCAAAGGTAATCAGGTGCTCAACTCCTATTTAGGCACCAGCCTCCCACGGAAGTCTGAAATAGAAGTTAGGCCCCTAAATATCTCTGCGGGTCTGGCCCCGAGGCCCGGCCTCGCTGTGCGGCATGGGGCAGTCCTGTCACGGCTCAGTCACGGCCTGCACGTGTGCTCCGTGAATGGTGAGGAACGGGTGACTTCTGGCGGGTGGTGGAAAGCTGCGGGGTGAGCAGCCTCTGCGTGCTCCACGTGTAGCCTAGCGGACACCTCATCGCGTATCATTCTGTAAAAGGTGCTGTAGGCACTGTGGAAGAAGCCGGGCTCCCTGGAAATGACATTAAAACAGCCCCAGGTGTGTTGTAATGAACGACAAAGTACCGAAAATAAAGAGTGGGGTTGGCCAGAAGTGGTACCCTCGTCTGCTGTTGTTAAAATGGAGAAAATATTTGAATTTGCATTGCTTGAGAACCCCACAGAAAATGGTTATTAGACCCACACTGTCCAGAGGGGTCCTATAACACTTGCCCTGTGTTTCAGGTCTGAATTTCAGGCTCTTCTGTCTCCTCCCTCATACCATAAAGCCCACATGCTCTTAGCTTTAAGGGCAGGGGCTGCAGTGCAGCACTTCCCACCCAAAGCCACGTCGTGTTCATGGAGGTCCACAAAAGCAGATGGCTGCGTGCACCCCGTAAGCGAAACAGAAACTCTGCTCAAGTTTGATCTGTGAAGGCAGCCACATTCTCTTGGGCTCAAGATGTGCTTTTCACTGGTGAGGTCTTCCCTTCCTCCCACCCCACATAATACTGACTATATGCTCTTACACATTTGCTAGCTGCTCGCTCACTTGATGTGAAACACTGTACACGTCTAAAGCTAAGAGAGGAGAAATAAAGAGAGCAAACAATTAAGGTAACAGAAAGTATTAATGTAACAGAAGTGATGAAGGATTTCTTGAAAGTTTTCTCTGTTATCCTAATTTGTCTGACTGAAGCCAGCGGTAAGAATTACTGCAGTGTCACCCTGGATGTGTGATGCTGGCAGGGAGATAGATGTAGGGGAGAGTCAGGACACACCCAAGATCAGCGATAGTATAGGGCAGCCTGGAAATGCAAGTGTAAAGTGGCAAAGGTGGTTGCGTTAGACACATCCTAATTTTCCTCTTCAGGTGGGCTTTCTACAGAAGCAACCCTGCATTCCCTTCATAGCAAAAAGCTACAACTGACAGGGTGGAGAACACAGGAGATGTTTCGGAGGCACTCTCGTTCATTAGGAGAGGGCAGTCTGGTGATGCAGTTTAGCACGGGCGTTTTTACATTGACGAGAGGGAAATTAAGACCCCATTTCTATTTCAGGCACAATGGCAAGAATGGGCATGAATTTGTCAATCTGGTGTGCAAGAAGTATGTTTTATTAAACTTGTCCTCTGCTAATGCAAAATGTGTCCCCTGTGTAGTAGTCTCATTGTTTATTATAACCTTGTTTTAAAGCCTGATACCTTTCACCGTAAGGTTTGTTTCATGGGGTAAAATATACAAGCCTTTAGAAACAGGAGGTGACAATGCAATAACCTCAGTAACCCCTGCTCATACACTCTATTTACATCGGCAGCTATTCAAATATGGAACTAAATATCATTTCATCTTACAGTGTGAACTAGAAAACTGTTCGACCTATTCAGTTGGTCTGTAAATACACATAACATTTGAAATAGGTTAGTGCTTAATATCCACTGACGGATGACCTGGCAGACTGTCTCCGTACTTCGCTAGGTGTGCTGTGTGAAGACACAGTATGGGTAAGACGGCTCATTTTCAGTTCCCTTTGTTAAAGAATTTCTTGGGAAGTCACACTTCAGAGGTACCTTTGGGGCCTTTATTGTACTCTGTGTTTCTAACTGGAATCCATCACACTTTATGCTCTTCTGAAGTGATTTCCTAGCAAATTAATGCGTGCCATAATGTAGCACTGCTGCTGGAAATCAAACGCTCCTGCTCATCATTAAGGAGCCTGAGCATGCCATCCAGTAGGGAGGATCGTGGGCTGAATAGCCGGCTGTCAGCTTTAGATGATGGAAGCAATTTCTGTTTGCTCCATTCAGCAGTTAGAAGTACTTAATTTTAGCATGTACTACAAATGAAAGGTGAATGCACAGAATAAATAGCTCAATATGGGTTTTAAATGTGTGCGAGTGTTATTCTTAAGTAAGCCCCTGTGGTTCCTGTTCATTTTAACTGGAGTTCTGGCTGCTGGGATGGAAAACCCTCACGTGTGCTGGGTTTCTGGGTAGCCCCCCAAACTGGAAGCCCTTGCAGCCTGTGGATACACCTGGAGACCTTCCTGGTGCTTTCTGGATCCTTTTTGGTACTTGTGGTCTGTTTCCCCCCCCAAAATACCATATCAGAATCGTTGAAAGACCTACTTTTGTAGTCTTAGTTCGGTGATGGGGGTTAGAGCAAAGCCTATCAAAACTGAAACATGGGGCTGTAATCTTGTGAGATTATTATTATTATTTCTGAAGGGTTGTTACTCTGAAAGTGCTTTTTATATTTAAGCAAATAATACTTAATTTCACCCTTGAACCCTTTAAAATCTGAATCTGATGGGTTTATTTTTTCAGTGCATCTGCGTTGTACTATGGCTGTTTTTCAATTATTTTGAATGGCTGACTCTTGTTTCTTTCTTCCACTTGCCAGCAGTGCACGCAGCACTTCAGAGAGTAGCATCCTTGTGATTTTTGTACTCTCCTGCATGCAGAAGCCATGCTGACAGGCACAGTAGGGCTAAGCAGCTCTCATGTTGTGTGTTCACATGCATGCTGCTATGTTATTGTGGAGTTCCTCGTGAAATGTGGCATTAATGGATTTCCTTTTCAACTCTTTAATAGGGCTTCCTCTTTTGGAAACAACTAATAAGAAATTAAAATGATACTTCAGACCAACACAGCATTGAAAAACAAACAGGAGGTGGGACTGAATTTTTGTATCCACAAACCTAAGTCAGGTTTTATCTCAGTGCTATAAAAGCATCTCAAGAGGAGGGAGAAAATACAGAAAGTGTCTTCAGGTATCTTAACTCAGTGAGCAAGAGGTGACACTAGGTAGGAAGGAAAGGGGCTTGTTCACAGCTACCATTTTAAAAGCCAAAGCAGGTCTTTGATAGAAAGGCTGATCAGATTAAAGAAACCTAAGAAACTCTCCTTTATTTATTCTGACACCTTGCCTGGACTTGGTGCTTCAAAATCACTTCTGTACAACTTGTGCTTTCTCCAGCATGTGGCAAGACAATGGCCAGCGGCAAAGAGAGCACAAGAATGGAAAAAAGGCAAAATGAGCAAACAAAAAGGAGCCGAGAGGGATGGGGATGGCATCTCTGCAGCGGAAGCTGAGGATGTGAGGCCAGTCTGCCTTGCCCAGGTTTCCCTGTGGTAAATGACTGACAGCAATGTTTACAGTTCACAAATACAAATATTTGTATTATATACATGGCAATGAAATCAGAGTCCTTTCAGTATATCGTCAGGCCTCAAAAATGCAAATAAATGGGGCTGAAACACTGCCATTGTGCAATAAAGTTGTACCACAAATAGCGTAAAAGTCACAAAGTAAAGCTAAAAGGCCATTTCACTCCAAGGTTGATATAAATGACAGATGAGAATAAGCAGTCTCTGAAGATCATATGGACTAAAAGAAGTTTTATAACCTATCCTTCAGGGAGATATGCCCTGCCTAAAAGCCAAAGCAGAGGAGATTTTGCTGTGTCATAGTCCTTGTCCTTATTTTTAAGGGAAATTCCCAAAATTACATTTCTTTGGCAAACAGTTGCTGCCATTCTTTAACAAGGTTAGCTACGTGTGCCTCAATAAGTGAGTTTTTATGTTGCATTTGATGAGACCTAGTCCTCCAAGTATTCACTAACAAGAAAGAAGTACCCAGCCTAGCTTGTATTCGCAAGCTCAGCGCGCAGAGCTCCTGCCACCTGAAGCAGCTGCTAACACTGCAAATTACATCTTATTCCAAAAGCTGTGGCTGAGTTTCACGGTCATAGAGCTGAAAAGTCCAGCAGAGGTTTGAGGAGGCGGCTCTGTGTTGGCATCATCTCTGTGGCAAGGTGTGTATCTGCAGGAGAAGCTCAGAAGTTCCTGTAGCTCACGTTAGGGCGAGGGTTGGGATCGTGCCAGAAGGTGGGCCTTGTGAAGTGGTGTGGCAGTTGTGAGGCCATGGAAGGCGGCTGAAGGGCTATGGGCAGGTCTAAAACCACTGGAGTTACCTGGTGTGGTGATTTCTAGAAGACACGCATGCACAGGAATAGAGGCAGCAGCTCTGGAGGTCCCTGCGTGTGACTGTGAAGTCCTTTTATGACCAGAGGCGCACTAGAGGCACCAGCTGAGGAGAGAGGCAGCCCCTCCAGAGGCTGAGCTCCTACCTGGGAAGAAGGCTCTGCAGGCTGGGTGGAGGAAATAAAGCACTGGAGGAGAAATAAATAGAAGGTGAAGTGCTGGGGCTTGTGAAAGGCAACACGCAAGGCCGGGCCTGCACCTCTTCCTCAGGGAAGGGGAGCGATGAGGGGGGAAGTACTCCCTGACCAAAACGTGACATTAAAATACAGGCTTCCCATTTTGGTAGCTGCTCTGCCAGGAGAGCAGGGGGCTCCCACCCAGCTGCTCCCATCTCCCACTGCCTCCCATTACAGGGATGCCCACGGCCCTGGGCTGACCCAGTGCGGGGCAGGCTCCTGGAAGAGGCGCCTGTGGCTCTCCCACAACCATGCTCCTCACCGAGAGGCAAAAGGCAGAGGGCTTTTGCGAGGGTTTTTCCGTGGCTGTTTCTTAGGATGTAAAAATACTAGTTTCCATAGTGACAGCCACGTGGCCCAGCACTTACCCCAACTCTGGAGACACGTTACGGAAAACTCTGAGGATACAAATCCCCGTGCGCCCCAGGAACCTCGGCACTGCAGCTGCTGGTTTCCAGGGCAGCACTCCCACTCTGCACAGCCTTGCCCTTCGTCAGAGTTTAATTTATCTAATTCATTATTCGGTTGTTCCATCTAAACTTGTGGTTTGTTTTGTCCTACCTCGGGGACCGCCAGTCTGAGCTGTGGTACGACGGTGGCATCTCCCATGATAGCTCTCCAGTGACAAGAAACGGCTGTTTTCCTCCAGGAATGGGTTTGGTCTCTTCCCACTTTCTGCTAGTCTAAATTCAAAAGTGTTTCATTGCATTCTGACAGCCGTGTTGCTGAAAAAGCCCTTCTAGTTTTATTTTGTGAGTTAAAACCATATTGTCCTCAAGCCTGGAAATCAAAATGGCAGCAATATGGCCGCCTAATCGCAGGTAAGGGAAGCAGAGCTGATGCTCACCGTCACTGGCCGTGCCAAAGGAACAGCATTATCCTGTCATGGGGGAGAAGTGTGCATTTTCAGGGGAAAGTAACCCAAAAATCTCCCTGGGCAATGCAAGGGTGAGCCTGCGGGCAGCTCCTGCCATGGGAGGTGCCCTAGGGCTGGGACAACCCAAATGGGCCTCCCATGCTCTGGACTTCGGCAAGTGGAGGGAGGAAACCCACCTAGATCAGTGAGCAGATACCTTTAACACCAGTGCCTCCAGCCTCAGCTCCCCTGACGGGGCTGCCCACGTCCTGGGTGCTTCACAAACTCTGGCAGCTTCACTGGGGCCACATCTTCACTCACGCTACCCCAGACTGACTCCCTTAAAGGTAAGATGCAGAAAAATACCAGATTGCAAAAAACAGCTGTTCGAAGTGACTGAAACATACAGTGACCAAGAACAGCCGCACATGAGCTTTCTATTTTAATAAACTGAACAGCACCACCTTGTCATGGGAGCTCGTATCCCTGCAGCATGGCTTTGTGTATTTATTCCTTGCTGATGTTGCTTTTGATCGCTACTAGATGAAAATGAAATCTTTGATGCTTCTGGCTGCTGGTAGGACAGATTCAATGAGATGAAAACGCATTTGGGGAAATACCACTGAAGCCAGTTTTTGTTTTAATTTCCGGGGACATGCAGGGCTCTAATTCCTTCACCATAAAACCCTAGAGATATGAGAAACCACAGCAGAAGAAAGGCATGTTGGAAACACACATCAAAAGTCTGTCCTTCTAACCCACAGAAGCAAATGCCTTTCAGAGGCAGGACTGTTCCCCCCATAATCGCAAGACTATTCCTTTTGAGGGCAATATCTGGGGAATCCTTTCTTCACAGGCTTTTTGATCACATCCAAGGGCTGTAGCACAACAGCATGCTCTGCGTGCCAGCCCCACGGCCTTCAGTCTGTCCATCATCAGTCCATCAGTCTGTCCCATCACTCCTATCTCCAGGTTCCTCACAACCCCACTGGGGGGGGGGGGGGGAAGAGGGGACCAAGCCCCTTCAAAGCACTGTGTCCCGATCCTGCACACCCCGCTCCTGCAGCTTGATGAAACACATCCTCTGCCTTTGAACCGCCCGTCCAGAGGAGGAATCATGGCTCATTTTTAACCACACAACCAGCCTAAGGCAAATAGTGCCATACCGGATGATTTACACGGTATAAATCACTCTTGTGCACAATCCCCGTGGCTCAAAGCTGATGTGAATCAGTTTAACCTACATCTGAAGAATCAGGTCTCTTCTTCTAATTTAAGCACATGACTGGAGTCTACTGGGCCTCTTAAAGCTGGTCAGGGACAAAAAATACACTTTTCCCCATACATTGATAGAAGGAAAAGTCCAGGTTTGGAAACAGTTTAATTGAAAAAAAATCAGACTCTGTTCCTGAATATAACTGAGATCAGCAGTGAGAAACACTGGGATTTTCTCAGAGGGAAAAAAATACCCAAACCACTTCAAAAAATTTTGTTTTCCTATAAAAATAGCACTAAATGGGAGTGAGCAAAAATTCTAGTGAGCTGAAATTAAAGTTTGCTTCTCTTGAATGTAAGGAAAAACTCACGGCTAGTGGTACTTGCAGCTGCTGAAGGCATTTATGTACTGCAGAAGCGAGCCTCAGGCCATGCAGGAGCATGTCCCCCTCTGCCTGCGCTGCGGCAGGCACGGTGCTCTCCTGCCTCTTCTGCCATGTCAAGGGGGCTCAAAAGGCCAAGAAATTCAGACCTTTTCACATTTTCTTTCAGCATTTCCCCGGCTTTCTCTGTCTATGCCCAGCACATAACACAGAGGGGTTATGACACACAGCAGGGTTTCTAAGCATGCTTACAAGGAATAATGACACAGCCCCGACCATCCCAACTGAGGGTCTCACAGAAACAGATTTAAAGACCTCCTAGCCGATTGTGTGCTACGGACAGGGACACCGGCTACGGAGGCCAACAAAATCCCACTGGGGAGGAGACCTCACAACGCTGCAGCTCAGAAGTGTCTCTGCCACCCAGCTCTCCGTGTTGGACAGGTTTTCTTGAGAGAGGAAACAAATTAAGCTGGCTGCAACATCAGCCCTCAAACCTCCCAACAAGTCACCAGACCTTGTACCTGGTGTTATTAGCAGGACTTATTTGCAGAGTGAGGTCCTCCACCATGCATAAGGCTTGGGGCTGTATTTCTATGGATAGGCCTGCATCAGTCCTCTGCAGCATGAATACACTAATGCAAATACATTGGTGAAGCAATTTGGGAATTAATAAAAAAACTCGTTACCTTGCTCTTGTTTAAAACCATGGTTTGGGTGAGGAAGAGGTCCATGAGAAGAGAAATAAAGTTTTGTGTTCGTTTTAATTAAACTGTGAGGGAGCACAGCAGCCTGGGCAAGTCCCCCATTCATCCCATGGCAGGCTATTATTTAGCACAGAAAAATAAAGCAGAACAACTGCAAACCCACGTAAGAGTTCCTGAAACTCCCTATAACGTGTTTCCCCTGATGACATGAGCTCTATTACATGGCCACTACATAATAATTTCACCTTCATTTAGAGCAGAAGACTCTGAAATGGAAACTTGGGGGGAAAGAAGCCCGTCCAGACTGAAATCAAAACAAATCACATTTTTGCATATTAATAAGGCTCCTGATTGAAAGTATTCTAGCTGCTTACGGAGGAATATCAACAGTAGTTGCTGCTAATTTAAGCCTGGCTAATTAAAAGGAAAAAGAAAAAAATTGCTCCCCTAGAAACAGCCGCACGAAAGATGCATTCATCCAGCACATTTCATCAAGCTCAGTTTAATATATGTAGGCTTAGGGAAACAACCCGATGGCTTTTTTTCTCTCCATTGGGTGGGCTTTTCACACGGTGCGTGGTCTCCAGGCCCCTGCCCCTTGCCTGCAGAGCTGCAGTTGGGACCTGCGGGAGCACAGGGATGTTTGGGAGGGCTTGGGCAAGGCTTCCCCACCAGCATGGGATATTAGACGTGGCTGAGCTGGAACTGTCCCTGTGATGGAGCTTGCCGAGATTGTCAGCTGCCAGCATGGTGTTGAGAGGGACCCAGCTCTTTGCCCAAAGTGTCAGTAGTGGAGGGTGAAATTAAAAGGTTATCACAACCTAGAAGGATGAGGAATATCAAGATCATTCTCCATTCAAACCCAAAAACGTATCATCATGAACTTGTTGCTGGATCCACAAATTCAGGAAAAAAGAATTAAGTCTAGTGCAGAAAAGGTGTGGGAGGAAGCAGGGCCATGTCCTTGACTGCAGAACGTGGGTAGTGTCCAGCAGGAGTCAGGTGAGTGGGTGGCAGAGAGATGCCACTTTCCCCAAGCAGTTTTGCAGCAGAGTTATTCTAGGACCAGCTGATGATGTTCTCTGAAAAAAAACGCTGAGAGCTCTGCATTAATGGCTCGGAGATGTATGAATGGAATTACCGGGGCAGCACGTCCGCTCACATTCACTATTTTGAAAGAATCGGGGAAAAGGGTCAGATCTGCAACCCTCAGATCTGCGGGGACCATGCGGGAACTGGGTCTCTGTCCATGGCTGCTCTGCCCCCATGGCTCCTACAGTTCCTTCTTACTGTGCTGGGTCTGGGCTCTGCAGCCTGAGCTCAGCAGAGAAGCCTGGGCAAGCCTGCTGCCGGTCAGCACATTCGCACTGAAATGGGAAGACGGGGTTTGTTCTCCGCCCTTTTTTTTATGGTTATTTATTGTGCCTCTTTGAATTTGCATCCCAAGGGCTTCTGTATGACAGAATGTAATACTATTAGTCACCGTTTTACATATTAGGGAACATAATATTTAGCACTTATAACAATTTCCAGCTTCCAAGTGCCACACAAACATTAAAAATACAGAGTATTTATTTTTTATTTCTTTATTTTTTTCATAGAGCTTATTCTTGCCTGAAGCTGTACAACCTCTCTTTCTATTACCCCACATGAGAAATGGGGCTTTTCTGTCACCACCTCTGCCAAGTCAGAGGCTATCAGTTTTCTGGCCTCTTACTCTGAACAAAAGAGAATTCACTGGCTCTGCTTCTCCCCACTGATCTGCACATCCCATGCACCTACCATATTCCTGACCACTGAAGCCCATGTCTCGCAGTAGGCAGCATCAGCAGTGGTAAATCAATCCTTCCTTCAGCAGCTTGTCCCATTGCCTGTAGGATTAAAGCATACACTGTTAAATTAGCTCATTCTTCATACAGGACTGGAGACCCCGTGGTTTGAGTCTTTACGATGACCCAGGTGACATGCAGAGCTCGTGAGGGTAATCGTGAGGCTACTCTGCATCATTTTCGGGATCAAAAAGACCTTGTCTAGTAAATCTGTGTGCTGAGAGGGATGTGGAGTACATCTAACAGGGAGGTAGATCACATTTATGTAGGGATGTCTAACTTGTAATACAGCCTCATAACTTTCAGTCGTCCATAAGAAATGCAATTGTACCATCAGTGATATAACATTTTACATGCTGTGGCGTATCCTGAATTCTTAGTCCTAGAAAATGAGAAAATTGATTAAAAGTTTTAAATCTGTTCTCTTAACATCATTTTTCCACCTGCAATGGAGTCTGAAACTCTTGCAGGATCTGTGAAGTTCCTCCAAGTGTCCTGCAGAAAAGGACTAAGACGAACAAGCTTGTCTGTTATTCAGTATATGCCTACATTCCTGACATCCCCAAAGGGCTCTTCACCTCTGCTGGAGAACATTTGGGATCCCCAAATCAAAAAGATAATTTCTTCATGTTATGCCTCAAGAAATATTTTTTGATCCTTTGCATAACAGGTCTTAATCTCGCCTTCAATTTTACTGTGTTTAGACAACTGTGAAAGAAGGATTAAGAATACTGTCTCAGTCGGACACATCACACGGGATTTATATTCGTTCCCTGATTGTGATTTGTAGTGCAATGAATTCTCAGGAAATATCTTAGGCTGGCAAGTGTGTTTCTCATGATGAATGATTCAGGCTGGATGGGATCTCTCTTGGGTCATCTAGCCCATGCCCAGTAGTCACTGCTTCGAAAGCCAGTGATGTGGCATCAGTTGCACTGAAAGGTCTGCAGTGAAAGATCAGGAGACTCTGTCATGATATGTATGTCACACACATTAGATTTGACAAATAGAAAATACCAAATCTAAGAACAACGAAGCATATAAATATGCCAATTCTGGAGTCATAACAATCCACAGTTTCCACAAATTGCATGCATTTTTCTTCCACCAGCCACAGCCCTGCACGCCTCGCGCATTTTAATGCACACTTGCTATGCAAATGAGTTTTGAATAACTCCTGTTTGTCAGCTGAACGAAACCCACAAGTCTCAACCACAAAGAGTTTCTCCAGACTCAACAGACGACAGGCCATGCTTCCAGGCCTAGCTACAGCCACGTCGGTGCTTCTTTTTTGACAGGGCTGAGCTCTGGGGAGAGAGTGGTCCTCCAGCAAACTGGGTTGGGAGGGAGGGAAAAATGGCCACCGGGAGTCTGTTAAATTGAAAAGCGGCCCGGTTCTCTCTCCCTGCCTGATTGCCAGGTAAAAGTGAATTTTGTAGACTGTTTTGGGAGAAGAGTAAGACGTAATGCTTGTAGTACTTCAGCTGGTGCCTTTTGCCACTTAACATCAGGGTTTATACTTCACTGAGTGCTTCATACCATCTCTCATTTGCCACAGATGTAAGCACAGATGAATTCTCCACAACTTCAAAGCCACACATCTCTATGAAAACCTCCCCAGCCCCATGACGGAGGCACCAAGTTTCACATGTCCATGTGCACTTCCCTCCTCTTATCCTGGCCTCCACAGCCCTCCCACGGCCCCCAGGCCTGTAACTTGCCCTGATAAGGCTGGTACCCACTCCCAAACTACCTTTTCTCCTGACACATTTAAACAGGAACAGTCCAGGGTGCAAAGCAGCTCTACTGTGGGTCTTCACAGTGCTTTGCTTCTGAACCTGTAAAGCTGGAACCTCTGTTTTGCAGGATGGTTGAGTTTACCATCACAGGAGATAAAAATGGTTTGGTGCAAATTTGGTCCTATCTACCTGTTTGAATTGTTTTCTAGCACAACAGAGGGATATGTGGCAAAAGAAATTTTTATAATCTCTGTGCAAGCATCGTTTCTGAACTCCTCTCAGATCCATCTTTTTGCTCCCATCATCCAGGAAGCTCCCAGGAGGCAGCATGATCACCTTGGCGCCAATTCACAAATTCTTTAACGAAAGACGAGAGTTATACACTGAGTAAAGCCTCATTCCATTGATATGGGAGTACAGAGGATCTCCATGGAGAGAAGAGTTTGAGTTTTGATGTGTGTGATCAACTCCACGCCCTAGAAGGATCACCTCTACGAACAGGCCTTTGTTTACACCTACCAGGCCCATGCGTTGCAGGCTTGACCCAGAGGCCACTCACGAGGCCACAGCTTTGAACAGTCCTGTCAGCTGGGCTTGCACGGCCCTCCCCCAGAATTCCCCACATTCCCTGAGATTTTACAGGGCTAGATGTAACTTGTTGATATCTAGCCGGAGATCTTCAATGTATTTATTTATTTGCAACAATTCAGCTGAGAACAAGGCCAGATACTTTTTCTAAACCGTAAATTTAATGCTGCACTCAGCACCCAGCATTCTCCATATTAGCATTTGAAATGTTCCAGTTCTTCTAGGGCAGAGATATCTCTGAAAGGAAGGACAGGTTGGTGATGATACGC
Organism: Anser cygnoides; assembly: GCF_040182565.1. Taxonomy (NCBI): domain Eukaryota; kingdom Metazoa; phylum Chordata; class Aves; order Anseriformes; family Anatidae; genus Anser; species Anser cygnoides. The sequence goes on along the minus strand of NC_089874.1, from coordinate 44,456,133 downwards.
TGCTCTTCCCTCAGCAGCTCCACAGTCGGTGCCACACTGACTGGCAGGTGGTGAACTGCAGGCAGAAGGAAAAGTCATTTTGTAAGCAGCATACGTTCCTGGTTCCAGTTCACAATTAGTAGGTGCATGAAGGCACCTAGAATCTTATATGAGGTTAAACTGGAGTCCTGACCTTGCCCAGGTTTACAGCAGAGTCAAGTAATTTAAGGGTTATTGTCCACAGGCTTTTCTCCAGGGCGCACACCGTAGAGCAAGCTGGGAGGAGGTGAATCTTCCCTGGTGGTGGCTCCTCTACGTAACAAAGCATCAGGGTCATCCAGATTTCAGAAAGGATGGAAACATCTGCATTTCTGTTTCTCCACCCAACCCACAAACCTAAAATAGACCCTGGATAAAGCCACGGCCTTGTGGCCACCCCTTGTGCTGACTGAATTAAAGCTATTGCTGAAGGTGCCCTATTGGCAAGGCTAAATGGCTATACGTACTGCATTCGGACAATGGAAAGAACTGATAAAAGGCACTGAACAGCTTTAGAAATATTAAAAGGTGTAACTTCATGAAGAAGGAGGCATTCAGCCAGTGCATGTTCATTCACTGTGACCCAGAAACCAGAAGCAGGGATGCTAACTGAGCAAACCAAGCAGGAGAAGTGGGCAGCAAAGAGAACTTGGAGTGACTGATGATCAGAATCGGCAGAGAGGTCATAAAATAAATAACGGGATAAGGAGCCAGACGTGAAGCAGAGACGTCATGCAGAGCATCAAAATGAGCAATTGCCAGCGGGCAGCGTATCCATCACACAGACGTGATGCCTCAGAGGAATCTCACAGGTGATCAGATGGGGAAAGCACATGGGGAAGTGGCAAAAAGCCCCTGTGGTGCTGCAGGACACACTTCAGGCAGGGGCAGAAAATGGGAGCATGGGAGCAAGAGGGGGCTCAGCCTTTTTCTGGGAGTCAGTTTACTGAATATCACTCACAGCATAGCTGCAGCAAGCATGCAGAATTTCAAGTGTCAAGTAAATTTGTATTAAAGTAACTGCAATTATACACAGTCTGCACTCACTCCCATGGGAGGCTGCAGCAGGTTTGCGATGGACTTCACTGGGAGTAGAATTAGGATGATAATCGATACAAGCACAGCCATCATTTTGCATTTTCCTGTAGCTGCCAAAGCCTACGATAGTAAAAAGCAAAGGGCTTTTTAGATTACAGAGCAAAGGCCTGCAGAGATTTCAGCTACTCTTGGAATAATGGCATGTGATCAAGTCCTTTTGTGAACAAAAAAAAAAAAAAAAAGAGAGAGAGAGAGAGAATTTCCCACTACGTGCATGTAATTCCAATGCTATGATAAGTTATTTGTTTCGCTGCTGGTTAGATCACTGTACAGTGTTTAGTGGCACAGAAGGTTTTGGTCAGTTGATGCATTTTTCATCTCTAGTATAAATATTGTTTCATTCCCTAACTGCGTTAGTGTGAGATAGATCTCTGGTGTACCAAAAGCAAAACTAGTTTTAGCTGTGCTCAAAAATTAACCATTTCCTTCAACTACACACACTATCAGGTTTCTGAAAAAGTTGTTCAGTGTATTAAAAGCTTGATTGCATTTAAAAAAAAAAAAAAAAAAAAAAGAAGAGAAGTTTGCCAGCCCTAATAGTGGCTGTAAGCTGTCTTTTGGCAGCAGGACAGAGGGGATAAATGGGGAGCAACCAGTGCTGCAGGTGGGTGTAGAAAGATGCTCCCCTGGTGTACCTGGAGTCAGTTGGGAAGAGGACTGCTTGCTGAGCACCACTACCATGGAAAAAAGCTGAGGGCTGCAAGGTGACAGTGTGATGACACTGCTGAGTGTCCAGCACAGAATACGACCATCCCTTCCCAGATAGCTGCAGCTTATTCCATACTTGTGCTCTGAAGATTATGGCAGGAAAATCCTCATTTGGCTGCCATGCCTGGCTGACCTAAAGAAGTAACAAGGTCTCTAAACAGAGTTTATTTTCCAAGCAGATAACTCAGCCTGCTTCAGAGTGAGCCCAGACAATTCCCACGGACCACACTCAAGGGGGACTCACTTGCCATCTCCTCCAAGAGCCCACCTGCCCTTGAGCAAACTGATAGTGCCCCTCTTCTTCCTGGGACACTGACTTCCTATCAATGAGACCTCTAGATTTTAGTGGGTACTTACAGAAATGTAGTGAGAATTTTGTGCAAGGAGCCAGATGCTCCATTTTGCATCCCAAGGCAGAAACACAATGCTTGCTTGCTTTCATTTGGTGCCAGCGATGGGACTTATTAGGAAACTTCAGTGGTTATAGGAGAAAGAGACAACAGAAATCTCAGAGGCAAATAAAAGAGGCAAAATAAAAGAGTCCTGAAGGAGCTTCTGATGGAGAAGAGGCTCTGCCCAGCAGCTTGGCATGCGGAGTCCCAGCCCCAGGGAGATTTAACATTTTGCACAGTGCTGCTAATAGAAAAATTCACAATGTGCATCTTGTAGAGATTGCTAAGGCTCTGCTAAGGCAGAGACAGGGGGAGGACAGAGGAAAGGTGCATGGAGGAGAAGATCCTCACCAAGCAGAAAACATTCTGGAAGGAAAGAAAAGGAAGGTGATGATGATGAAACGAGACTTGGGCTTAGTAGATTTTTTACCTCTGCTGTATGGTGAAGATCATGGGGACTGCTGACCCACTCCCTGTTGGCCATTGGGCTTAGGGGCATGCATGGATGAGGAATTGTGGAGTAAAACCTCATGGTGGTGTTCTATGATGATAGGGATTGGGAGATAGAAAAGGGGGATTCAGCTCCACGGTTCCCCAGGCAATCACCCTTCCTTCTAATGGGCAAAATCCTTTCACCAAGGGCTGGCAGGACTTTTGTAGTTTTCATAATCTTTGTGTTCCCTACACTGTCTTGGGGAGAACCTCATCTCTGCACGGTTTTCTTCTCCACCAGCTGATCAGCGAATGCTGCCTCTTTGCTCTGCAGCCCTAGGTAGAGGGGCTTACTGCCCCCTGGGTGTCCCAGGGCAGGGGCAGAGGGGGATACATCATCCCTCATTCCTCCATCTGCTTGAATTTCTCTTGGGAAGGTGGAGATGAGCAGCAAGGACTGCTTGTGCTCACTTCTCTGCTGCTGTAAGAGTGCAACACTGAGACACAAGGCAACTTGTCGTGAAGGGTTTGCTCCTTTACCCAGATAATACCAGAGCCTGGGAGCATTTTTCCCCTCCCTGCCTGCAGTCAGGAGCAAGGATATGACTGCAAAATGGTCATATAGTCCTGTTGGTAGAAGGTCCTGCTAATATTCAGCACGATTGCTGGGGTTAAAAGGGTTTCAATTTTCAGCACTTTCCTCTGCATATGCTCCCATTTGACAACACGATGCCTTCTCGCAGCTATTCTGCGGCTCTGCTGGCGATCCAGGAGAGAGATGTGACAGCAGATTTGGCTACAGCCCGGGCCCTCGGACAGGGCACAAGGATGAGGAGGGTCACAGCCAACCTCCGGCTTCCCCTGGGTGCCCTGGGGTCAGCCAGATTCGATGTTTGCGTTTTGTTCGATTCATTCACCGCACTATCAGTGCAACCCAAGACAACATGGGGGACATTTGTTGTGAGCTGGCCCCTTTTTCATTAAGAATTGGCCTAAATCCATACACATTTAGCGGTAATTGCCAGGCAGGCAGCACAGAGCAAATACCTTTTATTTCAAATCCAAGACAAGTCAGAGCTGGCTGATAGTTTGTTGGCGCTTTCCTACATTAATTAAGTACCTCTCATCTAATATTACACATGGTCTTTCTGAAAACCTCTAGTGAAAAGTCTATTTGTTAAAAGTGCCAGTTTAAGTCAAAACAACATCCAATATTGCAAATTAGGATTCCAGATTCCAGGATGAGATCTATTAGTCTTTCCCTGTTTAACTAATTAAAAACATGGAGGGACAGAATTTGTTTTGTCATTCTTCTGTCCGTAGGACTCCTTCCACTAGCTAAGAAAAGAATACAAAATTCCCTTCATTTATCTTAAGATATCGGCTGGCTTACCCATCTGTGAGCAAAGAATGTTTTTGCTTAGCTTGCTTAACTAAATGAATCTTGGTTCACTTGCTTGCAGCTGAAGACAAATTAGGCTGATTATATACGAAAGGGCATACAGTACATCTAGGAATTAAACTGCGACTGGGTATTTAGGATGAATGAAATGAATAGGCTGCAACAGCTTTGCCTCGCTTTGAACAATCAGCAGTTCCCCTCTGTTGCGATCTTTTTAAAGCACTTTCAAAATAATCCTCCGTGTTATTCTCGTGTGTGTTTAAGCTGCTGTTTTGCAAGGATGAATTTTTAAAGAAACAAACAAACAACAAAAAAAAATCCACATGCAAACTTTTCCACTTTGGTACGGAAGCACTGCAGAGCTCAGCCACTCGCTGCGACGCCGCCCTTCGTACATCAGCCGCAGAGCTCCTTCCAGCCCACAGCCCCAGGCTGCTCGGAGTACAGATACAACAACGGCATCGCATCCTCCAGCACTTTGTTTCCCCCCATCTCTCACTCCGTGGGATGCTGGGGAATGCCTGCCCTACCTGGCGGCTGGCACCTCACATTCCCCGCTCTCGGTGGCATGGGGAGGAGGCTGCGGCGCTGAGTTCTTCACGTGCGGGTGGTTTTCGGTAATTAGCATATTTCAGCCCGAATCACCAACATTGCCCCTTGAAAAGAATGATCACTGGTGACAAAATCTGTGACACGCAGTTTCATCAAATGCAAATTTGGGTTAATAAGATGGGCTGCACCCGGGGAATAAAAATGCACCACCCTTTTGGTAAGGAGTAATTTCTGCTAACACTTTGGGCACCACCATTTTTGAGAGAACATTCGTAATTGTAGTGTTTACACAATAAAGTGGGCATTCAAAATACACAGATTAAAAAAAAAAAAATCTTATGGGAATGTTCTTGTGGTGTGGAATTGACGTAAGACCAGCCATTGTACGATTCTTTCCCGGTACGACTGTGAAATATCTATACATCTCAATACAGACTCAGGTCAGTGCTAGCTCCTTTGCAGTGCTGGTTTTGCAGCTTCACAACCCCATCACGGGGTCAGGAAGATGTTTGCACCTGTGATTGATGTCAACAGGGGAAAGAAAAGCTATTCCTCTAGCAGCAGAAAAACATACGTTTCTTGAATACTGGGTGTTGTCCCTATACTGAAATCGGATGAAAAATAAAAGGGAAATATTTGTGCTAGGTCAGGACAGAGGTTTTAACCTCTCTGTTGAAATCAACAGTTTCTGGGAAAGGTGGTAGAGGCTTGAGGTGGTCAGAAACCTGTGGGAGAACTTCGCAAGGAAATCCCGCTAAACAAAGAACTACACTGAGGTGGTGTTTGGAGCTCGTAGACCAAAAGCCTTTCTATATTATGATCATCTTAAGGAGAGGTGGTCTTGAGGGTCATCTTGACTGGCATTTCCAACTGAAAGACAGCAATATTGGGTTGTTTCACCCACTGAGACACCGGGACCCTGAGCCAAAGCAAATATTGAACCCAGGTCCTTGGAGTCTCAGCTCACAATTTCAGTTAAAGCCATCCTTTTTTTCCCATCACACATTTCCAAAAGCTGGTATTTCTTTCCATCTGCTTTCCTGCAGTTTGGCTAGCCTCTCCCCCAGCTGACCCTGCCTGCATTCCTACGGCCACCTTCTCTCCCTAGCCACCCATTGCTGTGGGTGGCTCCAAAGCCCGGTGTCATTCTTGTGTTCTGCACTCCGTTTTAGCAGCATGGATGGTCAGGGTAGGCTGGCTCTTCTGCCTTCTCATTTCAGCTCTTTTAATGAATATTCAGGCTATGGAGAAGCAACAGAGTACTTTCTAGACCATAGGCAAAACCCTTTTTTTCTCTTAATAAACATATCCAGACTACTGTAGGAACTGCAGACCCAGTCGGTCTCTGTGCACTGGAACGTGATTCTGATCTTATTAAGAAATCAGAACAAAACTTTTCTTTCAAAGACCTTCTGGCTGCAAAAACATCGGAAGGAAATATAACAAGCCAAATCCCCAGTGTGAGATAACTTGGTTGATACAAAGCAAAATATGGCTTTTGGCCTGAATTGGCTGCTCTTATTAAATGCTGTTAGGTACTCATGAATATAGGTTACTAGTTTCCTTTTATCTAATGCTTTGGTTTTCCTCTGATACGACAGGCTTCTGTTATATTATATAGGCTTGGTTTTGATGTATTGATACACCAAGAATTTATCAATCATGGGGAAAACAAGACAAACGATCGTAATATTATTTTTTTTTGTAACACAATTGTTGAGCTTTCATGATATAAGCACCAGAGTAAAATGATTAACTACACATAGGAGTGCACATCCAGCTTTATTTTGAAAAATTGCATTCCAAATGCACGCACATATATTTCTATAACAGCCATACAAACAGATATTCAGTCACATCCTACCTTACGAACCATACACTACAGGCAATCAGGGAGATAAACCCTCATCTAACAATGAACAGCTTTGTCTCTTCCCCAGCTACAATTCTCTACCATGCCGAAAACAATTCTGCGTCTGCTGGAGGATCCCGGCTCTGAAATCTGAAGGTTGTTCTATCACCATGCGGTACAGTTATCAACTGCCAGGTTAAAATACATGCAGGCATCATATTATTCCATTATCAGAAGAACACAAATGTGTCTCCCTTCATCATTATTTATATGTTTTTTTAGAAGCTGCATTTCTTTCCAGAAAAGACTGCTTTGGAATTTCCATTTTTATAATATATTAATATTACAGGTAGCTAAAGGGGGAGAAAAAATTGCAGCAGTTCATTTAATTCATTTTGTACAGAATGATTAGTTTCTTGAAAATCAGAACAAAGTTACACCCAGCAGAGCTGTGAATATTTTGCAAAATAACAGTGCTTTTCTTGTTGTCACGAAGGATGAAACATAATTAAAATTTTACATGACATGACTGCTGGAACACATTTAATGTAGCAAAAAGCAGACCCTTAGCAATGTTAATAGCTAGCTTGCCCTAGCAGCTATCAACTACCTGATCCTTGCAATGACTTTCAGCGGAACAGAAAGCTGCAGCGTCCCCAGAAGTCTTACATGCGGCAAGATTTCACAGAGCAGCCACACGGCGAGAGATAAGCCGGGATCAGAGCAAAAGGAACCCCAGAAACTCGACTGTTTTAGCAGCACAGCCGTGCCGGCCCTTCTCTTGTTTGCATCAGTGTTTCCCGGCAAAGGAGCGCCAGCCCTGTGGCTCCGCGTGTCGGGAAATGCCTCGTCCTTCCCGCTGTGGGGCTGCAGAGCAGTCGGGGAGCGGAGCAGGGAGATGCCCTGTGGGGCCCGGGGAGCCAGGGATAACCCCAGCTCCTGGGAATGAGCCCCTCACGGGCACCTGGAGGAGTTTCGAGGGGAAAAAGATTTACACACAGGCCAGAGGGTGCCGGTTTTCTATAATGCGTGAGAACGAGGCAACATGGCTTACAAGTAAAATTAAAGCTAGCTACACACGCTGGCATTGCAGTCTCAGTCGAGCTGCTTCATTCACACTACTGCTGTATAAAGAAAAGCACGTACAGCCTGAGCCCTCTGGACAGACAGGGATTCCTCAGACAGAAGATTAAACATATGCCCAGGTAAGAGGCATAATGAACATTGTTTGAGAATGCCTTTGTCTAGAAAATACTCCTGCACACAGATATGAGCTGTGGCCACAGTTTTTAAACCATTCACAAAAGGCTTGTTGTTAATAAAATAAGATTTCTCAGTCAGAGTCTTCCTCCTTCTCCTTCCCCCCCCCCCCCCAAAAAAAAAATTACAAATGAATTTACAAATTTACAAATAATTTTTAAAAAGGTTGAAAAGAAGAACAAAGCCAGAATTAGGGCTTATTTCAACTAACATTTGTCTACACGTTGTGGGTTCAGACAGGAGAGATCAGACCAGTCCTGAGCCCCATGTCTGTGTGTCCGTAACGCTGAGCAGACATGAAAGCAATGTGTAAGCCACTGCCAGCTGCTGATACAAGCCCACACTAAGGAAAAGCAAGCCATCCTGGGATGAGAAAGTGAAAAACTTTTCCCAGGATAAAACTGGGTTTACCACATTTTGGTTTGCTATTTCTCCTCGTTACATTTTAATTTTGTGTACATTGAAATTTCCCAGTTTTGAGCAAAACTGAAGATAAGTGTCAGCTCTGTTCCACAAAACCAGGAAAGCACAGATAGCTCACGACCACATTTGCAGGCTCTCTTCTTTCCCAAATAATCTAAAATATTTGGTTGCTAATTCCAACTACACAGCAAGCTCTCCACCCAGGACTCCCTGGAAATGACCAACCTATTCAGGGCACCCAGTAACTCCCTTTTCTGTCAGGTTCACAGGCTAAGAAAATAAATGTGTCAGGCGAGCGTTTTATAGGAATGATTATGGTAGCACGAAACACGAGCCAAAAATGCAGCCTGTGCCTACCATCCTCTAACGTTTCCCTTTTCATACTATCAAAAGATCAAGCTCTTAAGCCTGCTGAACCACAAGGGCTATGAAACCCAGAGCTCAAACAGAAGCTGACAATGAGAGGCATTTCCTAAAGCTGCCTTAGCAGGTGTTTCCTGCTGAAGCAGGGAGGGTCACGAATGTAAATCTCATTTGGAAAGTTCCTAACCCCAGGGATAATATTCAGCGATGCTGCCACTCTCGCTGCCATCTGCACTAGGCAAGCGCTTCAAACCGACCGCGGCGGCGCTCCGTCCCACTGAGTGAGCCCAATTGTTTGCATTCTTGCACAAATGTGTGAATGGCAGCCTTCCGGCGAAGCAAATGCTGGGTCTGCTCCCGTCAAAGGGTTTGCGAGTGATCCTTGCCCTGCTGGCTTCATCCTTAATTGGCCTACGCGGTGGGGAGCAATTAAAAATAAATGGTGGCTTGCTGCGCTGCTGGAAGGGGAAGTTTCGCGACTCCAGGCATGAGCGCAGCTACCTTAGTCCACTGCATACGCCAAGTGCTGGGAAAGGAGATAGACCTGAGTGTTGTGAGTGAGCCCCGTGGAAAAAAATCGCCTTGTAGGCTGTGATGAATCACCACCAGCCTCACGCTTCAAGGCTTGATTGTGTGGGGCAGGAGCACGCTTGCCCTGGTATTCCTGCTGGGTGCGGGAATGGCATTTCCTACCATGCCCGTAGCTCAGAAATGGGATTTTTCACACTGCCTTTGCAGAATGGCTTGTATCTGAGCAGGAAAAGTAGGTTTCTTCAAACGAGACATCCACTATCAGAAGCTGTAAAGCAAGTTTTTAAATGAAAGACAACTAAGCTGGGACAATTTCCAACCACTTGTTAACGAAAGTCCACTATAAGGATGAACCAAAAATCCCAAATAGTTATGGAATAAAAAACTGAATTAAAAATAGAGACTCTCACTATATAGCAACCCATACTTCCACGACATCCAGAAGCGTATTAAAGCACAGAAAGGGGGAGCTGGGAGTCACTTGATTTTCCTTCACCCCTAGAAGATATTTGACACTGAAGGTGGTCAGCTTCTCCCAGGAACCAAGACTTTTTGCATCCTCACAGGGTAAACAGGTTATATAAATTGGACCTCTGCACAGAAATATCTTGGGTCTTGTGTGGCAAAGTAGGAAACCCTCTGAATTTCACTCACAGCATATGATTTGCTCAGCTGCTGAACTAGGACATTTATGTACGAGCACATACATTCGATGCATTTTTTGTAGACACCTTCAAAACACCTTCAAACCTGCAAGATTTCAGCAGCAGTAGGACACTGTGGGGGCTGCGGAGACGCTTTTCATGTTCTCTCCATAGAGGGTTGGAGAAGAGAATATAATCCATAATTATTCTACAAAGCAATTTCACTCATCCAAGGCACTTTTCTTTTAGTCCATTAATTTGTGATGGAGTTTGTAAAAAAAGAGAAAGTTCGAAATGATGCAAATCTCTGTAAAACAGCTCTGAGCAGAGAAACAGTGAGGGGCCAGTTGCTTAGTGATAATCACAAAGGCAGGGGAGAAAACACTGCAAGCCCAGCTATATCTGTGCAGTCAATGTGATGAAAAGGCCATGGCCTTGCAAAGGAAACAACATTGAGCTGCTTTGCTGTGCTGCTTGTGAAGATTTCTTATATGCTCATTCTACTTGATTACACTCAACACTGATAATCAAGTTTTTTGACTCCAGGGTTAAAAATTTCCTACTAAACAATGTTCAGGGTTCTAATATGATGTTACTGTGACCTTGGTAATAACGTCCTTAAAATCAGGTATTATTTCAAAGCACAGAAAAATCTAAAATGTCTCGCATATACTTTATGTTCCTCCTACATATTTAAAACTCTCTTTTTAAGCACAATGAAAGGTGTTTTGATGAGGCACAAAACAGGCCAGCGATACGAAGGCTGCCCTAAAAAGTCTGTCTGCTCCAAAAATTAGACAAATCCCACTAGAATTTAATATTAAAAGCAGGAGGAAGTCAGCAAAATGACTTCTGACTCTTGCTAGTGCCTTCCTGCTGGAGATATGCAAGCCAGCTTTGTTGGCACTCACGTTGCTTATGGTCAGTTCTTGGGATATGCTTGCAATTACAATGGTAAAAATGCAATTTCATAAAAGAAATGTAAAAACTGCAGTTTTGCTTATCTAAATGCTAAGTGCTTTTCACACCTACAACTCACCCCAAAATAGTAGAGCCCGAGGTAACCAAACAGTGTTGTGTTTTTTTTTTTCCTTTTTTAAAAGGCTTAATAATTCTTTATTAAGACTGGAAGAGGAGCACTGCTTTGGCCCATTTAAGAGGACTAACGAAATGAGGGTGCACATTATTTCTAGCTGTGTATTTATACAAGTTCTGCAAACCTCGAGGCAATGCAATACAAGGCCAGTAGTGCAAATGAACTAAAGCTTTAAGAACCAAATTTAAGAAATGCCACAAAGGGAAATTCAGATTGCACAACACCTACGCATTTGTGCAAACAGATCGCTTCCACTCCGCACGTGCACAGAAATTTGCAGTGTCTTCAGGATCCCTGATGCTTTCCTTTGATAATATATGTACACACCTGTGGCATAGGAGCTGTGTATCAAGCTGATGGACAATTACTAGCACTAGGAAGACAACCAGCCCAAGCCCTTTCCTCTGCTCCATCCCTCGCTAAGGTCCACCAGCGCAGCACCATCTGCTGGGAATAAGCATGCTTTGGACAAGATCTTGCCAGCACCAGTGGCTGTCCCCACCTGCCCCTCCTCAACACAAGTGCCCTGAAAAATTCCACCTCTCTGCTTCTTCTCCCTTTGTGATTAATCATGGCAATTGACAGCTAGAAGGACCTGGCAAAAAAACGCAGAGCATGGCCCGCCAAAAGTTTGCATTTTAAGATCCTATCCAAGAAGTCAGCTCGATACAGCAGCCTCTAATCTCTTCAGGCTGACTTCATGGGCAGGAATTTTCAAGAGGCTGGTGCAGGCAATTGATGCCAAAATGAGCCAGGGGACCTGAGGTGGGACCCCTAGTTGATACCTGGACAACTCAAGTGGCAAGTGTTAATTCAGCAGAAGGTGCTGCTAGGTAAGAGCTCTCAGCTAATGAGCATAAATCACAGTGTTACTTTGCCAGCGTTAAATCTGTGGAAGAATTAGTCACATTCCCACAGTCAAAACTAAGCTTCATGATAAAGTAGGACGTAACATCTTTATTAGCTATGAAAAACCTCATGCCTCCTGCCCACATTAACAGCAAGAGCCAACTGGAAAATTTTGGCAGGCTATTTTTTTTTTTTCCTCTCAGAAATTTTTGTCTGCTCAGAAAAACATCCACTGGAGGAATCTGAACCTTTAATGGAAATCAGAAAACTTTCCTCTTGACAGGGTATTCCACGACAGAATTTCTGCACCCCCTGAAGGGCTGATAGGGCTTAAGCTTATCTCAGGCAATGCGCTGAAATAACCATACTGCTCCTGCTACAGGAAATATCTCAATTTGTCCTTCCTTGGGGATTTCCTTACCCCATCCTGCTGAGGGGCACAGGCAGGGCCAGAAAGACATTACCGAAAAATGGCCAAACTTTTTGCTTGCATAAAGAAATACTCTATTTAGTCATGCTCTCGAGGGCTGGGGTTTGGTGGATTTGTTTGTGGATGTTTTGTTTGTTTGTTTGTTTTTGAAAAAAAAATCCTGAGTTGTAGGCATTATTTAGTATCAGCAAACCAGCTGTGCATGCTGTAAAGTGGCTTAGGATGACAGAGAGAGCAGCTGCATTTAGGAGAGCCAATTCATCTAGTTTGTTAAAGAAACTCCTTTCCACTCTTACTGGTAATCCCAGTGGACTGAGTTAGAACAGACAAATCTGCTTGTTTGTTCGGGTTTTGAGCGAGAGCTAACTTTTTATAAGCTCTCAACGATCAAGAAAGGGTTATCCATTATGTTTTTCAAATAAATGCTTCCTGTCTGGACTTATTAATATATCACAATTTTACTGTGTTTTCATCGCTGTTTGTCTATGGCTTTGCAAATCCACGATGCCACTGTGTCATTTTCCCCGCAGCAGAGGCTGGAAGCAGAGCAGCCATTCAGCCCTGAAAAATCCAATCTACCCTCCACAACCTATATTTCTCCTAAAACATTTTATTATTCTGCAAAACAATTTATATCATGAGAATTTCATAAAATAGCAGGCAAAATTGAGTGTATAAATCTACATAAACACCTAACTGTAACAATCTCTGGCACTTTAATTCAACATAGTTTAGTTTCCTCATCATAAAAATGGCTTCATTTCTCAAAAGGTACATTTTAATCTAAAGATTACTATAGTTTGAATAATCTGAATGACATTTCTGATTAATTCTTTTTCCAGCTCCCGTTAGTAACAACGAAGAACAGGAGGGAAGGTCACTCTGACCAACAGTGTTCCCCGAATCCAGCTGGAGACTGCTAGCAGTAGCTATTTACAGTTTCAGAAGACAAATCTACAAGCCCCAAATATTTTTCAAGTGCTAAATCAATTAGTCAATATTTAAAGGCCATATATGATTAAACTTTTCCTTTGGTTGCCCCTGCAAACATTCCTGCTGTTACTTCACATGTACAGTGAATGCACAGTGGCAAACTGCAGTCTCCACTAGCAGGTGCTTCATTGTGGGGAGTCAGAATAGCGGTCCCTGACCCAAAAGCCTGAAGTTTAAAAAGCAAATGTCCCCAAAACAGTGATGTAAATGGGAGGATATATGAGAGGGGACAATGAAAATGTACGGGTTGTGCATTGTAGTGAATACTATTGCACTGAATACAGCTCCTTTTCAGAACATCTTTGAATCTCTACATGACTAACAAGGTGTGCCGGTTTAATTTGCTTTCATTTCACATCAGCTGTGTAGTATTTCATATTATCTCTCAAAAGCCTCCTGCTTCTTCTTGTCTTGTCATCCCAAAATGCAGAAGTTTGCAGGTGCGCAGGCTCCAGCTGATGGGGCCAGTGTGTGCTGGCTGAGGAGCATAGCTGTTGCTTTGAAAGAGAACAGACAAGAAACCTGAGGTGAGGGTTCAAGGCCACACGTTTTGGCAGTATGGGGTTTGTCGTACGAACTGCTGTTTTCGTTCACACTGGGGCACGCCTTTCACATCTACTCTCACATAAAAGATGAAGACACAGGCATCAGGGAAATCGTTGGCCAGCCATTGACTTCAGGCAGCTTTCAGGTCATTTTTAAGCCTTTAGTGAGAGAAAAATATGGTCAAACACGGGAAACGTGGGTTCTCATTCAGAAACGCAGGGTCAGCCAACAGGCCAGCGAGGCTTCAGGGCCCAGAGGCAGCGCTGGGCGGGAGCAGAGCCTCCCCGCCGCCTCAGGCCCTGCCCGAGGCCTTTCCTGTCACACACAGCCGCCTCAGGCTTCTGCCTCCTTTCCACACTTTATGGCGACGCTTATGTTGGGTATTGTCCTGCTAACACTACCCAGTTGAATCTGACTGAAATTGCTGTCTCTCTGTCTAGTTTTGCTGCTCAGGACTCTCAGGGACAAAAGGGCAAACCCGTGTGCCAGGGTGTCTTACTGAGATATCAGGCAGCTTCTTGCACGGGACCACTTAACAGCTATTTTTCTACACTCAACCAATACCAAAAAAAAAATCACATTGCTCTGTGTGACCCCATGTATAGCCTCTCGGCAATGCATTGCACTTGGCTGCACTGAGAATCACCCAGAGGCAGCAAGGTCTCAGCTATTTACATCAACCTTCCTTCCATCTCACTCTATGGAAAACATTTATTTAGGCAAAGGGGAGGGTATCAGAAAACAGGTGTCAAAAATAAATGCTGCACATCTTGTCCAACCTCCCAAACAAGGCAGCAATGTGTTAATTCATCGTTTTAACAAATACAGCCTCTAAACTAAGGGAACATATTGCGTTCACAGAAGTCTATAATTACACTGAAGTAAAGATGTTCGTTAGAAATATCCAAACACACTCACAATTAGGAATAATCATTTAACTTTGGTTACACCTTTGAATTTGCTCAACAACCAGGAATAACAAGATGACACTACCCGGGGAGACCACAGCGCGGGTTTATGTGACAAACCGCTACCTGAAGATGAAGCTTAAAGGTTAGGGGATGGTGGGGAGAAGACAAGGCAAGACAATCCTGCCCCACAGGATCACAGGGTCCAGCATTTGTCTAGCCCTGATCACCTGGGTGTTTTGAGGCATCATTCTTAGCCCACAGAAGGCAACAGAGGGATTTCACTTGTCTTTTTCAGACAGCTGAGCATACAAAATGAATTTACACTATTACCTGGCTCTTTTCAAGGTTCAAAACAGAATATGAAACTCAAACATATGCAACAAGCAGAAATAGCTATTTGAAGGCATTTATGTTTATATAATATAAATAATAAATATCTGCATATTAAATAAGTTTAATAAATGTTAAATAAATATATATAGTTTTATTACACAACCTAAACTATATATAAAAAATCTTTTGCTGTAAATTCACATGGAGCAAAGAAGAGGCTCATTTATAGAAAGAGCCCTGAAAAGTCATTCAGACACATTACATGTAGTAACGAGACAGTCAACTCATCAAAGTTAGCTGCACATAAGAACTAATATTATGTCTTTGGGAGCCATGTTGCTTTCCTCTTTTGCTTACAGGTACAACTCAGGCTCTTGATTTCAAGTCTACCAAAACCAAGCCTTGTTCCTCTCCCTTTGGGAGGCCATGATTTTAGACAGGTAAAAAGCCTGGCAGCTGGGCTCGGGTAAGAGTTTAAGCAACAATTCCTCAGGACTAAGGACACGTGGCTTGTGGTCAGTGGACGATTCTTAATGCTATCACAGTTTTACGGGCAGTGGTCCAATGCGGCTAAAGATAGCAGACTTTCAGGCTTATACCTTTTAAAGTTTTCTGCAAGGAATGCGGCTTTTCCTAAGTTTGTTAGGAATTATTTTTAGGAATTGTTAGGAATCATAAATCATTTTTATGGTAAATTTGTATGGACATCAAGTCTTGAGATATTTTCCGAATGAATCAGTTCTGTAAGTTAAAATATGAAGAGCAGTGGGAAAAGCCACCAACCTCATCTCCCCATTACCACAGAGATATTTAATTAGCTTAAAAGATAATAGAAACCACAGGACACATTTCTTCTCTAAACCTCACAGTACTTCCAGTTTACATGTCCAGTACCTCACACCTTAATTCTGTTTTCTTGGAAAAATCAACATCATTTTCATCCTATGTTATAGCTTGGCTAGCGTTAATAAGATTTGACTAGCAAAAATGGTCTGTAGATATTATTTTGTTTTATTTACATTTTTGTGTGACTCCAAAAGAATACAAGGACACCATTCCACGTTCTAAATGCACAACGCGTTTCGGTAGCAAGAATACAAGATGCACAAAAATATTCAGTGCTGCAACAGTGTCTCTCCTGCTGTCCCCCTCAGCTGCACACATTATGGGCAAGAAGGGCTCACACCAGCTCCACCAACAGGCAGGTCGATACCAATCAGCACGGACTGGAAGGAGCAATTTTACTAGGAGGTCATAGTAGACAGGAAGGATGAAGAATTGTGGCCAGAATAAAGGACGTCTCCCATGACACCAGGAAGGAAACAAAGGACAGAATGCAGCTACATTTGCTACCTGCTAATATAAAAGTACATAAAACTAGTACTGAATCATACTGTCTCAGATAAAACTGTATTTGTTCTTCCTTTAATGAAAATTTAGGAGCCAAACTCTGAGATAGATTTGTTTTTATGCTTTTTGTGATCAATATCTGTTCCCTGCTGTTAGTCTTTTTAAGATGCTTCCAGGTACAGAGCAAGGCATCTCTTCATATCAGGTCTGGATAAATTGAGGAACCCAGTGTAATATGTAACACAGGTATTTGTTGATTAAGCAAGGCAGCTTTCCCAAATTTGGAGTACATGCAGTTATTTTTTGACAGTGGTGGATATAAACAAGAAACTACAATTAAAATGAGAGAAGAAAAAACTTCTTGCAAAAATCTTATCACCTCACCCTATCCTCCCCTTCATTCAGCCTGCTACAAGCTGCCAGCAAAGCACACAGCAAAGGAGTCCCAGCCAGCTCGCTGAAATCCCTTCCACAAAGCTGAGGTTATTTCACTGATGCCAAATTTCAGTGGCAGATGTTAGATGCAGGCACAGCCTGAATGGTAGTGGTACCACCAGCAAGGGAGACACCTTTACATCCTCATCACTTCCTCAGAAAGCCAGTAATCCACATGCAGTGTTTATGCAGACTGCAAAGAGTAATACCACTTTGCAGCTAGTATCCTGTGTGCCCCAGCTTCAGGAAACCCTGAAGTGTGTTCTGGTCAGCAGGCTCTGTTACCAAGTGTAATTCACGTGAAAGCTCTCTGCACCAGCAGATCTTCTAATAACCAAGATGTCCCCAGACAGAAAGTCCTGCCTGAAACCCTGCTGCAGAGCTTATAACCCATGGCTCTGTCAGCAGTAGGACAAGACCTGGTATCTGACATTTCTTTCTGTGGACTCTCTGATGTTTAATAAAGGGTGAGCCTATTAGCCTTTCCCTCCATGGACCATTTCTCATCTACATGGATGTCTATCTTCATGAAATATGCAGGAACTTAATATCTCAGAAGTCTTCATCCCATCGCAGTCAAATTTAGATGAAATTGCCCAACATTCAATACTTACTCAGAGGCCAGGAAGGAAAGACTGTCATAAGCAGGCACACGTACACTAAGTGCAATACCAAGAAAGAAAGAAACTGTGTTGATGTTCTGACTTGTCCTTTAGGTGGTAATGACACTGCATTTAATTTATAATAATCACTTATTGCCAGCCTTAATACCAAAGAGTAAGCTTTTGAAAGAGTGCTTTTGAAAGGGTGTCTCTTCCCATAGGTTACCCTGGTTATGCCAGCTGCATAACATTCAGCAATGGTGATGCTACCGCATTTTAAAATGTTTGTCTGCTGTGTTTTTCAGGGACATGCTCAATACTGTTCAGTACAGTCAGCCTGGCTGAAAAAATGTTTCAACTGCAAAAGGTATTTTCATTGTTAGAGAGTAATACTGTCTCCAAGGAGAAAAAAAAAAAAGGCAAACAGCAGCCATTTCATAGATCTGCAGCTCTGAAAAAATATTCAAGTTCTGAAAACATACAGTAACTGTAAATATACTCCTCAGGTTCAAAAGCAATATAAACTACAGAATTTATTGGTGGATGTGATCTGATGGTTATGGATGAAGCACACAAGGAGAAAAAAAGTCACAGAAAGCTATTCTGACTATAAGGCTCCACACTTGGTATGTCAGACACCTTGACACTATTAAATAGACACAGATGTAAGGTCTTAATGGATGTCCACAGAACAAGAAATTGAAGCTAGGAGCCAGTCACTGAGGATAGCTCAATGTCCAGCAGTAAGATTAATTAGGATTCAGATCTGGATTCTAGTTTGCCGCTTATCAGTGTCACCATCCAAATTTCAAGGCTCTCTTTCCCTTTCCTTAGAGCACTGCTGAAGATGCTCCTCTACTGCTTCTTCAGTCTGAACCACAAAGAAATTCCCACCGTGTTTTGTCTTCAGCTCTCCTTTCTTTCCATTTTTCTTTCATTTTAAGAGTGATTTTCTGAAGCAATTTTTTAATCTTTTTGTCTGATTTCTCTATGGTATACTTCCCTCTGTTTATTTACTGTTTTATTACACTGCTATGTCTCATTCACCCCTACTGTCTCTAACAGTACGGCTTTTCTAGCTTTGATTTACTGAACTTCCATTTCCACTTTTCCTTTCTTCTTTAATTTTCTCATTCAGAAATCACATTTCAAAATCCTTTTTGGCAGTGAGATGGAGGCGTCATGTACTTGCTGGCTTGCAGATGCTTTCCTCTAAAGTCTAACATCTCTTTCATCCAGCCACTAAAACAAGTTTATTCTGAAGGCAGACTTAGTAGTAGGTACGTGGTTACATACTATATAGTTAAAGCAAAGATATACTTTATTTGGAGAATTTTAAAATAAATTGAGACTTGGTCTCAATTAATAAAAGTGAGACACTCTCCTACTTGACTAATTCCTCTACTGCATCTGTATTTTCTGAATTTCAAGTTCCAGTTAGCTAGTTAAGTTTTTAATCTCCTAGCAGTGTAAACTAGGAGAAAAAAAAAAAAAAAAAAAAAAGAATGTGAATAGAATGGAGTATGAACCTAAGGCAGAAATTCCCTCATGGAAACTTAAAACTGATTAGTGCCACTTTCTACAAGGTTCAGATCAGATGTGATCATCTGGAAAGTAGGTCTTCCAGAATAAATGTCAAGCAGCATGATTACCAAAAAAAGGCAATTGGTATAGATGACTTTAAAGCTTTGCAAAACCTCAGTGTGAGAGGTCCTTATCCCTCCTAGGACCATCCTTTGACAGAAACTGAAGGAGCACAAAATGTGCCAGAGGGAAACACTGATTCCACACAATCGATAATTTTGATTTTCATGCTGTCACAATTCAGTAATAAATTAGGAATCAGAGGATCTACCAAAAGAAGCCAGATGGTTCATTATGAAATACACCAGCTGTCCTTTTCCCTCCAATGTCTCATTTTAAACTGGTGGAAAACGCAGTTACTTTAATCTACTCTGTACAGCCCTATAATAAAAAACGGCCACCAAAATAAAGGTTGAAATACCAGCTACTCCCTGGATTTATGACTCAGGATGTCACGCAGTGTAGCCACTTTGCAAAGCGGATCACATACCTCCACTGAGGTACCTCTGCTCCCAACACCATACTGGTTGCACATCAATTAATTGTTGTTGTATTATCACTGTATTTATTTCTAACAATGTCAGCAGTGAGCTCTTTGGTTTCCAAGCGCATCCAGTGGTTTTCAAACATGACCCCTGTCTAACTGAGTTTGTAGTGCCAGGGTGGAAAAGCTGCTAGTAAGAACTGGGTCAACACCTATACAGCTGAGCAACCAAGGAAGTCAGTCCAACATGCACATTGTACCTCAGCATAATGAGGCAAGTTAGCACGATTCTCATTACAACTCATGTCAAAGGTGAATGGAAAGCAAAGGCATTTTTAGAGGGAAGTACACATATTGCCTGAGACAAAACTCCTTAGTTCAACAGGCTAGCAATAAACCTATTTCTAAAACAGCCATATATTTGAATAGAAGGCAGGGGGCAAAAAAGTTACTTGAAATCATATCTGTGCTAATATTTTGGGTGCTAACTTCACAAAACCAATACATCAGAACTGTTAAAAAATAATCCTCGGGGCTGTAGAAGTATACTCTCTTGGACATGTTGGACTAAAACCCTTCCCTGTTTGGTTTTATTTGTATTAATTTGGCATATTTTAGGAATGTAACAGACTATGAACATTCTTCAGAGCTCAATCTCAACTATTACACCACAGCACAGACAAAATCTTTATGCTAAGGTTTGCTAGAGATAACAAATCTATTCCTCAACCAAGCATGAAGATGTAAGGACTGCAAAAGGAAGCAGTCCAGGGGGACATTTTTAACATTACCTCACCAAAAAATAATAAAAAAAAGACAATTCATTTTCAAGTTAATTGCTTCCAGTTCCCTAGCTCAAAAAGAAGACTTAATTCTTGTTGCTAGGTGAGTATATTAACAATGTCTGAAATACAGCCCAGTAAAAATTGTGTAGGATTTGCTCACCTATGCAGCTGTTATTTACGGGTTTCTAGATATCAACCCTTCAAAAACTTTTGGAAGATTGGTCAAATGTATCCGTGTTAGATCTGCAGCTACAGCTTCTCCACACCGGTAATGAAAATGAAGTTGGTTGGGAGGCTAAGAGCAAACACTTGCTCCTCTGGGAGAAGAAAGAAAGAAAAATTTAATGGACTTTACATAAATGTAGTCACATAAATTCCATTTTCCTTCTTGGAAATTGCCAGTTATCTTTGAATGTACCAGTTTTTCGGGGGAAAAAAAATGTTTTTAGGCACCAGGGTTCCCTTTTTACTTTCAGACACTGGGTACCTAGCATTTCTGTGACTGTTTAAGTGTCTAGCATGAAGAAGAAACCAGTGAAACAAAGGAACAGATCAGCAAAAGCTGAATTCAGTCTAAAGCTTAGATATTGTATTGAGGTACACAATTTACAATGCTCAGGAGAAACAAGCATTTATCTTTTTTTCCAAACAAGACAGAATTTTACAATAAAGCTTAAACATCTGCTTGTAGTATTACTAATTCAAATGTTGTTGGAATGTGACAATAATTCATGTTTCCCCTTAAGCTGTTTATTTGATTTTTAAGTTACTTACACTTTAATAACCTGCAGTTTTAATAAACGCTTGACATGGAATTTCCTTAAATAATACGTCTGTGTATTAAATCTCTGCCTCTTATTTCAAGCATTTTTAAAAGAAGGTTAAATTGCTCTGCTTTGTAAGATAATGTTTACACTACCTCTTCTTAGCAATATTTTTAACTGAATGCAGTCTGTTTTTTAACATAATCTGCAGCTGCTTCAAAATGTCCTTTCTGAGGCTCTAGCTCTTTTTTCAAAGGACTTTCATGAAGAATGTATTTAATTAGTATTCATTTCAAGTACAGTTTTTATTCATTTCATAAAAATCTGGTCTGACTAAAATTCTTATTATTGTAAATAACTGACTAGATACTAAATCTTGAAAATGATACTGGAGAGCAGTAAGCTAAATCAAATGCCGTTCTTCAGGTTTTCCTTTAATACTGCTTTTCGGCATATTTTTTTTCCTTTTTTGGCTTGCTACCAAACTTAAAAGACTATGTTACACACATCTGAACCAGAGCAGGTTAGATTTTGCCAGAGCTGAACGTTTTATGTAACAGGAATCCTGCAGCACATTGAGGATGGTAAGTACCGTACAGTCGGCTCCCTTTTATCAGTTTTTTTCTGTCCCAAGGACATGAAGCACTATACTGAGCTGGAGCAAAAACTGACTAAAAAAAATGTATTTTCTGCTTTGGTGAGTTTTAGTTGGCCACTCACTGACTTTTTTGTACTTGAACATGTGTGCAACCTAAGAAGTTTTCAAGCCTGCCTTTTTTTTTTTTTCACTAATTTAGAGGTTTGCCCCCTCTCTCCCTCAAAAAAAAAAAAAAAAAAAAAGTGTCCCTGACTTTATTAGGATAGAGATGTATTATCTCTACCTGTAGATGGAAATAGAAAGGTAAAACGAGTTGTTTAGCCAGAGTCGCAAGTGGGCCAATGCCAGCTGGTTAGAAATCCAAAGATGCCTTTATTAATTTCAACTCCTCTTTCACATCCACAACACTACTTCTGGAAAGGAGTGACACAGAAAGTTTTATTTCTGGTCCCAGGTCTCACATGAGGGAGCGGTAAGTCAGGGTGACTGCCTCCATTTGATCCCTGAGTGGATAAAGGGCTGTGGCCTAGGAGGAGGCCATTTATGAACACCTGCCATTATGCTGACCGCGTTGCTGGTGTTAAAGTAACGCTTTCCTAAGTTTCAGCATTTATGATTTTCACCGCATTTACCACACAAAAATTCAATCTTTGTACAACATTGCTTTCGTAAGCTAGTTTCTATGTGTTCATGTTCACACACAGTGAATGGTCCTTAAGCTTTGGTGGCCTCCATTTTCACTGGAACTACTCCTGCATTTGAAGCCCAAACACCAGTTTGGGCTGTGTTCTGGATACACACCGTTTGAACTATTTTGTTCTGACTTTAGTATCTCCTCAGAAAACACCTTATTTGAAATACAAAGCTTATGTAAGGTGCTGATACAAACACAAGCATGTTCCCTCCCAGTTTTGGAGGGAGTTATTCTGGTGGATGAAAGACCTAAAAAAAAAAAAAAAAAAAGGCTGGGCAATGTGGTTTGGGGAGGGAAGGGTGTGGGGGGGGGGTTGTCTGTGTGGGCAATGAATGTGTTTTTTTTGTGGGGCTAGGGGGTTGGTGTTTGTGTTTTTTGGCTGCGTGACTGAGGCCCGGCCGAGCAAGACGCCTGCCGCCATTTGGCAACGCCACCACAACGCCGCGGCAGCTCCAGCCGGCCCCGGAGCGGTACGGGGGAGCGGAGCGAAGCGGCCAGGCCGCCTCCCGGCCCGTCCCCGACGGCGGTCTCGCCCGGCCGCCCAGGGCAGCCCCGGGACGGCTGCGGAGCCTCCCTCACGGGCTCGGTGCGGTGCGGGCAGGCGGCGGCGGCGGCGCCCGGCGAGGCGTCGAGGGACGGCGCGGTGCACTGCGAGCGGGGCGAGGGACACGGGGCTGGGGGGCGGCGGGGGGCGAGAGGCGGGGAGGTGCGGGGCTGCTGCCTCCTCCCTCCCGCTGCTCCCGGAGCCGGGGGGTGGCCGCGGGTGGTGGCCTGTCGCCCCCGCTGAGGTGAGGGCTGAGGCGGGAAGAGGTGGTGCTGGCCTCCGGGTCCGGGGTAGGCGGCGTGCGGGTAGGGGTGCGCAGGTGAGTGGGCTTTGTGGGCTTGGTGGTGGCTTTTTCAGGGCCCTGTGATGCCCCAGTTAAGGTCGGGGAAGGTGGTGACCGGTGGCAAGGTGAAGGTGGCCCGGAGGGTGGCCGCCAGCCTGAGCTGTCTGGGTGCAGGGGTAGGGTGTGAGCCGGGGGAGTTGGCAGGCAAGAAGAGCTCTCACCTGGCACCAGAGAGAAAAGCTGAGCAATCCTTACTGTCCTCTGCCCACCTTGCTGCGCTGTCCGGAGTTTCTCCTGAGCAGCATGCTCTTCTGTTGCCCATGCAGAAGGAGCAAGTCGAGAGCCGTCAGAGACTCCCCGGTAAGAAAAACAAGGGGATCCAGTGCGGGGTGGCATCGCAAAGCAAGAAGGGTGTCGCTGTGCAGATACCAGACGCTGCCCTGTGTGAAGACTGGCGAGCAGCAACCAGGGTGGCAGGAACGTGCTGGGAAAAGATTGGAAGCAGAAGGACGGGACAGGGTCAGCAGCCATCTTTCTCGCGAGTTACCTTGCGGAAGAAATTCTCAGGAGAGACCGGTAGCCCAGAAGGGCTGAACCTCTCAGGCTTCCCAGAGAGTTCGAGGAGCTCAGGAAAAAAACGCAAACGTTCCTATATGGAACTGAAATTGCAAATCCCGACCTCGGAGGAGGAACTTGACAGCACAGAGAGTACTGTTCCCTGTTTGCCAGAAGCAGAGGTGCTGCAGCCTAGAAACAGCGCGTGTAGTACTGAAATTAAAGGCATTGGTTCCTTAATGATACTGAAACTGCAAATCCCAGATCTTAAAAGGAATTTGGGGAACGAGGAATCGGCCTTGTCTGAACCACAACCTTGGGAAGTGGTAGATAACCCAGGGAAGATGAATCCATGTTCTTTAAAAGGTTCAGAAAAGCCCAAGAAAAAAGGAAAGAAATGCTTGAGAAAGAAAACCAGGCCATCTTTGGGGAAATCAAAACTACACAGGCCAAGAAAGAGAGGTGGATCTGCCTTGGTAGAACTCCATAGAAAGCGTCTAGAGTCCAAGAGAGCTGTGAGTCTGAAGAAGAGGGACTCACTGGCGTTACTGCATGCACAGGGTGTAAGCGGCCAAGAACAACCAACAGCCAGAGGAAAGCTGCACAAGCGTTGCGTGATAGAACAGCAGCAGAGCTCAGACCCTCAGAAAGGAGCAGATAGACTGGGGGAAAGTGGTAAGCATTTGTGGAAATACAGGTGGAGAATTTGGGCTTCCAGGACGAGGGGCTGGTGCTGCAGTAAGACCTTGTTAGAAAGTGAAAAATCAGATTTATTTTTTTTCCTGTAGGTTAGTGTATGTGTGGGACAAAGTCCTGCAGGCAGGAAGGGGTGGTCTGTGTCCTATCTCAAAGTGACTGTCAGCATGCAGCTGGTAACCTAGCACTTACCTATGTGCTTCTTGAGCTAGGGACTTTACAGAACTGTGAATACCAGTCTTGGAAGAAATTTTTAGGAAGAGGAGAGGCTTTTGTTGAAAAGCAGTTCTTTAGCACAAAGGAGAGGAGACCACATAAACTGGTGGGGGCAGAAGGGGAAGAGAGAAGGGGCATCAGCAGCAGGCCCTGAGTAAGAATTTTTCTTTACTTGTTTTCTCCTCCAACGTAGTGTACGCGTTTACATGTAGAAGGTAAGGCACAAGCAGCAACAGAGGCAGTAGTTCCAGCAAAGCTAAAATAAAAGATAGTAAATTCGACAGTTTTATGTTATTTGATTATTTTCAAATGTGTATCATGCAGTCATTAGTGCTTGCCTTTGTATAATGCTGGGTTTTGTTGTCAGAACTTTCGGCTTTTTTTGTCGCTATTCTCTGCGAAGTTCTAAAAGATGCAGAAACAAAGATTTCATTTTGGTGTGCTAAGAGAATATTGTATCAAATGAACAATTTTGAAAGAGGATTTTTTAGGAATTCTCATTATTTTCAATGCAGTTGTCTGTAAGGCATTCTTTTTACTTCCAAAATGAGTATATTCAGATGACAAACATTTACTGTAGGTTATTAATGAATATTTCATCTAGATACCAAATCCTGAAAAATTTGAGATACTAAAATTATGTTTGAAAACTGAGGTCTTATAAAACCAAATTTTACCAATACTTTCTCAAGTTTGTTCTCCATATGAAATTTTCATGTGTACAGTTTACATAATCTGTATGTGCTCTCAAATAAAAAGTAGTATTTTAGAAAAATGCAAGTCCTGGAATTTTCCAGGATTTAATCGGACGATATATCTGAAATAAATTATTGCATTATTATAAACAAGCTTTCCTATTACAGAGAATGTACTATGTAAACAAAAGATTTTAAGGCTGATAGTGCAAACAACATCAGTGTTTCCTTGCCAGACTTGCTCTAATTGGTTTCCACCTGTTTTAAATACACAGCTTCCAATGACCCTGTGACATCTTCAGGTTCTGTTCTTTTTTTTATACATTTTCTAAAGACAATTTGGTACTCTTACGTCTGCTAATAGTGCTCATTAAAAATGAAAAAACAAGATTTGGTGAATTGTAACAAACGTTTCAGTCTTACACAGTGTCATGTTCTTTACTAGCCTTGAATGTTTTTGTCCTCTTTATAAAATAATGCATTAGGGTGTTTTTTTCCCCTTAGTGTATTCTTTAATGAGACTACTTTGTTTTTAAGCAGCAAAGAAAAAATGGAAAAAAAATGAGCAAGACTCAGGTACGCAGGCTGTGAAGAATTGTAAGGCAAATCTAACTAAGTCAGAAGATCTCGATGAAAAGGAACCTTGCTACTCTGAATCTCCTACAGTTGCTGCTTTAGGTGGGACTCAAAACAAGAGTTTTCTTTGTCATCCTGAAGCAAAAAGGTCTGTTATACAGCTTAAAAAAAGGAAAGCCAGAATTGATTGTATCGCGAGCTTGCAAAGTTTGAGTGTAACTACAGCAAAAAAAGTGATAAATAAATCTGCAAAACGTGTTGCTGACCACTGCAGAAACACCCTAAAGCATTGCAACAGCTTGCTCTGCGTAACAAGAAAGAATCCAGTTGTGAGATTAGAGGCTTGTAGTTACGTCAACACATTTGTAAAATCTTTACTTGATGGAACTGCCAGCACTTTTAAATTAAGTAGATTCTTCCATTTAGCCCAGCATAAGAGAAAATCTGCTTGTCCTGACAGTACAGTAGAACAGAGTGAGTTGAATTGCAGCACTAATACAATGCAAAAAGAAAGCTCACCTATAAAAAGTAGTTTATTGTTTAATGAAGTGAAATCTCAACATAAAAAAGGGTATTTTTCATGCCATCAGAGTCAAAGCAATAAGTTTTTAAGTGAAAAAAAATCGAATATTGGTAGAAAGCGTGCAAAAAAGATGAAAATCAGTGAGATGTCAGCCGTGCAGAATGTTTTCACGAATGGGGCTAATGAATGCACTAAGTGTGAATTAAAGACAGAAGTTGCCACATCAAGCTCCTCTGCTGTCTTGGGACTAAACCATAAAGAAATGGCTCTGTCAGATTCATGGGATTGTACAGATGATCTTCATACAGGAAACAATACTCGTGAAGCACAAGAGGCATCAGCACAGAGGAAGAATAGTACCAAATCACTTGCATTTGAAGGTGGCTTTAAGAAGACATCTAAGCTCTCAGTAGTAGCAAAAGGAGAAGCTTCAAGCTGTGAGGCACCACAATGGCACTCTGCTACCTCGGGTAGTCTGAGAGCACTAACTCAGGCCCGTGGTGTTTCTAATTGTCACAAAAGCACGACAGGTGGAAAACTGAATAAAGTTAATAGGAAACTGCGTCAGTTTACCTGTCAAAGAACAGTACCTATGACTGGTAAAAATGTTTGGCCTCGTGAATCTTGTGCCAGGACTTCTGAATGGGTTCCTAAAAATCACTGGTCCCTCTCAGAAGGAAAAAGACTTCTAAGTCAAGTCTTCGAGGAATCCTCTGATAAAAGCAGCCTCAAGGCTGTAGGAAACAGTGCTGTGACAGAAAATTCAGGGCAGTTGGATTTAAGTACATCATTGGCAGAAGTTAAGGAACGTGCACATAATGCAGTGGATCTAAATGCCAAATGCCTGACTTCAGTTGAAACATCAGAATCCTCTTCTATGGATATTGATGAGACTTGTGGAATGAGCAATGAAAATGTGGAATCACCAGTTAATATGGTTACAAGTGCTGTGGCTTTTAACCCTGATGATATGCAAGAAGTTAAAGCAACCTCAAATTTTACAGCAAAACCAAAAAATAAAAACAAAGGAGCTGTAACAAAGAGAAGCCCATCTGTGACAGTCCAGAATAACACATCTACAAGTAACAAAAGCAGAATAAACTTAAGCCGTAAGGCATCAGTTGTGAACCAGACGCTTTCTGATGTAAAACTAATGAAAGCATTAAACACCGGAAACCTGACGAATTTCAGAATTCCTTTACGCAGAAACAAATCCGAATCCAGGAAATTGGAATGTGTCAGTTCATCAGAAAGAAAAACCTGTAGCCCACTAGAGCTCCTGGATAGCTCTAGTGTTTCGCAAAGGCAGAAAAAAAATGAGGAGACTTCGGTAAATTCTGAGCAGCAGCCCCTTCCTGTAGTTAGTGATGCTACATCTGCAGCTTCCATGAAGGAAAATGCTGGTAAGATCAACGGTAAGGACTTGCATCATGATGGCTCTGAAACCCTTTCGAATGAGATGCCCACGCTCCCTGAACATGCCTCCTTACATCCGTGTCCTGCTCCTGAGAGGCAGCTGGAATCATCTCCATGTGGCTTCAGCACTGCTCAATGTGTATGGAAGTCAAATTTTCCTGAGCATTCGGGGAATGCAGTTGACCATCCTGTCGCATTAGAAATACGTGGTGGTGGCAAATCAAGAGTGAATCGTTCACAGCCCAAAGGTGATTTTTTTCCAGATATTCTTGAAGCTTACAAAGAAGATGTTCTTGTCATTGATGTGATTCAGGATGACCCTGATCTTTTTGGAACCAATGACGACGAGGAGCTTACACTCACAGCCTGTGAAAATTGGCCCATGAAGACATCCTGTAGTAGCATCTTCATTAAAGAAGAGAAGCAGAATCTTAAGCCTGAGTATGCTGTTATTCCAGAAAATAGAGGTTCAGTAAATGCTAATTTTAGGTATGCTTATCATTCTTTTCGATGACAACAATCCCAATTACTTTGATCTCCTATCAGTATACTTTGGTTGTAGTTGTCAGACTTCCTTAGAGAATTTGGCTAGTATCTGGGCTGGCTTTAAGCATCAAAGTTTGATTTGAGATATGGTAGGATTCTGTGTGCAGATGAACTATGCTGTGGTTTCCTGGTAAGAACAAGGATAAATCCAAAATGGAAGAAAAACCTAGTCCTCAAGAATTGGTCTCGATGATGTGAAATATGAAAGTATAAGGAAAGCTAATTATTAAGAGTAATATTCTTAGTAAACAACAATATTTTAAAGTATCTGGCTTAAGCAGTATCCCTTTGAGGGTAGTTTTTTAGTTGTGAAATGGTACGATACTTAGAAATACGTCTTGCTTTTCCAGGTGTAGCTAATACTTTTGCTGTCTGTGTATGAGTTAGTGGCTGTCTCTGCAGCAGCCTTCCATTCTGTCTTTCTCCTTCCCCACTTCTCTTCTACCCCCGGACATGTGAATAGCTTTCACATCTGTAATTTGGCTAACACGTTTTGGATGTTTATAAGCCTGCGCCGTCATTCAGCAGAAGCCTAGTATACATTATCAGGCATTCATTTTTTTTTCTGGGTTTTGAGGTGATAATAAAAGTCACTGAAGGGGGGAGCACTTTAAAGTAGCCACAAGCTTTTATAAAACAAGCAGTAGTCTCTTGTGGAATAGATGAACTTGTCAACTCACTAGTCCATTTTCTTTTCTCTAAGCTCTGATACCTCTGTTTGATAAATGAGTTTTGAGTTTGAATTTTTTATCTTAAAGAGAAAGCCAAAATTGAGAAAGCAACTGCATGAGATTTTTCTTCTGAAGATAAGGGTTTTTTTGTTGTTGTTGTTTTAATTGGATGGTGTTTGATTTTCTTCCTTGGCACTTTGTGGGTTGTTTTACATTATCTTCATTTTAAATAAAAAATGTAATTATTTTCAAAGTTGCACCATCTTATAACAGCATTCATTTTTTGTCTCTTTGCTCTCCTTTCCCTCCTTTATCCTTTCCCTGTCATTAAACTTGCGTGAGAGAGGACAGGAATCTTCTTCAATGTGCTGAGCAGGTTTTAGACATGAGAATATATATATTTTTAAAAAATAGAATAATACTTTTTACTAAAAAAAAAAACCCTCTGAAGAACAGAGCTCAAAAGACAGGTCTTTAGTAGGAGCACCAGTCTTCTTAGGAAACAATTAGGCTGTAGCATACTGAATTTGTTAGAATGAGCATTCATTTTCTGTTTTTGTATAGTGTATATTATATCTTAAACATGCTGTATATAGCAGAATGAGTGGTTTCTATATATTGCCCCTGGGTAATAATGGCTGTTCAGAGATGGACAGAGTTTCCAACTGACTGTGTCCAGACAGCTCTTGCACAGAGTGGAAGACCAGACCTTCCGAGCCCTTTCCTACCATAACCGACATGTGGGTGTAAAGTTTGCTATTTGTACAGTACTAACTGAAGATTTATTGGGCCTTGTCAATAGTTTACAGGGAGGATAAATATTCCCTTTACTAAGTAATGACATTGAGTTGGAGTAACATTATCAAACCATAAGATGAAGACTGAACTTGCTTGAAACCAGATTTCAACTTTCTACCTCATATCTGTAGAATTTGTGTGCCATTGCCAAGGAAAATTGAAATGCACGGTTCTGATTTCTTAGAATTTCTCTTTAATTTGCTTAAGAAGCCGGCAAAATCAGCTGTTGTTGCTTTGTACCTGCCATAAGTTGACGCAAAGATCATTAGGAGGTTCCTGACTGTAGTTGGTAACAGTCAAGAACATACTAATGAACTGAATAGGAGAAAATTAAAACAAGGCAGTAGACCTTCAGAGAGCTTTCTGAGACAGCTTAGATACCACCAGGTTTGATGGTGAGAGTGGCCAGTTCATGCTGTCATTTTTTATTTTGATGGCATTTACCTGATAATACCGTGACTTCAATTTTATCTGCCCAACCAAAAAAAGTGATTAAGCTGTTTATATCATTATTCTGTTTATATCGTACTACATATTTTAAAACAAAATGCTGTTTCTGTCCATGGCGTTTCCTTAGGAATATCCTGGTATTGTATGTGTTTCATTGTTGGCTTCTTACTTTATGCATATTCAATTTTGCTTTGCAGCAACATTAGTTTGGAAAGCTGCTTCCATCTGTCTGCATAGAGCAGTGAGTCAGAACTGCACTGTCATCAGCCATCTCGAGCTCATGTCAGCTCTAGTATATGCATATTTTGCTTCGTGTTTGGTTAATACTAACCATTACACTCCACAAAAATACAATCGAAATGATCTTAACCAGAACAGAGGTGCAAGGTCTTGATGCTTGCAGGTGGTGGTTGTTGCTAACCGTTTTCTTTACCTGTATCAGAACATAGCTTTTGCTCTGATTTCCCTTCAGACTGATAAGAACAGGCAGATGATGAGAGAAAGGATCTGGATCTTTGCTAAAATTGTTTCAGTGCTTGTGTATGGGGATGGACTTCAGTAGATTAATTTTTGTGTGATGGTGTTTTGCTCTGTAGATACAGAAAGTAAGAGCAGTATGTCTGCTAGCAGCAGGTTATTCTGAAAGTACATGGCTAGGTTGTTAAAGCTTTTTAAATTGTGTTGAGTAATACTTAGAAGTTTAATAGTATTAAAATTGTAATTGGAAAGGACACCGTTGGTGCATTCATTTGTGCTCTTCCTCCAAACACAAAAATCTGAGATCTAGCGGCTCAGAGCCAGAAGATCTGGTGGCTACCTTTGGAAGAGCATCAGCAGCCAGCCATTCTTGCTCTGAGGACACAAGCATTTTATTGTTTTCCTTTCAGATAAAATCTATAAACTTTAATCCCTTTTCAAATGCAAAACAGCAAACTGAACAACACTCTGGTTCGTGTAACTTGTTCTGTAAAGAGAGATTTGTTTAAACTTGATCATCAACAGCATACAAGAGCATCCTGCATTCACTACTCAAAAAAATCCTAACGTAATCAGTCTGTTTCCATTTCCGAACTCAAAAATGCTTTGACTTCTGCAGGTTCTGTCAGTGCTCCCAGATTTATCAGGCTGGTGAGCAGCACCCAAGTGTTGTAATAAATGTAGCTTTCTGTAGATGTTTGAGGCACTTTCTTTGCAAGAACTTGAAAAGTGGTTCTCATAAATATTTCAGACTACACAGCAGAATCTGGTAAGGATTTGGACATGGCGTTTGACCTGAACATGAAGATTTCAGTCTCTTTATGTTGTTACATATTTTCCATTTTAAAAAGCCTGTATGAAGATGACAGCTTTCTGGAAATGTCTGCACTGCGATTTTACAAAAAAAAAAAAAAGTCAATTGTAGGCGAAATCACTCAAGCTCTTCATTTCATAGAAATGTATGGCCATGTAGGAGAGAGATGAAATAAGCCTGCCGAGAGCCTGCTTCTAGTAAAAATCCATCTTACCTCTGCAGACTTGCTGTAACTTGATTAAACTCTGTTTCGTAGTATTTCTAATAGACCTACATAGGTGTCTGCGCCTGCATATCGGGTAGTTCAAAGTTACACATCCTGGGAAGCTTTCGTTTCCATTAGGTTCTTGCAAATTTCCATTGTTCCATTTTACTGGGTAGCTTGCTGCTGTTATACTTGGTCTCATTCACCAGGTACAAGCTTCCAAAATCTGTGATGATGACTTTGTTGTTTTATTTATTCTATATATGATTTTTAATTTATTTTTACCTTCTGCGTAAATACAAGATATTCTTCTAACTTATCTTTAAATAGGTGAACTAAGTAACTTTCCGTAAACCTTTTTCTTACTGTTTTTGGGATTCGTTGTTATGCAAAGTGTCTTGAATGTAAAATTGCTATAAATCGCATTTTATAGATACTTATGAATTGGTTTATTAGCCCAGTATTTCCATAATTCGCTGTATAGAGAAGATTCTCTTTTTCCCTGATTTAAGCAAAGGGGAAATGAGATGATGAGCTTTTACTAGGAAATTTAGATTTTGAAATGTCTTGTTTTTACTTGACATGTCTAGGTGTATGTCTGTAGCAATGGACATAGGATAGCCAAAAGAGGTTTAAGAACATTCTGATGAGGATAGCGTATTGTAAGTAAGGATTCTGTCTGTAGCTAAAAGTATTACTGAAAACTTTAATTTTACAGAACTGGTTAGATTAATTCTCTTTTTGCAAGACGGAGATCTTAAATGTACTTTTTGTTCAAAACAGAGACGTTACCGTACAGGAATCTGGAATGTTGAATCATGCTGAAAATTCAGAGGATTTGGCAATAAAAGGTAAGCGTCTGAGAAAGGAACCACAAAGATGTTCAGTGGGAAAATCTAGGATCTTGGCTCTCCATATAAAATGAGAACTTGTCAGTTAATAGTGTCTTCTTGTAACAGTGATTTATTTCCTAATTATGTAAAGTGCACGTCTTTTGAGATGGTACAAACCTCTTACAGAAAACATGTCTTTCCCTGTAGTTCTTGTCTGTTGATAGTACTGTCTTTTTTCTGTCCTTTTATTTTTTCTGTCTTTTTTTTTCTGTCTTTTGACATCTCTGGCACTTCAGGAAAGGAACTCTGTTAGTTGATGAGACAATAATAAGACATTAAGTGTTTTTATATTAATGTGTTATATTCATGTAGAAAGAGTGAGTGGTTGGAGCAGAAGTAGCATCTTGGAGAAAAAGGATTGAATTTCCTTGTGGGAATAGTGAGCATTTGTGGGAGGAATGGTTTCAAGCTTCAGTGATCAGAAGGCAAAATAAATGGTAATGGGGTTGTAAGAGCTCAGATACCAAGACCGCTGAGGTGCAGTAGGTAGCAAGTGTACAGCTAAGCCTGTTCTTACATAAAGGGCCAGAGGATGGAGCATGGCACCTGCACTACTGACGTGTTTGAACCCAAACCTGGAATCCAGTCTTGTAATCTTTAGTAACTTCTACTTTGCATAATCTGGTTGTTGTTTTATATCATATTCTAATGAAATTAGAGGCCAGAAGTCTATGGGTCTTCTTCTGGGGCTTAAAATAGAGAAAAAGGTTTAAGCAGCTCGTTCTTCACAGGTCTGAGTAAGTTAGGATCCAATCGCACACTTAAGTTACCACATGCATATTGATCTGTCCTTGATGATTTTTGACTGTAACTTTTTAAAAAGATAAATGACCTGATGATGATACAGACACCGGTGACTATGTGATATGATGAAATACTGAATTTCTTTTATTGTGCTTAAAGAACCACTTCAGAGAGCTGCAGTTAGGTGGTCTTTTCATTTCCTGTGGCACTTAACAAAAGGTGCTGAAATTCCCTTGCACTGAATTCTCATTGAGTTTACTGTATCACAGGAATTTGATTTTTTTTCAGAGCTATCTGTATTTACTGCTGAGTTACATCATGTCATTATGATTAGCTTAGCCTCTTCTCCAGCAGAGACTTAAGTCTTTATTTGCATAGCAAATTAACATACATGTCTTTGGCTGTGTTTTAATAATAAATCGTAACTGAATTTATTTTTAAAATATTGAATTCAATGTGATATAAATAAACCTGTTACACTGTTCTACAGGGACTACTGCAGAACATACAGCTTGGTTGGAATTTTAATTGCAGATTTAGTTTAATGTTTATTTGAAAGGGTTTGTGCTTTAAAGTGAAATAATTTTACATGTAAATTCTGCATTTAGGAAGTCCTAAAAGCTCTTAAATGTCATAGGTTGTAAGTCTTTGTAATATCTAGGAAATAAAAAGTTTTGTTGTCTTGTAGTATGGGAAACATAAAGTAATGTGTTTGTACGTTTTCAGCTACAGATATTAAAACCCATAATTCATCCAGTAGAAACAGTCCTTTGCGAGGTGTTACTGAGGACTCTTTTGAAGATGGGCAACTGAGAAAGCAAGATGGATTTCTAAAGAGCTTTGAAATTAATGAAAAGGTACCGAGAAATCATTCTTTCTGTTGCTGAATAGTTTAAGAAATGGTAATTCATGTGTTTGGATAGTTTTCATTGCTAAGTTTTAAATTCCTGTAATTAAAAGATATTACATCCAGAGTTTTACAATTACTGTATGCCGTTGACATTTTAAGTTTTGCTTGATGGAACTTGTTTTTTGTTTTTAACATGACATCAGTAATTTATCTACAAATTTGAAATGAAACAAGATACTGTCATCTCACTTGTTAAGATAATTCTCTTTTACCAGTTGTATGAAAAATACTGTTTCAATGGACACACAAGAGCACTACTGTGCATATGTAATGTTTTTAGATAACATACCTAGTAAAAGTAGGTGTCAAGTATTTCTCACCGCACAGCCGCAGGAGGAAGGATGGCATTTGAACCCTGGGGAGCTGCACAGCCATCCTGCCTCCAAGGAGGAGCATTATGTGACTGATCACTTGGGCAGAAGTGCCATGACAGTAACATACTGATTTCCTTGCAATTCTGAGGAGAATGTTAAGCAATTTTCATGCTCAACAACTTTATTTGACCTTTCTGCTCTCTCACCTCCTTCCTCAAGATAATAAGTCCAGGTATTTTAAGCGTTGCTAAAGTTTTATGCTGTTTACCTATTTGATAATGGATTGGAATTTATATTTCACTGCCACTCAGATGTAGGTGCTGATAGTGTCTACTGTTTTCCATTACATCTGGAGTGGATAATGGTTTTAACTGGGTAAGTTAAACTACAAAGTTCAGATGGCTAAAAATTGGTAAGTGCAATTATGAGGTGATAGAACAGTAAGGAATGGGTTTCCCTGGCAAAAACGATTTTTAAAAGCAGAATAGAAGCATTTCCTTCAGCAAATGGAATTGGTGCTTCTAACATGTGATTCATAAAGTGAACGGCACTCTTTTGTCCCCAGCGTGTTAGAGAGGATGAAAGGGTATGTCAAATTGTGTAGGTTGCTGGAGAAGCAGTACTTGCTGCAGTATTGCCAGGCCAATCCCCAGATGGGCTTCTTCGTGGTGTTGTGGCTTTATAAAATCAGCGTCCTAATATGTGTGCTTTTCTGTGCCGTGTTGGACAACAATAAATATCTACAACTAATCTCACCCAAACCTCAATCTTAACCAAAGTTAAGCCATAAAGTACATTTTAAATATCTTCACAGTTCAGGTTTGCAGATGGAGTGACTGCTCTTGAACCGGAAGAAAAAGGTGAAGCAGAAAAAAGGTAAATATACCGTGTCCTTCAAGTAACCTGTGATGTTCGCCAGTCACTTCACAAATGAAAGGTGACGTTTTTGCCAAAGCACCATTGGCATTTTAATTCTCTTTTTCTGTTATATTATGACTGATTTAAAAAAAAAAGTGTCAAATAGTATAATTCATAGTGGTAAGTACAAGAAGAATATAGCCATATTGCAGTAGTAGCCTAACAGACAACAGTTGGTATTTTGTCTTCTGACTGGTGACTAAATATAGCCACTTTATACCGGCGTCTCACCTGTGTTGGCATCTCGATATAAATACAATGTAAGATAGATTTCCAGCCACAATAGCATTTACTAGAACATAAAAGAAACTCTCAGCTTTCTTTTCTGCCTCTTGGGACTTTATAAATTCATGAGGCGATTTAAAGATTTCATTCAAATTCAGACTGACAAATATTTGAGCAGCAGTAGAAAAAGGCTCTTAAAAAAATGGCATGTGGAGTTAAGCATGTGCTTAACTGCTATGCTGGCTTCAAGCTGTGCTTACTTCGTTTATTGTACTTCCAACCTGAAGCGTCAAAGTAATACGCTTCCATTCAACCTCAGCCCAAAAACAAAGCAGAAGACAACTTTGTGGAAAAAATAAACTTAACTAATGGAATACTCAAGTAAATAAAAGATAAAGTGAGTCATAGACATTCAGAGTCATTTTCACAATAGTCAAGAAAGTTTAGCTGGCATAGAAGAGGGTACTGCTTTTTTCCAGTACCAGTCACGTTTCTGTGACAGACTTGAAGTGTACCAAAAGTACATTATACACAGAATATTATGTCTTTTCTTTAATCGGCTAGAAGCTTCAAGCTCTTCTTCCTGTTAAAAGTATTTTAGGTTTACTATATGCCATAAATGGCTTTTCATGCTACAGAAAAAATAGATTATGCTGGATAAAAATATTTGTGCAAGTTGTAGCACATTAATTCACGTCTTTCCTTAACAGAGCATTAGAGCTGAGATAAACTTCCTTAGTTGAAACACAGCACTCTGTGCTTAACTCCAGTCCTTCATTCGGAGTAAAACTCTTCTCTAGTCTTACTCAAAAATGTTACTATTGCAAAGTTTCACCTAGAAGAAGACATGGTTACTGTCCCTTTTTAGCAAACTCTGGCTCTAGTGATGATGTCAGTTAAAAAAATGATTTGGTTGTTCAGCTATATAGTTTAGAGTTCTTGGCTGAATTGTGTAGTTTGACATCTAGATTAAAAAGCAATCTGAGATTGTTATCCTGAAGGTAGGCTGTTACGAAAATCCTGATGTATCACATCTGAGGCTGGTGTGGTGAAGAAGCATAAAAAATTTTTTACATGGTAACTTGAAAATTCTGGGTGATGAGATCCACAGATTTTTTTTCCTCTGAGGACTAATGCAGTATATTGACTGGAATAAAAGTAAAGATAGATATTAATGAATTTAGGCTTATTCTATGGAATTTATTCCTCTCTGCATTAGCATTTTTGCTTCAAACTGTATTAAAAACAGTCTGCAGTTTCGGAAAGGTTTATCCTTGCTATAAGAAGTAATAAATAGCTAGAATGTGCTTCTCGTAGGGGATAGCAAGACTATTGCTTTCTCCAAACAGCAAGCATGCTGAATTGTTGTTCATACTGAACCCAGATTCTTAATTGAAGGGAAGAAGATCTGCTAAAAGGGGATTTATTATAATAGCCCCTTAATAAAGTTGTTGGGACTGCTAGCCATTTAAATATACAGTGAGTTTTTAAGTGTTGCTTTAATTTTTGCAGAAATTCTCATCTTTTATATACTTAATCCCCCTTTATAGGTATTTAGTATATGAGAGAAGCACATGTTTAATTTGGCTAACCAAATG
Source organism: Anser cygnoides (assembly GCF_040182565.1). Taxonomy (NCBI): domain Eukaryota; kingdom Metazoa; phylum Chordata; class Aves; order Anseriformes; family Anatidae; genus Anser; species Anser cygnoides. The sequence continues at coordinate 44,418,937 of NC_089874.1, read as the reverse complement.
TTTGTTTTTTAACACTCAACAGTGACTGTAAATACACAGACCTTATGAACTGTGAGCTGCTCTCAAGACTGCCACTGCATGTCCCGAACGTAAATGTCCCCAGTGAAAGTACAGTGCTGAAACCCTGGAAGAACGGTATCATATGCTGTATTAGTGAACCCTCCAGAATTTATTCTTACGTGTGTGTTACCTGCCTATAAAGCCATAAGGATTTTCTTCAATTCCTGAAGTCATTGGCTGAAATTTGTTTTATTTTTATACATGGAAGCAAAAATAAACACGCTCATGTAAAAGGCTAGGTTTTTGTTTGTTTAGGTTTGTTTTCTTGATTCTTGTTCTGGATTTTTTAGCAGATTCCTATTTGGTTGGATGAAATATCATTCATTTTATATTATTATTTATAGCTCTCAAATACTTTAATGGTACAATAATGTCTGCATTCTTAGTATTTTGACAGCTTGTGTTTGAACCATGTTTTTAGCAAATAACTTATTTTTCTTTATTTGTGGTCGGAGAATGTGACAACAGGTTTTCTTGATTGATTGTTATCTGTCAGCAATGCTTGGCAAAGGAATTTGCCCACCTTGCCGAAGATCAGAAATTTCTTATGTATGCCAACTCAAACGTTTGTGAAGCATTTGCTAAAGTGCATCAAGGAAATGATCTAGATTTAATAAGCAGCACTTCATTTTGACCTGGTATATTTCACAACTGGGACAGGTACCGCTGAAGTGTCTCTGCTACCAGAGAAATCATAACGTAATGGAACTGTAGTCATAGCTTCCTTATCTTTTTCCCTGCACATGAGAACTCTGATGTTTAGCCTTACATAAATGCATAGTTTTATTTGGCAAACGAGATAGAGAAAAACCAGGACTTGATTACTTATCGATAGATAGTCATTCTGTTCCTTTGCAACAGCTGTTTTGGGAACTGATGTTTTTAGAATGATTGGTTAATGTGGATGTTTATAAATGCGGATTTTCTGAATTGAGATCAGTGGCAGACGTTCTTGCTTTATTTCAGATTATACTGTCAGTCGGAGTTTGTAGAACAATTTTATCATCACATCACTTAACAGTATTTTTAGGAAGTGCAAGAAACATAACTGCTATAAAAAGCAGCAGTGAAATATGTCTCCAGACTACAGTGGTTTAAAATTGCTCATGTCTTTGGCCTTAAAAGTGTACTCATATTCTGAAGAGTTCTTGTAATCCTTCTTAGTATCAGTTGAAATGGTTACTAAAGCAAGAGCTTCTGTGCTGGGAGAGAGTAAAACAGCCCTTTTCTCCCCAAGAACAGTGCGGGTAGGATCAAGCTGCTTCACTTTCTAGTGCCTGCTCCCCTATGAAATTGGCTTATGGTGGCAGGGAGAGTACAAACTCTTGTTGAAAGGACCTGGCCAGAAACTCTAGGCTGCGGGGACAGCAAGAATCTAGAGGAAAGGCTTCCGAGCTGAAGTTCACCGTGGCATTTTTCTGCAGCTGCTGGCTGTTTTCTCAGTCTTGTTCCTGTCACTAAATCCGTCCCTTCCTAAATTTACTAAATTCCCCATCATCACTGCACAGAATCGTGCAGCCATGGTAGTACTTAACATTTACATATTACATTGTTCTATTTCCACTTCCCATCCTGCGATGGCCCTGTCTGTGTAGAATGACATACCAATGAAGAGCCTAGCGCAGACCTCTACTAGAATGTGCCTCTTTATTGGACGTTCTTTATTTAAACTGTAGTTTTTCAGAAAGCACTGAGCACCCTGCCTTTTGAATAACCAGTTCTTTCAAGATGCCAGATGGGCACCGTAGAAAGCAAGGCATTCAAAAGCTCTTACTTCTCTTTAAATGTGAAGTTTAAGAAATTGAACTCTTATCCTCTATTAACATTATTCATTCTTCAGAAAAAGAAATCTCCATTATCGGCAGAAATTAAAGATCTAAACTCAAGTTTCATGTTTAAGAAACCAGTTACTTCCACTGGGCTTGAGCTTGATATTGCAGTGCTTGAAACATACAGATTATGAAAGGTTTTATTTCAATTCGGAAAATAGTTTAAACTTTTTGTTAGTGATGTGGCAGTGCAAAGATTACTGGTAAAGTCGTCATTTTTTTTCCTTTTGAAATTAAAACTTCTGGATATTTTCATTCCATTTCTTTTCTCATCTCTGTAAGTTAGATAAGAAACCTTGCATAACGTTGTGAAGTTTAATTGTGAATGTTTGCTATTAAGCCCTTACTCTTGAAGTTTGTTTAAAGTCTCAGTTTCAGGATAACTAAGAAAAGTACAAGTTACATTACTTGTTTTAGATTGTATTAATCAAATTTTCATTAATCATTGCCATGACTTGACAGATTTCTAAATATAAGGGAAAATAAGATAAATGAGAATGGTTTCAGTATGACTCATTTTATTACATGATCCATTTATTGTCTTCATCCTAATTTTTAGATCATACATTTTCAGAAAAAGGCCTTTCACTGCCATTGCAAAACCATGGAGATTCTGAGCCATGGACGACAGACAAAAATGCAAAAGTGAGTTGCAGAATCTGTGGTGATTTCTGATACTTTGGCACTAAATTTGTTACGGATGTTGAGATAATTCTCCACATGTCCAGTAAGAAATTAACAAACCTGTTAGATTTATGTTTCTGCTCCTCTAAAAATGTTATGAGTAAATAGAATTTCTGAGAACAAAACCAGTGATTTGTTCACAGTGGAGCTTCGATGATTTCTGTTTCCAGCTTAAACAAAAATGAATAATGCTTTTTGTTTTACTGTTTTTGTAGATGTGAAAAGCAGACAAAGTTTTGTATGTTTAGGAGAGACTGCATTATCCATTATGCTGGGCACTGAAAAGGGTAAAGGAATCTGACCCACCCAGAATTGTCATCTTGTTATCCAGACCCATACAGTGCAGTAGTTTGTCATCTTTCTTCTTCTAACATTTCGATATTTTGAAATTCTCAAAAAAAAAAAAAAGAGCACGTGTGCTTTCAAAAAAATATATATTTTTTTTCTGCTTGTTTTAATTTTATTTTTAGGCTTCTCATTCAGTCCAGCAGATCCTGGGGATGATTGATTTGCCCCGTAGATATTGCAGATACTATTTCATGACTTTGCGTGGCTGTGAAAGGGCAAAATGTTGGTTTCGGCATGTTCCTGAACAAAGACATGAAAAGGTAAAGAGATTTATTGAAGAAAGAAGCAGACTGTAAATGTGAACACTTTTTAAAGCCAAAAAACATCTCCTGTGTTCATTTATATATTGAGAGAGAGTAAATGTCAGAGATCGGTGGATCAAAAGATGTTCAGAAGATCTTCTGAAGTTCTATTAAAAATATGCTAGAATTTTGAACTTGCAGACTTTCTGAGTGCAAACATCAACAAAAGAGCAAGAATTAGGCCATACTGATGTGGAGTGGTAGGATGGGGAGGTTCTGAGAAATTTCCATGCCAAGCATCAGACACCTGTAAGCAAACACAGACTTTGTATAAGTTCTTAAAATCAAAAGCCATATATGATATATTACTTTGTGCAAGTTTTGTGGAATGGGTGCTTGTCTGTTTAAAGATGCTGTGATCTCCTCCAGTGGAGCAGAAGTTCCCATATTTGCAAGCAATACTACTTTTCTGGTGGGGGGCAAAGTAGATGTGTTTTCAAACCCCCTAACAAGTTCTTCTTCCAAGAACTGTGCAAGGCAAGCTCGTTGTGCTGTCACGTAATAAGATTTTGGCATTAGCTGAGACTTTGGTGGTTATGTAAGTCACTTAGAAAGAAATGAAACATTAAAACAACTAACAAATGCCTAAACTTGTCCTCATCAGGTCTTATGAGATTATTTCTTATCTAGTTGATATGAGTTAGAATTTTATCATTAGCGTCCTTAAGTAAGAAATAACAAAATAAGCATGTAAAAAATAATTTGGTGTGTTTTTCATTGAACCTGATAGAGGCAAATAATATAAAAAATAATAAATTAATTAATTAATTAAATGTACTGTGTCAGAACTTTAAAAATAAGTCCCTGTAATTGGGTGTTATTTTTCTTGATGTTGTTTCCTTCCTTTTTATGTTTTGAAAAAAGCTGCCTTTTTTTCTGATGCTTTGCAACCTCTTTGAAAGTTTATATGACAGCTTAAAAATACTAAGATCATTTGAAAATAATTCTTTATGGTATGTTTTCCTTTTGCCTCAGTTGTGAAATGTTTTTGGCAGGCTGTGTTGAATATCAGTGATTTTCAGCTAGTTTATGTGAATTATCATATTTGTAGAGCTTCTTTCTATATATATACACATTGCAAAACGATAATTATTTGTGTTAAGGTATTGAAATCCTTTCCATATGATTTTATTTATGGTGTAGCACCCCAGCACATGTACAGTTCTGCCCACCAAACATAGCCTAACTTTCTTGGTAGTCCAGAAGCATATTTTCATTTTGTTTTGTTTTGCTTTATTTTGTTTTTTTTTTGGAACTACGTAAGATGATAATAGGCCATACACCTCATGGTGGCACCAAAGTACATAAATGGAAGACAGGTACAGCAGCAACAAAGAAGTCATCTAGTCAGTTTTAGGGCAAAATAAATCTCTTTAGGAACTGTTAAGCAGACTAGCAGTCTACTTGTTCAGTATTAAGTTTCCAGTGGTGGTTGTTAGCAGAATTTTTGAAGAGAACTATCTTTCCCCATAATGGAGCTTCCTTCATTTTCATTAGGTAACGTGTTGATGCCCGATGGCCTAACCTACTAGGATTTAATACTCTTCACAGTTGTGATTAGTAACACAACAAAGCAGTGATCTAATTCGTGAAAACATCGTATGTTTTGGAAATCAGCATACTCTTGAGCTCAGCACGTTCTGCAAGTTACCAATTTTATTTATTTAAAGAAAGTTGCCTTTCATTTCACACAGTGAAATCTCTTTTATATTAGGCAAAGTAAACAAGACTATTAAGACTGTTTTAAATACTCCCCAGAGATAAGGTAATGGTTTTAACCAGGTTTAGACATCAGTTAGCCTTCCAAGGATAGCTGTCTTTCAGAGTGTGTACAGTTTGGTTCATCCTGTCCATTCAGCAGTTACAGGAAATAAGGCTGGAAAATCCCGATCACTTAATATTTAAAAGGTCATACAAAACTAAATAATGTATTGATTCAGATGTCTGATAAATCTAAAGGGTTTTGGAGCATCCTTCGACATTGAATAATGATATGCTTTTGCTGAGATTTTCATACGTCTCCCTGGACCATCAGTGTCTCTGCAGCTCTAACAGCTTCAGTAGTTGCGGGCATTTTCAGAGAGCTAAGTGGAGTTGCTGTCATTAAAATAAATAAAAAAAAAAAAGGTTCTGCGTTTGTCCAAAGGCACCTCACTCCAATTTAAAAATTTGTTAGGAAAAAGGAATGCTTTTGACATTTAAATTAAAATGGCAAAAATAGTTAGTCGATAGTGCTGATTTGGCGTGATTGAAGTGGCAGTATTGTCATCAGTTAAGGGTGTTTTTTATGCAGAAATGCAAAACTAGTTGATTAAAATAGTGGCTTACTAGTATGTGGAAGCATCTTCCCTTGTTGTATCAGTTGTCTTGTTCTGCAGTATAGATGTGTTCTCTGCTACCACTTACTGAAAGAAAAAAAGCTGTGTTATTTGGAGGAAAAAAGGTGCCCAGCATCCTTCTTTTTGACTTATTTCCCTGAATTAGCTTGAATCTCCTTCTTAAATTTGTTTCCCTTTGGTTGCAAAAAAGAGGTTAAGCATTTGCCTCTGAGGACGGTAGGTGCATATAACATCCTGATGAGATACTTTAATTTGACAGTTGAGATTTTTGCTGTGTATTTTCTAGTCCCCTGTGCTGATTGAGGATTTGTGTCACCAAGACACTGAGGGCAACAGACTGCACAGTATCAGAGGCTAATGCTGCACAAAAAAAGAGGTTGTCTGGGTCTTCTCTGAGACCATGCAGACACAAGATGGGATTGTACCCCCAAGGAAGTGCAGCCAGAGTCTGAGCATAGCAGACTGGGAAACAAGAGACGGCCGTGATAGCAAAGGCTGGGAGCTCATGACTTCTGTTAGCATGAGAACAGTCCCTGCTCCACATTAGATGATCTGCAACAACACATCAGATTCAGGGTCCAGGTAGCAGATGAGAAGCTGGGAACTCTGTCCCAATAAAGCATTAGAACTGGCCGATGCTTTTTTTTTGGCTTCTTAAAGAAATAAGACTTAATTGTGCTGTCCTATTATTGCTATCTCTAATGGCCTTTAAATAATTTTTTGTTGGTTGGCTTCAGCCACATTTATTATGGAATGTACATCTTAAAGGTGCTAGTATCCTGCGAGAAAAGAACCTCTTGTAAAAAGGATCCTGGTTTTGATCTCACTGAGTAAAGGGCTGCAGCATGAGGTTTTCCCTCTTACTAAACATCAGCACGCACACTGACAGATGCTGAAAGATTTCATGAATTTTGATGATTGTTCTTGTAATTTAAGCACCTCTGTGTTACTGTAGTAAACCTGTTTTACTGGGCAGCCAGCTGCTTTTAGAAGATAAACGGCCATTTTGTTACATTTCTTATTAAATTGTCATATCAAGTGATTTCTGGAATCAGCTGGTGGGTGACAGAATAGTGTGATCTGTGCTACTTTTTTTTAATGTAATTTTGTCTCTTTTCTAGTTTCATGTACCTTCATTTTAAACCTATTACGATTAACTCAAAGTTTAGAGATTCTCACATTTTATGTGGTCTATAGATTCAGTTATAACTTTAAATTTAAACAATTAAATCAACTGAAGCCTCCTAGAAGCTGTAAATGAAGCACACAGTTCACTTCTTTTATGCATGTAGTGTAACATGTCCCATGATTAAATCCTACTACAACTGGATTTTCCAAGCAATTTCACTAATAGTTGGAACAGTCAGAGCTCCAGATGCAATCTTGGCTTTTTTTGGCAGTCAGTCCAAAGGAGGAGGAAAACAGATTCCTAAAGAAAGCAAACTAATTTACATACTGTAAGCATGTGCTAAAGTTTGTTTTGGAAATGCCCTCAGCCACCTGGGAGTTTGGATTTGGATTAAAAGAGTTAACCCCTTGCAGAGTGACAGCACATACATATTAAAGATCAAACATACCGCATGATTTTCCGCAAGGGATAGCTTAGGCCACAGTTCAACAACATCATGATGCTGTTTGAAAATAAAAATAATAACCTTTATAGTCAATGTATTTGAATGTACAATTTTGTGTTGTTTGCCTTGGTGATCTGAAAAGGTTAATAATCTTAAAGATGTCTTGGCCACAAGCCAGTATCTCCTGCTTTCATGATAATTCATTCACTGTAACAGACTCAATGAGTGGATCCTGTCTAATCTTGAAGTTTCGTTTAAAAATAAACCCAATTCAGTTCTGCAATAACACATCTACAGTTGGGGGGCGGGGGGGGGTTGTGTGTCTTGATTGTTGTTATTTCACAAAATAGTATTAAATGTAAGACCCATTTTAAAATGTTTTGCAGAAAGATTGTAAATTTTTCAGAAGTGACAAAGGGGATGCAAAAGGGTATTGTTTTTGTGTTTTTTTGTGTTTTTTTTTTTCCTAACTCGCAATCTCAGAATTCTAAGATTTAACCTAAGTAGTTTTTACTTTTTCATTTACAGAGACATACAGAGACATACAGCAGAACGTGTATCACAAAGCTGAGGTTAATGTATTTTTAAAGCAGCTTAAGATGTTAAGACAAAAACATTTCAGCCATCTATTAGCAACTTCAGTTCTCGATGACTTGGTGCATTCGTGTAATTTTTACTGTGCTTTCACTTTCACCTCTTTGCTGTTCTGTTTGTTCAGTGTGCCACATTTTTACTAATTCCAGGTATTTTCAAAATCCTTTTTTCGTTTGCTACGAGTATACACACACACGCATGCAGTTGTGATTCCAGCAGCTCCTCTCCCGAACATTTCATGTATGTCATTTTCTGTTTGATTTGCTGTCCTTTGACAGTGCCTTTGCCTTCAGACCCAATTACCTTCTTACAGCACATGTTGGTACGTATGGGTCAAATAGTTAGAAGCAATGTAAAGATTGTTTCCTGGTACAACTCACGTTTGTGGATAGTTTGGCATAAACTGAGGTAGTGTTTTACTGTGTGTTTTTTTTTTTCCTCTAGGTTTGCATGGCAGTACTTAAGACATACATTAGTATCAAAGAAAAAGGCCTTCTACAACGTGCAGGTATGATAAGTATCTTTTTATGCATATCTGATATCTAGCTTAATTAAAACAAGTAGACTTGGGAGAAAAATAGATGACACTTCCAACAATGAATAAAGTTCTCATTTAGTAGGAATCCCTATGTTTTTCATGTACCAGTTTCCCATTGAGGATGTGTGTTTTGATATGCAGTTGTCTCAGGAGGTTGTTAAAATTCTTAACTTCCCTAGAAAATGATCTAGACTTTAGAATAGATATTGAGGCAAGGGGAAAGGTTTATCAGGACGAAGATTTTGTTAAGGCAGTTTTACACTACACCCTAACTAAATATTACAAATCCCAAAACTTCAGAATTAAGCGCATTAAATGAAGTGCTGTTAGAGCATCCAAACAGCTTTAATTTAGTCCTTTCACACTGTTACGTATACAGACAATTAAAATCAACACATTTTAGAGACCAGAGTTTATTCAAATCCACGTGAGCCTATGAGTTGAGTCAGAAAGGGATAGATTTTAGTCTGGACAGTCATTCTCTTTTTACCTACGTTTTTGAAAGCTTAGGAGGATGTAGTACAGTATGAACGTGGGATCCTGTTGCACCCTCTGTAGTAATGTTGCCTTTCTGAAATACTGAGTGCTGTAATGCAGGTAACACTGAGTACTTGCAGGCTACAGTGCGTATCTGTCACGGTTGGCCCTGGAAGAACTATTAACACCAACCGCCATGACAGCACTGCACTGCGTAGAGCTTCATGTCTGGCAGGAGCTTACTACCTTCATGTGCTACCACATCTAACCTGTTTTTTGTGCATTCCTGTGCTGCACTAAATTAGCTAAGCTTTCTTGAAACCTCCAGAAGTTCAGCTCAATGATGGGAGGTATTTCAGAACAGTCAGTCTTGGTTTAGTAATGTTAACGTTGTGTTCAATCTTTCCTTTTACCTATTCTTCTCCATATCCCAGTGCCATGATATCCTGGATAATTAAGAGTTGTTACACTGCTTTTAAAATTTAAGGTAATTACTTGTTTAGAAAGTATCAGTGCCCCCGAAGTGAAATTATTTTAATTGCTTTTTCAGTCCAAATATTTGTTAGGTATTACAGAGAAGTTACTCCTGGTGAGGATTTTGCTTTTCAAGTGCTGAATGATCTTCTCGTTTGTTTGCTCAAGAACTGTTTGTTGCAAGAAGTATTTGAGATACTGCATGTAGCTGTACAGGTTAATACACTGGTAGGTGACCTTGAAATATTCTGAAAATTTTTGATCCATAGTTTCTCAGTTTTGGGGGCAATACCATTTGTAGTATTAAGTTTGTTTTTACTTCGGTACTTAATTCTTGAAGAAAAAAATTGTAATCTCCTATTTTAAAAACTCTAACCTTTCTAGTTGAACAAAGACATAAAACTAATTGTGCTTTTTTGCCTAAATTATAGCCGGCTGTGGATGTTCTTCTGAAAGTTTTCGAGCATGTGGCTTCTTTGAATATAAGAAATGCTGTGCCTAAATTAATCAGTACCTTTCGTAAGGTATGAGTTTGTACTACTATTTAAAGGAATTTCTGAAAATAGCTTGCCTGTTTTAAAATGCAAGATATTTTTTAAATATTCTTTCAATGGTATTTTTTAAAAGTTAAACTGTGGCTAGCTGAATGTTTGGTATGGGTTTTTGACTGAGATTCAGTGTGACGTGTTTTTCACTGATGCTTGGCTGTGGAAATACACGATGACAATTCTTGTATGCTTACTTTTCTTCCCCCTGTTTGATATTACAGCTCATTGATGCTGGTATGTTTCTTGAGTTTGAACATTTTAATTACATTACTAAACTCCTTCAACAGTTGCAAGTTTCCAGCCAGGAAATAAATGTTGTTTTGAACATAAAATCCAGGTATGCCTTTAAGGAGCTATTTTTACAGTTATATCTGTCTAGTTCCTTCTTCAGGTTCTATTCCATAAATTTATGTAAAAACTTACAAGGTGATTAGAAAGTGTAAATTTAGGGGTTTGGAGTAAAATACAACCATATTGTGCCCAATTGTATTTTCAAATGCTGTCAATTTGCCGTGCTTCAAAGATCAAGGATCATTACTCAAGACTTAGATTCAGACTGCAGTTATGATTAGCCTTTTGAATATTGTCATAGTACAGTCTGATAGGATGCTGTTCTCAACTATTCGGAGAAATTTGTACAAGCGTAGTCAAATTAGAAATGTCATGATTTAATATATATTTTAGGCCAGCATAAGCAAACAGTACTTCTGCAATAAAAATCATGTAGGCAGTAAATTGTTAGTTATAATCTGAAGTAGTCTTCTAGTTTCATTCACTGTGCATCTTGAACACATGTGCCTCCACAAGACAAGTGTCAAGGAGGGTGATTTTTTTTTTTAGTACCACTAGATTATGCTGGGCAAAATGTGAAATAAGAGCCCACACCTGTTCCAAAACTGTTGATGTTTCCCATCACTTGCCCAAGTTTTTTCGTTTCCATTTTCTGCATCACATATGTACACACAAGTTGAGAAACTAAATTTGTGGTTCATAAAGGAAGATTTGATTCTTAAAGGAAACCAAACACGTGGCAGGCATCTACTCTGTAAAACCAAGCCATCACTGTTTCAAGAGAAAGCACTCTAGAAATTGTTTGCTGCTTTTCATACTTTTCCCATAGAATACCTTTCAGCTACGGATCTCAGTGTTTTATACGTGCAGTTTACCATATGTTGGAGGTGATTTCACTTTTCAGATCAGGAATCTCATTCACAAAGAAATGACCCTTTCCAAGTTGCCTCGTATGTATTGTGTTTTCAGCAGAAACTGAGAAAGAGTTTGTACCTGTGAAGTCTGAGCAGCTTTACTGCTTCAACTACACGTGCTAGCTCATTCATGTGTAGGTGAAGTGTATCTGCATGATAGCATCACACTGGGTAGGTGGATTCAGTGTTCCAGTGGCAGCATCAGAATAAACCATTTCATTCTGAGGTATTTGAAGCTGAATTACACTTTGGTTCATGTAATTAACTTTTTTTTTTTTTAACCTTTTTGTCAGACATGCACAATGAGGTCTGCATTTACTTAATGTATTGCAAGTCTTATTCCTGCCTGTTCAGTTATATTTATACCAAGAGAAGGGAATATTATCTGTGGAAAATAGCTCTCTTCAGTTATTTGCATAACACATGTACTGACTCCCTTCGGCACGATTGTGAATGTCTGTTTTCAGTGTCCATTTTGTATATTATGTGTAGTAAATCAAATAAAAAATTACATCAGTTTGCGATCCAAATATGATGAATTGTTGATCACCTGCTAGTTCATAGTTTAGTTCAATAGGGTGTGTTAAAATTAATTTTTGATATTTTTTTCCCATTGAAGATTTCAGGAAAGACATTTTAAAAGCAACTGGCTCTTTGACTGCAATTTGGTAATGGTTGAAATTCAGGTACAGTGTGTATTTTTTAAGCCTTTTGGAATGCTTAAATCATGACTTTTTTAAACCTACATAAAATAGCAATTTGTACGTCATTTTAAATTAATGTGATGATAATACATTTCTATGTAAAACAGTTTTTGGGAAAGATTAACATGCAGGGAAAAACTGTCTGGCTTTTCTGTGATGTCAGTACTTATTTTAATTTACATACTTGTAGCTTTTATCCTAGTTCTGCATCTAATTCAAAAATCTTAGAATTGTCAGCAATTTTTTGTTGTGCTTGTAATTAGTAATGATATATCATTTTTCACCAAAAATTACTTAATACTTTAGCAGAATCAATACCTTATATAAAAAGGCATAATTGTGAAAGGCAGGTTATTTTGAAGAATAAGAAAATATTACAGCATAACTTCTTTAATAGGCTACTGCATTTTTCACACTGAGAGACAAATTACTTCTTATGAACAATTACAGTATAGTTTACATATTACTACACTTATTGCACAGATCCTGAAACCTAAATTTAAGAAGGCAAGAACCGGGACTGTGACCAGGACTGGTCACAATTTTGTCCAGTCAGTTCCTGAAAACCTCTGTAATTCCTTGTTGGCACAGATCTCATCTCAGTTAGCTTACCTGCAGACCCTGCAACACAGTCCTATGCTGTTACCAATGGTATCCTGACCCCCATGGTTTAAATTTAACTTTTTCTAAGTGCATGTGCATATGCAGCGTGTGCCTCTAGATTACAGTACGTAAATGTAGCCTGAGCCCTAAACCTCTCAGAAAAGTTATACCAGAGTGGTGAGTGTGTCATGAGGACCAGACGTGTGATTATTCCTAGCCTATATTGACAGGAGGATTCAACTTAACTTAATCCTTGATGAAAGAAAATGGGTTTGGTGATGCTAACAAAATTTTAATGATATATGTTATAAAAATATGTAATATGTTATAAAAATACAAGTGTTGAGAGAGAAGAATATAAAACATTGAGGTTTAATCATCGTGCCATTAGAAATGTCTGTATTTGGTTATAATCTCTTCAGATTAATTTCTCTAGGCTCTGATCTGTTCCTTTAAGAAATGGGTGATACTCTGTTAAGTGAAATGTCATAAATCAGAATACATTCAGTAATGTCGTAGGACACAGGGTATATATTAGATGCATTGTTTTCTGCTTTAAGTCTGTCTCAGGATTCTCTCTTGAATTTCAGTATATTCTATTTGGTGTTCTGGAAGCAGGTTTGCTTATATTTGTCACTCGTCATTTTCATAGCATTGCAAGGAAAAAAATGATTGGAGTAAGATGGGAACTTTGTATGTTAATGCAAGAACTGGATGTGAACATTTTGATGACCTTCAGAAATTGTCTTTATGTATTGCGGAAATACTAACGAGAGATTCTGAGAAAGACAGACCAGGAGTTCCTTTTTGCGATTTTGCTGATGCAGGTAAAATGAAGATGGGGTAAATGCTTTATTGCTCGAGGTGAAAAACAAAATCATGTACTGACTTTTCTTCATATTAGTTACTTTTATCTAATAATATTCAGAATTTCTTTACATGCAAATACAGTCAGCTGAAATAATCAACAGAAGTCATTTTCTGGTAGAAGTGAAGTCTGTGGTGCTTACGCTTAAAGAGCTACTTGTTCTGAAAGAAGCACGCTTGAGCTCTGTCAGATTACAAAGAGAAACCAAAACTCTTGGTCTTTAAGAAAGAATGTCCTGTTTTCAGGACAAAGGCAAGCATGTTTAATTTTTGTCATCTGAATGCAACACTCTTAATAGCATAAATAAACTTCAGAGCTGTAAATACAGCTGCATGTACTAGTACATCAGGTATATATCTTTCGTTTGGTTAGTTTGGTTTCTTTGGGTTTTAGCAATTTGGATTTTCAGAATTTCTCAGTCCCCTAAAGAACCAAGAATTTCTGCAAGGGTAGGGTCCTCAAAACACCTAGTTTTTTAGTATTTCTGGCAGGTTTTCTTTCCACTTTCCACTCAGTGCCTCTTCATTTACTTATCTGCATCCTTCCTCCTAATAAGATTGTAGAAGACGGAGGCTTAGTGAAGTGTCAGTGGGATATTAAAGCTTTGTATAATGGATGAGTCAGATCTTTTTCAACCTGTATTAACTACTAAAACCTGATGAATATTTATTTCAGTTATGTGACACGACCTTTCTGATTACAGACTTTCATAGTATAAAACTTCTTCCGTTTATGACACAGAAAAAAGGCTTTGATGGAGCTTGAAACTTGGTCTGTCTTCTCTAGAGCAGTGGTCTCCAAACTGATAGACACCCCATCAGTAAAAAATTTTTGAACATTTACTTAATGTGTATTTATTTATAAATTATATACATGTACTACTGCACTAATACATTATGTGCATTATAAAACATACATCAAAACAGAAATGTAAAAAAAGGATGAAATAAAGACGAAATAAACACTATTTTAAATTTTTTATTTAATTTATCAATGGCACAAAAAATACTTTCCTGCACCTGTGTGGGAAGAATTGTGTGTGTACCATCCCACACTGGAAACCACTGTTCTACAGTGCCAGCAATGCTTCCAAAGTAAACAATATGGCTTGGAAAAACTTGCAGTTACCCAGATCTATAACTGCCATTGTTTCTTCACAGTGCCAGAAAATTGAGAGCATACTTTACAAGTAATGATGTTGCTAAGTTATGATGTTACTAAGTTATGCCATTACTTGTCCAAGCATCTTATGGATAAACTAGAGAAAATAACATCCGAATAAACTATTGTTATTGTCAGACTTAGGAAATTATTGTATTTTCTGAAATACTTGGCATTAAATGCATTTAATATTTTCACAATGACTGTGTTTTTCAAGTGTAAGTTCAGGGATCAAGTTCTCTGAAACTGCATTTACATGTGAAAACAAAAATAATACATATTTTTTCTTTCTAGTAATAACAAGTTTGACATGTAATGAAGCAGACAGGATTTTCATTGGAAGGACTGGCATAAGCATGATGAATTCTTATCGCAACGTACTACAATGGAGAAAGGTACACTGGACTATAGTAACCTGTTTGGAAGAAAAACCATTTGTCTTTACCTTGCTAGATGCTAAACTGTTTCTCTAGTAGAGTATCTGGATGTGCCACCTGCCTCCCCACAATCTTAGTGCTTCTTAGTTGTCCAGCTGGATCAAAGCATTTTATTGTGCCTTTCTGGGCAGTAGTCTTCTGAGCTTTGCATGTGTGGGGATTTTTTCTTGCTTGCTTTGTTGATTAGAGTGGAGGAAGTTGCTTGTGAGAATGAATACACTTTTCTTTTTCATACATTATGTAATTACAGCTTTTCTATGAGCAAAATATACACGGATTGTGGAAATTGTTTTCCTTGTAGTGATGGATGTACAAGGTATTCGTACTGCTTGGTAGAAGAATGCAGTGTGGTTCAAGATAAAAGCACATAAATATTTCTGTCTGGTAGAAGACATTTCTGTCTGGTAGTCTGTCGTAAATCGGTCTTGCAACCTAGAAATTTGATTGCTCAGGGTCAGCTTTGCATTTTCTGAGGTAGGGATGAATGAGGGTTAAGAGATCGATCTTCCTGAGGTTTTGGACCAACCTGGTTTACCACAAACGCCATTTTCCTCCACCTGGTAATACTGCTGTATTCCAAGACCGCCCAACTCAAGAAATATTTCCTGCACCAATTCTTATGAGCCTGACCTCAGATGGAATGGCTAAGGTCGAGAAGACAGGAGAGAGGCATAGCAGGGCTCCTGCCGCACTTGGTAGTGCTTCCCCAGAATGTTACTGGAAAGGCTTTTCTTCTGGGGTTCTTCTTCATCTCACACATCTTGCCAGATTTGGATTTATGAGCTGTGTGAATCTTGCAGAGAGTTGAACCTCACAAAGAAATACCCTTTACAGTCCTTTCCTGCTGTCCAATATTACAACGAGCCAGTGTTAAGAGACTAGACCTTTCACCGGATGTTTTCCACTCTTTAGGACTCATCCAGTAATTGATCCTAAGTTCACTGCAGCAAGCTCTGCTCCGATGTTATATTCTTCTTTTTCATCGTGGAATGAAGCAGTTTATACCAATCTGCCTCCCCTGTGTAATGCAGCGTGACCAGTGCGAATGGGAGGGAGAATTTGAAGCACCAGTGCTTCTGGGATGTATTTTGGTCAGTGATTGTATTCTGAACTTGCCTTTCTGTCATTAGGGCTGATCCTTACAAGTAATAATTACTCTGTACTGGGACACTTCTCATCCTATACATGATTTCCAGGATGTTTTTTTTTACAAACAAAATTAAACTCTCCCTGTCCCCTTTTGTCTTTTTAGACTTGGGGAACCCTTTCTAGTTTGCATTAAAGAACTAAATTGTCTTTTGAACTACTACCTATAAGGCATGACCCTGAAGAATTCTGTTACGTGAAACCCATGCGCTGCTGTCTGCTTCCAGGGCCACCCCAAGTCCCAGGGGATACCGGATAAAGGTGCTTGGTTTAGACATGGTTCACACGTTTTGATGAACGAGAAATTTTGCAGCATTGGTGTGTAGTGTAGAAGGGTCTCTAACAGGTCCTGATCGAGCTACGGCACGCTGGTTGCACCCGTCACAAAAGAGTGCCACAGCACAGTGTGACACTGTTTTGAGAGTAAGGGGGAGGAAAGGGGCTTTGCACTAGCAGTTTTTTAGTACCGCACTAGAATTTTTAAAGTGTTTTTGTTCCACAGTACTCGCTTGTAGAATCCTTGGGAGATTCCTGGCCTCTGCTGAGGTGGTCTAAATTCTTGTCTTGTCTTGAGAAGTGGTTAGCGCTCTTGTTTCTCATTTAAGAGCTTAGTTTGGCTTGTTTTCTGGCTGTCGTCTTCAGCAGAGGCAGCATATATTCAGTGTTTGCAGGGAAATACCTTCATACTGAGCTATTTTTCAATATCTCCTGTAAGGAGAGATCTTGATATTTGGTTGCAGGATCTCATATTCCCAGGAAGTTCATCTTCATTTCCTGACATCAGAGGTGCAAGGTGTCAAAAGCATGTGTATTGTTTCTCTTGTATGATAGAGGTTACTAAGAGCAGGCAGTTCTTACGTTACTACTTTTTTTTTTTTTATGTATAGAGCAAAAGATCATCACTCCTTTGACAGGGTGTCAAATCCCTCTCTCAATAGACTGCTCTCCAAGATCCTCAAATAGCCTCACAGACAACCTGTGATGACCATATTGGAGTGTGAATGAGGTTGTGCTCTGAGTGATTTTTATCGGAACTGACAACCTCCAAATTGATCTCTGCTTCAGGGATGAACTAGAACTGTCATTACTACTTCTTTCCAACCGGCTTTGCTCCATTGTATCTATGAAATAAGTCCGTAATCCTGTGATTAGGGGCTATCTTCTTGATGCCCTGTCTTGCTTCTTCAAAAAAGTAGTCCAGAAAATAAGACAGGATGAAGGATTTGATCTAACCATAAACGATAACTGCAATCATTTAGTTTGTATTCTTTTACAGGTTATGTTGAGATAAACCATTGCAGATACCTGTAGGTATCTTAAGTCTCGAATTTGGGGCATGTGCCAGTTCACAGTACTTACATGCATACACACAAGGCATTTTCAAAAAAAACAGCGTCTTAATAAGTATGTTTCATTTTCTGTCAACATCTCTTGTTTCCCTAAACCTCCCTTTCCCTCTGCCTCCACACCCTTCCTTCCCATGCCACCTGCGTGCACACACACACGGCCGTGCTTTTTAATAAGTCACTTCTTCTTTGATGCACCCACTAAGCAAGAGCTGGAACATGTCTAGGCTGGAGTTGTGTTCGTGTTGCTTGACCAGCAAACTGCTGCCAGATGACAAGTGCTAAATCCTGCCTGTTTTTGCCTTGCTGGGGACATTAATTTAGTATCCCTTTTCAGCTTCATCAGTACTTTTTTAGGTTGGTCAGATACTCGTTATCTTTGAGATTGCTACCTTTCTTTTATCTTTGACTGAGAAAGCCAGCTAAAAAGCAGAAGAAAAAGAAGTTTGACAAGAAACTTTTCTAGGAAACCAGACTAAAAATCAGCTTGGTATATGATGATAAAGTTGTCGGTTGTTTTACTGTTGGTCACATAGGCACGACTTCTTCCACTTTTTGTCCTGCTAGGTAGAATTATCTGTTTTGTTTGGCTTATGCTGGAGTAATTATTTCAGGTTAACTATTATGTCTCTACTGCAAAAAGAAAAGTCCTTATATGATCTTCTTAGAATTATATAAGTTATGTAGGGCTGAACAGAATCAAGAGTAAAAATATTAATATGCTAAAGCAAGCAAATGCAAATAAATTACAAAGCATATTAAAATACTGTCTAGGAACATTATACTGTGAACATATTGAAAGGAATAGTGTGCTGGGAGCTGTTGAACAGTGACTGTTTTATTTCGTCTACAGAATCACAAATAAAAAAAATCTGCTGTTATTCATTAGAATTTTTACTATGTGATCCTTTTCTTGCTCCCCCCTAGTTTGGATAATGTCACTAAACTGATGTATACAAAACTTTGTCACTAAATTAAATGTGCCGTATAATGTGTAGACATTCTGTGTTCATTCATGTTATTGCTTTCTCAGACCTTCCTTGTTTCCTTTCTCACTCCTATGCTAGGGAAGGAAGGTTTTGGATAAATTGCAGGAGCTAAAGATAAATTTTACAGTCTTGAAAGGACTTATTGGTGCAGAGAACTTAGCATCAAGATGTCAAATTGTTAATAATGCTGCAGAAATTTTTCTTAAAACTGGAAGTTTGGATGGAGCGACATGGGTATTGAGAGGTAAACTCGTCTTACAAAGAACGGAGTTTTGACATTTAAATTTGAACTGTCCCATTTTGTGAAAGCTTTCAGCTACAAGTTACGTTGGTCTGTGTTATTAAAATAAATTAAAATAATACATAGTTGTTGGCTTTTTGGAATTCTGACCTACTGAAAGAAGAAACTCAGAAGTATAAACAGGAACAGGAGGTGTTCTATAAAGTAACATTGAGGATCTAAAATTTTCTATTCACGTTTGTTTTATATAATTAAATAAATACATACATATCTGTATACATATATAGTTAGATATGCTCCTGACAGTTCATTTTACTATCGTGATACTCAATAAAAGGGATTATTTAAAATTAAAAGGTTCTGAGAATCCATCTGAGAAGTATTAGTGATAAGGAATAAGTTATTAATAACAAAAACTGCATTTATGATAAGTTTTGAAGTTTGTTTTCTGCTACAGTTTACAGCATACTCTTAATGGCCAGAAGTCACAGCATCCAGCAGTTCTAGTTCACAGAAATGACACTATGCCATTCTTTGCTGCAGAGTCAGAATGGACCACAAATACACCATTGTGGCCCTGTGATGAAGAGGACATCCTCAATCGACATAATCTGTTATGTTCACTAGTGCACAAGTACATGAGGCAGAGCTTATACAGGCAGGCATTGGAAGTTCTGCAGAACTTACCAGGTTTCCAAAATAGTTCTGGTAAGTAAGGAAAGGTGTTGTGTTAAGAGCTAAAAATGTAACAGATTATTCTGTACTGTTCTTTTTCTTCATTTTCCTGGTAACATTTCTTGAAGCAGATGGATTTATACAAGCTCATTTTTTTCCAAAGAGGGTAGTGTCATTGAACTCTGCAGCTTTTGCCTCACACACATGCACCCATGCACACAGTTTGCATGCCTGTCCTCTTTCTCCAGTTGGCTCAGTTACACAGACCTACAAGGAAGATCCAATAAATCTTTAAAGAGCATACACAGTCTGTACAATAGGACAGAAAACTGAGCAAGCCACCCTAGACTTCGGTACATGGAATTGAATGCTCTTTTAGGCTCAGTTTATCTGACAAAGTTCAGGTGTGTACTTCAGGTTGAGATGGGTAGTTACTTAGGCTCCACTGAGGAAGCCTCAGCTGACTACTGTCTGTAGGTCTCAGTCCTATTATCGGTGTGTGCTTTTAAGTAGAAGACAATCTAGACTAGAAGCAGGACTTCAGACACCAAGATGTTTTTATTGGTGCAGATTTTGAGAGGTCAGGTGAGGATTTTGTTTGTAGACTTGGGCAAGTGAAAATATTTTTATCTGATCCTCTTGGTTTTCACAGCAAATTATTACTTGGACTTTAATACTTCCTCTCTCACAATGTAAATTAAATGAGTATGAAAAGAATTTTGATGAATAAAGTGCTACCATAAATGATCTCAACCTTGTGCCATTTTGCTCATAGAAGCAAAAAGCCTGATCTTGGTGCTGGTCCCCAACATTGAGAAGCGATTCTGCAAGTAGGCTTTGATTTGATTTGAATTCAGTAGTAAATATTCTTTTCATTTCAGATA
Source organism: Anser cygnoides (assembly GCF_040182565.1). Taxonomy (NCBI): domain Eukaryota; kingdom Metazoa; phylum Chordata; class Aves; order Anseriformes; family Anatidae; genus Anser; species Anser cygnoides. The sequence goes on along the minus strand of NC_089874.1, from coordinate 44,398,911 downwards.
CTGTTGATGTTTCTCAGTACAGCTGCGATTTTAACCTGCTGATAAAAGCCTGTTTTGAGAGCAAGAACCTTGGGGTCTCATCTTCTGCAGTAGACTTCATGCTTTCAAAAAATATAGCTGTTGATTTTTTTCTACTTAGAGGATTAATCACAGGTTTGGGAAGAAGTTGTTTGTGGAGTAAAGCTAGAACCTACTACAAAAGTAAGTGGCTTTTTAAACATCCTTCCATGATGTTCTGTGGATAACATTAGCAGCTCAGTGTGTTCAGGAGAAACGGGTGAGAGAAATGAGTCTCCCTTGTAAGAAGAAAACAGCACTTTCTTTGTCAATGTCAGGAATTTATTTGTAACCAAAATATTTATTGGGAAATAGCGACAGTTGGGAATATGAATCAGTGGCTACTACTGGACATGAAGAAAACAGATCCATGTTCAGTATTGGTAATCTTAATTTCTTATGTTTCTGCATTTACTCACAGCTGCTTTATCATTGGGTTGCTACCCGCCGCTAGAGGGAAATTTACATCACAAAATTTTGCCAATTCCTTTTTACGTGTCTGAGGTTGAGATGCTGTTGGCCATTGAATTATTCCTCGTTTCAAATGCCAGCGATATTCAAAGTCCAGGGGCTACTACTCAGTCTCTTCAAATAATACTGAAAAGGTTTGTGTCAGACGTGTACCTTATTTATTGTACTTATCACTGTGAACATGTAATTAATGAGAGAGTTGATTTCCTATTGGCTAGGAAAGAGAATTGTTTAAAAACTTGTTTTTAATCCTTTTTTTACAAACTGATGATATAACAGTAAGTGTTTCTGCTTTTATTTTCTACATGTATAGCAAAAAAATAATTGTTCCTGAGTTATACTGGCCTGTGTTCCCTAGCTGAATGTGTCTAGCATGCTACAGGTGTGCTCCTGTATTTTCAAAAACAGGATAGGTTCACATCTCAGCATACAGTCTTGTGTTGTGGTTAAGCATCGGAGGAGAAAGGCACAGTCAAAATGTTAACTCCTTTCATAAAGCAAATGCAACTTCTTTGGCTGTTCTTTGGAAAGTGCTTGGAACCATTTTATTTGATTCTCTCTCTAGGGAGTATCTTGGTATTAAGTGTGATTTTTTTCCCTTCCTGTGAGACTGAGTAACTGCAAGACAAAAATTTGTTTCACTGCTTTTCCCTCTTGTCCATAAACCACCAACCACTGTCACTGGATTATGCCTGTAATTTATTTTTCGAGACCCTATTTTCTCTGGGATTATTTGGCTCAGTATCAAGATGTGAAACTGCATAGCAAAGCTGCATTTGTTAAGTAGGATGAATGAGGGCATCTCAAACTTGAGTACTGTGTCTTCTTTCAGCTCTACCCGTCCCAAGAAATACATCTCTTAATTTTTTTTTTGATAAATGACTTTTTTTACCTTGTTTTTTTTGAACATCTTACCTTTAAAGACACACAATTTGTTTTCTTTAAGTTTTTCTGCTGTCTTTTAAGGGAACGTTAAATTTATGTTTCGAACAGTGGTTACTTCAGGTCAAAACAATCATGTCCTGTAAAATAAGAAATGTATATGTTGCATGCAGCAGAAAAGAAAAATCATGCTCAGTTTCAAGTATGATCAAATTATTAGGAAAACGGTACTGGCCAGAACAACAGTATCGTTTTGAGAATTCTTGTCTTCAGAGGAATTTTTCTGATTATACTTAGGATATATTCTTCAGCTAATTTGACACACAAGGAAATTAAACACCATAGAGAGATTTATTTTTTTGTGAAAATTTGTTGATGTAGAGGTTGCAGCCTATACTAGATGACAGTTTTGCTAGTATACTATCGTACCTCTGCTTGTCTGCTTAAAGAGTAAATTCTGCTCTTGCAAAAACATAGGCATGTCACTTAGGCACATCCTTATTCCAAAAGTGATCACATGCCAAGCATGAGTAATCCTTTTGGATTCAAGCATGTTACATAAATTCTTGGAATATCCAATTCATGAAATGGTTTACATTCCTTTACTGAATTTGCCAGCCCAGACTAGAGCATTTCTTCATGAAATGTGAATATTGCAGACCTGCTTTGCACTGGCATTAAATCCTATTACGTTTCAGTACTGTAAAATATGTTAAAAAGATGTCTAACTTATTAAATTCTAACTTATTAAATTTAACTTCTTAAATTCTAAAGTCTTAACTTATTAAATTCTTCAAAATAATCAGCTAAAATTTGTCTAGAAGTTAACATCTATCCTAAGTGAACACAAGGCGTTAGTTTAATGTTTTTGTGATCTTGTTGCCAGCATAAACCATGAGGCAAATGGCAGAGGGAGGGCCTGCATGTTGCATAATTTTGTATTTGTGAAAATTCACTTACAGATGTGAAGACCAGACAGTTCAGAATAACAGTGACTATCAAGCGGGAATGGAGAGACTTAGCCTGGCTGCTCATGTATCTGATCCAAAGCTTTTTCTTAAGCGTATGACAGTGAATGTTAATATGGAAGAAGTTTACAGCTTGGAGCATACATCTGCTCTAAAATGGCTTCAGGAGAATATGAAATGGGCTGGAAAGGTCTGGCTGTTTCAGTAGTCAGTAATTAATAAAGACTTCGGGGGAGGGTGTTCAGTGGTGTAAGTGATCATTGTTAAAACTAATAAAAATTACTAAAGGTATTTGCCACTGTGTTCAGCCTTATTAACTTAGAGCAAGGCTTCAAAACTCAAGTTGTGTTTTTAAGTACTTACGTTGATGATAATGCAGATAGTAGGACAAAAAGAGCAATTTTTTTCCTAACTATATGGCTTACATAGGTGTATTTTAATGACATCACTATATGACAAGAAAGTTCTAGCCTCAGAATCTGCATTCTCCTTTTTAAGGAGAACATAGCACTAGCTGTTACACTTTCCCAACAAGTGCTATTATGTAGGTAACAGCTTTGATTGTTTCTGCTGTTCTAGAGTGAGAGGTTTTCCACATTGTTTCATAATTTGTAAAAGTAATACGTTTTCTTTTGTCTTCCTTACAGTACCTTGTGATATTGTCCCATCCAAGTGAAGGCCCCTTAGGCCTTCATTTCCTTACTCCAAACACCCAGTAAAAAGCAGTGAGAATAAAATTATCTTCAAAATCATTTGCTGCATGAGGCATGCCTGACTTAGGATACCTTTCCTTCACAGAACTGAAGGTCTGTGCAAGTTGCTCACAGCTGAAGGTTTAGTTGTGTCTAGATAACAGCTTGTATATGGCTTCACATTTGTGTGTCTGTGCGTTTTCACTGAAAAGGAAAACTTCCTCTCTCCCTTGATGGTTGCTCTCAGTGGGAAGTGTTTTTTGCCTTCACATCTGATAATTGACTTTACCATTTTTAAGTTTCTGCCAACAGTATGAGAAGATGGAGGCCTGTAGCAAGCTGGTTCTAGCATTCCTATTTCTTCAGGAATTCTTTTTTCACCTGCAAATCGTGAGTCATATCTGGGGCATGGAATATTTAAGTCAGACTTTATTTACGGATCTGCAACCTGAGGAGGAAGGACTGAATGGCAAATCAGTGGGACCTTTGTCAAAGCTGTTACTTGCCCAAGCTCTCCACTTCTGTAGCGTTAAGATCTCCAGTACCAACCTTCACAGACATGACATGCGGCTGTTTTGGTCCTGCTCTCCATCCGCATTAGAGCTTCTTGCGCTGAGAATTTCTGCTCTCTTGGCTATGGAAGCTTAACGTGTTTTTTCAAAGCCTGTTCCATCATTAGTGACAGCCAAGGTGGTGGTGTAAACCCTCAAGTTTTTAAAAATCTTTCCTTCTGAGGCAGCATGAGTCTCAGTTCTCACAGCATTACTGCAGGTGTTCTTTGAGTCATGAAGCTATCATGATTTTAGAGCTGGATGGTTGTTGAGGATTTTGGAGTGGTGTTGGTGTTTTATTGGTTGGGGGAGAGGGGGGTGTTACTCTAGTCTTGGGGTCTGTCTCGTTAATCTGATGTCATTTATCTGATCTTTGGTTGTTGTATGGCCCTCTTCATCTGATACCACTGCTCATCCAGTCTGTCTTGGAACTGCTACTGGAGGAAGGAAGATTCGAGTCTGATGACCTCTGAGATCACTGTCCCACCTGTACAGAAAAATACAGGGATAGAAGCTCTTAAGTTTTTGCAACTTATCATGCTTCTGTAGGGATCTCACCTGCTTTCCTTACAAAAACTAGCAGGTTCAGTAGTAACAATCAGATGGCATTTCTTTAAAATCCTTGTCCTTGAGAAACAATTGGTGCTAGTTCAAACAGACTTTGGGTTCTACCACTTGGTATTCTCTGAGATGGCTCTCCCATTTGCAAGGCTGTCCACTTAGTCAAATCCACTAGCATTCTGCTGCTTTGTTCCCTAGTAGCTGACTGCTGGATGTGAAGCTATCGGGTTTCAGATGAGAAATCTGAACTGACCGTTCTTCCAGCCACTCCAGCATTACAGGCAAGAGCAATTTCTGGAGATTTCAACAAATTAAAACTGGCAGTGTAGTCAACAGTGAGAAACTAAGTCATTTTTGCTAATTACGTCTTGTAAGATCCTTTGTAGCTTAATCTTCCTTGGAATTAGTCAGAAGCTATCTGAACCTCAGCTAAATCCCACATTTCTGTAAGCAGTACCAGATGTGGCTAATACTGTTTGAGAGATGCAGGAGGACAAAATTCTCTTAATAATCCTTATGGCTTCAAAGTTTGGGATGTTCTAGGGACAGCATTATTTTTCCGTTATAAGTAACGTTGAATTTTTGCTTAGATCAGCCCCAGAAAAAAAAAAAAAATCCAAATGTTGATTTATTCTTCAGAGATTAGCCATCGACTTTCCAGGTTAGCTTGGAACTGTGGAAAGTTTGTGCAATGTTTTGGCTCCATCTCCTGAGTATCATCTTCAGCTGATGTGATGCAATCTCAGTCATATTTTATATTAACAGGCAAAGCAACCTCCCCACATCACTGCTAAGAAGTTCTGTTAAAAGCAGTGGGTGCATCAGGATCCAGCTGTTTCTGTCAATACAGAAACAGCTCCCTATCACCATGATAAACCAGTAGGCAATTTAAATAGCTTTAGTGCAAGCCTTATATCTCACACTTCCATACTTTCTGGGTCTTTGAAATACTGTACAAATCTGGTCATTTTGTTGTGTATCAAAATTTCAGAAAGGTTTCTTGATCAGCGTTCTTTGTACCCTTTTGGTGACAGAAATTCCATGTGCTAAAAGGACATAGCAAGTGAGGAAAACTTTGTTGTGGAATGGAAATGCTCCTGAAAAGAGGAAGAAATATTCCAAAGATGAAAGTTAAGGACAGCAGAGAAGATGCATTTTTGCAGTTAGCCACCATAGAAAATATCCCTCTTTTTGCTTTTCCCCTTATACAAGTTACTGTTTCTTAATAGCTGAAAGAACTTCTCTGTTAGAGAGAAGCAACTCATTTGATAGATTTTTTTTTTTGCCATATATAGGAGACAAAAGGTATACTTAGGTGTATGGAGATAGAGACAGTGCTTCAAAAAAAAAATCCTATGCTGCACTCAATAGCTAAATCTAGACAAAGCTATCCTTATTCAGTATGTTGTTAGTTAATGATGTATGAGAAATGCCCTTTTTCTTCATGGAAATCTTCAATTTTCACTGATGACAAGCTATGCTCTTGGAAAGATGACTTTTGTTAGGTACGGACAGTTTCTTGTAACTAAAGCAGAATAACGTAGTTTGGAAGACTTGCAACGATTTTATTTTGAAGCGTTGATAGTTTTGAGAGTTTTTTAACCCACATCTTGGATGGAGGTGAGAAGCTGGAGGTAGAAGCTTGATAGTTTTACGATGTTTTATGATGTAGTAAAAGGGGGGATATCATTTTGGAGGAATTGTTAAGATGTTAATAAATGTTGTTTTATTCTTTATGCGAAATATCCAAAACACCTGTGAATCAGTGTTGTCATTAAAATATTTAATTCCATTCAGATCTCTATAATTAATATTCATGGCAATGTGAAAGGATAGGCCAATGGCCTGTAGACTTAGAGAGTTTTTAATATCTAGTAACAACTACAAGGATCTCAAGTATGATACACTGTGTGAAGAGGTTAAGAATGTGTGAAATCAGTCAGATTATGCATTTTTTCACCATGCCATAGCACATAATGTAGCAAATGCTCATGAATAAATTGGGCTGAAGCTCCCAGCTGTGGACATGGCCAGCTTCCAGTTTTAACTGCAGGCTCGAGTGGAGGATCTGGGGGAACGGCCTGTGTGCTGCGCTCAGCTCACTGAATAATTCTAATGGGATGCTAGTGAGACTTCTCACGTGAGGAGAGAGAGTAAAATGAAACGTCTCTGGTGTAGCAATCAAGCATTTAATTACCAAAATCTTAGTGCCATACTCCTCAGCGTAGGAAAATATGGCCACATTCAGAACGATTGCTAGTTCACATTTTTGTCCTTTCACATTCTCTGGATGTATCTTTGTCTTGTGGCAAATCGCAGGTCTGTGTTTTTCAGGCTTTAATCATTGAGCATCTCCTCTAAAATGACTGGTATCATGTCTAGTATCAAAAACTGCTAGTGACGTTACTGGCCTCAGAGCTTCTGTGCTTTGCGTGTAATGGGACTGGAGAAACTGACACCACTTTTCGACTTCCCTGCAGACTGAGGATGAGGACAGAAATAAAGGAGCAAGGAGAGAAGGGCTCTTTTGCTCTTCATAGCGACTTCATTGTTGGGAGAAACAATCTGCAGCCAGTAACACAGGCTCAGGCGAGGATCTCAGTGAACTAGCATTTTTATTCATGATTGCAGTGGTGGGCGTCCTGCAAGCAGGAGTGCACAGCAGAAGTGTATCATAACCTTATGTTCCTTACTACCTGATGCTTAATTCCTACCATTTCCTTATTGGCTGAATACCACAGGTTCACAAACTACTCAACGCTTATTACTATTCCATATATGTACAATTTTATTTGACCAACTTTTTATTTCTCCTTTTCCTTTTTTTTTTTCCTCATTCTCTTGTGACTAGAGGGCCAGTGATTTTTTGTTTTTACCAATTTTGCACTGCTCGTCTTGTTTTTCCTAGCTGTCCTCCTTATCTGGGGACAGTGGGACCTTCTACTGTCCCCTTATCTGCTTAACATACTGTCTCCCCACTGCTATGCCACTGTTTATGCCTCCGCAATCACTTTGGAATATGCAAGGCTAGTGGAATTTTCCACTGCAAAAACATGACTTTAATTCTCACATTTCTCATAATTCTCACATTGTGATGCTTATGTTTCCTTCTGTTACGGGTCAAGAGGTAGTCAAAATACATACTCTTTCAGATATTAACTTTGTTGTAAAGCAACCTTTCCATTCAGAAATGTGTGTGCCACTTTATAGAAATTATTTGAAGGTGTAGAGTACCCATTTGTATTTACGGACCGTAAATACGGACTGCTGAGCCAGTGGGAGGAACTATGCAGAATGACAGGTAAGCCCAACCTATAAAGGAGAATGAGACCAGATAAAGCCCCAATATTAGTCCCATGCGATATTGTGACAATATTCATAAACAATATATAGTGAGACCTTCTGGCTAAAAAGTAGGAATTTCGTTCCTGTGCTCAGAAAGGTGGGAGGAGGTTGTTGTCCTGGATCTGCTTGAAAATAGGTACCCTGTGCAACGGAGCTGGTATCTGGCAGCGTCACCTCCTGATTCTCTCTCCCAATTTATTTTTTCCCTCACTGAGTAAAAAGAAGTCCCAGGTGAAATGAACAAATGAACAGCACACTTTTCTGTTGAATCAATTAAAATTATTTTCCCATCTGCATAATTATGCAACCAATTTGCTTACATAACTGATGGCTTCTATCAGGAGGCAAAAACATGCTGCGCATTATGAAAATTATGCAAATCCCCCAAGGGTTGTGCGAGTGTTAACTTGATTTAAAGCTTCACTGAGCTACACATAGTTCCTAAACCTTGTCAGCCCTCTTTTTAGCCTTTTCTGCCCAGAAATGCAATAGATTGTATGGAAATAGTGACAATCCGTAATAGTTAATCTCTTTTTGTTCTTATACTCTCATCAGCCACAGATGTTTTTGCTTTGGGGTTGAATGTCTCTGTAGCGACATGAACTACCTTGGAAGCAAAATAGGTGTATAAACGTGCATACGTGTCTGCTGTTGGAAATCACAGGAAAATAGCTTTTGATTTTCCTCTGGTTACTGCAGAGCTTGTGGCTGATTCTTTGCCCACTTGGTATTGTTTTCCTGCAGAATGAAGGAAATTGGAGGTGCACGTGAGTACTTTGATAACACTTACGTGCTCTTTGGGAAAGAGCAGATTTATTTCGGGGTATTCCTCCAATGGGAAATGGAGGGCTGGGGACATGCTGCACATTGAAAGGGACGGCATCCTTACATTGTGTGTTACGGGGTGGAATGGATGGAGTGTTATTATTCAGGTTTACAGGGTGGGATGCAGTTTGTGACCAAGGCACCAGCACCAGGAGAAGCGTGATCGCCATAACCCTTGCGTGGGTTTCACCTGGTCCCAACTTGTTGTGTAAAAGCATCCAACGCCACCCCCAAATTTCACACCATTCTAGTTTTCTGGAAGAAAAACGCTTGTTTCATTTGTTTCCAGTGCGTTTACTCAAAACCAGCAGCCGAAACCAGGCGTTTCCCCCGCCCACCTCAGGCCCCTTTGCCCCCCCCCCCCCCCCCGGGGCGGGGCAGCCATCGCCGCCCCTCAGAGCCGCCGCACTGCGCATGCGCTGCTCCCGCCCTCAGCGGGAACCCCCTGGGCGGCCGCCGGGCCCCGCCCCCTGGCGCCGTTTCCGGGGCCGGGGCCGCGCCGGGCGATGGGGGCCGGGCCCCGGCGGGCGGTGGGTGGGCAGGGGCAGGAGCGGGGGGCGCCGTGCGGCCGGGCCAGGGCGGGCAGGGCCGGGGCTGGGCGGGCAGCGGCAGCCGGGCCGCCTCGCCCCCTGCTCGTTGCCGGCTCTCCGCAGGCTGCCCGAGGAGCCAGGCGCAGGTAAGCCCCCACACGGGGGGTGGCGGCGGCGGCGACCACCCCCCCGGCGTCCTGCTCGGGGGGCTGCGGCGTGGCGTGGGGGGCTCCGTGCTTCTGAGGTGTCCTGCGGGTGAGGCTCCCTCAGGAGCCTGAGGCTCTAACGAGGACCGGAACGACTTGTGTGCAGTTACTGGGGCGTTTGAAGCGAGAAACAATGATGCTTTTGTCTGGTTATATAAAGTGTCGCCGCAGATTAGGGAGATTCGGGGTTTTTTCCATCTCCTGTCCGAATAACTGGAGCTAAACTTACAGGGAGAAAGCTGTCCCAGCACCAGAGAGCCTGCTAATGCACCTGGGGCAGGTTCCCGCTTAATACCATTGGTGGGACACTAAAAAATGAAAGGACCGTTGTCTCGCTCACCTGGTTGAAAATCAGGAGACAATTTAAAAACTGGAGAAATCTTAGCTCAACATATTTTGCCTCTACCTGCATGTGATAATACACTCTTAATAAACTATATTTGTCTCAATAAGATGCACTTCTCAAACTTCAGCTGTTTTGCAAAACAGTCAAAGTAACTTCCACGCTCTGTTGGAAACCAGGGCGGCGTCGGCCTGGTAGCGGCTCACCCCAGGTGACTCAAACTAACACACCTGGGGTGCTCGCTATTCTGAAAAGTGTAAAAACCGAGTTTTTTAAATAAAGTGTTTTTAAAAGCGCACCGAAAACATACGAGGAAGCATTGCCGTATGGATCTTCCCCCTTGATCCCCAGTAATTAGGCGCGTGGCTGCAGTCTGACGAGCTAAGTGTTTTATCTCCTGCTTGAAAACGCTCGATTTACAGATGCATAGTCCAGAAATAACTCCTCTCTCTGGTAGAAAATGCTGATTAATTATTGTGAATGCCAGCAAACTTTTCAAAAGACTAACAGGCGTTATTGCGTAACAGTCCTTCCCTTTGGTTTCATGTCATGGTCCAATAAAATACTTGGCATATAAGTTTTAAAATACTATCACTTGTTTGAAAGTTTTGGTCTTAGGGGAGTGAAAAATAACCTGGAATTCTATTAATTGGTGTGTGCTAATGCTTGAAAAGCTTTATTTTTTTTTATTTTCCATACTTATGTCAAAAACTGAACATCAGGAGAAATGGGATACACTTCCAATACAGATTTTTTTCTGTTTTTTTTTCCCCTAACTAGAACATCTTTAAATATTCATCTTCTAATCAAAACATAGTAGAAACTCTTGATGTTTGTTAGACTCCTTGCAGTCTGTTTGCAGAGAAAACAGGAAACTGTTCTCTGTGAAACTTTTTTTGTGCGATTTCTCAATTTTGTATTGCTATTCTGACTTTAAAAGTTATCACCCAAGATTTAGAGAAATACCGGTATATACTCATCTCCGCTACTAAACAGTTTTTTTCTTTTATTTTTTTAAGTGAGTGGATGGCCAAAAACTTTCTTGAGCATTGAGTCGTTGAAATGTTTTGCTGCTTGAGAGTCGTGAGAAGGTAAGGCATGTTGCTGACTTAATAAGCGTGTGTTTAGGAGTTTGCTTATGACTTGCATGTATGTAACATCGATGAGGTATTTTTTCTTTAATCCTTATTTCTTTGGCTTTTTCATCTGTACAGCTTGAAGCTATCAACAGAGCATCCAGAGTTGAAAATCCCCAAAAGCTATATGCTTGTCCTCAAGCAAGATGCTAAAAAGGCTCTAAACAAAGCAAGGCCTTGAAAATAGCTTAATTATGAGAAAGTGGTGTTCTAAACCTGAATACGATATCCAATATGTTACTGTATTACTGAGTTATTAAAGCTCAGTGTTTAAAAGTGAGCGAATATATCTGTAGTAGTGAGCTTAATTTAACAAAGCTTTTCAGTGCAAAAAGTTAAACTTCAGGGAGATGTAAAGAAAAAGTAAAAAGAAAGCTGAAGGGAATTAATCAATAAATTAAATCTGCCCTAGAGTACGATTGCATAATATATTCTAAGAGAGATTGTGTTTCACATCTTTCACGGAGTGGAGACGGCTGCCCTCGAAGTGGTTATGACCTTGATTTTAACATGAAGCCTTTCTCTGCTCTTCAAATCAGCATGAAGCTCTCGAAACAATCTGTTGTCCCTTCTGAAAGAAGCCATAAGCATCTTCCTTGCATTTTCTCTCCCTAATTTCATTTCAATTCATATATTTTGTCACTTCACTTGAAGGATGCCTCAGAGTTCTGTCTTTCATTTTCGGTGAATGAATTCTTCCTTCTGTCACGCAGACTAATTTTGGCCTTTGAGCGTTTCTCTTTTAAGCAAGTTCAAAATAGACTTTTGGCTGGCATCCTGAGCCTTCATACTAGCATGACAGAGTTGTTTAGATACAAAACAAGTGCACTGAAGGTGTCCATACTTGGACATTTTTCTTGTAGAATAGCAGATGGAAATGATTAATAATTTCCAGGTGCACTGGAACTTTTCCCCAAACTACTGGACACAGCATGCAATGTAGCTGGAGGGTAAACGTGGGATATAGTGTACAAACAAGGTGAAGAGAGAACTGAACCCCTTGCTTCTTTCTTCCCAGCAGCCGGGCCTAGTAGGATGTGGGTTTCTTACGTGGGTGTTAATCAAAAGCTGCCATCGGATAGGTAACTGGCTGAATTTACTTTTTTGTTGTTGCTGGAAATAATTTTTTTCGCTGTTGCGTCCACTTGCTACAGAAGACAAATATGAAGAAAACTTTTTTTTTTCTCAGCAAAACAGTTGTATTTGTCTTTCTGCGTTCAAAATAATAAAGCATATGACCAAGTGGACTTTCCATCTGGTGTGCTTTGTTGCCTTTCTTGCCAGGGCAGGCAGAGGTTTTTTCCTCTGTCACTGAGCACCTCTGGCACGTTCTTGTTATTGATAGCTTTCGCTCTCCATAAAAACACGATATTGCCATAGTGCTTCACCATCTCCTGCTATTTTGAGTAGGGTCGTGAGCTATAGCGATGAGTAGTCTTAGAGCCTTCCTCAGACGTGTCCAGCAAGGAGGTAGAAATGTTTGCCAGTAATAAATGACAGACTTTTGTCTTCCATTTAAATTGCATTCACAAAAATTATCTTTAGTCATAGCAGTTGGAAATTTCATCACTCTTCTTACGTTACAGGTTTTCCTTCCCACTTCTCTACACACTCTTTTCCTGTTTTCAGCAAGCTGACTTTTAAGACCTGCTAATTCAATATTTGCCTTCCTTTTAGAGGCAGAAACCATTAGCTTTAACTGCTTTATGTTTCTAATTGAAGAGCTGGAAAGGTTGACAGAAGAAAGGTAAAGTAAGGGTCATAGCATCAGCTTAGCAACTCGGCTGTTTTCATTTGCCAGTATGAGAAATACCATCTGAGCACAGGCTTAGGGTTTTTGGGGGGTGGGTTTTAATTAATGATAGCAGTCAGAAACAGTCTCACATGTTTCTGTGTCCAAAGATGATTTCCTGGTGTAGGATGCTGAGCAGATAGCTCTCTGTGCAGTCTTGCTTACTATTACTAATATAGTTGGGTTTTTTTTATGTGAATTGGAAGCAGCTTTGTTTCTTACCTTCCATATATTGCTTACTGCCTGCAGTTTGAATGAATGTTACTGTGAGGAGTGAAACAGTATTATATTGCTTAAGAGAGCAGAATCCCTACCTTTCAGAGTTGCAAAATAAAATTAATGTTAATCACAGATGAAATGATTGGTCAGTTGAATTTTTTTTTACCTTTTTTAGGTAAAGGAAATCATTCAATATTCACACTTTGCCTCTTCTTGCCATTTTTAAATACACTGTAATGTATGCTGACTTGAATATCAACTTTAAGCTACGGCAGGAAATGGTGGTGGTCTTTAATTCAGATCTTGTTTTTTCTTCCATTTCAGTCTTCTGTTACACAAATGTGCTGTTTGCAGAACTGTTGTTTAATTTATGCATAATTGGAGGTATTCAATCTTTTGCACTTTCTCTGCTTCCTAGAACTTTAATTTGACTTTTCTTTCTGGTCTTACTTGAAACACTCTTCTTTTCCTACCACTGAAATTCGTTTTTGTCCTTCTCTTTCAGTGAAGATCAAAGGACAAAAAAGTACTGTCATCTTACTAGACGTCTTCTATAAAGGAGTATGTTTGGGGAAATTAGATTGAATCTGTTTCAAAATTGACATGATTGTGACCCTCGAACAAATGCAGAACTTTTTGGTTGAATTGTGGTTATTATTTCTGGGAAAAATTTAATAGTCCTTGGCACTGCTTGAAAAAAAAGCGGGGCTGGGTTTTTAACTTGGAGGTTCAAAAGTATGTAAGGGTTGGTTTTCAGGAACAGCTTCAGGAACAGCTGCAAAAAATGCCACTAAAGCCAGTCTTTATCATTCTGACTACTTGACTGGGAAATTATCATTTGAGCCTACTTTAGAGGAAAATGTTATTGTACTTAAATGTCTTTAATCAGCCATTAGCATCCACCATGTCTGGAACCTGTTAGGTTTGCTCTGTATAAATGCAGTTTTGTGAGTCCCAAGGGGAAAAAAAAACAGCACTCAGACTTCTAATAACACTTTTAAATGATTATACTTGCAATTGAGAATGTTTACTCCATTCTGTCACATTCTAGTGTAATTTATATCAGTTTGTCACTTGATTGGTTGCATCATACATAAACATTTTATTATTTTGTTAGGTTATGTCTGGAGAAGATTTTGCTACAATGCATTATTCAGTCGAGAACGTTGTCAGGAGCTGATGCCATCAATGCTCTCAGACCTTTCTATTTTGCTGTGCATCCAGATTTCTTTGGCCAGCATCCCAAAGAAAGGGTAAAAATCTTACAATGGGATTTCTTTGTAAATGTGGCATACATCAAGGGTGAAAGCGTTCTGTTTTCCTTGCTTTCGGGGTGGGGGTGGGGTAGCATTATAACTGAATGCAGTTACAAAAGAACAAAAAGATGCACTGCTTAATTTATTTTTAGCAAGGATAGATCCTTAAACATTTTTTTATTAGTCATATTTTCTATACAATTTTTGTAAAGAAAATACGGAATCTTTCCCATTTAACGTATAATATTGCTTGAAATGCTGTGCATCATATTTGAAATCAATGGATTATTTTCTTAAGCCCTTTTTCTGAAAGCCCTAAAAATGGGGTTGGGGCATCTGTTACAGGAATGTACAAGTATGTACATCATACAGTGTGTTCATGCAAGGTAATTATTCATTTATGCTGAGAATATGAACTGTGTCATTCAGAGCAGCTGGCAGATTGTTTAAAAAAAAATAACACTAATTTTGCATTTGAGATTAAAAAGGTTTAGATGAGAACTGGCCATATTTGTTATTTTTTTAACAGGAAGTAAATGAAAACTCTCTGAAGAGGTTAAATGGCTACTTGGAGAATCTACAGAAACCAGGATTTCGCTCTTTTAAGCCAACTCAGCTTACTTTTTACGTAAGAGAAAGAGAACCAAACTCTTCTAATGTTCAAGAATCCTTCAGTACTTCAGGTGCTTTTATATCATGCAGAATGTATCTTACTGTATTAAAATTCTTTAAGAAAGACCATTGTGCAGTCTTTGATGCCTTGTGCAGTCATGATGACTTTTCAACTGAATAAAATACTGTCAAACCATGAAAATATGTATTAGATCAGACCAGTTAAGACCATCTTAAATAATTAAACATCTTGAACTTTTAAAAGTATTGAAAGAATGAGAATTTGAGGTTGAGGTCAAATTACAGTATGATGAAATAAAAAAACGCACTTTGATGTAAGTGATAATTGTTGTGCTTTAAATACGTTATTTATGTTTAACTCGAACAACAACAGGGTCCTTGTTTTGCAGACAATATGTAGTACTCAATATCAGGGTGCCTGTAGGATCGGCAGGAATTTCTTCTGAAAGCAGATGCCATATGTAATATCTAAAGCTTTAATTTACCACGTGTTCTCTTAGCTTTGAGACTACAGTCAATATTGCCAAATTTGGAATAGAGGTTTTGATTAATTTTGTTTTACATATTTGTCTCTGATGAATCAGAAGGCCTTATCTAACAGATGAGTTTTATGTTCTGTATTCTGCTAGTCAAAGAACTTGAGCAAATTGTCAGGTACCCTAGTGCCAGAAAACAAAATTGTACTGTGTTTCAAGAAAATCGTAGCAGTATGTCCAGTCTATTTATGCCAGTTGAACTATCAGCAGCATTCTGCTTTTGACTCCAGTACTGGCTTGCTTTCTTATTGGGTAGTTAGTCTAGTCATTTAGCTACTGGACCTTAGTTTTAGCCAGTGTGTAAGTGCAAATTCCATGCAAATTGATGATCAGTAATAATACGAATTCTTTGTTGGACTGCCACTGCTAAAGCAAAATAATATTTTCTTGGATTTTGCTGCATCTGCGGCTAGGTTTTCGATTTGTCCAATGATTCAGATACTTTAAAATGTTTATAGTTTTCAAAACAGTCAATTGTAAAGGTTAAATTGCTTTGAATTTTGCAGTGAATATTGAAAAAAACAATGTCACAATAATTTCTGCCTATGCACATCCTCATTTTAGCTCTTTTAAGATGAGAGAAATGTGAATGCAGTTAAAGTAATTTAATTAAATAATGCTAATTGTATTTTGTAGGGTTTCGAGCTGTCAGTTTTACACTACACACTAGGGATCTCCTGAGCACAGTATTAGATATTCTCAACTCCTGCAGTTTATCTACGGAGCATATTCAGAGTTTGAATGTGAACTCTCAGCCCCACAAGGAAGCAAAAAGCACACAGAACAGACCGATCAAATGGGATAAAACTTACTATTCGTTTACTGGATTCAAGGATCCTGAGGAAGACCTAGAACAAGCCCAAAGAGTGGAAACTACTTTAACGTATGTAAGGCTTGTATTTGATTTTATTTTTGTAACCTAGTAATACATGAAGAAAGATAATACATGAAAATTAAGGTCAGAATGTTTTAAGTTGCCAGATGGCATAGCATTGTGCTTCTAAAGGTACCATCAATTATAAATACTAAACTTGTGTTATATGTAGCATGTTATGATTTAGAAGTTGGTTGTTTATAAACTGTATAAACTGTATTTATGTGCTCCTTTTGGGGGAAGGGTTAAAATTAGCATATCAAAAACTTTTTTTTTATAACGAGACTCTTCTGTCATTTGAAATAAACGCAGCATTATGGTGGTGGTATCTTCTGAGCAAAAAATAACCCGTTACCCTACCTAGCATTTCACAAAGAAAATCACTATACTACATACTACTGTAAAACATTCAACTGGGATTTAGGAAGTAGACAACATTTCTACTTATTTTTACACATTGACAAGAAATGACACGAACGGTTATCTATTAACAGTCTGGTTTTAATACCTAGCCATTTGGCGCTGGGCTCCTTTTTTGTTTGCTGTATTCCCTTAGAATACTTTGTAAGAATTGAAGTATTCGTTTGTAAAAACGAGTGTGTGAGAATAAGCTCATGCTATCAGCCAAGGCTAAATCTCTTAAAGAGTAGCTTTCTCCTAAAAATAGAATGAACTGTTTATTCAAGGCCTTAGATGTGCTCTGTAAGTCGTGTTTCCAGGGTTGTGATTACTGACAAAAGAACGGTAAAACTTTGACCTGTATAATCTGTGCTCATTCCAGCTCTGTAAGAGTTGTGTAACTTGGCCCTTTAGTACCACCTCCTTTATTTGACAGTCTGTTAGGATAATTTATTTATTAAAGACAGATGACTGGGAACTTCTTTCATTAAAGCACTGACGTCTGAAGCAGCTCCCCTAAATAAATAGCACTAATCTGCTGCTCTACACCTTTCACGCCTCTCAAAGTTTTATAGTTGTAACGTTGTCAAAGTCTTTCCATTCAATCTGATTGCCTAGTCCCCCTGAAGATAGAGAGCACCAGGTTTACCTTTGTAAATATTTTAATGGGAAGCAGTTAGTGGTTTCAGTTTCTGACCTCTACTTTAAAAAAGAAAAAATCTCTTTACCTTGTAACTTGAAATAAAACATCGATGTTAGCAGTAAGAATTCAGTTAGATGTACTGTTTGCATGAGAGAGAAAATTCAACATTCTACTTTTTTCCTTTTTCCTTTTTTTTTTTTTTTTTTAGATCCTGGCTAGATGATAATGAAGCAAGTGCAGTTAAAAAGCTAAAGAAGAGTTTGCCACTTAGAAAAGAACTTGAACGTTTAAAAAATGAACTTTCTCATCAACTCCAGCTCTCAGATATCAGGTAATAAATTACCTTCTATTAATAAATTACTTCTATTAAGACAGCCAAACCAAGGCATTGTGTAATACCATGCCATGAGTTTTAAAGGCCTATTCTGGCACAGCAGCTGTATTTCATGTATGATACTGTTATTGCATTGAATAAGATTTCTCCAGAAGAATTGTAGCAGGACAGAAGTTCCTTGTTACAATCTGCTCCAAAAGACCTAACATTTGTAACTAAATACATAGGTTTGCTATGTTTTGAGGAGTTATGCACCTTCCAGGGTTTATATTAGACTTCCATCATTTAGAAAAGAATTCAAGTATCAGGAATCTGAAAAATAAATGTATTAATATGAAGCTACTATTTGTGATCCTCCAGCCTAATGCCTGTGTTCAGAGGTTGAATGAGATTGTTAGCTTTATTCCATGTATAAGTTTAGGACAGATGGAGTTAAAAAGGTGGCTTACAGATTCTATCTTATATCTTTGTCTGGTGCTACTGAAAGCCAAAATGGTATTGTTGGGTAACAGTAAATAAGCTAAGCATGCAGGCGGCTGCTCGCTCATAGACGACCAGTGGGATGGGAGGAAGAGAATAAGAAGAGGAAAAGTGAGATCTATGGATCAAGATAAAAGTTTAGCAAAGCTGTGTTTGCAAGCAAGGCAAAATGAGGAATTAATGCACTACTTCCCATTGACAGGCAGGTGTTTAGCCACTTCCTGGAGCGCAAACCTCAGCACTCATAATGGTTGCTTGGGAAGACAAATGCCATAACCAGAAATGGCCATGTCCCTCTGCTCATTTGGAGTCATCTGTCCTGGCTGTTTCCTTCCAGTGTCTTGCCCACCCCCAGTCTGCTCCCCGACAGGGGCAGAGTGGAAGAAAAAGAACCTCAGCGCTGTGCCAGCACTACACAGCAATAGCCAAAACATCAGCACGTTGTCCTTGGTCTTAGTCAAAAATCCAAAGCGCAGGGCTGCTATGAAGATAAGGAAATCCATCCCAGCCAGGCACAGCACAATACTGGAATGCCACTTTCACATTTCGAGACAGTTCAATATCAGCCAGCAATTCTTCCAAAGATGAAAAACATCGTTTTTTGATAGACTGACGACTTTTTAATTTAAACACTTTCTGAAATTTAATTAATAGCTTGTCTCTTCTTCCTGATCAAGAAAATCAAAATTCAAAATCAAAACTACGTTTTTAAGTCAAATCAAAACTACATTTATTAAAGTCACTAATGTAACACCTGGCTACTGAGTGGTTTAACAAAGATGATGTTATAGAAACAAAACTTACTCCACTCTAAAATATGTTTGTTTGTTTGTTTAAAAAAAAAAAAAGGCAACTTACTGCTAGAATCATGATACTTTGAGCTAGGAACTTAAAAGACAGCTTCCTTTATATACAATATTTGCTGCTCTAGACAAACATTACACAGTGTGCAAACAGAAACAGCATGCCACATGAGTGGACCAAATCCTGGCTAGTATGTTGCTATTTGCTTACTAACCCCCTTCTTATTGGGCAAGAGGTTTAATTTTCAAATTCTGTTCTGTCCACCAGCTTTTATATTTATTTTTCTTAGACAAGTTTACTCTTATCTGTTTTTATCCTATATTGTTCTTGGCACTTATTTCAAGAGAGATTGTGAAATTTTATTTAGACTTTTATCTCTTCAAATAGCGTGACATGGACAGCTTTTCGATAGGTCTTTGCTTTTATTACTGTCAAAGAAGTGTTACTTCGAATCATTTGACTTATAAGGTTCTTGTCTGTATCTCAGCTTGTGTGTTGTTGTTCTGTGTTTCTTTTTTTTATAAAGTTGAAAATGAAATGCTCTCATTTGTGTTTTTATCCAGGTGGCAGAGAAGCTGGGGTATTGCTCATCGCTGTAGCCAACTGCACAGTCTGGGTCGCTTAGTCCAACAGAGACCTGAAGTATTAAAGAATGTTAAAGGTATATCTCCACTATTTGTTTCATATATCCTAATAGAGTATTGATTCAAAGGTTAGCATGACTCTTCTGTGAAAAGGGAGCTGTAGTATTTTTCATGAGTGCTTCTGATAACTGCAAAAAAAACTTGCAAGCTTACTAAAAAGCTGGTGAGAATTTACATTTTAAGCTACTTTCTGTTTTTAGTGACCCTTCCTTACAATGTATTCTCTACACTCAGCTTTTTTACTTGATAAATGCAAGAGGAGTGAGGTGAGGGCACAAGACTAAGTACTAAAAACAAATGCAAAAAATCCAGACTGTGTCTTTGAAAAGATAGTGAGTAGCAACATGTTGTTACTCATAGTAAATTCAAGACAAAAATGCTAGTGGTTCTCTAAACATTCAATATAAGGAGTGCTTAATAGAATCTCTTTAAAATTGTATTAGCTTCTCTGATCATGCGTGTTCAATAAAACACTCACAATTAAGTCTCTTCTCAGAAAAAAGTAAAATATTCTGTAAATCTGACATACTGTTATTCTGATACAGCTGTTTTGGCCTTGGCAGTAGCTGTTTGCTATAATTGTAACTCCACATTTTTTGCCTGTTTCCAGATACTCAGTTTTGAGTGGCTTTCATTTGAGGGTTCACTTAATCCTTTGTCAAAAGACAGAGTGAGTAGGACAATAAGTATAAACTGTATCAAATTTCAAATTAGTTTCTTTACCTAAGCATGGTAAAGATGTAAAGTGCTAGAGAGGTCTGTCCTGTGACCTGGTTGTAGACTCCATTTTCGAATGTTTTTAATAATATACTGGACAAATAATAGCGAGTACCTAAAAGTACAGTTGGTCTTGCCTTGGGGTAAGAGGATGGACTAGATGTCTAGAAGTCAGTGTTGCTCGCTCTTAAGTATTTTGGAAACATGATTGCTGAGAGCACGTTCAAGTGTCTGTATGCTGAGGTAGAGAGGCGAGTTCAAGAGAAGCTTTTTTTCTTCCCCTAGGTACGTTTTCAACATAATTAGCTGCCTTTTCCATCTAGACTCTTGAAGAGTAATAACTGGTCTCATAATTGGAAGCCATTATGTTCTATTCTTTGTCTGATTTTTCCTGTCTTAGAGATGCCTAATTATTTCAATCTCATCCTTGTAGTTCTTGTGGAGCTTAACATCAAAGATGGAATGATGCTCCCTTTTTACAGTTACCCAGTATGATTCCTTACAAAGACAACACCTGCCCTTTTGATCTCAAGAATTAGTTATTGTGGAGTTACTGGTAGCATTACTTTAACTTACGGCTTGTTCAGCATCCAGCATTTTATTTAGTGCTTTTAGACATTTCCAACCATGTAGTGTTAATGCTGCATAACTTAGAAATTGTCATCTGTTGTTTTACTGCAGTGAAGTTAAGTGGTTTTATTTGGTTTTGGTTTTTGCGCTCTTTAGGTTTGGTGTCTGGTACATTCCAGATCTTCTATTTAAGCCTTATCTTGTAGACTAATATATCACACTGAAGACTTTTGTTGGAAGCTTATTTTGGTAAATAGTTGCCTGTGCTGTTACCCTCGAGAATACTTGAGAATCTTTGTGCTACACTTAAAAATAGCATTAGACTTTTATGTTGCTTTTATTCTTTCTTAAAAGCAAACCAATAAAAAACCTAATATGAAGGCATTCCTGATGGCTTGAATGCTGTAGACAGCTTTGTGGAAATAGTGTTGAATGGTTGTGCTAATAGTTCTTCGACCAACCTTTTCCACATACTTTAAGTATACAGCATATATATTTCTTTGGGTATATATTATTTGTACAGGTTCTTTGAAGATGCAGTCTGCTGCAATTTTCTTTTTTTAAGAACTGTCTTTGTAAGAAAAAGTCTGGTTAACTAAAAATCTATCAAATCTATCTGTTTAAATTGGGAAAAGATAAAAGCTAGTTGAGGTTGGTACGGAAAAATTCTGGAAGCAGAGTTTTCAAGAATCACTTTTTCAGATTTTGAGCAGAAGGAAAGCACCCGTTTATTTTTGTGCAGTGAAAACGCGTTGCTTATGACATACGTGGCTAAACCTTAAATAATTGTGGGAATAATTACAATAACCAAACTTAGTAAAGAGCTTTCTTCGCTCTTCAGGGCGCACAGTGGTATTCACAGACCGTTCAGGTATGAGTGCGGCAGGCCACATAATGCTGGGGACCATGGATGTTCACCATCACTGGACCAAAGTAAGATTTCAAAGCAAGTGATACTGTCTGCTCTGACATCCTTTTCTTAAACTGTAACCAAAATATTAATTGTTGCAGATCACTGATGAGTAATTTAAAGGAAATAACGCAGCTGCTATGTTTAGCATAACTGTGTATATTGCATCCCAAATATAATCCTGTGATGTGTTCTTACTAACAATCTCTGTCAGATCTTTACCGCTGCTCCTGTTAACAAACCAGTCGTATTCCTGATTAGATGTAAATCAAACTAATTTGTTATGCAAAACAAACGTGGTGATGGTATTCGCTTTGGAAGTCAAAGAGGTCTGTATTCAAACCTGAAAACAAGGGCTTTTGATTTTAAAGCGCACTGAAGATTAAACGATACACAGAAAAAGTTAGAATCATAGAATCATAGAATATCCTGAGTTGGAAGGGACCCTTAAGGATCATCAAGTCCAACTCTTGATACCGCACAGGTCTACCCAAAAGTTCAGACCATGTGACTAAGTGCACAGTCCAATCTCTTCTTAAATTCAGACAGGCTTGGTGCAGTGACCACTTCCCTGGGGAGCCTGTTCCAGTGTGCAACCACCCTCTCTGTGAAGAACCCCCTCCTGATGTCGAGCCTAAATTTCCCCTGCCTCAGCTTAACCCCCTTCCCGCGGGTCCTGTCACTGGTGTTAATGGAGAAAAGGTCTCCTGCCTCTCGACACCCCCTTACGAGGAAGTTGTAGACTGTGATGAGGTCTCCCCTCAGCCTCCTCTTCTCCAGGCTGAACAGGCCCAGTGACCTCAGCCGTTCCTCGTACGTCTTCCCCTCCAGGCCCTTCACCATCTTCGTAGCCCTCCTGTTGATGAAGATCTTCATGAGACTGGTTAGCTACTTGGTTTTTAGAGAGTAGAAACTTATGTTGCATTCTAACCCATTTTAGGAAGCATTCCTCAGTTCAAGTGCTTTATTTAGGAATTATTAAAAAAAGAAAGTAATAGAATAGTGTCCATGTCAGTCCGTAAAATGGTTTATCATAGATAATGATAACTAGAGTATTTTTGCAGTTTTTCCATACAACTGCAAATGCTGAGCCAGTGGAAGTTATGCCAAAAGCTACTTGGATTCTACTACTCTGTCATTTCTAGAGAGATTGGAACAATTTCACAAGTGGCAGTATTTTTTTTTGTATGAAAAGTGGCATTCTAGTAATAATTGGGTAGGTGGTAGGAAGTGACTGCTACGGACTTCCCTTTTTCACTTTCTTCCCTGTTCCAGCCTTCGCCCTGTCGCCTACCTTCTGTGTCTTGACTCACAATTCTGAACATTTGTTAATCTTTTCTGGTGTAGATGTGTAAATCAGAGGCCTCATCCTTCCCTCCCCTCCCTTCAGACTCCAGACAAACTATGTTATCAACCAAATCCTTAGAAAGTGCTTGTTCCTGCAATAGAGACTGCCTTTTTTTAGAACTGACATAAATCAGTCTGTCAGAACCACTCTTGTTGACAGTATGTAGAATACCTCTACCACTGTAACTGTGGTAATAAACATTTTACATAGGCCTTAAATTATAGTTGTTTAGGGATCTGGGACTATTAATTTCCATAGATAGAGAGATAAAGGACATCCATCTATCTTGTTATGGCCTTTGGTGCCTTTATAGTGTAAATATTGAAAATACTTACAAACCTTTTCCATTATATCTTGTACCAAAATGTATATATGTGATATTTCTGATTTCTTATATCCTTTGATTAATTTTTCCCTTGGGTTGTATGTTTGCACTGTTCAGTGTCTCCTTTTATAGTTTCTTGTTAATTTTTTCATTCTTACAGTTGTAATGTGCTGTGTAACGTAGGAAATGTTTGTTTGTGTGTGTGCCTGTACAGATTTTTGAAAGACTGCCAAATTACTATAAACTTCAGAAAAGGCTGCTGTTTTTGGAAGATCAGATAAGCCAACTTCTGGGAGGCATACAAGTTATATACATAGAAGAGCTGCAACCCCTGTTGACTCTAGAAGAGTACTACGAGACGCTGGACTCTTTCTATAATAAATTACTTGACAGTAGGCTACGTTTTCATCCTCACAGTCTGCGAGGCTTGCAAATGATTCTAGAAAGGTAGGTATTTATAGGGAAGATTTCTTCCTTCTAGAGCTTTTACTGTTTGTTTGGGTTTTTTTGTTGTTGTTAAACTGATTATTGCTTTCACTAAGAAGAAAACTAAATTTCAGATTTTCATGATGTCAGTCTTTTTATTTCTCAAGGTTTTGTGTGCCTTTTTCTGGGTTCAGAAGGAGTTAGACTGAAAGACATTCTGCATGTTTTAATCAACTTAAGAATCAAAATTAGAGTTTTTATCTTACAGTGTTGTGCTGGTTTAAATGACAGAATGGTTGAGGTTGGAAGTGATCACTGGAGATCTAGTCCAACCCCCCTGCTCAAGCAGGGTCATCTAGAACACATTGCACCAGATTCACATCCAGATAGGTTTTAAATATCTCCAGAGAAGGAGACTCCACAACCTCTCTGAGCAACCTGTTCTGGTGCGCTATCACCCTCACAGTAAGGAAGTTTTTCCTTATATTCAGTTGGAACTTCCTGTGTTTCAATTTGTGCTTCTTGCTTCTCGTCTTGTCACTGGTCACCACTGCAAAGAATATGACCCCCATCGTCTTGACACCCTTCCTTAAGATATTTATATACATTGATAAGATCAATTCTCAGACTTTTTTTCTCCAGGATGAGCAGGCCCATCTCTCCTAGCCTCTTCTCATATGACAGGTGCTCCAGTCTGTTGATCATCTTTGTAGCCCTCTGCTGTTCTGTCTCCAGGAGCTCCATGTCTCTCTTGTTCTGGGGAGACCAGAACTGGACACAGTACTCCAGGTGTGACCTCACCAAGGGCTAAGTAGAGTGGAGGATCACCTCTCAACCTGCTGGCAACACTCTTCCTAATGCACCCAAGTATACCACTGGCCTTCCTGGCCACAAGGGCTCATTGCTGGCTCTCACGGTTAACTTGTCGTCCACCAGGACTCCCACGTCCTTCTCCACAGAGCTGTTTTCCAGCAGGTTCAACCCAGCCTGCACTACTGCACGGGGTTATTCCTCCCTGGGTGCAGGACCCTGCACTTGCCTTTGTTGAACTTCACGAGGTTGCTCTCCACCCAAGTCTACAGCCTGTCCAGGTCCCTCTGAATGGCAGCACGGCCCTCTGGTGTATCAGCCACTTCTCCCAGTTTTGTGTCAGTAAACTTGTTGAGACCGCACTCTGTCCCTTCATCCAGGTCACTGATAAATAAGTTGAACAAGACTGGTACCACTAGCTACTGGCCTCGCCCTAGACTCCATGCCACTGGTCGCAACCCTCTGAGCTCTGCCATCCGGCGAGTTCTCAGTCCACCTCATTTGTCCACTCATCTAACCCATGCTTTCTGAGCTTGCCTATGAGGATGTTGTGGAAGACCATGTCAAAAGCCTTGCTGAAGTCAAGGTAGACAACATCCACCTGCTTTCCCCTCATCTACCCAGCCAGTCGTTCTATCATAGAAGGCTATCAGGTTGGTTAAGCATGATTTGCCCTTTCATGAATCCCTGCTGACTAATCCTGATCACCTTCTTTCTTCCCTATGCTTAGAGATGACATCAGGATGAGCTGTTCTATCACCTTTCTGTGGATAGAGGTGAGGCTGACTGGCCTGTAGTTTTGTGGGTCATCCTCCTTGCACTTTTTGAAGACTGGAGCGACACTGGCTTTTTTCCAGTCCCCAGGCACCTCTCCTGTTCTCCATTACTTTTCAAATGTGATGGAGAGTGGCCTCGCAATAACATCAGCCAGGTCCCTCAGCGCTCATGGGTGCATCCCATCCAGGCCTATGGATTTGTGGGTATCAGTTTTGCCTAAATGATTTCTAACGCCATCTTCCTCAACTAAAGGAAAATCTTTCTTTCTACAGTCTGTCTTTCTTGTCTCTAGGGTTCCCTGGTCTTCCTCTTGCTACTGATGTATTTGAAGAAGCCCTTCTTCTTGACATCCCTTGCCAGATTTAACTCCAAATGAAATGGGCCTTAGCCTTCCTCACTGCATCCCTGCGTACCCTGACAACATTCCTATATTCCTCCCAAGTGGCCTGTCCCTTTTTACCACACACTGTGTACTTCCTTTTTCTGTTTGAGTTTTGCCAGGAGCTCCTTGCTCATCCGTGCAGGTCTCCTGCCCACTTTGCTTGGCTTTTTACTCATAGGGATGCAGCAATCTTGAGCATGGAGGAAGTTACACTTGAATATTAACCAGCTCTCTTGCACCCGCCTTTCTTCTAGGGCCCTAACCAGTGGGATTCCTCCAAGTAGGTTCCTGAAGAGGTCAAAGTTTGCTCTCCTGAAGTCCAGAGTTGCAATCCTACTTCTTGTCTTGCTTCCTCCACACAGGATCCTGAACTCCCCCCCATCTCATGGCCACTGCAGCCAAGGCTGCCACCAACCTTTACGTCTCCAACTTGTCTTTTGTTAGTTACAAGGAGCAGCAGCACACCTCTATCGTTGGCTCATCCACCACACATAGATCAGTTGACATCAGTGCTCTGAAGGAACCTCCTGGACTGTTTGTGCCTAGCTGTGTTGTCTTTCCAGCAGATGTCAGGGTGGTTGAAGTCTCCTGGGAGAACCAGAGCCTGTGATTGTGAGGCTATCTCCAGCTGTCTGTAGAAGTCTTGGTGACTTCCTCTTCCTGATCATGTGGCCTGTAGTAAACACCCACAATAGTGTCACCCATGTTAGCCTGCCCTTGTTTCCTTACCTTCAAGCTCTCAACTCACTCGTAATCCACCCCGAGGTAGAGCTCCATACATTCCAGTTGCTCTCTCACATAAAGAGTAATTCCACCAATAAAAGGTTTTGTGCAGTCAGAACAACACACAGTTACATATAAAGGTGTTGGTGTGTATTTTTTGATGTTTTTTGACTGAGTTGCTTATGAAAAGTAATGAAAAGGTTTATGTATGATGCTTCTATATTCTCATAAGCCAAACTTGATTTGTTTTTTACCAGCTATTCTGAATGTGATTTAGTGATATTCTTACTCATAGTTAGAATTCATTCTGAAAGTAATTCATGTCAATACTAATATGAAAAAAATACCTTGGTTTTTATTTCCATCATGTTTCATTACAGTGATAGATATACACCAAGCTTACATGAATTTGGACATTTTACTATCCCAACAGTCTGTGATCCAGCAACCCTTCAATGGTTTATTGTTGCCAAAGCACAGGAAGCAAGAGAGAACCTGAAAAGAAAGGAAGAGTAAGTGTTTATATGACTTGGTACTTTTAGCTTATGAAAATCTTTGTATACTTGTAGCTGTTGTAGAACTTTGAAGAAAGTATTTGTGCTCTTCTGGTGGAAAACCAACTTCTGTTTCTAAAGTAAAGCTGTGCTTACCTGCTTTACTAAGTTAAAAATTCAAGTGTTCTGTGAACACAAACAGTTGTCAGAAAATACCCATCCTTCAGCTGGTAGAAATAGTTGTACTTTATTCAGAAATTGTACTTTGTTCAGAAATTTTATTCAGAAATTCAGATCCTTGCCTACAAGACAATTTTTTAATGACATCCCAAAAGAAGAGTTTTTCTTTTTTTTTTTTAACAAAGAAAAACTCTTACTCTTTTCTATAGAGTAAGAAAAGCAACATACTTCTACTAATGTTACTTAAATTGCAACAAGAAAACAATAAAATAAAACTAAAAACAGCTGGGACTGACTAGAGAGTTATTATATCTAGTTGTTTGTCAGTCAGATGAGAAAAAGATTAGGTAGCACATAATAAGGGGAAGAGAAAAACTAGGGATAGAATGATGGAAAAAAATACCTCCTTGGTACTTTTTCACAGATGCTTGTGAGATGAGAGTGACTACAGTGAGTCTCAGTACCAGCACTTAATATTAAGTCCATAACATGTAATATCCAGCACACTTGTAAATTTTGTTGTTGACCTTGTATGTTCTGTGTGTCTTTGAGGATTAAGAAGAGTGTGAAGTAGAGATGCTGATTTTATTTTGAATAAAACACTGTGATGGATAACTGGGTGTTACTATCCTTTTACAGGTCATTACTGCAAGCTTATCCTTCTGCTTTTAATGAATTGTTGAAACCTCACACTTTGTTGTGAGCACATCTATGATCTAGAAGATCCAGCTAGTTTTATGAAGGTTATTTTAGGCATAAGCATTACTGAAAACTTTATGGTTTTAGTTCTGTTAAGATCTCATTCCTTGGGAGGACTCATCTGGGAGGACTTTGGTAAAGCATGGAGGTTCTTTGGAGTTTTTCCATAATCCAAGCACAGCTATGAAGGGTTGGTTATTTTTGCCAGTGATAACTGTTGAGTAGCTCTCTATCCAGCTTTCTGTATGTGACAGCTGGAAAAGTGTTGTCTATAGAGGTTGGGAGGGATGTTGTTGCAAATGTATGCATTTGCATCTGGTAACTCACTCCCCCCAAAACCCTCATGTTACCCCACATCATAAAGACACTCATCCAGGAATAATGACATCTTTAGGTTAACAGTGAAAGAACTGTGGGGCTCCCCTCAGAGTATAAGCAGCTGTGTTGTAACAATGTAAGAGGCAAGCTAAATATCTCAGCTCTTCTGTGTGTTGGATGATTGCTGGTTTGTATGAAATAGTTGAGAACAGCTATACTCGGTCATATCAAAGGTCTGTTGAAACCCCCTCATCTGTTAGCTTGTGGAAAGGCTATGTGAATGGGGCAAAATTATGGTGTTCTTTTTACTCTGTACTCCTCTCCAGTTTCTAACAGTCTGTACTTGACTAAGTAATTGAAGCTGGAAGTGTTATCTCATGTTAAAAGCATTCACTAGATCTTTATTCCCTTCTTAATTGTCTAATTATTTTTTGAGCCAGCTTACACTTTGTGGCTTCAAAATATCCTGTGGCAGCAAATTGCAGAGTTGAATTAGGTTTACCACGTGTATATTGAAGGAGGGAAGAGGTATTCTTTATTTTATAGACCATGGCCTGATGATTTCATTTGGCATTCTTGTTCTTATGCTGTAGGTGATAGAAAACAGTCACTCTGTATTTATCACCTGTTCTTTTAGTGTGTGGATATGTCATATTTCTCTGTTAGTGTCCTTTTATTGAAGCTGAAAACTGCTTTTTCCTTTTAATGGTTCCTTGAACAGAACCCTTTCTGTACTTCTGATTTTCCTTAGCATCCTGTGGTTGTAAAGGGGATCTGAGATAAAGGAAAATGTTTTGAGATGTACTGGATATACTTTGTACATGCAGGTGATTGTTTTACATGCAGTAAATGGCATAGTGTAGTTGGAATTCTCTATGACCTGATATGCTGGAGAGTTTGGACATTGCTGTTCTACAGAATTGTGTTACCTGTGTGGATAATGTCAGTCTTCTAGTATGAATCCACTTCCTCCCTTTCAGAAAGTATCTGTTTCGTATTGTGGTAGAGGTATAAGCCTCCTTGTGGAAGTGACTAAAAATAAGCCTGCGGTTGTCATTACGTGCAGCTGACTTTATATCCTTCAAGGGAGCTTGGGGTTCTGCAGAACAGGAAAGCTTGGCTCACAGGTATTAGAGAACATGCTCAGGAGAGTGGTGCAGATATGCTCAGTGGAGTGGGCAGGCTTGCTCCGGGTCTGTCAAATCTGCCTTTTTGTGGTAGTGTCCAGCTTCATCCCTTCTGGAATATGTAGCCTCACCAAACAGGTACAGAGTCATCCCACCTCTGCAGCTGGCACTGTCAGACCTAGCCAGTACCCAAGCTGATCCAGGTGCAGCACAACTGCAGCAACACTCTCCAGTCCTTCTCCATTTCCAGGTTCAGCACAGAGGCCTATTAGCTCAGAGTCCGAGTTGTAGGGCAGCAGTGGTGCTGCTCTTACAACCAAGCTGGCTCTGAAAGAAGTTTAACTATGCGAATGTGGCATACTGCCTGAGCTAGTAAGTCCTGCTGAATCCGATCTGAATCTGCATCATACAATCCATAGTTTCAGTGATCTTAATTCATTCTGCAAATTAACTTTACTTCTGAGGAGCTTGAATTTTGCTGTGTGATCTGTCTTAGTACTCTTTGTTTGGAGTGAATGGAAATAATCATCTGCAAGCTATGAATTTGATATTCTGTATACTTCCTACAATTAGTAAGTTATTAGCACATTTAATACACATCAAGTGACTGTACCTGTCGTCCATTAGATTTGATGGCATGCAGAGTACTGTTCTTAAGAAGAGTAGTTATTAACATAGTTTTACTCTTAAACTTCATACTTTGTAGGTTATTTGAGTGCTTCCATGCCTTATATTAAAAATAGACCTCACAGAATTTTTCTTTTGGTATTTTTATGACTACCTTGTTAGCAAAAAAAATTAATGATGCGGGCTTTCAAGTGTGTAGGCATGCTGTTGCCCATGGTCATGGAAGCATATGCAATTTAGCTTCTGAGGCAGATGTGGGTATTGACCTGCACAAAAATTACAGCAGTACCATACCTGTACATGAGGAAGCGTTACCTTTGTTTACATGTGTATAATCTGTAAATGTAGTTACTCAAAGTTTGGTTCAAGTTAATGATTTTTGAAAATTCTTATTTTGTCCCTGTATGTTGTCTTCATTTGCTAGGATGATGATTACAGAAAAAGAGCTAATTGGTACTTCCACTGAAAAATTTTCTTTGGATCGGCTGTATAAGGAACCCAGCGTTTCCAGTGCACAGATGATAAATTGCTGTAAGCGACTGCTGGAAGAATCGTTACCCTACCTACAAGGCATGCACCTTTGCATTTCACACTTCTACTCTGTGCTGCAGGATGGAGACCTGTGTATACCCTGGAACTGGAAAAGTTGAGGACATATCTGATAATCAGATGAATTGTTTATTTTCTGTAAGAGGCTATAAATATGAATGTTTTTAAGAGTAAATTATTTAAATCTGTATTTTGATATCTGTGCTCAACCCTCAAATTTTCTTCTAACTGCTGCTCAGAAAGGATTGGAGTCCTAGACAGTTTGCACAATGCGCAGTATTGCAAGTTCTAGGTAAGGTAGCTGTATGTTCTCTGTACTACTGTAGGAGTCCCAGTGTATGAAAGCAGTTGTCAAACTGCATTTTTGTAGTTAACGGTGAAAAGATATTAAATTGCAAGTCTGCAAAAATGTGCATGTGTGTTTTTAATACACACGAATATTGCCAGACAGACTTCCTTGAATATAGAGTATACTACTCAAACCAGACACTACATATCACCTTAATGGATTTTTTCAATGCAGAAATTGAGTATATAAGTTATCTGGTGGCAATATTGGCATTTCATATTGCTACCTCTTAATGAATTAAAAAAAAAAAAAGTACTTCTATTCTGCAGAAGAAAGCAGTACATTAACTTGGTCTCTGTAGTACAGTTTCATATGCTGGTCCAATATTGTTGCCTTAGAATTTCAAAATACACCAGTTGTACTGTCTGCGCTTACTGTAGAGGAGATGTCATTCTATTTTTGTTTTCCTGTATTTGTGAAGCAAATACAATTCAAATTTTGTGAAGACTTATCTTTCTGTACACTACTAACAGTTTGCAAATCCCATTCACGGCACTTACTGCCTGAGTAGTTTAATGTGACGTCTAAGGAAAGGAAGCATTGATTTGAGTGGGATTGTCTGCAAGTGTAAGTACTTCTCAGTGAGAGCAGGGAGCTTGCAGTAAGGCTCTGTAGAGCAAACGTGTGTCTTTACTGGTACTTTATTGCTTAAACAAAATGAAAGTGTGTGAATTTGTCGACACTTTTTCATTGTAATACATGCCAAGATGTATTTTGTATCTGGGTTACTACTTTGCAAAACTTCCTTTGAGGAGAATCCAACAGCTTAATGTTTATGGACTTCACCTATAACAACTGGCAAAAAAAAAAAAAAAAGGATTTGTCTGATGTTTACCTGCCTTATATTTACACCTGTACTGAGGAAGGAAATTATTGGGTTCTCCAGTTTTTCAGTTGAAAGGTTCAATTTCAAATTATGATGTTGCAAACTTCAACAACAACAACAACAAAAAAAAAACACTGTGATCTCAAATGCGTCTGTTTTAAAATGGAGAGGCAGAACTGGAGTTTCTTGGGCCTTTAGTTCAGCCAAATTTTTAGCAATTCCTGTATAGGTTATAAAGTTCAGTTGATAGTTTCTTCTGACTAAACAGTTAATTTCTATTGCATGACACTTCCCCCTCTGTCCACCTAGTATTGACAATAATGTTTGTGTCCCAGTTGAACTAAGCAAATGAGCCAGTCCTGTCACCTGTAGCCTCGCAATACTCCTTGTAGCTCTTTGAAAGTAGGGTGGCTTCAGTAATAAAAGCTGTGTAGCAATTTTTTCTCCCTTGAATTGAATGCCCCTTTACAGGCATTCAGGCAGGAAGCAGCTCTCCAATCTCTGTAGAAGAGAGAAAATGTTTGATGAGGGAAGGTTAGTAGACTCGATCAAGATCCTGATGTGATTGTGACAGGAATCCTGCTAGGGATTGAGTGAGGGCTGACATTAATGTCATAGAAAAGCAGTGACTAGACTTAGGGACCTTCTCTTTGAGCCTTAAAGATGGCAGCTAGAACTGGCTGGAGAAGGAGAAGTAAGCTGTAAAGAGCCCTTATGAAATAATGTGGGATCTTTCAGCAAGTTTAAAGGGTCTGTCAGGACCCTGGCCTGGCACAGTGATAGGAGTAGGCAAGGACAGGCGAGAGGGAATGGGATGATGGAGTTTAAATGTGGAAGTAATGAAAATAATTGCAATTAGACGCTTCCAGTCTGGAATAGATCTCATGAGTCTCACCATTCCTTCTAGCAGGGAAGTAGCTAAAATCCTCTGACAAAACGTGTCAGCCCCCAAAAGGCTGGCAGCCTGCTTCTTGGATGCTTACTGCCTGGCTGAGTTCTTGTGTTTGTGCAATAAGCCAGTCACAGTTCTGCTGCTATCCTCCCAGAGAAGGGGGCTGCATGCTAAAATCTCTAAAAACTGCTCAAAAATTGAGCAACGGCAAAATTAAGATTCTTTCTAGTTCAGTAATTCAACATTGTAAGTTCTGTATCTTAGCTGAATTATTTTGTAGCACGCTTTCTGTAGTTCAATTTTACTGCAGAACGGTTGAGTTGAGTTTACAAACGTACTGTCCTCACAACCTTTTTTTCTTAAATATATGTAGAAAAGCAGTGGGGAAAAAAAAGAACTTAACGTGCATGTTATAGGTATTATTTTATTTTTGACAAGTTTGATTTATTTTGAACACTGTCCTGAAAGTAACAGAACTGTCTGTTTAGGTAGCTGTGTATGGTTTAAATCTGTCAGAATTATATTTTATGTTACAGTATTTTAATGAGGGGGAGAAAAAGGGGGCTAGAATTCTGAAAGCCTTTCATCACAATGGCAGAGTGGAAATGGGAATTTGAAACTTTGACCTGCTTTTAAATGGGGCAGAACACCTTGCATTCTGCTCAACAGACTGTATGCTATCAGCTCGTTGTGGTGATAGTTTTAAATGAGTATTAACATCTACCATGGTGTTTTTTGGTACAGAATTCCTGCTTGCTCTGTGACCAACAACTGAAAACATGCTCAGTATGAAGTTTCAAGAAGTGTTTGTTTTAAAAACAAATTCTAATATCAAATTAGGTGGAGTTGATGTCTTGCTGTTTTAGTCATTAATGTTTGGCTTAATTTGAGTTCTCCTCCTCCTGTTTAGAAATTCGCAATAAACGTTTGAAAGATAAGTAAAAATCTTTCCCAGTGATCAAAGACTTGAAACGTGTGCTGGTCATCCGTCATGAGTTAATAAACCACGATGCTCAGATCATGTCATTCAGCCTCTCAGGAAGGTTTATTGTTTTAGCGCAGTTGCCAGAAGGAAATTCAAAAATTTAGTGCTAGAATAAAAGACATGGGGACTTAAGAAAAAAATAAAATCACTTTTAATGCGTTATTTTGATGCTGTTTAATACTTTGATCTGGAGATGCATGCAGTGGCAAACATCAATTTCCATTTTGTCAGGTGTATGCTTAACATTTTATGGTATCAGTTCTGTATGAATTCCAGTGTTAAAGTTTCCTACATGTATTTTAACAGCTTAATATGCAATTTTGATTCTCTGAGCTATATATAAAAATTGGATGAAATAAGTGAAATAATACCCATCTGGTCACTGTTATTCTGGCTATTAATTGCTGTGATACACTTTCAGGGACTGATTGGCTTGTATGCACATTCTACCAGACATTCAAAATGTTGATTATGAATCTTGAAAAAGACTTAAAATGGTAAATATTGCAGAAGGTTAGAGCTGATGTATTTAAGCATGTTTCAAAATGCATCAGAGCTTTTCTTGGAGAGCATGAATGGTTCTGATCTAGTTTGCGTACATTATAGCTAAAAAGCTTTTTTTGAGGAAAAGGTGAAATTTTAAAGCTTATTCATTTAAAATTGTCATTCTGAGAATACAGTGTGCATCTGAACAGCGTTATTTTTGTGATTCCTTGGGCTTACACATATACTGTATGTTTATAGTACATGTATCCAAAGACAAGACTTCCCTAGTATTTCTTTAGAACCTTAAAAGTGTGGGAGTTTGTAGCAGAGGAGGCTTAAAATAAATAAATAAAAATCAAATGCAACACAGCTGTGAGAGAGCGTAGCTGTAAATACAGTAAAAATAATAAGTTAAATTCAGAGATACAGATTGTGCTCTTCTGTTGCATATAAATACAGAAAGAATTTGACTGAAATATGTGGCTAAATTGGGATCTAAATTCTGTGCATGGAAAAAATGTTTAGATTTTTACCTGGAAGGCCCTGTTAAAACTGCAGTATAAATTGAAGTAACAGGGAAAATAATCTTCTTTTGCAGTTTGTCCTTTACAGCTACATATTCCTTACATGATTGCTTAAATACTGAATAATTTAGTACTTCATTTTTGCTAAATCCTCTGATGGGGCGCTGTATGTCTAAGTAGCCAGACTGATTGATTGGGATCTCAGTAATGTCTTAAAAAAAAAAAAAAAAAAAAAAAAAAAAAAAAAGGCGTTTGACGATATTTTATTCAGTAGAGCTGAAATTTAATATTTTCTTGCTAGCTTTTACATTCTGAAAGTCTCCTTGCAGTCTTGTTTCCATAGCTTTTGGATGTTGTGTGTTTCCATATATTGGTAAGTTTAAATATTTTTTGAACACTTTTTCTTTTCCTAATGTGTTTATCAAAAGAGAACAGGTTTAGACTGGCTCTATCTGTGCTGTGGATTGTGCTAACTATAGCCCTACTCCCCCCAGACTGAGCTGCTAACCCCCTTGCAAACTTCTCTTGGATTTCTACAGCAGAAGAAAAAAGGTTTTGGAACTGTGGCAGAGGCCAGCGTTTCGCCAAAGGTGTGCTGGCTGCAACAGCAACGTGAAATGATGTTTAATGTTGAGGTTAGATAAAAGAGCAGGGTTATAATTTTCTTGTTAATTCGTTTCCAACATCCCCACCTAGCTGCTGTGGAGAACAAAAGGCAATTTGACGTAGCTTAAGATCACAGTCAGTTTAATTTCTTTTTGATTAATTCTCTTTCATCATCTGCTTTGCTGCTTGATTGTTGTAGGGCCATAGCTGAGCAGTCAGCTCGTGCCTGTGGTAGCTGTGTACACCCTCAGCCTGTAACTGGATATTCTGGGACCATTTACTAAAAGCAGCAATCGGATGAGAACCCGATGTCCTCCCTCAAGACCGCCCTGTGATCTGACAGCCACAGTTCAAGATCAAGGCATTTCCTTGATAGCGCTTTGTCCAACCCGCACGTTGTTTTACCCATCGGTTTGTCATTCTCCAGGGAACCTCTCATTCGGGGCTGTTTTTTTAATGTCATGTTTCTAGTTCGTTAAGTCAGTGGGTCATAGTTCTAGGCTGTTTTTGAATTGCACTTGTTTTGTAACCTAAGGGCATAGATGACTCCAGTTTTCCACTTGCATTGATTTCAGACAGTCCATCGAGCTGGAGCTGTGACTTCTACACAAAGAATGCTTAAAAATAAAAATAAAAAATTTTAAGAGTAAATGCAAATCCATAAATTTCACAGTTAACTAAAATTACTAGAAAGTGCTTAATGGGGAGCACTACAGGTAGCGTTAATTTGATTTCTCTCGTTAATCTGTAACTAGAGGAGCACTGCACAGAATCCACAGGATTTGGGCCTCACCTTGCTAGCAGGGATCTGCAAAGGTAATGTTGGCCCAGAGCTACCAAAGGTGAGTTAATGCTGTCTTCATCAGGACTGCCTACGCAGCTCTGGGGAGCAGACCCAGTTGCAGCAACCTCCCTGGTGGAGTGGTCTGAAGAACCTGGCCCATTAAAAAATATAAATTAAAAAAAAAGTGAGGAGTGGCCATTCTGAAAATTTCTGGTTTTGTAGCAGTGTTGAGAAGGTAACAGTTCATCGTGTTATGAGCCAATTCTCTGGTGCAATTTCGTGCACTTCAAATAAGGGCAGATTGCTGGGTGATGCTATCAAAATGGACAATCCCTCTAACAGGTGGTATTTAAACACAGGGCAGTTGGTGTATTGCGTGATCGCGTGCATATTCTTCTCTGTTTAATCTTTGAGTTTGTGAGACCTTTCTGTAAAGGTCATGAAGCTTTAATTTAAATACGACTAACCAGTTTACAAAGCAAGAGGGAATCTTGTCTTGGACTGTATTCGTATGATGCCTGGAGCAGTGAGGTGATAGTCTGTAAGAGCTGGGTCTCTTAGACCCTGTGTTATCAGAAAAATCAAATTAATGGACCAGACTTTAAAAGCCTGTGTTTGCAAATGTGTTTTTGCTGTCCTGATATGACAGATTTTGGAGTAAAAATAAGCTGTGCTATAAATCAGGGTGTACATGCATTCTGGTTTTGGCCAGAAATCTGTGCAGAAGCCAAAAATCCCATATCTCAATTTTGAAATGATGAAACCAAATGGTGGACCAAAAGGCCTTGCTGGTCTGACACCTTCCTGGACAAATAAAAATGAAATTGTCAATTGAAATACCCATTGTTATTGGTATCTCAACCAGCAAATACGGGTAGCTTGTTGTTGACTTGTGTATTAACACATTAATATTCAAAGGTAAATATATTGAAATTGACAACATTATAATGCATTAGAAGAAAAAAATTGTTCTTTGTTATGGCTGTTAGTTTCTTGGTTTTTGCATTTTTGCCTGAGACCAGATCTATCTCCAACAAATTATTTATGTTCTGTAAATTCATCAGCCTAATACCCATCTGGACAAGAGGCTTCTAAAAACTTCTTAAAGCTTTTACTCGAAGTGTTGTTATGAGGCATTATTTAAATTAAAGATACAGGTACATAATAAGTTGAGAAAGACATGGCATGAAAATAGACAGAACTACAAGAGACATCAAGAAGATCACAAATAGAAAGATGAATTCATCCCAGATTATATCTAGTGATAACTGAATCAAGCTTTTATCTGTGTGTTTCCACGTATACGTTTCCCTCCTCTTGGCTAGTAATCTCCATTCATCTGGTCACTGGTTGGCCATGGGGCCATGTGCTATAGGTAGGGCTTTCCAAAGAAACATGGTTGTTCTTGGTGATGCTACCTGGGTGGCCAGCCCTCTAGCAGTCGCAGAGACCTTACTGCCTTTGGAAGTATCTTCAGATGTCTTGAACAAGTCCTCACAGACCTTCCCTGCTCACAGATCCCCCCGAGAAGCCTTAAAACTTAATTATGTCTTAATTTCAAAGGTCACTTTTGAAAAGATCCTCTCATCAAGTAAAGCACTAGAATATATAATGAACTTACTGTATATGCAGACCTGGTGGGTTCTAGAAATTCCTTCTGGAGAAAAGAAGCACAGTTCTGACCAGGCGTGTGGGTGCTGGTTTTCTCCCTCAGATTATTCTTGGGAGGTACTGGTAATGCACCAGTTTGCTCTAAATATGTATGTTCAAACAGAGCAATGTTTAAGAATAGAGAGGAAGGGATTAGGTGTTGAGCACGTCTCTGTCTTGCTCCTTCCTCTACCCCTCCATTTGCCTCCTTCAGCACTGGTGCTGCTGGGCAAAGGCTTCTCTCTTGAGTGAACAGGGACCATCGCCTGGAACAAAGAGTGTCGAGAAATTGCAGTTTCCAGAATTGCTTTCTGCTTCTGGTGAAATAAAAGCTGCTCTGGGTACAGGCTGTCATCCTGCGCCTTAAAACCTCATGCTCAAATAACATCAGAAAACTCCACCATAGCTTAACAAAATGTGCTTGTGTTTAAATACATCCCAGCACTTTTCTGCTGTTAGTGGTACTCTGTAGAAAGTCTGTAGAAATACTGATTTATCCGTGACACAGGGTGTTTGAAAAGTTCTCTTTTTGTTCCAAAGATCGTGCTGCTTTGCCATTTTTCCTTGTTACTTTGCTTTATTACATTTCTTTCCAAAGATAAACCAGCCTTTCTTGAGGGTGGAGTTAATACTAGGTGAAATGCTATTATGCAGCGATTAATGGCAGTCTAGGTGCAGTTAGCAACTACTTTAAGTGGGCTGGGTTTCCTAATGGTTATTTTGTTCTGTGCAAATTTATTCTGCAGACAATTTATTATACTGAGTTCTTCTTGGTTAATGAATTTCTGAAACGTTTTCAGCATCGCCCCGAGGCGCTGGCAGAAATTGCCTTGTCGCTGACCGTGTATGACAAATAACTCAAACGGATGGGATCGTGCAGGCGCCCGGCACACTTGAAAGGCCTGCACGATTCCTTGCTTCTGGGGGGAAAAAATTAAAAACTGACTGTGTAAGTGAAGAGGGCTGGAAAATTTGAGTGTTACTGTCGTGCTGCACTGCTAAAGTTGTGGAATAAGTCTTTAGACGCGTACCTCTTACCTAAGGCATAACAAATGAGATGTGAGAAACAAATTGGAGTAACAGTAAGCTCTCCTAATGTCTCCCTTTCTGCTTTATTAGTCATTGTAAACCTCCTGCTACCCAGGTTGTAACCTTGAGATTTAATTTTATTTTTTTTTTACGATGAACATATTTAGAGTGAAATTTTGTGTCCCATAACTTTAGCCGTAGCGTACGTTATTAAAAATTAATTTAATGGTCCTCGAGGATCCAACTCTGGAGGTAGCAAACAAGCATCTCAGTTATATATTGTCTTCAATTATTCATGGAGAACTATGGGGATTTTCTAGAACATATCTCTAGCAAAGCACAAAGCTGTTCTCCTAATGCCAGCAACAAAGCTCCGCTACTTAGTTTCACAGAAATGGACATGATTTCCCCATTGGGTTTCTCTGTTTGAACTGTGTAATATTTTATCACATTTAATAAAGTTTATTACAAACATGACTTGGGATGAGAAAAATCCTGGTGGTGAGGCTAAAGCATCATTTAATTTTGAAAGGACATTTTGCCAACAAGAATTTTAATATATCACCATGTGTGTGAGCATAATAAATAGTTCAACACAAATTACCCAGCATCGTTATGAATCATTTTCTTGTGCACTAGAGCCATTTCCTCGTCTCTTTGCACTGCTAATTATGTTTCTTCTATCTTCAGTGTTGTTCTGGTTTAGACACTGTTGTTGTTGAGACTGCTTTAAAAAGCAAACCTGTTTTCCTCAAGGAAGCTGTTTAATTATGGAGCTGCTGGTGCTGCATCTTCACCCCGGGAAGGGGCCTTGTTCCACCTGGTTTGCCGGAGGTACAGGTGCAAAGGGGGGTCTATAGGAAGGGTTTATCTGGGAAAAAGGTTTTGAGAGCCAAGGTTGAATTCAGGATAGCCAAACCAGTAAAACTTCGTGTGGATACTTGCTCTGGTATTTTTTTTTTTGTTGCTGTATTTCCTTAAACATATACATTTTGTCATAACTAAGCTGAAAAAGTATTAACTGCTCTAACGCTGTTCCCAGGCAGAACTGCACTAGAGTTATCAGAAGTTAAACGTACACTTAAAATGCTGTAAATTTTGCTTAGATGAGCCCTTATGTGGCTTCAGCGAAGGTGTTTGATTTACACCACAGCTGATGTGTTTTAAAATACTTCCCCATTCCTCAAGTGTGGCATTAGAGTGCAGTGCTTCTATGATCCCCCTTGGATGCTTCGAATTCAGCAATCTCTGCTCAAACAATACAACACCAAATATCCCGGATTTCTCTTCATAGATTTTTTTTTTTAATCTAAAAGATTTGTAATTCCTGCTACAAGCAGATCTGACGCACAAATTTTGTGATATATATATATATATATATATATATGTATATATATTAACCTCTTATTTTGTAGGGTAGCGCTTTCTCCCTGTGATTTTACTGCCCTAATGGAGGGCGTGCACAGATTGGTACAATTCTCAACACACTTATTACTGGACCTTCCACAGAAGTGACCTTTCCCTCCCACTTCAGCAAGGTTCAGAGGAGAGCACCGTACCCTGAACTTCACACCAGTGAGCTCCCCCTGCGAAGGCGAGTATCATCATTAGGAAACTCCACTGTCGCTTGACCCTGGCCCTTAGTGCTTCAGTGCAGCTTTCCTGCAGGGCTGCCACACAAGGTCTTTGCCGTTCACATTGCCAGGGATAGCTGCTGCCACAAGAGCAGAGCTCAGCCCGCTGAGCCCCCTCCCTTTACGTCTCCTCTGGGTATTTGCTCAGTGCTCAGCTGAAAGCTGATGCGTCCAAACCCAGCTGAACCGCGGCCCTGCTGCTGCTCGCCTGCTCCTCTCCTGGTGCCATAAGGTGACAGCCTGGTGACATCTTAGCGCTGGCCTGGGGGAGCAGATCAGCGGGGTCTCCATCGGGAAGGAGGCAGGAGGGCTGGGTCGATGCAAGGTGCCGCCGGGGTGAGCCTCAGGCTGCCGGAGGCAGAAGTGGAGGCTGGCACAGCTGGCCTTTCATTTCTCCTGCGGATTTGCTTTTATCCACCTCCTTCGCCACAGCATCTGCAGATCAATAGCGGCAAGGTGATAATGCACGGGCTGTGCAGCCCAAGGGGACCAAAAGAGAGGCGTGCTCTGCAGGAGGTGACAGAGGCTGCACTGCACTTCCCCCCAGAGCATTGCCTACTGGCAAGCTCCCAACTTTTAAGCTGGACGAGCTGGGAACTCAGAGCTTTTTGCTTCTTGAGTCCTTCTTGTTTCAGCTACGAGAAGCATCGTGCTTGCACACTCTCA
Organism: Anser cygnoides; assembly: GCF_040182565.1. Taxonomy (NCBI): domain Eukaryota; kingdom Metazoa; phylum Chordata; class Aves; order Anseriformes; family Anatidae; genus Anser; species Anser cygnoides. The sequence continues at coordinate 44,358,317 of NC_089874.1, read as the reverse complement.
TTCTCATTGGGGGAGTTCAACCACCCAGGCGTCTGCGGGAAAAGCTACACAGCAGGCTGTACGCAATCCAGGAGACTCCTAGGGTGCGTTGAGGATAACTTCCAGGACAAACCAACCAGAGGACAAACGCTACTGGGCCTGGTGCAGATGAACTCATTAAAGAGGTTAAGATTGGAGGCAGTCTGGCTGCAGTGACCAAGCCCTGCTTGAGTTTGTGATCCAGAGGAATACATGCACAGCGTAACCTCTGCATACATCTTAGATGACCTCCATGGGTTTTTCCCCTCAGCAAACATGATGTTTGATGCTTTCTAGTGCCAGGGCTGAGCACCTGCCCCCACAGTATTCCTGGAAGAAGCTCTAGATTTGTAGACCTCATACTTTCTTACTGATCCAGATTCATATTAGAAGTTAGTATGGCTCAAGATGACCTACTGCCCACACAGTCTTCCTACTTTCCATGTGTATATTTTCAAATTGGGGAGGAGTTTTCAATATTCCTGGCCAGTCTTAGTCCCTTTCAGCTTTGCAAATGGATCAAAAACCTTGGCCCTTCCCTCTGTTCTTGCTGCAAGGGGAAGGTTTTGATGATCCTTCAGTCTGGTCCTTGCGGGAGGAGATTCGTGCATATTATTGGATTTCCCAGTCTCCCTCATCTTTCACCTCTGTCGCCTCCAGGGAGAGCATGACCCAGCATTTGAAGTACCCATTGATCTGTACAGAACGATCAAGAAAGCAAAGCCATTGGGTTTCTGACCATCGTTCGGGCCGTAAGCTCTGGGGAGTAACAGCCCTTGGTCCTGCAGCGTACAGCAGAGAGCAGGCAATGATCAGCATCTGCCTGCAGGACAGAGCTTCTCACCATCCCCATAAGCACCTGGTTCACTAGCAGGGTTGAACTGGGAGTCTTTTATTATTTAAGTTTTTATTTTCTACCTCCTAGCAGAGAGTGTGGACCGAGTTCAGCTCAGTTTCGGGGCCAACACAGGCAGCAAAGTAATGTCTCAGGTGGCAGGTTCCCTGCTAACTTCTGTGGAGCTGTTCCACATTGCTCCTCCTGCCTTTGCCTGCCACCACCTCTGCATTGCCCAGGAGCACAGCCAGACCAGCCCCACTGCAGGGACACTGCCTAGGGACAAGTGTGGCTCCATCAGCTGGTAAAATGAGTTATATTCTGACTCTTTTTATGGTGCAATCAAAAAGAGAAATACCTGGATTATCTGTATATCCCGGTGACTGAGGATTGCATTCAGTCTGCTTCTACAGATGAACTCCTTGGGTCTTTTTTTTTCTTTAATACAAAGTAAAAAAAATATATATTTTTAACATTTATTTATCTATTTTGAACATAAATCTACTTAGAGGTCCAGTGCAGAACGAACCTTTCAAATGCTTTAACAAAGGGAGCGGCGCTTGAGACCAGAGCTGTGTCCTGCTGGAGAAGCAGCCCAGCGAGCGCGATGAAAGATATTCCACCAGGGCGTCTCTGACACACGCTGCCCATAGATTTCTGGTATTTATTACGGAGGGACGGGAAGACAAAAGCTCAAGGGAAAACAAAAATCTAGGTCTGCCTCAGGTTATTATAAACTGAGAATTGATAGGCAGTTTCAATTGCCTGTTGCTAAGCAGCCAAGAGAATTGGTTGACCATACCCTTGTCCTTTTTTTTAAAAAAAAAAAAAAAAAAAAAACAGAAAGCTTTGTGTGTGTTTGTGTGTGCACGTGCACGTGTTAGGAGCATGTTAAATAACATGTAAATGTTGTGTTAGCTTGAAGAACTGTGATTTGGTTTTTTTTGGTGAATGTGTTTGGGAGGTGCTACTGCATGGGTGATGCCAGGTCTCAGGCAGACAGAATAACCTGTGCTTTAAAATAAAAGTAAGGATGGAGAGAAAGAGCCAGAGAGAGACTCTGTCATGTCAGTGAGGGTAAACAGCAATTTCTTGGGTTTGAAGGGTCCCTTTAGGATGTGATTTTTGCCTTTGCCTGAAAACCTGTGACAGTCACAAGGACTGAAGCCCTGAGAACCAAGCCGCTCCTCTCCCAACCAGCAACACCAAAGGGGTGTTGAGCTTTTTTTTTTTTTTTCAAAACCCCGATTTACAAAACAGCACAAAGCTCTGCAAAGCCCACAGCCCTGATCCCCACCTGCACTGGTCCCGGCTTGTTTCTGGCCGCAGCTGCAGGGAAGGCAGGGTGCAGCACTGCGTGGCCTGTACGAGACGGCCGCCGGTCCGGGAGTGCCCCCGGGCTCGGAGATGCTCGGCATGCAACTGGGGGCACCTGCAGGGGAGGGACGCCAGGCCAGCCGCACTGCCGGGCAGGGTCCAGCCACCCTGGCCCCCTCCTTCCCAGAGCACGGGCCTAAAAATAGACATAATCAGGTTTCAAAGAGGAAGCGAAGCGAACGGGTCAAGTGTCGTGACCTCAGGCATGCTCCAAGGCTGCTTTTCTCCCGCCCTGGCTCTCCTCCGCTGGGCCTCCCGGCACTGTTTCCGGACCAGAAGTGGCCGAGCTGCATGCCCTGGGCACGGCCGTCAGCAGTGGCCTCTGGCCAGGGGCTTCCTCCTTTTTATCCCCCTTTCCCCAGCTCCCCATCCGCTTTCCTGCCTCCTGCAGCCTGTCCTTCCTTGCCCGCAGCTGCAACCCAGCCCTGCTGGAGCCGGTTGGGTTTTTTTGGGGCGCTGGAGCCCCGCGCCATGTGGGGTTTTTCCCTTTGCAAGCACACAAGCAACAGGTTCCTAAAGCCAGCCCATCCATTTATAGGGTCAGATGGCTGAGTGTGCCTGTGCAGCCATGCTGCTCCAACAGGCTTTGTTTAAGTCATAAAATACTAAAGCGGCGTGTTTTGTGCTGGGAACTCAGGACCCAGCATGGGGAATGCGGAGGACAGTGTCTTGGCAACTGCGGCCTTGTTTTTCCCAGCTGGTGAGAAATACCTTCATCCTTCTTGGCTTTTTCCCTGCTAAAATAACTTCTAAACTTTTGGGGTGATTTTTTTTTAACATGCTTTGCTGTGTGTTTCCTTCTGCAGCAGAGCAGGGAGGAGCACAGCAGCCACCGCCTGGGTCCAAGCAAAGAGCCGCTTAGCCCATCCTCTGCCTCCACCAGCAGTGAGTCCTGGGTGGCTGGGGAAAGGGCACGGGGACAGGGCAGGGAACACTTCGGTGCTTCCGAGAGTCACCAGCCCCAGTCTGCATGCACAAAAGTAGCAGCAGAAGACAGTATTTAACCATCTATTGGTGCACAGCAGGATGGCATAGTAACAAAAACACAGGACGTTGCTTTTTTTTTTCGTTTGCAGATCTTCACATCTGCTAGCGTTTTACTCCATGGTTTGATTTTACTGCAGCAGGAGTATTTCTGAGGTCTGAATGGTCTGGATGGTTATCGTAACCATGTGAACTACTCAGCTGTTGCACTGTACCTTCAGTGCTTTGCTGTCCCCTCGCTTTGTCCTTGTCCCTTGCTTTGTCCTAAAAGCTCCGGCCGCCACATTCCCGGCGCTCCGCTCTCGCTTGCCTGTGTCCAGCCTCCTCCCGCATCCTGCATACCTGCGATCCTTTCCTGTAAAACACGGCGGAGGATTTCAAAGACAGGCGTCTCCGTGCCAGTCCACCCATCCTCGCCCAAAATAACCGAGCCACACAGGGAGGTGGTGGCCGGCGTACAGGAGAAAAAACTTTCCCAGGACCAGCGTGGCGCCTTGTGCTCTTCAACTGCATTGTGATTGTGTGGATACAGTAGATCAACATACATATCACATATATCAACTAGATGGTCAATACTTGTTTAAAATTCACAATGTTAACACTGCAAAATCACTCTGAAATACCATATTCAGAGTAATATCCCTTTTTATTCACACAAGAGGAAATATCTACTAAGCGGGCATAGTCTCTGCGTAAAACATTCATCGGCTGAAAGCTGCAGTTCTGCATTTTTCTGCTTCTGTACATTTTAAATCTATTCTGGGCACGTGCCTGTATCTGTAATGATGTGTGGAAAACTTGGTGCGTGTCATTTTTATGTTTATTTGCTTCCTCTGCAAAACCAGGATCCACCATCTGAGGCGCGATTTGCCTCAGGGTCCTGGAAAGACTTCAGCTCTGCAAATAAATCGAAGAGCTGCTTTAAAAAAAAAAAAAAATTTACAAAGCCAATCCCTTCTAGTGGGAAGCTCCACTGGCCCTGATGGGATCTGCCGTGCAAACTGGTAACAAAAATTTCTGTAGGAGGCAGTGTCACTTCAGCTGACACCTGGAGAGTGTCAGCCTGGAGACCAGGCGGGTGGCAAGAGCTTTTGGCGCTGTGGTTAAGTGTGACGTGAGGCCGTGGGCATGCTCAAACCCAGGATCATGGTGAGCTCTGTGGGGCTGCAAAACCCCTGCCCTTGCCGGGGGCTCACATGTGGCCTTGCCACTGCCTGTGCCTGGTGAAATCCCGTGGGGAACTGCTGGGCATCCTGAGTGACTGAGGGCCTCTTTACGAGACCTGTTGCACCAAAGTCTTCCCTCAGCCTCCCCACAAAGGTCCTCGCTCAGCACGTGCTGAAATCTGGCGTGTGTGCAGTCATGTTGAAGCCTTGTGGGCCAGGGACCAGCACCAGCCAGAAAGGCAGCGTTGTTCTTCTAATTTCTGTAATTATTTCTGAATGCTCGTTCATGGCATTACGCGTTTTGCTGCTGCCCTCTCCCCTGCTCGCTCAGATGCGCCTCTGAGCAACCAGAAACAAAACCAGTGCCGGAGCAGGCACAGGCCTAAGGAGGGACGTGGGGCTCAGGGTGCCACAGGGGCTCACGCCCCTCCTTAGCCACGCAGGGACTCCCAAAACCAGACCCTGCCAGTCCCCACGGTCCCCCAGGGACAGCAGTGCCCTGGGCTGCCTGCAGGAAGACTTTGGCTGCTGCCTTGATGCCCTTGAGCTCTCCTGTGTGTTGGATTACCATGTCCTGGTGGCCCCATACTGCTGGTTAGCAGGAAATGCCATTTTAGCGTTGAAATCCTGCTTTCAGCAAGCTGATGGGGCTGCCATAGGCTCTCATTTCCAGCTGGTGTCAGCAGGCACCCACAAAACTGCATCGTATTGGCCACGTGATGGCTGAAGTGCACGGTGCTGTGGCAGTCACAGGGCTACCATGTGTTCAGCCCCCCCAAAAAAAGTGGATCTATACAAGCATAGACTGCAACATTTCCTGAAAGCTGAGGAAAACTTCCTCCCAACTCTGACTTACTCATGCAAGGAAAAATCCCTCTGTGTCTGCCCCATTTGAGCACCTTGGGCAGCTCAAACATGGACACAGAGCCGACGTGAGGAGGCCAGACCCAAACCTCAGGACGCGTGACATGACCTCTGCAGGCCGATGAGGAGCCATGAGGGGAACTGAGCTCGGGATGCTTCTCTCGAGGCTTTTTCCCCAGGGCTGGCTGGCCTCGTCTGGGCCCCCGGTGCTCACCCGCAAACAGCAGCACCAAAGACAACACGTGGCAGGGGGCAAAGAGATGGCAGCGGGTGGTGCAGTGGGTTCTGGCACGCCATGGTGGCACACACCGGTGTCAATGCTACATCGGGGCTTTTGGCACACCCAGCACATGTCCAACATGTTTGTGCCACACCTGCTGTGAATTTCTGCTCCAAGTGGCACAGTTGCACAGACAGGCGCTGTTGCCCGAGCTACCAGTTGATTCCTGTATCCTGCAGCTTAGGCCAGGGCTTGTACCATGAGGCTTCCCTACCTCCTCATTCTCTTTCTATGAAGAGAGTGAATGCTGGAAATAAAATCCTCCCAAGAGAAGCCTGGTTTAGACAAGATGGGGAATGGTCGTGGTGTGGGATCAGAGATAAACCACACCAGCTAAAGGGGAATTGGGCGCACTTGGAAACGTCTGTTTGCCGTGAACAGCACTGATTCCTCATGGCATTTTGGCATGAGCTCCTTAAGCTCCACCAGCTTGCCAAGCTATGTGTCTTGCACTGGTTGTCCTTGAGAAACTTCACCCTTTAGCAGCTGGGTGGTGTGGCACAGAGTACGGCCCATGCCTGTATGGGTGCTTTGCCTCTGTTTCCATGCCCTCCTGAAGGCAATTTGGCTTTACCATGGGCATAGACCCTTGCTCAGCAAATTAAAATGGGGCTGGGTGTACCTTGGTCCGCATGTTGGACCTGATCAGAGGAATTGAGCTGAAAAGAATCCAGTAGTGAAGGGCGTTTAGGAGAGGAATCAGGGAAATATCCACTTTGGATATTTTGCTCTTCCTGAGCAAAAGCAAGGTCATCATGCTCCATTTGTTTGACATGGATATGTTTTGCAAGCCACAGTGCAACAAATTAATACCTCTAATGTTTGTTCAGTCCCGCAAGACAGACCTGGCATATTTTAACAAAAGCTCTTTAATTACCTTTTAGGAATGCTGATGAATTACCTGGAAGAAAACATCTCATCTGGCTGTTCTCAGAAAGTGAATCGGGGTAAAACATGAAGAATACATAGCAGAAAGCAAGAGTGGTGACTGTGGGACAGATCTGATGTGTCTCCTCACCCCAACCCTCTCTCTAGCAACAACGAGTAGCAGATGTTTAAGGAAAGATGAGAAGCAGGGTAAATGCAAAGTGATCTTCTCCTTATACGTCCTCCCAGCTTTCGGCACACAGTGCTTTTGGCAAAGCTGTGAGTGCCAGGGGAAAATCATATATATGAGATCTTCTCTAATTCTTGTTTCTGTGATGCATGAATGTGGGATTTTTGTCCCGAATCCACATGAGCTCATTCAGCCACTGAGCAGGCTTTTCAGAAATACGGCATTATCGCAATAGCCAGATCTTCTGTGCGGCTTGCCACATGACTGCTGTGAGAGGGCAGCCTGCCAGGCTACCCAAATCCAGCCAGGAAGCTCACGAGACACCACTCAACAAGTCACTCTAACTCCAGCTTCCTAGTGGTTATATGAATGGTTGCGACAGTGACCACAGGCTGAACGGCGCGTGTTCCTCTGCGGTGTGAGAGCAAGGCCGCAGCCTCGTGTTGCTCCGTCCTCGGGGGCTGAAGGACCATTAATGGCTGCAGGGATCGCTGCAGCTGGGCTAAACATCCCTAAGATTTTTGTAGGGAAGGGAAATGCCTGAAAATGCCAGGGAGGATAGTTTGTCTGGTCGGGCACTTGGGCCCCAGCTGATGTTCACCCCACATACAAAGTGGGGAGGACCCCTTCCCAAAACGTTCCCCGCCAGCTCTGCAGGGCCGAGCACAGGTCCCCTCATATCAGCCACCTCCTGCTGCTCAGAGAGCCGGGGCCTCAGGTCAAGGAGAGGACGTGGCCAGCCCGAGGGGCTGCCCCAGGCTGTAACCCACACCGGAGACCGCCTGCTCGCTTTCCCGGCCTGAGCCGGCGGTAGGAGAGGACGGGAAGACTTGGGGCAGCCTAATCCAGCATTAAAGTCCTGGCTAATTCTCTCCTTCCTGAGGACACCTGAGACGCGGGGCTGGCGTGTGGGGGCCGGCGGCTGCTTCCCAGTTGGCTCCGACAGCTGCGATCTGCAGCGCTCGTCTCCGGCAAGGTACGGTTTCTGCGGGACCGGCGCCCCAGGGTTGGGTTTCTGCTCCTGGGGGCCACCACGGACCTGGGGAGGGAGGGATGCGGCTTTCTGGAAGAATGGAGAGGGAATATTTCATGTAAGCATCTCTCCTTGGTGCCAGGTGGGGGATGCTAAACCTCTGTTTCCCTCCAGAAGCATTGCTTGGGAGAGGGGAAAAGCGGTGGCGCAAAGGAGAGGTCTCCTGCACCCCAAAGGTTGGACCTCCTGGGTTCCAGGAGGAACACGATGTCCTGAGCACCCAGCACAGAGGAGGAAGGCAGGGAAGCCCTGTCCCATGCAGGGAATGGGGCAGGCCATGCTGTGTGCAGTTCATCTGGAGATGTTTTTCCCCAGTTGCTGCCAACAGTTAGGGAAATTGATGAGTCCATGAAAAGGCGAGATGAAAAAACTCCAAGTGGTTCTTAAATGTAGGCTTGTAGAGCAGTGGATCGCTGCTTTGGATCTTTATAATGTGGGGATGCACACATGCAGACCCAAACTAACAGCAATATCAATTGACCTGAAACAAAAAATTAGTCAACCAATGCAAAATTTTAAAGAATAGATCTAAGAATAATGTGCTTTGCATTTCCCTGTCCTCTTGAGTTGTTTAGACCCACTGAGGCTGAAACATCTTTAAAAACGTATAAACAACTCAAAGAACTAAAAATAACACAAAATGATTAACTCATCCAGCCATATGTTCACAAGTGATGCTTACTTTCAAAATAATAGAATCAAGATTGTGTTTTTTTAAATCTTTGCTACATTATTTAAGTACTCCATAGACTGTGGTTAGCATACATATCTACATCCTTCAACAACTTTGCTTTCTAACTTTCACACTGATTTCTTTTTCCTCCTCATTTTTGGTTTCTGCTGTTTGGAGACTGAAATCAGCCAGGCCAAATAAGCTTTCTGGTTCTTCTGCCCTGGCACAAAGCAGTCTTCACTAGCTGGGAGTGCTGAGCAGCCCGAGAGGTAGGATGTGAGTTTCAGAAGATGCTCGTGGAGGGCAAGGACAAGGGAGCAGGGCATGGGAGCAACTCCCCTGAGTTTCACTGCTGGCTCAGCTGCAGGACTGCTGAGTGTCCTCGGGAGGTCCTGGGCCACTGTTCCAGAGCTGTAAAATGGGGGTAACGCTTTCAAAGTTTGCATGGCTATTGGGAGGATAGTGACTATTAATGGTCATGAGAAGCTCCACTACTGGGAGATGTGGGCCTTATAAGGGCTGTTGTCTCTCCCTTGAGAGAAAAAGCTTAAGTAAAATCAGCTGTCTCCACTGGTATTAGAATCGTTATCACATCTTTAAGCTGCCTGGGTGTAATCTTTCTCCTTTTAGAACTAAAACTGCATTTCAAAGCTCTAAACTGCAATTTGACCTTCACAACTTGGCCAGATTCCTTGAAAACAAGGGTTGGAGCTTGCATTTGATTTTCTTCTCACACTCCTGGCCACAGCTGGGTTTGAAAACATAAATACCAGCCATCCACATTCAAATAAAAATGACTCTGGAGTCCAAGGAAAAATGCAACCATTATTTGGAAGCTGTACCAAAAACTGCCAGTTGCCCTCCTTCAGAGTAATAAAACACAGACAGTTTTAGTGAAGAGGTAAAATTAGTTCATGAGTTTCTGGCCTGATACAGCCCGCTTCCTACCCCTGACTGCTATTCCAGACTGCAGTTTAATTCAAGTGTTTATGTGAAGATGCCCTATTGGGATAACACAGTGAATCTCGCCAATGTTGCAGAGATGAATGCCTTTATTCTTCTTGAAATAAAAATGGTGCCATGGGATCTTTCATGCCTCCCTGCAGACAGGAGCTTGATTTAAAATGTCATCTGAGGGATCGCATCACTAGAAGCACATATTACTTCCTAGCTCGGTGCTAGGGTGTTGACAGAAAGCAATAAAGTGTCCTCAGCCATGACATGCAGTAAGATGTTGTACTCTGGAGGCAAAGCGAACGCTCAGCACCCAGGCACCTGTGCTGTGGCGAGGGACGACCAGGCTCTTGGGTCCCTAGATGACACTGGCAGGATTGTGCCCTTCGCTGGAGATATTTTTCTACTCTGTTCAATATAAGTATGGTTTTGTAAAGAGCTAATGAACTTGAAACATCCCCACTGCAGCATTTACTCAGCTCGGCTTCTGAGAGCGTAATTTACTTTTCCCCATCCACGCTGCTATTTTCAGACCCAGTTAGTACCGGTATTTCAAGTGTAAAGATCCTTGTTAAGCAGAAAGTTCCCCATAATTTATCTATGATTTAAACCATCCCTTGAAATGTGTTTGCTTAGTGGTGTCAGCAACCTCCACCGCTAGGACCCCCATCATGCCCCCAAGAAGGGCTGGAGCCTGGGGCAGGAGCAGAGCCATGGACAAGCAAACAAAGGTCCCTGCATCATGACGTGGCAGCAGGCACCACCATGCCTTCATCCAATACCTTCATTAAATAAGCACATGGGCACATGTGTGAGACCATTAATCTGGGAGGGACGAAGCTGAGACGATGAGTGGCAAGACAGCATTTATCACGTGAGAGGTTTCAACGGCTGGCACCAGCTCCTCAGGCACGTGAAATCTGTTTGGGTTTCTGTGCAGCTCAAATTGCTGTGCTCACGGACATTTCTGCAGGCGATGAAACCCGCTGGAGCAGCTTTTGCTCTGGGTCTGGTCCCAGGAACACCTTCTGAGCCTAGTCCCAGAAAGAGCTACGTGCAACGCGTGCCGGCGGAGGCCGAGGTGGCAGGCTCCCCTCTTGCCCTCCTACAAGTGGTTCTGCTGAAACACAACCCTCGCATTAAATCAGCTGCAGTGAAACGGAAGGCTTTGAGAAAACAAACTCCCTCCAAACATATCCTTAACTTCATTTCCTCTGGTGGCCCTCCTTGTTTCTGTGCTAGGTTTCATGGGTCACTTTGTATTTTTTTTTCTTCTTCTTCTAATTTTAATTCTTGTCCCACCAGGGGTTGTTCTTTCATAGGATTCCAGCCATGAATTCTCAGATGGCAATGAGAACTGAGACAGGGACCTGACTGTGTTCTCTCTTCTTTTTCCTTTGCTCTGTTCTCTAGTTTTTAAGCTGAGTTCTAACATACCCCATATTTTATTCATTTAGGAGGATTCTCTTACACCACAAGAAAAGTAGATTGTCTGCTGCTCTGTAGTCATGCTAAAAAGATTAAAACCAATAATAAATATAGTTTTTCTTAAAACATTTTTTCCACCAAACCCCACTTGTATTGAAATGCAGCCATTTGAGCACCATTTATTTATCACGTTTCTAACAACACAGCCAGATCATCCTTGTCAAGAGTCTGTCCTTACAAATACAGCAACATCCTGTGCACTAAATAGGGGTAGGGCTGAGGTCTGCTCACCCTATGAGTTCAGCAGGAATTAAAAAAGGCAGAATTTGGCAGTGTTTCTGTTGGAGCTGTCTTATGGATCAGACCCACAGAGGAAGACGAGTGATGGGCCAGATCCTGCTCTCCCTCCTGCCTGGGCTCGGTGGCCCATGGGCTCCCGCGGCTGCGTTGCTCTGGCTGTTTTCCACACCTCCAGCAGATACCACCAGTGCTTGCTGCAGGCTTTGGGGCTGGTTCACGTGGACTTGCAGACCATTGCTTGCTAGGCATGATTAATGTGGTCTTTGTTACTCTAAGGCAACGGGTTACATGATTTTTGCCAAACATCTGTTCTTAAAGGCAGCAGTCTCAGCGCAGGCACTCTGACAGGATTGGCAGCTCCTGATGAGGATCAGGAGTTGGGGTGAAGTCTGACAGAGTTTCTTTGCAACTACCTCCTCTTCCATTTCTCTTGTTGGCAGACAAAATTTCGGTTTGTGTCTTGCAATCCCATGTCCCCGTCTCGCATGGGTTTCCTCAGAACAAAACCAAAGGCTGGGAAAACCTCTCTTTCTGGTGTTCGCAACGGTGGTCCCCCCTCGCCCACCGCCTGGAGAGGCTGAGGGGAAGATCAGTGTGATGGAGGAACCAGCCACTGGGTGCCACTCTTGTCCTACCAAACCCCGCCGGAACAGCTGCCGAGGAGGAGGAAAACCCCAAAAGCAGCTTCTCGAGGCCGCCATGCCCACCGGGTGTGGGTTGGCAAGGCATGGATGGAGGCACTTTCTTCTCCTTGGGCTGGCAGGGAGCGGGCGGCGGGCCTGTCCATGAGGGACGTGAGGTGCCGAGGCGTAGGCCACCAGGTGATGCTTTCCTTGAGGAGATTCCTGCGACCACCGTCCCAAAGGGCTCTCGTGTGGTCAGGGCTGTGGTGTCCGGACTGGGGAGCAGCTACGTGCTCTGTCGTAGCTAATAAATCTGCACAAATGGGTAAAAAACCTCTTTGTCTTCTCACAAGGATGCACAGACTGCAGTCTGCGATGCACCCACTGTCTGTTTTGCTGTGTGGGGTGGACATCGTCTCGTCAAGCTGAGAGCACTGTCAGGTTTGCACCTCTTGTTTTCCATACAGCACCCACAGTTCCTACTGAAAGTACATAACTGAGACTACAATATCAGAATTCACATAAAAAATGGGAAGCAAGTGCTTACTGCAACTGTCAAATAAAATGTCTTGTGGTAATTATTGTTAAGTTCTATGCCTACCAGCAGTATACACAGAAATTTCAGATTATTTAGGATATTTACACTGATGGTTGAAAAGAAAAAAAAAAAAAAAAAAAAGAAAAAGAAAAGAAACAGGACATGGGAATGACTCTGTAAGTACAGATTTCAGATTTAACATCTACTGAAAAATTCATTGGTACCTACCTACCTCTCTGTTTGACCCCAAGACTATTAATCCCAGAGTGAAAGCCCTGACAACTACCTCTTCATGCAGGCTTTCAGAGCAGTCTTTCTTCTTGTGCCGCATGATCCCCCACAAAGGAAGCCCCCATCCCACACGTGCACAGCAGCAGGGTCCCCATAGCCCGCAGCAATGTCCTCACGGCAGTGTCCCCGTGTTGCTTTTATGACTACTGGAGATGGATGGACCTAGGTCTCCACTGACTTCTAATCATTAAACTCTGAGACACCTTTCTGTGTGTCTGCGGGCTATGCTCAGTCAGATGAATCCCTCCTGGAAATGTGAATATTGAGGGAATGTGGATTGTATGGGATTTCATATGCTGTGAAATTAATCTCTAGTCAGCCCCTATGGGGGAGAGGAGGGTTTAAGCAATGTGCTGGAAAATGTTGCCTCCTGAAGACACCGATCTTTCTCCTTTTTTTCTTGCCATATTTCACTTTAAGCCTTCTTCAGGAATTTTCTTGTGATTTTAATGTGAGATCTCTGATCTACCAACAAATACATCTCACAGTGGCCAGAATCTGCACTTCACCCACAAAAAACACTTTAGCTATCTCAGGTGTTTGTCAAAGCACCAGTATGTAAACCAGGGTAAAAGAAGAGATGCAGAGAACTAAAAAAATGTGTTCCTGGAGCCAAGGCAGACGAAAGAGCCCACCTCTGGGGCTCAGCACAGAGCTCTGAAAGCCAGGACATGGCATTAGGGAAAGCACCACCAAAAACAGTTTGAAAGACCACAGAAGAAATTATTTACCTGAATAATGATAATGAGAAGAATAAAGTATATTGAAGATTAGGTATTCCTTTTCTTGAGGAAAAATGAATGCTATTGTTTGGGTTGTCTGAATTTCTGAAGACTGTATTTACCAAATAGTCCAAATAGAGCATGAGTGGGAGTTCTGCCTTTTATTGCCCTGGGACAATAAATCAGACCATGGACTACACCTAAACTGCTCGTTCTCATAGGATAAGCATGAACTTGAAATGCACTTATCTGCTTCAAAACTGCAAAACTAGCAAGGCAGGCCGAAGAGTAATAATTATCCAAACTCCTGCAAAAAGCTGTGAAGATTTCAGTCATATCCAAAACAAGTAATTAGGCCTTCTATCGATTTTTGGTAATTAGAATCTTCCCAAATATCTCTGAGCATTTTCATTACTTTGTCAATTTTCACCAAATAGTTTAGACAAATTATTTTCAGCAGATGGCTTGTTATGAATAGCTTGTGAATTTTTCACTTTGACATCTGTACTGTGTTTATTGGGAGGTTTAATCAGTTCCTGGGCTGAATGACTGAAATGTTTGCAAGGGAGGAAAAATGAACACAGGATACTAAATAAGAAACAGTGCGTTTCAAGGACAAACATATTAAGCTGACTGTAGTCACAAGCACTTTCAGAGATTTCCAGCCATCGCTGACTATATTGTGGATGCTGGATGCCATGATGTGTGTGTCCCTGCAAATCAAACTTGTGTTGCTCATTCACAAGTGTAATTGTGAACCTCTTCTCATTATTTAACAGCCGTGTTGTGTAGTCAGAACTCATTAGCAGAATTTTTGTTCCAAAGAGTTATATTTTAACCACATGCCCAATCCTTTCTGTCTCAACACTGACGGGAGGGTATTGTTAAGCAGAGCTGCGAGTCAAAATGGGCTGCATTTATCTCCTTGCTTTGTCTTTCTCAAAATAACATTGGAAGATAAGGTACACTCTTTCTTTGATCAGTAATCTCCTTCTCTTGAATGGTGACCACAAAGGATAAGTATGCATTGAACAGAAGTTGTAATGGCCAGCACATGATTACAGTTTCAAGCAAGGAGAAAACTAAAAGAGAAAGGAAGAGCCCAAAACATGGGGGAGGGTGGAAAGGGAGGAAAAAGGGCCAGTATAAAAAACTTCAAATACCTTCAACGGAGCAGAAACGTAAGACAAACATATGCATTTAAGGGTGGGAATTAGCATACTCTTGCTTTAGCGCCTCTCTTCCCTCAAGATAATTTTGGAAGAAAATCACAGTAATAGAAGCTAACTATTGAACAAGGATTGCCTCTGTGGTATATGGCACATGGTGCCATGGGCTCTTGGCTCCTAGCACTGCCATCATGTGAATATTACATAAAAATAGCATTGGGAGGAGTGGTGGGAGGTTGTGAGACTGCAGCAGAGCCTGCTGCAGCAGCGCAGGCTGCAACACGCTCCAGGCGTCAGCCATGCCTTTCCTCACGCCGACACTGCTGTGCCGACCACCTCAGGCCACCCCCGCGAGGCCTGGCAAGCCATGGCCAGCCTCAGGTTTCTTGAACGACTTGTGATTTTCTGGGCCGAGTTGCCATCCCAATGGTAAGTAATAAACACTTGAATAATTCATAACCAGTCAGCAACATCTTAAATAATTTAACAAACTATTTGTCATCTTTCCTTGTGATGGAAGGTGCTGGCTGAAGAGTGGCTGCAAGCAGGTTTGTGTCCACCTTACCTCCTCCCCAAAGTGTGCTTTACCCCAGCCCATTCAGCGACCTTCTGCCATCACTGCTCATCATACTCAGAGCCTTATTTCTGGGGCTGTCCTCCTGCCCACCAGCCTCGGAGGTGAGACTCTGCCCTCCCAGCTCCCTGGTGCCCACTTTGCTCCAGTTACTCATTTCACTTCTCTGCAGAGCAGCACAGACATGGGACACCCCGGGAGCTCTTGTTTTGTCACCCAAGCTGCTGTGCTGAGGGATGGCAGCAGCCCTGGGGCAGATGGCCCTTCATTCCCACACAGCCCGAGCAGCAAGTCCCAGCAGGATGGATGTTATCTTCCAAAGGCGTGGAGAAGTCCTTGGAGCGATGCTCAGTTCAGAGAGCCATGCTGGAAGATAAAGCCCCAAGAGAAGTAAGAGACCACCTACGCTCGAGTCAAAACCAGTAGTTTGACTTGGCTGGACTGTAGCATGTCAGCAGCATAACCGAGGCGTTGCGTTAAACACAAACACCACCCAGTGAAGCCAGCCAAGCTCTCCAGGTGCTTAAAATCATGCAAGTGCTTAAGATGGTAATTGAGCAAAGCGCATAAGGATCATGAGTGTTGTCAGCTTAGGCAAAAGGAACATGTAATAAGTCACAGAGAAGCATTCTTTTTATTACTGTTTGAAAGAAGACTGCTATCACTTCCAAGTAGTTCCAGTCCTGCTGATGGATACAAGCCCCGGCACACAGGCTTTTTTAGGATAAATTATTGCATTGCCTTCAGTGAAGTTATACTGACAGAAAATGTGGCTCCCTGCAATGTAGCTGTTCCCCAAAATGCCCCTTTGCTAAGACATTTTCCAGGTCTAAGTATGTATTTTAACTGTAGAGGTGAACGCTGAGCTGCACACCGGGGTTGTGTCACTACATTCACAAGTGCTGCTCTGACTGCAGCTGATGCCCTTGGAGAACCAGCCACATCTCGCTGCAGCCACCCACTATTAAAAGCCTTTAAGATGCCCCCACTGCAAGCACAAGGCTCCACAGGGACAGCCTGGCAGGGCTGGTGGTGGAAGAGCTGGTTGTGGAAGCGTGAGGAGCAGCGATGAGCACCATGAGAGATGGCAAGGGGAGCAGGGCAGAGCATCAATGGGCTGCAGTGCCCCCAAACCATGTCCTTTCCTGCCACCACAACATCCCCCATGCTTTGAGGGCGAGAGCTCAGGCATTTTGCAGGAAGTTGTCTAGCCCGGAGAAGCAGGTGAAACTCCAGCAGCGTCTTTCTTACCCTGCAAACACGTCTGTGGCTAATTGGCATGGCACAACACTTTCAAAAGCACCAAAGTGAGGCTTAGGAACTTTACCCGTACCCTGAACAGGTGTAAACTTCTAAGCATTAAATCACTTTGAAAGTTCCTCTAGGCTTAAAAGTCACTTTGGTGCTTTTGAGAATTTGACTCGTGACAGGAAGCCTCTGTTCCTGGACCCTGCTAGTGGCAGCCCAGGGAAGGAGCCTCGCCTGGCTCGGGAGGGTGCTCGTCCACCACCCGCAGGGATGTTCCCTCACACGGACACATTTCTCTTGTCCCAGGCATGCTGAGGCTCCTGGGCACAGGCTTGGCCTCAGCAGGAAAAGGTTGATGATGAGAGGATGAAGCAGCTCTGGAGGTCGCCTTGAACCATGGGACTCGGACTTTACCTCATAGAGTTATCTTCTCTGGAACGGCTGGCATCTAAATTACCCTTTGTAGCAGCTAGTAGGTTTGTCAGCAGTGGCTTAGTGCCATCATTTGCCAACGGGAGTTTCTACTTGATCTCATCAGTACCCTTACTCACAGGTCTGCTCAGCCACAAACACAAACAGAAGACTAATTAACTTCTCCAAAGTGCTCTCGTAGCCCTCCGTTCCTGCCATCTCTCTCTAGACCTGCTGATGGTCTTTTGATAGATTTTACTGTACTCAGGAGAATCCCAGCTCTGCAGATGCTGCATAACAGCAAGGCTGCCCCGAGACTCACTCCTGCTTTATAACTGCGGTAGTTTTTGACTTCTTTTTGCTGTGGTCCTCCCCCTCCATACAGGTTTTTCCCCTCAGTAATCTCAGAACCCTTTTTGACAAGATACAAGTTGACATGCTTGGTTGATGTCAGGAAAACTGCCAGTTAGTGTATGGGCAGGAACCAGCCTTCTGGGAGATGCAATACATTATTCATCATCTTCCGAAGATCATCTAAAGGTCAGGCTATTTTGGCCTCAAGGTGGATAAGATACGCATTCAGCCTCACGGGCTGGCCACGGTTCCTATACCTGAGAGCCAGGGGTATTACACAATGTGCTTTTATCAGAAACCTGTAAAGCAGAGATGGCTTCAGAACCTTGCAGATCACTGGTTCTGGGATCAGATAATTATTTACCTTATCTTGAGACAGCCCCAGTCTATCATGTCAGGAGAGAATCAGCACTTCAGGCTTTGCTAAAAGGTAGGGCTTTTCTCTTTAGCCACTGAGGAACCACCTCTTGTACTGGGGTTTCTGCTGCAGTTTGGATCCACACAGTGATAGAAGTCCAACAAAACTTCATCATAAACGACAAATATGTGAATTCAGTTCAGAGCAGCTCCATGCCACGGCCACCATGGCAAGATGCCCAAGGGCAGTAAGGACAGGGCAGAAACTGCCAGGACTCTCAGCTACTGCTGCGGGGCTTGGAAGTTTTAATTTTTCTGAGTTGCACAGGTTCCCAGGGGCACGGGGAGTTTTATTTTGACAGTCACGTAGTCAGCCATCCCCCAGCCAGGCCTTTGACCAATATTCAAAGTATCTTTGGGAGGTGCTTAACATTGCAGGAAGTTTAAAACTTAAAACATTTCCATCTTAAAAACAAAAAGTAGCTCCCCAGTTAGGTGGAAGCTCTCAGGGTGCTGTGTCAAGCAGTGTTGAGACAAAATACAAAAAGAATTTAAGTTTGTCATATCTGGGGTTTAA
This sequence comes from Anser cygnoides, assembly GCF_040182565.1. Classification (NCBI taxonomy): domain Eukaryota; kingdom Metazoa; phylum Chordata; class Aves; order Anseriformes; family Anatidae; genus Anser; species Anser cygnoides. Next base: position 44,340,484 of record NC_089874.1, on the reverse strand, counting down.
AATAGACAATGAAAGAAAGGTTGGTTCCCGTATTGCTATAGCTGAGTAAAAATAGTCTTTGCATCCAGGAAATACAAAGCATTCCCTGGTACCTCCAGAAATACCGCGGTGCTCTCCGTCTGCTCTGATGCTGCCTTTGTTTTGAGGGGTGAAGGTGGTCACATCCCAGGGGCTTAAACTAGACCAGCTTCTCATGTCCAAATTTGTGTCTCTCACTCTGTAATATATGTGGTGATTTTCTCAAGTGTTTGTTTGACAAATAGACTGCGGCACGGTGGATTGGTCATAGAGAGTTCCCTGCAAAGTTCTGCCATTTTAACTGCAGTCATTCGCTGTCACCATAGCTTGGAGTTAAACTGGGGAGCACTCTGCTATGTCCCAGCATCTGAAGCACACAGCAAGAGGGGGCTGGGTGCTGGGGTGAGACCCAAGCAATGAATCCCCTGGTGCCATACCAGCTTGCAGTAGGAATGCCCTCAGCCCATATATGAGACGTTTTTATTCCTCAGTAGCAGCTTTAACTACCATCTAAGAGAAAGGCAGAGTTCACCTTTCAGGCAAGAACTCCAGTGAGTTACTTTGTATTTAAATTACATCTAATTTTTTGGCTTTCATATGGAGCGAGGACCAACCCCACCAAGCTGTGATGTGTCCAGGCACATGGCTTCCTACCTAGATGCCATCTGACAATGGATTTGGAAAAAAACTAATTCAATACTTTCTTTTCCTTGCCTTTACTGGCAAGGTCTGAGCTCAGTGCCACAGACAGGGGAGAGGAGCACTCCCCACACTGGAGAATGGTCAAGCTAAGCACCAAAGAAGCAAGCTGGATGCACATATGTCCATGGGACATATGGCATGCACCTGAAATGCTGGGGAAGTTGGTCAATGTTGCTGCGAGACCACTCTCTTATATCTGGAAGGTCATGGCAACCAGGAAAGGTCCCTGATGACCAGAGAAAGATGCCTGCCTTCAAACGAAAGGCAGAAAGGAGAATGTGGGGAAGGAACAGCCGATAAGCCTCATCCCTGTGCCAAGGAAGATTATGAAGCAAGCTCTGAGGGACTCTTTCCATGTCGTGGAGGACAGGAGAGTGACTAGGAACTGCCAGCTTGGGTTCTTCAAAAGGAAAGTGTGAGGGAGCAGCCTGCCTGCCCTCATGATGGAAAATGTGACCCATCTGTGTGGTAGAGGAGGCAGTGAAGGTAGATTTCTTCAGCTTTAGCAAGGCTTTCACCATGGTCTCCCATAGCTTCCTTGTAGCCAAACCAAGGTAGTATGGGCTGCCTGGATAGACTACAAGGTGAACAAAAAACTGGGCTCCAGAGGGAGTTGTCAGTGGTTCAGAGTCCATCAGGCAGCCAGGTATGAGCCATGGGCCAGAACCACTTTATACCACCATCACCAAAAACCTGCACAATGATGAAAGCTAACTCCATACTTGGTGGATTGGCAAGCATGTCAAGGGAAGTGATCCTTTCCCTGTTTTCAGCATTAGTGAAACTGCAAGTGGGTACCATGTCCAGTTTGGGGCTCCCAGTACAAAAAAAAAAGATACAGGCTCAGGGGAGCAAGGGGTCTCTGAGGTGGTTAGAGGACTGGGGCATGATGTGTGAAGGAAAGGCAAGGGAGCTGGGTCTGCATCGCCTGAAAAGACTGGAAGGACGAGAGGCAGCGGTCACGAGCTGCAGGGAAGGAAATCACGCCTGGACATAAGGAAAAATTCTGTGTTGGTGGAGGGGAGGCAGCAGGGGGCAGAGAGGTTGGGGACTTCTGTAACGGAGATTTTCAACCCCCCCCCCGCCCCCATAGCTTTTTCTCTGCCTGCTACCAAAGTAACACCACTCTTCCAGGGACTACAAGAAGCAAACATTTTTACCCAGCTTATTCTTAAACGCGTAGCCAGAGCAGAGCAACAAAAAGTGCCATTTACCGAGTGACGAGCTGAACACCTCTGGGGAATGGAGAAGCTGTGACTGGCCCAAGGGTGGCACGAGGGCAGGAAGGTGAGTGCCTAGGGCTGAGACAACACTCGGTCTCATCACCTTGGAATGGGACTTTACGAAACGATGGAGAAAGCTGCTACTGGCCACAGCATAGCTGGAATTTGGCCTGGAGTGAAGTCAACAAGAAAGAAGAAATAAAACCCCCAACATCAAAGCTTTCCTCTCAGGGTCAATTTACACCTTGGAGTTGTCTGCCGCCAATGTATGTCAATCTAACAGCTCACTGCTGAGCAGGGAGGGGCTGCGTGGCTCAGGGACCCCAGCCCAGGACCTCAGCCCTCCACCTCCTGTCACCTCCTGCGAATCCCCAGGCAGCTGGTTTTCCTCCATCCACCTGGCATCGAGGAAACAGGATCTGCAACTACGTATTGACGCCTGGCATAGCGACTGGCCAGGGGAGATTACTGACAAACCATTTACTTTTACCTGCAGGTCAAACTGTCTTTCTGCTTCCTGCACCGCCACCTTGAAGGCTGCCTTCCTACCACCACAGAAGAGCTGCTGCAAATCAATCATTCGAAAAAGTTTCCTGGCGCAGCCTCCAAATCACTTATCTTTGATTATTTCTAGTTCCACCGTGCAGTCCATCGTGTCTTGAGGGCACGGGACAGAAGCCAGGAGCCCTCCAGTGCAACCGCTCGCTTAATTCCTTGGGTGTCTTCCCTGCTGATACATAGCAGAGATTGGCAACTAATCTATATATAGTACAGCGCCGCGGCCGAGACACAATGGCTGCATTCAGCGTGCATACATGGTGATGTCAGCAATGGATGTTTAATTGCATCATGGGAAGTGAGGGGAGAAAAGAATTGGGAGAAAAAAAAAGGAAAAAAAAAAAAAAAGAAAGGGGGCCCCTCGCCCCTCCACTTTACATAATTTCCTTCGCCGCCAGATGGGAAGGCATGGGAATGCCGTCCCCGCATCTCAGGAGCTCCATCCCCTAAGCCTGGCACGGCCACATCTGTTTCCCTGATTTCCTACGCTTCTGATCTTCTTCACCTGCCCTGCACCCCACCGCCTTGGGAGAGCTTCCTGAGATGCTGCCTCCGCCGTTTGATTTGGCTTCCTGAGGCTCGCTCCCTCCTTCCTTATTTTTACCTCTCCGCCTCGCGGTAGCATCCAGAGGCTGGTAGCTCTGAAATGCTGAGGAAGGGTAGGGTCCGCACCGCAGAGACCACACAAGCCCCTTGGCTGCTTTTATTTAAACAAATGAGCATCTGTACGGCGAGGCAGTGGCTCACAAAAGGGGCTGTCAGCCTCAACACAACTCCAGCGCTCCGTGGCGAGCAAACAGAAGACACACAAGCTTCTCTTCCCAGCAGCCATCCATCATCCTAACGTACGTGGGTTTTATTTGGAAGGAGAGACAACACCCTGCTTCAGCAGAGCAAAAAAAGGAAAAAGATACTCAGAGCTGTGGAGTTCCCCTGTGTGAGACCTTCAGCATCAGCCAAGTCCTGGCGTCCTGGCTCAACGGCTCTAAAATTTCCCCGAGTCGCCACCTTCCCTTTAAAGTTCCCGCTCTTGCAAACAGTTTCTGTGGCATCCTCTGCTTGAAGAAAGCTTCCCTTTGTCTTATCCCCCGGCCTATTTATAGCTCCCGTGATGGAGGTATACTGGGAAGGATTTACACCAACATGCCCCTCTGTGTGCGGACACGAGGCGCACTGCAAAGGGACACCAGAGAGCCTCCAAGAAACCAGAGGCTCCTCAGGGCACGTTTTTGGGAAGGAGGGTGTAGCAAAAAAGGGACTAATTTGGGTGTTTCACCATCAGCATGCAAGAAAGGCATTTATGAAGGACCGTATGAGTGCTGTCAGGGTCCCACGTAGGAGAGGAACCACCCCAAGAGCTTCCCATGGCCAGGGAGAGCTGTCTGAGCAAGAGCTTCTCCCTCCTTGGCAGCCTCACAGGGCTGTGAGGAGGGGAGCTGCCTCCCCTGAGGCGTCGGAGCCTTCCCAGTGGAATTGGGGTCTGAGACTCGAACCTCTCACACGTCCCACGGGTGCACAAGAGCCTCATCGTGTAACCTGAGTCTGGAGGAACCGCATGATGCAAGGTAGCAAAAGCTTCCTCTGAGCCCATCTTACGGCTTTCCCTACAGGAAATGCAATTATAGCCAATTACAATACTCGAGTGAAGCAGAAACTTCGATTATCACTCTGCGGGGCTGCCGGCTTGTTCGTTCCCTCTGGTAAAGGAGCATGTTACCATTGCTGTACTGTCACTGACCAGTTGGTTTCAACACATAAAACCCTAAACATTTGAGGTCTGGGTTAGCTCTAAGACTATTTTTCTGCTAAGGACACTGCAAAAACGCCTCCGTTTTTCTCTCTCAGCATCCAATTCACACCTCTGCAACAGACCCGCCTTGGTCAGAGTTCCTCCTGTGGTAGAGTGGGGTCAGGATCGGTGCCACGGGTGTTTACACAGGTCGTGGTCCACCCATGCTCCAGGAATTGTGGTCCCTGGGGAATGATGAGGAGGTGTAAGGGGATTTGCAGCACTCTATCTCAGTTATCCTGGAGATGTAGGGGATGTCTCTTTGCAGACAGCTGGAGAGACCGAAGATGGGAGCATCCCCCTGAGCAGGCTGCACAAGGGCCGCATCCTGCCCTGCACAGGGCTGGCTGTGGCAGTGCTGCGGGGTGTTTGGGGCCAAATCGGGGGCTGGTAGCAAAGAATCGAGGTGCCCAAGCATCCCAGCTCCTGCCGGCAGGTCTGGAGGGAGCAGCTGCTTGCACCCTGAGTTTACACAGCTGCGTGGAAGTGTTAGCAGCTGGCAAGCCATTCTCCCCCGAGCAGCAGTGTGTACCACCCCATGCAGCTGAAAGTGTTCCCCCAGCCCGGTAGAAGGGTCCTTGGGACATGCAGGAGAGTGAAGGTGGGGCTGAGTTGGGAGTTACAGCCGAGTTAAGCACGCAGAGAGGATAAACTCTGAGGGAGGTATCGGGGCAGCGGCGCTGTCATGAAACAGGAGACTAATAACGAAACGTTTGCAATTATTAGCCCGTAATGTTGGCACCTGCTTTCTACCCCCAGCTGCGCGGAGCTTGTGTTCCTTGACCTGCAGAGCGTGTTTACAAGACGTGTCTATTCTGCCAAGATTTTCCTGAAGGGAAAGGGGACCCAATGGGACTTTTCTTTGAAGGTGAGTTGAGAAGCCGTTTTAATACCACTTCAGCATCAGTTTCTGTGCATGTTTTATATAGTCCAACATCCAGTCACTTTCTTGTGCACCCAAACCTGGATTTAGACCATTCTTAATGGCAAGCATCACCTTTGAAAACCATGACAGGATTAGGGCAGGGCTAGGGTGAGAACAGACATTTTCATCTTCTGGCCTTGAGCCCATCCTGGAGGGCAATAGTTGTGCTGTCAGCATGAGATTAAAACCAATGCAGGTACTCAGTGGAGCAAGGGATCTGATTGAACAGATGGTGAATACAGAGAGATTTGAGAGGTCTGGAAGAGGAAACTAGTTTTTGAGACGCAGTTATTCGGAGAAAAAGGTGCTAAAAGTCCTTGGTATGTAAATCCCTTTGAGTGGTTAGAAATATATGATTTTCAGCGAGAATTTCTGAAAGGAAGAAGAAAGGAATCAGAATGCATGGGGAAAAAAAATGTTTTCAGGTTCCTACCGAGTAGCAGGAGAGCTAAGCATAAAAGGTGAGACTATCAACGCAAGTGGAAAAAACTTCTTTTATCAAATGCAAAAATGACACCTTTTCATCGGCTCTGTGCTCTCAGGCATGACAGTAGGGCCTTACTGCTCTCGGGAATGGAGAGAAGAACATCGATCCCCTAACCTGGTTGTGTCTGGGGTTAAAAGCATTGTCAGCTGCTCGAGCACAATATCCCTGCTTCCCAACAGCCCTTGAAGGGTGCAGAGACGCAAAGTTGCATGCACACCAACAAGATCTAGAAATGTCACTGGCACATGTGAACAGGGGAGGCTCTCTGTTCCCCTCTGGATCCTACCGCATCCCAACAAGCACATCCTTAAACTCAAGGTGACCCTGCTGTAGGGGAGATGGATGGGTGGAGGAGGGGGCATCAAGAGCTTGAATTAAATTGCTGCGCAAGCCAGTTCCCAGTGATTTATACCGTGGGGACAACACTTTACCGCTTCTTTACTCCCCAGCCCTCCACCCTGCTCAAGACCCAGCATACCATACAGGAAGCTCAGCAACACATGCAGAAAGTTGAACTTACTACTGTACTTACTAATGGATCCAATGACAGATATATGGTTGAGCGAGAGTCAGTGTGCAAGAGCAGGCATGGCAAATTTGGAATCTGAGGCAAATTTAGAAGTTTGTGCTTGCAAGAGGAAAAATGAGGAAAGGGGGGGAAAAAAAAGCACAAATCAGTGCTAAAGTGGCTGGATATAAGTGGCACAGTTGTCCATGGAATACCGTCATGGTGAAAGCCAAAAAAAAAGGATGGGTATTCCTCTGAGTGTAATGAAAAAGCTGCTAACAGTGAGCTAAGGAACAACAGCAAACCCTTCCCCTTTCACTTATTTGGGACTATTTGACAAATGTGAAATCCTCGAAGACGAAGGCAGCATCAAAGCCTTGCCGAAGCCTTTACTGGCATAGATCTGCTGAAAGTGACCCCCTCACACCTGGATTGAGCGCAGGAGGCAAAGATCCATGGAGGATGCAGCACTGTGTCTCTTACCTCTTCGTCACTGTTAACAAATGAAGAAGGAAGGGGATTCTCAGGTGCACCAGGACAGGGAGAGTTTTAGGCTTTTATAATCCCTAGAAAATCTTACACAACACTTAAAGTGATGAACTACTGGCTTGGCTTTTTATGTCTGTGTAGTCCTTTGGTATAGCAATATCAGGGATAGAAATGTTTTCCAGGTCCTTAGGTGCAAAAAAAGCCACAATGACAGAGAAGCTTGGTTCTATACGTTTATTATTATTATGTGTACGTGTTCAGGGACTTTCACCAGCTACTCATCCTCTTCTGTTCACATGCCATAATGAGCTTTGAGCTTGCGTGCTGCCGTAGTGCTCAACACAGCAGGGCAAAAACCGCCCGGCTGCTGGACCGTTTCACGCAGGTGGTATAGGGGAGAGCTCCTTATGTGAATGTTTGCCTCTAAAATTACAGTAAAATATCCCCAAACCCACAATTACTGTACCTGGTTCTATTTAACAAAGCTTTTAACCTTCAGACCCCTGGCTTTTCCAGCTGTATTGCTTTTGGCAGGAACACTGTTCTGTTTGTCCTGTCGTGCTGCTGGCAGAAAGCAGATGCTTTCCTTCAAGTAGACAAAGTTTCCAAGCACGGACAGTGTGGAAAGCACATCCCGACATTTGAAGCAGATGCTAGGGAATGATTCAGGTGCAGTCTTCCATCCTAAAGTCTTATTTTCTTCTGAAATAAAAGGGGAAAAGGAAAAAAAAAAAAAGTATTTTTAATGCATAGGTCAGCTGCAGTGGCTGGGCACTTAGTCAAAGGCAGAAAAATGTTGCCAAATAGAGATTTTCCAATTAGGCAGAAGTTGGCCAAAATCCTTAGAGCTATTTTGAGGCTAGGTAGGTGTCTCTGAAGATCTGGCCAGCAGTCCCCAGATTTTCACATTGTCAGAACGTTTTAACATTTCATATCTTAACACAGCTCCGATGCGATCACAGCAGAATTGTGATTTCAATGCAGTCTAAGTGATGGACTTGCCCCGAGAACAAGCTACGCCGTTTCAAATTCAGATGGCAACAGTGTATGAATGGGGGACAAAAGAAAGATGGGAGAAACGGGCGTGAAAAATACAGGAGAGAAGGGAAGAAATGCGAGAAACCTCAGCAGAGTGACACAAAGGAGAATGAGCAGAATGCCAAGAAATGCCTCAGACACTCACGTAAGCAGTAAGATTTCATTTATTTGGCACGGAGGGACAATAGCCCTGCTAACCAGGATAGCTATTGTTCTTTTGTTTTTAGGAAACAAAAAGGGTAGATGCGAAGCATGAGATTCCCAGGGAAAAATCATAAAAATAAGTTCTCATCCTGCTGTCTACCGAGGAACCAGAGGACCCTCGTACTTCACCTATGGCCCTCGCGCTGTTACTCACCCCCGTGTTTGTCGGCTTAGAAAACAAATGAAATATATTGAGGCCTTGCTCTGTCTGAGGAGAGCCAAGGGTTTTTTTATAGTAGAAGAAGTTAATAGGATTGAAAAGCATCGAGTCAATGCACTAAGCAGAAAAATGCTCAGCGCTGTCTGCAGTGACGCTGAGCACACAAGTGCTCCAGCAGCTGATGTTTCAGAAGCGAGTATGAGGTGGTGTATTCCTTTATTTCAGTGCTTTTCATAACGAAAATAGAAAGGCATCCATACTCAAAAGAAGCCTCAAAACACTGCATTCCTTCGGGGGTGGTGGAAGGAGGAGAAAAGAGGGACTTAGATCTAGAAAGACAGAGGTGCCCAAACACGAGGATGACAGTCGGGGAATAAGGACCCACTGTCTGGGGACAGGGATTTGCTTATAGATTTTTACAAGCTCGGGGAGGGTTTAAGCGGTACACGAGGTGCTGGAGCTTTGGCGCAAGCACAGTGGATCCTGTCAGCGAAAAGGACCTTCCACACGCAGGTAGCCTCGTGAACCCGCAGGAGCCATTTGAAGCATGGAGGCACAGAATTTCCCCCTTCAGCCGGCTAGCTGAAAAGCAAACAGCTGTCACCGAGGAAGGCAGGGGTGTCAGATATGCCTGGAGACACGCATCTGGGGATTTCTGCCCAATTAAAATATTTCTGAATGCAAAAGGCGAGGATTTCAACCGAGGGGGCTAGCGGAAGGCACTATCTGGGAAACCCAAACAGACTGGCTGGGCATTTGTTGTTCGGGGACTTACTGCTCTTCGCAACTAACTGGCTTCATCTGGAAAAGGACAAGCTCCACAGCATCATAATCCTCTGCGTCAACCACAGTACAAATAAACAGAGTCGAGTCAAGGCTCAATGATTTTTTAACCTCTGCTAGTCAAAGCCGTGGTGGGTTTCACCTGCACGCTCCACTGTGAACATATGGATACGGGATACAAAGAACAGAGCCCCCGAGCCGAATCCTTTACTGATAAATAACGCAAGTTCCCAGCTGCATACACTACTGAGGGGCATGATAAATATTCATGCTTGTTTATAACCTAATGCATGGGAGTTGCCCCGTGGACTTCTTCAGCGATTCCCAGTGCACGGTCTGGCATAAGGACACTGTGCTCTTGAGTTTCTCGGGTCTCTGAAGAGCTTTTGGAGATGCTCGCAGGCATGGCTCAATGCTGTGTTTAGGACCTGTCAGTAAAAGACAAAAGGCGTTTTTATTTCTAAGTAGACAGTTTCAGTCAGTGCCTCGTTTTCTGTATGTCTAAGGCCTAAAGAGAGGAGGAACGGCATTCCGTGTAGTTTGATAGACTGTTTTCCTTTTCGCTCTTTTTTTCCTTATTTATTATCACTGCTCGGCGCGCATTTGCTTTGAGTTCATTTTCCTTTTTCTCGTTTGTTTTACCACCTCTTCCATCCGCAATCCTGTGCGTACCCTTCCCACCCTCAGCTCTTCGCTCTCCAACCCTCGGCCGGTTTCACGTGCCCGAGCTTCCCCTGGCGAGGGGCGCGACGCCCCGGCAGCCAGCCGGGATGGGCGCAACTCCCCCTCGCCCCGCTGCTGTCACGGCCGGGATTTCGCGGCGGTGCAAGGGGGGTGGACGCTGATTTTTTGCTAGCTTCGTCGGGTCGGCGTCGGGAGGGGAAACGCCGCTCCCCGGCCAGCAGCAGAGCCGGGGCTGGCCGCAGCAGCGCAGAACGGGCTGGGCGCAAGGATGGACCGAGCGATGTGGCAGGTTTGAAGCCACTTTAACGCCCCGATGCCTTCGCAAAGCCCCAGACGAAAAGAAATACGTAAAATAAAAGGAAAGAGGGGAAAAAAGGGCTGGGGGGCGACCGCGGCTGGGGGTTCCCGGCTCCGAAAGGAGCGATGGCAAAGGGCGGGGGGTCCGGCAGGGCGGATGGGGGCAGGTCGGGCGGCGGCAGCAGCAGCAGCAGCAGCAGGAGGAGGAGGAGGAGGAGGAGGAGGAGGAGGAGGAGGGCGAATGTTTCCTGCCCGCCGCCGCCGCCCCCCGGCCGCCCCCCGGAGCCGGGCGGAAGTCAGCCCGCGCCGTCGGAGCTTAAAAGGCTCCCGCACGCCGCGCCGCCCCAGTGCCGGCGGCCGCAGCGGGGCCAGAGGCAGCGCCGCCAGCCCTGCCGAGGCCGGGCCATGCGCTGCCCCCCGCCCTGAGCCGCCCCCCCCCCTCTCCCCGGACCCTTCCCCACCTCCCAGCCGCCCGCCGGGGCCGGGCTCAGCCCCGCCGCACCCCCGCCGGGCCGGGGAAGGCGCCCGGCGCGATGGCTCTCCCCGGCTGCCGGGACGGTGCCGCCGCATCAGTGAGTAATTGCTGCTAATTCGCCCCCCGGGGCCGCCGGGCTCCGGCCCGGCGTTTTGCGGGGGGAGGTGGGCTTGGGGGGGGGGGGGGGTTGGCTGTTTTTTTTTTTTTTCTCCCCCTCCTCCTCTTCCCTCCCTTTGCCCGGGTTTTATATTATTTTTGTTTTCTCAATAAAACCCCACGCGAAGAGGCGAGATGACAAAGGAAACGTGATCCCAGGCGCTGCAGGGGCTCCGAGCGAGCGAGAACCGAGGAGGAGGAGGAGGGGGCGAGCGGAGCGCTCTCGGATAGCATTGCACAGCGGCTCCAATTTGTGCGAGCGAATATAATCCACCCCCCATGAATAATTCAGGGCGGCCGGCGGGGACCTGCCGCTGCTCCTCTGCCCGGCCGCGGCGTGTGCGAGCCGAGCCCAGCCCGCGGTGCTGAGCGGGGGCCGGGCACCGCGTGGGGGCTCGCCGCTGCCCTCCGCGGGGGAGCCCCGCTGGGAAGGAAGGAGGGAAGGAGGCAGGCAGGGTCCAGCGGGAGCCGGGGCTCCGAGCAGCCGCCGGATCCTGTTCCCTCGCCGTCCCCGGAGCCTTTTTTTTTCTTCCTCCCTGCCCCATCCATCTCCTCCTCCTCTGGGTCCCGCCGGTGGGGTGGGCACCGAGGCCGCCCTCCATCCCCACCCCCAGTCATGCGGTGGCGGAGCAGGCGTCGGCGGGGGAGGACTGGAGCCGGAGAAGTCTGCCCGGCCGCTCTGTTTCAGTGCCTCTCTCTCTCCTAGAGCTGCTCTGGATTGCAAAAGTGGAGGGGGGAACTGAAACGAAATTTCCCCTTCCCCCCCGCCAAGCACAGGTTTAAAGGAAAAGAGGACAAAACCCAACGCCCCAAGAAGAAAGAGCGAAACTCGCGGTAAGCCCCGCTGCCCCCAGCCCGGAGGGAGCCGCAGCGGACAGAGCAGAGCAAAGCAGAGCTGAGCCCGGGCCCCGGCGGCCGCGGGGGGACCTGGCGCCCGGCGCCCATGCACTTTCCGTTGAGGGAGAAGACGGGTAACCAAAGCGCCTTGTCAAACTGCTGACCCGAGGGGGAAATGAGAAGACTGCGTGAGGTATTGACTGCTCTGGGGATCGATACAATTTGTCTAATGCAGCGGGGGATCGGGGGTTAAGTACATGGAAGGGAAGAGAGGATCCATTTGCTGAGGGAGAGCGGGACGGCTACACCTTGATACCAAAAATACCCCCCCGGCGGCGAGGTACGAGGCGAGGATCCAGCAGCTCCCTGCGGACCGCCAGATCGATGACACCCTATTTGCAAACCCGGCCAATCGATCCCACTTGGCAAAACGACTGATCGATGCCAGCTTGCTCGTAAGCCGTTTGCAAAACTACCTTCGGCACGCCCCCCGCCTCACTTTTCCTTTTATTATTATTATTTTTTTTTTTGCGTGTGTGTGAGGGGAGATAGGCTTTTCTCCCCCTTAATTCCATCCGGATCAGGCCCCTCGCAAATGGCTTCGTTCCCGGAGTCCGACTTCCAGATCTGCCCGCTGTGCAAGGAGATGTGCGGCTCGCCGGCTCCCCTCTCCTCCAACTCCTCCACGTCGTCGTCCTCCTCGCAGACCTCCAGCTCCTCCGGGGGGGGCGGCGGCGGCGGCGGCTCGTCCTGCGGGGGCCCTCCGCGGCGGCTGCACGTCCTGCCCTGCCTGCACGCCTTCTGCCGCCAGTGCCTGGAGGCGCAGCGGCACCCCGGCGCGGGGGACGCGCTCAAGCTGCGCTGCCCCATCTGCGACCAGAAGGTGGTGATCTCGGAGCCGTCGGGCATGGACGCGCTGCCCTCCTCCAACTTCCTCCTCAGCAACCTGCTGGACGTCGTGGTGGTGGCGGCGGCCGCCGACGAGCACAAGAACGGGCGCCCCGCCGGCACCGGGCCCGCCGCCGGGGCGGCACCGGGGGTGGGCGGCGGCAACAACCGGCACCACGGCCGCCCCCCGCCGCACCGAGCCGCCGCGCCGGGCTCCTCGCCTGCCGCCGCCTCCTCCTCGTCCTCCTCCTCGTCCTCCGCCGCGCCTTCCTCGACGTCCTCCTCCTCGTCGGGCGGCGGCTCCTCGGCCGCGCTCCTGCTGCGGCGGCCGCACAGCCGGCAGGGCGAGCCGCGCTGCAGCTCCTGCGACGAGGGCAACGCCGCCAGCTCCCGCTGCCTCGACTGCCAGGAGCACCTGTGCGACAACTGCGTGCGGGCGCACCAGCGGGTCCGCCTCACCAAGGACCACTTCATCGAGCGCTTCGCCGCCGGGCCGCCCCCCTCCGCCGCCGCTGCCGCCGGGCCGGCCGCGCCGCTCGCCCTCAGCCCGCCCTACCCCGCCTCGCCCTACAACATCCTCTCCGTCTTCCCCGACCGGGCCAGCTACTGCCAGCACCACGACGACGAGGTGAGGCCGGCCGCAGGGGGCCCCCCCCGGGGCGCTAAGAGCCGTTAATGGACGTTACGGGGCCCGCGGGGTGTGTGGTGGGGGCACCGGGTGGGCGCGCAGGGAGGGAGGAAGGGAGGGGTGGGGAAAATGGCCGCGGAGCCTCCCCGAGCCCCTCGGGGGGCGGTGGGCACGGAGCACATCCTAACCGAGAGGGTGAAGAGGGGACGGTAACCCTTTGAGTCAAAAAAAAAAAATGTATTTTCCTTGTGAAGTTAGTAAAGTCGTTCGTATTTTTTGACTCAAAGTTGTCCGTCGCTGTGCATCCCACCTCCGTCTCCCGCTGGTGGTTAACAGGAGAGTTTTCTTGTGTAAAAATGGGAGCTTGCTTTATGTGGTCGCTCCTTAAAGCGCTTTGCCTGAAAGCTGCCCTCCAAATGATTTTAAGCACTCTAATGCCGCTGCTTCTTCAAAATGTGCTGGAAGTGTGTTAAGTCTCCTTGGGATGTGGTTTGTCGCTGCGATAATTTGCAACTTGGTTTTCTTCTCAAAGTGGAAAATAGTAGTTTGCTGTCCCCCCCTCTGATTTGGGGGGGTGGGGGGGTCAAGATGGGGGGCTTTGCTAGAATTTTCCAGTCGTTTCAGCGCGAGAAGTGGTTTTCCTCCTGGTACAGGATCAGCACAACAAGCTGCTTCAGAGGGGAAGCCTGGCTGAAGACAGGCTAGTATGAGAGGTATAAGAGTTTTCTGTGGGATGCTTGTTTAATAAATGCTCAAAAGCATTTAATGTAGTGAAAAGTGGTGATGTCCTTAAGGGCAAACTGAAAGCAGAGGCACTTCTAACTCCTCTAATGCTCCTGTATCTTGAACTTTCTAGAAAGCTCTGGAAGACCTCTTCTTGTTTGTTAAAGCTCCCAGTGACTGAGGAGGGAAAGTAGGATTTTACTGGAGAAAGGGGAAAAAACTTAAAATAGCACTGGGGGTAGAGGGCATGCTTGAGGGGCAAGGAAACTTTTTAGGTTTTGTTTTCAAAAACCAGCTTACTGGCCACTGGACTGCTTTTACAGCTTTTTGTGGCATCTTTCTGGCAGTGGATTTCCTAAGGAACTATATGTAATAGGGAATGCTGGAATGAAGGGACACAGGGTTCTTAATAAGCTAAAAAAAAGTTGCAGTTTACCTTCATTTTGGACTGCAGCTTTGGGCTAAAAACTTTTCGTTCTTGTGTTTGCAGAACCCAAAACTTCTTGTTGGAGTGTGTGAAGTGACATGCTGGAGCATGAGCTGTGGCTGTATCACAAGTGTGCAGCTCCTAGAGTAGATGTTGAATAGTCCTTACCACCCAACAAAAAAGTGGCAGGGGCAGGAGCTCCAAGTTATTTTGTAGACTTCTTAAGCATAAACACCAAAGGGAAGACATCCTAGGCTGGCTTCAAACTGTACAGCTTAACTAGAAGAGACTTCTAAGGAGGCTTGTTAACTTTTATGTAACTTTATTTTCAAAAGTGTGCTTGGAGAAGAGTACATGTGTCAAGACTGGTCTTGGGTGTCCTTGTGTCCTGTAGACCGAGAAATTGTTTTAAAACAAGTGAATGTTTTCAAGCCTTCAGCCCCTGTTGAGAACCTTTTATTCTGCAAATTAATGATCTATGGCTGTTCTTGATTGGTGAGTTTTGGTGGTTTCTTAATGTGGGTGTGCCTGATTAGTATTTGCCAGTATTATTAACTCAAGGGGAAACATTTGGGAGGGACTATGAGAACAGTTTATACTGTAAATCTTTCTCACTCTTTTTTAAAAAAATCTGGGATGCAAGATGTACAACTTTTGAGAGAGGGTGGCTGCAAAACAGTGAGGGTTATTGCTTGTTTAATTCAAAGAATGCTATTTACAGCCTCATAAAAGGTATGATAAATAGAAAGGCAGCCTTCCAAGAGAGTGCTTAAGTGATGCACTAAACGCACTATTAGACAGCCAAACAAAGTAAAAGCAAACCTAAAATGCGAGGCTGGAATGGTAGCTTGAAGTGTTGGTCTCAGTAGCTATGAACTGTGGTTCTACTTGGTATGCAAGTAGAAAAAGCTGGTGACAGAGCAGGATATTCCCTCAAAGATGTGTGTCCTGCAGGTAAGTTTAGGCACAGGCAATCTAATCTGTAAGCTGCTAGAACAGTAGTTCTCAGATGTAGAGTGCTGCTTCCCTAGGATATATCCTTCTCATCCTATTTGAGATAATTTGCAAAGAGTTTGACTCTGACCCTGTTCCTGCAGCTTCTCTGGGCCAAAGCAGCTGGCTCCCTTATCTTCTTCCTCTCTTAACGTGATATTCCTCTGTCCTTCCAACATCAGTATATCACTTGTCACCTTTTGGTTCTAGTCTTCAGTGTTTTTTCCTCCCCTTCTCCTGGGAAGTTCTGTGTAGTTCCAATCCTCCCTGCTTCCCATATCCCCATTTTGAGACCCCCTCAAGTGAAAGGAGGGAAACAGCACTGTCGATGGCTGCTTGCTGGGTGTGTTCCAAGTCTCAGAACAAGGCTACCAATACACATTTACTAGACAAAATCAACATAGTTGCTTATCCTTTCAGTGCAGAAAGATGAAGATTTCAGCTCTTACTTGTCAGTAAATTCTAAGTGACTGCAGGCACTCACAGAACATGAGTTAACAGCTCAACTTCACTCACAACAATAGTAACAGTAACAACTTATTGTTAGGAGGCAAATATTTTGTTTTCCTTAAGTAAAACAAAACTCCAGGCACTGCTTTCAAGGTGGATAGTGCCTGTAAATACTAGAGATGCATGAAAGGAAAGTGAACTGTGTTCCTGGGGAAAAAGTAAAGGCCAGTCTTTCTGTGTTTGTTAACAGAGCTTCTGTTGATACCTGGTCCAGTTGGGCTAGTTAACACTTGGAACCTCATTGCCTGGTATAAAATGCTTTTGGGACAGCAAGGGGAATACTTAATTTCGGTCAGATATTTCAAGGCATTCTACAAAGGTGGCAATACTTCTGTTGCAGCCCTGAAGCTTTCTTCTGTGTGATCATGTTTGTGTGGATAAAACTGTTGCAGTAGTAACTGGATGATGTGATAAAAGCCAGTAGAATAGGACTTTACCTTGAAAAAGGTTCTACCTCAATCTAATCCATAATTAAATCAAATAAGCTGATTGGTTTTCAGTGTACCTGATTGTCTCATATCTTGGCATGAAAGATCACATCTATTTTTCTTTTTGTAGAATTATCAATGAGACTGCAAACCAAACTAGGTGCTTAGAAAATGCTGGAATTGCTATAGGACGTTTGGCTTCTTAAGATGAAAAAGTGGATTCAAATGACTTCACTATTGCAAAGAGTGAAAGACACAGCAAGTATCAAGTCCAATGATGCGGAGTTTCCTTTATGCCAGTCCTCAGCTGTGTTACATGGTTTAGTTAGTATCACTTGGTGCTTGGTCAAAAGACTGCAATAGCAGACTTCTAACACTTTCTAGGGAAAGTGCAGAGTGGCTAAATTCAGTCAACTTAATGGTCTGTGACCCCATGGTTCTCATATTGCTTTACAGGTTCAATCTCTGAAGTGGTTCAGAGACCATAGGGTAAAACCTTGTAGCACCATGGCTT
Organism: Anser cygnoides; assembly: GCF_040182565.1. Lineage (NCBI taxonomy): Eukaryota > Metazoa > Chordata > Aves > Anseriformes > Anatidae > Anser > Anser cygnoides. The sequence continues at coordinate 44,324,040 of NC_089874.1, read as the reverse complement.
ACCCCTGCATCAAGAAAGGATTTCAATTTTTTTCCCCTTTTATTTAGCCATGCTGTTCCTTCTTTTTGCTTGCATCAGTTATGGTTTCGCTGTTCATCAGTTATGGTTTCGGTCAGGTTCTTTAATGATTTGGATTAATTCACAAACTCATTAGCAGTTTCTTATCAGTTCAGTGAGTTGAAATGGATTCATGGGGATATCAGTGCTCTTGGGCAAGACTGGCTGAAATTAGGCAGCTATTTTGAATCCTAGAGTTGCGTATATTCAAAATTTGTCTCTTTAGACAACAAAGAATTACATTTATTGTTCTGCAGGTTGTAAAAGAAAATTTTGAGAATTTGTGTATGCCTAGGGGAAGGAATACAAACAACTGTCATCTCGGCTGAAAGTCTGGTACCTTGGTTAAAATTGCTGATTGAATTCATACCTAAGCTGCTCTTATTAGTGTACTTCTCTGATTCCACAACAAGATCGAGCTGTGTCAGAACATCTCGTGGTTGCTCAAAGAGAATCTCATTTCTTCCTCTTCCCACCAGGCTTGGTTATATGTGCTCAGCAGGTGAGTCTGAGCTAGTTTAGCTGATTAACGTGGTAGAAAACTTGTCTTCCTCCTTCTAGCATTACTTCAAATTTGAATCACAGAAGAATCTGGCTAAAACTGAAACTTTACAAGGGAAAAGGAGGAAGAGTGATCCTGGGAAGGAAGTGTAGGTTAGATATGGTCCCCCTTTGTAGTGGTTTGCCATTGCTGCCAACACTACTGAGCTTTGCTCTGTGGCACTCTTTGTTGTCCACCCTCATGTCTCACCAGAATGGCTGGCATAAAGGGAAATATGCCTGTCCCCCCACTTCTCTCTCAAAGTCTATTTGTATGGAACTGCAGTATGTGATTCAAATGCAGGATCTTCCTGTCCGTTTTTTGCTGATCATTGGGATTTTTTTTACCTCCTAACAAATAATTAAACTCTTAAGAGTACATCCTGGAGGCATCAGTTTTAGTATGTACTTTATAGTAGTGCCTGCTGTACCTTTAGCTTTATAGGACAACTCCTACATGACCTAGAGAAATGTGTATTTCCACTATATAAATTGTGCACAGACTTTATATATTGCTGCACCCTTCATTTATCATATTTGCTGCATCTCTTCAAATATCAAATGCATGTGCAAGTGTCCATCTAAAGATAATAATTTAGATTAAATTCCTGACACTTGTTTTCCTATTCTTTTTTTCCTAGTAAAGAAAGCAGAACATGCCTGAGTTACTTTGTTCATACATGGCCCACGTAATGGGGACATAATATCTTCTGGATGTTGAAGGGCTTTAAAAATTCTAATTTGACACAGCTATTGACATGTACCTATTTTTTTTACTTCCAGACAGTGTTCAGATACATGGTGCTAAGCAGCTCACCTCTTAAATTGCCTTGCTTTCCTTCCAGTTGCACTTTCCCTCAGTAAGCACTCAACTTCTGTCTCTTCCCTGTATGAAAAGGTATTTTCTTCAACTGTTTTCTTTGTAAGAGAATGTAATTCCTATTTCATAGCCAGTAAAGTTAGCAATACCATATGGGACAGAATAAAACCTACCTTCTTCTCCTCTACTTTGGTACAACTGACATTCAAATACCCACAACATTTAGGGAAAATACAGTGAAGCCTTTCCTGGTGATAATCTGATACCATTATGTTCCTGGCCTAATTAAGCATGACTTCAGATGTTTTCCAGTGAGTTAACTGGAATAAATATAAATGCCTTGTCTGTTTGAGGGACTTTCATGAGCTGTTTTTACTTGGAAAACTTCTCAGAAACCAACAGTATCAGTACAGTAGAAGCTTGCATACAGACTACAGCATAGATTTATGAGGTTATAATAACTTACTTTAGAAAGTATGGCTGGATGCGTGCATATAGAATGGCATGAAACTAATCTTCTCTATACTGAGGGGAAAATTCCTTTTGTAATTTCATTTTCACCCTTGGAGACATCATGGTTACAGTATCTTGTAACTTCAAGAGCATCTGAATTTTGTATCAGTTTGGCAAACAAATCTTGTAGCATGCTTAGGAGTATCCTTTCAGCGTGTAAACATGCGTGCCAGACCATGCTTCCTTAGAGGAAAACTACCTAGTTATCTCTTTTAAAGTTAAGAAGGTATCACTCTTCTTTCCATACTGTCTTGACCCTGTTTCTTCCTAGTTCTCCTGCCATGCTCCCTTCCTTCCTGCAAAGCTGTTTGTGTCTTTCCAAAGGATCTTGATGTGTTGAGAGCACAGATCTTAATTTGTATGAATGATGTGCTGAACATAGGACTGTTACCAAAGATAAGATTTCACAGGGTTATTGTCTTTACTTGTAATCCATGTTCAACAGAGTAATTAAAAATATAATCTTGGATCATAAATATGTAGTACATAATTCTTAGAAATGCTTGTACACTGTCACTAAGTTTTAAAGTGTAGAAATACTGGATGGGAATGGAAATACTGCTTGGTAATGCAAGAACTCTTTAAATTTAAAGAATGGACATCCCTGATTCTAAAACATTTAGAGTATGTCCGTGTTGTACATGGAAGGAGCTGCAGCCAAGTGCATGTACAAATCCATTGACCTGCTCTCTAATTTCCATTCCTGTGCTTGCTGAAGGGCTATGGGGAAGGGATGGTATTGTCCTCTTGTGTAATAAGTTGTTTGTGCATCCAAATCAACTTCGCAAGTCACAGAAATAGAAGAAAGATTACTAAAGAATCAGTGATGCTGTCTGACTTCTAACTGGAGTTCAAAAGCTTCTTTACAGTGCAATATGATATTGGACAATTTTAGTTTTGTTCTTCCTTCTTCCTTTTCTCAATTTAAAGACAAATTGTATGTAGTGCGTACAGTAGTCCTTTTGCTGAGTCTAAGTTACTTCTCCCTTTTTTCCTTTACCAACCTTCAAATAATTTATCAACTATGGCATCTATAGCTAATCACTTCATTTGTGAATTAAAAATGCCGAACAGTTTTGAATGCCTTAGTTCTTCAGTGTGAAAAGGAGTGAAAAACTTGGTACCCACAGATGAGGCTTATGAATGTATGTTCTGTGTTGTATTGCTGTGCTACATTTTGGCTATGTGGACAATACTGACACTTCAGAACAATTAATTCATAGTTATATGTTCAGCTGCAGGAAATAAGAGCTCCAGCCCTCTGTTTCACTTGAGTGTATAGCATGCATTTCTAAAATCTCAGATGGTGAGCATGGATAGGATGATATATCCAGTCAGCAGTCTTCAAAGTAGGTGAATTTTTTTGAAGTGACTAAGACTTCAGCTGGAAACTTTAAATGAGAAACTTCTCATTAAATGATTCTGCTTGCTTTGTGCTATGCATTTGCTTTGGTGCAACTCAGAAAACGGCTTGCTTTCCACCTACGTAGGCTTTTCCACCTACCTGAGGCAAGCTCTAAACTTGTGTCACTAGCAATAGGCAAAAATAACATTTCAGGGCTGAATACTTAAAATCTGGGGAAGGGTGAGGTATGCCATCAGTACTGTTGTGAAAATAGTCTCTTCTAACCAAAGAAATGTGGAAAAATGTGGAAAAATCTTTTCTGAAATAAGCAGCAAATGAATAGTCAAAGGCTGCTGCATTCCTGTAGCTACCTCAGTAGTCTTCCTCCTGTCGGTTACCGTGTGGTATGATCCTCACCAAGTTCACGCCATCACCACCAAGGCTGGTCCCGGTGTTGTCCAGGACTGCCAAGTAGCAACTGCCAGCCCTTGCAAGGGTCTTGGTGCTCTGGGAAGAAGAAAGTGTATGCTCTCTGGTGATAGCTCTGGTGAGCTAAAGGTAATAGATAAGCTTGTGTTGCATCACTTTCCCTTTAATGTTGGCCTGTGTGCATAACCAAAATATTTAAAGGTATTTTGTCAAGTTTGCTAAGCCTTATGGTTTTCTGTTGGTCTTAAATGTTCATCCCATACATTTTGTGGGTAGGCAGTGTTGTTATAAACTATAATTCACTGTAAATATTTCCTTTCCCTGGTTAAGGTGTTGTCAACATACCTAACTACTAGAGGATGTTTGGCTGGGTTAAAGGACTGTCGGGGACTTCTGATTCAGAAACTACCATCTTATAATGCCACCAGTTTAATGTTCCAGCTTGTTGCTGTATCTTCCCTTTGTCCTGTGCCATCTTGGGTTCTGTTAGCACACTCGGGTACTTGTTGTCCAGAGTGGCAGGCATATGCTAGAAGACTTTTTTTTTATACAGCTTTTTCTTCAGCTGATCTTGGTGAACAAAAGGCAAACTGTTATTTAGGAGAACACACCCCTTCCCTTCATTTCATGGCTTCTTGTTACTCATGCCATCCATACCGTCACTGAAGTGTACAACATAAAATCCCTAGGCCTGAATGTTCAGTGCAAGCAAAGCTTGAAAGCTGTCTGCTCTGTAGATGCCTTTAAGCTTCGGAACCCAACCCAGTGTCGCACCAAGGAGCGAGAGGATGCTGCCCTCCTAGGTGAGGGCTGGTAGCTGGACTGGGAACTAGCTGGTACCGGTCCCTGTCAGCTGACCAGGTAACTAATCCTGATCTTCCCTAACATTGAGTAATGCCACATCGGGTGATGGGGGGTGCAAGATAAAGATCAGGTAGCTTCCAGCATTTTGCTGTGTCTTTGTCGTTTGGAAGTCAACTATTGAGCTCTAAAATGTCCTAGTAAGCACGTAGGCGCACGGAGCAGAGTGCATCTGTTCCTTTGAGGAAGAACCTCAGAGAACAAAAGGACTCCTCACGCCTCCGAGCCGCCCCTTCCCTTCCCAAGGCCTGCTGGTGAAGGGTTAAGCTCCCCCAGCAGCGCCCCCGCCCCCACCGCTATATATGGTGTGCCCAAAGGCGCTGGGGATTTAATACATTGAAGTCGGAGCGTGAAGGGGGTCTGCAGCCTGCTAGACAAAGTCACTCAGATTTCAGGAATACTTGATCCATACAAGGATGTTACTTGAGAAAGGCACTTCTCTGTAAGAAACGGGTTGCCAAAGGAGCTGCCCGAGTGTGTCAGATGCAGCGTTCCTCTGGCTACGTGGGCAGCTTGGCAGCCGAGCTTTCTGTAACTGGTGACTGATAGGTAGGACCGCCAAAACTCCGGTGAGAACCATCTCTGCAGAGAGGTCATTATTTGTAGGGGTAATAAAAACTGCTTCTGCCACTGACATGTTTGCAAGTAACAGAAATTGTTACACAGAAATTCTCCTGAGTTATATTGAATCAACTGAATAAAAGACCAAAGGAATGGCAAATATAATTTCCAGTTCTTGTAGAAGAAGCTGCAACATGACAAAGGTGTCCCGACACAATGCATTTGGTGTCAACTTCTGCTACAGGGGTTTAAGTGGATGGACAAATATTTTTGGAAGAGAAGGGAGGGACTGTTATTTAAAAAAACAAACTCTAAAGCAGAACTGGAGATCTGGCGGTGGTCTGGAGTAGATGAATTTCTCAAAGAAATAATCAAACTAACAACAGGCAATCTTAAAATTGTAGACAATGAAATAAGAATGAACTACTGGAACAGTGAGATCCCTGTCTTTTCCAGTGCTTCTCTTTTACATAATAAAATGGCAACTGAGGATGGGTGGGGATGGACTGTAATACTTTCTTGCTTCCCTTCCTCCTCCCTTTGGAGTATTGTGGAGGTACCAAGGATTAAGCGTTAGGTCAAGGTTAAAGCAGGGGCTGTTCACAATGTCCAGAAAGGTAACTGCGTGCCCTTCCTTAGAGCTGAGGTGTCTGCTGCTTTTTACATTCTAGACGATGTATATTTTAACTAGCAATACTGTTTTGTGGTAGTTCTAGCATCACCTGTTTTCTCAAGGAGTGTGGGTCTCTTACCAGAGCGGAAATAACTGATAACTGATGTGTATGACCCTTGAGCTCTCTGGTGTGAGGCATGGCTCCTTTACTTGAGGTGTGCTGTATAGCTGTAGGTGGAAGGGCTAGTATAGATGTTAGCAGGCAGCCTAGGCAGGCTGCTGTGAATGGAAACAAGTCTGGAGGGTCTTGAACTGACTCTTTATGCACATCTGGCATGCTGCTGGATGGCCATCTGCTCCAAACCTCAGGCCGCTCTTAAGGTCTACTTTTGCCAGGGAGAAACTGCATACAGATGCCTATGAATTTGATATACTTGCTGGGATAGGTTTTGGACAACTGTCACTTGTCAAAATAAACATAATTTATCTTCATATTGTTGCCTTCCTAGTAAATGTGATATCTCATTTTTGCATCTTGTCAAAGTAGTTCAGTAAGCACCTCTGAATTTGAACTGCTAACTGTAGCAGTTGAGTCGAGCCAGCGTAAGTGATCAGACACGCAGTAGTAAGTTATGTCTTTGTACCAAGGGTAGGAAATCTCTCCTCCATGTGGGCTTGAAGGGAGGGAAGAGCTGCTTGTGGCAGGAATTGCTGCAGTCTTAAGGTGAAACAAGGTGACTAAATCCTTGGGGTTTGCTTGCAAGGTATGTCTAGCTAACTATGTCTGGCACCTGCTCTTCTCCTTACTTAGCTCTTTTTGTCCTTGCTTAGGTTGAAGGTAACCAGTCACCACAAAAACACTTAGCAGCCTGAGAATTACCAGTGCTGGCATCTTACATCTTTGTCACTCAAACAGCTGAACTAGATGGGAGGGAGTCACTTTGGTGTGAAATATTTTTCAAGGAGTGATTGTAGGTTTTAGGTTTTAACTGAGTGGTGCTGTTATAATAATTCCTGTACAATCCAAGATGATAAGCCTTCAAAGGAATGTTAGAGAATCTGCTGGAAACTGTATAGCACTGAATTAACAGTGCACACATTTGTTTTCCCTTGCATGAGCCCTTGGCATCAACTGGATATAGGTAGGGTGGGGATGTCTTTGTGAAGACTTGAGTAGTTGGGTTCTCTGGCCACTGAAGCTTGTAGTGGCATACTATACACTCAGGTTTGGATCAGATCCAAAGGCTGCTCTTCTACCTGATCACTTCCCTGTCTGTTCTCTCATTACTGCTCTGCTGTCTGAGCTAGCAAAGTCTGTAATCATAGAGTACTTCAACTCCAGATACTTACTGGTGTTCCTCATAGCTTGGTCTCCTGGCAATGATGCCAAAAAACCTTGTGACACTGAGCAGAAAGGGGAGAACCTTAGTTTTATAAGTACAGGTGTTGCAAAAGTATGCTTTTTGTCGTTAGAACACAAATTCACCTTGAACCACTCTTTCAGTTAATAGTTTTGCTTTTATATCTCAGTTCATAAATGCTGCACAGTAATTGAATGTCTTGTATTGGCAGAAAGGACCATATTTTAGTTCAAGAAGTCATTATGTTAAATAACTTAATAGCTTCATTTTGTTGGTAAAAACAACGAGGATATCTTCATTCTCTAAATGACAACATTTTGGAAATCTATTCTTAGTACCAGTGTATGTATTCAGCAAAGAATAGGACTGCTGAGGCGTTCAAGCTGATGAAACCATCCGGTGAGTGGACTCCAAGAGGAGTGTGGGAAGAGGAAGCTGTGTATTTTCTGGGGAGGAAAAAGTGAATTGGTGTTTAATATGCAGGCAAAGCAAGAAGGCCAACACAGAACCAGCCAGTTGCCTCACTTGGCACAGGTATCTCCTGTCATCTAAATCTGAACTTCCTGTGCTTCAGCCTCTTTCAGTCTGTATATCCTGTATCTGATCCCTTTACCCATTCATTGGCAAAAAGCAGCAGGGTGAGCTGGCTCAAAACTAGGAGGAAGGAAGCAAACGCCAGGCTGACTGAACTCACTGGACAACAGAGGTAGGAAAACCCTGCAGCTGTAAATGTGGTATGGAAGCAGGACAAACACGTACTGAAATTGCCCCTTGTCTCTTGTCCAAACTTGCTCTTCTTCCCTGGCTCTTCCATGAGTCTAGCCACCCAAATATTGAAATTGAATTAAATAACTAATATATTTTGCATGGATTTTTGTTGAAAGCGGTAACTTGCCTTTTATTATGAAGTGTGATCAAGTATCTCACTGCTGCTTGTGCTGGGCACTGTCTAAACATGGAACACACCACTTCTATTTAGTAACATGCTTTTGTTAATCTGTCTTGATTGTATATTATCAGTATACCTATATAAATATTTTATATAGTATTTATGAGGATTTGGCTAGCATAGTAAGGCAGGCTGATTTTTCTTAAAAGATAAAATTTGATAGTTAATCAATCTAAGAGTAGCATATTGAACCAGAGTCCTGTTAGAACCATTCTTCTGTCTTAAATCTTCAATGCAGATGCTTCAGAAGAAAATATGGGAAGCTGTGAAGTATACAGTTCTAAAGTAAATAGTTCACAAGGCGTCCTTCTGTTGTAACTTATTTGTATCCTAAATTAACATTGGAAAGTCTTTTGTATCAGTTTTCTGAGCAATAGCAAAAAACATAGTCTCAACTGAAAATACCATACAGCAAACGAAACTTTATCTTCTCTAGAAGACAGCATTTTCATCTGTTTTTACTTTGAAATTTAAATTCCTTTGAAATTTAAATTCCTTTTAATGCCACGTAAGGTGGAAACAAACTGGAACATTTCTCATAAGCTAGGGGGTAGATTGGAAAGAGGAAGTGTTGTATTTAAAAACAAACACCAAAATAAAGAATGAGTAGAGAGATGCTTCCCAGCTGAGATGACTATGTGCTATCCAAATATACTATCAGCAGGTGAGAGAGATTCACTGAAATGCTATGCTGTCTTGGAAATCATTTATTCTTCCAGGTATTCCTTAGCATATGAAAGAGCAGTTACTGCCTTCCTGAAATTCATGTGCATTTGGATATGGCTTACCTTGGCATGAAAGTCTGCCAAACTACTCATTGTAATGAAAATATACTCTGTCAGTCCTGACAACTTGGTTTATTCCTTGCTTTGAAGAAAAATTGCATTCTATGTTGTGGCTTATGATTTTCTTGAAAACTAAAGGTTTGTTTGTGTAAAGAAATAGTTGCCACCTGTATTAGTGGACTCTCATTTTAGAAATGTACTGGCAATTTTCCAGTCGGCTCCTGTGGCAGAGACTGGGTTTGATAGACAGCTATATAGTTCCTTGCCCTTAAAGAAGGGGAAATAACCAAGGTGACTTCCACAGCTGTAGATCTAGTTACTTGGTTTGGGTGCATGTATTCTAGTGAAGTAGCATGTGCCTCTTGAGCAGTATGATGTGAAAAGATATAAAATACTACACATGCAATCTAAGAAAGGAAACTCCTGTCTTCAGAGACCCCTGTCTGACCCAGGCAAACTGCTGCCAACAGTTCACTAAGAGCAAATGGCTGTTGTTGAAAGATACTCTCCTAAATTGGTGAGAGTTAGAATATCATGGTGCGTGGGTTGTTTTTCCCTATTCCAGGTATCTGTTTTTCTCCAAGCAGGGGAGAAATTCCTGCCGAATATGTATGGCATGGCTTTTTTATTATGATTAGGTATGTATAAATTTTTTTAGCATGAAATATCTTTATAAATCAAAGTTTAAACAAATAAAAAAAAAATCAAAACCAACCAAATAAATTCTCAAAACACCCAGTGCTCATGTGGTCAAAGATGCCACTTCTTGGAGTAAGCTGACTTGTTTCATGTTTGATCCCATATGGAGTTACGGAGGGAAACCATTCCTTGAGTGCTTTTGTTAAATAAAGCTGTTGCCATGAATTAAGCAACACTGCCCTGGAATGTTTCTGATCATGGTCTTGCAGAGCTTGTGACCTTTGCACTGAACATGTGAACTGAAACTTCATCTTCCAGTGTTCAATAACCGTGTTAAAAATTCAGAGGTGAGGCAGTCTTGGGATTTCCTTAGGCTAGCTTAAATGCCGAGTGAAATTTAAGTACCGATTTATACAGTTCCTCTTTCTTTTTTGTAACCAAGTCAAAAATGAAAAAGCTAAAATCTGATTACTATAAAACAGAATTTTGTCATGTTAAACTACACTGACAGCCTTCTGTAGCCCTAATTTATTGGTACACACAAACTTAAAATATCACTGCCATCTCTAGAAGCATCCAGTTACTATAAACCTAGATGTTTTAAGTAGTAGCAGTAGTATATCACTATGAACAATTGCTTTTAACTGACTAGTCTCTTTAAGCTCTACACCCAGTTCTTGGTTAACTGGTCTGCAGGTGAAAGAATGGGAAGAAGAGCAGTTTAAAACTCACACCTCATGTGCTCAATCACAGCATTATGTAGCTGGCCTTCCTAACCTACTAGAATGCTAACAACAATTAGTATTCTTCTTTACCAGATAGAAACACTGCCATCTCTTGGCTATTCTTTGTCCCAACCTTTTAAATATTTTTTCTAATTTCTTGCAATGTTTTCTGATATTTCTGAGTAATTGGATGAGGATGACTGTGGAAGGCTTAACATATACTACAGGCTTGAGATTTTGTATGGAAATCTTAATCACTAATCTTACCATGGAACAAAAGGAAAGAGGGAGTGTTACCTCTAGCAACTCAACTTTTGACATACCTGTTATCTCCTTTAAAAACATTAGGTGAGGATGGGCTGTGTTCTTGTTAAATTAGATGACCAAATAATTTGGGCAGTAGTGCTGGCATCTGAAAGTAATGATGTCGGGCATAAGGGGATCTGGTCTCTATTCCCTAAAAAGGGATTGGAGAAATATTTTTCAGTGATCTTGTTTTCACCAAATTCAAATAGTGTTGATCACATACTAAATTCTGAATTATTTAGAGTTGGGGAAGGAGGCACATGTTAAATTCTAATTGTTTCTTATGGCCAGCCTCACTGGAACTGCTTGAACTGTTAAGTATAGTACACTTCTAGTATTGCATGTGTTGAGTGGGGTTATAATTGGCTCTTCATTCTTGAAGTTTCCTTAAGTGAGAGGGAAGCTGCACTTCTACCCAAATGCCTTTGTTGCTGTGAGCAGCAGCATCTTTTCCTGTATGTGTCCAGTGTTGTGCTGACCCAAGTGTTTGGTTGTGGTGAGCCTTCTTCCTGAAAATGTATAGAGAAGGGTGACTTCAGGCCGATCTACCAGATCTGAAATCAGCCTTGAGGAACAGCCGACACTGGCTCTTCCTGAGTAGCCAGTCCAGCTGGGTGCTGGGAAGACTTAATGCTTGCCCAAGTGAGGGAGAAGCATGACATACCACTTCTGAGGACTCTACTATGTTAGTTCTTCTATGCAAAGAACAGTAATGCCTGTATCCCAAAGGGAATAGGCTTGAAGGCTGTTATACCAGTCAGCGCAATCCCCACCCCATGTAGGAAGTCTTAGGGGAATGCAGAAACTTGAGAAAGAGACAAGGTGCTTATAGAACATGAGAGGACAGCACTGGTGGAGTGGGATTGTCAGGTTGCTAATAACATCCTGACTTCTGTATTAGCAAATGGAATTAATTTCTTGATGTGTAACTTAAGCTCTGGGATGGGGAATAGCGGGTATGGGTTTCCAGCATCTGTTCAGAAGTTGCATCTTAAAACTCTCTCCCAAAGGTAGTCAGGTCTCCTTCTTACACTCCCACCCCCTTCAAGTGTGTGGGGCTTGTGGGTGGGAGGTCATGGTGGAGAAGTAGCTTTGTTCTGTTGTATCCCTATTGCATGCACTTGTCAAAGATGGGACAGGCATGAATCAAATTTCCTGTTCTGTGAATGAATTTTCTAGTCTAATTTCTGAGGTGGTGTCAGGGTCTCTTGTGGGAGATCTTCAGTGCTGTAGAGCAAAACCTCAGGAACTTCTCCAAGAGAGCAAGGATGAGCATGGTTTTCTATCCAGAAGGAAAGGAGGGTGTCTAGGTTGGCACTCTGCTCCAGTGGCTCTTATTTCACATCATTAAATTCTTTAACCGGAGTTAAACAAAAAGCATGTTACTACAGAAAAAACTACAAAATATGCAGGAGTTGCTATTTAAAAAACCCTATGGCCATAGCAAACTTGGTTTCACTCAAAGATGTATGCTTTTTTTGCAGATTTAGAGTGAGGAAATTGTAAAGGGTAAAAGATACCAAGTTCTACTAAGCCTTCCCTCACATCTTGACTTTTATTAAGAGCTTAGTTGTCTGTCTTCATGAGTCATAAGGTATAGGAGAGCTCTGAAATCTCATTCTTGGATTTAAATAGTAAGTCATATGATGGTCCCAATGGTTCCTAACATATTTGTATTGTGTTTAGTAGCAGAATTGTTAAGTTTTGATGGCATAGAGTAAAAGTGCATTATGCAGAGTACTGTTGCCATGTCCTTAAAAACTGCTGTTCAGTGTGCATTTCCCAGCAGCATTATTGCTGAGTCAGGCATACTGTGTAAGCAGGATAGACTGATTTTTGAAATGGAGGCTTACTGGGGAGAGGATTGGCAAAAATTGCATTAAAAACTAGTTTTCTGGAAATGCTTTCCTAGTGAGAAATTCACTAGGATAAAATCTTAACTGAGTAATTCTGGTTCATTTGTGAAAGTAAGCAGACCACAGAAACTTCAGAATTGCTTGCAGCTATTCTGGTGGCAAGTCTTCTGAATGGAAGAACAAAAACCTACCTTAAGATTTCTTTGCAGTGTTCTGGCAAAGCTTGAGAGTTTTTTAACATCTCAAAACACGTTTGACCTCCCCACCCTTAAGCCATTCTGACACTCTTTACCCCACTGCATTTCAACAGGAAAGAAAGATCCTTTTTATAGCCAAATGGCTTCCTCTTCTCTTCTCCCTCTTTCCCCTTCCACCCCCCACCCCAGAGTGCCTTTCTAGTGTTTAGGCTTCAGCTGCTGCCCGGATACTGGCTACATCTGTCTTGCTTAGATGGTCATAAGGAAAAACAGCACAGACCATGACCAGAGGGCCAACAACGAGATATGTTTCTTTTCAGATCTGAAAGGAAGCCCTGCACTTGCTTCTGCCTGTTTGCCTAAACTGTTTTTAAATCAATCACAGCTAGGGCTGGTAAATGCCTTCTCTTCCCTCTCTCAAACTCCAAAACACTTAGATCCTAACGAGTTAAGTATGGTGGTGTTCACAGGGCTATTTCCCCTTGTACCACTTCGCATTGGATGAAATAAACTCTTTTTAAGGGCTCTCTTTGAGACAGGCATTGGGGAAAGCTTGAAAGCGGAGTGGGGTGGGACTGGGAGGTCTGGAACTCCACAGAATGTTTGCACTTAACAGTAGGCTGGGCTTTTGTAAGGGCATCAAAAAGGGCTGGATTAAAAGATGATTTTTGGGTATGAGCACTGCTTGATGTTTTGTGGCGGGTTGTGTTGTAAGAAAGATAGTGGCTGTCAAGAAAATAACTGTAGGGGCTGATGGAGGACAGTGAGGGCTGATGGAGGACAGCGTGGTTCCTTTTTGGGGGAGTCTTCTGATTTTTGAAGCGGAGGATGAAGGCTGGGACAATGACAATCTGTGGCAGTCAAGAATGGTGTTAGATGTTGGGCTGGGGGGGGGCTGTTTTTTAAAGGTAAATGGCTGGGGTTGGGGCAGCAATGCATCTTCATGAAATGTAGTTATAGTCACAAAACAAACCCATTTTGTGACTATATAAAATCTTGTTACATATAAAATAGGAGGTTGTCTTATAACAAGCCTCTCAGGCATTTATTTACCTCCCAACTTGCACGTTAGTCTGACTCTTCTGAGGTGCTAGCTTTTGGTTAGGGTCACTTGTTAGTGTGTTACTCATGGAGTACGAACAAATTACACAGGGTTAGGAGATACAGCCTAAATGGTTTGTGTGTTACTTGGTTCTTTAAACTTTGTGCAAACCATTGCGAGGGTGAGACTCTTCTGGGTTTCATCTGTAGTAAGTGCTTGAACTTTGGAATCCACTTTCCCTGCTTTTGTGTGGGGAGGCAGAGCAAAATGGATGTTTGCACTGAACTCAGCACGTGCACCGAGCTTCAGATAACAATTTGGCTTTTTAACATCTGTGTATTTGGCGTGTTGAACCAGCAGTGCAAGGCTGTCTTATGTATTGGCACACTAGGTGTAGGAAAAATAACCTGGTCAGCTCACAGGTGCTTTACCTTTCATTACTGTGTGTTGCTGAAAAACAGCTTGTGATTCTGTGCTGGTGCATAACCTAAATAACCTAACCTTGCTCTGAGGCTTCTTGCTTTGGTGAACAGACTCTGAAACTTGTGACTGGAATGTGTTTAAAAAGGCAGCCTCTCCTAATACATGGTGCAGAATGTTGTAAACCAGTAGTGTAGGCATAAAAATGCTTTTTAAAACGTTTTCCTAATAAAATGTGGATTAAATAGGGAATTCGATTCACAAAAAGAAAAAAAAGGATTTAATAACTGAGTCAACAGCCTTTTCACTTGAAGGGGTAAATTTCAACTTAATTCACTGATTTAATAAGAATTAGTGGCCTGACATCTAATTCTCAGCAGACCTGAGAGGCCACAAACTAGAATAGGCTGTGCCCACCAAACTGGCAGGATTCAGGTGCTGGCACAAACTGATGTGTATACTACCTGGATTTTATCATGACCAAGAGACCTGTGGAGCCCACAGAGTCACACATGCTTGTAAATAAACTGGAGCTTTGTCTTGACTGCTCTTAAGAGGAGTGGATTTCCCCATCTGAAACGACCTGTTAATCCCCAGGACCTCCCCAGTTTGAGACTTGTGCACTGTTTTACAATCTGTGGCTTTGCCCTGCAGAAATAGTGGGATGGGGTAGCGAGTGCAGATTAGAATGGTGTGTATAAATTAAAATGATTAGCACTTGCTTTCATTTTCAATTTAGTAATGTTTGCGTTTCCTGACTTAGCAAGAGGATGCTGTAAGGACTGGTCTGGCTGCAGAAATCCTGCTCTCCTTGTCCCTTAGCCCTGTGTGCCGCCTTCTTCCTCTGGTGTGGGGTGGGAGGAGGGGCTCAGCACCCAGGTTGCTGGAGAAGTGGACCTGCAGGGTGAATGTTCCCTGTGCACAGAGGCAGCGTGTGACTGGAGAGAACCCCCCTGGCAATAATGATAGCCCGTGTGGGGAAGCATGAACACGGACCTGCCATTTGTATTCCTAGCCACTGAAAGCTGATGTTTGGCCTCTCCAGGCTGCCCCCAAAGCCTCCAGCTCCTCAAAATGGAGGCTGTTTGCTGATACAAAGGCAATCAGCAATGCTGCCGGAGGGCGTTCCCTCCCCACCACTTTGCTCCTTCAGGCTGTGGTTCTGCAGTGGCCGGAGCGAAGCGCATGCTGCTGCGGGAGGAGGGGCAGGGCAGGCTGGCCCCCTGGCTCCTAGCTGCCTGTTCACACAACTTGCCTTTACTCTGGCAGCTTTTTGTACCTGTAATAGCATTCCCCAGTACTTCCAACAATCAGTACAGCAAGCCATATCAGGGAACTGAGCTGACTTGTCAGCAACTCATAGATTCAGGGCAGCTTTCAGCCAGATCAGTTCCTCGATGGCATTGCGATATGCTAATGCCTGCATGAGGGGATTCACTAAGAACTGTGGGGCTGCTCTTTAATAGGAGAGTCATACCTTGAAACAGTTGTGAAACTTCAGCTGTGTATTTGCAAGCATAAATCTGAGGTCATGCTTTCATCATGAAATAGAGTAATGTTGTTTTATAGGTTCATGATCTCTGAAATTAAAGCTGACTTCCCTGACTGCTTCTACATAGCAGCCCTAGGAACTTGCAATGCTGACGAAACTAGACAGAAGAAACTGTGGGACTGGGGTAATTGCCAGGGGGTGAGAATCACTCAGGATT
Organism: Anser cygnoides; assembly: GCF_040182565.1. Lineage (NCBI taxonomy): Eukaryota > Metazoa > Chordata > Aves > Anseriformes > Anatidae > Anser > Anser cygnoides. Next base: position 44,308,312 of record NC_089874.1, on the reverse strand, counting down.
GCATTGGATCTGCTTGACACCACAAAACCACAGGAGTAAAAAAATATCTCTTAGAGTAAACCTTGAACCGCATTCACCTTCATATCCAAAGCATTGCCTGCAGTGAATTTGCTTGGCCTTTTTTCTTCCACATTAAGCTGTGCAGTTAACACAAGCTCAGTCTTTATGAAGCAGCAGCATTGGTCCAGTGCATGAACAGAAGTGTTACAACTGAAATCTATACTGGTGGGTTTTCCCCCATTCGTCCATTTACATAGGCTCTCTGTAAGTAGGTCTTACAATGTCGCTATTAACGCTTAGTTGTTAAGTTGTTGTCCTTTATCTTTTAGATTTGTTGTTTGTCTGGCACCACAGCTTTTCACCTGTCTAAGTCAACACTTGTTTTATTTTTTTGAAACAGGCTTTAATGAACAAATGTAACTTTGGGATAAGGGAAGAATATTAATGTACAGTGTAACTGGGGCTTCTGTTCACTGTAAGGGTCTTTTGACCTGCTTTATTAGTGGGGGCATTGTTCTGGTAAGCCATTCCAGGACCCATCCTGCCAGTCTTCTGCACAGGATTAATCATTTCCTCTTGACCTCCTGCTCTCTTTTCCCAACATGTTGCATTGATCAGAATCCTTAACTCACAAGTTTGCTCCTGTTTTTTAAAAATGGGAGGAAAAGGAGGGGGGGAAGGAATGCAAAGAAATTAGATATAATGTCTGCTGTTAACATTCTTAGTAAGCTTTTTTCCTTTTTTCTTGACTCCTCCCTTCTTCCCCCAAGAAAAGAAATCCCTTCCTGGTCTGTATTAGCTCCAGATCTCAAGCATCTTGAGTGCCTCTGTTTCACTAGAATTATGTTTTCTGAGCATGCAACTTCCTGCAAGATCAGCTTTGCTTATAAAGGTCACAGTTAAACTTCACTTAGCTGAGGCTATCCACTGCTGATCTACCAGATTAGAGCACTATGTTAATGTTCTCTATCTGCAGTATTTCTACCATAGGTAAGCCAGCATCAAGAATACTGCATGTAACTCATTTCTGTTTTATTTATGCCAGCAGAGAAGGGTATTAATGAGGTCGTATAGGGTACCTCCTAACAGAAAATTCGATGTTTGTTTTTGCTGGCATCTGTTAGGCCTTTAAGGGAGCTGTTGACTTAGATACAAAGGTCTGCTGCTAGCCAGTCCCAATTACATCAGTAGCAGGAAGGAATACTTGCTCTGTTCATACTGCCCAAGGGTCCCTGTCTTCCCCTACTGCCTGTTACTGGTGGCCAAACCAAGCTCCCAGGAGCAGTCCTCTTCAGGCTTAAGACTTCTTGGCTGAGCTAGTTGTTCTGTTCTAGCTCACTGTCTGAAGTGTTAATGGCAGCTTCACGGAGAGAAAGAGGCTTGAAGAAAGCTGGTGTGGTTTAAAAACAAAGCTCTGCTTCTCATCAGAACTCTTTGTGCAGCTGTAATGTCCTAGGTAGTCTTCTACTCTTAGCCTTTGAGGTGAAAGCATCTTGGCCTTTGCTCTTCTCCAAGCAGGAAAGAAGGCAAGGTAGGATTTAACACTTCCTGGAAATAAGTCACTGTTTCTGTGAATAGTGATGCCAGCTGGTAAGCTGTTAAGTTCATGGCCTTGATAAGATCAGTGCAGTGCTAAATGCCAGTGCCACTCCCAGGACCACTTTGTGCTGCCCGGACTATGTGGGGATCAGTCTTGGCACTCCAGTTTGGCCTCCTCAGGGGAGTGGCTCCAGAAGAAAATGTGACAAAGCATATACCTGAAGATACACTTCTGAATGTTGGAAATGAGCGTGCCCGAAGTGGATCATGAGTTGAGAAGTAACTCAGTGTGGTTCTAATAAAAACAGACTGTAAACTCTGTCTCTAGTGAAACTGTTACTCCCATGGAGCAAGAGAGGTCAGTGTGACTAGAAAGCCCATCCTCTAAGCCCATGGAGTCTGCTGAGGCTGAGACAATAGCCCTGTGTTCCTGAAACTGTGGGGGTTATTAGCTTTTATTAACCATTTGTTTTGGAGGAATCTCTGAATTCCAATTTGGTTCCTGCCCTGAGGTAGGGTTATGGGATCGTCCTTCGAGTAAAAAACAAAACCCAAAAAACTGTCTTCTCCTTTCCAAACAAGCAGCGTGTTCAGACCAAGCAAAAAGACCACATTACAAAAACAAATTTTTTGTTGCTTTGTGTGCATTCACAAAGGAGTTAGAGGTAAGAGGTCCTTTCATAAAAGCACCTCTGTGGAGGAGGAAGTGGGCCTGCTGCCTGCTTGGTAGTAGCCCAAGTAAAACAAGCTACCTGCACTGAAGGGGAGTTCAGGCTGATCACTGTGCATAGGAGCTCTGGGGGAGCTGCACCTTTCCTGCTTCTTGCAGAAGCTGTTAAGAGTGTGAGTGGAGGGTGCTTTCAGCCATGCCCAAGACTTTGCGTAAATAGTTGGTTTTGGTTGCTGTTGGCCACCACACCCAAACATCCAGGCTATTGTCCCCGGCTTCTGCTGCCTGTTGTTCTCTCCAGCAGCTCCCCGGTATCTGGCTCTAGTGATAAGAGGCATAGTAGCAAAGAGGAACATGCAGTTGCAGAAAGGGGGCCTCTTTGGTCACCCCTGGTCTAACTCCCACAGGCCTGTCTGTCTTCTCCCTTTCTTCTCCTGTAGAAGGCTACAAGGTCCTTCATTGTAATTCGGTGATAATGGACTGCTTCAGCTGAGGAGGGCATGGGGATACTGCATAACATTGTGCCCTTATCATGTGTTATCTCGATGGCCTGTATTGGCAGTCATTACTATCATCAGTCAATCTAAGAATCTAAGAATTTCCTATTGGCTTTTCTATTTTTTTTCTTTCAGAGCAACTTCTGTAGGGGTATGCATAGATTATTTTCATCCTTCAGACTGAGTGCTTGAGCAAAGTCATATTACTGGTTCTCTGGGAGTTCCTTGTGGATGGTCTTGAGTTTTAGGGTGTTTTCTCCCACTGTAAACTTGAAATGTGAACTTGAAACTATCTTGAAATACTGTCTCTGATCCCTTTGTAGAGATGAGAATGGAGGTGTAATGGAAAGCAAATCTTTCTAGTATAAGTAGAAAAGTTATCTTTCACATAGCAGCCAGAATAGGGCTGAGGTAAGGTCAGGGCAGTCAGTCACCTGGATGACTACCATCTCATTGCATTCCCATAGCACCTTCTGTTTAAGAGCAAATGGCTGCCTGTAGTGTTAGGCTGCTCCTTGTGGTCCACAAGGCATACCTGAGTCCCTGGAGAGCAGTCCCTGGAGAGCTCTTCGGTATAGTTTTGTCTTGTATCTAGCTCAAATAGAAGGGCCTTCTCAGGAAAGTATATTAAGTAGCTGGATTCCGTAGGTTTTTACAGAACTGTAGAATCAGTGGTTTGGGGACTGGAAGGGACCGTAAAGATCACCTCATTACAACCTCCTGCCATGGGCAGGGACACCCCCCACCAGACCAGGTTGCCCAAAGCCCCATCCAGCCTGGCCTTGAACACCTCCAGGGATGGGGCATCCACAGCTTCTCTGGGCAGCCTGTGCCAGTGCCTCACCACCCTCTGAGTGAAGAATGTCTTCCTTATACCTAATATAAACTTGTCTCTTAATTTAAAGCCGTTACTTCTTGCCCTATGCTTACACTCACTGACAAACTGTCACTCCCCAGCTTTTCTGTAGCCCCCTATAGGTACTGGAAGGCTGCTCTAAGATCTCCCTGGAGCCTTCTCTTCTCCAGGCTGAACAACCCCAACTCCCTCAGCCTGTCTTCACAGGAGAGGTGCTCCAGCCCTCTGATCATCCTTGTGGTTCTCCTCTGGACTTGCTCCAACAGGTCCATGCCCTTCTTGTGCTGGGGGCCCCAGGGCTGAATGCAGTGCTCCAGGTGGGGTCTTACGGGAACAGAGCAGAGGAGGAGAATCACCTCCCTTGCCGTGTTGGCCACGCTGCTTCTGGTGCAGCCCAGGATAGTTGGCTTTCTGGGCTGCAAGTATGCATTGCTGTCTTGTGTTGAGCTTCTCATCAACCAGCACCCCCAGGTCCTTCTCCTCAGGGCTGATCAGAAGCTGCATCACAATATGGTACCCACTTCCAGAATTACAATTCTAAAATAGCTGTATTATCCAGTCCTACATTAACATAATCTGACCTCTTTATACAAGAAAACTTAACTACAAGAGGACTACAAGTTGGAAAGCTAGAAAAGTGGGGAATGGCTACTTTTAGCAAGGCCTTTTCTAGCTTTGCTTATCTTACACTCTTCTCAGGACCATGGCACAGGAAGGCAGTGCAGCAACAGCCATAGGAGTTAGCTCTTGTTTCTGCTGTAGCTTGCAGACCTGATGTAAACCTTGCTCTGTCCCTCTTAAAAGGAAAGCAGTGGTGGTAAACCTATTCTCCCTCTAGCAAACAGTGGGTGCATGTTTCACTCACTTCAAACAGCCTACCATGGTGTCTCAGGAGTGGGTTGGAGCATGTGCTAATGTGGTTAAACCGGAGTGCTGACCAAGTAAGAATCTCAGATGACCTTTCTCTGAGATGTCTTGACAAAGTTGTCCCCTCAAGCCTCTGTGTAGGAGACATCTGTTGTGGTATTCTGTTCCTTCAGTGCTACCCAAATTGGGTACCTGCAAAAAGGTTTAAAAGATAAACAGCCCATCTGTAGCTCTTTAATTTACCAGCTGGATGAACTTTGAAGTTGTTTAAGAAATTACTGGTATGGTCTTCCTGCGTTCTGTTCTGGTAGGATTTGTTACTAAAGCAGACTTAAGAAAGTTAACAGTAGGTTTGGATAGAAGTCTCATTTCCTGTGATGAGCTGTGTGACCTGCATACACAAACCTGCGTTCAGAACCAGTTATATGCATGCTGGCTGTCTGAAAGTGAACCTTTCCTAGAAATAGTGTGAGCAGAGGGGTTGATGTGCCTACCCTTAGTTGCTCAGGTGGTGTGCTTTTCCCGTTGCAATCAGTATTTTCACTGCCAAAAAGACCAAGGTAGCTAGCAGCAAAGGGTATATTTTCACTCAAGTCATTAGTGCCTACTTGCAGTTTTCTGAAAATATTTCTCCCATGCCATTAAGGGTTGTGGATATGATTCAGTCCATGCCTAGAGACACTGCTGTGACTCTTAGGTTCTCGTGGGAAGAGTTGGCAGTGGCTGATCCCCAAATGCTGGGGAGAGGGCTGTTTTGTTTGGACAACTTGCTGCTCCCTAGAACAGAGGAAAGCAATAGCTTTTATTATGACAACCGTAAGAACTAGGGTTTGGGCTGTGTGGCCTTCTAGACTAAAATTGATTGATCTTGCTTTAAAACTGTGCAATGTGTAGACATATTAACAATTGATTGCCTGCAAAGTGTTTTGTATGTGTGCACGTGCTCAGCTGCTAATGGAGAATCAAATATGCTTTTCAAATATACCTCGGGTGTGTCAGAAACCCCTTTTAATACCTGTGCTGCCCTTTGCCAAGCAGCAGTAGCACCAACCCCATTCTAGGAACTTGGAAGCTGACAGACCAGAGCTGAGCGTGCACAGCCTTGGTGTTCAGTGAGGCTGTGTGTAAGGACCAGGTTGGGACCTCTTACCAGAGGGGGCAGTAGCAGATAAAATTTAAGGTTTTGGATACTAGAGAGAGATGATAGCCTTTGTTTCTATCTTTGCTACTTTAGCTGTGTTAAATGAAGTGTTCTAGTTCTTCAGTCCAAAGAACCATGGTTGGCCACAAATGTATTTTTAAGCAATACATAGCCAAGTAAATGACTTTAATCTGTGACTTCTGAACTTAAATCATTCCAGGAAAGAAATGCGATATTCTGATATTCTCTAAAATGTATTAATTGCGGTTTTAATTTCTCCTTGCTCTCTCTCCTTGCTCTCCCTACTAGATGAATACAAGCTACTTGAATGATTCAAATGCTTGACTGTCTTTGCCTTAAAGTTTGAAAATTTTGTAATTGCTCTTACAGCTTAGCAGAGCAAATTTTGTCTGGAGAGATGGAAGGGTTTGTTTAATCTTTGCCTGCAAGATGTAAACTCCTTTCCACCCCCACCCCTCTCAAGGATAATATTCCACTGTGCCAGATTGCCCATATTGCCACCAGAAAATTGCTTGGACCACTTCTTACAAAATCAAAGGTCAACTCCATGCCTTGGTGGCAGCTGGGAAACTAATGATTTAATGCTGCTTTGACCTTTGGCTTCCTAGTCCGTTTGAGCCTGACCCAATGTTTTAATTTTCCAATACTGCTGGGCAGTTGGCTTTTGTCTGTTTCCAGATGTAACTTGCATATTGAGGCCTGTTACTGAAGTGAGAACAAAACAACAAAACATCTCAGCCTAAAAGGGGAAGGAAAAATAACAGCACCTAAGTTCTTTTAAACTACAAAATACAGCTGCCCAGTGAGGCTTGACGTTGCTGGCTGTAGAAGAGTCGGGTTTGTCATAACAAAATGTGAATATTTGTCCAGCATTTGCATCTAGACCAAAAGTATTTTAACTGCAGTCTCTAAAAAGCCACTTTTTACAGCTCTGTAAAAGGTAACAATAAAAACAGTAGCTCTTTCCCATTCTGTTCTCAATCTCTTCAAATCGTTTTTTTTCTTCATGATATTTATTGGAAGAAAAATCAATGTTTGATCTGATAGTGGGAAGCACGAGAAACCAGTAGGCTCATGAAAACGTGTGTGCTGTTTTTTGATGGGGGGGAAAGTGTGAGATGGAAGGCAGTGATGACTTTGCTTTTACTGATTAGGAATTTCCTTTTTTCAAAGCACGGCAATGCTTGATCAAGTATCAGTGCTTTGTCATGGATTTCTGGTGTATATGGTGAGGTGAAAATTGCACTGTTTCTTTACAACCACCGCACCGGGCACAGTTTGAATTTGCTATTAATGGTGTGATAATGTTGGGGAAAGTACCCTGAATTGACTAGTCTTTTATTGAAAAGAGGAATTTCCATCAAGCACTCAGCAATCCTTTTTGCCTGACCCGGCTGCCCATCAGGTACCAGGACTTGCTTCTTGCCTGAGCTTACAGCACAGCTTTCAGAGGTCGGTTCGTACCCGGCCTTGTGTGTGAGAGGTTAGTTTTGCAGAGCAGATGGGCTCCTAAAACTTTTATGGTCTCCAGTCAAATCACCTCAAGCTGTAATCTCATTAAATCCTAAGTGAATCAGTGGTCTGGTTATTACTTGAAAGGGGAGTTACAGGAAGCGATGTTCCTGATGCAGTAGGTCTGTCTTGGTACTAAGCTACCAGAGGTACTTGCCTGTGTGTGTGGCTCTTAAAGTTGCTCCATTACTTTGATTACGGTGAAGGTGGTATGCAGGGTGCAGCAAGTTAACCTCTTGGTAGGGGACAAAGGTAGAGGCGCAGCGTTTCCTGAAATACCTATTGTGAGCATCTGTTAATTTACAGAGTTTAAATTCTCCCCCACACTTTTGATCACGCACCCCCATTACACTGTCCCAATAAGCCTTTTGTCTTAAATTAACCTCAGAACTGACTGAGGAATCACAGCAGAGTGCTTAATGCACAAAGTTGCTGTGAAAGAGCTGCATGAGGACCCTGTCAAAAAACCCTGGAGCTTTCCCTTCCTCCTTTCTTTCATCAGCATGCTGTCTTTAGGAGTTCCTGTGCTAGACTTGATTAAACAGATGAATAAGCTAAAGCAGAGGAAGGCAGGTAGCTTCCTTGAGTCTTTTAACCAAGCAGACTTAATTTAGTAAATTAATTTACCTGTGCTTGGAAATGTGGTTAAACACGTTTTGTTCTTCTGCCAGGATTGCAGAAAATCTTTGTACAAAATCTAATCTATCCCCTGAAATTTTCTTCTTAGCAGGCAGGGTACATGTAGGGCTAGCTTGGCAATACACTACAAAAACAGAATCCTGGCTTTTGCTTAACTTGTGTTTTACAAATTGATGCATTTGTCAAAATCTTTGTAACTGAATGCCAGCTATGCCTGGCTGTAGTGCATGATGTGTGTACGTGAGCATTTGTAAAGACTTCCCACTTGATTGTGCTCAGTCTTTAAAAATTATTCAGCATTGCCTATCTGGTTCCCCCACAGGACAAAACCCTACTTTGTGTAAACCCAGTCTTTTGGTGAAACTGGGTACCCCAAATGCAGTTGAACTCCTGGTGCTTGTCAGAAATAGTATATTTGACATAATGTGGATGTTGTGCTTCCACATCTTCCACGTCTTTGCTCAGTAGAAAAGGCCTTTTAAGAGTATGTTAGATAACATTTTCATCATAACATAGCTTTTTTTTTGAGTTAAGACTACTACCTCTGTTCTCTTCCCAGGCTTGAGCAAGGAGTTAACCGTGTCAGTTATCCCTTCTCCCCTCTTCCTTTGAGCCGCATCTGACTCTCCTCCCTAGTTCTGCCTGGATAGCTTTTCTTTTGTTTTTACTGTCGCCTATTGAACAAACCTTCTATATTTACATTCATCCTGATTTAAAGCTCAAACAAGGCTACAGTTGAAGTTTAGATAAGGTTAACTTGCCTGAACAATACAGAAGCAATCTAAAGCTAGTAAGTGTTATGTGGAACAGCCGATGTTGCTATTGAGAAGGTCGATGTTGCTATTGAGAAGGTCGATGCTTTCACTTAAGGTTTCAAAGTATTTAAGCATTTTAGAAAACCAAAATGCTTTCAAATTCTTAGTCTGAGGTATATTGCTGAAGTATGCCAGGGTGGCCCTAAACCAATTTTAGCTTGGTTAGGCCAAAACGATAATTCTCTATAACAATTTATTTGGCAGCAGTTTGAACATATACACTACATACTACACTTACATATTTGATCCATGAGAGCCTCATGGAATGGGTTAAAAATAGTGTGTGAATCATAACTTAAACCTTGAGTGGGACAGAGGCTTGTCTTTGGTCTCCCCAGACTGAACATACTACTCAGTACCGTATCTGTGACACAATGACAAAACACAATTATTTGTTTACTGTTTGTAAGCACTTCAATTCAAATCTTCTCTGTAGTTTGAATGTGTTATTCTGCTTTCCTTCCATTGTTTAATCATATTCATCTTGGGATACGTCTCTATCCTCATTTCCCAAATTCAAAAAGAAAGCATTCTTAACCCTCTCCATGAGGGCAAATAAAAATAAAATTGCAGTACTTACTTTCTGTCCTTCTGTCATAGTTGTCTCTTTAGTCAAAGAAAAAAAAACTTGGAGGGGGGAAGGGAAGCCATAGGATTTGAACTTGTTTGTTCCTGTATTTCACCAGTTTGGAAAGAAGAGTAGGGCAGGTAAGTGATTAATTTAGAGTTCTGAAACTTCTGAGGTCTTGCTTCTGCTCTGTCACTGGAGAGACAAGCGGCTAGAGGAATATAAAGACATGCTTGAATTCTCTATCAGGGCTTGTCTGAAGCCTTCAGAAAGAAATATGTTGAATTCTGTGTTAACAGCTTGTAAGCAAAGGTTTCGGTTCTTACAGTTCTGTAATGGAGATAAAATTATTCTGAGTAAACACATCTGCCTTCTAGGAACAGATCTACTTATTCTTAGATCTGTTTTTCTTTTATGATTTACAGTACCTTTTTGGCAGCAACTGCAGAGCTGTGTCATTATATGATAGATGGACAAGAATTTACTCATTCACTCACAAGGGATTAAAGAGTAACCTGCAGTAATGTTTGTTATATGATTATTGAAATGCCCTGTGGCTGTTAAGACAGCTAGGTCTTCCAAAACAAACACTAAATACTAGAGTTCATTTGGAAGTAATAGTGCGCTAGCACCCAAAGGGTAACGCTTTTGTGAGGAGTCTTTCATAAAACGTGATTGTATAATCCTCTCTAAAATTAAGGGGAATTGTAACAAGCATGCTCATCTGATAAATTTGGTCTTGGCATTCTACTACTAGCAGCAAAGCTTTGATCCTCAAGTTCAACATCATTTCTCTGAATAAGATACACAGACATGTGCCAAGTCATATGCTGAGAGCAGATAATGATTATTTTGACGTGGATGGTACAATTAGATGGCATTAGCCGAGGAACCCCGATACGGTGCCTATATAATATGCTGTTAGAAGCTACTGCCTGGCTCTGCGACTCACCACTTTTTTCTTTCAACGCAGTCCAAATTTGTTTTTGCTTAATTAAGTTTCCTCATTTATGAGGAATCCCAACCAAAACCTCAACATGTTGTAATCTTTCTTCCTGCTCTGAAACATGTGTACGTAAGCTAGTAAAGTTTTTACACTTGCATATTTTTAGTGTGAGCGTTTGGAAGGATGATGGTAGAGAGGGAGAGACTGAATGCTTTTAAAGAAGATTTCTTCCAAATGTTCATGTTAGCAATTTTTAGGTTTCAGCGAAGAACAGTAAGTTTCTTTAAAGACCTCATCCAATAAGGACTTTTTGTATGTGGGTATACAGTTATAAAAATAGTGATTGGGACAGTGTGAGGCAAGAGGAGCAGAGAAGGCAAAGAACAGAAGAGTGGGCCAATTCAGTGCTGCCTTTGTGCTTTCCACAAAACCTGTTCCACATAAGCAGTAACTAAAAACATTGCAGTATAAAACACTTGGAATGGGTTTATATGTCAGTTTTCCCAGACAAGTCTTGCCTGTATTTCCTAATAAAAGGCTACAGTCGGTCATATTTGCTTCGACCTGAGTTTGATGTGCATATGGCACTTGGAGGTAACTGGACTTGTTTAATAGGCATGGATTGTTTCACAATTAAAGAAAAAAATTAACAGCTCCTGCTGTGTGTGAGTTCAGTACCACGGCCATTCTTGTTACAGCTTTCCTCTAAAGAGAGCCGAGCTGGAAGGCAGAAGCAGGAGGAGCAGCCAAATTGTTGTTCCCCATCAGGTGTCCAATCTGCAGTAGCAGACAATGCCTAATGCTGAGAAGAAGAGAAGGGTGAGACTTCCCCTTCCCCTGTCCACCTCAAACATGTGCACACTTGGCCAACCAGGCAGTTTCTCTCTGAGAATGTGAGAGGCAGGAGGAATTCCTTCCTAATATCCAGGTGATCAGCTTATGCCCTAAAGCATAAATCAGTAGTGCTGCTCTTTGTTTTTTACTCAGCACAGCTTAAATTGTCATAGGGTAGCAATAGGGTGTTGTTTGTAAATTTAAGCTGATGGAGGTATTTCTTTCTTGTATATGCAAAAGTGTTTGAGTCTTACCACAAGGCGTCATTGCAAGCAGCCTAATCCCTTCAGTAATTGCTATCTCTGTAGTGATATTAGCTTGCATAATGCTAGGTAAATCTGTTGGAGAGCTGATAGTGGAAAAGGGGGAAGGGACAGTGTCGTCCACAAGTATGTGGGCTGATACTGCCTACAAGGCTGTTACTCTTAGCAGAGTTTAGTAGTGGTGGTGTTAGATAGCAGAATTGCTTCATTTTGCTAAATTTATATCAGCAGTCCTCTTTGTTAAAACGGCTTTGAGGTTAGCTAGCCTAAAAGTTGACACATTTTTCCTTCCATCCTAGCAGAAATCCTCTTTTTAAAAATCCTCCTTTTAAAAAGGCACAGAGATGCTTTTTGAATTCTCTAGAGATTACATAATATTATTAAAAATATTTTTTAAGAAACTGGAACAGACAAATCTCCCTCCAATTGGGAGAGAGAAATTTCAAGATAGAAATTAAAGATGTTGATACTTAGATTATTTTTCAATGTCACTTCTATATGGAAATGTCATCTCTGAAATTTGTTACTTTGGATATCTGTTCTTAGTTGTTTTGACTCTGGGTTCTCTTGCTCGTTATTGCCATACAAGCAAAGAGGGGGGAACCACTAGACTATAAAGCCACAAAGGAGGCTAAGAATTCAACTGGAGATGGGAATTTATAGTTGCATAGTTTTCTAGTATTCCATAGCTGCTGTAGTTTGAGTTAAAGGTTAAATTCATGTGGTGTTTAAACAGTTGGATTTTTCAAATATGCACTACAATATTCTGTCTTGCAACAAATATTATATGCTGTAGTTGAAGCGTTACAGTGTGAAAGAGAAAACACAAATTTGTGTTCTAAATGCACTTCTGAATCAAGACTCCTAGTACTGCTTATTTAAAAAAATGGTGTGGATCTTTGTCAGTATTTTAGAAAATAAAAAATCTGCAAAGCCACAGTTTCTCTGGATAAATGTTCTTTTCCCTCAGCTGGTTTCCTCAACTACCTAACAATTGAGCATTATGAAATTAAGAAGTCTAGCCTGGTAGGTTCTCTGCCATGTGTGCCCACCCCCCCAGTGAAGCCCACTAAAAATATTAATGGGAATCTGTTGTGTAAATAAGACTTAGCTCACCAAAGAATTTTCTTAGGTAGCAGTGGTTTGACTACAGGCTCGCTCTGTAAGAAAACCCTGCAAAAGACCTGTTTGTGCTGGGTCTGGGAAACTGCTCTGGCAAGCTGTGCACAGTCCATCAGCTTAAGATGTTCCCCAATTGGCTTGTCTCTTGCATGAGGAAGGGCTGGCCTTTGAAGGAAAGCTGGGAACTTTGGAGTTTGTCTTCTCATCATCTCCATCAAATTAAAAGGGGTAAGGTGTTTCTCTAGTACATCGAGACAAAGCTTTCTACCTATTTGTTTGCAAGGCATATAATAGCATCCTTGCTGTCGGCCCTCCATAATGGCCAACAGCTGCCAAGGACCTGAATGGAGGTGGTGTTCTCTGTAAGGCAAGGAGCAGGACAGAGCTGAGGAACACAGATGTGAAGGGGTGAGAACTTTACTGATGTTACCCACAGGTAAGGAATTGGGAGCTCCAGCATATCTTGACTCCTATTTCTAGCTCTTCCTGGGCATGGAGGAGAACTTGAAAAGCTCTGATGTTGAGTTGTGCATGAGAAGAGGGAAGTGTGTTAAGTTCATAGGGATGTTGAGATTTGTGGGTTTTCTCTTAAAAAAAAAAAAAGCTTCATGTGTGATAGTAAAAGAATAATTGTCAATCCATTGCAACTTAAAGCATCACTGAAATCGTGGGCAAGCTTTGGCAGAGAACAAGGCTCTCTTTTTAGAGAGCTGAAGAGGCAGGGATGCTGAGTGAGTGACCTGTAGGGACTCATGACAGTGGCTTGGGCAAAACAGACTTGAAGTGGAACTGGGTTCTGACCCACTCTAATATCTGCGTCCACAGCAGGCACTATTAATGTGCTTTCTTGAACTGTTGAATATTTAGATCCGCCCACTGTCCCCTGTGCCAAGACCACCCTGCTGCTACTCGTGTCATGTAGATTTGGCATAGAAGCTGCATTTAAACAGCTAATGAGTTGCATGCTGAAGCACAGGCTGGTCTACCCTATTGAAAGCTCTAAAAGAGCTGACTTATCACTGGCTGCATAATCTACTAGCTATTGATACTATTGCATTTGCCCACAGACTGGCTACTTTACCTGCTTTACTGCCGAAGCAGATGCCGTGACTTTTTTTAAGACAAAAGAAACGGAGTTTTCTTACCCCAAACAATTTCTTCAGAAGAAAATTCTGGAATGTAGATTTACTGTTACACACTGATAACCCACTGTGATAATTGTACCTGTGCCATTTCAGTATTAATATTAGAACAACTTTAAGCCTAGCTTATCCCTGTTTAGGAAGAATTGGAGCAAAGAGTTTAAGGCGGATGTGAAATGTTCTTTCCAGTCTATCGATGACCAGAATCTCAGAGGCAGTATGTTGGCTCAGATGTCCCAGTTAACCTGCACCCAAGGGCTTTAAGGAAGCTAGGTGATGAGATGTTAATCTCCAAATGCCAGACAGATACCAGGCAAGTGGTGTGGTGCTGCCCATGTTTGGAGTGGATGACCGGGGTCCTGCAGCTGGCAGAGGCGCTGCTGTGAGGTGCTTGGGATGCTGCGGTTCCAGGGCTTCAGGCGGGTGGCTGTAACTAAGTTCTAGTTGTAAGATTTTGGTCTGAAACACAGGATTAAATTTTGTAGCGTGCTGGAGCCAGCGGATCCTTAAACTGGCTTTGCCAAGGGCGTGACTTGCTGCCTCCTTGTGCAGACCGTTGTTGTGCCACTGAGGATGTGCCCTTCAAAGTGGAACTTGGTTGTTGCTTCTAACACTTTGAATTTGCAAATGCTGGTTTCCACCACAAAGACGACTTAAATGGTCTTTGTTTACTCCCAGCTGACTATTAATACCAATGGATTTTTCTGACCTTGGTTAGTGGAACTATGCATCTTCCAAAAAACCTTTTAATGTAAGTGATTTAACTACCAACATTGTCACATCGGCTCTCTCTAAAATATGCAGCTGTTTTTACTGGCTTCAAGACACAGTAGCAAGACTGGAAAAGGTAAAAATCATGACGTGTAGGGGCACGGTAATACGTTTGGTTTTAAAACCTCTTAGTTTGTCAGACTCAAATCTGGTTAGCTCGTGTTCATCTCAAGTTCACAAGGTCAGATTGAATAAACCAGTTTCTAAAACTAGTTTTCTGCCGCTTATAAAGATCCCCTCATCTCTTAACTGAGATGGAAGGCATGAGCGGTGAAGGGGGGTGGAGGTAAAGGAGAATGCAGGAGGTACAGGGCTTCCTCTTACAGCGGCTGCCAGCTACCAGGGCGGTGTAATTGTAGGGTGAAACAGCCCTGAGCTGCGGCTCCACACCGGGAGGACTGCTGGTTAGGCAGGGCTCGGTCTTCCCCCTCGTGTGCTGGGCCACAAGAGCTACCTGTGTATTTGTTCACTAATCATGCTGTTGTTCGTTCACTGGTACGCATACATAATTCTTAAAAACCTCTCTGAAAGCTAATTATCCCAAATGCAGCGGGGAAATGAGCAAGTTATTTGATACGCTAATCTTCAGTATTTATATTTAGTATTCAAATTTCAGGCGTTATTAGTGGAGAAGCTAAGGTACCTAAAATGCTACTCCGACCGTGGTGTGACACAAGCTAATTTTTGCATTTGTTGCAGGTCCATTCTCCAAAGTTGCCATTAAAATGGGAACTAAGAACCAGGTTTTTGTGCAATGTGAACAATATTACCTCTTTCCACTTAAACTCCGCAACAATTGTCTGCATCAGGCTCTGATCCAGTTCTCCTGAGTGATGTATTTATGCTGTGAAAGCCTGTGTGTATTTTATATGTATGTATATATATTGCTGCTTGAATGATGTGGGGCAACAGTTTTTTTCTAGATCTTCTGGAAAAAAAAATAGTGGAAGAGAAGGACTGAAATTCACTGGAAAACGAGTTTATGCTAAATTCATAATGCTCAAAGCCTCGCATAGTACCTAACAAAGCCACTGGTGTTTGAGTTATTGTCAAGGGAATTAAATAATAAAACACCTTTACTAATGGAAAATTTCAGACTGGCTACTTTTTCCAAAAGGTAAAACCAAGAGGCTACTGTTTTGTCTGTAGGGTTTTTTGTTTAAGATTACAGGGTAGCTTTCAGAGCATCAGACTTCATTTGTGCTTTAAAACATAGCCTCGTGTGTTGCTGCCTTGTGCTAATTCCTAACACTGGAGGCTTAAAGAAAATCTTGTCAGGGCTCTGAAATGTCGTGACGGCGTGTTTTTGTGCAATGCAGCCATATTCCACATGTTTTGCCGACAATTGTGTGCATACATGCTCTTAGGGGCTCTAAAATGAGAGAAATCAAGTGTTCGCAAGCAGGGGGATGAACGGCACCGGCAGGATCGCTGCGAGGCCGTTTATTTAAATGCAGGTTAAGGATAAGCCTCCTCAACTGCTGTTTTTGCTGCATTTTCTTCTGTCCCGGTGCCTACTACATTCCACTGCTTTTGTCTGGCCTTGGTATTTGGGAAATTTTGGTGAGGGCTGGAAGGTGGGGGCGGGGGGGCGCGCTGGAAGCTGGTCAGCAGCGAGGAGAGGAGCGCTGGTGTGGGAATTGTGGAGTGGGGTCAGGGTTTAACTTTAGTGGCCATTCATCAGATGATGATTGATTGCTGTGCAGTCCCAGGGGACGTTTAACAACATCTCCGCCCATCCCCCTGCCCCCTTTGAAAGCAGATGGACCAAAAAATGGGGAGAGCGACACCCAGGAATTCCTGCTGTTGTAAAATGTTTTTACGGTGCACTGTACAGCCTTTCCTGAAGCAATCACATTTATGGCCTTGCTGTTGTATTTCTTGGGCTGCTGTGGCTGTAAAAGATGAATAGCCCTGTAATATGGTTCACTGATTCTGTTTAAATTGAAGTAGGCTCCCTTTATTGTTTTGTGTCTAAAATTGTGTGCCACCAATTCAGGAAATATTTCCTGTTTGGGAAATAATCAACCCATAGCTGATTTACTTTAAAATAAATCACTTTTAACTATCTCTGAAACTATTCTGTTTTTGCTTCTGACTTTTACCTCTTCATTTAATTTTGATGAAACTCTAAAATACTATTTAATGTAACAAAACAGCTCTTTTAAAATATACTAAACTTGCTTATGCATCTTACTGGAAAGCTTTACTGAAATGAGTGTTGATAAGGTAAGTTTTCTCCTAAAAACAATTGTGGTAATTATATAGGAGAAGAAAAAAAAAAAACAACTAGCACAATTCAGAAATTCTTTGAAAGCAATCCGTTTCTGCTTTCTCCTCGCTTATTTCCTTCCTATCAGAACACTCGTGTTAGAGGAAAAAAAGTATGGTTGAAGGCTTCACTCTCAAAATGTTTTCATACATTCAGGAAAATGCTGAAATTAACAGGGTGATGGTTGCTTAGTTTAGATCTTTCTCCTTAGCTTGCTTAGTATTGTCCCTGCCTCTTCAGGTGGAGGGGGGGATTTTTCGTCTTTGCTCTAAGTGCTGTTTTCCAGGCTGTGTGTCATAAGCAGATCCTGTTTTGGAGCACTTGGCTGTAGTACTCTTCCCTTCCACTACCCCCACCCAACCACAGTTCAAGACTCTTCTCGCTGTTTTAAAGGTGGTGATCTGGGCATAGAAGGAGCTGTATGTTGCTGTATTAACAGCGCAAGTGAAATTCAGGGTGGCCTTGCTGCTGAGATGGGCAGAAGGGGAGGCTTTGCCAGCTTCTAGGTACACTGCAAATGCACTGAGGCTGAATTGAGAGCGGAGTCCTGTATTGTCCTAATACCAATATCAAGAAAATACAAAATCAGTATACTGGTTTTTGGATAGGTTGCTTGTTTGTGTTTTTGCTTTTCTCCCCCTTCTACTTTGAAGCATGCATAGAAGCTTTACCTAACAGTACCCAACCTTTGTTCCGTGACCTAGGGACTGGGATGCGAAAAGACTCGAGTGTAACAATAAATGAGCGGCTGTGGATGTGAGCATAGACAAACTGGATGCTGTGCTCCAAGCTCTGTTGGTCTGACTGGCATAGATCCCCCTTCTCCCTGCACAACTGAGTACTTCCCAATTTAACTCTGGATTGCTGAGAGTCCTTCTGCTTGGTAGAGCCGATGTGCATCCTATTGGGTGCTCCTGTTGTTGTTTTCTCATTTGGGGTTGGTGCCTCCAGAGGGGAGCTTCTGGGCAGTTCCTAGTTCATCTAGGAGTTGAGGGACTCTTCCAGTCTTTTGGTGACCAGCTTCATTCCCCACTGAGTGCCCTAGGGATATTAGGCAATTGTTTTTTCTCACATGTGTATTTAAGAACTGTTTTAAACAACAGTATACTGATGGAGATCAGTCCATCTGTCTGCTTCTTCCCCTTCTCTCTACCGATTCTTGTTAACTCCTTTGCTCCCAGACTTAAATCTAAGTAATTTCACCATTTTCTATTTACAAATTTTCTACTTACAAAGAAACAAACAGGAGGCTTTGTCAGTGACTTTGTAGTGTTTACCGAAAATACTGTAACCCACATCCTACATAGTCTGGACACTTCTGAAATGAAATTATGGCTCTTGTCACTCCTCGTTCTAAATTGAAGAGGGATGTTCTCCACCACATGATGGTGGGTGGCAAGAGGCAACTGTAAACATTAAATTGAGTTTCTCTTTGGCTTGAACAGCAGGATGATTCTTTGCAGTGGACGTGGTCACCTTACAGGAATGCCTGGCTGGCGGGACAGGTCTGTGGTGTTTACCCTAGCTTTTGCTTCTGGTGTTGCCTACTTTGGAGGGCTCACAACAGATTTAAATTGCTTTTGGACTTCTGTTCATATGGTCACCATTTTCCTTTCAGCTGCTCTGCTTGATTGAGGCCCCAAATCCCTCTTGTATGTTTTTAAAGTATATCGGATTCATATGACTTAACTTGATACCCTGTCTTGGTTTTCATTCTCTCTCAACTTCTCAGTTGCTTAAGTGGAGTCATTCAGCAACATGTAATAAACATTCCCTGTAATTTCAACAGCAAAATTACAGAACGGCATGAGCAAGTGAACATTGTATACAGATTTAGACAACCACAGTGTAAAGACAAGGAACCCTGTAGTTGAGGAAGATGTATATAGAAAAATGCATTCCAGAACCGAGGCGGCTTTTACATCCTTAAAGACAGAGGATCTGAGACGCTGCTTAAGGGTTTAGTATTTGAACAGAAGCAAAATGAAGTCTGTTCCAATTTCCCTACAGCAAAACTTAACTTTCAAGAAAAGGATTTTAGTAAAATCTGACACGTGCACAAATGCACACATACCCCTTTGAGAAATTAATCCATATACCACTTCAGCTGTTGCACTTACAGGAGCTTAAAATGGCAGTTCATGCAACACAGGAAATCTGAGGGAATCACCTGTCCCCCTTCCCCCTTTCTTTTGTGGGAGAAGGGAAATGGGGATGTCATGCGCTGTATCACAGGCTGTTAGCTGGAGTCAGAGGGGTTGGATGACAGCTGTGAGGAGACAGGCATATCGAATACTTGCCCAGGCTTTGTTCTACTCTTGCTGCCTTTTGTGAGGTAGACCTTAAATAGCTGGTGATGGAAAAATTATTTGTACTGTACAGTGGCAAATAAGGTTTCATAGTGGTTTTCTGACTCTTCTGTGGTAGCCTAGATTTTTCTAACACTATTCAAAGTCTTACTCCTAGCAACATACACTTTCTTAGAGACTTTCTTGTGTTGAAGTTTTGTATTTCCTTACTTGTGTCTTCGGAAACAAACCAGCTGATGTTTTCTTCTAAGAAAACAGTTCCATGGAAGATGCTATTTTTGTGTGCTGCTTCCCTCTACTGGATGGAATGGAAACTGTTATGGCTGGTGAATGGATCCACCTATTAGGCTGGGCTGATGTCCTGTGTAAGACTTTCATTGTGAATTCAAAATACTTTTTAAGTGCTTTGTGAGTAGAATGGGATTTAGTTATTACCCTGAGTTCCCCGTAACACAAAAATGCTCTGGGCACGCTACTGTCTTGTCTTGTTCTCCTCCAACTCAAGCATCTCCAAGTATCACTAGTGTAGAAATACTGTGGCAGGAGGGAGTTCTGCCTAATACTGTCGCTGCCCTGAGTATGTAGAAGTGGTTTACATGTTTTCAGAAAACAGAGGATGGTTCTTGGCATGCGTAATGTTTTTCCACTGGGAGGGGGAAAGGTGGGGATGCTCTATTTATTCTCCATCGCAGCGATTATTGTGACCACTTCAGAGAATGTAGTGTTGTGTATGCAGGAAAAGTCTTCATCTGAAACTTGCCATAGATGACATCTCCAATCTGTAAGTGTTGGCAGATGGCTTCCGTTCTTAAGAGGAGCTGATGTGGACATTCTTCCTAGTATTGTATTGCAAAGAAAACAATGACACTTCCATCTAACTGTTAAAGTACAATTTGGAGCTTACTAGGAGGGATTGCTCTTCCTCTGTGGAGAAACTATTGTGAAGTCTTTGCCCATTGCTACTGCCTTCAACCACCTTTTTTAAATTGTCTGTTTTTTTTTCCTGTCCCTTTTTTTGCCTTCAAGTCTTCATCAGACAGTGATACAGGTTTTTCTCTTCTAGGTACTGCATTTCTACTGTGATACTTGCTCTGTCCCCATATGTCGGGAATGTACCATGGGACGACATGTGGGTCACAGCTTTATCTACCTCCAAGATGCTCTTCAGGACTCCAGGACTCTTACCATCCAGCTCCTGGCAGATGCTCAGCAAGGACGACAAGCTATTCAGGTAAGATACTCCCAACTGAAGTGCTTGATTTTTCTCTTCTATTCCCCCACAGCTTGTTTGTTACAGGGCAAGGTGTCAGGCAAAAAGCTCTCTGCTTCTTCTGTCAGTCTTCTCACCCCTTCTGTTCTCCCAGAACTGACAGAAGTTGCTGTGTAGGTGAAAAAAGTGCTGTTAAGAATTTTGCATTCTTGCAGCGTAATCCTGTCATGCAAATCATAACATATATGAAGATCTGTCCAAACACACTTGAGCATGAAGCATTTTGAACCAAGTTCTGATCTTACGTAGCAGTGCTGAGCGTGTTTTTGTTTTTACAGTTGAGGCTTATTTTCAGATGTCTGTCTTGTCTGTATGGCATCTGTACTGTAACTACCTGTAAGTCTGATGTGTGTTCATGTTGCCACCAAATGTAAAGTACTAATCAGCTGTTTGGATTAGTGTGGAACTTCTAATCTGCCTGGGGAAGGGGTTGGTTATCTCTATACAAGGACTGCTCTGACTACACAGGTGCATACTGCATCCTACCTCGGCTATTTTACAATGCAAATATAAATACTGAGTGAGAACCAGAAGGATCATAGCACAGTGCTTCAGTCTACAGAAGGAATTTACACAGGGAATTAACCTGCTGAGGATATGTGGATAACTAACTTGTGCTGTGTAGTATCTAGTAATTGTAATGTTATCAGTAGTTTTCTTTGCAAGAAGAGGCTTTGGACAGGGTAGGCTTAGTGTGATGCTACTCTCTGCTCTACTACCATCTAGTTCTGTCAGCCTTAAATGCTTTAATTTTGAGCTGGATACTCAACACTTCTATGTGAGATTTAACCATCAAGACCTTTTCTTTGAGTAAACGCTACCAGAAGGAAGTAAGCATTCTCAACTGGATGTGCTTTCCTTGCAAATACATGGTACAGGAAAAAGCTTTCCATTCATCACTGCTTATTTCCAGTAGACGAGTATTTGGGTGGGTCTTTTTAAATTTTTTTACTAAATCTGTTAAATCTCATCCTCTGAAGGGAGTGGTCACTGCTAATAGCAGTGTTCCTGAGCTCTTTTGTGGTGCTACAGAGTTCCTGCGTACTCTGGGCAGGTGTAGGACTTGTGTGTCTAGAGGGCTGGCTGTTCTGAAGTTGGGATCCCTTTCTGTGATGTGAGACGATAATTTCCTGCCTCGCTGATAAGTAAGAATAAACCCGAAGTTTTATCCTGTCATATAGCTATAACCTTTTCTAGGGAAGCTTGTTCAGTGGATCAGGAGCAGCTAAACTTTCTGTAATTTGTACCTGTGGGATGAAATAAGTATTGTGATGGTATAGATTTTAAACTGTTGATACCTCCCTTCAACTTTTGGTGTTAACAGCTTACATACACCAGAACAGCAAATGCAAAAGTTTTGGAACTGAATGGCTAATTTAAAACTGCATGTCAACACAGAATCCTGCAAACCTTACCTTCCAAGACTTGTTTTAAACTGAATTGTAAGGCTCTTAAGCAGAATCCATACTGAAACATTTAGCATGTCCCCAGAATGAGCAAGAAGGAAGGGATTATACTAGTTTAAAGAACCTCAGTAGTGTAGTGTTTTAAATTTCTCCAGGCTGTCCTGGACAAGGGCTTGTCTGTTAGTAATTAAATTACTGCTTTTGACCTCCCGGGCTCTTAATCATTTAACTGGTCTGGATAAATCATCTAAGTAGTGACTGTCTCTTGGAGTACACACTAGCAGAATAACACTGAGTATCACTCTGCTAGTATTGCAGGCATGATGTTGTGCCTCCGCGCTTCCTACTGGGTTTACTCTCCTCCTTTCTTCCCAGTTCTCTTCTGGCTTTTCTGTTGGAGGCTTCTGCTATTGTGATGAGCTGACTGCTTTATGATGGCACAGGTAAAGGGTGGGTGGCCATAACACTGCTCATGTAACTCAAGCAAATAGCTCAGCTGAATTACGCTTGTCTAGTTTTGCCATGGTCCAGATGCTGTCCATGCAGGTTAAGAGGCATCTTGGAAGTGCTAACTGTGCGATTTGTATGAAAAATTCTGTGAAATAAACGATGTTTTTCAGTAACTGACTTATTAATGCAGTGGTCCTTTTAATCTGGACCACTCTGCAGAGAAAAAAAGGGGTACTGAGTGAGCATATCTGTGACAAAGTTGAGGTAGTAATCTGAGTGAATGTGGGAAGACTACAACTCTGGTATTGCTACCTAAGTGACAGCAGCAGCCACTAGAACTGTGACACAGTTAAAGGCAGAGGTGTCTGACTCAAGGGCTGGTGCAGTGAGCCTGCTACACAAGGCAATTTTACAGAGCAGAGCTTTCCTTGTTCTTGGGACAGTAGGGCTGTGAAGCTATGTGTTTATCCCAGGGAGGAGACAGCATGTCAGCATGAATTTAGGACAAACCCTGAACTAACTAGACTCTAAATTAAAATAAATTGGCTTGAATGCTTTTCTTAAAGCTTGGAAGCAGTCTGTAGAACTAAGTGCCAATATAAGCTGCAATATGAGGAACAGACTGGTGTTCTAAGGCAGGTTGAAAAGTAATATGGTGCAGTAACACTTCTTAGTGGGATTGTTTCATAATGCTGTATTAGTAACTTTTCTAATAGGCTAGGAAAGTGATACCTCTTGGACATGCAGTGTTGAGGATGGATGAAGAGGGGTGGCTGGGAGGAAAGGCAAAAAGGTGGACTCTTAAGGGCCTTGCAGGAGAGGGGAAATCAAGCCAGGAGTCAACTGGCTGGAGAGTATCTGGTTAACCAAAGTTGAAGGCTTTTAGGAAGAAATGTTTATTTAAACTCTTCCTGTGGCTTTGGAGGAAAGATTGTTTTTCAGACTTGGGGGGGTGGGGTGGGGGGAATTGCTGTGAGTTAGGATACATTTCAGGACTGACTGACCAGATCAAGCTTCAGTGAATCAAGATGCTGAAAAGAACAAACCTGACTCCTCAAAGGATTCAAATTTCTCCAAAACAAGCAGTAAGCCTGGCAACATGAGGCTTGCTTTTTTTCCCCCCCCTTATTGATTCTGCAGCAAAGGAAAGCTGCTCGCCTGGTGCTGCCCTGGTCCTGGCTTGGAGCGTACATTTCTAAGCCCATCCGCAACACAAGAACTTGTGCATGTGTAACTGAGTGGTGAGCCGATCCAGCTGAGAGGATAACCTTTCGGTAGGATTACTCTTTTGGCTGAGTCAGCTCCCTAGGCTGGTTCACTACAGTGCTACAGGGACTGATGATGCCAGGAGTAGAGCAGAACCCCCCAGCCCTGTTGCTTGTAGGACCTCTTTCTGAGCAGGCATATCTCATCAGAAAGCTATCCGCCTTGCAGAGATAATTTTCTAGCATTTTCAGTGACTTGATTCATATAAGGGTCTGAAAGCTGAAGCTGACATCAGATTAATGGGGTGGGGGTGTCACACTGGACTGTTCCCTTTTGATACCCATCAGCTTGTCCTGCTGACTTGCTTTTACCTTATCAGAGTGCACACTTAGCTGTCTTCTTTCAGAATTTTTTCCAAGGAGTGGGCCACAAACTGAACGTAAATCTGTTATGATGATAGATAGATGGCTTCTTCAAAATGTCATGTTCTTAAAATACATCTATACATGTGTAATTGTATATACGTATGTATGTGTGTAATTTAATGCACTTGAGTAACAGTAAAGCATTGAGTGCTTGCTCCCATTTAGGGTTAATTTCCAGGTGAACATGTTAAAATACAGTTTGATCTTTGTATGTCAGCTGTCTTAAAAATAGCTATTTTTTTTAATTGTAGCTGAGCCTATGGCTGTGTTTGCTGGGGTATTTGGCAATGCTTTAATTTAAATGTGGAAGCCTGCCATGGGACTGGTCATTAGCAGAGCGTGGAAGGAAGTGACTTGCCTTCCAGCATCAAACGCTTGATATTTGGTAAGGAGGGCCAGCCATTAAGGCAGTGTCTCTTCTTGCAGGAATAAATTAGGGGGAGGTGGTATGAAATAGATGAAGTGGACCTTGAGCACCTTCCCTCCAGAGAAGGGGGGAGAGATGTAACTAGGAAACTTGGTCCTTCAGAGGAGGAAGCTGATCTGTTATCCTGAGTCTCTGTCCTTCAGTGGGAGCTTCCCTGTGGGTTCCCATATGGAATCTGTGCTGCTGCTGGGAGGCCGATAGCTGAGAAGGATGGCACTGCTGTGCTGCAAGGCATCCTTTTGGTGTTATCACACTGAGTAAGCTCAAACACCCCAGTGCATGGCTTTGAACTCAGGCTTGCCAGGTGGAGAATCTAAAAATGAAGCCTAGCAAACAAAACAGAAAAGCACAATTGACTCTTTCCAGCAGCCCAGATGAAAGGAAATATAGAACAGAATACAATTTCACAAATGGTCAGTTAAGTCCTTAATGTAAATCTAGCCTTTATATCAAGAGGCTGAATTTCTTTAGGTACTCGTTATTTTGCACATTGTTTTAGTGACTTTCTTAGTTTAATATACAAGAAGATAGTTACCAGGGAAGACAGACTTTCACGTTTTAAGTCCATGGTACTTTACATTGTAAGTCCATGCTACTGCTCTACCTTTAAAGTTTAGGCAAAAATCCCGTTACAACTGAAGTGGTTTAGTTTGTCTGCCATGAGCTAACCTCAGCAACATGAGGCTCTAGCCCTCCCTGTGTCAAAACTCTTTCAGATTCCTTAACCCCTTTAAGTGAGAATATCTTAGTTCGTTCACGCTTCTCACGATGAACTTTAAAATTGGCCCAATAACTGATTTGCGCTATGGCCACACCAATATTACTTCAAAGCAACTGCAAAGCCTATTTATCTTAACATTCTTACTGTAGCTATACTTTGTATAAGATCTCCAGTTAGTTTCTGTAGTAGAGGAACACTAGGAAGCTTATATCCAGTTCTTGATGGAGAAAGCTGGCTGTTATGGCCTAAGCAATTGGAAAAATCCTGTAAAACCAGCCCTCTATCTGTTTTCACTTCCTTGTGGTAACAAAAAATATTTATGGGTGGAACACCCTTAGCGTGTGGTAGAAGAGGGCTACCCTGAGTTATGCAGAAAGACTTCCCTAGGTTTTTTTAAGTTGCTTTTAAAGTTTAGAGAGGGTTTGCCAGAGTATCTCAAAGCTTTTCTTCCCAAGAAAAAAGCCCCTCCCCCCCATCCTTTAAGTAGGATAAACTTGCTCTTAAGTTCCTTAGTGTTTAAGGTTTAAGTCTTCCATATTGAGGTGGGTATTTAAGGTTCTTTATCCACTATCTGTGAAAGGACCTTTTAAACACTCATGCAAGCTTAGCGTTGATGGTTAGCAATTCAATTACCATAAACCTCCTTTACATGTTGCATGGTGTTGCCACAGTCGTGTTCTACACAGTGCAGTGTTGTACAGCTGTGTTCAAACAGATAACTTTCTGAACTGATCAGATGCAACATCATGGCTAAGCATCTGGATTAAGAGGCTCTTCTGTTTGAGACCTAGGTTGGCCTCTTTGATTAATTGTGTACTGTGCGGACCTAATTGTGAGTGTACCCAGATAACTAGGGTAGCAGGCTGCAGAAACTCATACAGTGAGGGTTCTCACTGAGTGTTGCACACTTCTGGCCATAACTTTTAAAAAGTGGCACTAGTGAAAACTTTAGCAGTGATTTCTAGAAAAATACTTCTAAATGTGTTATAGGAAAACTTAAGTTAAGCAAAGATGAAATTCCAGAAGGCTTTTCATTAACATTAGGCTCTGATTCCTGGTGGAACCAATTCTTAATGTACAATAGAAGATAAGAAATCTGGAGAACTGCTGAAAACAGAAAATGGCAAATCCTGCTTTGGGGCCCTCCACAGTCAGCCCAGATATCCAGAAACGCAATCGAGTTCTCATACTACTTCTCTGCTTCTGACTCCTGCAGTCAGCTCCTCGTGACTTTGTGCTGCAGAACCAGTTGTCACATCAGAACCGCTGTAGCAAGATCATTACTGGAAGTTTTTTGCGGGTTGTTAGATGTAGCTAAAGGGGAGCTCGCAGAGGTGTCCTAAAGGGCACCAGGGATTCAAAACAACTGTTTTTGCCTTTTTACTCAGGACAGGTTGGAGCATATAGAAACTAGCCAGGCACATCTGGGTTTCTAGTGTTTCCAGTTTAGCCCTGAAAAGGAATGTTTGAATTAGCAGTTTGTATGCAGGTCTGGCACCCTGGCTGCCAGTGACACTTGTCACTGATGTGTTTGTGCAGAGCCAGGACTAATATGATGTAAAATGCTGTATGAATTGATAGGTATAGCTACCTTGAGGGTTCAATGGAGTTGTCTTTTTCAGCTTGTACAAAATGTCCGGAGACCAGGAGACTTGTGCACTTAATAATCCTCATTAAATGCTTTGTAATCTGAAAGTACAGGTAGAACTGCATGCCATTGTCCTATTCCGCTGAATGTGTTCTGTGTTGCTTTTTGGGTAGGTTTATAGAGAAGAACAAGAAATTCTGAAATGGGTTGGTAACAGCATCCAGTGATGGATGTTTGCAGGGTTGAATTGCATTCTATCGTGAAAGCATGCTTGTCTGCCCCCCTGGAACCTTGATTTGCAAGGCTTCCATTTGTTGTGGCTCTTAAACACACTCCGTCATTACTTGAATTTTAATATGACAAATTGGAAGTACTAGTTTCAGTCTGAAGTTTGCAAGATACATTGCAAAGTCCTTTCTTTAATTTTATTTTAAGCAACAAAAGGCATTGGTGACATCTGTAACAGAATGGGAAATATCTTGGTCATGTTACCTTGGCCCCTGGGTACTCACGTGAGTGCAAGCTGCAATTAGGCAACTTACTGTATCTACCAACAGCAGAAGCCATGGTAGTTGTAACTGAATTTGTGATGGATAACTGAACTGGTGGATGGTCTCCTAAACACAGTCCTTGTCTCCAGTTTCTGAAGCATGTGAACTTGTTAACCGTTGCATTCACAAGCACTGGAATAATTATGCTATGAAGCATGGCGTACAGGGTGCTCTTTAAAAGGATTTGTAAAAAGATCATGTGCCTGATCAGAACAAGAAATGCTGCTTCTCAACATTGTTCCTAACAATCTGACCCCTCTGAGGACAAGTTCTGCATAAAAATGCCTGCTAAACAAAAGGAGAGATTTACTGTGACAGAGTTGTGATGCCTTACAGTAACTAGATGCCTTACAGTAACTAGAAAGTGCGAGGGATTTCCACGTAGTGAAGGCTCTCAAAAGTTATCCTTAAAGCTTCTAGTTCCTGCTTTAGGCAGGTAATTTGCCTGTTGCTCTTCTCCAACATACCACTACCTGCTGCCCTAGGCTGGTTAGCCTTCCTAGGCTGTTACAGCCTGTTTGGGTAGAGTGTTATGGGATCATGTGAATTTTCTAAAGCTTTGTTAGTGTTCCAGACAAAACTAGTGTTCTGGACAATGCTAAAGCTGTAGCATCTTTGCCATCCTTAGCTGCTTTGAACTGTTTAGGCTCAGACTAATAACAAATCCACATGCCATGAGTTGTTGGTAGACAATTTCATGCTATAGAGTGCAGTTCTTACAGAAAGCATTGTGAGGATGCTTTGCCAAACTGTAACCGGTTCCTATGGATGAAAAATCAGCATCTCCTGTTGTTCTGTTGTGATGGAGTTCTTGAATGGTAATTCAATTCTCTAATTTGGAGGGGAAAAAAAAGAAGCAGGGAACAACCCAGGTGATTCTAACCCAGAGCTGCATGAAGGCAGAACAGATGCGGCATGCTTCTCTTCCTGAGCCCTGTCCTGCAGAGGAGCTGTAGAGTAGCATTTCAGTCTTCCTCTGGCAGTTTGCAAGAGACTCCTCATTAAAGATCAGAACTGTTGTCCTCTTGTGTTGTCCTCTTGTTTTCTTAGGCTTGTCTTCATCTTCTTTTCTCTAGGGGCTAATGACCTGAAGTTAGTCTTCATTTTCCTTTCAGTTCTGTATTTCTACACGACCTGGAAACATACACTTAATTCAATAACTCAAACTTGTTCTAGAGTAATTACCTGGAATGAGGAAACACTTTTTATTTTTGTTTGACAGGTAATACTCCTGTTGTTGGTGTAAATTAGATGCCGTTAATTTGCCCGTTCAGACTCTGAAAATACCAGTAACTCTGCTTTACATAAAGGATAACAAAAAGCCCTGTCTAACTTTATAGGCAAAGCTGGAACCAGGTAGTTCACGGATTATTGTATCAGTTTAATTCCGAAAGTGCATGTGTACTGATCAAACTGAAGATCTTTTCTGTAAGACCCTAGATGTGAAGCCCTTAAATTACATTTGTTCTCTTTATCAACTATCAAGACTGCATTTCAGAAGGTATCTTGAGTAACACTACACACAAAGTACAACTTAAATTTTTCTGCCAGAGCATTCCCTTGCCACCTAGTCTGAAATAGCTTAGGGAAGTTCTGAAATGTACCAGTCTTTCAAACCAAAGTGAGGAAAAGGAATCATAAAATCTATCAGAATTCCGCATTCAAAAACAAATAGTCATGGATGTTTCCATGGCTTTCAGTATGCAATGTGGAAAATGAAGTTGAGTTTTCTCATCTGCCAACAAGTAAAATTCTTCCTTGTCAAGCCATCACAGTGGTGTGTATTGTTGGTAGGGCGCTGGATTTTTTGTGTATGTCAATTTTAACATCTTTGTCAGTAACATGGACAGTGGGATTGAGTGCTACCTCAGCAACTTTGACACCAACTATGCAGTGCTGTCAACGCACTGGAGGGAAGGGATGCCATCCAGAGGGACCTGGGCAGGCTTGAGAGGTGGGCCTGTGCGAGCCTCATGAGGTTCAACAAGGCCAAGTGCAAGGTCCTGCACCTGGGTCGGGGCAATCTCAAGCACAAATACAGGCTGGGTGGAGGATGGATTTGGAGGTGTTGGTTGATGAGAAGCCCAGCATGAGCTAGTAATGTGAACTTGCAGCCCACAAAGCCAGCCGTATCCTGGGCTGCACCCAAAGAAGCATGGCCAGCAGGGCAAGGGAGGGGATTCTCCCCCTCTGCTCTGTTCCTGTGGGACCCTACCTGGAGCACTGCATTCAGCTCCGGGACCCCCAGCACAAGGAGGACATTGGAGCCTAATAAATTTATTAAAAGAAAAAGATCACATCTGTTTTCAGGCTTTGAAGTGCAAAATGGGTGAAGGCCTGGTAAAACTTTAGAAGTGTCACTTTGTGCCTTCTCCTGAAGGTGTAGTTAAATGTCAGTTCTTACAGGTTTGGTTGTTCCCTAAATGTGTCTTTTTCTTTCCAGTTGAGTATTGAACAGGCCCAGGCGGTGGCAGAGCAAGTTGAGATGAAAGCTAAGGTGGTACAGTCTGAAGTTAAAGCAGTGACAACTAGACACAAGAAGGCCTTGGAAGAGCGGGAGTGCGAGCTGCTCTGGAAGGTATGTACTTAAACATTTGTGCTTCGTACACTTGAAATTGGAAATGTGTTCTTTAACAGTACAGGGCTAGATTCAAATATCTTTCCTTGGAACACTGAATTGAAATACCACTTCAATTGAAATACTGTTTTCTAGGAAGCAGGATGCTGGATTCTGGCACTGGTTGATTTTATTTTGGAGATATCTCTTAAACTTGTTTTTTGGTAGGAACTACTATATCCTGAGGCAAGCTCAGCGTCACAAGTAAGGTGGGCACCCCCCCCTGCTGGCTCAGCAGCAATACATCACATCTCCAGTGCTGAATAACAAATAGAATGTCCTTCACACTTCGTTTAATGAATGTCCCTTTAAAACATTTTAGAGGTTTCTGTATAACTAAGTACGTAGTATATGGGCGTTCTTATAGAAGGATCCACTTCTCAAACACAAAGGAAAGGAGTAAAGCTGTATATGCTGTGTCCTTAGAAACAGATTAGTATAAATTTGGCAAGACTGGCTTTCTCAACACACCCAAGAATTTGCTTTATTGTATAAAAAGTGTAGCTGCCCCTCTGATTAATGAAACTAGGTAATATGGCAGGGTTTTGTTTTTTTTACTAGCAGAATAAAAATATTTCCCAGCAACAGTATCTGCACTCAAGTACTTTGAGTAATCTCAGACTCCTGCATTCACTTCAGCTGTGATAAATGTGCAGGGTGGGACGGTGGGGGAACACAACAACGGGGGAAGTACCCAGAAAGGTAACTTAGTGGTCATGCTTTTTTAGTGTTCAGCAGTGGTCCTTTGGGTCCCAATGCAGAACTGAGCAGAAACCAAACCCGCTCTTTCTGCTGTTGGCTTAGTTCTTTTAGACCAGCCAGTCAAACGAACTTCTCTGTGACAGCAAGATTGCTGAAATTGGTACAGGGGAAGGAGCAAATATGTGTGGCAAAGAGGTGGGAAAGCTTACAAGTAAATTTCAAGTGCTAGTGTAAACCAGCAGGTGCACTGGATGAAGTATAGTAAAAAAAAAAAAAAAAAGTCCTGTGTGGCCACTGCCTGTATTAGCATGTGCAGGCCAGGATGGCCTGTACACATGGTTGAGGTACTGGATGTCAAGAGGCAGTGACATTCTGCTAAATTATTTCTGCCCTGCCTCTTCTCCTGCAACAGACTGGAACAGTAATTTTCTGGTTTAATCTGTTGCCTGCAAAATGACCACTCTAATGGTAAGGGTTATTTCTTGGCTGTACAGTGAGGCACAGTGAGATTAATCTCATAAAGGAGAGGTTTGTGTTTTTGTAGTTCTCTTGGTTTTAGACATTCTTATAGAAACAAACTTGATAGTTACTGTCTGAAGGCTGCTTTCTTGAGATACTTGGATTGAGGGAGATAAGTTCACTTTCCACTCTTGGCCTTTCCCAAGAAACTTGGCAGCCTTTTCTTTTGAGGTATTACTAGTACAGAAGTAAGAGATGCTCCTAGGCTGTTTGTATCCCAGCATACGTGCATTGGAAAAAAAAAAAAAAGCCTGCACTGAGAACAAGTTCTCTTTGAGTTGTAAAAACAGTGTTTTCTTTTTATGAAGGAAAAATGGGTCTTGATAGCATACTGGTGTGAGAAATGATTCTAGCAAAAAAGAAAAAGCAGAATGCATATTTAGGCTTGATGTGAAGAGTGGTAGTGAATAATTCTAGGTACCGAAGCTGAGGTCAAAGTACTTATGCTTCCTCCAATATCTCACTAAAGTCACCAGTTTCCAAAAGATTACCAGTCATATTTGATACTTTTTTGGAAGCAGTTATGTAAAAACATTTATCCCTTAATTTTAAATGAAATGGCGTGTTTGTACATCTGTTAACTGCTCATTTTGTGAAGTCTGAAGACTCATTATACACTGACTTGTCCCTCACCAAGATACACTGGTATTGTTCTGCAGCCACACACGTATCAGGCATAAAGAAATACATTTTTGCAACAATAAAGCAATTATTTCATTAATTTTACAAGGCAGGTGTATTTGCCAGATGTCAAAAGTGATTTTGACAAGTAAAGACAAACATGAGCATGTTTTTTAAAAACAACTAACTATTGTTGGTTGAGCTTCCAGCCCAAGTGGGGGCTGGCAGCAACTGTCTGTCCTTTGAAGTGATGTTATGGCATCCTGTTGTAAAGTAGTAGCTCAGCGTGACTGCCAGTATTTGGAAGAAAATATTAAAATAATTGGATCCTAAAAATTCCTGGAGATAGGTGTCTGATATTATCCAGTCCCATGGAAACAGTTTGGGCAGGCAAGGGAATGAGGAGAGCCCATATCCATTAGCTGATGCCGACTCAGCATCAGCCTTGTGTGATAACAGCCCACACTCTGAAATTCTTCTCCATTCTCCTCTTGGAGATGCCTTGGACTCTGCTCTTTATGGAGAGCTGCAGTAACTTCAGTATTCAGAATCTAAATAAGATGTGCCTTCTGATGATCTGTCAAGTACCTTGCAGGTAGGGGGTAGAATAGCTTTTAAGGAAGCAAGTCGTCATTAGCTACTAAAGAAGCAAATCTTTCAAATAGAACAAATAGAATACTGATGCAGCAGTTCCATAGAGCAAGAATGTATGATTTTAACTGGAGGACTGGAGAAAACAATCATCTGAATTTGGATAAATAGTTGCTTTTCCTCACTTCTGTTCTTTTGCGCCATAGTTTCTAAAGGCTTGTTCTACAGTTCATCTTATCACATCCTGTGTCAGCATCCTGCAATAACTACATAACTGTTTACGTAGAAGTAACATTAGGAAGTGTTTGGGTGTCATGGGTTGTCTTTCCCTGATAAGTGTGCTTTTCTTCCCCCTTCCTCCCCTAAGGTGGAAAAGATTCGTCAAGTCAAGGCTAAGTCACTCTACCTGCAAGTTGAAAAGTTACGTCAGAACCTAAATAAGCTGGACAACACCATTAGTGCTGTTCAGCAGGTCCTGGAGGAAGGTCGTACCATGGATATTCTTCTGGCCCGGGACCGTATGCTGGCTCAGGTGCAGGAGCTGAAGAATGTGAGGGGCCTTCTCCAGCCACAGGAGGATGACAGGATCATGTTCACGCCCCCTGACCAGGCCTTGTATATGGCCATTAAATCAATGGGCTTTGTTAGCAGTGGGGCTTTTGCTCCTCTGACCAAAGCCACTGGGGAAGGCCTCAAGCGCGCACTGCAGGGCAAAGTAGCCTCTTTCACAGTGATAGGCTATGACCACGATGGTGAGCCTCGCCTTTCAGGAGGTGACATGATCTCTGCAGTGGTGATGGGTCCAGATGGAAACCTTTTTGGGGCAGATGTCAGTGATCAACAGAATGGGACCTACCTGGTCAGCTACCGTCCACAGCTAGAGGGAGAGCATCTGGTATCCGTGATGATGTGCAACCAACACATTGAGAACAGTCCCTTCAAAGTCATGGTGAAATCTGGGCGCAGCTACATAGGTATCGGGCTACCTGGGCTCTCGTTTGGCAGTGAGGGAGATAGCGATGGCAAACTCTGTCGCCCCTGGGGGGTTAGTGTAGACAAAGAAGGCTACATCATTGTGGCTGACCGCAGCAATAACCGCATCCAGGTGTTCAAACCGTGCGGGACTTTTCACCACAAGTTTGGCACGCTGGGCTCCCGGCCTGGCCAGTTCGATCGGCCTGCTGGTGTGGCCTGTGACATCTCGCGTAGGATCGTCGTGGCTGACAAGGACAATCATCGCATCCAGATCTTCACATTCGAAGGGCAGTTCATTCTGAAGTTTGGGGAGAAAGGAACAAAGAACGGACAATTCAATTACCCATGGGATGTGGCTGTCAATGCAGAGGGCAAGATCCTGGTCTCTGACACAAGGAACCATCGCGTTCAGCTGTTTGGGCCTGATGGTGCATTTCTTAACAAGTATGGCTTTGAAGGGGCACTCTGGAAGCACTTTGATTCCCCCAGAGGTGTGACTTTCAATCACGAGGGCCACTTGGTCGTGACAGACTTCAACAACCATCGCCTCCTGGTCATCCACGCAGATTGCCAGTCAGCACGCTTTCTGGGCTCAGAGGGCAGCGGGAACGGCCAGTTCCTGCGCCCGCAGGGAGTGGCGGTGGATCAAGAGGGGCGCATCATTGTGGCCGATTCCAGGAACCACCGGGTGCAGATATTTGAGTCAAATGGTAGCTTTTTATGCAAGTTTGGCACTCAGGGAAGCGGCTTCGGTCAGATGGACCGTCCTTCAGGTATAGCCGTCACCCCTGATGGCATGATTGTTGTGGTCGACTTTGGAAACAATCGAATTCTCATCTTCTAATCTGTGTTTGAATTAGGAAGAAACTGTCTCAGGGAAATTCTTCTAAGAGAAAATGAAAAAATACAACGTTAATTCAAACCTACCTCATCTTTAATTTTTTTACAGATGAATGTACTTATCTTTTCTGCAGGGAGTGAGCCTGTAAAGTTAAATTCTATCTACCTCATTGTCCTCCCTTCCATCCCCAGTTTCTCTCCTCCTCCCCGTCCCAACACACTCACAGTTCAGAAAATTTTTACCTCTCCCCCCATGGGGTTTCATGCACAAACATGTTGCTGTGCACATTAGGTGGTTTGTGTGGTATATTCTGTAGGCTAAGCCAAAAAGGCGCTATAAGTTTTTTTAATGGAGAAAATGGTAGTAGGTATTTGTAGAGAATTTGTGTTCTTGACCATACTGCAGTTCTGTGGGTGGGGACACGGGAGGGGGATTTTTTTTTTGAATTGCTGCTGCAGCAGAGAACTTTTTCCTGTTCTCCTTTTTATACCTCAGTGTGTTTGATTTACTGGTGAGCACAGTGTCTTGTTCCCAGGAGACTTTGAACTTTTTGTGAAAGTGAGTGGGATTCACTTGCCAGGAAGAGCAAGTTTGCATCTTTTTGGCATTTCTGTGTACTTTTCTGAAACACAGTAATCCAACAGCACAAAGAGAAGCTGATGAAAATGCACAAAAATTCTTTTGAGTTGAAACCAAATTGTTCATTTTAGTGGCTTAGTTCAGTTGTCAAAAAGTTTAGACAAAGCAAGGCTTCCTTTAGTGTAACTTGTCCTTGAGTATTTCTTTTTATTCTTTTCATCTGAAAGTTAAGTTAGTTTTAAAGTTTTTTCTTTTTTTCTTTTATCAGTATGTATGCCTGATCTGGATAAGAAGTTATGAGGAGCATTGAAACAGGGAAAAATCAAGCCCTTGATTTAATTTTTTGTGAAATGACTAGCTTTTTTTTTTTTTTGGCCCTCCCCATAGAGAGACTTTAAGGGGGAAAAAGTTCAATGGATTTGTTAGAAGTGGTACCTATTTCCAAAAGTAAGAAATAAGCACAGCTTTGGAGATTCAGGGTGAGTTTTGGAAAAATCAAGTCTCTTGTATTTAGAGGATTGCAATAACTATCAGTGATGAAACTTTTTTTCATCCTCTGGCTTTCCCAGGGAGCTGGACTGGAAAAGTCCAGAAGCTCTACTTCAGTATTTCAGGTGGGGTGAGCCTGTAGCTCCATGTAGCTCTTGCTACAGATCCAAATGAAAAGTTACCCGTTCCAGCCTAAGGCAAACTGTATCAAGATGAAACTTTTTTTTTTTCCAGGGCAGTACCAAAGAATTCTGTGTAAAAAAAAAAAAAATAAACTAATGATCCTTAAAAGCTTGGAGGCAGGGGGAAATTAGCCCTTTCAGGGATATAAAAAAATGCTTTTTTGAGAAGCAGAAACTTTCTGGGACAATAGATATCTTTCTAATAAATGAGGGACTTTGAGGCCCTGGAAGCTTTAGTTTTATTCAAATTTTTCAGTTCACATATAGCTGTTAGTGCAGGTATGGTCTCTGGAGTTGTTGCTTTATCCTCTGGATAAGGCACTTAGTGGCAATGGTTAAAGTTAGGGAGCACAGGGCTTTTCTGTCACTCAGTGACAGAAGGATTCATGTATCAGTAGTCTTTGCCTTGGAAATGCTATGGGATTTATATTACTGTTTGCAAGAGAAGATCTCTGAAGCATAAGCATGGTCAATGTCTGAAGGGCCTTTACCATCCTCTGAGGAAAGGGTTCATCCCTTTGCCAACTATCATGCACAAAAGTAACCTGAGATTGAAAGGCTCTCTATAAATTTGTGAGAAATCACAAGGTGCACTTTCCTTCTTGCTGCTTTTCCCCTCCAAGGAGTGTTAACTTTCTGGGTTTTGTAGAAATCCTGATGTGTTGCATATAGACTTCCTCCACTTAGAGGAGGCTTAAACTAAAAGACCAGAAAGAAACAGACAAATTCAATGAGATGGCAAAACCTTTTAAAAGAAGGGTGAGGAAAAACACCTAAATTAAATAACTGTGCTGCCTTTCAGCCAAAGCCTCAAGGAAGCAAACTCTTCAAGGCAGTATGTTTCAGCTGGGCTTAATCTTAGGATAGCATGTTTTAAAAACAGTCTTCAAAAGGATAATCTTTTATACAGATGTCTGTCATTAAGCTTGTGTGGCCACTCATCATATGGGTATGAGAGAAACCTAGTTTACCTTCAACTTCAAGTTCTACTTGTGTACGTGACTCCTGTCTTGGGGGTGGCCAACATTTACGGCAGATGTCAGTGTTTGCTTCATATTATTCAGTCCAAGAGTTATTTGCAATTTTGGGCTGTGAAAAGTAATATCTGCAGGATCTAGATACCAAAGAAAATTGGTTTTAAAAGCTTTAATGTTTAGTTTGCTGTGTCCTTGCATTTAACCTATCATGTCTTAATAAAAATGCCAGGTGTATTGATATCTTGACCTGAGTGGCTGTTGACGTTAGTGTGCTAGAAATGCTCTTTTGCTTTAGTGCTTACTGGGTTTCTTCTATGGGGCTGGGAGAAGGGAGTTGTTATCCAGGCCTTAAAAAAAAAAAAAAAAAGGCTAAGCGTATGTTCAGCATTGTTGAACAGAAATATTCTTGCCTTTTTCCAGCCTGCACTGTGTAGAAGGTGACACACAGAAGTTGCCCTCTGCTATTTGGTGTGGAGCCATTGCACAAACCACCAGTCCAGCTCTGTCAGGGAGAATAGCTAACTTTTAAGTTGTTGTCTACATAATTCGGTGGACTTGCTCACAAACCAAACCATTAGGCCTCAAGCGTTTGACTTCACGTGTTGGGGAGCTTTTTTTGTTTTAAAAACACTACTATTTAGCTACCCAAACTAATTCCTTATCTTTGTCATAGATAGTGCTAAGCACACTTGGTCTCACTGAAAAGCAGTAGTGTAGCTTATAAAATGGAGTGTTTTATATGCAATGAGAATGAGTAGCGATAATATACAAGTTCAATGCCAACATCAGACACTTTTTTAAAGTTCCTTATAGGGTAATATGTAGCTAATTAACAAGATTCAAACCTTGTCCTGTTTTTCCCATACATGTTCTCATGCTATGAATGTTCTAAGGTTAATGGCCCGGTATCATAATATACATGGTGAAAGTGTACAGAGGGAAAAAAAGCAAGGCTTTGAAGCTTGATTGCAAACCAAACAAGCCTAAGTGGTCAGAGTAATCTTCTGAACCAGTGGAGATGATGGCCTGGAGAAAGGGTAAGGTGAGCTTGTGCCTCTTTCTCTTAGCTCTAGCATTGGCAAATGAGATGTGGGTAACAGACCTGTCTGCTAGAACTCCCAAAGGAATTTCACTACACCAGGTTAAAACAGTGGCTCTCAAGCAAACTTTTTGCTTGACAATGTTATCAGCGGTCAGTTTGGCTGTTCCAGGTTCAGCCTATGAAACAATCTTGTCCCTTCTCAGTTAAGCAGGAACTTCAGTCCCAAACCGCAGCAGACACAGTACTTGATAATGCAGGTCCTTCAGATAATTCACTCCTTTTATTTAGTACCTTTAAGTAACTTGAAGCCCATAAACCCAAACTACAAAGAAATTTAGTGAATGAGGACAACACTTGAAAACTAATGCATATTGGGGCCAGACATAACCAAGCTGGGAGAAAGAAGAACAAGGTGACTTGGATGTGGCCTTCCTTTGTAATTGCAGGAAAATGGGCTCGGTCTGTTTTGTTACAGTTAAACCAAAATTAATTTTGGAAGAGAGCAGGTTTATAGGCTTATCTGGCCATGTCTTTGATCATAAGACTTCTGTTCAGTTCTGGTTTAAAAGAAATTGTGCCAAAGTGTTTTGTTTGTTTTTTTAAAGGAGTGTAAGCCAAATGGTGCCAAAAGGTAAGAGGGTATTTAAAAATAGAGATATTTAGACACAGTTTGGAGCTGTATAAAAAATGAACACTGGTACTTGCGTTAGACAAATATTGTACCTTTGGTCTTTGTCCTTGGGAGTTTGAAACCCAGTTTGTGGTACAAAATGCACAACTAAAGATGCCACTATCTTTTTCTTGAAGTTCTACCTCACTTTGCAGAAGTTAATCATCTACCTCAATTTAGCATCAGACAGGTTTGAAAAAATACTTGAGAATCTGCCTGGGGGAAGGATTCATCCTGCTTTTCGGACAAGCATTTAACTGAAAC
The DNA here is from genome assembly GCF_040182565.1 of Anser cygnoides. Taxonomy (NCBI): domain Eukaryota; kingdom Metazoa; phylum Chordata; class Aves; order Anseriformes; family Anatidae; genus Anser; species Anser cygnoides. The sequence continues at coordinate 44,270,415 of NC_089874.1, read as the reverse complement.
AGATATTAAATGTGTACAATATGGTGGCTTGCTTTTGTTTTTTTTTTCTGCCTGCCCATGGAAATACTAAGCTGCCCTTGCTAGAGAATCTGTAAATAAAACCAAATGTTCATATACTCTGGCAAACAGGACTGAGATACCTGAAACACTTGAGTTTGATCCGTTTTCACTACGAAGTATGGAAATGTAACCTCCTTTCAGTATTATGACACTACTAGCTGACATACTTCACATTTATTTGCAGTGTTCTTATGTCGATAAGACCTAAAGGTCTTCTCTCTACAAGAGAAACTTTTATGCATGCCTACAAGTATGTCCTGTTCCTGTGTGGAAAGACTAATGTTATGATTGCTGTAAACACAATGCTGTACCAAATGCTTGAAGGGAATAAGATACTGATTTTTTGACTTGGTGATTGTATTAGTAGCTTTCTTGACACAATGGGATTTTTTCCACCATGACAAGGCAACCAAGTTCCTATTCCTGGAGGGCGGTTTAAGTTCAGATATTCTCAGGAGAGGCAGTTTAAAACCAGTGTGTTGGGTTTTTACGCAACTTTAATGGCAACACGCAACGTGCCCCTTGTTTTACCTGTGGAGTAAAGTTGCAGAAGCACATTTTCAGATCACTGTATTGAAAGATCTTTTTTCCTCCCCACGTTCAGGGGTGACAGAAGCGGGTACAGAGACTCCCTAATAATGATAGGCTGTGTTGGGTTTGGTAAATGTTATGGTGGAAAATGTACATTGATGTCTCTAAGTGATCTTACGGGTTAACAAGCCAGAGTGGCATCTTTTTTCCATCATTGTTTAACCAATAATGGTTCTAAAAATGCTTTGTGTACCTGCATGGTCTTAGACCTTCTATTAAATGATTGTATCAACTTACAAACTCAGGTAGATAATTTTTTAAGCTCTTTTCATGGAGCCTTACTGACTGAATGTTAAGTGTCTGTGTAGTGATGTAGTTAAGTAACTTCCTTTTGAGCTACCAGACTAGTTTAAAAAAAAAAAGTCCTTTTATAGGTTTGTAGAGTACTTTTCAGACGACGTAGTAGTTTTTTCCTTCAGAGGGAGATATGTCTGTTTCTGGGTTTTGTTTTTAGTTTCTTTTCTAAAATGACTGAAGCTTTTAACTAGGTTGTAAGGTGTGGTTAGTCACCTAAGTTGGTGGGGGTATCTTACTGTACGTGACTCTTGTTCGTGCTGTGCATTACCTGTCAAGTGCTGCTGGGTTGGCGCGCCATCCGTCGGCGCAGCAAGGGTGTCAAACACATGCCTGCAGTGTGAGGCGCTCTGGCCTTGGTCAAGTAGAAATTGGAAGCCTGTGACAAGATGGAGGTCGCGCACTTGAAACCGGTGCGACAAACTTGGATTTTCTCCCCTCATTTAATTGACTGTATATGTATGGCCCCATCCAATAAAACTTCATTACTAGTGTATAACTGGTGTTGCCTCAATGCAGGCTCACATCGGGATCCAGAATGATTTTGTCAGCCCTTGGATGTTGGGCATCTTGAGACAATTGGTTTTGTAGTTTCCTGTTCTGCTGCAGTTGTTTCTCTTTAGTGATTAATCATGCTGCTCTCCTAATAATAATAAAAATGTCTCAGCAGGACAGACAGTGCTTTGCTTTTAATGAGCTGCTCAGAGCTTCTATATCTAATTGATAATGAAACAGGCTGTGACAAGAACTGCCATGCTCCAGGAAGGGCATCACATTTCTACTTGGACAAAAAGCAACATTCCTGGATGTGGGATGTTGAGTACTGCAGAGAGGAAAGCACGACAGGTTATGTGCAAACTTTTATGTAGAGTAAGTGAGCAAAATTTAGAACTCTTTTTGTGTTAATGGAGGCTTCTGAATGTATCTCTGTGGTCCATAGGGAAGGCTGAAGGATGTAGCAAGGAGATGATGTATCAGCTACTGGCAGCCTTAAAACAAAGTCAGTGTCTCTCTGGACTTTAAAATGTTCCTATGCAGTTTATTTTATTTTTGTTTAATCAAATAAATGTGATGAGTTTTTTCATGGCAAACTTGTCTATGTTTTATTCTGTATTAATCAACCACTCTTCTCTTCTTCCAGGATGTAAAAAGTACTATTACCAACTGGAGACAGCCAGGTTCAAATTCTTAAACTAAAGGTGCCTGAGTGGAAAGGGAAGGAGAAATTAAGTGCTAAGGAGAAAGTGTGGGCTTTTTGTTTCTGTTCCTGAAACGTTCTGATGCGTTGCCAAGTTCTTATTTGCCTGGTTTATTAAAAATCAGTTTGTCATGACGGGAGGAAAGGTTCAAGAATTAAGGCCGTGGACTGAATGGCCAGTGGGGAAAGAAGTGGAAGTAGATCCTAGTCTCTAAAAGCACTGACTTGAAAACGCTTTTGAGCTGAAATGCTTTCTGCTCTGAGCTGTATACAATTGTAGGGCTGCTCAGCAGTGCCCTGTGCTCCTCGCCCTCTGCCCACACCATCCCTCTGCAGCTGGCACCATGGTAGGGGTACAGAGATCACAACAAGTTGGCAGAGGAGGAAAAGGCTGTTAGGTGAGTTTCAAGATTACCACTGTGCCAGGCTCTGTGCTTGATCCAGCTGTGGAGAAAAACATTGGGAAAGGAAAGAGGCAGCCTGTGAGGACTTTGGGCCCCCTTGAACGCAGCTGCTACTTGACAAAATCTCCACCTAAGCTCCAGGGGTCTGATACAGCACCAGGTGGGACCCATTCCTCCTGGGCTGGTGCTAGGGGTCTCTACAGGCCCTGCTTGGGCTCCTACACCAGGTACAGGCACCCTTCAGGAAACAGTAACTTGCACTGACTTCACAAACTCAAACACAATTGGGACTGTATGCTTTCACTCCAGGCCAGCTTGCTCTTTTACTTAACCTTCACTTTTTACTTGTTGGATCTTAAAAAGAAACGGAGGGCACTACTGATTATGGCAGTGCCAGAGAAGAGAGGTCCCTGGCCACAGGTGTTTTTGATAATTTTTTTCCATCGTGGTGGTGCAGCTTCATGCTCCTAGCAGCTGAAAACTGCCCCCACTCACCCTTCTTGATGGGGGGAAAAAAATAAATCCCGAAGCCCTCCCTAGGGCAGAGGCACCGTTGCTGGTTTCTCAAGAGCAGGGGATGAATGGTTCTGCTCACATGCAAATGCAGCTGCGATAAGCGGCGCGGGGCTTGGGGCAGGACACCTCCATCCTCCTTCCCGAGCCGCAGGGCAGCGCTGCATGCCGCGGGGTGGAGCTGGGCGCTGCATTAGCATTTTTTGCATGTGAATGCCCTGCATTCCTCGGGGGGCTGGGAAGGGCAGAGAAGAATCTACTCTATTCAAGACCTGAGACCACACAGCGAGCATCTTGAACCTTTTTTGTGTTTAATCAGGCACTCTACTTGAACGATGGATCAGGTTTTGGGCTCCTGCCTTTTTAGAAAGGTGATCCTGAGATGTTCTCTTTCTTAAAAAAGAATTTAAAGAATTTTAAAAAAATTTTATACCCCCTACTTGAGGCCAGTAAGGGTGCCACCGCTTATCTCAACTGATGAAAAAAGTTGCTGAAATTGCTATTGCATCAGTACTCTGAAAGCCTTAAAATGATGTTAGGGAAGGCTGTCATCTAACAGAGGAGACATGTTAACAGGGTTGCTTCAGTATTCCCGCTGAAGGGATAGCCACTGCTATACTCATTCTGCAACTAGTACATTTTTCAATAAACTTGCTGTCATGCTTGCAGCTGTGGCTTGTTTTGTTGTGGCAAAGCCTTTGCACAACTCATGTTATGGAGAGCAGGAGTTTCAGGCTCTGCTCCCTCCCCGTAGCCGCTGGTTTCTGTGACCTTCTGGAGGGGCAGGGTTAAGGGCCCTCTGAAGGGCCTGAGGACAAAGTACAATGGCAGCAGAGACACAGCACAGGGAGATACGGTGTTATCCCAGCTCTCCCTCGCTGATCACCTCAGAATAGCTGAAACAACACAAAATAGCCAGGAACGGGGGAGGGAGAGAGTGGCTACATTCCACACTGGGCCCTGATTATCTTACTGCTGGATTAAGGCTCAAGGTAGGATAGCGCATCTGCTTTCTGGTGTTCACAGTACATAAGCAAAGTTCACACTGCTGGCTGTCGTACACCTGCTTCATCTGAGCAAAAGGCAGAAAACTTTTTCTTAAGTACAGTCCTCCAACCCCAACATTAAACAAACAAACACGAGACCCACCACGCACAAACCCCATGCTTTTTCTTACAGACAGGCACTCTTCAACTGTACTTGCACCATCGCATCTTCCACTAGGACAAAGGCACATGGACTAGCTAAAGCAACACTGTTCCGCAGCACCCCCCCCTTCCTGCTAAGTCAACTGCCATTGTTTGAAACAGATACCAACATCTCTTCCTCTATTAAACAAGCTTTGCAAACAAAAAGACATGACTAGAGGCATTTAGGTGTTTTATTAAAAATTTACAGAAACGAACACACTCCAGCAACCCCGGGTATGCAGGTGTCCTAGGTTAAAAAAATATACAAAATCCCAAGCCCTCATAGAAAGGGCAGCAGCAAGATCGATCAAACCCTCACTTCCTTTGAACAGTGGTGAAAGCTGGCATCTGAATGGGCTGGATTGAATGGACTGGCTGAAAAACAGGCTTCTTCCGCATGTCAGAGAGTGTTTTCACAGAAGGGAGAAGCTGGTTTCTCTTGATGATCTGCAATGCCAGCTGAGTGTTACCTGCAATTCAAAAATAAAGTTGTAAGAGCTTTGTATGACTTTTCAGCTCCTGTGCATCAACAGTGATGCCTGAGCCCTGGCATCATTTCCTGTCAGCCCTGTGGCCAGACCACATACACAAGCAAGCTTCCTATTCAGTGAAGGACACAGCCATTAAAAGCACTAACAGAAGTAAATCTGGAATCCTAGTACTCGATTCTACCTCTGTTTGGCTGAAGACATCAAGCTTTAACCTTGGAACTGGAAGGTGCCAGAGCCCCTTCTGAACTTCTGAAGGTACCTCTTCGCACTCCTACAGCTACAGCAGAGAGATTCTCTCACACAAAATGCCCTCACAATGTCACACTAAGGAACAGGAATGCAAGTGTCAAGAATATATATAAAAATCTGTTTTTAGAAGAAAAAAAGTGTGATTTTTCAACTGTATGCATGGCCCATCAAACAAATATGTACTTGGAGCTCTATAATTGTGGGAAGAAACCTGTTTAGTTCTGAAAAGAACATTTTTCCTCTTCCCAAATATTTTACTTTCACTAACGTTTTAGTTTCAGAAGAGAAGTGCCTTTTTGTTGCCATTCTTAGAACAAAACATAGCTTTAGCCCCTTTGGTACTCTCTTCTGTTCTGTGCTTCTTTGTTGCAAAAAGAAACGTTTCCAAAATTCCAATTTAGAAACATTTTCATAAGGAAAACTTTTTTTCAGAATAAATAAGCTCATGTCCTCTGATTCCCTGTCACGCAAGACACCTAAAGGGAAACAAGTACAGAGATTCAATCTGCTCACACTGCAGAATCCAAGTACAAGCTTTCCCATTATGCATGTTTTTTTTTTTTTTTTTTTTTTTTTTTTTTTTTAAGTTCACTGCATTTTCATGAAAAGGATGGATTTTGGAAGAGTTACCAATAGTACAAGCTTTGTTTCATAGAGTACTTGCTGCACAGCCTTTGACATAGCTTCTTTGGGAACTTATTCTTGAGTTTTCTTTTACTGTAAAACCTTTGAAGCCCTCTTATTAGAGTATAAACCTCATCACAGGTTTTACTGGGCCTATTCAAGACTGCTAATTTCTGGACAAAGTACAGGAGATTTTGGCTCAGAAGATGCATTTGTAGAATGTCAGGTGTTTACTGCAGTCCTGCTCTTATACACGTGTGTGTTTTACAGGTTTAACAGCAGGAATTGCCAGCCAACTAAGATAAACTGCCTTCTGTCAAAACACTTAACCACTATGAAGTTATAAAACCCCCATTTGCAAGTAATTGCTCCATGGAAATGAGGGTACAGATACATAGATCCATAGCAGTGTAAAATGGAGATAGGGCCTAAAGGATATCACTCAAAATGCTGGCACAACTCTAAAGATTAGGAATGATGACAACTGTTCTTCCCAATACATCCCAAATCTACAGAACAAATTGACAGAACACTTCACAACTTTACAAATGTGTTCTAATGCTTTCCCTGTGTTAATTGTGAACTTCAGGGAAAGATCTAAAACATTATAAATAACAAATGTTACACTCAACATTACATACTAATTTTATGTATTAAATTAGGGCTTTTAATATTGGGGGAAAAAAAAAAGTAATATTTACCATTCTGTAATTCAAGATATACAGCCAGCAGAATAGCCTCTGGAGGGATCTCTTTGGGGTGGATCAATGAAGCAGCCTTATTGAAAAAGAAGGCGGGAGGGAAGAAAGAGTGCTTAAGAGAAATATCCAGCTCAAAAAATGCCTCTTGACAAAACCATTATCATCATCTTAGCTGACAAAAGCAAATAACAATCCATAAGGTAAGATTTTTCAAACTAATACACACCATTAGACTCATGCATGCAAGGAGAGGTTGAAAGATTGTCTGCCTTGCAAGATTGTTTCACACTAATTAGCAGCACCATCTGCTGTATGCTTATGTCAATACGAGTCTGTCATTCTTGGGCCAATTTACTGCGATTTCCTGCTGAGATGACGGGTGAAGGTAACCTCCATTGCTCCGAAGTTCAGAATACAAAGTTAACAAGGATCATCATAAACAAACATACAAGTGTTTTCACCTATGAAGTCAATGATGCTGTCTTCTATATTAGCTCCAGATCTAACTCCCTACTCCTGATCTCCTGCACACTAGGTACATGCCCTTGATTTCGTTTGGCTTGCAGGTAAGTCCCTGTGCTCCAGCTGAGACATGCCCAGAGCCACGAGCCTTCAGAATAACAGAGCCCTGCAGAACTGCCTCCAGCAGTCCCCAGACAAGTCCCTGCTTTCTGTCTCACCAGCTTCTATGCCGGGAGTCATGCCAAGTATCAGACTGCTGCTCCTTCCCTTCGGTTCAAACAGAAGGGCTCTCTGGAATCTCACCAGGAGAGGGAGGAGAATGTAAGAAGATGGAGGAGAGCTACCAGGCCTTTCAAAGGAAAATGTTATTTCTCTCCTTATCCTTTGCCTTCCCTCTTCCCAGGTCACTGGATTTCATCACGTTGGTATGTAAGTACCAAGCCAACGGTTCTGCAGGGTAAAGCCCAGCCTTGAACAACAAGAAAAATGACAAATAATAAAGAATTTGTCCCCACTTCTGAAACTTACTATTTTCAGTTATTTATCAAATGTGAACACTTGATAATCCTAGTACGAGGATGACTCCTATGATGACAGTAAGGCTGAATCCTGAAAGTTTATCTTTTCTATAAGGGCCCAATCCAGAGGGCAGGAAAAACACATATTTGTCTCTATACATCTGTAGAAGTAAACTGTGTTTGAGATCAACCCCATTTCCTGAGAAAGGATGTATCTGCACAAAATGTGAAAAGCTAACAGGACTGATTCCTAATCAAAAAGAGGTGCAAGATCATTTGCTACAGGGCTACCTGGTAGTGGCACCTGGTATCTGCATCCTTCTACAAGAAGCAGATGGTGGAGATGCTCCCCAAGGAGAAACCACTTATTTAACAAGCTAAATAAAATACAGGCTGATCCAGCCATCCACTAAACCTGCTCAAGAGAAAGTGGTCTACATACTGTTTCACATCCAACAGTTCAAATTCAGCACCCAGTAGTAACCTGGGTCTATTCCACTGAAAGAAGGGGAGCGAGCAGCCCCCAACAGACCTGATCTCACCAGGAGATCAGGCAGGCAAGAACCATACCTCCAACAGATTGTAGTTGTTCTCTCAGCCCTAAAGTTCACAGCTTAGATGGTGAGTTAACTAATTAAAGACAAGGAAATTCAAGGCCCTCAAGAACCTTCTCCTCTAGAATATAACAATTACTACTAGACTGTTAAAAAATTTAGAAAAATGGCTTCGTAGTCATATTCCACTGTTTTGACACAATCTAAAAGAAATGCTTTCAAAAACAGTACTGAACTATTTACAAGTAATAACTTGGAATTCCTTTACGTTACTAATACAGGTTGGTTCATTACGACAGAACAGAGCTGCCATCTCAGCAGTCAACAAATAAATGTTGAGCTATGAAATCACTGGGATTTGCTGTGATCTAAATGGCACTTTGAAGGACGTACATTTGTCCCTAGAGCTCTCTTAAGATTTGTTTTTCATACCTGATGGAGACACTTTCGAGCTTTGTCATATTCACTCCTCAAGCAGTAAGCACTTCCGAGGTTAAACAACATCATTGTTCGTGCAGATGTGACTGAACTGGGATAACACTGTGGGGTCTGCTTGCCAGCTGCAATTGAAGAAAATATTTATTTTTTTAAGACCTTTATTCGGAGCTGCCAAATAAGTTCCTGTACTTGGCTGAATATGCTGGCTGGTACTTACAAGATTCCATTGCCTCATTCTCTCCTTTGTCAGACCCTACAAAGTAAAAACAGACACAAAGATATCATTTTCTGTGAGCTTTTTTTAAAGCTCATTACAAAAATTATAGTTACAGGTCAACAGATACAAATCTGCTTCTTCCTTCATGGTCTGACACGGCAGAGCGAAAACACATCAGTTTGCTCTACAGTTTAAGCTACATGAGGCTTCCCATAGTTATGTTTTGTTTCCCTAAGAACTTTTAGATTTGCAAATAGGAACAATGAAGTGTAAACTGCAGTCATCTGACTGAAATCAGAGCTGCTGTAGTCTTAATTATGCAGGTGGGCTCTTGAAGTATTTTTGTTACAGACTACACACTCCTAACTGGAAGCACTGCAAGATACAGATTACATTCTCCCTACTCCTATCTCTCACACAAGCCCTGGCTTAGAGACTAAAAAGCCTGAGGAGAAACTATGAAGTACAAGTTAACCACAACTGCATATTTAGCAAAAGGAGTTTTAAAACATTATGCTTAATACTACAATATACAGTTCTATTTATATTACAGAATTAGACATGCCAAAGGAAGGACGGGCATGCAAAAGACAAAACAAAATCAAAGCAGGAACAAAAGCCTGGAGGAACAAACCAACCCCAAACAATCTAGCATCTTAAAACAAGCAGTGTTAATCATCATTGTATTTATACACAGAAAGTTATAGGAAGAAAGCAGCTGAGAACATGACCAGTTCTAATCAAGTGTGGGTTCATTAACCTTGATCCTGTTCATTTGAAGAGATCCCAAGGGAAACATCAGTGACGTTCTCAGGGTTCAAGTGAGTGATGGCATCAGATATTCTGTCTAGAGAGATGAGAGCTTCTGCTGCGTACAAATGCCCGAGAAACCTACAACGGAAAAGGGTCAGGTACAAATGTCAGCATAACCACCCCCAAAATTCACTGTTCTTATGCAAGACCAAATTAATTCAGTTTTTAACTTAAGCACAAGACGACTACTACTTAATGCACATGCATGAAGTAAGCTTGCTTGTGTAATACCCCATTCTGACATCTGCTGTTTACACCCTAGTGTTCCAAAAAATTCTGTACAAGAGTAACGCCAACTAATTCATGCACAGGAACAGCCATTCTAGACAGACAGTACTTCAGTATGGCTTCATCTCAAAGAATTAAAAAAGAAATGCTTACAAAAACATCCTCACAATATTGATACACCTCAAATTTGAGGTGTAAGTGACTTCACATTCAATAAAAAGTTAAACTAATTCTGTAAAATATCTGCATTGGAGGTTTTTAAGAAGACCAACTAAGCAGACCTATCCACAGGGCACAAACACCTTTCCAAGTGCAAGTCTTCACAAAAGTGCTAAACAATTCTGATGTTTTGACATTTATCATTCACCTCAGCTAATCAGCGGCTTTTCTTTTCAAATTTGGAAGAGAAAGAATCCTGTTAGTTGAGAACATCATTTGCTGATGCTTAATCTGCAACAAAAGTTGAGTATGTAGCTGCATACAGTAGATTTCAATTTAACTGTACAGTTGGTTGTACTGAATTATTAAAAAACAAGTAAAATTTCATCCAAAGTAACTTCTCTAATTTAGAACTGTTAAAACAAGCAAAACTCCCTACACGTAACTAACTTACTTCGCTTAAGAAAACAGGAATAACTCAGTATTCCCAGTCTGCACAAAAGCCTAGCTTCCTCAGACCAAGATACATGGCTCTACATCTTTGCAAACAACTGTCACCTTGAATTTCTTGCATCACATAGCAGTAACACTGCCTTTAGAAAATTACGCGTTACCTTGCAAATCCTGTAAAATCTTGCTTTTACAAAGACTGCGCAGAAAGATGAGCTTCTACTGTAGTTTGAAGCATGGGAGCCAAAGAAATTAATTGACACGGACAATTTTAGAGAATGCTGCCAGCATACATAAGCACAAGTTAGCTTGCTCTCTGTTAGTATGTGAACAGTTTTGCCAAATTTCATTACTACCATAAAAGCCTCTTGTATATTTTATTCAATTCCTGTCATACACAGGAACTGAATGCACAAACAAGATCAGAAGGATGGGGCCAGAGCTTCCTTTTTTCAAATTTGCAGAGGTGTATCAGAATTGGTGAGCAGAAACAGGAAGAGGTTTGTGTATCTTTTTGGAAAGATAACAGCCAAGTTAGAACTGAAAAACAGAAATTGAAGAACGGAACTTGTATAAGCAACAGCAAGAGGTGAAGTGACAATCCTGCACATCCAAGGCCTGGTGCCCTGCTCTCTGAGCAAACCTACCCCTCTGAGGCTGTAGCTTCGTAAGCGAGTTTTCAGCTGCATGCTGGCTCAAGCAGTTGTCCGCACCTAGCTGCTTACTCCTGCCCCCTGTGCTATGCCAACACAAGTAGGTGCTGCCCCACAGCGAACCAGGACAGAGACCTGACAGTCCTGCCACTGAAGGGGAACTGCAGCTGAAGATTAACGAATAGCAACAAGAGCAGCAATAGATTCTGAATTACACGGAATTCATACACAAACAAGGGGACTCACGTTCCTGCGTGTCAATGAACATTTAGTCAGAGCTTCAGCAAGAACAGGAGCACGCCAAGCAATTCTTTGCATCAGATACAGAATGGGCAAGCAGCTACAGACATTGGAAGCTTCAACTCAGAACTCTCCAGCAAAAAGCAGGGCTGAGAAAGAAGAAACGGCCACGTCAGACTTACTTAAGAGACCCTGACAGCTTTGGTTGCTGAAGGAGTTTATCTGCGTGATTCAATGCCATAAGGTTATCACCCAAAGCCAGAGCCACGTAAGCACTACAGGCAAGTATTGAGCACCTGGAGGGGAAAAAGACAGAAAAAAAAAGGAGGGAACCAATATGTTAAACAGAAAATTCTGTGATTTCAAAGGAGAAATGTTACAGCTGCATTTATCTGGATTTGCTGGACATTTGTTAAAGACATATAACATTTCTTACACACAGTATAAAAAGAACGGAAGCAGGAATAAACAGCACAGTCTATAATCTTTAAAATGATTCTGGTCTTACTAAGAATAACTTTTGTTTTCATACTACATTTCAGATTTGATTTATACAGGATAAAAGCAATAAAGAAACTTCATATACAATACAAATAGCTTAAAATATTAACTACTCATACACAAGTGTTTAACTACATATAAATTTTAACAGCCATACAGCAACACCACATTCAGCTCTTACTTGAAGTTATTTTACATTCAAGGAAAAATATTTGGAATTATTAACTTATACCTCAAAAAAAAACAAAAGACAACAACAAAAAAAAAACTTACAGCATGCTCCAGAAGCCAGCAACAGCAAACATGCAAAAGATTACATTAGCTTTAACATAGTTAGTCACTAGATGGAATAGTTTTCTACTAACATAAAATGCAAAGACCTCCATTTTTCACCAACTATCCAGAAACTCAAAATGAAAGACATTTAAGTGTTGAGGAAATAAATCGTAACTCTTCAATAATATCTTCACATCAAACTACAAAGTAAAGGAGCTGCTCTTTCTTTAACTGGGGCCTCAATTTCGTTCCCTGAATGAGGAGATGCATGTGCTGTGTTCTACCCGTACAAACCAAAGATCACCACTGCGATCACCACAGTACGATTTTGAAATTTGACCATTAATAACCGATGGACTTCACCACACATGACATTTTTCTCATGGACTTTCCTGCCCTCTTCTTATTCTTTAAACCCTGGGTTTTCATTTGCGTTTCTCTGCCCTCCCCCTCTTCCAGCAACAAAGGGTAACAGATTTCTGTAGCTCTCAATCCTATAAATCACCTTGAACTACAGCTGCGTTGTTGCAGTCAATTAAGTTTTAACATATTTCACTCTTGTATTTTACAACATTTGTACACAAGGAGACAAAACTGTAGGAAATTTTGTTGTTTCCAGTTCTGTGTTACACTGAGAGTTGCAATCCTCTGCCAAGAGCCTGATTTGCTATGTGGCATTTTGTTGCCGTCACAGACTTTCATGTGTTTCCAAAAGCCCAAAAATCTGACAGTTCTTGTAACGAAATCTGAACTACTCCCATTTTCCATCTTCAAACAAGAATCCCACGTCAGGATGCCATCATTAAGCCAAGCTTTACAGTTGGTAATAACTCCCCTCCGTGTCCCTGCCCCCCTCCCTCCCCAAGCGCGGCACATGGGGCTATTTTCCACTTGGCAAGGCACCGCTGAGCGCAGGCTGCCTTGTCCTCCCTCAGGGCACAAACCTGTGCCCGCTTTGCCCTGCGACGCCTTGCTGTGAGCACGGACTCTGTTCTCCTCCGGGGAGGACGAGTGGATCCTCTTAGCGAGGTCTCACGTTGGGAGAGAAGCAAGAAGAGCCTTCGACTCTCCTGCCAGGAGGTGGGCTATTACCGCGCCAACCTTCTGGCAACTGTCAAGCCCACTTTGAGTCCAGCAGTAAGTCATGTAATTCATGGCAGGGCCTGGGGTGCCTTTATTCCTGGTTCCCAGGAGGCATGCTCTTTAATTATGCACAAGCAGGATAAGAAACTTCTCCAGTGTTTCTCCCTACCCCCCACTTCCTCTTTACCATGCCCAGATGTCACATCAAATCTGAGCACATACAAAAGCTTTCAAGAAAGAGGGGAAAGCTTCCCCAGCTCAAGTCCCCAACCTAAAATATTTCTGAAAGGTTGTGACTGTGGGGAGGGGGAGGGAAATGGGGAAAAAAAATCCCTGAAATAATGGCCTGCTTCTAACCAGCTTCTTTTCTTCTTGACCTCAAGGAAGCGCAACTTTTCAACAAGCAGAGATGCTAAATACCTTTATGCACAAGTCAAGGCCTGCAGAGTTGGTTGCTCCTACCCTTTAAGTCAATACAAGCCTTCTATTCACCACAGCATTTTAAAACTATTTTTGCTTTTGAAAGCATAAATTCCAACAAAAGGCATGCTCCAATCACACAGCAGATAGGTCCGACAAAATGGAAACCTATTCCTCTGCTCGAAGGATTCATTGCCAGCTAAGCCCTTTAAGACCTTGAAGAGATTCTTCAGCACAAGTCTTCTGAAGAAAACATTCACATTTTCTTACGTGCAATACTACTGCGCACTTGGATTCATTGTTGAACCAGCCAAACCAAACACTCAAGAGATCTGACAGCTAATCAGAGCAGAAGAATTGCACCACAAGGGAAAAGAAACTAGTTTTTCACCCCGGTCAGGATTCTGACAAAACTCCGCAGGTCGTCTTTAAGCACTGGAGACTTCCAGCATTACTGAGCCCCTCCATTCCCTAAATAAAACTGCCTTTGCACTAGGAAAAAGAAAAATGTTTTTTTAAACTGCCAGATTATGTCAAACAACCTCCTGGGAGGTTCAGGGAACGAGATTTGTCAGCCCACACTGACTGTGAGTTTGTACAACCTAACCTACATATTCAGTGTAGCCTACTCCACAGGAAAAAAAGGCTAACCAGAGCAAATCCACTCCTCCAAAACTTACCATGAAGGCGTAAAAATGATACCTCCAAATCATTTGGAGAACATCTCTAACCTGAGAAGTCTGTTCAACTAATTTGCACACAAGTGCCAAACAATACACCCAACACTTAAGCTTTGCTTAGAGGCTATTTTTAATTTTGAAGAGTCATTTAGGGGCAAAGTCAGTCATTTTAAACCCGTGTTAGGATGTGCAACTGTACAAAGTCCTGTAAATAAATCCCAAACATTTAAGTCCTCCATGTCGGTACCAGAAGCAGTGGAGATTTCTCAATCGAGTGATTGTCAGCAAGGGGAAAAACTATTCCTCAGAACAATCCTTGCCATTTCAGTATTTCTCTTTTAATTTTTCCTGACCGGACAAGGATTTTAACTTTCCCACTTAGCTGCTCAGTGAGCAAGCCAACAGTAATACATTAACATTTGAGCCTATCACATTTTCATAGCTATCTGCAGAAACCTAGGACCAGTTTTAGCACAGTCACACTCTAAGGATGTCTAGTCTCACAGATTTAACCAGCAGTCAAAGCAAGTATTGCAAAAAAAAAAACCCAGAATCAATGCTTTTCCTTTCTTTACATGACGTTCTTTACCAGAAGCAGTATAGCTCTTGCTAAACTGGTAGGTTTTTCCTGACAGGCTGTCAGGTTTCATCAGTAGATAACAGCTGATTGTGAAAGAAAAGGCTATGCATTTAAAAAAACCATGATGTGACACCGTGTAATTTTGACATGTGGCAACCACATTTTCAAGTCAGGGGGGGAAAAAAAAAAAACAAAAACACACCACAACACTGTTTTTAATCCACTGCCTTCTATTTCAAGGAGTATACTCTTGCATCACTGCAGAATAAATAATCAAGGTCTCAGTAACGTCTCCTCACAGACTACTGCTAAGTTGCCTTTAAACAAATAAAAGCAGATTTGCCATATACAATGCAGCAAAGTAAAGGTTACACTGGTCATTATAAAACACAGGTTACCTGGGGTTAGGCTGGAACAAAGTGTTACTCAAGAGTTTAAGTGGGAAATTACTGTATGCTTTGTCCATAATGGAAACTTAAAACAGATTTCTTTTTTAAGAGGTGGTGCGAGCATTATAGTAAGCGATCCTCAATGGGCTAGCAGCCACCTGAACAATGTCATTAACATTTCAGCATATGATGATCTTATTGGGGAAATATAAAGAGATTTCAGATAACACAGTACTCATTTGGACAAATAGGAGTTATTGTGTTTGGTAGTCTACGTTCCTCCAAATAAGTAGTTCAAAGATCTTTGGGAATGCAAAAACACTGCAGTCAAGTTTTATTCATCTTCTTCCATGGTAAGGAAGTCAAATGCCAGGACAAAGGCAATTTTTCTTTCTATTCTGGGCAAACTATGGATTTGGTTCAGGTGGAAAAGCTACCTGATGACAGGGATTTTTCTGTTTTGCCATCACTGTCCAATGTCACCTGGGACAGAAGGAACTGTACATAACATGCAATAACAGTTTAAACTGTGAAAAGAAACTACATGACAAAATGGCTGTTTGCACTACAATGCCAAGAAATTTAAGGCTTAGAACAACGATCAAGTTGCAGCACAAATTATTGTCTATCACACGGAACAGTGGAAGCATTTACATATTACTAGCCTGCTACAAAAGCAAAGCCAAGCACACTAGCTTAGGCTTATTTTGTCTAATTAGCCCTGTAACTTGTTGTCAGGCGCACATTTGTCTTAGATCTATTTTTAGTCGTCTCTACAGTATTGCAGCAAAGAAAAAAAATAGCTGTGAAGAGTCCAGAGAAGACTAGGTTATCTGAACTGAAAATTATACAATATTATAGATTATAAAATCTAGATTATAAAATAACAGCTGGCCAAATAATGTTGAATAAATTCTAGGAAGATAAAAACTCCAAACTGCAGATACTTCTGCAAATATTTAGTGCAAGATTCCTTGTTCTTAAGTATCTCTTCCAAAATGCAAAGTCAAAACTGAGACAAAGAATCCATGAGATCTGACAAGCCAAGAATCATCTTACAGTAATTCATTATCGCTCATGGAAAAACTTTATTTAGAACCGAAACATCTAAAAAAGTATAAAAGCAACCTGAAAGCTGCCATCACTTGCTATTCAGTAACTGGGGTGGTATTAAAGTAATTCTAGAATATTTAGTACTTTAAAAGCCAAGTAACATATGAAAAAGTGATAGTAGTAAGTTAATTAAAAATAAAAAAGTTTTAGTCTAAGCCATACTCAGGAGAAGGAAGAAAGAATAAACTGATGGGAAGGGTGGATTATTAAAGATTTCATCCCTAGTCCTGATGAGAACTGTGTAGGGGAGAATAAAAAAACAACCAAACAGCAACACCCCACCCCTACATCCTATCTCTTCTCCCCACACACGGCAAAATCAAACTTAAACCCTACTCTAGAAACGGCCTTAGAAATCCTGCCTTATCTATTACAGTAAAGGAAATAAAGTCACCAACAGGATTATTTCAATAGATTTTTATTCTTTCTTCAATTAAATGCATGGTTTTGTTTAATATCTAACTTTCACAAAAAAAGTCAGCTTTTGATTCAGCTTCTTTGTGAGCACCACTCTGACTTGAAAGCAGTATAGCTGCTTTTACCACTTCGATTTTTTGTTCCATTCAGCAAGAATTTAACATTGAAGAACGTAATATTGTGGGCTGACTTCACAAACCAGCCTTACCAAGTCTTTAAAAGGTAAAGGTACTATACTGTAATTTCCCCCTCTTCTGCTAGTCAGAAGAGCCATTGTCAGATTTTTAGCTTTGTCATTTATAGACCTTGATTTTTTGGTTTTACCAAATATTTAACGGCAAGCCTATAATAGCGGGATCAAACAGACTTATCTATAATCCGATTTGAAATTCTGCAGGGTTTCTACTCGTTCTGACTCAAAGCCTTGAGGAAAGGAAGAACACACACGTAAAAAAAAAAAGTCATCCTTACATCAACAACTACAATGCAATACTGCAAGTGCCACACCATTAAAAAAAACAAAAAAACTAGCAATGACTCCAGAATCATAGCACAGTTCAAGAAGGGGCTCATTTAGTTGTGAATATTTTTTGTTATTTACTTGCCTTAAATTTTCTAATTCCTGTTTCTTCAAAGGTGAAGAAGGTGGAGCTGCAATGAATTTATCCCCTTCATGACTTTTATTGCTAGAATAAAAACAGTATATTAATTAGAAGGAGTGACTGTAAATAATTTTTAAAATCTCAGCATAATAAGCATTGATATTTATTCACTTCATTTAAAAGGACTGCAAGAATTCTATACCCTAAAAAACAGGGAAATGAAGCTATGCAAAAATTGAGGCAAATGCTCTTATCCTAACCATTCTATCTGATAAGGAAAAACAGGAGCATTTACTGGGAAAGACTTGACTGACACACCAAACAACACATGCCACTTTCCACGGCCTTGAGCTATTTTTGAAGTTCCATGTAGTACGACAACTTTAAACTCCAGAGATGCAGAACTTACTGCATTTGTAACCTTCTCCTTCAACCAGTAAGAAAAGCAGTAAACTAGCTGCTGTCCTAGACACCTTAGTAATTAGATACATATTCTATAAAGAAAAAACTCACGAAGTACTACAGCTTCCATTAAATTTCTAGCTACCCTTTATTTTTATTACTTCAAAATACACACCTTAAAAAAAAACAAAACACCACTTTCTTAAAATTAGGCTTGGGGTTTGTTTGGGGAGCAAATATTCCCTCTATTTTTAAACATAAGCGATTTCACTCCCCAGGAAGCTGATAGACAACCTCCTTCCAGAATGAAAAACAGGAAGAGAAGGTTAACAGTGGCACCTTGGCAGAGAGATGGTTTACAAACAGATCAAACAATCTGAATTGAAAATGAGTTCTGTCCATTTAACAAGTACAGAGCTTTTTCCACTGAAGTACAGTTTTGTGTCTGTTAAAAACAGGTAAGATAATTCCAAATTAGACCTTCAAACAACAGCACTGAAGGGAACCTATACTTGACACTGTTGTAGTGAAGGTACTTCATGTGACACCTTTGCCAAACGTAGATCTAAAAAATACCTGTAACCACTGGAAGTATTCACAGTTGTCTTGTGAATAACATAGGAATCTGCCCAAGAGTCAGCCTGTTCAATTAGTGGGATTTGCTTCAAATGCCTTATATCTTTTACTGCTCTCTCACAGAGGGTCCCTTGTCAGAGGCAACAAATCCTTTTAGAGCCTTTCAGAATGTGATACACAAATTTAAGAAGAGCCTGGATATTTTGAAATTAGCAATGACCACAGAGATGAGTTTGTTTTTTTTTTTTTTTTAAGCTGAAGAAGCATCTGCTTTTGAAAGTAGAAGATAGTAAGGGATTTTCCTGTACAGGGCATGCTTTTCTTTCCTTACTCCTACAAGGAGGAAGCAAAGCAAAACCAAACAAAGTAGGTGTTGGCTGTGTTTGGGCCACCATTTTGTTTTCATTGCTGCCCCTCACTGGCCCCTGTGAGCTTAAGTCAGAGGAGCTTTATTTCAATGGGCTGCATAAAGCTTGACAGGTAAGTTAGCTCACAATGTTCACCACCATTGGTGAGCAAAAAAATATTAACAAAAAAAAAAAACACACACACACAAAACCAGCCCAGACTTTTATAAATCATTTAATCTCTTGGCAGGAAAGCTGGTCATTGGGAGGAAAGGTAAGAGAGAAGAACCTTCAAATATTGTTGAAGCAGCAGCAGCCACTGACTCCCATTTCTAGCCTGTCATCAAGCAAGCTCAGAATACAGAGGGATGCACCTTGTGCCCACAAAATACAACATTCGTGCAGTAAATCCTGCCATCTGACAAAGATCTTTTAAAAGTTTAGCTGTACTCCTGACTGACAAAAAAAATCATGTTTTTTAATTATTCTCAGTTCAAGCTCTAATGTAAAGCTTCAAAGCTTTTTCCAGATTAGCGGTTTAACTTCTCATAAGGGTCATTCATGGAAGTGCAGGATATGGACAAAGATACATTGTGAACTTCCTTCTGAAGAGTATCTGTAGCTCAGGGGCAGTGAAAAAGTTAAACGCTCCCTCACTATTTAACATTTGACATATGTAAGTTACTTTTTCTGAATCTTTAAAGAAAGAGAGTTTAACTTTTTTTTTTTTTGGTAAAATGCAATTTATTACTAAGGAAAATAGTGTAGAGGTGTTACTTATCTTCTATATCTTGTTTCCTATTTCTACTCTGAAACAAAACCAAAGCATACTAGTGCTGATGAATGCCAAATCGGATCACAGGGAAACGTTTACAACTGAGTTGCTAGATGTTTATATATTAAATCATATAACATACATGCAGCACACAAAAATCAGCGTAATGTGAAACTTCACTTACGATTAGAAAAATACCAGTAGGTAATGCAGGGGTGTGTGGGAAAACAAAACAGAAAAAAAAGGATGGCCAGTGGAAAAAAAAAATGTCACTGTCTCATTTATTAAAGTGGTTTCATGGCAGGAATCAATTCAGCATTTAATTCTTAAATTAGCTACCAGTAATTAAAATAACAAGCAACTTAACTGAGCAGGCACACAGCCTACAGTTGTTTTGGACAAAAGGAAAGTTTTATATGTAATTCAAAGTATTTCAAAATTCTGATTACCTGCATGCTTCACTGCTTTCACTGTTTTCTGCATTTCCACCTAGCTGATTACTAGTTTTAGATCCATTTTCTTGCTTTGACTCCTGCTGGTCTTCTGGAAGTAACAGCAAGGCATTTCTTAGACAAATCGCTGCAAATTCCATACTGGCTACAGGTATTGCTGAAGACTGCCCATCACTTAAAGAGAGACAGAAGATAGCTCGTGAGTACCAATCCTACTAAATTTAAAAGGGAAAGCAGAGCTCCAGAAAGACCTGGATGCAGAGAAAATCTTATTTATGAAGATATATACACCCTGATATTCTTATATATGGAAAGTATACCACGACATCCAAATAAAGTACGCGGGTTCAACTACATGGCAATTACAAGAAGTTCTCTTGTTTTGCTTGAATTCACTTCTTGAAGTCTTATGACAGAGGAACTACATTCCACCTGTAATTTTCTAGAGTGGATTACCAAAAATATATATTTTAAAGTGAGAAAAAGATGACTGATTTAGCTAACTAGAAACGCAAGTTTCAGATAAATCAATTTTAAGCTTTAATGACTCTTAGTTATAATAAATACACAATTAAGCCCTCTGCTGGCCATAACAGAGGAGACATCCAAATGATGTTTAAGTAGGACTCAAGCATTTTAAATACCTCTCTCTTTTCATTACATGAGTAATTCCAAAATGAACACACAATTATTCCGTGACAGTTTAAGAATCCTGATGAACAAATACAAATTCCTTAACAAAGCTGTGATAAAATAACGACCCATGGAAAACATACTTACTTATAAACAACATTCTGTATCGACTGGGATGCCAGGACTATCTTACGGTGGTAGCCTTGACCTACTATAGATTGCACAATTCCCTTTTTGCTTGGAAGACCTTTAGTCTCTTGTTCTGAAGTCTAAAAAAGAAGGGAAAAAAAGAAAGAAAAGGAGGACTAAAATATGGCTGTTGAATGAGAGCTTTGCAAAATACATGAAGACTGGAAGAATTCAAATCCAGCTACAATGCAAGAATAGTTCCCCCCCCCCCCCCAATATGGGTACAGTTTTAAATTTAAGTACCATGAAGGATCAGATACTTTCTATTGCCCTTGTGTTGCAGAGGGATTTAAATGCACACAGTGTTTTCACAGATTAGTTCTGACAGCTTGTCTGATAGCCTACTGACCTAGTTTCTCCTCTGTTTTGAGAGCAGAAGAACAATGAACTAAGTCGCATTAGAAGAATTGCTAGGATATCAAAAAAAATCATACGATCAGCCAAATAACATCAGAATTGTCACTATAATTTGCCATCTTCTGTCCCTGCTTACGCAACATTCAAAATGCTCTCAAACTGTTCCATGGGGAGTATAACGCTGAACTACAACATA
The DNA here is from genome assembly GCF_040182565.1 of Anser cygnoides. Lineage (NCBI taxonomy): Eukaryota > Metazoa > Chordata > Aves > Anseriformes > Anatidae > Anser > Anser cygnoides. The sequence continues at coordinate 44,249,380 of NC_089874.1, read as the reverse complement.
TGTAAAGTTACATTAAATTAACTTGTTAAACAGATTTTGGTGTATGTAGATATTCTAGGGATCAAATGAATTTAACACACTAAGTATCAGTCCCAAGAATCATCTCCACACCACACTTATTTTAAAAGAACAAACAGAAAAAAACAACTATAAGCCATCTTAACAACTTCATTGGTAAGTAGAATTAGTGACAAAGAATTGCAGTTGTAAGGAAAACTTATGCTAGTAAATAGGCATCACTTTTCAGAAAAAGTTATCAGAATCCAAAGAAGAATATTAACGTGTTAATGGCATTTACCATAAAATAATAATTTGAAAAAAAAATGTTAAAAAGATGCAGTGAGGGAATCATCTATCTATATCCTATAAACTAAAATACTAAAGCAAGTGAAAATCAGCTTCAGTGAAATTAGTTTTCTGTAGGATGTTCAGGGCATAAATATGAATCCACAGTTAGACATCAAGGTATATTATTGTAAATTGAGCTACAAGGTCAAATTAAACACACCATTGGTTTTAAGGCCTCACTTGTCATGTTGCAAATCTATCTTATAATTTAAGAACACTTCCCTTTTGTCTTTAAATATTAACAGCACCCAAAGTTAACTTCTTCCTCATAAGATTACAAATTTGGGAAACATCAAGCTGCTTTTGTTACCCAAATTCACTCTCTCTGGTACTCCATACAATATTACAACTGTAGGAGGAAGAACATTAAGCTCCAGGTGCTTGACATGATCTACTGCTTTAGTTGGTCTACAGTAAGTGAAGAAGTGACCCCTAACTTTCTTTCCCTGTTCCAAACTGTTAAACACTATTCTTGTAAACAGGCTCCTAACTTTCTTTCTTTTGCCACTAAATCTACGCTAATTAAGTCTCCCATGCCCAGTTTTCCACTAGAGGTGATCAGCTCTGTGTTCTTTAGGTATAATTTGTTACCAGTAAGGTAGACACAGAAAACTGCAGAATTGCTATGAAGCAAGCTGTTCTTCCTGCTTTCACTATGCTTTAATACCTGGAACTATAGGGCAACACATACACAACCAAAGGCATTTTGGACCCCACACTCTCTAAACTTCGATGTTGCGTCTGTGAAATTGGTGCATAAGTAAATCTACAAAACTGCTGTGAATAGCTTTTTTAAGTTTCAGAAAGAATCATAGAATGGCTAGGGTTGGAAGGGGGCTTAAAGTTTAATTCCTATGTTCAAAGACAAAATATATTTCATAACTACAATCTTATTGCTCTAAGATTGCTATACAATCTTACAATTTCATAACTACAAAATAAGGAATTTGCAAATCCACTTACCCCCTTATTGGCAGCAATGCAGCATTCAGCTATCCTCAGCCAAAGGCGAGGGTTTGAGTGATAAACCTGGACTGCCTCAATCAGGCATTCAAAGGCAGCTAAAGGCCTCCCAATATGCAGGAGCTGAATTCCACAGTTGTAGAGCAACTCATACCGTTTGTTGGTCAGCAGCGTACACATGGGCCTCCCTGAAAATTTTTTACCTGCAGAAAAAGATATATAATATTGGCTGTGCAGCTCAGGAGAGCTGATACTGTGACCTCCTGTAGTGCAGGACAAGAGGGAAAAGTAGGAGGGAGCCTGTGGGAAACACCCAAAAAATAGAAACAAAAACACACACAAAAAAAACTTAATTACAGAATTCACCAGCCTCCCTCTGTAAAAAAAATAAATAAATCTTTCCACATCAAAGCTGATACTCAAGACAAATTCATCATATCAATAAAGGCTGAAGAAATTAAATGCTAACCACTTAGGTACCTTGTAAATTTTAGGTAATATTATTGAATTCCAGACTTATGAGAATACACGTCTTTGTTATTCTTACAAATTCCAGAAGAAATCCACTTTGCTATTAACAAACATAAAACATTTTCTGTCTTCACACTGGTATCTAAGACTGCACTAAAAAGGTAGGGGGAAACAGCAGAAATAATAAAATGTGTGATAGGAACTAGATTATAACGTAAACAAGAAATGAGCAGGCTATCACTTCATCACAGTATCATTTGGAAGAGAAAAGATTAAGTATTACTAATCAAAGCAAGAAACTTTACAGTATTCATTTTCTATCTGCTGTTAGCAGGACCACAAGTAACGTAGTCTTTAGTGATGTATACCATGCCACAGAAACTTTGGTTTTGTCAGATCTCCGTGACTGATAGTCAAAGACTAAAAATAAGATAGAAATAATTGCCCCACAGATTCACAGATTCACAGATTTCTCTAGGTTGGAAGAGACCTCAAGATCATCGAGTCCAACCTCTGACCTAACACTAAGTACTCCACTAAACCATATCCCTAAGCTCTACATCTAAACGTCTTTTAAAGACCTCCAGGGATGGTGACTCCACCACCTCCCTGGGCAGCCCGTTCCAATGCTTAATAACCCTTTCGGTAAAGAAGTACTTCCTAACATCCAACCTAAAACTCCCCTGTCGCAACTTTAGCCCATTCCCCCTCGTCCTGTCACTAGGCACGTGGGAGAATAGACCAACCCCCACCTCTCTACAGCCTCCTTTCAGGTAACTGTAGAGAGCGATGAGGTCGCCCCTGAGCCTCCTCTTCTCCAGGCTGAACAAGCCCAGCTCCCTCAGCCGCTCCTCGTAAGACTTGTTCTCCAGACCCCTCACCAGCTTGGTCGCCCTTCTCTGGACTCGCTCGAGCACGTCCATGTCCTTCCTGTAGCGAGGGGCCCAAAACTGAACACAGTACTCGAGGTGCGGCCTCACCAGAGCCGAGTACAGGGGCACAATCACTTCCCTCGACCTGCTGGCCACACTGCTTCTTATACAGGCCAGGATGCTGTTGGCCTTCTTGGCCACCTGAGCACACTGCTGGCTCATATTCAGCCGACTATCCACCAATACTCCCAGGTCCTTCTCGGCCAGGCAGCTTTCCAGCCACTCATCTCCCAGCCTGTAGCTCTGCTTGGGGTTGTTGCAGCCCAGGTGCAGGACCCGGCACTTGGCCTTGTTGAACTTAGCCCCAGCCCCACAGCATGCTAAAGAAAACAAGAAAAATGAACACACTTCAAAAGAGATGGAACAGGAATTTTGGTGGCAATTAATGAAAGCTTTTATTTTCTTCATTTTCCCATCTCTTTTCCACCATCTGTTTTCATCTCTTACAAGTCTTACCTGGATCTGAGCTACCTGTTCCTAGCTGCGCACACGCATTATCATTTTCTTGTAAGGCTTTTTTGAAGTAAAAAATTCCTAAATTGTGCTTTCCCATTGCAAAGTGGATGCAGCCAAGATTGTTCCAGAACATGCACCTTAAGCATTCACCTGAAAGAAGAGCAAAAGACTGTTTTCATAAACTGAAAAACATCACCGAACCCACAAAACATTTCTACCACTCATGCATCGGTATTATTACGGTAGCTTATTAAATATGTTCTTCAGCAAGATGTTCAAGGATTATGCAGTTATGTCCCTGTCTCAAGTATTGTAATAACCTGCATTTCTGTGTATCATTCTACTTCTCTGGGAAAGTTCACCCAAACTGACCTACAAGTAAGCAGCCAGAGACCTTCAGATCTTATGCATCATGTTTCAGGACACCCAGGTATAAAGCCAATTTGACAAACTGCAAGTTGAAGTAAGTTTATCTGATTTTTTTCAGTGTTTAGTGTATATAAACACTTCTAGTTTTTTTTTTCCCTAACAGATGGCTCTTGTAAAAAGGAAATTCTTTAATGGCGTTATCTACCTACATTTTACAAAATAAACAAACATGTTAAGCTAACCTTACAAGCAGGAAATGCGCTCTCCTTCCTAAATAGATCATGTTGACATAACACTGTAAGAAGCTCCTTCTACACAATAAAGGACAGAAAAATAAACTTTTGACTTATCTGCTGGTAACTGAAGCTTTAGTGTGTTACTATTGTTAAAAAAAAAAAAAAGAAAAGAGAAACCCACACCACTACAAATCAAAACAACGAAAACCCAGGTAATTTCCAAACAAACAAATTAACCTGACATTATTTTAACCATAATTTTGGGAGACTTAAGTGAACATTACACTGTTGCTTACACAAAATAGTAATTTTAAAATATATTTATATTTTTAATAAAATGCTGAACTATAGAAAATACTTTAAGCATAAAAATTGCCAAAAAATAAGTTACAGCGAATGTCAAAGTTTCAAAATGTAATGCCAGAATAGGCATTACTGCAAATATTTTGTATGTTTTCTAAATCATGAAACTTATCTGAAAATACAGAACTTTCTTAAAAACTTTAGTCCTATGATAAACCCAGGGCCAATTCTGCGACTTCTATCGTCTAATTGCAACCTATGCAACAACATTTCATACATAATTTCTTGTGCTATAAGGGCTTTTAAGAGTACTATCACAAAAACAGCACTGACCCAGCAAGTGGAAGTAAAGATGTTTAGTAGCTTTATTAATAGCTTTAGGTTAAGTATTTTTTGAAACCGTCACTCTCTATTAATATAAGACAGCTTTCTCTCTATTTTTTAACAGATGACATCTAAAAATCTCAAACATATTTAAGTCAGTATACAGTGTGTGTATGCATACAATGTATGTATTTCTATTATACAAATAACTCTATATCTAAGAGCATACACATGCCTTCTGTGCATGTATACACAGACATACTTTCTAGATATAAAAGTAACTTGAAATGGCATTCAACAGAAGCCAAACCTTAACACTTCATGAAACATTTGATTTTTCCCCATGATAATCATCATAACTGCTATAATTTCATATTTGGGTACAATCTAAAAATCTCATTTCTAGATCTAGAATGTTGCCTTTTGTTTTATGTCTTGATTTACAGAACTGAATATAAGCCTTGCAAACATTACATTTACAGCTTCAAAAATTCTTAGATAAATAATACATGATGCATAGATACATAATCCAGTGACTAAATGAACATTTGATGAAAACCACAACAGCATTAAGTGCAGAAGCACAACAATATAGTTGAAAACATACCTAGGATATAAACCCATGACATTTAGGGTCTACCTCTAAGTAACTATTAATATGCTTAAAATTAATATCAACAAGTAGTCCTATTTGTACCACACATTTAAGTACTTGCAGAATGAAGTTTTTTTATTTTATTTTACCTGTTTTCATGAAGCCTGGATGTTCAGCAATGTTTGCACTGTTTAAAAGTTTGACTGCTTTACGGTAATTGCCCCTCAAATATTCAAAATTACTCTTAAGAAAGAGAGAAGGAGCTGACTGTGAAGGAGAAAACAATAGTTAATTATCTCATTTTATGATTTCTACTACTAATGTTAAATCACTCCACAATCAGCTTGCCCCTGCTGCCATTTTAAGGAGAGATGGGCTTAGGCCATACCGATTTCATGAAGTAGCATTTCTTTGTTGAACACTTACCTCTCCTGAACTACAAATCTATACAGATTTTTTGTTGTTACTGCTCTAAAACCAAACGTTATGCTACAGAACTCTGTCATGGCGATGGCCAAGTGCAGAGAATCTCCCTTTTAAGAGGATCTTTCTCCAGCCTGTCTTCTAGTACACTCCTCCCCATGCTTCCCTCCCTGCGGCGTTCAACAACTTCCTCCTGGGCTGTGATTTTCCTGGCCTGCCACAGACATCATGATCCAGAAAGATTTCTGTCAAACTAGCAGCTGTTGAGACTGGCAACAAAAGGGAAGTGCTCTCCTCCTACTCCCTGCTCCTCAGTTAATGTAGAATATATCTGGGATGTTGGACGTAATTCTGAGTTAAGAACTCCTACGTAAAAAAAGAAACTGCTTTCTAGCACGAAATAAGCCTCCAAAAAACTTCAAATACAAAAAAACAAGACACCGAGTACCCCAAAAATTAAGTTAAGTAGTTTAAATCAGTGACTTCAGATTTTATTTCCCATAGCATTTATAGTAAACTAAACCTTGTTTCCCATTGCTTAAATTATAAACCAAACTTGACCTGTTTATTATATAGTTTCACTTCTTTTCCTATCATTAAAAATAAACTGCAATTTTCTGAGCAACTGAAAACAATGCAAATAAGAAAATCCTACATTAATTACACTTATAGAAATGATTACAAGCCCAACTGACTATATACACTATTATTTCAGACATCCATCCTCAAGACGACTTTCCTTGTAAAACAAGTTAGTAAATTCAGCTTTAAAAGAGGGAACAGACCTAGATTACAGAAACAAGAACTTTAAGAATACTTACATTTCCAGCTGTATTCATAACAGACTTGATCTCCCTTTTGCATGCTTTTAGTGATTTCATCTGGATATAGGCTCTCACCTTATACTGTTAAAAAAATTAATTTTGTTAATTAAAAACAGTAACTTATACAGGTTCGCAAGATGAACCATAGCTAGAGATCTGTTACAAAACATTCTATATACATTTTAAAATTAGGCAGTAAAAAGCTGTTCAAAAAGCCCTTCCAAGGAAGAAATTCTATTCAGAGTACCAACAAGTTTATAGGCTTCACATTTACAAGAAGCAGAAGTGTGTTTTGTTCAATGGTCAACAGCAACTCTATATTCAAATGCCAAGATACTAGCAGTTAAAATGAGACTGATTAAAATAACTGAGCTTTTTAATTCCAGATATTTACCTGCTCAACTGACAATGCCAGTAAGCAAAATTTGATAGAGAAGCATTTTGTTTCTTCACATATTTCTCCACAGAACAGTACCATGAAATAAAACCTCAGCTGTTTTAGACTGTTTGCAAACTGATACAAAAATCAGCAGAGCTAATTGCAGTTTAACAAAACTATGATTAAGATGCAGGAACTAAAGTCGGGATTTTTGAGGTTAAGTCAGTTTCTCCTGTACATGGATCTTACTACAGGAGAGTTAGATAAATCTATTCTTTTGTTTTACAAGATGAAATTCATGGATGGTATCACAATTCATGCTTAACTAGATTTTATGCAGGTGGTACTCAATTTTAAGAAAGACTGAACTGATACTCTTGTATAAATCACATGTAGACACCTACCTGATGTATCTTAGATTTAGCAACTTCTATTAAAGCTCCACTTTCAGCTTTTTGATTAGAGGAGTCTTTATTTGTATTATTACCTGACTGAGCATCAAACAAACAAAAAAAAAGAGAAAGTGTTAATATTAATCACTCTTAACATTCAGTCTACAGATTCCTTCTTCAGCTATTTTTATCACTCATGAGGCAAAAAAGTTATTTAATAATAAAAAACACATATCCCACCAAATATTGAAACATGAGCTTTGTGATCAAAATCACAGAATGACCACACCAGCCTATGAAGCACGTAGTTCCATGTTAACAATAGTGTTATGCTGCTATGGCATTCAGACGTTTTAAGAATTCTCCTACCCAAAAGGACAATACGTACATTCTAGATTCTCTCTTTCATATTATCTCCAATAGAATTTTTATGTACTTTGAAATAAAATATAAGTATGACATCAATAGGAAAAGACAAAAAATGTCCTCTTTTCACTTCTAAGCCACTACTCATTCTATTATTTTTTCCAAAAGACACATACCAAAGATTTCATTTGAAATTTTACCTCATCCTTTCAGGAACTACATCAAACAGATGCTTGATTTCACATACTATGACACACTATGTCAATTCCTTTGACATTGATTTTCCTTTCAAACTTGGGGGTTTTACATGGTCATAATCCAAGACACATATGAAAAACTAAGTATAGTTGACACCAAAGACAACCATCTTGCTATTGCAAGTCTCTGACTTCAGAGATGCCTCTTAGCTCCTTAACGGTAAGAGAAAACGGTGGAATGGAAGGAATAGGCAGCTGCTGTACACACTTAACTCCACTACTAAAACGTGGAAGTTGTCTGAAGTTACAGATGTTCTACCGGTTCTAAAATTCTGAACTACTTTAAAAGACTAATTTTGGATTCAGTAAAAACATACCTCTGATAAACAGGCAGCAGCATTCATGTGATTGTAAGCTTACCTCATTTTTTCCATTCTTGCTGTTATTATTGCCCTGTGAAATCATTTTTTCCAGAACAGCAAGCAGATGCAAGGCTTTCTCAGCTTGGTAAGTTAGCAGGTACAAGTCCACAAGCAAGAAGCACACAGCTTGTGCAAACTTCTCTTCTGTGCAAAGCAAAGAAGTAGAAATGACTTTACAATTATATAAGAAAAATGAAATGCAGACACCAACATACTGTGGATGTGCACATAAACACAAAAAAGGAATTCATTCAAATGACGTTAGTATGGAAGCAAAGGCTATAGACAGCTTAACATGTATTTAACATTTATAGACTTTGAGAATTGGTCTAAGTAAATCAGCACCAAAGATCCAATGTCTAAACAGATGAAGCCATATGCCTACACAGAATCCCATATTACTTAAGAGGATTCCATACATCTCTGCATTTCAGGCTTCACTGAGTAAGTTCCAAATAGGTATCCCAAGAACTGGCAGGAATCCAAAGAAAAACACCATCACTTACTAGATTTATTGAGATCCACACACAACATATACTTCAGACTTGTCACTTCATAAATACCTCTTAAAGTTGTCAAATATCCATTTCAGTTTCACTATTGCCCGCTAAATATCTCTGAAATACCTTCTGAACCCCAAACTCAAATGTTGCCCTTGATGTAAGTAAAACATATTCTTCATTCCTAAGTTTATCTTTTTTTTTTTTTTTAAATTAGGCAGATTTACAAATCACTTTTCTGATAACTACAGAAAGATCATTTACTCGTTACTGCATGAAGAAAACTCTTCTGTCTACACACCGAAAGGCTCTATAAACTGGTACAGCTTCTCTCCAACTGATATAGCTTCAGTATACTGACGCAGATGGTACAAAATAACAGCTTGATTGTAATAAAGCATACTATTTTCAACATCATCTAAACCATCCATTTCTTCAACAGCAGAGTGAACCTGTAAAAAAAAAAACAAAAAACACTTGTTTCATTGAACTTTCCATATTTATGATTTTAAAGTGTCAAATATTTTACTTAAAAGAATCCAAAGGTATTAATTCATCTGAAGATAGGTTAGAGTTACAAGCTAATAAACTTCACTGTTGTTCAACATATATGCAGTGAAAAATTTATATTGAAATAGAAAACCATCAGTTGAGTAGTAAAGTAACATTTCCACTTTTTATGTTATATGAGAGTAGTTAGACTTTCCGGCTAAAAAACTATCTATTCAAAGAATGTAGCAGTTCTTTCTACAGTTAACCTCTGAAACGCTTAAGGTCCAAATCAATTTCAACAGTAACTGAAAACTATAAAAGCAGTGTCCTAAATGATTAAAGAGACTCAAAGGTTTAAAAGTAATGTTACTTTTCTATTCATTTATCAAGTCAAGGGGAGAAGGGGCAGAACTTTTCTTTCTATTTCAATTGTGAAGATCCCATCACCATTAATAGTACTCAAATATCACCTTTCACATCAATATGTTTGCATTACCTGGTTCTTCAGCTGGTTAAGGGTTTGCCTCAAATTGTCTGTTGTAGTCTGGTTACTTTTACAGAACTCTGCAACAGCAGTATTCAGTGTTATTTTGTAGTCATCTTTGTTAATGTCTTGAAGGGTATTTAGGTGTTGCAAACAAGCATCATAATTTCCAGCCTAGAAATGGCACATATCAGAAAGGTATTAGAAGACAGTTTAGACTTTGTAAATTTTAATGAAAGTATCCTCTGTATAAGTCTACAAATGTATTTCCTTCATCAACAGGGAGTGAACTAAAGCTAAACAGCTACACACATACTTCATTTTTATTCAGGTTAATAGGTATGAGAAGCAAGGTAAAAAGTTGAGGTCGTAACAAAGCCTGAAAAAGAATTTTGTAGAGGAAGACAATGGATTAGTTAACGGTTATAAACAGATGTTTCTATGAAAATCATTATTCTGATACTTCATCATAGTAAGTTTCAAGATCATTTACTCTGTTTTCTTAATCTTTCCCCATCACGTGTACATTGAACAGCTTCAGCTCTTATCTAAGTCTCAACACATCCTTTTTACATTCATTCCAGAGGAAGTGAGGAAAATTATGATTTAGTCTGTTGAAGTCTGCTTAAGACAGGTTGGCAAAAGAGGGGAGGGTCACTTTCCCAGGACAGGTTTATATATATATAAACACGTACACATTTTAGCTGTTCAATGAATTATTCAAACATTTGGGGACCTACACATGCTTAAGAGAAACCATGACCCAAGCATAACGCTCCTGAGATGTGATTTAATGAAGACATTCCTTTCTTTGACCTCAGGAATAGGCAAATTATTTTTAAGTGCTTCAGAAACACCTGATCTATTTCAGTTTTAGTCTTTCCTGTCTTTTAAGTCTCCTTTGGGCAGTAAGAGTTTAGTCATATTGAGTAGTGAAAGAACTCCAGAGTCTTTCAACTAAGTCAAGCCTAAATAATTCTTTGCTTTCTAACGTTTGACTGATATGCACAAATAATCCCCTTCACCTCTTCCAGATCAGGTCAGCTTCCAATCTGGTCAGTCAGATACATAGAATCATTTCCAGCTTTGTTAACATTTCACAATCCCAAACTGTATTTTGAGTACCACCACCACTCCCCACTGACACTTTCTCCTCCTTTTCTAAGTGCTGTTCCACTGAGCTTCTTCCGCGCGCCTAACTCCCTCTGCTGAGGAAACCTACACTGCAGAGAAATCTCCCGTGGGCCTTCAGGAGAAGCCCAGCCTTTCGTTCTTCTTGCGAAAGCGGCCATTCTGCAGCTACTCTTAAGAGAAGCACCCCGTCCCTTCGCTCTACTATGATAGCATCGTTATACAATTTGTGGATAGACGTAGCAGAACAATGACACAAAATATTTCCACAACTCTGTATCAACACCATGGACTTCCTATTGAGGAGATACATAAACATAGGAATTTACAACTCAACTGCTGGCATGCTCTGTAAGTGGGACAGTCACCTCCCAACGGTTTTCTTCATGTGTTCACACTCAGAGCTTCAACAGGAGTTGCTTTCAGATCACAGCCACAAGGCTTCTAAACATGCTTTGACTAAACACCTTGCACCTTTAAATGCTCAGCTTATTTTGTGGTGTTTTTTCTCAGCCACTAGTCCTTTTACTCTACTCCATTAGATAGGATCTAGAATATACTATACATGTATTTTATAGTAATTCTCTCAAGACAGAAATTGCAAGTGCAACATGATAACGTAGCATGCAAGACAGTCCACAAGGATATGCAGAGCAACTCAATACAAAGTAAAACTGACAAACAAGGCACATTATTAATTCTGCTCCCACCTGCCACCTCCTCAGAGCATTGCAGACTTAGAGAGCTCTTAAAGCAAGAGAAAGATCATGAGATAAACAAGGTGCATTGGACCAGTATAAGACCAAAGATGAAGCTGTCAACAGATCAAGAGTATTTTAGGTATCTGTAGTTAAGCTGGAAAACAGGAAACCCTTTCCTATACCTTCAGTTCTCAGGATCAAAAGTCAAACAGCAAAAAAGTATTGAAAAAGAAAAATTGAGCAACAAACTCGAGACACCAGCTGTAGTCAGTTTAAGGACCAACTACACGCACTTGATGAAGCAAAAAAAAAAAAGGAAAAATAAAAGTAATGTTGAATAAAACACACAAGCAGGAATCTCAGAAAGCAGTATTTAACTTTTTACCTGAAATCTATTTAAAATATCCAAAACTAAACTATGTAAGTCAATGTAGAGATAAAGACACAACAATTACGAGAAAAAGCAATTACTCTTCCTGTCACCTGCTACACTAAATAAAATCAGGAGGCAACACAAAGAAAGAAGCAAAATGAAAGACCTGGTACCTGCATTTTAACACACAAAAGAAATCTTCCAAAAGGCACAAGTCACATATTTAATACTGCCTAGAGGTATCACGTGTTGAATGTTTTAATGTAAAGAAAGGAAATAGCATGCAACCTTTTTAGAATGTAGCAAGATGCCTAAAATGACCCAGATTTGTTTGGTTGTTGTTTTTTAAATACACTTGGTTCCTTTAAATCCTTTAACAACATTTTTAGCTTGAAGTCATTAATTCTTCCTGTATGTCCAATGCTGATACAGGGTAGCAGCCTGCTTCTAATTAACTCATCATATATCTTTTGTGGCTACTAAATTTTGAGAATCAAGATTAAACATGCACTTGCACACTTCATTCAAGTGTGTCCCCCCGCCTGTCTTACATTGTAACAGAACGAGAACTGGCTTATAACACAACCAATGCCCCTTTTGTTATAATAGCTTGTTAATACATTTGCAGCTGTGCTAAAAAAAAAAAGGAACAACAATTATATAAGCCAGTTTAGCAGTTACGTGGTAAGTTAGAAGGATGGGTTTGACTTTGTCTTACCAGAAAAGCTTGTAGTGCACTGCTCGACAGCTCCTTTTCCTGATCAGTAATCCCTGAAGTACCCGCTCCTTCATGTTTCTCAGTACCTTGATCTGTAAAGTGGACAGACGATTACAGAAAAGTTTGCAAATGTGATAAAAGCTATTCAGCCTACAAACATTGTTTCTGCCAGTTCTCAAGATCCACCTGCCAGCAGGAATAATATTCCAAATAACCGCAGCACTCTGTCCCTACTTCACTAAAACATCTCCAGTTATTCAACGATCCTAAGTACATTACCGCGCTCTCAATCAATAACCAAAGTCCTGCAAGCTAACTGGATATGCACACATTTTAGATTTATCTTAAAAGCTGCAACCAGACACTAGAAACAGACTGTATTTACATAAAAGTTTGCAGGGAAGATTACATACCATAAAATAAGTACCCCACTGCATTAGTCAAAAAACCCATGCATCCCGTATACCGCCTCCTACATAGCAAGGAAGGGATGTTTTCTGGGAAGAACATTAAAAAATAAAGGAACACGCAGCATCATTTACCCAGCTCCCTGCTTTTGAACAACGTCTCCTTAAAAGAAAGGCTGCAATCAAACCACCATGGTTAATATTCATCAACAGACCTAGTATTTATTTTTTAAACTTTTTATACTTTTGCACTCTTCAATAAGCCCACCCTATCAAATGCTATCCAGTGATTATACAGCAAGATGCCATAAGCAAATGCTGCCCATATGCTTCATCAGCTTCAGTCCTGATCTCGCAGGTCTTTCACTGACCCATGTCTCTTCCAAGGTGAGCAGCCATAGTTTAATTTGCATCTTCCTCACACTTTTTTTCCCCCAGCACCTTCTCCAGTTCTACTATATCTTTTCCGGATCAAGACGAGAAGAACAGCAGGTAGCATTTATGATGGTGGCCTCTCTGAGCACTTACATAATAGTTTTCATTTTATATGGTCTTCAATTTCTTTTATACAGAATTTCTAACGTGTTTTTACCTTTTGGTCACTGCTGAGCTTACTGTTCAGGAAGGAGTCTCGCTGAACTCTTTTGACATCATGTAATTAAGAGTTCAGTGAAGTTGCACTGAACTACAGCACAGATGTTCCATGTTAGAGCAGCTGAAAATAACAGCCAATCCCTGCCTTTTACTGAACATAAACTGCTGGAGGAAAAAAAATAAAACAATCACCAGCACCACACCAGAGCAGCTTGTATCTAGAAGCAATACTTCTAGAAGTATTTCCTATGTTTCAGCACGAGTTAAGTAATTTAATGTTTTTGAAGCAAAGATTATAAACCTGCAATGGTTTCCACTTTTGCAGACAATTCTTGAATTTCACAGCAGGAGCTTTGCTCTAACCTACATTTTCCATTTTAGTAGGGTAGGTGGGCACTGTATATTCAACGTCTTCTTTCTCTCCCTAGATTTAAAGGGGGTAATGCAAACTCTGCTAACTTTATTCTTACATCAAACAAATGATGCTCACTTCCCTGTGAGCTCCACTGCAAAATCCATTCCCCCTCATCACCAGTGTACCTAGATCATCTGCTACTGACCAACCATGAAACCGTAAATGTTTATGGACAACGACAGTAAGGGTTAACCAGACCTCCGAATATTCATCAGGTGACATCCAGGGTAGGAATAAAACAGAGTTAAAAATTGATTCATGGTTTGCGCTTGTTGCTGGGAGGACAGCAAGATCCCTTCCATTGTCCCATACAACAATACATTTCCGCAAGAACCGTGTCCTTCATCCTGCATCAAGATGCCAGAGAAGATATTAAAATCTCAACAATCTTTCACCAGCTGGTTACAAAGCAACCTACCGTGATTTGGACAAAATTTGGGGTTCAGCAATTTCAGCACTCAGGAGGGACGGATCCTTAGGGTGTTACAGAACTATACACACCTGCTACAAAATCAACTGCACATTATGCAGCTATTGATGCCACTTGTGCTGCCTCTTCCTTAGAAAGGAAAGGCAGAACAGAAAATAGAAAGTCAGAAAAGCCCAGGAAACTTTTGGCATGCCATGGTTTTCCCACAGCAAAAGAGAAAAGGAACAAGAAGCACTTCTCCTCAAGCTAAACATCTAAAGATCTAAACCCTTACAGCTGCGCAGCTGAACAAAAACCTATCGCCTTCCAAGGACCTTTAGAACAGCAGTGAATAAACAAACAGGTCTTACCCTCCAACTTTCATGCTAACAGATAGGTTATCTGCTTTACTTGCTCAGCAGGCCTTTAAGATCACGCTAGTACAAGTAACGACAATGCAGAGACTTGAGAAGCCAGAAGCTTTGAAGTTGATGAGACTCAGTCTGGTCAAGAGGTTCCTCATGTACAGGTTCACCTCTCAGGAGCGCCATCCAAACCAGCATTGCCCACTGCTACCATCCTATAAAAGCTTATCGAACAAAGATTTCCAGTGATAGTGGTCTTACAGAGGCCTGAATCCTTAAGTAAAATGTCTGAAGTGAAAGATAAACCACAGAGACCGCTAGCTGCCCAAGCACCACTTACTATGTTAGATGCTGCTTGGCACATCTCCTAGGGAAAAATCAGGACGGATCTACAAACGCATTTTACCATGCCTCTAAATCTGCTCATAGGTTAAAAAAAAAAAAAGAGAGAAAGAAAGAAAAGAAAGCAGAGACTATTCTCAACGAAAGCGGGGCTGTTCCTTCTAAAAAGTCACTTTTACAGATGTTTAGATGTAGAGCTTAGAGATATGGTTTAGTGGAGGACTTGTTAGTGTTAGGTCAGAGGTTGGAGTCGGTGATCTTGGAGGTCTCTTCCAACCTAGGTGATTCTGTGATTTATGGCCATAAACTGATGAAGCGCATCTACTACAACGCATTAAGGAAAGCAAGTTTGTGAAATCTGAACTGGAAGCTTATCGAGAAGGTCCAATACTGAAGTCCAGCCGGAGCAATTCACAGCACGGCTTTTTTATTTGAGAACACCACTTTGGCCACTCTTCACCCCTTTTGCCCAAATGCATTTAACACCCATTAAAGGGCCAGAGGCCCCTCTAACCCACTGCAACCCTACCGCCCCTGGTTAAAGAAGAATCTGTTACTCCAGCTGAGCACCACCAGAGGTACCTCGCCTAAAACCTGACTGGTGCAAGATACTAAAGCCCGCTACCCAGCGAGGGAGGGAATAAAGCACTCCTGCTCTCAAGGGTTGCAAGTGGCTACCGAGTACTTGCGAATAGCAGCATTCGCGTGGCACTGCTCGAGGAGCGTGAGGAGCACGCAGGCCGGTGACGGGCGCACCTCACGGCCTGCCCCCCCCCCGCCCGGCTCCTGCCCCCTCAGGCACCCTCGGAAGGACACCTGCCGCCCCGGCCGCAGCACCGCGCCGACCGTATCCCTCCGCCGCGGCGGCCCGGGCTCCCCCCGCACCCGCTCACCCGCGGCCTTGTCCGCCGCCATCCCCGCCGCCGCCGTGCGGTCCGTGGGGGGTTACCGGGCCGGGGCTGCCGAGGATGCCGCCGCTTCCCGCCGGGCGCCGCGCTGCCCCCGGGACTACTTTCCGCCGCCTGCGCCGCTCGGACCCTGCCCGCCCGCCCGCCGCCGCCCGGACCCTGCCCGCCCGCCGCCGCCGCCGCCGCCGCCGCTTCCGGGTTCCCGGCGAGCTCGCGACGTGCGGCCGTTGCTGGGGACCGTGCGTCTGACGTCAGGGCGCCGAAACGCTCCGCCTCGGGAGGGGCGGGGGAGCGGGGCGCGGTGATGGTGGCAGGGCGGCTCCCCGCCTCCGCGCGGCCGCCATCTTGTGGGGGGCTGCGGGGGGCGGGGGGTCCCGGCAGGCAGTCATAGAGCCATGAAGGTTGGAAAAGACCTCCGAGATCAGCTGGTCCAACCACCCCACTACCACAAATGTCACCACTAAACAATGTCCCCAAGCACAACGTCCAACCTTTACTTGAACACCCCCAGGGACGGTGACTCCACCACCTCCCTGGGCAACCCGTCCCAGTGCCTGACTGCTCTTTCTGAGAAGAAATGTCTCCTCATTGCCAACCTGAACCTCCCCTGGTGCAACTTGAGGCCATTCCCTCCAGGCCTATCACTAGTTCACATCCATGAGAAGAGGCCGACCCCCATCTCCCAAGGAGTTTTACACACACTTTTCACACCTTTTATGACCTGGTTCCTGATGTTTACTCTCTCCCTTGGTTCCTCGTTGGCCAAGTACTACTGGTTCACAACCTGTCCGACACTTGCTGCTAGCGTACCTTGAATTTCAGTTTGGTTTTGCATTAATCACTTCAAAATATTTACTAGTTTGTGTGGATTATCTACCTGGCTACCTGAAGTGCTGTTGGTTTGCTTATCGCCGTATCAAATGCACATAAAATAAAATGAAAGGTTGTGGGTTGAGATAGAGACAGTTTATTATGACAGAAAGGAAAACAATAATAATAATAATAATAGTACTACTAATAATAATGTGTACAAATCAAGTGATGTACGATGCAATTGCTCACCACCTGCTGACCGATGCCCAGCCTATCCCCGAGCAGCCAGTCCCCCCACTCCAGCCAGACCCCCATATAATTGTTCAGCATGACCCCATATGGTATAGAATACTCCTTTGGCCAGTTTGGGTCAGCTGTCCCGGGTCTGTCCCCTCCCAGCTCCTGTTGCACCCCCTGCCTGCCCGCTGGCAGGACAGTGTGAGAAGGCCTTGGCTTAGTGCTCTGCAACAATTAAAACATCAGCATGTTATCAACACTCTTCTCATCCTAAATCCAAAACACAGCACCCTACCAGCTACTAGGAGGAAAATTAACTGTATCCTAGCCAAAACCAGGACCGAGGGCTACATAGATGATCAGAGGGCTGGAGCACCTCTCATATGAAGAAAGGCTGAAAGAGCTGGAGATATTCAGCCTACAGAAGAGAAGGCTCTGGGGAGACCTCACTGTGGCCTTTCAATACTTAAAGAGATCTTATAAAAAGGATGGAGAAGGACTCTTTACTCGGGTACATAATGATAGGGCAAGGGGGAATGGTCTTAAACTAAAAGAGGATAGATTTACATTAGACATTAGGAGGAAATTCTTCACACAGAGGGTGGTGAGGCACTGGCACAGGCTGCCCAGAGAAGCTGTGGATGCCCCATCCTTGGAGGTGTTCAAGGACAGGTTGGATGAGCCTTGGCCAACCTGATCTACTGGGTGGCATCCCTGCCTATGGCAGTCGGGTTGGAGTTAGATGTCTTTAAGGTCCTTTCCAACCCAAGCCATTCTGTGATTTCTATGATACAGGTCTCATTTCCCCAGGCAGTCCTCTCTTGGTACAATGCAATCATACGTTGCATCCCCTGGGAATCCTTGGTCCATCCCAATGGAAAGGGCACTACCTGGGCAGTCAGTCATCCTGAGGTGCAAGCATAGCAATTGCTACGGTTGAGACTCTGGATGGAATATTTGACCCATTCTATCCAGGCATTCACATCCCCATACCCTGTTTCAATTTCAAATGTTTGCCTGAGATCCTTTTTTATTTCTTTAACTGTGACAACTGCAGGACTTTGAAGAGGATCTCCGGTTTCCTTCTAGAGTCTCTGCCCATCTTGGGTGACTTTAGGGGACGATTCCCATAGAGCTATCCTAAACCTGACTGTTGGGTCTTTCCCAGTCACATCTGCTCCAAGACCAAAGGTACGGTTAATAAGGTCATCAGCCTTATTAATTGTTATAGTTATTGGATTACATTGTAGAGGCTGGCAGGTGGGCTGAGCAGTTCCTTTAAATATGCTAATTTGGCTCTTTAACCCTTCTAGGCTATTACGTGAGCTGGGTGTATACGTCCACCCTTTGTAAGTGGTCGTCCACCATACATTACTCCATCCTGGGCAAGGGGGGCCTTTAAACAATCCACTAGTCTTAGGTTCATGACAAAGATATTTGTTCTCACTGCTCAATCGCCGTTGGGCATTTAAGTTCCCACAAGTCAACACCTCACAAGCATCAAATGTGATGTTTTGTGGTAATTCATTCTTTGTCACATTTACCCATATCTTGACGGGATAACCCACTGCTCCTATTTCCCGATCAGCTCTTTGCCAAGTGGTTATTTGGCAGAAGTTCTCTCTAAGGCATATAGCCACCAGGATCAAGGCTAATAATTGGCCTTCCCCTATTGACATTTTTAAGCTATAAGTCTCAAATAATTATGCGTTGATTTACAGTTATGAGCTTCTACCCAGAGTCTATCATGAAGCCTTCCTTCTGATTTTGATCTTCAACGAGGCTTCTGTAGGCACAACTTCCCAGGTATTGGGATTGATGGGTGCCTTTACTCGTGTGTAATGAGTCCAGCCTTTCTCCACCATTCTTACAGCTGTTTCAGTAGTAAGTAGTATTTGGAATGGTCCTTCCCCTTCAGGCTGGAGCTCTGATTCCTTCCAGGTGTGTATCAGGACCCAGTCTCCTGCAATGAATGGGTATACTGGGAATTCCAAGGGCGGTGTTTCAGCCAACAGTCCGTGAATCCTAAGAGAAGTCAAAGAAGAAGACAGCCTGAATACACAGTTTCTGAGAAAAATATCCTTGGTTTCAGGAGTAGGTATTTCACTGCTCCTACCCAGGTATGGTCATCCAGACATCTCATATGGTGAGACTCCTCTATTCTTTCCTACAAGCAGTTCGAATTCTGAGAAGAGCTAAAGGTAAGCATTTTGTCCAGGGAAGTTTAGTTTCTAAAACCAGTTTTGACAGGTGTTTCGTTAATATCTGATTCATTTGTTCCACTTTCCCAGAGGAGGAAGGGTGCCATGCAGTACGAAACTCCCATTTTATTCCCAAAGTTCTCATTAATCCTTGTAAAATATATGAAGTAAAATGGCTTCTTTGATCTATTTGATTCAAAATAGATTCAGTAAATCATCTTTTTCAATCAGTATAGCTTCATATTTTAGTATTCTAGAGTCTGTCCACCATCTTCCTGCTTTTTGAGTAAGGGTAGTCTTCACTTGGTGAGGGCTAACAATAATCAATTGCCCCCCAGAGCTCAATTTCCTGCTCTCTTCTACCAGTAAGGCAGTTGCTGCTACTGCCTGAACACACTGGCCATCCCTGGGATACAAGATCTAATAATTTAGACATATATGCTACAGGCTTTCTGGTATCTCCCCATTCTTGGGTTAAAACCCTCAAAGCAGCACCCTCATTTACAGTTATAAAAAGATAAAATTATTTATTTAGGGCAGGAAGAGCTATGACTGGTGCTGTAATCAGATCCTGTTTTAGTTTTTCCACTATTTCTTTTTCTTCTTCTGTCCAATTCAATATATTGGGTTTCTCCTCCAATAATTTGAGATATAATACCTTTGTTTTCTGTACATATGCCTCTATCCATAATCTGCAATATCCAGTTAAACCTAAAAATTCTCTTAATTCTTTCTTTGTGCAAGGGAGAGGAAGTTGCACAATTCCTTGAATCCTTTCAGGGTTTATTCTCCATCTGCCCTCAGAGACTAAATATCTGACTTCTTTTTCCACATATTGTAATTTATTCTTAGATACCCTTAGCCCAAGTTTTCTCCTAAAATAAATAAATAAATAAATAAATAAATAAATCAGGAGTTCATTTGTGGCTTCTTTTACCTTTGTTTTTTCTACCACAGATATCAACAAATCACCTACATTTGTAACAACATCCACCCCTTCTGGTATCTGAAATGTTTCTAAAATCTTCTCCAATACTTGCCAGAACAAATTGGTGGGATTCAGTGAATCCCTGAGGCAAAACAGTCCATCTACATTGTGGTTTATGGACTATTTCTAGGTCTTCCCATTCCAAAGGTTTTCTTATAGTTGTTAATTCCACCCTTCTGTTTTCTGAAGTTTCCTTTGTATAACTGGCCATGCTTTCATCATGAAATTAACCTTTAAAAGCCGCTGTGCTACAGGGTCATCAGGATTAATTCCTGAATACCTTCGCATCCTGTCTCTAAGCCTTTCCAAGAAATCACTCGGAGTTTCATCTTTACTCTGCTGAACCTCAAAGGCTTTAATAAAATTCCGAGACTTAAGTACTGCTTCTCTAATTTCTCTAAATACCATTTCTCACAAGTCTGTCATATTAACCCTATGCTGAGCATTGTTGTTGTCCCAATTAGGGTCCACGTTTGGAAATTTTTGCTCTGCTGGAATCACCCCATCTCCTGGAGGATGATCCTTTTCCCATTCCTGCATTCCTGCTCTTCTAATCATTCTTCTTTCTTCGCCTGAGAATAGCAGATTCAGAATTGCCATCATTTCTCCCCAGGAATATAAATTGTGTCCCAGAAATTGATGTAATTGATGTAATTGATGAAATGGCTCTGCTAATCCAATGGGGTCCTCAATGAGGGACTTCATTTCCTTATTAAAATTTTGTACTTCTCCGCTATTAAGAGCAGCATTTACATACCCTATTTGTCCAGGTCCTTGTGGAACTTTCCAGAGAGGATACATAGCAGCTTCAGTAGCTTCAGTAGTGTTAATAGTGTTAGTATTAGGGAATGGAAAATTCTCAAGATCTTTTCTACATTGTTCTCATTCTTTTACAAGCCTGGGGTACCTCCTGCCTCTGGAGCTAACTTTGTTCACAGTTACTGCCTCTTCTTCCGGAGCAGCTACTACAGCAGCCACTGCTGCTGCTGCAGCTTGGGGGTTACAAGGAAGATAAATTCTCTAAGGGGTCCCATTCATTACTTCTCTCTTCTTCTTTCTCTTCTTCTTTATTCTGATCTTTGCTCAAAAACAAATGTGTTTCTTGTATCCAAAAAGCAGCATAATCTGATTCTTCTTCTGAAAGTGGAGATTTGTTATTAACATATAAATTTAAGGCCTGACATACCCAATATTCATCGGACCCATATTTTGGCCAAAATACTGCAGTTCCTTTGTTTGGTTCTTTTGTCCAGACTAAAACAATATTTTGTCATTTTCTTCCTATCTTTTCCCTTAGTTTTGTGGTTATTCTTCCAATTTCTTAGCATTCTTCCTACAGGACTGTCAGTAGGCACTACCTTAGGGGTATCTCCCTGTTCCCTGGAATCTTTATTGCCATTTCTCCTAGTCCCCTTTAGGGTGCTGCTACAGAAATTCTCCTCCTGCAGGGTACCACACACTAACTTTCTGGTTCTAAAAAATGGGGGTGTACTGCCGAGCACTTTACCATGCAAGGGGTACTGTACACCTATGGATTTACCAGATTCCCTGGTGTACTGCCAAGCACTTTACTGTGCAAGGGGTACTATACACCAGATTTCCCAAACTCTTCCCTTCTCTCTCTTATCTCACACTTTGTCTGTCTCTGGCCGTGCCCCTCATGGAGCTACAGAACCACAGATCAGGACTCCACACTCGCTTCGTACAAAAGTACGTCTCAATCACATGTCACACAAGAGTCTCACCCAATTCCCAAAGCAATACTTAATATTTCTTACCTTGGTCTGTGCACAGAGTTACTGGGTCAATTCTCAAACCCAGAGTGCCTCCTTTCCCCAGTACTTCATGGATCTTGCTTCTTTAACCAGTCTCGGGCCCTCTGTCAGCTCTCCCTAGAACCACTGCTGTCGATGCACAGGATCACTGAAATCAGCGGGGTGCACCTTCCTGCTGCTGCGGTGATGGGGTCCACGGTAGGCCACTGGATCCCAGATGAGCTCCCAAGTTGTGAGAAACACTCGTTGGCCAATAACGCAGGCTCAGGCAAGGATCTCAGTGAAGTAACCTTTTATTCGCGATTGCAGTGGTGGGCATCTGACAAGCAGGAGAGCGCTTATGGACTCAATTTTCACACCTTTTAAGTCCTGGTTCCCAACTCCCCTGGTTCCCCATTGGCCAAGTACTACAGGTTCACAACCTATCCACGCTTGTTACTAGTGTCATACAAACATTATCAACCTTTAATTCTTCCCTTTGTTTTTCTTATCTTTTGCAACCTCCTTACTGTTTTCAACAGCTTTTCAGCCTTTTGGTCACGTACACCCAGCCAGTGCTTTTCCGCTCCATATCAATCTAGTACTTGTTTCCCCCCATACATTGTGCAATCCCAGGAAGCAACATGCCTTGCATTTCCTATGCTTATGTTACCAATTCCGATGCAAAAAAAAAAAAAAACACAACATTTTTGTTCCCACATCGCACAGGAGAAGGGTTTTCCCCTCAGCACTCCAGCACAAAATTCAATTATTTACCTACTGCTCACGCTGCTGTTTCATTCTTTGCCTAAGAGTGCAACAAATAAGCGGGTTTTCCTGGAAGAATCCATCTTGAGTTTCAGTTTGGTTTTGCATTAATCACTTCAAAATATTTATTAGTTTGTGTGGATTATCTGCCTGGCTACCTGAGGTGCTGTTGGGGTGCTTATCGCCATAGCCATTAGGGCGGATGAGGCAGCATTGCGCCTGCGGCCTGCATTCCTTGTTGGATGGCTGCTTGGGCAGCAGCTTAACCCTGCTGGGAGCCCCTCCTGCTGCAAGGCCACTGTCCTCTGGTGTAAAGGACTCCAATTAACATTTGCTATCATTGCCATTATCCTTGTAATTAAAGTACAAGGTGTACAAGACAACAAGAGGTAAAAGACATGAGGTAAATGTGATTTGCAGTGTCTGGAGTAGTCATAAATATTAAAGACTCTTAAACGTCTTTAAAGACTTGGACATACTGTAGATCTTGAAGCATTTCAAGACCCCCAAGAGAGGTCTTTGCATGCCCAGCAGCTATGCACAGCTCTGACCTGTCCTAGGGACAGCAGACAGGCCTGGAGGAGCCACCTCCACCCACAGGTACCTGCAGGATGGGGGGCAAGGCTGCGAGCAGCCTGGCGGCCCTGTCTTGGTATCCCTGGGGACACATGGACAGTCCACTTTAGTTGCCACTCTGTGCACGTGACTTTCCATCGCTGGGCTCCCCGTCTGCTTCCTCTGTGTCGGGGCGGTTCCTCTAAGATGCTGCTTCTATAATTTTGTCATCTGTTAATATGGGAACAGTTTATTGTATTATTTCTCCGGATCTGTTTCTCCAAGACTTCCCTCCATCCACATCTATTCCTGCTAAAAATCAGCTTGTTTTCTTCTTGCAACAGTAAGTGTGGAACTTTGTAGATTCCGCATTATATGACTTTGACCTTGTTGTCAGCTGACAGTATTTGTCAAGAGAGACCAGGCTATCTAAAGCATACCACACCTGTTGCATGCCTGTTACACATTAGATAAAGATTTAAGGATGAAATCTGTCCTTAGGGAAGCTGACCGCAAAACTGGTTTGCTGGAAGCATGATTTCTTACTGGTCTTCTTGTCATAAGCATCCAGTTACTTTATTCTTCTTAACTCTCCTGTTCCACACATGGGAGAGGCATGGTTTGTAAGGAGAGGTGATACTTTATTTAACAAGGGGATACAGCTGGAAAGAAATAAGCACACATGTAGACACACCAGCTCTGAACACCTTTAGACTATCACTGCTTTTAAGGAGCCAAGCTGTGTAAACTGACAAATTTTTGAAAACGCTAGTTTGGAAATTTCAAGATCAGGGTGAATTTTTTATTTTGTAGTTAAAATTCTGAATATTCCAACTTCTGTTTTATGAGTTCTGTTAATCACAACTTCTGCAAATCCTCTTCAATTTACCCTGATCTTCAGACTTTGTTATGGACATGTGTACACATATACGAGAAAATCCTGCAGTCCATATACATAAGCATTTTATTCCAAGCCTCTGAATTTGTTGAATTTCTTTTGTGAGAAATAGCGGCTGGCCCATGCTGTCAGCCCGTACCAGTATTAGACAACAACTGCCAATAAAGTTGTAATAGCAAGCCCTCCTGATGTGCGTATATATTTACTAGCCTTATTAATTATTTATGCTGGTATATTCTGGCTTGGTAAGCAGCAGTAGAAACTACAAAAGCAAAAGCACTTTACTACTAGTGTAACTGTGCATTCTCTCTGACTATTATTAAAACAAGAAAGTTGCCAAAAATCCACCCTGCCAGAGTAAGAATGTCTAATGTGAACGTACATCTCTCTCAGGTTTGCTGCTGTGTTCGTCACCAGTGCCAAAACAGCAGCCTGCTAGTCCCAGGGCATGCTGCTCCGAGATAGATGGGCACCACGATGAATTCGCTGTTCCCTACTATACCTCTTCTTTGACAGTCCTGTCAAAGCTCATTCAGCTTGAAGCATGGCAGCACTGGTATCCAGCTTCTCATCTCTTCTACAACGTGATGTCTAGAGGACAGTCAAAGTAATTTGCTTTATCCATCATGCTATGAATTTACTGCGGGGCTTCTTTACCTGAGGGGTACTTGCAGCAATTTTTGGTATACTTCCAGCATTGTTTTCCCATGTTTGTGGCTTGTATTTCCAAAATCAAAATATTCATTCAATTTCTAAGGCACAGATATTTTTGCTGGCTTGATTTTTTTTTCCCCATTTATCAATATGGATGATTTTTTTAAAAGGAACTTGTCACAAAGAAAATAATTTTCCCCCTTTTATTAATAATCAGATCTTACTTGCTTATGTGCATGAAAGGTACTGAAGGAAGGGAAGAGACACATGCCCTTTGTTAACATTGCAGTTCAAGCACACAGTCATGCAATCAAAATTGTCATTGACATTTTTCCTTCAGAAATGAATACTATGATAACATCACTATATTCCTGTAAGGGTAG
The DNA here is from genome assembly GCF_040182565.1 of Anser cygnoides. Taxonomy (NCBI): domain Eukaryota; kingdom Metazoa; phylum Chordata; class Aves; order Anseriformes; family Anatidae; genus Anser; species Anser cygnoides. The sequence continues at coordinate 44,224,290 of NC_089874.1, read as the reverse complement.
GGGAGAGAATTTCTTGAATGCATGTACATACAATTTGCATTCTGCCTGAGGTGTAGTAGATCTTGTCAAGTGAGCAGATAATAGAACCTGTGACTGGGCTCAGTAAGACAGGTACGCCATCTGCTGTGGAAGATACCGAATAAACTCAAATACCCTTTGAGAGAATAAAAAACGTGTGGAAAAAAAAAAAAAAAACACCACACTTTTTTTTTTTTTAAAATATTTACTTTTGCAGGAAAGAAATAGTCCCAATTCAGGCTTTTAGCTGAAAGTTCCGTTTGAAAAAAAAAAAACAAGCATGGAACAGAGATGGGCAGATTTTTCTAGGTTTCTTTTGCCTATTTCTAGGTTATGTCAAAACAAGCAAAAAGGACCCAACTGTAATTTGTAATGCATAAGTGGAATAAGGCAGTTTCAGAGGAATAAATCATGTCTGCTTAGGGCCAGAGTGTAGTCCCAACATCTCACTCCTCTCCCATGCAGTACCTTCCTTTAGTATATGAGGTTAACTAGGCCAGGGTTTCCTCTCTGATTTTGGCCTCACTAAGCAAGCAACTTTTAAAGACTTTAAGTTCTTGCATACTCAAAACCAGCAAGACAGCAGTCTCCTACCCAGCCTTGCAGCAGCAGATAACCTCTCTGCTGCTCACATACAGCAAAACCTATCTCATAGAGCAGAAAATCAGGATTTACAACATCCCCCACCACTGCTAGGCTAGGAAGAAGGGGAAAAGTATAGCCAGCTCCAAAGGGAACTGTAAAAGTTACAGTTCTTTATCCGGATACAACCATATAGAAATCTCGGCAGCACTTTGTTTTCCTAGTAAATTCCAAAATACAGATCATTTTATGTAATACATCTTCTGCTATTAATAGGGCTTCCCATCCCTTGCCCCTCTAACATTAAAAAGCGCTTAACCCCTAGGTGGCACTATTTAATAAAATAAGGCATGTTTAGGCACTATATTTTCCCCACAGATGGAGTTCTTATTTAAAATGTAAACTAGTGTAAATTTAAGTATGTTGAATGCAGCTATTAGTCTCAGTTTTGTAATCCTCTTTTTCTGAATCTACCTCTCAAAGCCAATAAAATATACTGCTATGAATCTCATTTAAATACAGTATTTGTGCCTTCAGAGTGCTATGGAATATATTTCCTGGAAAATTATGGTGCACTGCAAACTATTATAGTTTTTGTTCTTTCTGTGAGCAGTGAATAAAACAGCGTTGGCTGTGTTTAGCAATTCGCTTGGAGCAACAGTAGACTGATAGCTGTAAACAGCTGGTGCTGAGCTTCCCCACATCTCTCGTATATTCTCACAGGTTATTTTGGATCAGGTGGAGGCTGGCCCAGCACCACACATCTCCAGTGCACATTTTGAAACTCCCTGAGGTACAGCCATCTCACAAAACTTTACATCCTCAACCACGGGACTTGTAGGGAGCAGCATGCTCCCCTTCCGTCTGCCTCATGTAGGTAAGTTTCACATCAGCCTTCACTCCCCACATAAAAGTGGGAGTCCTCTAACTTTTCTCACTCCTGCAGTTTCTGAAAGACACTGTTTTAGTCCTTCCTGATCCTGCTTTTCACACTGATGCTGGAATTTGCATTGCTTGGTGGTGCAGGGGAAGAATGTTAGAATTCATCCTGCAGCCACAGCAGCAGTACCCCAAAAATACCCTGAGTAAACCCTTCTTACACTTTGTTTCCACAGACAAAAAGGAGAGGCAGAATACCTCTAAGGCAACACTTACCACTATGACATCTTTGCTCACAGTCAAATGTAGATGACGATACCAGGAGACAAGCCAAGGCTGATAGGACCTCAGCATCCTTGGTGTGTGGAAAGAGAAGCAGTGGATGCAGAGCTTCTAGGTGCAGGAGGTACCACTGGGAAAGAGAGAACAGCGGAGCTTAAGGCAGTTAGAGGAACAGTGCTACAATATCCCCAAGAAATTTCTGATTCTCCTTTTGAAAAGATGTTCCTTTTTTTTTTTTTTCCTCACGTTGAAGTACCTGATAAATAACTCCTTCATGGCATCTTTCAATGCCCCCTTGCCTCATTCGGCTCTGATTTTGCTTGTGTAGGCAATTCTTATGTATATTCTCTCCATTTGGCTTTTGTGATAGCTTCATTATCTTTTTCTGTTAATAGCTTTAAGTTTTGGGCTCACCCAAATTGCGTTATTTTGTCAGACTTTCTTTCCTAAGGTAAGAAATGAAACATGTTTTTTACACCATCTTTGTCACTTCCCCTCTCCATTGTCATCCAGAAAACAATTGTGCATCTAATTACAATTCTCTGAAAATCAACGTGGTCATGGAAGGAAAACTGTACGCATATCACTGTACTTTTTGGGTTATTTACTTTTCTGTAGAGAAGGCTACTCTAAAGCTTATGAAACTTTAATTTCCACTTAAATCCTAAACTGACAAGAAGAGCATTTATTTCAACAGAAGCACACTGAGGCCCAATCCTTAATTCACAGGGGGCAAATTTTCCAGTGTGACACTGCTAAGAGGAAAAGGATCAGGCCTCTAAATCATTTTATCACTACATCAGTGACTTTTAGCACTAGCAGGAACTGATTTATTCATCATAGTAAGATGTCTGCTTGACTACTGTCCAATGCACCAAGCACTACTTTATGCCCTTCCACATTGCAGAGTACTTTGACCCTGAGATGCAGAAATAGAAAGTGAATGTACGTGTGTTGAATCAGAGACCTTGAGCAAATGCTGGTTCTTTAGCCCAGTCTTAATTCTTCCCGTGCCAGCCTAAGCTCATACATACACTGCAGGAAGTCTAACACTCAATGTCCTTGCTATTGCAACAGTTAGGAAGCTGGTGTTTGTTGAGAAACTTTTATATCTCCAGACAGGAGCAATCTATAAATCAGAAAAGATAAGTAAATTCTTACTAATTATACATTTATGGTAGTTATTATTCTTAGCATTGCTCCAAGCATTCAGAAAGAGATGGTTTATTTCCTGAGACATTTCAAGCAATTTGTTTTTCTCCAAAGACACAAATTAAGTATTTTGCTGACAAATACTATTTATTTTTCTTTTTTTTAATTCTCAAGGGCATTTAAGTAAACTTGAAATATTTTTTCTTCCAAAACTTTTATGAGCTTAGGAATGTAAGCCTGAGTATATTTTATAAGTCACACAATTTGCTGAAAGATGTTAGACTATTCTGATGGAACTTTTTTTTGAAGAGAGAGAAGGTTTGCTTATCCATTTTTGCCTAAAATAGTAGGCCTCTGTACAACTCGCATCTAAATGCTTTCGTACTGCACATCTGCAGATCACATGAAGATACCCAATTTTTTTGTTGAGAAAACCAACAGGAAATACACTATTGGCAGCTACTACGGTTAAACTCTGTGTAAGACTGTAAGACTCAGGCAGCCTCCAGTTCAGGTTGAAACTTCCGTATGTAATGATACGCTATTAAATACAAAGGCTTTATCTTTTTTGGATTAAATTTTAACTTGCTGAGTAAATTAATCAACAATTAGTAATTAAAAACTGATTCAATTTAACTTGCAAATAAAATACTGTGTATGACCCTGGATGAATCCAGGACAAAAATCTCCATCCATATCATGATTTATTTACTTATAAAGATTAATGCAGTTTTGATTTTGTTTCAACAGTTCATGTTGGCCTTTCAAGTTCCAAATATATTTGACTGTAATAGAAATCTCTGAAAGGTGTTTTACCTTCTTTCTGTCTGTCCTTTTGCCTAATCCAAGTCAGTTATAAATGAATGCAGCCTTAAAGGATGGAGGTAAAAAACATAATGAAAATAGTCACATGGTCCAAAATGTTAAAAAGATGGAAATCTATTTAAGGAATTAAACATGTTTCAGGAGCTGTAGAATCTCTGCGGACTGACATATGGGAGTCATATGTCAGCATATGCCTGTGCTGCACGTACAGCCTATATCCCTTGCTAAATTCTATTTGTGTCCATAGTTGTAGCAAGAAGATCAAGTTTCAGTGCAGTTAGAAAAATGCACAGGCATGACAAAATGTTTAATTTTTAAATATCTGTAGAAGCAACCTTACACATAATTTATTCTTTCCTTACTCCTTTTTGTGGCCTCTGAGAACATCCTGACAGCTAAAATAAATTTACCCATCTCACCCCCTGTTGAATTCTCAGTGTCAGGAAAGATGGGACCAACACTAAGATTAACCAGAAAACGAACACTACAGAATTCCAGAAAAACTTTTGTTTTTACTCTTTCTGGCCTCTATGTGAGAACAAAGCTCAGTTGCAGAGAAGAAAGATTCAAAAGATGCAGTGCATGCTAACATGTACCCTGTGGGCAAGAAATATGGGATTAAGGGAGAGGACAATTTCAGTTCCAAATCTAATCATATAATAACCAAACAACAAAGTCACAGCATTTGTTTCTTATTTATAGACTAGAAAACCTATTTTAAACCTGAGAAATCTCCCTTTGGAAACATTTTTTGAAATTAGTACAATTTAAGTTTCAATCAAATAGAAAATAAGAAAAGCGATGGGAAATTTCCAACACCAGTCAGCCACAAACTAGCTGCAAGATACGATCTAACCTCAATTCCCATGCTGTTTCCAAAAGAAACATTCCTTCCTACATCTCAAAGTTGAGGATAGCTCTTGGTTACAGTTTTAGGGCCCATATTAGAGTCAAATTATATGTTTGACTATTCTGACAACTAGAAAAAATAGGTTATTATAAGCTGCAAATATCAAGAGTTAACAGTAATAATTGTGAATGATGTGTAATATTTGATGGGTCTTTATTATTTGTTACATTACTCCAGTGTAAATGGAAAGCAAGTGTTTTAGTTGAGGGTACTGCATGACTGTGAATTAGGTTTGAGTGAGAAGAGAGATAAAGCTGTAGAATTTCCAGTGTAATATAGTGTTGACTGATTACGAAAATAAAGTAAATGGTGTATTTATTTCCTTTCTATATGGAAACAATGAAGAATTTAGATTTCTAGTCAGAAGGTCAGGGAATGGATTCTCAACTCAGGCTAAATCCACATAATTTTGCTAACATCAAAGGAGTATCATTAGGTTGACACTGCTACACTCAAGATGAGAAATTCACTCACATTTCTGAGTCTCAAGCACAAGTACTGAAGCACTCATTTAACCATTCAATTTCATTAAATGGGACACAGAGTAATTACATGCCAACAGCTAGAAAAAGGAAAGCTGCTTTTAACATGCATAGATCCCGGGATTAGACAATCACCAGTATTTCAGCAGAATTTCTGTCTGAAGATTGTTGCACTGAAATGGAGGCTATTATCGTAACCAAACATGGTGCTGGGAGTTCAGGAGGAGAGGCTGTGTGACGTTAACTGTGGTTTCTGCTTCACTGCATTACCTCGCAGTGACATTAGCACATATTTTACATTCTGTGAGGGGAATGCTTCTCTTGTCCTCTCTACCACTTGGAGATGAGAGCTGACACTTGATAATATTACAGTGCTTGTGATCTCGTCAGAGTATAAGATGGTCTTCTTGGATGCAGAAAATTCAGCTGCCTGGAGTGGTTTTGCTTTGTCCAGCTGGTGTCCTACCATCTCCAGTATGATCTGAAATACAAAGCTGCTTCCAGACACCACTGCTTGTTATTCACTTGACTTTACTAGCCTTGTCAGAGTTAATTGGATTTGTGACATGGTCATATGTTTATTTCTTGATTCCGTTGTCCCTTGCCTTATGGGACACATATGCCAGGAGAAACTACAGTATATCTAGCAAATACTAAAAATATGAAGAGATACATGGACATGCTATCAATGTTTTTAGGATATAAAATCTAAGGAAATACGATTAAAACATCTTTTATTCTAATCTTTCCTAATATTTTCAATTAGCCTCTGATTTGTCAAGACAATTAAAGCACTCAGGAATCTTTTTATTTGAATACATTCATGAATCTCTTGACAGTCTAATATCACACTCGTTAGTTTAGTCAGGCATAAATGCCCAGCTAAGTATTATTGTAGATGAATACTATTTTGGGGAAGAAGGCAAATAAATCACAGAAATATAAGGTTACACTTCCAGTAAAATCTCTTAGTTTATTAAGTATTAGACAGACCTACACTATTTATTAAAGCCACTGCCTACAGCCATAATTATAGTATACTTTGTGTAAGAACGTTTATGTCTTGTATAGAAGATGACATAGTCTCAGGCTATAAAATAGCTCTTATGCAATTAACTTTCTAAATCTTTCCTACTATTACTAATAATTTTACTGTAAACTTTCTAAAACACAATGAAAAAACAAGTATTAATAACTTTGAAAAACATCAAGCGATTTAAATCAAAAGCCACAAAAGAAGAGGACTTCACTTACATCTGCTGCAAAAGATCATGAGTCTGGGAGCAGATACGCTAGAAAGGATTTACTCTGAAATGCAATCTATCTGATTACAGAGGCTTTGGTCAGATGAGAGGCCCATACATTGCCTTTGAGAATGGATACATACATACATACATACATATATATAAATACACATACAGGACTCACAACACACTACGGTGGAAGTCACGGTGGATATACCAAGTCATTACACCAGCCTTTTGTTTAGGCTTGGAACAAGAGCAAATCAATCACACTTTGGTCTTCAAAAAATGTATAGAAATTGTTGAACGTTCACTTGTATGTTGGCATGAGCTAAATTTCATGCATATGATATTGAGAGGAAGAAGAGAGAGAGATACATAAACAAAGCACTTAGGCCCATGCTTAACTTTAAATATCTAAATCCTCATGAAGTCAACAGCTATGCAGTTGGAGCTATGCCAGTTTGTAGCTGAAAACATGACAGTCATGATAAGGTTTTATACAGTCATGTTGTTATTAAGTTTGCAGGCAGAAAACAACTATGCAACTACTTTTAGTCTGTAAGTGTTGAGGTATATAGGTTTGTGAGAAACATATTAGCAAAATGTTGATATTGACTGGTACAAAAGAAATAAAATCAAGGGCAAACTACTTGTCATCATTTCAGCAAGAACCAGTGGATATGATTTATCTCTGCTTCATTCTCATTATTAGCACAGGTCCAATGCTTTCAATACACATCAAGCTGGGGTAGCACAGATTCAAATCGATTGAGTTTGGTTTCATTTTTGACGACTTATTGAAAGCATCTGCTAAATGCACAACAAGGTCAACCCTCTCCACTCCAGCATATCACATTAGCTATGAAACACAAGAACTAATAACTTAACTTTTAAACTGTAGTGCTTCCATCCTTCAAACTGTACTGATTTAGATAAGTCATTGCTCCAACCAAGGAAGGCAGGGTTTGATTTTTCAGTATTACATAAAGCGAAAAGATTATCCATCTAGATTCTGAACCCATTATTCTGCCTGATGAGGAACTTCAGGAATGGACCTAATAACTTTTGGGACAATATATGATGCAAATTAATACTAAGATGGAGCAGATCTGTCAGAATCTCATCTTTTTCAACATCATCACTTCTAATGGACAAATTAATTATAAGATGCATTATCTTATGCTCTAGTGTATTGCGTTAATTAAAAATTCTTTATTATATTTCCTTGAGGGTAATTATAAAAAATGTATCACCTCCAGACAACAGTCTATAAATATTTGCTGTATCATAGTTGCTTCATTACACTAATTTTGTGTCTCTCAATATTGTTACTTAACTTCAGTAAAATTTATTTATTTATTTATTTATTTATTTATTTATTTAATTTATAGGTGCATCTGGTAGTACTTACTTTTATACAAACACGAAAAGTTATGGTCCCCAAAATTTCACTAGCATTGCTCTGTGCTATTAAACTGTACTGTTCTCAGCACTGACAAGACAGGAGAAAATCTATTAAGGTCAGTTTTTATTTATCATTACAGTCCTTCCACAGCACATTATTAATATAAATGGTGTATCAACTACCATGAATCTCTGATTTAAAAAGTGCATGTTAGTCCATAAGATACTGCTGAGGAGAAACAGGAATGTCTGTTAGGATTAAAAAAAAAAAAAAAAAAAAGCAAGATCCAAGCAAAATCTAATGCTCTGTCAGAAGCCAAATTATGATATAAAAAGTAACATTCTTCTAGACATGCAATTGCATTTTGTGTCGTTTCTACATGTTCCATGAAAGTAAGACTGCTACAAAGCGGCACGTTGAATGCATACACCCCTCTTCTCAGATACAAGATCTTCCTTAGTGACAGCAATGGATATGTCCACTGATAAACCTCTTCCTCAGAAAACTACTAAAAGCTGGCACAAGACAATCCCCAGACCCAAAAGTTCCTTGGCCCAGCTCCCTGCCTGGAGGCTGTCTGCACGGCACGTCACCCCAGGATGCTGGGGACCCTTTGGGTGGCACCTGAGAGGAGGTCCACCCAGCCACCCGCTGTGGAGCCAGCAGCCCTGGAAGTGCTGCCATCCTTGACACAGAGGCAGCTGCAGGTTTGGGAAGGACGGGCAACCTGCCAAACGGATGGGTAGATGAGCTGGCAGGGAACCAGAGAGTTTCTGACACAAATCTGACAAGCTCGGGTTCCACAGGGTTCCTTATCTACATCATAAAAATTCTAGATTCTATTCATACCAAAGTACTAAATAGTTTATATTAGGAAGTGCATTTTATAAAAGTCCATTTTCTCCCCCCAAAATGCACAGCGTAAAATTTAACCTGACAGTTTTTCATCAACTTCAGACAAAAGTACACATTAAGCAACAAATGCCTAATTAGAACAATTGACATTGAAACAGGTGGAACCAAATAATCTACCCAGTTACTCAGTGTCAGCTGGTGCCTGCCTAGTGCAGTGCTGTGCATTGTAGGAATTCTGCAGCTACTGCTAAGAGACTAAAGAGATGAAATATCAAAATATCACAAGCAATGAATCTGCTTAAACATGGCACTTCTCCAGGCAGGCTAAGGCCATTGGCAAGCAATGACTACAAATACGAATGTAAAATGTTATCAGTCACCCAGTGTTTGTTGATTTCCCCTAGCTAGAATGTGTAGAAAGGAAAACTTGTTCCAATTCAGTTCAGCATGAAGTTGCTTCAGTACAAACTTTAATCAGTCTCCAGAAGTATTTTAGGTATATAGTAGCACATATTAATTTTAATGAGATTATATTACTTACTGTATCTGAGCTAGATCCTTCAGCTTGGATTGTGCAGTATTTGCTTGCTCACATTTTTACAAAAGCAGGTAAATCTACAGCCTTTCAGTTGATAAACAGTATAACAATTAAGTAACTAACTAGTACATAGCTTTTGGAGTAGCTATTCTCTAAACATTTCATATTCATCAGCCTTTCTGCATTAAAAAAATAAATAAAAATCTGGGGACTGAAAGTTGAATCAGCGTTGATGAATCCAGTTTTCCTATTGTACCTGTGTCAACGCTTTGTACTCTGACCGAGAGCTGTCAAGACATGACCTATGTATTGCTTTACAGCCAGGAGCTGTAATAAGTGATAAGCAATGCCGACAGAGTTGCACGCCGTGAATACCTACATGTCACTGTGTTTGGTTTTCAATATTCTTCCTTCACCATATCACAACAAACACAGGATTCTTGCCTCCACCTAAGTATTATTTAGCCTGAGAGCTAAATAATTTGGGAGCAAAGTAGCTTTGTGCAGTGTTATGCTCATTCATTTCTTATAATTACTAGAGCCAGTTTCAGCTGCTATGTACACTCTAACTTCAATTTATTTACAGGAACCTATGGAATCTTTTAAGGAAGACACTCAGGCATTCTGTCTTTTGCCAAGAAGGAAGGTACCAGCATGCACGATACTGGTTTACAACCCAGAATTTCTGTTGTACCACTACGAGACTTTAGAGAGAAAATATCTGGCAAATGAGGTGAACCATGCTGCGACAGCAAGCACTCTTAGGGCTTTACTGTTAGCACAGGGGAGCAAGTGTCCCGATTTAAGATTTCTGCTCATCCTCTGTCTTTGGTAGGAATGTTTGCACTTATGAAGAGTAATAGATTGGCAGTTTCTCAAGAGCAAGTTATATTTCTCACCACAGATAAGCATGTCTCATTTCGTTTTGGCAACAAAAGTTGTTTCTATTCATTTCTGAGCTAAAATCATGTAGTTCGAGTTCAGTGCTTTTTCCAAAGAGAAACCTCATCTTCTATGAAGAGCAGCCTTCTAGTTTTGTTAGCACATATATTTTATGTCATGCTAAGGAATAATTTGGCTTACATCCCTCTGCCATGTGACAGCGTTAGGCCAGGTTCCAAGGGAGAAAAAGTAACACCTGATGACCTAAAACCTAGGGCTCAAGGGAGCCCAGGGAACCAGAAGTGGCACAAACACTGCTTTCTTCTAACACTCCTGCAAAAAGCCTTGTCTCAAAGCTTCCATATTCATGTACTTCACAGTATAACTTTTCTGACTTATGAAGAAAGGGATGGCCGACTCTTCTTGCCAGACAATCAGCAGGAATTATAGAGCCAAGAGCCAGACAGTACACATTTCCATGTACTGCTTTGTCACGCGCTCACTGGAGCACCACGAGAAACTGCACATTCCTTTAAGTCTTCTGTTATAGTGAATTTTGTCTGTTTGGCTCCTTTCCTAACAATATCTAGCAGCATCCAGAACACATGCTCATACTGCGTTAGAATGTGATAATAATCCTACAAATGCGGAAAAGATCTACATTTTCTGAGGTCAATGCCAGGAGCTAGCAAAAGCCATACCATACACAAAGGACTGCGCTGCAGTAACTGGTCAGACCAACTTCTGTAAGCCCTGGCCTTTCCTACAGAGAAGGACACCTTTATTTCACACATCTGTATGAAGCTGAATTTCTGTTTCCACCTTATATGTCCTTGGTAACTGGCATTTTTCACGAGACAAACAAACATTGCTTCTCTACAGGCTGTAATGGAAAATGGCTGCTAGTTATAAGGAGGGTTTCAAGAGTACTTGGTCAACCTGAATCTTCCTAGCAGTTTTCAGCAGCTACAGACAGGACTTCATCTGTCAAAGCGGCAGCAAATACAACATAAAATGTAGAGTAGGTCCAATTTTTAGTGTGTCAGTAGAATCAGCCTGCAGTTATTTTTAACTGCCTTGAAAGCTTAGCAGGAAGATACAGTTAATCCTTTAAAGGATTTGCAGGTATTCATAGCTTAATAAGTAAGCATAGTGGATTAAGCCAATAGAAGATTGTAGCCAGTCTTCTAAAGACAACCTTTACATGCTCATATTCAATAAAACAAAATAAAATAAAAAGAACAGTTTTTAATATATACATACTCTTGCCTGACAATCACTCTTGATTGTCCATATGTGCCAGAATCTCCTACTGAGATTAAATAAAAATGTTAATTAGAGACATTAAACTCAACATGTGTGATAATTAAATCATCAAATACCAGTGAATTTCTGGTGTCTTATTTTCCCATTATCCTGTAAATCCTTTGAAAAACAGAACTATATCCTGAAAATGAATTTAAAAATGCATCTACTTATGCACTTAATAAAAAATAAAACTAAACAAGTAAAGATTTATTTTGGGAAGAAGGAAAAAAAAAGGAAGAAACTGATTTTAATAGGTCAGATTTTATATTGCTTTTATTCTTCACAGAGAAAAATTTACAGATTATAATGCATCGGGATTCACTGACAGTGACCAAGCTATGAGAAATCTGGGCTCTTCAGCATATTCATAAATGAAAACTAGACAAGTAATAACAAAAAGACAAATTCAGATGACACAAAATTATTAGCCTGAGGAAACCTAAAGCTGGCTATGAAAAGCTTCAGAGGATGGTTCAATACTGAATGGTGATAAAATGCTAGAGGCTATTTGGTATCAGTAAATGTAGTGCACATTAAGAGAGGAAGGGAAAATACACATATGTATATACATGTGGTATTAGTCAGCATCACCAGGAAAGAAATCTGGAAATATCTCAGTGCCTAAAGAGGCAAACAGATACTTAGAAATTACTAAAAATTGTCAGAGAACAAACACAAGAAGTCTTTGCCCTGTATACATTCAGGCCACAGACAAATTTTGAATAACATATGCAGTTTTGGTCCTTCAATTATCAAAAAGGTTGTGGTTGAATTAGAAAAAAAAGTAAGGGAAAATATGATAAAGATGTATTAAATCACTAATTTTATGGAAAAGGTGAACTGGGAACAATTATCCACTAGCTTTCACAATAAAAACATTGGAAGGCATGAACATTTTTCTAGTAATAATAAACTAACTGAACTCACTTCCACTAGATATCATGAAGGCCCAAACTGTACATGAATCAAAAAAAATCATGACTTCATGAATTCAGCAGTTCTGTTCAGTAGTCCAGGGTAACTATTAAACAAAAGAGACTCCTAGCCACTGAAGGCTAGAAGAACATGATAGAAAAAAAAAAACACACTGCAAGCACGACTGCCTCCTTACAAAACTTTACTTATTTTACGAAATAAATACCTACTTACTCAGATGGGATCCTAGGTTACATGGGCTTTTCATCTGGCTGAATTCAGCAGTTCTCAAGTCCTCGTGACTAGAATAAATGAAATAATGACTTACACCATTTGGCATATTTTTACAAGAAATTTGTCCAGGACCTCTCCAGTTCTCTCACTATTACTTAAAGAGAATCAAGAATGAACAAAATTGTCTCATGAACTGTACAACTGAAGAAGACTAGTGTCCAACATATTTTTAATGTTGTATAGTCTGATTACCAGAGAACCCTCTTCTTTCACCTTTCAGTTCTGTTAAATTAAATATATGTACAATGACTGAAATATATGTAAAATGAAGATTATTAAGATTATAATTAGGACCCTGCTATTCTCAGATTATTCAATAGTGGAATTCAGTTTTGACTCTGCCCCTTGAACATAACCAGGAAACACGAGAACATAGGGTCAGAAGGGAACTCCAGAATCACTGTGAATGATCCAGTCTTATGCTTGCAGTAATATCACTTAATCCCTTTCAGAAACTGACCAAATCCCCTTTAATAACTGCTCGATCAGATGGCCGTCCCAGAGCATTTCTGCCCTCATAGAAAAGTCTTCTAATTTCTAGACTCAGTGTATTCCTAGTCAGTCTTATGCTTATGACTTATGCTCTTATACCAATTCTGTTCCCTAGTTTAAACAGAGCTTTTATCTCTCTCTATTGGTATATCTTAAAAGAAAGAAATCATATCTGCTGTTACTCTTCATCTTGTCTGGGTAATGAAGTCAAACTTTTACAGCATATCTATCTTGCAGCATGGTACGTGATGTGAAAAGGTCCAAGCACATCAGGACACCCTGCTAGTCAATGCAGCACAGTGCAGATACTCTGTACTCACGCACCTCTGGTTCTAGGAGCTGTGTAGATGTGCTAGCACATTCCTTTCAAGCCATAAGCCCCGTCACCAAGACAGACAGCCTTTCTCAACATGTATTCAATGCCAAACTAGTGTCACTGCACAGATTCACATCTGGAAATATTTCAGTGGCAGTTAGCTCAGTTATTTCTGTATCACAGTTCACTGTGTGGTGCAACTATGCTCCTTATCTCATGTGGTACCCTTCTAATCCCATGGGTCACCACGCTGTCTTTCTCCTTACTGCCTCTGTACTGATTTGTCTTTCAGGAATGCGGAATTTCCACAGAACAGATTCTAACTTTCTCATATATATCAAGTTCTTAATGTTTCTATGACAATCTCTGACATACAAAAAAGACTGAAAAGATTGTGGTGTTATTTGCCTGGGTCTTCAATGAGTTTGAACTGACAGCTTTGCTGGAAATCTTAGCCCCATGAGTCACCGCAATGATTCTGAAGTTTAGTGACGACTCTACTGTGAGAATTACATCGCTTCTTACCATTCTGGAAGAAACACCTCCTTAATATAGTAATGGCAGACTGGTATCATCATCGCAGAGTTCCTAACAGATGCCTGAGATGAGAAGAAATGCAATTAAAGCAGCAGGAAATGAAGATTGACTGAACACCTGTCAGTGGTTCTGCTTTTTTTTTTAATTATTTTTTTTACTTACAAATAAAAACACAGTCTATCTTAATTCCTCACATGTTCCAATTTTCCCCTACGTAGTCCATTTTGCCAAGCTAGCCTGGACTAGGCTAGTTCCTTCTCTGGCTCTATTCCACACTGCAGATTTGCTACTGCGAGTCACTCTTACTAACAGATACTGCACAGACAGCAAGGCTTCAGGAAGCCTGCCGCTTACATGAATGAACTCTTCACTTTCACATAGCTAGTGCTTCCTTCACATTGAGGGAGGGCAGTGGTCTAGGAGTGGGAACGAGAGCAATTGCTTGGACAGCAGGCTCTATTTTGACACAATCATGAAGGGGAGACCAGCATGACTATCTGCATAAATGTTAAAAATAAGAATTAAAAAAAGAAAAATCTGAGGGCAGAAAAGGGCTCCAAAACACAGGGAAGCAGGAAGAACTTTATCACAATGCAAAGACAGCACAAGAAGCTCCAGGACGCCAATGGCTCAGAGTGACTTGGTGGACAAGGAAATGAGGGACATTCCTATGTTTTATAGATTAATTAGAATGGTGAGAGGAAAAGTGCTGTGAAAGACACAGTAGAATAAGAAAAAGGTTATATTGGAAAAGAATTAAATGGAGAAACATTTTTAAAAATCTGGCCTTCTGCTCAAATTTAAATGTAGGTACTGGATATAACCACATAACAAGAATACTGTATATGAAATATTTATTCCTACAGAAGTAAGATAAAATATTACTGAAGTCACATATGCGGACTGCATACATTTACCACAATATGAAACCACAAAATGTTTATTTTTAAAGCAATTTATTATGGCTACAACTTGCAGGCTTTATCATATATTTTGGAAATTTGTAACACATACCTGAAATCAGACTATGTAATTAGACAGAGATCTGTATTTGCCTGGCAGAGGAAGCAGCGTAGTGTTCCTTCCTCACTCCGTTTCTGCTGTCGTGATGGATGTCCTCCTGGCACTGTATCTGGCTTCTGTGTTCCTCACGTGCCGAAGAAATGAATGAATAAGAGGAAGCAGCCTGCAGAAACTCTCTGTGATTAATCCTTCTTTCAGGCTTACTTTGCATTGCTGCAATATATCTACCATAAAGGAGGTTTCACTTGACTCAGTACAAGAGAAAAATCAGCCCCACGATGTGTCTCACCGCCACTGAATCCATATACCTATGCATACACCCCTAATGTTCCCGACTGGCATTTCAAATGTCTGTTCAGAGGCAAAACAAAGCAATCAGAGATTTCAGATGCAATCTGAATGACATGAGCCAGACAAACTCTTCAGCTGAAGTGCTGCTGTTAATCTCTTTCCAAAACGTTGAACATTGTGTTAATAAACATTAATATTTGTTTCAAAACCTTAGGAATATGTGGCTGAAATACAGTTACTGTATTCCTACAGTGAGGGTCAGCAAGTTTCCACCATAAATCATCATCTTAAACACAAATGCAACACGGCATCTTGTAAACAACTAGGGAAAAAAAAAAAAAGTATACTCAGCAACGTCCAGTGAGAAACAGAATGCAGGAAAAAAAGCGAATTTCTTATAAACATGTCATGTTGAATAAAACAATATTTTTCCTTTCTTTATTTTATTTGGTACTGTTACTCAGTCAGGTAGGTTTGCTGTGAACGAGTTTCATAGCACAGTACTTCCCTGAAGTAAAATACAATCCTATGATCCTTTTTCTTCACCTTGTCAAGATTCTTGCCAAAGTAAGGTGAAATTATTTTATTTTGCCATGAGGTGCAAGATATTTTCTTTTATTGTGAGTAAATAAATGTAAATAAATCTATGAAATATTCTGGTTTGGGTGGGGGAAAGGGGGTGTTTGATGTTAAAGCCTGAATCACATACCTTTGAAACCACATTCAATCACATACCTTTGAAAACTTTAAATTCAGATAAAAAAATAACATTATTTAGAAGACCAGTTAATCCTCATCCACATCCACAGACCTGCCGCCATCATATAGGGTTTAAGAATTAAACCCAGGCCTTTCCCTTGAGCGCAGCTTCACCGAGAGAAGGGCAGGGAGAAGAAACTGGCAGGTGCTGGGAAAGGGACAAGAGCGAAGCATCTGTTCCTGTGGGGATTTTTCTGTCCTCCCACACATTAAGGGGAGAGAGGCATACAAAGAGTGCACAGCGTTTATTTTTAGCCAGTCAGACAAAGGGCCATCACATTACTCTGTCTCAAGGATGGCTACAAACGCCTGGTGCTAAGATCTGATTTTTTCCCACTCATGTTTTGATTTTTTTTCCCCCTTACTTTGTAAATGTTATCTTACATTGCCAGGCACATTTCTAATATATATCTTCTTGGCGCACTTGGTTCAAACCTGCTACATAGCAGAATTTTGCACATAGCACCTCTCGATACAACATAAGGATACATTTCTTCAGGATTTAAATAAAAGCCAAAAAAACATAAGCCTCCTTCCACTCTAAAGAACCTTCCCAGTTCTGTTTACTGAATATATAGAGATATATTTCAAGGTTTGCTTTCAAGTGAGAACTCTTACTGCTAGTATTACTCCTCTTATTACATTAAAAGCATTAAAAAAACAAACAAAAAAACCCAAACACTTCCTAAGAACTGTGAGGCAATTCTAAATCAACTATTAATCATCTCATTCCCCATATTGCCAATTTTTGTTTTCTGTTTGTTTTCTATTGGGCTATATTTTTTCTATCAATTATCAGATTACATTCACAATTTGTTTATATTAACCAAAGTAATCCATTTGTTCAGTTCAGAGGATGAAGATGATTTTAACAGGCAGTTCTACTGAAAAGGGCATAATTCTTAATTGAGATATTACTCACAATTCAGAGAAATAGAAATACAGAAAAGAGTATCTTCCTCCACCATATGAAACAACATACCACTTAGCTAAAATAGCAGTTTCTAACCCAGGAATTTAAGGAAGTAGACATGTATTTCTGAGCTCTGTAGACCTCCAATGACTAGACTTTTAAAGGAAAAAAATATGGAAGGAACAGCACAGGTTTGTGTAAATAAAATAAACATATTCCAAAATTTATATATACATATATATATATATTATGATTTTACATGTATTTTTAAATGTATTCCAAACTGAAAATAGGGATGTCTTTCAGCAAGTAACAGCTTCCTGTGCAGAGGATAAAATCATAGTAGTGAGATGATGAAAATATAAACCCAACACATTTAATACAGTACTATGTAACTAGAATACGTAACTAGAATATGTAACTAGAATATTTATTTCCAGCACTGTAGAATGCTTGCTTTGGTGGCAGCTATAATGTTCATTATCTCCTAAGGAGGGCTATGGGTTTTGAAACATTAGTTCCTTTCAAGACTTTTTTAAATAGTCCTGGAAATACCAGCCAAGATCTGGGCCAGGAAAAGGACTGATTAGAAACTAAGCCCTGTGGATGAGAGATTCTCAGACCGCACAACGGAGCAGTTGGCTGACGGTTTGGCAACCCCTAACTTGGAAAGGCACGTTTGCATTAATTATTGCAAAGTAGCCAGAGAACAGGTTTACTATTTTTTAGCTCCTCTGTACTAGTCGTCTCTATGAACATTTTTCTTCTGCAGTAACTGGAAGATACCTTACCTCATTCCCACTGAAGACAGAGCAAACACAAACTTCTTCACGGATGACTTGAGACAACCTGCCTGAAGTAGCTACCACACCGCCCATAAACACCTTCCTTGTTTCATGGTAACCTGTCTTTGTAGCCGTGCCATCTGAGAACCAAAAAGGCTCATACAAAGCAAACCAGCTACTTGAGAAGCAGTCACTCAACTGCTCGGGGCAAAGAACCAAATAAAGGAGCAGAATTGTAAATAACGCACAAGGAAGTGCCTACTGCTGACTGTCTCCACAGTAAGGAGAGAAATTTCTCATTTGTATATATTTTTCTTTACATAATACTGTTTATTCAGAAAAAAATATATAACAAAGACATCTCTCTCTTTGAAGAAACAATCCTGCTCAGACCAAAGGAGCAATCATACCGGGTGTCCCTGAAGGAGCTGAATGTGCCTTGAGGGGGAATGTACTGGGTGTCCCAAAGGGCAGGCAAGGCACTCAACTCTTGGCCGGTTGTCTTCTATGCATGCATAGGAAGCACATATTTATACTTGTCAGACAGATATGGAAGGCACATCTTAAATCCCACTGATTCCAAGTAAATTTCAGGGTGTACTATGTTTAAGGTGCTCCACTACATCAGCTGCAGAATGCTAACTAGCTTAGATTAAAGAAATAAAACACTGTATCTGTGAAAGGAAACTCCCTTGTCTCCTTTGCAGCAGACCATAATACTCTGCTTCATAAAATTACAATTATCCACACACATTTTAAAAAATTCACGATTAAGTATGCAGAGAAGAAATGCAGAAGTAAGTGGCCACACTGCTGCACGCTCTACAGAACTTAGATCACCAACCTGCAAAAACACATTACTGGATGAGTAACACAACTTGTACTTGGTCAAAAGAAAAACATAAACTTGTTAGACAAAACTGGTCATCGTCTCATATTTCTTATGGATTAATCCCATTAAGTCTCCCCAAATGTGGTTGTTATTCCCAAGCATTATCCATACAGTTCACAATAGTAAATTTCAGCATTCATGTTGAAATACTCATTCTGTGCTGATGTTGTCCACTTGCAATTTGTGCTATTGTTAATTATTCAGCTAAGTCAAACAGTATTTTTTTTCATTTCCTAAAGGAACAACTTGAGCGTTGTAAACAAGAAAATAACCAGTGATTCACTTTCAAGATTAAGCTTCAGATGACTAGCTGTTAATACAACAAAAAAGCACTTTCAAAAATCATTTAACATCTTCATGAATGCTGCCTGAATGTTAATCACACACTAATTCACACCAACAAATGATGACAAATCACACTCGTCTTTTTCTTTTAAAGGTTTGGTTTTGTACTTTTATATAAACTATAGCCAAAGGCAACAACATATCTTGCTGGAAATTCTACTTATTTCTTCATTGCTGCCTTTTCAAAGAGATGCTTTCTGCACAGCGAACTACTAGTGCGTATTGAGCGCTGTGACCTTTATGATTTTGATTTCAACAACAAGGTCAACATTGCTAAGAAGACAGTTTTGCCTTAAAGGCAAAATCTCTCCAACAACCTAAAACGGATCTTTTAAATGTAATTGAACTGTAACAATTCATTTCCATAGGCTTATGAAAAAAGATGCCTTCTAAATTCGCAAGCAATTTCATAGTATTTGGCCACTGACAATACATGTAGACAGAGAAACTGGACCTTTACTTTTGGGATTTTGTGCAATGCTAATTCAGACAAAAGTTTTTTTATGTGAAGACTGAGAGCCAACGAGGAGCCCTGTGTTAAGAACAAGCAGAGGAATACAGAATAACCGTCGCACATCAGAAACTGGGAAAGGCACAGAATACATGAGAAACCAAGACCCCACTCCTGTGAACACTAACAACTGTGCACAGGAGGTGTCTTCCCCTGATGGTCCCCCCTTGGTCAGCACAGTGCATCTCGCTCAAAGCTGTACAGCTGAGTCCTCTCAGGGTCTGCACTCTGGCATCACCCCAGGGCAGCTCACAGAGGGATGTGGATCTTGTTGTTAAGCCATGGACAAACCCTTTTTCACGTTAAAACTGTTGCTAACATTCAACATCTGAAATGAAATAGTCATCATAATTGATGGATGTGATTCTTCATTTTGTATATCTTGCATAGCCAGAGCTACCCCTGCAAGTATAATAGTGACTGGATATAAGATACCAAATCAGAACGGTAATTTTCCATGTGGATATACATAGACATAATATTTTAAGAAAATGTATTCCAAACATGTAACTTAAAAAAATAGAATTTGATAAAAACTTACAATTTGTTACTGGGGAAAGATATTTAATGTGCTTGGATAAATCACTACAGGTTACGTGAGGCAACAGAAAATGAGGCTTTTGCATTTGCTGGACATCATTATCATCAGCTCCTATTTGCAGTTTCCTTTGGGGTAAAAGCTGCACGGAGTGGTCGTTCACATATTTTCACAAGATCATCTTTGGCAGACAGAAAATTATCTTACAGGGGAAGAAAGGAAATAATGTTTTATAGATTTTCTTTCTTATTCTGTCATTGCTTCATCTCTGTTACAGGCTTTTGCTAAATTTCCTCCTCCTACCATGCGCACAGCTGAGTATGAATAACACTCACTGCACAGCAGCCCTGCTTTTTATTCAAGATGCTGTATCAGCGTACCACCTAGTCGATGAAGACTTGATTCTATCAATGTTTGTTTCAACCTCGCTCTTCTTTTTTTTTTCCCAAACTATCCCGAGAGCAGAATGACCAAGCATTTCCCTTTTCACTTTTCTGTATTTCCTGAGAGTGAAATAAAACGGAGAGGAGGAATAATAGGAGGGAGGGATTGCTTCTGGTGAAGGTAGCAAATACACCAGTCAACCATGATCAGAACTGTCAGGTGTGAAAATCTGGTACGTGAATCCTCAGAGAATTTTGACTATACACATCTCTTTCAAAGGCACACGGCAAAATCCTCCATTACAAGAGGATGAGACGGTGAAAGCCACCTTAAAAAGGCTCCACAGTGAATGGATGTCAGGGGAAGGAGGAGGGGAGAAAGAAAAGAGGTGGTCTTTCTTTCACTGTGACTAAGCTTTGGCAGATTTGCAATCACCAGATACATTTTTTTTTTTCCAGCTAGCAACATTAACCTCCATGAAAACAGAAGGGCAGGAAAACTGCACCATCTTTTCTCAACATCAATATGTTCCCTGCTCAGCACAAAACAATATGTTCTTATTATTATTCCTCCATGTAGTCTTTTATTTTCTATAACTTTCACATATTTAAGTATTGATTGCTGTCATACACATTTTGTTTAAAACAAAAACAAACAAACAAAAAAACCCTAGGGGAATATCATTTACATACCTCAATTTAATATAGGTCACATGCAAACAATATATGGGAAATCATTTAAAATAATGAGTAACACAAAGAAATTTAAAACTCTTGTTATTTTCAATGTCTTTGGGAGTGAGGCGTTAAAACCTACCTCACTGAATTTTAGAGATTTTCCACTTCTTAGTTCACAAAATTCCAAGACCATGCAACGGGCTAAGTAGCAATTTATTTGTCAAACAAAACACAAATTGTGTTAAAACCAGTATTATCCCTTTTGGCTGAAGTAGATAGCTAAAATTTGGGTGCTTGGAAGTTGTTTCAGCTAAGAGATGTATAACAGGACCTGCTGTTTTGTTGTTTTAAGTTATTTACAAAGGATATAAAGAGAATTGTTTCTCTGAGTGAAGCAGAAATCAAACAAGAAATTTATGTTCTTACAGTTCCAGCGCTCTCTATAAGATAAACCTTACTCTTACGGCTTCCTTCCTTTCGCTGCAAACTGCAACTTCACCTGCAGCTGAGCTGAGCCGATGTTCGCCATCACTGAAAGGACATCCCCACCCCACTGCTCCCTTAACTCATCCCTCCCTCTGCCTTCTGCTCTTCCCACTTTCCTTACTCTCTAGGCAATTCTGTTCCTTGCCCTCTGCTCTGGCTCCACCACTTGTCAAACCCTTTCCACAAGCTGATTTAACTCACAAAATTAGAAGAGTTCTGCCATTCTAGTAATCAATTTTCTGCTATTTTAGTGATTTATATCAGTTCACACGACAGTGAAGAAAACCAGAAATAACAGAAGACGATTCATGGCAAATGATATGGAGGGAGGGGAACAGATGGGAGCAGAAACTCCTTTTTTTGGTTGTGAAATGTTAAAATGTTCTGCTCTCTTAGGAAAACTTTAGCTCATGCAGCAAGTGTTTTTTCTTGGTGGCTTTTCAGCAGCATTCCTCTGTTTCCTGGTCACTGTTTAATGGATGACACACCTCCACCGAAACTTTGCCATTTTCTCTACTCTGTCTACAACAAAATACATCTAATCAATAACTGGCCATCCATTATGACAAGTACCTGGAACTCAGTATACCAGTCTCATTGTTTCAGTTATTTTTTTACCTAAGGGACCTTGTCAAAATTTATTTTCATGATTTGTGACCTGTACGTTCCAGTTTGCACCTGACCTCTACTAAAACAACATATGAAAGGAACATCCTCAAGTTGCACCAGGGGAGGTTTAGGTTGGAAATTAGGAGAAATTTCTTCTCAGAAAGAGTGGTCAGGGATTGGAATGGGTTGCCCAGGGAGGTGGTGGAGTCACCATCCCTGGTGGTGTTCAAGGAAAGGTTGGACGTGGTGCTTAGGGACGTGGGTTAGTGGGTGACATTGGTGGTGGGGGGGCGGTTGGATCAGATGATCTTGGAGGTCTTTTCCAACCTTAATGATTCTATGATCCATAGCTTGGGTTGCAAAGCAATAGAAACGGGTAAAAATATGGATTATTTCTGAAGATAAAAAAGCAGTTGTTTCAGGGCAAAAAAGAACAACTAAGCAGGTCAGCGAGAAAAAAAAAATACAAATGGCACGTGTAAGTTGCTAATGCTGACGCTATCACAGAATCATTAGAGTTGGAAGAGACTTCAAGATCATCTGGCCCAACCACCACCCTACTACCAGGACCACCCACTAAACCACGTCCCTAAGCACCAGGTCCAACCATTCCTTGAACAACCCCAGGGATGGCGACACCACCACGCATCCTTCTTGGAAAGAGTGAAGAGGTGTAACAAGGCAACGTCCATGGTTTACATCCTTGAATCGAAGGGCCAAGACTCATTTGCCGAATGCGTATGGTGGTTCTGCGTGGCGTTCAAGCGGTTCACGTGCTACTTCTCAGGCGGTGTGCGAGCACCCCGTCCCCCAAAAGCCGCGCCTGAAGCCTACGCCACCCTTCCTCCCCCGGAGGCACGGTGCCTCCCCCAGAGCTGGGGCCGCCTCAGGGAGCACCCGGCTCCAGGCCCGGCCCCGCCCCGCCGACATCCGGGCTCCTGGCGCCGCCGCCGCCCGCCCGGCGGCTCGGGGAGGCGGCGGGGCGGGGAGGAGCGGTCTGGGCGGGGGGGGGGGCGGTGGCAGCAGCAGCGAAGATGGCGGCGGCGGCGGGGAGAGCCGCTTCCTTCGGTGCCTCCGCGGCCGGCCTCGGCTCGGCCGCCGGCTTCTCGTCGTCTTCGGCCGGCGCCGGGGCAGCCACCGCCGGCCCCGCGGAGCTGCGGGCGGGCGGCGATGAGGACGATGGGCAAAACCTCTGGTAACGGGGGGGCGGCTGGGCGGGGGCGGGGGGACCCCAAAACCCCCGAAACCCCCCGAAACCCCAAACCTCCCGCGGGCGGGGGGCACCTCCCCGGCCCCCCGTTCCCCTCCTCGTTGAGGGGGCGGCGGGGGCCGGTGTGAGCGGCCCCCCGCTGAGCGCCGTCTCTCCGCCCCGCACCAGGTCCTGCATCCTCAGCGAGGTGTCCACGCGCTCCCGCTCGAAGCTTCCTTCGGGGAAAAACGTCCTGCTGCTGGGTGAGGCCGCTCGTCCCGGGTACCTGCTGCGGTGCCTTCCTCCTCCTCCTCCCCTTCCTCCTCCTCCTCACCCCCTGGCGGCCGCCGGCAGCCGGTGCGCCCCCGTTTTGGGGTGGCCGAAGGGGGTGTCGTGAGGGGGAGAGGCGATGTGGGGAGCGCTGAGGGCGAGGGGGGGAGCGGGCGCCCTCGTACGTGGGTCTGTCTCTGTGTGTGCGTGCGGGTGTGGTGGCGGGAGGGCTGCTGAATGCTGCTGTCGGCAGGCAGTTTGGTGGATCCGGCTGGACGGATTAGTTAGTCAGCTGCTTCGCCCCTCCATTGTCAGCCTTCCCAGCCCTGCAGGGAGCTCTGGGGCAGTATTTGGGAACACGCTCGCAACCCTGCACACACGGTCGCGTGGGCTCTGTGCGCCCGCTGATTCTCCGTAGCCTCATGGTTTATATGTTCTTGAGTTCTTTCAAGTGTGTTTTTTTTTTTCCCTCCACAATCCTAAAGCCATCGCTGAGACCCTTTTCTTCCTATTTGGAGAAGTCAAGCGGTGGCCTGAAGCTTCTTGTGAAGGAGAAATTTGTGCAAGGACTGTGGGATGGCCTAGTGAACCTGTTACAGAACTCCTCACCCTCTGTTTGTTGCTTTTTATATGGTACAGCTAAGGAGGCTTTTGAGATTGAAAGGTTCTGGTGATGTTAAAGGAAAGGTTGCATAACAATTGACAGCTTTTTATGCGATACTTTGAAATTAAATTGGACAACTGTCCTTCTTGAAACTTGAATTTCCTTTTTCTTCAAGCTGTGATTCTTGCCAAGAAGATTACATTCTTGGTTTTTTGGCTCTTCGTAGGCTAGCATACAGGATACTGGCAATCTGTAATTCTCAAATGGAGACTGGACTTCTTTCAAAACTAAAGAGGGTATCATAGAATGTCTTCAAGCACTCATTTAGCTTATGTTTAATTTGCTGCATAGAAAAATGCTGTTCCCTCATTTATGTAGAGCTTACAGAATGACTAAATGTAGCACTTAACTCATGCTTTTCTTGTGTTTTTTTTTCTTAACAAGATGTGCAGATTTGTAGAAGAAATTCTAGTGCTTTCTCAAGAGTTGTATTTTCTAGAAGGATGCGGTCCAGAAAAAAAAGTTTGGCATGTATTTAGGAAAAAGAGCATCAGATCTGAGGACTGTCCAATGAGGATTGTGGTCGTGTTTTTTTGTATGAATATGTAATCTGTGTATTCTCTTGGCTGTTCATTTGCAAGCCAGCGTGCTGGCCCTGAAGTACACTGCCTCTGGAAAAGGAGAGATCGTATATATTCTGTGCTGGCCAGATTCAGGTGTACAGTACGTGAAGTTTTGTCTCTTCAGGTTCTTGAGCTGTGTATTTGCAATTTCTCTGTTATCTCACACTTCCTCTATTTTTAAGCTTTCTTCCTTTAATTAGTTTTATACTAACTTTTGTTCTTAGTGTGGATCACTTCTTGTCATGGCTATTTCCAGTTTCATCACTCTTGGAATACTTTTAAGCAGGAGTTGTAAAGCTGATGATGAGAATTGATAGTTCTCACTGTTTTGTGTTAGAGAAGTTGCAGTATTTACAGTATAAACAGTGTATTTGTCAAAATTTCCCAGTTGGAACGTGATTTATAGTAACAAAGTAATGCTTTCTGATACAAACTGCATCTTAAAACACACGCACAAAAAAAAAAAAAAACAGCAACCCACACTTAGTGTTTTTTCATTTGCCAGGACATTTTTTTTTATTTGCCTGCAGCATTTATATTTTTCAAACACTATATATACTTGTATGCCTAATTGTTCTGGGAACCTGGTTGTGGCAGGCATGCTAATTCTGCTATTTCAGCTATTTATTTTCAGCTTTGTTAACATCTCATTTTTAAGAACCTGGAAAATGTTTTAAAACATCACAGAAGTAACTAGAGGAAAGCAGAATGCCAAATGTTAATCTCTGGATAGGACAAATTTTGTGAAGTCAACATAATACTGGCAATTTTCTCCTCAAAACTGGCAAAAAGCAAACAAAGGCCAACTTACAGTTGTACGTCTCTGATATTGTTTCATTTTTTTTTTCTGTGGAGACTTCAAACTTTGATTGGCAGTACATGTAGCATAAAAGCATTTTTCTGTTATTGTATGACCAAATAATAAAAATGCAATCTTTCCTAAACATTTCTGTACAGCAGGCATGCTCTGATTCATAGGCAGCTCCGTCATAGTGACGAATAGCTGCCTCATTTAGTAAATTATACCAGTAGAGAACATACGACAGACCCTGTTCTCTTAAGGAAATGGGGTGTCATTTCTAGCTACTATTTGCAGATAGCCAAAGGCATGTGGCTTTTGTTGCTGGGATATATTTTTTCCCTTTTCTGCTGGATTGTTTTTTCTGCTCACTTGCGTACTAAAGGTAGCTGATCAGAAGAGAGCGATGTTTTTTGTCAAGTATGATGACAAAACTGATGCTGCCAACTGGCAGCGCTCTTGCTCATTCCCTTCCTGCTATAATTACACCTGAATCAGCAGGTGGAATAGATGAAACAGCTAAAAAGTCAAGACTGGGTGTTATGGATGGAATCCATAGCACTACACAATGTGTGAAGGAATGAATTCAGAGACTGAGGCTAATCAATAATTTAATCAATTGCAGCATGTATTCAAGCAATAATATTCAGAATCATTCCAGGATGCACAAGAAAACAGGCTCCCTCGCTTGCAAGTGAACTGAATGGCTGCTTTCTATCAGGCTACACGTTTTCTTTTTTACCCCAGACATCTCACGTTGCAGGGCCAGGCCTGTTTGTTTGAATCTCTGAGCTCTGCTCCTGGCCAATGGCTGTCAGGATGCTCGAGGAGTTCCCGCAGTCCACAGCTAATTTACAGGTACACTTTTCTGTGTGCACGTGTTTGGGGAACTTCTGTTATTGTAGAAAGCTGGCGCATCTCAAGGAGCTGTTCCAACTTGCCACTTTCTTTTAGCGGACCCTTGAACTGTAGCACGCTTCAACATTAATTGTAAACAGCAAATTGTTATGAGAGGATATAAAATCAATATGAAATCTGCTTACTTATTTTTTTAGTGTTGAGCACAAATTTACTTTTCCATTTGATTTTTCCCCTGTTCAAATAGCTAAAAGTTTCACTGTGATCATTTCATCATTACAGCTGATGAAACATTGCTTGTTGATAGAATTGATTGTTCATCTCAAATGCTTCTTAATTCTCTAGTCCTGCAGTTGTCAGATAACTTTTCTTCCTCTTCAAATCTGAACTTGCAACCTTTCCACCCTCTGTGTGAAATGAAAGCCTTCCAGATGTAAGACAAGTTTTATTTCAGTCAACAGTTACAGTTCTAAAGTGTCAATTGTTTTGATGGGACATTGACCTAGATGGTATTTCAGTTGTTTTGCAGCTATGTTTTTTAGAACTAGAATGTACTTTTGGGGAATGTTCTTCCTTCTACAATACATTTCCAAAAACCCAGAATTAAATGAATGTTGTGTAGTAAGCCGTATTTAGTCAGAACAGCATGGGAAGTTTTAGAATTGTTGAATTGCATTTATTTAATTTGCCTGCTTTGCCAGAGGTGCTGCTGATTACTGGATCTCTTTCAGAAATAGCTCTGAAGGTGAGGACCATGAAAGGAATTGTGTTTCTGAGCTCTCCAGGTAGGATAGTGACAGGAATACCAATAAAGACATCCCTTCAATAGTAGCACAGGATTATTCTACTTCAGTAGCGAGCCTGGGTAAAATGCTCTAGATGACTTACAGGACTTAGTAGATGATGTTACAGGTGGCTTAGTGCTTGCATTCGAGATGTGTGCTGCTCGTACTCATTCCAGAAATTTCTACAATGTTTGGCTTTCTCTGACTTAGGTTTTTCCAAGAGTAAGTAACACTGCTGTACCTGTTTCCACGGTCAGACCAGGTATTCTTGTGTTGCAGGACTTGACAAAGGGCATGCTGGAACAGTTGTCTACGGTCTGCTTTCTATTGTGTTACGCAGAAGCACAATTAATGTGCTCCTGGTTTAATTTTGTGCTGCCACAAAAAAAAAAAAAGGCAAGTGAATGATGTGTGAGGAAAAAGGTGCGTTCAGTGGAGTAAAACTCAGAGGAGGAAGGTTTTTGTCTAACAAATTCTAATTTAGTGGCAAGTTATTTGAAGACTTGATAGGGCCTATTTATTGTGAACTTGTGTGTCATTTTTGAGGAATTCTGGGGAAGAATCTCATCAGCATAATTAATTTTGTTCTTCAATTCTCTGAAAGCAAACTAAATTTGGCTTACTCTGATTATTTTGGTCTTGCTCTGCAAAAGGCATTCTTCAAATAGTATAGTATGTGTAAACAAGTCTCTTCCACTAATATGAGGCTGTGGAAAAGGCAGTTATTAGCCTGTGCTTGAGAGAAGTGTTTATCTTGAACATAGCTGTAGTACACATGCCCTTGACTCTAGCGGGAAGGCTGTTGTGTCTCCACTCCACTGGATTAAACTTCAGAAATTCCACAAGGTGTGGAACAGAGATCAGTCGCTCTGTGATTCTGGGAAAGCTGTTTGATAACTCAGTTTCAGCTTTGACGACTTTGCTCTATCACATTTAGGTAAGGTTGGTTTTCTTCTATCAGTACAAATATTTGGTATTTTATTAAATGTTGTGAATTTTTCTACCCAGAAGCTGTCGTCTTTTTGTAAAAGCGTAAAGATAGTTTGCAAAAAGAAAATGATAACCTTTTTCTAGAGGAGGGAGAGGATTCACTAGGACTGTTGTCTGTAGTTTTGCTTGTCTGTGCCTGAACATTGTTTTTAGGGATGAGTTGTATAATTCCCATATCAGGCTGGATTTTAATTGATATTTTTTAGAAAGCAAGCAACAACAACAAAATCCATCAAGGAGCCAGTGCCATTATGATTACACACGTTGGACGTATCCATGGCTTTCCAAAGTTATTGAAAAAAATCAGAGCCCCTAATGGAAGAAGGACGGACCAACAGTGCCACTGACAGAAGGGAAATTTTTCACTTTTTCTTTGCCTTCTCATATTTTAATCACACTTGACAGTTTACAGTGGAGAAAATCTAAATGAAAAGTCTAATGGCTGTCCTGGAGATAATCAATGTATTTATGGCAGCTCCATGTATTCTGTGAGAATTCAATGTCTTGCTTGTTTTAAGACAAGTGAAAATCTACTTCTGCTTTTATTTTTTAAACTAAATAGTATGAGTAGTAAACACTGTTAATTTTAAAATGTTTAATTGAGGGGAAGTTCTGTAATACAGAACTCAGACTATCTCATCAGAGAGAACTTAAGGTTGAAGAGCATAAGTAGCAGTTCCTAGGTGAGTGCTTGTCTGCCCATATTCAGAGAAGACAATTTGCTCTCCACATTGTCTGGCCTTTCCTTTTGCGGGTGACCACTGCCAAATTGTGTGTTGTACCAGGACTGTTGGTGATAGCCCGTTTTCTGCTCAGTACACACACATCTCACCTGGAGTGGGCACGAAAGGAGGGAGCTGGGTAGGGTTTCGTGGTGTGCTTCCTTTCTCTTGGAGGCCAGGAGCACAAGGATGGGCACCACACCGCCCTTCCTGGCAGGAGCAGTACTGTGGAGAGAGAGGCCTTGACAAGCACAAAACCAAGCTGGAGGAGTAAAGGAGCAGTATGGGGTGAGAAGTGAAACGGCTTTTGTTTAATTGAATGAAAGACTTTCCATTTTGTTAACAAGACAGTGAAACACCGTGTAAACAAATTGTTTTGACTTAGTTTCAACTGCTTCCTAGTCTGACTTTTCCAGAAAAATTAAATCTGTTGTCTCTTTCATGTTTGTGTTCTGCTTTGGTGTGCAGCACCGCTTGCTGGCAAGCATGGCTTCTGTTTCCTTGCTTTATTATTAAAGTACAAGTGCAGCTTGATGTGATGGAGAGCTTTAGTTCTTAAAGATTTATTTTGGAAAAGGAAGATCATCTTTGTTAAAAAAACAGGATGCGAAACCTTAAATTTGTGTCTATCTTCTTGCATTTTATTCTACCTTGCAGTTCTATGTCAGGAATTGTGTGTTGGAAATGTTTTGCTCTGTGAGCTTGCATGCAGAAGTTGGTTGTTAATCTTATTGTTGCATGCTATAGAAATAAAGAAGAAGCCAAAGGATTTTCTGTCTCAATCTTGGAAGAGGAGTGTGATGCTTACTCACCTTGGAGGTGCTTAGTCCTTAGTCTTATGTAGCATTTCAGTAGAGCTTTTAAAAACAACTGTGAAACAACTTGTTTAAGTCCTAGGAGAACAAACTTTCCCTTTTGTTTGAAACTAAGCAGCATTGCTTTTTCATGTACTTCATAGACATCCGGAGATAAAAAAAAAAAAAAAAAATATTCTTAAGTATATTCGCGTTCATAACGTCATGCCATATGTGTGTGTTTATATACGTAGTCTTGTTTAGGAATAAATGAGTATATGCACACTTTTTTATAAGTGCCTGGCAGCATTTACACTAATTGCATTACAGTGCGTTACCCATCAAACCTAAAAGAGCTAATAGATTTTAATTTCATCACAAATACTTTCCTCTCCCTCTGGCAGAGAGAAGCTTCATACATACTAAAAGTATTACCGTAAAAAACTTGAGTTTTGAGAGGTCCTAAAAGTTAGCATTGCATACAAATAGAATTAATTTGCTAATGAGGTTTCTAATAAGGAGTTTTAGAGTAGCATTGTTTTAAGATTTTTTTTTCCTTTCTAATATTCATGCTGAAAACTAACTACAAAGCAAAATTATATGCTGCTGTTTCCCAGCATGACTTCGTATATTCAGAACGTGTTGAATTTTCAGGAGATTTGTTTTGAAGATTTTAGGTTGGAAAAAAGCAGCAAAAATACAAATATGCTTTTACAGCTATCACAGGTTTTAAAAGTGTATGCAATGTGCTAAAAAAAAAAAAAAAGGTAGACGGAACCTCAAGTCTTAGTTTGCTCTCTTGTTAAAAGGCTAAGTAACCTTTTCCTAGTTATGATGAATTGTGTAGGCAAAGGGGAGAAAATCCTTATGTAATATGTGATGGTCCTGTTATTACTTTGACAGCTGTTTCAGAATATTGATTGTAATTTGGTTTATGAGTCTTTTGAGAACTCTGGGTCACCTGTGGAATAGGGCACATCTGGGTAGGCAGCTGTCTTGCACCCTTGAGAGTGGGTAGTCCTATTTGCAGACTACTTAGTTTATGCATTGCTTGTTTTGAACTGTTGTCAGTATGCCTTTTAATGCTTTTCTCCGTGTATATTTTGGTTTCCCTTATATCATCTGCAAACTTTACTATTCTCTTCATTTACCTGAATTAAAGTAATCGTGAACCCTTCAAGCCCCACTGATGCATCATTCTGGTTTTGTAGTGAATGATAAGCACTACTCTCTGCATGCAGAAACTTGTAAGATACAGTTACATATGCCAGAGATTCACCTGCCTGAACTTGGTGTTTTGAAATGGGTGGATGTTTGATAAGCGGAAGAGAGTAGAGTCTGTTGCAGAAGAGATTAGGCTTAACTAATTCCATGATGAGAGGTTGAAGTAAGTACTTGGAGAAGAGGAGGCTCAGGGGAGACCTTATTGCTCTCTACAGCTACCTGAAAGGAAGGTGTGGGGAGCTGGGGGTCGGCCTCTTCTCACAGGTAACTAGTGATAGGACAAGAGGGAATGGCCTCAAGTTGTGCAAGAGGAGGTTTAGGTTGGAAATTAGGAGACATTTCTTCTCAGAAAGAGCAGTCAGGCATTGGGACGGGTTGCCCAGGGAGGTGGTGGAGTCACTGCCCCTGGGGGTGTTCAAGGAAAGGCTGGACGTGGTGCTTGGGGACATGGTTTAGTGGGTGACATTGGTGGTAGGGGGGTGGTTGGACCAGGTGACCTTGGAGGTCTTTTCTGACCTTCATGATTCTATGTTTCCATACTGTGCATGCACATGTGTCCAAAGGCACCAATTTTACATCCAGTCAACCTGTCCTATGCTGTTCTGATACTTCTTTCTGTGTGTGCTCTGAAGATAATTACTGAAAAACGTTAGGAGTGAAAATAAAATAACGTCTCTTTTTTCCCTTAGGAGATTTACCTTAACAGCATTAACAGCACTGAACTCCTCTTTACTTCAGCTGTTGGGCAATACGGGGGTGTGCGCAGATCACCCAGCCATGAAAAGGGGGCTTGTGGGATGGATATATCAAGTTTGTCTGTATTGTTTAGCTTGGGCTCTTTAAAACAACAAACTTGTATGGATGGCATCGGTGTAAGTATGGTTTAGTTTAGACTGCTGAAGTGTACCTTTGGAAATGTTTAGAACTTCTCATAACCGCAGATGTTTCTTAGATCTAAGTTTCAGGCACTTCTGTTAAGAACTGGCAGATGTACTTTGCCGAAAGTGCTAAACTTTCCCAGCACAAACAAGTTGTAATCTTTCTTACCACGTGCGTAAAACAAAGTAGAATGCAAGAGAACTTAGCTAGAGGTCAGCTATTATGAGAAACTAGGAAAGCTGTGAAGTGCAATCCTCTTTAAAAGGAATAACATTTTGTTTTGTCTCTTGAGCAGTCTGATGGCACAAATGAATTGAAGCTACCTGCTTGTGTGCTTTTATTACCTGGTGAAACGACAGAATGACTCGTACAGATACCTTGGCAAAAGTAACAGCAACTTCAGCAGCATAGCTTGCCAGTGTAACAGCTCTTGATAGCGTCTCCTCAGTTATTTCTGGATGACAAATACAAGAAATTTGGATGAGTACTTGGGTGAGGGTAAGGCAGGAATTATATTTCATCTGTGGTGAAGAAGCTTGAGTTCTTCACTTTTCAGGCAGAATTTGTTATTTGAAAGGATATTCTCACAAGAAGAACACTGATGAACTGAAAATAGCTGCGCTTTCCAGCGTTTCCTGAAAATTACCTGTGATTGTGTTATCTTAGGTGCATCTAGATTTAATAAACATAAGGACCTAGCTAGCTAACTTTTTCAAATAGAGTTTAACTGATACAACTTCATATTTCAGTTTTAACTTCTCTGCTGTTATCCAGATCTTAAATTTCAATTCTGGTCATATTTTCTCTTTACTCAATGGAAAGAATTAGTATTTAAAGAAAAGTCTTTCAGGTTAATTAGAGTAAATAGTATTATGCTTTCTGGTAGCTTCTACACTGTTAGTCAAGTCTGAACCTAAAGCTGAACTCTAAATTGGATATTTCATGTGATTATCTTTGGAATTTTATGTTGGGTAAATTCAATGCCAGTCTATTTGCTATCTTTTTCTGCTCTCTTCTGTGGTTATATCTATGGTATATTTAATGTAGCCATAATGTTGTCTAGAAGATGATGGTCAAGTCCATTTAAAGAGGAAACTTCAGTATGTGTAACAGTGAAAATTACTGTCCTTGAACTTTTTTTTTTTTATGTAGTGTTTACAGTTACAGTTTTGCTGTATAGGAGAGTCTTGGGGAAAAAAATGTTCTGTTTGGCATAAAGCTGATAAGGTACTTCTTAGGAACCTGTTTTTAATTTTATAACCTGTGAGTGAGTTCGGAGAACTTACTAATGTCTGTCTTCAGTAACTCTTATGTACCCATCCTCCTATTAAATTAGAGAAGCAGAACCCTGATCTGAGTTCAAATTTCGTTTGATTACTCTTTCAAACTGGAAAAATAGCACATAAAGTTTTTGAGCTTTAGGACGTATACTTAGAAGATTTTCAAGAAGAGTCTTTGGCAGGAGTTGAGCTGCTTACAGTTTGCTTATGGTGTAAGGTTCACTAGTTATCTGAGCTCCCTTTTTGGGGAGAGAATAGGTGGGCATTAACAGTGGGGTGAATGCATGCGGATTGCAGGCTGTGTATGTACCAAGGTATATGAATTCTGGTCAGAATGTAAGATAATGGATTACAGTTTGTCACCTCTTTAAAGTTTCTTCAGAGCTGTAGAAGAGAAGGTTCAAAGAAAGCACCCATAAAATGAGAAGGAAACTGTTTTGCCTTGCTCAGCCTGGTGTCCTGCCCTGCTTGCTGGGGAGAGTTGTAAATAGTATTCTTCTGATTGTAAGATGAGCTTACTGTTACATGAACTCGAGAAAGACTTTGTTGCTACCTCAGTTGCTGGTAAAAGAATGAAGTTGTTTGAAGTGTTAAACAAGTTTTAAAATGTGTATAAAACCTTGTTTCAAATAGGGTAGTCACTATCATAATTACATTTATAACAAATTAGAAGTAAGACTTGAAGGAAGAGCATGCACTTTGAACAAATGGATGAGTTGGGCAAAACCCTCTATATTTTGAAACTTTAATGAGTTCAGTCATCTTGTTAGCACAGTGTTTCCTTCTTGCCACAAGTGTTTTTTAATATGTAACTGAGATTAAAGATTGAGTGGTTTCTAACTTCTGTCTCTCCAGGTGAAGATGGAGCAGGTAAAACTAGCTTAATAGGAAAAATTCAAGGAATAGAGGAATACAAGAAAGGAAGAGGAATGGAATATTTGTATTTAAATGTGCACGATGAAGATCGAGATGGTAAGTTTGTATTTGTAATAACACCTTAAACCAAAGTAATAGTTCAATAGTGTGATATTTGGAATGAAAGTGGATGGCTTGCTTTCTTGATAATTTGCAGGAGTTCAGCTTAGTCCACATGAGTGATAATCTCCTTTAGTATGTATCATGAAAGGAGAGGAGCCAGTGAAAAGGCTGAAAAGACCAGGAAAACAGTGTTATTGTGATGTTCTGAATGGATGCTAGGCAAAAGCATACTTCTCAGACCTAGAAGAAAAGGTGTTTTAAGTTCGAGACGCCAAATACCTACACTGATGGAATGGATAGTGTCTGGGTATTGGTCTCAAAGGTGATTTGACCAAGGTTAAGAGTATTGGGAGTTTGTTCTGAACGTCTTCCCCAGAACTTGTGTAATGAGTGATAAAAGCTTAACTGAAGGCAAAATGTAATTATACTAAGCTATCTAATTTTGAATTGCCAGCTCTTGATTTATCACTGAAGTTGTGTCTATAGGATATAGAAGTACACTGTTTTGGAGGGAAGATATTCTGTTCGTATGGTGATTGTCCTTTTGCAAACCTCAAGAATAACTTCGTTGTCTTTTCACTCTCCATCTAATTCATTAAATCTTAAAAGAAAAACTTGCAGTTGTGCTCTAGGTTTCTGACAGGTCAAGGTACCTTGTGTTCTTTAAGAGTTATATAGACATATCACATTGGGTGAATTCAGCCATCTCTTCTCAGCCCTTGGTCTGCTCATCTGTCAAAGACTGCCATCTCCCTGTCAAAACTCCAATTTCCCCTTTCTAAGTTGTTTCCTGAAGCAACCCATTTTCCCTCTCAAATGGAAACATTGAGTTCTGTCTTTGGGTTTTCACTTTCAGGTAATGTGTTTCAGATCTTCAGTTATCAACCATGAAACTGTATTCTATTAACTTCAGGGTTTTCGAGGGGCAGGTTTCCACAAGCTGCAGTTTGCTCTGTTGTTAAATATGTGTGTTCAACTGACTGATAAAACATGTCATTTTCTTTTTTCTTTGTATTTTACACGTCTAATGGAGATTTAATAGCTACTATGTAGTGGACTGTTTCGTGTAAATCTCATAAAATGTTTCTGCTTTTGTTGTAGACCAAACAAGGTGTAATGTATGGATTTTGGATGGTGACCTGTATCACAAAGGTCTTCTTAAATTTGCAATGGATGCAAGCTCTCTAAAGGACACTCTAATTATGCTGGTAGTAGACATGTCTAGACCTTGGACTGCACTGGATTCTTTACAAAAATGGGCAAGTGTTGTAAGAGAACACATTGACAAGTTAAAAATTCCTCCTGAAGAAATGAAAGAAATGGAACAGAAGTGTGAGTATTGCACAAATACGTAGGAATCCAATTAAATCAAATATGCTTAATGCTTTCTGCACCACTGAATGTTTCCATTGCAGTCTTTTTCTTGTTCGGAAAGGTGACTTAAAGCTAGGAGATCCAAGCAAGTCAAATTTCAGATAAGTCTTAAGTAACTATATGAACAGTGCTCAATACTAGTGTTTCTTTCTAATGGAAGTACTTTAAAAAAACAAAAGGCTTTCAGAGCAAGCACAGCTAGGTTGAGTTTACAATCTTGTTTCTTACAGATTTTTGTAGGTAAGATTTGACAAATGAAAAAAAATCATAGCTTTCTATTTTTTTATTTAATTATTGTAGAGGCAAATCTTGGTCATTTCTACACTACATCAGTCTTCTACCTGTTCCTGTAACTAGTCAATCTTAGAGAATTTTGAATCTTTTCTCTGCTTAACAAAAGGTGTAGATGTTGAAAGGATTCACTATAGCCTAGTAATGATTGGGCCCTTTCTATTTGAAGCGTTATATTATTACTGATGCTAATGCAGCTATATGGTGTGTGTTTTTTAGCATAGATACTATGTAGCTCTATCAGTTTCATGTCTCTTTAGCTTAAATATACAGAGCACAAAGTTATTGCAGGATTCCTTAAATTATTTGACGGAACTGACCAACGTCATGACTACGTATTACTTTTGGGCATCCACTGTATTTCACTTGGGGTACTAAGCATGAGTCCTTCCCCTCTTGAAATTCCTACAGGAGTGAACAGTTGGGAGAGCTGTATGTCAAGATCAAATAGCATGATTAAACTTTGTTTGTAAGTCTGAAATTGGCCTCTGGAACAATGTTCTTTAGCAACTGATGGCCTGATTGCTGAATAGCTTCTTCAGACATGCAGGATGCAGCTGTGCTGTGATAAAATAGCCCTTAAGATAACGGTGGTAGATACTCTGGCATGGAGGAGGAGAGGATAGGTAGCTTTTATTCTTTTAAGAGAGCGATTATTCTAAAGGGAGTTTCATTCAGAATCATTTTATCTTCCACAATGGGAGCTTGTTTTGGAGGAGAAGAGCACCTTTAGGTTTGTTTTTTTTTTTTTGTTTGTCAGTTTGGGAGGCATTCAGGGCATGATTTTACTGGATGAAAGTAAGGGCAAAACGTTGCTGTCAAAATGTGTAGGTGGTAGTTTAACACCAACAATGAACAGAATAGTGAAATTTTACAAAATCTAGAAAATATAAGTGATTAAGTGAGTCAAGAAAACCAGCTAGCCATTAAGAGTTTGGTTTCTCGTCTAATACTCAAAGATATTGATGGTCTGTGTGCAGGGTATAGTAGAAACCCTGGACACAATCCAGACATGAATTGGAATATGAATTTGAGCCTCCTGTGATGTGACTTCATGCATTGCTAGGTGGGTAGCAGGCTGCTGCTGCCAAAAGGAGGAGAGAGGAATCTTGCTTGCCTGAGTTTTGGCTACATAATCCTATTCTTGTATCAGGCTCATTGCTCATGAGAGGCTCCTGTGAGCTGATTTAACTTGCTAATGGGGCTGAAATCTACTAGGGGGTTGCGCGTCTAGTTTTCTGGAGGTGTTCTGCTGTGCTTGTCTTCCAGCTTTAGCAACTGAACCCTACTCAAGGAAGGGACCCTGTGAGAACCAAGACTGGTATGGAAGGCATTAAGGGATATGTAGCAGCTATATGTGAAGGGTTGTGAGAGCTCTTCCTGTTGCTGAATTCAGCAGCCCCATTGCCTAGTTGCTTTAACTGTGCCTCTAAGGAGGACCTGAGATAACATCTCACAGCTCAAAGGCTATGGAATATAATGTTAATCTCTTCTCCTGTTTTTTGTACCCAAATGAAGACGAGTATGTCATGATCACACAGCAGCAGTTCTGGGAATCCGCCAGAGGACTGCCAGCACTGGAGTAGTGTGATTTTTATTTTAGCGTGTGATTTTCCCAGAACAGACAGGATGCTGTTTGAGAGAGGCTCCCGTGAACTGCTGACGTATCTTGGTGAGAAGATATCAGGATTTAAGATCTGATCGATCTGGGAGGCGCTCAGATCAGATTGAAGCAGCAGTGTTCCCTGAATAAGAGCCTGAGTTGACTGTTGTAGCAGAGATGATAATCTGTACGTGTGCTTTTTGTTAGTGTGAACTTTGAGACCTGTAGAAGAGTGGAATAACCTCAGTCTCATGTCTTCCTCCAGGGCCTCCAAAAATTCAGTGTTCTGTTAAGTCAACTGAATTCTCTAGGTATGAACTCAGAGGGCTGCAATCAGTTCAGAGGAAGTAAGGATGGATTAACATAAATCAGGACAAAGCAGTGAGGAAGTACTAGAGCAGCTAGCTGTTGGTTTGCATGATACAGCTAAATTTGTCTTGCTGCCTGAGTTTTTAGCTGAATCAGGGAGCGCTACTCATGGAAAAGCAATCAGTGGTGGTTTTGGGTAAAATACTGCTGCTGCCATGTGAAACGGGACACATGATGTGAAAGTACAACATCTGATGCCTAATATTGCATCCCTGACAGCAGGATTATTAAGTGACCCTGTAATTAGAGGCTGGGGTGTTTTGCAGAAGAACCTTGCAAAAGTTACACTTATAACCTCATTTTTTTTTTCCTAATGCTTGTTATATTCCAACTTATCCTCCTTGCTAAATTTTGAAGTAGTATCTGATCTATTGTGAAAATCATGCCAAATATTTAATATACTGTTAGCTAATAATACATCTAGTCAATAGTTAATTTTTTGTTTGTTTGATAGTAGTGTAGACTGACTGTACAGGCAGAAGTGTGGACAACGGATTTTTAGGTCAAACCTGGTATAAGATAGCAGCTAAGTAATATATGTAAGGCTTTCTTATGTTTATTCTAACAGGCTTTCATTAATTTCACCAAGATGAATGCAAGGAAACTTATGTTCTTTAGGAGACATATCAAGCAGTAATGGTTAATAGCAACTGCCTAGTGGTTCCACAGTGATAAAATAAAAATGTGTTAGTGTTGTCCTTGTGGTCACTGATCTGGTCATGTTCTTCTGTCTGTCAGTAAAGCAGATCTGACTTCCTAGTTCTCTCTCGTGCTACGCAAAGTGAAGAAATGGGTGGTGCTCAGTGCATGTTCAATTTTTTCCACATAAAGAAGCAGAAGTACTATACAATCAATAGTGCTAGAGCTCAATGGCAGTGGAAATCAATGTTGAAATAATAAAGTAGCTGATCTTTTAATATAACTTTTTTTACTTTCAGTGGTAAGAGACTTCCAGGAATATGTAGAACCAGGCGAGGATTTTCCAGCTTCTCCACAGAGAAGAAATACTTCATTACAGGAAGACAAAGATGACAGTGTGATTTTACCCCTGGGTGCAGATACACTAACATGTAACTTAGGCATTCCAGTAGTAGTAGTTTGTACAAAGGTTTGTTTCACATTTTAGGTTTTTTTCTGCATATTTTATTTAAGGAACTCTGTCAGTTCTGGATTTGGGGTGGGGAAACGCATGGTTCTTAGTTCATTCTGAATACCTTGGATAAGAATTCTTTAAAACACATTTAATGTTGAAGGTTGGGAATCTTCTGGAAGCCCTGATTGCATGTTAATTTGGGAGTAGTTTTTCCTGCGGTTATGCCAGTTTTCAGGGAATTGAGAAATTTTTCAGCCCTGGTTTTGTGCACGGAAATGAGCTAGTCAGTAAACAACTAAAATTCCCCTTAATTTCCACGGTCTCCTTTATTCTGCAAACAATGTTTTGGATTTTTAGATATTTTTGTTCTTTCTGTGAAGAAGGTTCAGGGTTCTGGTGCTGCTGTACTAACTTTTCTCAGTTCTTATGGTGTTTCTGTGACCTGTTTTGGTTTGTGTTCAAAACGTAACATTTTTATGCTAAAAAGAAAGTGCCGTGGTTCTCTTGTGTGTCCCCCAGCTCTTCAGTTCTCATTGGCATTAAGCATACTGCATCTTCAGCCTCTGGCCCACAGTGAAAGTAAACCTTTAGATGCATATGCTGTTACTTTGCTGGAAGGTTAACCCTCTCATTTGAAAAGCACGTTTTCTCTCTATTCCCCACCAGCACCATTTTTTTTTCCCTCTTGCTTCCATATTTCTTGCTTTTGCCTCCTTTTGCAAAGTAACTGGACAAAAAGATGATGATCTGTAATACCACTGTGTAAAAACATTGTGCAGAAAACGGTGGTATCATTCAATGGGACGGTGTTCAACAGAGACTTTATCATATAGTGTGGCGGGAGGTAAGAGAATGAAAAGTGGCAAATGCTTAATCTCTCAATTTAATGTTGATCACAGTACATGCATGCCAAGTTATGTATTGGTTTTAAGAGATTTTGCTCAGTTACAGCTTTTAAATTATCTCAGCAGGTTTTTGGTGTTTGTTTTTCCCTCTGCCACTCACCCCACTCTACCCCTTATTCCCCAGTTGTGAACTGGAGGTGCAGCAGCACTGCTATTTCAACAGATAACTGAAGGTGGTATATTAATTTTGTGCTTATCTCAACAGTGTGATGCCATCAGTGTTCTGGAAAAAGAGCATGACTACAGAGATGAACACTTTGACTTCATCCAATCACATATCAGACGGTTTTGCTTACAATGTATCCTTAAACGCATCATAAAGACGATAAAGACTCAAATCTTTTCATTAATTATGACCAGCTTAAAAGAGTATTTGCATCTGTACCAAAGTAGTACACAACTTCTTTACTGTGGCTGGAAGCCTGCTTCAGTTATCCCTCTGCAGACATTGCTGACCTAAATTCTTCTGTTTTCTGTTGATTGATTTTAATTTTTTTACAGTCCTGCAAGAGTCTAGCACGTCCCCCTACCATGAATTTCTTTACTTGCCTTCGTTTCCATATTTAGGAGTCACTTCCTAAATCAGCAAGTCTTAGCCAACAAGACTAAGCCAACACATCCCTAACACAAGAAAATTCACATAAGCATTAAATCACATCAGATGTGCATAAGCTGTTATTCTTTTTGACCAAATATGCAGTCCCTTCAGTGTTCAGTGATTCCACAGGATAAGGTGATAAGGTTGGAAAAGAAGTTTGAATTACTGTAAGAAAGATCCACTGGCTTTTGTATTGGTGCAGATGCAACATACATAAGCTGTCACTATGATATTATTACTTTATTTTTTTTTAAATTAAATGTGTATATTACACTGGTTAGTGTTATTTAGTCAGCTAGACATGCCAAGAACTAGATTTTAAATGCTAATAATACGCCTTCGTTATGTTATCATTTGTGCTGTGGTAGAGGGAAGTTTAAATAGCAGTGGGGGGAGAGAGCAGTTAACAGATCGAAAAAATAGTTCAAGAACCTGGGACTTGAGTTAAGTACGGAGATGGTACTTCATTCAAAAAGCTTTTAACTCCTATTTTTCAAAATGGAGTTACAAAACTGATTATAATTACCTGTAGATGGAGGAAGAATATGAAAGACAAGTAGGAATTAGTCCCAGTAATTGTATATGCCATACATAACTTCACTGAATGGGAATTGGATCACATTAGATTGCATTCTCCTTTCAGAATTTGAATTTCATACGTGTTAGGATAGGGTATTGGGCATTTTTATAATCCCAATGTAAAAATTACTTAAAATTTCTCTGGCTGCTTTTATTAATCTTGTGTATAAACAGTATTATTTTAATATTGAAACAAGTTGGAATACTAAGCACTCTCTTAGAGCTCAGTCCTCTAAAAACACAGCTGGGAGGGTGAAGACCTTTTGCATTTTTGAAGCTACGAGTGTTAATGCTGTAGTGTGTGCATCACATCTCTACGTAGTCCTGCAGGATGGGATAATGACAAGATAAGGATATGGCATGAAAATTTTCCTACGCGAAAAACAAAAACGGTATTGAAGACATCACAGGGAAGCTTTGAAAGTGAGAAAAGCCTGTACGTTAAAAGTGACAGATGAGCTGCCCTAAAATAAATCAGGAAGAAAGATTTAAATTACTAAAAAGCTTATTTCAAAAATAGTGCTGGTAGTTGTTTGACCTGTATGATTTTACGTTCCCCCTTTAAATTTTACAGAGGTTTAAATAACCTTTAAAGCAACAAAAAAAAGGGTCACTTTACTATCTCTTACTAACCACTAAAACTGAATTTTCTTTAACAAGGTTATTCAGATGGGGCAGCACTTATCTACACTTCAGTAAAAGAGAACAAAAACATTGATTTAGTGTATAAATACATAGTCCAGAAGTTGTATGGGTTTCCTTTCAATGTTCCAGCTGTTGTTGTGGAAAAAGATGCAGTGTTTATGTAAGTTACTTGTATTGTTATGCGTAACAGCATTTAGAACCTCTTTTTGTTTTATGCTTTTTAAAGTTCAGTGTAACATTCTCACAAGCAGGGGTTTGGTGAGTGCCAGTGGACTGAAATCAGAAATACTCAGTGCCCCAAAAAGAAATGTTAATCCTGGAAACGCTTCGTCCCTGTTACGGTGAACCAGCCCCAATCCACAACCAGTTGTACTAGTCAGTTACCCGATTACATGGAAGATAGGGAAGGATGACAACTTTCCTGGCTTTCAGCTCTGTGCCGTTGAGGATTGCATACTAGAATAGCCTGCAGTAACAATAGAATTTAAAGCCAAATGATCCTTTTTCTAGTCCTGCAGGTTGGGATAATGACAAGAAGATAGGAATATTGCACGAGAACTTCCAAACACTAAAAGCAGAAGACAGTTTTGAAGATAACATAAGAAAACCACCAGTCAGAAAGGTAAATTAAAATGTTTTAAAAAGAGAATAAATATTCCTAATATTTTGGCATTCAGCTTTGTACTAATTTATTTCTGTCAGCTTTTGGAGTGTTTCTTTGAGACTTCGCTTCCAGTTTTTAGCAAGACTGTGATAAACTTATTTTTGCTTATCTTGTTCTCAAAGTTCTTCTTTATTTATAAAAACAAAACAAAACGCTCTATATGTGATTATGCAGCTGCCACAATATAATCAGTATGTTTTCTCTCTTATGCTGTTTAAGTATGTAGTTTGACAGAATTACAAGCCAGCAGCAGTGGACCCCATGTGTACAGAAGTTATTCAAGGCAAATATTTTTGTGAATTTTTGTAACAAAGCTAAGAATTTGGGATCGGTATTTCCGTATGTGAATTATTTTAGCCAGGAAAATTAATACTATGTCCTTTCTGTAATCTTTAGGGGAGATATCAAGACATACAATAGTATCTAAAATACTAAGTGTCCAAGGAAAATACAACTGGCGGGCTTTTTGCATGCTTCTAAACTTGAGGCATGGATTATAAATTTTGGTGTTGGTATTTGCCATGTTTGTTTTGGCAAAGTTTTTGTGGTGAGCTTATTTGGAGGAAAAGTGCTTTTGACTTGATGCATAGAACTGGGATCTAAGATCTCTCTCCATTTTATAGACCAGTCTAATGTAGTACAGGTGAAGAGTCACTTTTTCAAAAGTTACTAACAGTAACACCAGGCTTGGATAAGTTAACAGAGACAGGGAGTGTGTTGTGGAGTGTGTGCATCTGTGACCAGAAACATAACTGTGTATCACGCTTTAAATGCCTTTTTAAACTGTATTCTTGGTGATTCTGACACCCCCTGAACATACCTTGTAGTCACTTGTGTCATTCCTCTTTTATTGAACGTAAAATGGATCTTTCCATAGATAGATCTACAGATTTATGTCAGCCAGTTCAAAGGACTAAATGTTCCTTCCATTTCACTTCTAATTAATGTAACTTAATGGAATTACAAGGTAGCAGTCTTAAATACAGAAAATGTGTAATATAACATGGTGATCACATTTCGTTCATTATTGAATGCTTTGGTCATACTGACTCAGAGGTGTAAAAAGAATACTTCTTTCAGTTAAAATGATGTTAATGGTTTTTGTATTGCAGTTTGTTCATGAGAAAGAAATTGTTGCAGAGGATGACCAAGTGTTTCTTATGAAGCAGCAGGTAACTTTGTCTATAAAATAATTAGCCATTTAACAAGATCCTTGATAGAAATTTGGTTTTGTATTCTTAGTCACTGTAATATCTAACATTATATGGGTTTGTTTGTTTTTTCTTTTACAGTCACAGTTGGCGAAACAACCACCTACTGCTGCAGGAAGGCCAGTGGTTAGTAATAAGAATTTTAAATACCATACATGAAAATGATCCACGCTCATATGTTTAGTGCAGTTAAAGCAAGCAACCCTCTATCAAATATTTCTTGATTTTTTTTTTAAACTACATAGCGTTGAAAGCCTACATCTTACACTGCTCTAAAATCATGGCACTTCTTCACAGCTAGACATAACTTGTATTGGCAGCAAGGGCTAAACATCAGGGCTTTACTTCTCGTATGTTAAAGCACATCTAAGCAGTTACTTGACTGACCTTCCCATCCAAAGAGCGTGCCAGAGAGCAAATGGTATGTCAGCTGAATTGTCTTGGTGAAATTTTTCCTAAATTTGGCACTCTCTCTCTAAGAATATTGAGACTCTGGAAAAGAAAAGTCAAATGAGAACTATGACAACTACTACATTTAAAATGCTATTAAAATAACTAAAAAGTTGTAAGTTTAATGGAGAGCATGTGATATTTTAAAGGTGGCTTTATCTTGTTTAGATGAACTGTGATTTTACAGGAACAGGATTTGTTATCTTTGAAGCAGTATTTCTTTTTTTTTAAATTGGACTGCCTTTAGTCATTTCCACAATATCAGTGGCATGCGTTGTCTTTGCAAGAAGTTGTAATAGTTCCTCTATGATCTCATCAGTACAGTTTTCATTATGGTCAGAGGCACTACTGAGTA
The DNA here is from genome assembly GCF_040182565.1 of Anser cygnoides. Taxonomy (NCBI): domain Eukaryota; kingdom Metazoa; phylum Chordata; class Aves; order Anseriformes; family Anatidae; genus Anser; species Anser cygnoides. Next base: position 44,180,026 of record NC_089874.1, on the reverse strand, counting down.
GCGCGTGGATTTTAATGTTTTTTGTTGAGGTGGGGAGGGAGTAAGCTTCGCTAGTTGCTTTAGTTGAACTGAAGTTAATGTTTTTAATGATGTCATACAAGTGTGGAAGAAATCACATGCTTCAAGAAAATTGTGTCATTTCAGCTGTGTGGGATACTATGTTGTTTCAAAAAAAAAAAGAGAACTGCGAAACAAGTGCTTCATTTCATGTGCTGCATGATTTAATTCTGTAGGAGGTTGACTACTTCAAGCTTTGGCTTTTTTTTTTTCTTTCTCTCATCCTCTTTCTTTGCATAGGATGCCTCACCGAGAGTTCCTGGAGGATCTCCTAGAACACCAAATAGATCTGTGACATCAAACGTTGCCAGTGTTACACCTATCCCCACTGGGTCCAAAAAAATTGATCCCAATATGAAAGGTACCTTTTCTTTTGAAAACACAAATGTGTTTGGGGAAGTAAAACAGCTGTTTTACTTCCTTTCTTTAATATGCTTATTTAGCATAAATAACTGAAACGCTAAAGTCAGTGTTCCTAAACCTAAGAAATGTTGTGTGTGTTTTTTGTGTTCCCCCTCCGCCTTGTAGCTGGAGCTACTAGCGAAGGAGTCCTGGCTAACTTCTTCAACAGTCTGCTGAGTAAGAAAACTGGTTCCCCTGGTGGCCCTGGGGGTGTTGGTGGCAGTCCTGGAGGTGGCAGCTCTGGAGGTGCTGGCAGCAATTTACCACCATCAGCAAAAAAGTCAGGTATGATAAAAGATCAGTTTCTGACCTAAACTGTGACTGATGCATCATTCTTATTAGTAGAGTTTCAGAAGTATGAATGCTTGTGTTTCATTGGTGCTTGATGTTAATGTTTTAGACAGCAAGAGGAAAAAAAAACCCTGGCTTCCCAAGAACATTTTGTGTAGATTGACCCTGTGATAAGCCTTATTCCATGTGTACACTTCCTCTTTCTGTATGCAAAGCTCAGTTTGCTGAGCAAAGTGTAGAAGTACTTCCTAAGTGGGAAGTCTGCAGCGTATGGAGAGCGTCGTAACAAGCGCTGTTATGTGCCATGCAGCGAGCACCTGCTGAAAAATCCGGTGGGAGAGGCTGACAGGTGGTTTGGGTGAATTCAGCCAGGTGGGGGCAGCACTCCAGAGAAGTGGCGCGTCAGAGCCGTGGCACAAATTTCAAGAATAAAATGAAACTGTTAAGGAGGAAAAGATGTTCTCAGAAATATCCTACTGTGCAGCAAATGAAGGGTTAGGGTGTAGCCAGTTGAACGTGGCGTGCAGCTAGGTTTTCAAGGAGTTACCGTAAACACAAGTAAGCTTGGCTTAGATGTCACCTTCTCACCTTCCTCAGTACTTCCTGTCTTGTGTTTAGTGTTACTGATAAAACTCACTTTTTTTTTTCATCTGAAAATTGGGTGTTAAGATGGTGGTTTGGGATCTGAGTATGATTTGAAGAGCAGCAGGGTACATTTAGATTAGCAGTATGGATAGTTCCTGTGAAGCTGGATCTTCAGCAAGGATGCTGAGACATTGCTAAAATGACATGTATGTCAGAATTGTCCTTTACAGATGGAGGTACTGTGCCTACTTGTGGAGAGCCTCTAGTTCTACACTGCCTTTTCCTATGTTGTCTTTTCCTCTCCTGTGGTAGAACATGGCAGGATAGAAACCTAGACTGGGCGATGAGAGTTAAGAGTGACCTGGTGGAAAAAAATGGTGTGAGTTAAGCTTGAATCAGGTCTTAAGTGTGTTTGCATAAATGTCTGTGCCATTCCAAGATACGAAGGAGGTAAGCAGGTGAGGAGAGAGAGGGACTTGCCACCCGAGGGCGTGCATGCACCGAGCTGCAGCAGTGTCAGGTTTAAGCTGACGGGGTGTGTGAAACTGACCTTACTGGTCTGTGGTGAAACCCTTGATTTCCGTTCAGAATTAGTGTAAAATACAGCTGATACAGAATACTGTATTTTCTAGCAGTTATGAATCCTTCTAAACAATGATACGTATTTTTAACCTCCCATTAACTCTTCATATGCTGACAATTTATATTATAATTATGGAAGTCATTTTGAGAAATCTGAAATACAGAAGGATGTGACTTTATCTCTGTTGATTTTTGGCCTTAAGTCTTTACTTTGCAACCCAAAGTATCCAGTAACAATTTTTAGGATTTGTCTGAAGCAAAAATGTAGTTCTTCCATTTTGCTTTTTTGTTTAGTTTAACAGGTGCTTCTTGAGTATTAAATACTACAGGCTTTCCCAAAACCATTTCATAAACATGACTGAATGACGTGCATTTCTTTTGTAGGTCAGAAGCCAGTTTTAACAGATGTTCAGGCAGAATTGGACAGAATTTCACGGAAACCTGACATGGTCTCTCCTACAACCCCTACATCTCCCACAGAAGGTGAAGCATCTTGAAGACACCAAATAAAACCAATTGTTCAGTTTTCTGGGATAATTCAAACTTGCCTCTGCCTCTTCCTTCAGTGACTGGAACTAAAGAACTGAAAGATCTTTTCAGAACACAAACAGTTTATGTCTGTCTGTCTTTCATGTGTTGCCCAACTTAACAAAAGGGAGCTGTACAGATGGAAAATGGTATCACATCATGTAGGACTGCTGTTCACAGTGCAAGAATAGTAAATTTAATTTCTCGGTTTTGTTGAAAAGTCAGCATAATTCTGTAAAACTGGCAAGTATGTCCACTTATCAGGTAAAGGTTGCTTAGAGCAGGAAACTGATACACACCACAGGCACTTAATTTATATTGATTTCCCGACCTGGTGGTCAGGTTGAATACCATCTTAAGTAGAGCTTAACCTCTAAAGGAGAGAACTACTGCTAGTTTTTGTAAGAGAAAATGAATTGCACAAAACTGTAACAACAACAATAAACTCCAAATATATTTGAACACTTTATTTGGAGTATGTTTGCAAATCTGTTTGATCTCCCCTGAGATTAACACTGCGTTCGAAAACCCATGCAAAAATTTCATTCCAGATATAAGACTTCAAATTAGCGGCCAGTTTTTTTGGTTGTTTGATTAATTTCAGACACTGAATAAACGATGTATAAAGAAAAAGCAGAGGTTAAATGTACAGATAATCAGTATCCAGATTTGTCTATATATATATGGCTCAGCCTTAATGTCCCCCACTATGTTTCCCACATGAATTATGGTTTAAAATTGGTCATCAAAACTGTAATCAGTTAATAAAGTATTCTCTGCATTCAAATTTAAATAACTTTCATTGAAGCCACGGTGTTCTTTGTTTACAGTTATGTTTTGCACCACATAATTAAATTTTTTAAAGCATGCTTTTTATCTTTTACCTCTCTGTGAATAAGATCACTGGGACAGATTTAAACTTCCTTAAAACATTGTTTCTGGAAGGAACTGCCTGAAGTCTGCCGCATTTGTTGCTAGGAGTAACACTAGCTTATCAGACGTGTGTGGATTCTGCTGTAATGTATTTTGAGAACACCCTAGTTACACTAAGAATCCTGCTGATGCCTTCGGTATGTTGTACAAGAAGTAGTTGACTGAGGTTAGGGCTTTACTTCAGCTTTCAGTACACAGATGTTGAGCATCCCTTTACTGATCTCTTTTAAGCTTATGGTCGCTTCCTACTTGCAGCTACAGAATAGTAAATGTGAAAAGAATAACCTTATCGAATAATTGCCATGTGACTTCTTCTGTGTTCAGGGTGGGTTTTTGTTGTTTGTTTTAGGTTTAGGTCTTTAAATAGTCTTACATTAATTTCTCCAACTATTTAGAAAACTCAGAAACCTCCTGATGAAGAAGAGGTAGATCTCCATTGTTGTGAATATGGTGATATTCTTTTTCCTTCAATACCTGCGTAGTGTAGTGGTTCTAGTGAATCTCCTCTTGTTATTTCCAAATACCTAAATTCACTTAAGAACAACATATTTTGTTTCTCATTAATCTCCCTAAATTGTTAACCATACTTGTTACAATTGATTCAGAGTATTGAACTGTGGACTGAATCCCACATTTCAGTAGGGATTGTTAGCTATTGATCAATTGTTCAAACTGGAGTACTGAAACTTTTTGCTTATGGCAGTGATTCAGCAAAGGGGACACACGGAGAAATGCATCGCTATCAGTACATTTCTGATAGTAGCTTATGTATGTAAACTTCTTGAACCATAACATAAGTGTGCTCAAGGTAATAGGTGCTGTTCCTAACATCAGCAGCATGCTTTTTCGTACATGCAGCTGCAGTGGTAAGTGTTTGCGGAGTGAAACTCTAGGGCAATATCCTAAACTTTCGTACTGCTCAGGTTTTTGGAAAGAAAACTTTAGCTTCTGCATTTTTTTATTCATTTGAGCATCTGTCAAAGCCCAGTATCCTTTTTGAAGCTGGAAACTCGGACATGTTTTATTTCCGTATATTTCTGGAAAACTAGACAACATATTAGGAACTGTTGAACTAGGTGGCTTTTTTTTCAGAGGCAGGGACAGGGGAAAACCTTACTAATGACTCATTATAATTTCACTTCATAAAACAAAGTTCTAGAAATAAATGTCACTTCTGCAAATTTAAAACTTCTAAATTTATTTCTTCCCTAGCCCCTGTTAGCTGTTTTAGCTATTTTGCAAAAAAAAAAAAAAAAATCTTTAAAGAACATTCTCTCTACGTGGCCTTTTTATTCTACTATACTGACGTAGCCTACCTCCCTCCTTAAAGTTAAAATTCTCTTAAAGCTGCTGTCACTATCCACAGCTTCTTTGTGCTTTTTGGAAAAAAGACTTTAAAGGTTTTTTATGACAAAAGGAAAATGAGAACTTGTTTCTATTTAGCCTGGTGGCTTTGGCTTTGTGTTTCCATTCAGTGAGACCAGGACTGCTTGGCTGCTGGCTTTGGCCTCGAGTAGAAATTTCCCTGTCTACTGCTTTGACAAGAGTGTCAAGATGAAGGTGTCACCAGGACTATCATGCAAAACAAACCTATGTAATATAAGGCTATTTTCAGAAAATGTAGAGCCGGTTAATCCTCATTCTTTTAGGTACCAAAGCTACCAGTTGGGTAAAACAACAGAAGGATGCTTGGAAAGGATACTACTTCGTTATCCTTTATTGTGCTTTAATGCCTTACCTGTAGATGTGTTAGGTTTGTTATGACCTTGATTCTAAAAGGAATAACAGCGTGAGTAACTTCTAATCACTTCTGTGTGCCTTTAATGCCTTTAGTGTCATTGGGTCCAAGGTTTTAGTCTAGTACACAAGAAATTAGAGATGGTATTGGAAAAACAGATGATTTTTCATTTAAAAAAAAATAAAATCAATGTTTTGTGGAATACTGCAAAAATGCTATAAAGTAAATAAACCAAGTAAATTCCTTTGTACTTTCAGAGCTAGTTCTCTGTAGATAAGGAACTATTAGCCCCAAAATGAATGTTTTGGGGGGGATTTTTACAAATTTCTTCTTCCTCCTTCTCTCCTTCATGTTCCTACATCAGTTCTTTGAGAATACTGGTTGTAATAAGCTTACTCTACCAGTTTTAAGCTTGAAAATTTTGGTTAATAGACCACTTTCTTTCCAGACAATTCTTAGTTCTCAGCTGAAAATATGGCAGTCTCTGAAATGTGTATGTGCTACCTGGGCTATATGGACTAGCTACCATACTACATTAACTTTTAAGTTTCTAGTGGTTCATCTGGAACTTAAGTACCAACCCGTTGGGTTGCAGTCCTTTTATGGGGAGCAAACTTAACTTGCAGTAGGACACCTGCACCTGTAGAACCGTTACTTGTCAAATACCTCATGGCTTTGTGATTCTCTTTATGCAGATAAATGTGGAAAAACAGTGACGAGTTAGCTTAACCCAACATTTGGGAAATGTGGAGCATTGAGGGTTTGTTTTCTTGTGTCATAAGGGATACTTAGACATAGCTATTAAAAATGCTAATTCTTAATCTTCAGCTGTTTAAAAATCACACAATCTAGCTGGTCAGCATGAAGATCAGGGGTTGTGAATTCAATTGCAATACTGAGCCCAAAAATACAGCCTTGAGAGCAGAGGAATCTTCAGCAGATGCAAGACGTGCAAGTCTTTTCTGAGTTCTTTGTCACAGTACTTATGTTATTCCCTTTGCTAGCTAGTTGTACTGTACTTAATGCTCGCAACAAGAAGGGCCAGAGTCAGTGAAAGAAACCTGTTAGATGCTTGCGTGGGAATACCAGAACTGAGACCAGGAGGAGAGCTGTGCCTCCAACTGGCTGATATAATTGTTCAGTGGTGATGAACCTCATCGCCCGTCAAATGAAATGGAGCCTGTCTCCTTCAGTTCTTTGGACTTTTAAACTACTTTCCCATTCCTATAGTTCCTTCTCTATTGCCCTCCTTGAAGGAAAACAAAAAGACACAATTGTATTTATGAACATGGGAAAATTAGAATTTGTGACAAGTCAGGTCAATGGAGCCCTGCTGCTAATTTTGATTGTGAGGGATTTTGGTTTTAGCTTAATTTGTGTAAATCTGTAATACAGTACGAAGCTAGTTCTGAAGGGTCACTGGGGCTTCACTTTATGAGAACAGGGATGCAGCCCTGGTCTGTGTCCATTATATTCCAGTGGCTGACACTTACTCAACTGCTTCAAGGAGCTCCAGTCACACAAGTAAGTTTTTTTCAGTGCAGCAAGGGGTGATAACCGTGTCATAAAGCTATACTATAATCTCCCCTAATGAGGTAGTTTTCTCAACTTAATAAGTATTGCTTTTTGGCCACTATGGTGGTGAAGATGCAATGAGTGAGAAAACTAGGTCACTCATCACTGATCTGCTTCCACCAACCTCAAGCTCTTTGGCTGAATGGAGATGTTGTGGTAGTTTAGGATCTAACTCCAGGGTTGCCTCTCTGCTGCAATGTCCTGCTTTTAGCTCTGGTTCTGCCATTCTGGCACAGGTTGTGTCGGGTAAGAAAGACTTTGTTTTGGGAAAACTCCATCAGTACGTAAACAGAAGGAAGTAGATGCACATCTGGAATGGGATTTCCATTGCATCACAGGCAGGTAATTACAGTTATTTGCATTAAACAGGCATGTTATGTATCGCAACTATTGTTTTGATCTGCATTCTCTCTAAAGGAGAGTGAGGTACTTGAAAGACAGTTCTAATGAAAAGGGCCTTTAGTTTGTGTGCATAGCAGCATTTGTATGTTTTAACACAATGCCCGAAGTATTTTTAAGCTACCATGCCCTACCTGGTCTGCTTTTTGTTCCTTCTTTGTTACAGTTACTGGAACTTTGTTACTGTTTTGCTTTTCATAAATTCCCTTATAAATAAATAAAGTGGGCTAAATAAGCTAGGATTTAGGTGGCAAGCTAACCTTTATAATTCATGCATCATTGATATGTACTTTCTGGAGAAGGCCTGAACAGAAAAGCCAACTCAAAGACAACAGGGAGTAGAAAAAGGTTGCAATATATTTCATCTTTTGTTGACTTGTATAGTGTTTATATGACTCCTTGAAAAGCAGACTCGGACAGTTGTCATCAATAGTTAAATCTCTGTTCATAATCTAGTAATGCTGCAGTAAGACACTGGTAAAGATTCAGATGGGAACAAATGCAAATATCCCTAGATGCTACCGAACACCTTAAAAGGAAAACTCACAATTTCTTCTATCTCCCTAAGTCCTGTCTCCCTCAGACCAAAGTACAGTCTAGTCGCACACAAAATATTAGCAAGAAAACAAAACAAGGGAAATTCCTTCAGAAACGAGATGCCAGCCTCTGTAATATAATCTTATTTATAGTGTACTAATGTAAAAAACAGCAATAAAGGCAAGGCAGACTCTTGAGTGGTAACAGTAAATGTTATGTGCCTAGCCCTGCGTTCTGGGGATGCTGCCAGCAGAACTACATTAAACTCATCCCAACCCCAGGCAGAAGCTATGCTGCCCTCGTGGCGGTACCTTACTTATTTTACTGGAAACTCCCATGCCTTGGGAATCATGGGCCTTGCCCTCCTCATTTGCCTCTGAAGCCGATTCCTGCAGCAGGCATTGTTTCTGGCACAAACAAGTCTGTGCTGCCCTGCCCAGGGGCCCTGCAGCGTTCCTCTAGCTTGTGTTTTCTTTACTGGGAGGGATCGCGCTTATGGCCTGCTGGTGAATGTTCAACACAGAGCATGAACCGATCGCTTTTAGCAGGGCCATCCTACTTTACCTGTCCGTCCTGCTGGCTCTTGGCAGAGTTACAAATGGCACCGGGGCTCCCAGGTGGCAGCACGCGTCCTCCCCGCTCCTTGTGCTGGCTCTGGAACAGGAACGGGGCTGAGCAACCTGATTTCCTGAGCATACACTTCACTTAACCAAAGTGCGTACAAAGCTGAGGTTAAGTAAGCAAATTGCCATTTATATTACATTTGACAGAAACTTAAATAAGTGAAGTGTACCCGAATTTGACTGTGATGGACGGTAGCAGTTCTGTGGATGATAGGTTAACAGTATAATAATGGTGAACGCAGTACACCTGTGCTTATATACAGTGGGCTTCACGTGCTCCTCTGTAGGCACCACAAGCCGCAGCTCCCTCCAAATCTGAGCTGGGCAGAGGCGTGGGAGCGTATCGACACAGGGACCTGGGGGACACCCGTGGTTACCTCACTGCCAGCACGGTGGCTGAGCACCAAAAGCCGTGGTTTAAATCCTTCCAACCCACACCCTCCTGTGACAACAGGGAGGCAAGCAGTCCTTCAAACCCTTATTAAATCATTCAAACCCTTCCTAACTCTTCAAATCCTTCCTAAAAAGCATCCCGGGCCCCACGCGCTCCCCAAGGCGCTGCTCAGCCCCAGGCCGCCTCCAGCGCCCGGCACCGGCCCGGCTCCTCCTCAAGCGAGGCCGGGGACGGGGCCAGGCCCTTGGGGAAGGCCGGCAGGGGACCGCTCCGGGCTGGCAGCCGGCCGGCGGCCGGGAGGCACCGCCTCCGCCTTCCCCTTCCCCTTCCTTCCCTTTCCCTTCCCTCCCCGCCCTCCTGCCTCGCCCTTTTGCTTTCGGTTTTCCCTCAGCTCGGCAGCCGGCGGCGGCGCGGCCATGGAGAACGGGGCCGTGTACAACGAGACCACCGAGCCGCACTGCAAGGAGCCCCACCGGCCCTGCGGCTGCACCCGGCAGCACCTGAAGGGCTGGAGGCTGCCGGCCAAAGTGCTGCAACCGGTGAGACCCTTCCCTTCCCTTCCCTTCCCGTTCCCATAACCTCCAGCTTTAGGCTCCCCCGAGCCTAAAAATTAAAATATTCACCGGTGAAGGCTAACGGAGGTGGCCGTACACAGAGGGGGTTATTTCTGTGGGTCAGGAAGGAGCTCACTTGAGCAGAAAGCCTGGCTTCAAGCGCAGGAGAGGCAAAGTCTGCGCTTGCTGTTGTTTGCTAAGCTGCACAAATCGGTAACTGAAGGCTGAGGTGGCAGCGGTGGCCCTGCCTTTTGGACGGGTTGAGGTTGTTTTGTGGTGAGGAACTAATGGGCTTGCTTCTTCTTCGTGTCCTGGCTGCAGGAGCACGTACTAGCACCTACCTGGTGGTTGTGTGCCTCGCGTGACCGAGGTGAAACGCTGCGGCCAGCGTGGGTCCGCTGCTCGGTGTCCTCGGGGTTTAAAATCAGAGGCAATCCTCACAGAAAACAGTACTCTCGTCCTAGGGCCTCGCTGGATGAAAACAGGCAGTAGAAACCTTTGTAAGGCTGTGGGACTGGGAAGGGCTTGCTGGGTCCCCCTCCCATCGCCCCCACAGCCCGACTGTGAGCGTACCAGGCTGCGCTGTGTGCCACCGCCTCGGGGAGCACATCTCCCACAGCAAACCTCCCGGCAGAAATCACACCAAAACATGCGACCTGGGCGGTGGCCGGCCTGGATGTGCGTGTGACATTGCAGTGCCTCGCTGCATACCGGGCGGTCCCATGCTCACCTGGAATTGGGGGCTTATAATTCTGCTTGCTTTTTGCCACGCGTAACGTTTATTCTTGAGTGTGCTCAGCACCGGGACACCTGAATCACGCTCCTGTTTGTTTCCATACTCAGTGACGGACTCTTCCCAAGCACGCTGGTGTGGGCTTGCTGGTAGTGATGTGAGGAGCACTGGTCCTACGTACCAGCAGGGAGTAGTGAAACCGCAGTGGCAAGGGGCCGCTGACTGTAAATGTGTCAGCGAACATTTTCCAACGAAGTGGCTTCTCAGTCAGATGTCTCATGCTGGGAGGAATCATAGGTGATTTCCAACCCTTTCTTGTTAACTCCCTGTGCAGAAAAGAGGACGTTCAGTTTTTAAACTTTATCCCATGCAGAGTCAAAAGCCCCAGCTGAAAGCTTAAGAAAGCAGTGCTGGTAATGCTAATGCTGCCAAAAGTAAAGCTTTCTAAGAGGTTTTTTTTTTTTTTTTTTAATCACACCCAAGTGTGCTATAAGTAAATACAACAGGATGTAAAATGTTACTTCATCTTCTAGAGATTAATTAGTTAAGATCTGCTGGGTGTTGCTCCCAAACAAACAGATCATTACAGATCAGTAGTTTAATGGAATAAAACAATTGCATATGCAACTTTACTGGTGTAGCAACGTCTTCAACTGCTTACCTGAGCAGAGGCTTTATTTAAAAAGCTTTCTAGGAAGGAAAAAGGTAAGTTATTAAGGCCTGTCTTAGCAAGGACGGATAGCTGCTTGATAGGCTCCTAAAGAAGTAGCAGTTTATGGCCTATAGCAGTCCTTCAATAAGAGAAAAAAATTAATTATCATCATTCACCCTCCTCATTTCCAACAGTTTCCCCACCCCTTTTTTTTTCCCTTTACCAAAATGCACAGATCTTCAGATTTTGTCCAAAGCACTTACAGCAAGCTCCAGAAATTACTGAAGGTGGAAGCCTCAACATTTCCAGTAGGAGAAATGTTCCTGTTTTCCTGGGAAATTTCCTGGGAAATGTTCCTGGGACTGGAAGTCCCAGTGACTGTGGTGGTCATTAACATCTATTAGCCTTGTGTTAGAACCGTGATTGTTTGTTATTGTTGGGTCTGCACACTGATAATCACACGGGTGAACTGCTAAACTGAATTAATTCATGCACCCTTCTAAACGGGAAGGTTTTGTACTGGGAACACCACTGCTCTGTGTTTTCACAGGCCTGTTGGAAAGTTCATTGATTTGCTTTATTTTTGTAGCATTCCTTTGTAGCCTTTCGCTTCTTAAATCTACTTGAGAAACGCGACATTTGTGCAGAAACTTGCAGTAACGTCAGTGTCAATGAAAAGTTCTTGCCGGCAAAGGACCGAGGGAGTTATTTAATTGCTGGTGTATGTATGGGCAGTTGGGATTAATCTGCAGCAATACACATCCACAGCAATGCGGGGCTCTGCACGAGAGGGAAGGAAGGTAGCAGCTGCCTGTTTGTGTCTTCAGGTGCTTCCTCGGTCTTCAGCATGGAAGAGGCTCTGCCCTGAAGGTTTAGCTCTGAAGAAAATGAGGAGCTCCTGAGCTGCCTCTCTCCGCTTGTTACTGACAGCTCAAACAAAACCATAGTGAGTTTCTGTGTGCTTGCCACTAGGAAGTTTCCATAGGCTCAGTGTGGAGATGGCAAACATAAAAATACGACAGAACAAGCTTCTACTGCTTAATGTAAGCCTGTACAAGTCTGCGCTGATCCCAGGACTAACAATGACCTAAGGTGGCTGTGCTTGCAGAACTGGGAAACTGAATAAAACGTAACAACAGAGCCCTCTTATGTTTTTTGTGGTGATGTCAAGAAGCAAATTAACAAACCCAGGCAGAACTCTCTGCAGCTTATAGATGTGCTGCTGATATACTACTTCAATCAGAGTGCATCATTAAAAAGCTTTGATGTGAAGAACTCTCCTTCGTTATTCGGCTCATTAATAAAAATTTGAATACTGACTTGGAGAAGTCCCACAAAGGACGCCAGATCAACCCCTCAATCATCCCTTCTCCATTTTTTTGACATGAAACCCTTTAAAAGTACTCCTTGAATGTGATTTGTTTTTCCCCACTCATTTGCACACTCAGTGGAGAGGGTTGTTTGCGGTTACTTAGACCATATTATGGTTACCTGGGCTTCTAAAGCCTTTTAAGGGCAGGTTGCCAAAAAGACCTTTTATTTCCTTTCTGTTCTGTCTCTGGTGAAAGTGATGGCATTCAGTTTTCAGTGCTGATATAAAGAGGCAGAAATATAAATCCCAGAAGGGAGGGGGAGAAAAATATTCCTTGGGCATCTGTAGTAATCATTGTGTTAGGCGTGAGGGTTTCTGAGAAATTTGCTTTGCTAGCCAAGCAGAAGAGAGAAGGCAAGTATGCTGCGGCCTGATTGTAATGTGTCAGTTTCCCAACTTGCGTTTTTCCCTTTCTGAGAGCCTGTTTACTTTACACCAATGCGTATTCAAAGCACAATGTTTTCTGAGGTCTTGCTTAGTTGGTGAATTTACATTTCCCACGTGCTAAATCACTTTTCTTATTTTTACTGTCCGAAAACTGAAACTGAAGACAGGTCATTTTTTCCAAAATAAGATGCAGATATAGCATCTGCAGCTGTTTTGACATGCTAGTAACTGGAAAATGACAATTCTGAATTCTAGAATTAGATTTTTTTCATAGAAGAGCTGTCAACTCCATTGTTGCCCACATACTATCATTAAAAATAGGATCATCATCCCTGTATCAGTCTTGATTTTACAGCTGATTCTGATTCCTAATAATTGTTTCAGTTCACTGAACTCCTTACTGCAAGGATCTATATCCTCTGTCAACTTCTTAGGATGAAGAAAATCAGCAAGAAGTGGCCAAAATGAGAGACTATTTTAAAAAAAAGCAATATCCTTTCTTGTACAGTAAGATGGTAGAAGATCCAGCAGCAGATGCCTGGTGTCTGTACGGGAATTAACTCATGTTCTTTCCTCAAAAAATACTGCTGCAGGGAGGCTAACATAAGCTTCTGCAGAGATTAAACACTGTCCAACATAGCTTAAACGTGGTTTAAACATAGTTTGAAGTTTTGATTCCTGCAATTGAGCTTCTGTTGTTACTGGTCATAAACACACGAGCCATTAGCTATACTTTCTCTGAAGTTTATCGAGGGAGATAACACCAGCTGCAGGCTTTCAGGGAGGTAGCTGACTGGGTCAGAGTCTTCCGATCCACCCCAATCCCAAATGCACGTAAAACTAAATGTGGTTGTAAGTGGTAAGCAATAGCATTTTTGCTTGTTCTGACTGGAAGCTGTGCATCTCGTGCTGTCTGCCTGCTCTGCTTCCTACTGCACAAAGCCACGAATGGAAGTCTTTAGCTAAAGTCGTGTGCTTGGTGGTGTGTGCTCAGCTTAACCCAATGGAGTTTGTTGACTGACGTTAACATCAAGCCTAAACTGTGTTGTTATATTTCTACCTGTGTTATCCATAGGTAAGTAATGGTAAATAACCATAAAATAGTGCAGAACCTTACCAAGTTCTTTTTAGATTTTTTTTTTTTAATTTTACATCTGCCTTCTTTAATGTTAATATTGGAGACAGCTGTTTGCTAAGATATTGGTGACTTGATCTAACACAAGTATGTTATTTGTTTGCAGTTTCTCTCTCTTCTGGCTGTTATTTTTGAGGAAATTGTGGACGATTGTATCAATTGTGGTGGACTTTACTTCTTTGAATTCACAAGTTGCAGTGCTTTTCTTCTGAGCCTCCTGATCCTCTGTGTGTATTGCACTGTTGCATATGAAACCTTTGGGAAAGATAAAGTAAAGAGAGTGGTAAGATTTTTTTCTTTTTTAAACAAACTGTTTAATGCAAGTGCTTAAAGACTACTGTGGAGTAAAAAGGCAATGCAGAGTGAATCTTTTATTATTCTCTAATTAAAGGGTAGATTAACATAGGTTATATTACAGTTAATAAACAAGTTAACTTTAAGAGTCTTTTTTTTTTTTTTGGCAGCTTTTCCTAAATTGTCATGTTGGTTACATGCAGGATTTTAGGACTTGTGTGAAAGTCTTTCACAAAGACCTATACTACTACAATCACAATATATATGTATGCATATGGAACACACTTTACTACCAGCATGATACTTGGAATTTGCCTGTTTATGGTATCTATTTTTCTCCTGTGTGTATCCTACCTCCTTTTTGGTAATAATTGTACTTGTTCATGCTTTTATATTTCAGACGATACTGTGGTGGCACAGAGTTGCTCTGTAAAGTCAGGGAGGATATTGTATTGTTGTATGAATGTCCCTTCCTGGTTGTCTTCAGTGCAAACAGTAGCGTTTTTACATGAACGTACATAAAGGGAGTGTAGTAAGGTTTGATTGAGCAAGTTTACTTACAAGTTTGTAGTTTCCCAAATGTATTACGTATAGAATAATGCTAGCACAATTGACCTGCACTTGAATTTGACTGTGAGAAATCATAGAATCACAGAATGGTTTGGGTTGGAAGGGACCTTAAAGATCACCTAATTTCAACCTCCTGCACGGGCAGGGACGCCTCCCACCAGACCAGGTTGCCCAAAGCCCCATGTTGGTGTATGAATGTTGGTGTAATGTATGAAACACTGAAAAAAAAAAAAAAAAAAAAAAAAAAAAGGAGTGTGTAAATTAGACTTTTAAAAATAGTTGATGATATTGAATATTGTTTGGCATACATAGCAGTAAAATCCAACAGTGGGGTTGTTCAACCTGGGGAAGAGAAGGCTCCAAGGAGACTTACAGCAGCCTCCCAGTACTTAAAGGGAGCTACAGGAAAGCTGGGGAGGGACTCTTTGTCAGGGAGTGGAGTGATAGGACAAGGGGGAATGGCTTTAAACTGAAAGAGGGGAGATTTAGATTAGATATAAGGAAGAAATTCTTTACTGTGAGGGTGGCAAGGCACTGGAACAGGTTGCCCAGAGAAGCTGTGGATGCCCCATCCCTGGAAGTGTTCAAGGCCAGGCTGGATGGGGCTTTGGACAACCTGGTCTGGTGAAGGTGACCCTGCCCATGGCAGGGGGGTTGAAACCAGGTGATCTTTAAGGTCCCTTCCAACCCAAACCCATTCTATGATTTTCTGAAGCTCCCATGAGCATCAGTGTTTCAAATTGTAAATTCACTGGCAGATTAATTTGGTTGCTGTTAGGATGCTTGTTCTTTTTCAGGTAGTATATCTACAATTCTGTAACATTTATTTTTTATATTTCCAGAATTTGTGGGCCATGCTAGCCATAGGTGTCATTTTCTTGTTAGCTTCAATAGTTCTTGCTGCAACGAGCTCTGCGTCGGCTTCTGAAACTATTGCATGCGTAAGTCTTACAAGTGTATCATTTACTTTGCATTTATCTTGTATCTTAATTTCTCTACCCTTTAAACCTCACCCAGTCTACGGGCAAAAAACTGGGCAGGGAAGAGAATTCAGTGCATTACAAGTTTCAGGAGGAGCTAGCTGTTTCAGAGCTTCTGAAACTTAGCTTAGGAAATCCGAAGAGTAGGCATTCCTCGGATGCAGGGCTTTCCAGCAGTCCTGCTTGTGGCTCCCCAGCAGCTGTGGCTCGCTTCTTGGTTCCTCACTGAAGTTCACTGCCTTGGCTCTGTACTGTTCCCTGTCATCTGTCACTGTTAATGGCACTGCCATCTCTCACAGCCTCCCAAGCTCTCTGATACTCGCCTCTCTGAAATGCCAACTTTTTTCCTTAATTGTGCTCCTGTAATGCTGCCCTCTCGCAAAGTCAGCAAGAAACCACATCTTTTGTCAGACGTTATAAAGCATATGTAGAGAATGCTGGCTTGTAAAGGTTGCAATAAGAATGCTAGGCTCCTCAGAGACAAAAATAGAAGAGCAACAGGTTATGCATCTCCCACGGAACACTGGAGAGGCACAGGACAAGGCACTGTAGAAGCTTTGGGTCATAGTTCCTTACTCATTTGGTGCTCTTTTTGAATAACTTTGGAATTGTGAATATGTGAGATTAAAGACCAAATTTTTGTTTTATTCTTCAATGAATAAAAATTGAATTCTGTTTCATACTGAGCGCGAGCTATTGAAGATACACACTTTTGTATGGTCATCTGTTGTGATGCTGATATATACAGTCCTAATGGTTTGATTAGTCTTCCTTTTCTGTTTGTTTTTTTTTTTTTTTTTTTTTGGTGGTGGTGGTGGGTTTTTTTTTGTTTGTTTTTCTCCTGGAGCTGGAAAAACAAAAATATCGGGATTCAAGACTTCATAGTATCTAACTGTTTTGGGGCAAACCTGCTGCTTAATTTTATTTAAAAGTTAGTGTAAACGTGTGCGTTTACATCCTTGCTTGAAAGAAGCTGCTAAAATCAACCGTCTGCTTACCACTACTTTGCTGTGACTAATAATGAAAGTTGTCATTAGCAAAAGGTCCCGTCATCCCCCCTTGCTGACGCAGTAAGGACTTGCTTAGGCTCTGCTTATTTATCTCCCTTCACCTTCCACGGGTTACTCTTCTTCACTTAGTCCCTTTAAACGGCAGATATCTCTTGGATAAATAGTCTGCTATACCACTAGTGCCATGCTTCTTTACTAATTTTACTGCAAAAAAAAATAACGAATATACTTCTGCTATTAAGATCTGTTTAGAACATATCCTAAGATTCACGCTTGATTAAGAGAACGAGAATTGTAACAACTTTTGCATTGAATATGCTAGAATTAAGATTTCTGATCTGCTGCTAATTTAAATTGAACCATTGATCTAATATATGAGCATTATTAACATATATGAATAGTGCAGCAAAACTCTCCAAAATCGTAGAATACTGTCAATGTTTGTACTTTTTAAATTCATATGTTTCTTTCACTTTCACAGGTATTTGGAGTTTTTGCAAGTGGGGCATTTTTAGCTGAGTTTGTGATGGAGTATTGGGGCAGTCGGAAACGAAGCACCAAAGAACACCCTCAAAATTCAGGCAACACTCAGGGTACTGCAGAAGATTCCCTACTGAATAAGTAAAGCTGAACTTTCTGAAATTAGTTCCTTTTTTTTTCAGTGGAGCAAACTAAAATGAAGCTTCAGTGTTCTGTAGGTAATAACTTCTGTCTCTTCCTTCAAATCAATTTTTTACATGTTGCTCATCACAAATTTTTATAGATCCTTAGGTTAAGTAACATCATCTTGAACATCATGTTCTATTTAATTTTGTAGGTAACTGGTCCTGCCACCTCTCTAGGTGGCATACATTAAAAAAAAAAAAAAGTTTAAATAGAATAACAAATAGAATAACACAAGGACAACAGTGTGCTGATTCGATTTTGGAAGGAGTGACTACTAAAGGATAATCTGTGGTGCATAAAGTCTCAGTTATGCCTTAAAGACATTTTGTATATGAACTGGACCAAATATATTTTCTACTAGTTACAAGTTAGTATGGTAGAATTCATTCTTGTACTTACTGGTCAAATGGTAAGTGTAAAAGGGATACCAAATTGCAGCTTTACAAAAATGCTTATCTTTATGTAAGGGTTTTTGGTTTGTTTTTACTAATTACACTTTTTAGTTCTGTCTGTGGAGATCAATTTAATGAAATAGCTTAGGGTTTTTATGCAGGGGGTAATATAATATTTTTTTTTTAAGGAGACAGCTTTGCACCCCATGGTTATTCAAGTTCAGACTTGTATGCCAGAATATTCCTTCAGACTATTTCAAAAGTGACAAAAGTCACAGGGGAAAAAAAATGAAGTGGCATCTGTGAGAGGAAAAAGTTTAAGTGTTTTCACAAAGTCACCCAGAAGTAGCAATTTGAACATCAGTGGGAGAAAGATTATAGCATGTTGTAATATCAGCTATAATTTGCAGGGTTAATACCATGCACAGCTTGTTTATGCATAGGTAATGGTGAGTTTTACCAGAATGGTTATGGACAGCACCATTTTCTGTGCTGATATCTATGGCACTAGTATGAGACTTATTGCTGCTGGCTAACTCAGTTGGTGAACAGGTAAATAAGCACTTGTAACCTTGATTTGTCTTAAAAGCAAGGGGCCGTGAGACTGCAAGAAACACTACTGATGCAACGTGTATCAGACCAGTGAGAGACCTATCAGACTAGATGTTGATGGCTACTGTGTAAAAAGTGAAGTGGTAGAAAAAAAATAAATAAAAAAGGCATTTTGCAGATGTCTGAGGTAGAAACAAAATTGCTAAACCTCATTTAGAGGGAAGCCCTCAAAAGTAGGGCAAACTGCTGTGAGTCAAGAGACATTCCAAAATACCAAAGCAAATGAGAAAAAGCTGATTATGCAAAAACAGTTCTTGTTTGAGTTCTCATGACATCTGTCGTGTCTTCCAGGCATTAACTGCACTTCATCAATATCATTGTCTGACAAATTTATAGTCTTGTAACCTGTTGTGGCAGCATTGAGAGTAAGCCCTCCAGAAATTGTCTGAGAGCTATATTTGGAAAAGGATGAGGAAGTCATTGTAAGACAAAGCATTGTAAAAGAAGGTCAAAGGTTTTTTTTTTTTTTGGTTGCTTTTTTTTTTTTTTTTCCTCCCAGTACTGCTACTTTCTGATGAATGTGAGTTTGTGATGTTCTCTCTCTAAGCTCTGAGACCTAACCTTAACACTACACTTCGCTTGGGCAGAGTACAATTTTGACAGTTGGTGTGAATCATGAGGTTTAAGCTGTAGCTTGGTTTCAGAACCATGCATAAAATAGATACTTTCCTTCATGTCATTTCCTGCTTTGTGAGGATGAAATGTTCCTTAGATTGGAATTGATTTTCCTTGTATTTATTAGTGTCCATTTGCACTAACATTTGATCTTGGTGTAGGTGTACAGGGCCTGCCGTAGCTGTGTCTGAAAACTGGGCAGGTTAGCGATGTTTTTGTTTACAAGCAACATTACTGGTTACCAAACTGGCCACAGTGGGAAATATCTCTGCTGCAATTTGCAGTGTCTTACTTTGGGGTTTGTGTCCACAGCTATGATTAATATTCTAAGTTTGGGTTTGGGTTTGGTTGGTTTTGTGGGTTATTTTATTTTTTATTTTTCTTAATTATAATTATTTTTATTGCCTGGCATTCTACCTAATCAATGCACATCAAGATGCCTGTAGTTTCTAAATCTTGATATATAATTAAAAGCTATAAATATGGTGTAAGAATAACACAGTGTTGCTGATATTTTTTAAATGATGCAGCACTATGGTGGGATTGTGTCATGGTGTAATTTTTCCTTTTTTTTTTTTTCCTCGTTGAAAATATGTGAAGGGAATTATGGGTTTTGACTGCTTTCTCTGTAAGACTTTTCTCCACCTAAGTGCTTATTATTATGATACTTTACAAAGAAACTGAGTGTGCCGTTTTCCTTGTAGCTGTTTCAAGTAGCTTTTACCCATTTTCTCACTGACTCACTGATCCCTGTATGGATTTGAGGATCCAATTCTGTCGCTGACTGAAAGGGATGCATTGCTGTCAGCTAATGAAAACGACAAGTGGGTAGTTTTTTTGGAAACTGGTTACTTTTGTTTTCCATGTCACAGTTACTAACGGGGAACCTGTTGTTCTTAAAGCAATACATAGCGCTCCATCCCAGACACTGCGTACCTGGCACTAACCTGTTGCGTAGCAGTAAATACCACAAGCAGCTGAGCCACATGCTGGTTATAGGCTTAAGGTAATTGCTAAACTATTGCTGCCAAAACAGCTGTTGGCTAACAACATGGTTTCTATATGGTGGTACTATTAATCCCAGGCTTTAAGCTGAAGGGTTTTGTTGTTTGAAGTCAGCTGAGAATGAAGTTTGCTTGCATGTATGCTGTTCCCTGCTTCTGGGAGGCGGCGTCCTTAGCTGCTTTGTCAGCTCCACAAGATGAAGGGGCAGAAGCTGTCCCCGTGTCCCTCCTGGCACCTCTGCCCTCGCAGGCTAGGTGGGGTGGGGGCTGTACAGAGTGGCCCCCTGCAGTCTTGAAGTGCCCTATGTCATGCTTTTGGTGTTGGATCCAGGCTTTGAGTGTCTCTCAATTGGACCAGTCCCAGAGGATGGCCCTGGACCTGGATGAAACGTCTGTTTTTGCGGGAGGTGTGTGTGTGGCTGGATGCCTTTTACCCACCCGTGCTCTGTCAGCAAAGTGGTTTGCACATTTCCCAGCCTGTTTCTGATGAAACCAGCCTGCTTTACTTGAAGCAGTTTTTTAATTGCTTAAATTTAAGTCGGCTGATTTTGACTGAAATGGATGAGGGACTGTTCAGGAGAGTGGTGGGAGCTTTGGCAGAAGGGCAGTTACGAGGAACTGTCTTAAATTTCTCTTACTGTTCGCAAAGCAACCATCCATGTACAATCTTAGCTGACAGTAAAACCTGCGGAAAGGAGCAGTTGGCCGTGCATCGAGCTGAGGGTTGTCTTCTCCCATCTTCACCGCAGTGCTTGGCAGTGGTGTCGTGAGCCTGCTCAGACACATTAAAAGCTTTAGCCTTTTCCAGTTGAGCCTGTCCAAAAATACTCAAAGGCTCTGCACTGAATTTCAGGCCTTGTTTACAGTGCCGTGAGAATCGGTGCAGAGGGTTCTCCAGGACGTGTGAGGACTTGTTGTGAAGAGGTTGGTCTGAGAGTTTCTCCGAAAATCTGCATGTGCATTATGTAGATTATTATTAATTTTTTATGTGTTCTGCATTTGGCTCACATTAAAATCATGATGCTAGCAATGCCCTTTGGATTCAAGTATGTGAAGGAATTGTGCCCTACTGCTTGTGCTCTGTGCTTTAAAAACAGCAGGGGAGGATCGTGGTCTTCTACAATTCAGTTCTGCCGTTGCACCCTCCGACTTGAAAATGCAGTCAGTTGTCTCACACAAGTCTCAGAGCTCTGCACAAGATGTTTTTGCATAATGGCCATCATGGTAATCCTCATTCTGTTCAAATTTGTGCAATAAAAATACCAAACTTACTACACTGAAGGGAAGCATTTGGTGAGACTTTAGAAAGGTTATATAAAATTGTCACCAATCAAAATGCTGGTAGTGCCTTCAAGATGGAAATTCATCTTTGTTCTGCTTTATTGCTGTAAGCAGCAGCAGATTAAATTTTAGATTAAATCTAAATTAATCATCTAGATTAAATCTTATGCTGTTCAGAACTATCGCTTTCATACCTTTGAGAATTTAAGTGACTTAATGATTATTAAATCAGGATGATAACACAGTGGTTTTATATATTGTGTAAAATAATTTTTTTACAGTTTTGTAGTCAGTGTTGCCTTGAACTTCCATTAAAATAATTTTGAAATGTTTAACTGCTTTTCCATTCTAAACCTGTGGTCTTTTTGATGTATTATGCTTTTTTTGGACTTAAGAGCTTTTAAAAATATTTTGTAATCATTTTTAAAATAAAATATTAGTTAAATATGTGTTTCTCGTTTCTACTGCTAGTGCTTGGCGTCAGTATATAGTTCTCCCAGAACAAACCATAGGAAATAACATCATTCTTTGTTCCTGGTTTGGAGGAAGGAGCTTGCATTGTGTTTGCCTGTTACTGGGGGAGAGGGTCCAACTTGCAAATCTGCAAAGCCGAGTATTTTCAGTGGACGTTTCCAGGAGGAAATTTCCAATAAGGTTGGTGTTGTCTCATCCCACGGGGTCCAACCAAACTAGTTTGTAACAGACTTTACACCTACCATGGTCTATATGTTACTGCAACAAGAGTAATTCAAGTGCTGGTTTCATATTGTCTTGATAAGTTGGAGCTGAGAAATTGAATAAACTGGTGGGCTTGTTAAAGGCAGTAGCACAAACCAGGAAAAGGTGTCACAAGCAAATCCTATCTTCTGGTGTAGAAAAATGCAGGTGACTGAGTTACTAGGTTGAGGGGAAGCCACTGGATCTTTTTAAAATGTTTGTTTGATTGTCAGTAGTGGGGGGTGAGGAAAAGGAAATAAACTTGTGTGCTTTCTGGCAGGGTAGCTTTTTTGTTTTATAATCCTACAGATTGCTTATTACCTGTATATCTTATAAGCAGGAGGAGAATGGCACTTTTTTAATTGTCAGCACTGAAATTGGAAAGACACAGTATATTTTTCTCTATATCATATATTAAAGGTGAAATTCTCTTGATGAAGTCACCAGAGATGAACATAATTGTAAGGGGAAAAGGTCTCTAATGCTATTAATTAAATTTAATTTGAAAATGAGGTGCAAGCAATCAGGGCAAAATGTTGTGTTAAAAGGGTACGTCAGTGGTGGATTTACAAAGCCTGAGAAGATCTAAGAAATGTGAGAAAGATTGAATAATTTGGAGCATGATCACACAGTTTCAGTCCTGTTACTGCTAGAATTGTGGCAGCTCCTTTCTCAGCAATGTGATCCAAATTAATTTGCTGTAAATTAACACTACAGCAGGGCAGAACACAGGCTAGTAGCCTTCAGGTTTCCTTTGTGAGTGGCACAGGCAGCACCTGGTTGCTGCTGTCTGCCTGCCTGTTGTTCAATGCACATCCATGTTTCTTTGCTCTCAGGTGGGCTTCTCCTTAGAGCAAGGAGCACGACAGCTACCTGTTTTATCACACAGCCTTCTTCATACTTCTCTGCAGGAACCGAGCGAGGTTAACTACGTGGCTGGGCTGTGGGTTTGACTTCCCTTTGAATTCAGGATAGCTATTCTTGGCCTGCTAAAGGGAACACGAGGAAGTCCAGTAATGTTTTTGCATTCTGTTTGTGCTGTCCACACGGTGCAGCTGCCTGCATACGGCTGGTAAATCTGCTGAGAAGCTGCAGGAGAGAAGTTTGCCCACAAGAGGGCAAAGATGATCCTGGGATTGAAATGATCTGGCCTGGAGGATTTTGCCCTCCTCCCACCTGTGTTTTTACTGGAGTGAAAGCCCCCTTGCCCTCTTATTTTGTCAGTGTGGCTATAAATTGAACAGTGTATTTTAGTGATATTTTTTCCAAATGCTTATTTCTCAAAATGTAGCCTGAAGGATTTCTGGTAATAGATAAATACCGTCTCGAGGAGATATTTCATCCAAGCAGTTTAGAACAGTAAAGGTTTTGCTTTTACTCCTTTTGTTTTGTAACTTGTCAAGCTCTTTTTAAAAACTCATTTTTGTAACGAAGTCAAGCTTCAGCTGCATCATGACACCTATAATGCTGTATTGCAGCTTTGAAGATTTCTGTGGTCTGTATTATGCTGTGGTTTCCAATGAAAGGGCTGTGGATCGTGGGTAGGCGGGAGGCAGAAGAAAGGAATGGGGAGTACCCGAGCATTTCTTGGACTCTGGGGAAGTTAAATGAGAGAAGCTTATTATCGAAAAAAATGCAAATGATGCATGCTGGAAAAAATTTCAGGGTCCACAAACAGAAATGTTGGCAGCCATAGCCATAAAGCATGCCAGACAGGGCTTCTCGCAATTCCAGTCCTCTCCAGGCACCGCAGCGAAACTTGCTTTGCCCAGCCCGCATGTCCTGCCCACTCATTCAGTTTGTTTCTTATGACCTATTATCTCTTGGCTGAATATTAGAACAGGACTGGGAAAATAAAACAGCCTTGGCTGTTTTGAAGTTGGCAAGTCCTGAGGTGAGAGTCAGGGCTTCACAAGGAGGTGACAGCATAAGCACATTCTTCTGTAATGCGATTAATTTGCAGCCTGATGAGAACAGCATGCAGCAACTATCCCGCCAGGTATCTGTTGCTAGATATTCTGCATGAAAGCATGTAGTATTCTGCAGTGCTGTGTTTGGAGAGAACTTCAGAACGCTCTTTATCCATCACTTGGGTTTGTCATAAGACTTACTGATGTCATAATACTGTGAGACATAAGCACGACAATTTTCTTTACGCACCCTACCCTGGCTTAGAGAATGATTAGGTGAAGTGTTGCCCAAAATAGCCCAAGTCTGTCTATCTTCAGCACAGCCCTCCTTTTAACCAGCTGTCATTCAAAAATCTCAGTGCAGACATTATCCTGAAATCCTCATTCCCACTGAGCTGTAGGTAAGGAAGGAGCGGTTACTTAACAGTTTCGTAGTCTCTGTATGCAACTAACTGAACGCGTGGAGCTGTTACTTTACAGTAACAAGTGCTTTAGCTAAAGCTCTGCTGATTTCTCAAAACAGCTGGGATAAAGTGCCTGTGGAGGTCTAGCCGAGGAGGTACAATACAGCATTAGAAAGCGCTGTCTAGTTAACGTAAGCCTGGCGGTTTTCTGCCTCACAGTCCTCTTGCCCAGAAAGGCTTGTTTTATGAATGAACAAATGTTGTCCTTGACTTGGTACAGTTTTTTAATTGTAAACTCTTGTTTCTGGCAATTGCGCCTCATTTGAGGGTAACAAGGGCATAATTATTCAGCGCTCACGCATCACAAACTGCTGAGCATGAGGTATTAATGGAGTGCTTTGCTGCCACCATAGCTTAATAGCTACAGCTGCAGCATTGTGCTCCTGTTTGGCTGGGGTTCATGAAGAAGGGGTCTGCAGCTCATTAAGTTTTATGTTGACTGATTTACAGATGTAGAAATAACAGTAGGCTGTGCTGGATGGACAAAGCTCTTCTGCTTTAGAAGGAGCTATTATGCCAAGAGAGCTGCAATTCGCACCCATGTCGGGGAAGCCACCAGCACTGGTCTGCCTCGTACAACCCCCAGTAATCTTAATTACAAAAAAAAAAAATAGAGTTGTGCTCTGTAATTGTGTGTACTGGCAGGGCTGCACTTTGGGGGGGGGGGGGGGGGGGGGGGATCAAACCCTGCCATCACAGCTAGGCTAGCAGATGTAATGAAAGGGAGCTGCAAGCTGATGCTTTTGGCTAGCTATGGGCTTTGATGTCATGGTATCATAGACTGGTGATACGCAGCTCCTAGCCTGGTCTCTTCCCACCCACCCAGCTATTGCATTAGTTCTGTTATTAGCTGAGAGGCAAGTGCTGGAATTAGGAGGTGTATGTTCTGCCCAGCTCCACATGACAAAGCAAAAGGGGGATCCCAGCCTTATCCTGAGATGTTCCACCCCTTCTGGTAGCTGATGGAGGAAGAGGCACATCTAGAGGGTGAATCAGAGTGGAAAGGTTAACTCCTGCTCTTGAGCCTTGGCTGCTGTGAATCATTCTCTGCCCTCCTCTTTCTTCGTTGAATACACAAGGGAGGATGGCTGGGTATTAAGGCCAGTCCGAATACACAAGGGAGAATGGCTGGATATTAAGGCCAGTCCTATGCAAATATCCTCCAAGAGACACGGTGCTTTTATTCTCTTTGGACTGTAGAAATGAGGATGCAGGATGACCTAATTTCCTAGTCTGTCCTATGCCTAAGGGTTAGGTGCCTCTAAGTCTACACCTGTGGGCTGTTTTTTTGTTCTGTGTTTTCCCTCAAGGTTTCTAGGGCCTTGCTGCAACTCCTCCTATGCCAAGAGGGCTGCCTGTCTGCTGCTGATCTTCCTGCACCAGTGCAAACATTTAAGAACAGAACAAGTTTCAGAGGCACTGAATTTAGAAATGACTCTGTTAGTGGTTTGGTGATATTCTCCTGTAGCAGATAGGAATGTCCCACCCCTCTGCTTGGCCTACCACATCATCCACACACCAGCTCCACTTCAGTCGCTGGGGTATTCTTGTCTTTCGGGTAGCCCCTTCATCAGCCACAGAAACGTGCAGGTGTTTCCTTCACCACCAACCCTCACGTTGTTCTGCACACGCAAACACACAAAGTATGGGGCACTCACTTCACTCCTTTCCTTCTGCGCTCTTCCCTTTTCCCCAGGTGCTTGGTTTGCCACACAGCTGTCAATGGCACACCCTCTGGGGTCACAGGCCAGCGGGGCTCAGAAGGTGAGGTACATGGCAGTGCCTCTGCACCAGGACAGGGCTAAAATAATTTTAGGGCCAGCCCCAGTAACCTGTGGGCTTTGTAGCAGCGGGCCCTTGCAGTGTTACTTACTGCTGGCTGACTTTCCTGGTGCAGCGAGGAGGGAAGGACTGCAGCTCGTTTGCTAATGTTTCAGGTTGCAGTTCATTAATTTCAAATGGTTGCTTTGTGCATTGCTGTTACTTTGGGCCTATAAAAAGCTAACGATCAATATATGAAATCTGCAACACCTAGGGCATTTTGAATTTAACTTAGTTCAAACAAGGATCCACAAAATTTTGGTTTCACCTCCACTTTCTTTTCTGGCTCTGCTCTCCTCACTCCCCACCACCCCGAACGGCAGGGTTGCTCTCAGCCTCCTTGTTATTACCCCTCCCTCTCATACTGCTGTCCCAGCACAGTTTTTTCCCAGCACACAACAAGCAGCCAGAGTATCATGCCTTTGGCTACTCAACTCTGCCTTTTTAAAGCCTAGCTTTAAAAACAAAGAACAATACCAAAGATTTCGGTATCTGAATTCTGTCTCCATGTAAAACTGAAATCTTGTCTTGGCAGCTCCCTCACCCTTGAGGCAGAAAACTCCTGTGGTGCTGCAGAGGGGCTGGTCCTGGCAGGTGATGAGATCTTGTGTGATACTTAGTAAATCGTAAAGTTATTAACCTAATAAAATCAGCACAGAGAAGAAATGACAACCAAAACCAGCATAAAGCTACTTCACCAGTTGTTTATGGGCTTTTTTTTTTTTGGACTCAAACTCCAGGACGGTGGGAACCCACTGTATGCAGGTCAGTCCCTAATAATAAACAACGGCACGTACTTACCGTGTGAGAAAGCAGTGTGCTGGCCCAGGGGACACGGGGAACAGGCTCTAGAGTAGCCAGCTGTGGGTAATTAGTGACCTCTAGAAGGGACAGCCATAGGAAGGAGCAGCCAACAGCTCTTATTGCTTTTCCTGTTTTCCAGCTGCTGCGCTGGAAAAAAAAGTAACCATAGCGCTTCAGGAGAGGACAACAAGCACCAGTGCGACTTTCTGACCTGCTTCCATGCAGCACGGGCAAACAAGCCGTGATGGGACCAGGGACCAAAACCAGGAGCTGCCTGATCCCAGCAGGAGGGAACTCCCTTTGCGAGGTGCAGCTCCCTATACCTGCAGAGGAGCAGAAGACAAGCCCAGGGCACAGAACCTGCAGCTGTGCTCCAGTCTGAAAACTGACACAGCCCAAACAGGAGGCTTGCACAGAGCTCCTGCTCAAGAATATCCTAGAGCCCTGGGGTAAGGGCACTCTCCTGCCACGGGGGTTTCCCTCTCACCCTTCCTCTTTTTTTTTTTGTAAAAGTTTCACTTCCTCTTCTCGCCTTCCCAGTTTCTACCCTCACAAAGGCATTAGTCATTCTCTAGCTTATCTCAAACACCATCTTTTTATTCAGTGTGAAACAGTTTGTGCTACCTCTTTTCTTCCTCCAAAATTTTTATTTTAATTTTCAGTGAAACCAAACCCCACACTCAACCTGTGGTGGCTCAAAGGAACTACTGCCCTCATCTCAGGACTGAAGAGGATGGACAACTTTTGGTGGGCTAGTCAGAGACCAGCGTATCCACACACAAGAGAAGGGGAACATTTTTTTTCTGGGGCTTCTACAGCTTTTGTCCTCCAGTTGTAAGAGACATTCTGATGCTCCCAGACAGAAAAACACTGCTCCAGCAAAGGAATGAAGAAAAAAAATAAAAAGGAGCAAGATAACAATCCAATTATCAAAGCCATTTTATCATCCAAATAGCAAACAGTTTATTTCTAGATAAAGAGCTGGAATCCCAAATTTGACAAAGTAACAGACAGATGGAGATTTCAGAACCGGGTTGACACCGAAGGAAAGTTAGAACACTTCTGCTGGCATAGGTACAGTAGTGAGGTGCCAAAGTCCTTGTCAGACAGAGCTGTCATTCAAAGACCTGCTGGTATGAGCTGGTGATACCACCAAAAGCTGTGCTTTTCCTGGTGGATATGTTTCACAAGGATTTGGGAGAATTGAGGAAGCTATGCCAGCAGAAATGTCAGTTTTCCAGCCTCAAAGTACGCTGCATTCAGAGCATCGGGTGGGTCTATGAACCCAGCACTGCCGTAATAGCAAAAACTACAAGCATACCTTAGGCCTGATGATAGGCACAAAAACAGAAGCAAACTTGTACTTTATGTCCCTTGATCCACTAAAAACAAGTGCACTTAGAGCAAAATATATTCTTTGGGCTATCACACTGCATCACCCAGAAGTTCTTTGGTTGTTGGACTGCAAGAAATTCCCCCTAAAGGCTTCCCCCATGCCATGGAAGCAAGTGACAGAGTGATGTGGGAGGCTGAAAACAGGTGAGCATGTAGTGTCAGCAGAGGGGACACGATCCCAGCAGAACATGGAAACAGCCTTTTCTTCACTGCAAGCTCAGCCTCCAGCCCCAGATGCTTCTCTCCAGTGCCAGCACTGCTCTGCGGGCCCAGCTGCGCTCACACCGTGCGCAGCTGAAGACTGCTTTCCACAGGATTGCCAAGGCAGGTGAAAGCTTGTAGAAGGTGCCTAATATCCATCTCTCTGAGTGCTGCTCTCAAGAGCTGAAGGTGCCACCAGCAGAAATGGAGCACTTCTCTTTCCTCTGGGGGAATAGAAAAGATTGTATCCTTAAATAGCTACCATGTCAATCCAAATTGAAGTCAGGGTACCGTTTTCCAAAAACTGTGGTTAAGTCAGCCTTGGCAGGAGAACTGGTGATCAAGCATCTTTGTTGCAAAATAAGAAAGAGGACCCCCCTCAAATCACATATGTATATCACTACTGTCTGCAGGTATTTTCACTCAAAGTGAATAGTTTTATTTGAATAATCTTCCGCATTAATGTCAAAGCAATTTATCTTGGAGTGAATACAGGTATCTTCATCCATATGTAGTAGACTTCTGTGCTTTCAAATTGTTTCCTGCTCTGTGTTGTTAGGAGTAAGTCACTTACAAAAAGGAACAGCAATAGTAATCACAGAAACTGTGTACCATGAGAAGGGGGATTTCTGCCTTTCCAAGTTATCTGCTCGATTATTTTCATTTAATTTCTCAAATTTTTTAGAACTTTAGCAGCTGGCCAATTTCCTTTGTCAAAGAATAAAAAACAAAACCAAAAAAAAACAACAACAACCAAAGACATGTTAGGATGAGAGAAGAAATTAAGGTGGCAACAAATGGCAATGTATGATAACCTGTAAAGGGGCACAAAAAGCATTTTCTAAAAGCAGATCATTAAATTACTTAGTAGTATTTATGCAGAATTTCAGACAAATAGAAAAATGCATAGCAAGCCAGAAAACACTTCCTCCAGATTGGACCTGGTAAACTAAAAATCCCATTTTTTTGCAGAAACCTGCTGCACTGTCACGCAGTTGTCCTGATGTAAGAGACCAACTTAAACGTGTGAGTTCTATTTCACAGCTAGATCTGAAAGGGAAGAGCACCAAGGAGGAGGAGCCTACGCTTCCCTTTTTTCTGCAAAGGGTTTCCAGCTCGTCAGAGATGGACTGCAAAAGGGCAGAGGTGCCAAGAAGGTAGCAGCATTGTCTCAGCCTCATAGTTACATAAAGCTTCACAACAATGTCAGGCTGGACAAAACTCTGTCCAGGCTCTGGGCAGAGCCCCTGAAAATATCGATCCCAGTAGAGGCAGAGGAAGGGAAAAACCACATGTAAGAGGGAGAAAGAGGCACTAGACAGATTGTGATAGATTGCTCTATTCACAATGAGCTTTCCATAAACACCATTAGACTCCAAAGAGAATACTTTCCTTTCTAGGAAATTCAAGAGGAATTTCCCATACAGTAAGTCTTATGAATGTCCATTCCACCAACAAGTATTTGTGAAAAAGAAAGAAAAAGACCTCGCAAATCATTAAACGCTTATTCTTGGGTAGGTATTTCCCTGCATTTGGCAGAGGGAAGTTTTTAAGAATAATTTTTGATTGTTAATAAACTTAAAATTCATGAAGAAAAAAAACCAATGTCATCATGTGCTGTTGGGGCTAGAAGAGAGTATTTGCAGTAATTTATACAAATTGCAGTTTGTATCTTTTGATGCTGGCTGAGCTGTTGTTAGAAAAATCCATGGTTCTGGTAGGAAGAGGTAACAAAGACTTGGGTCAGCTTATCCAGGCACAGATCAGTTTGTAACAGTTCCTTTGTTAAACAAGCCATCCTTGGAAGTTAAGAATCAGGTAGGAATTTGCAGGATTTCCCTTCTGTAAACAGATGGAGGAAATTAGAAACAATTCTTCCATCCCTCTGAAAGGAGAATCAAGCAACTCTCCAAATTAGTCTTTTTTTTTTAGTACTTATTGCAAATGACTGGCAATGTCTGCAGCCCAGCTTGAGAGACACAAGTAGTCTTTCTCTGTAAAGCTCAGAAAAAGTTGGCTCTCCATTATAAACTTCTTCTGGGGGGAAAACAAACTTTTTGGATGGGGGAAGAAAAAAACAACAACTTTGGTTTACAACATCGTTTTGCATAGGAATTCAAGTAGATCTTCAAAGGCTACCGGCTGTCCAGGCTTCTAATGAAATACCCAGGCTTTCTTCTCCATGGTGGATGCTCCTCTTTGGTATGCTATTTCATAAGGCAGACATCTTGCAGAGATGAAGGAAGGAGTCATACAGCTGCATCTTTGAAAAGGAAGCCAGAGTCACTTTCACTGCCACAAACAAATGAATCTACTTGATTAAAGAGCACACAGGAAACCTTCGTTTGGTAGAGGGTGGGAAGAAGAGACAGCACAGATACATTTGCTACTTACTAGAAGCAAATTATTTTGCTCCACTACGTAGTTGTTAAAAACTGTCAGTAGCTGTGATACATGTGTTAACTGAAAGTATGGAATCATTGCTTTGTGAGTAATTTTGAGCAACAAGCAACAGGCTGTTAATAAAACCTCCCAGGTAGACGCTGCCACAGGAAAATATAAATATTCATTTTGGGAAGCATTCTGGCAGGCACTAAGCATGATACTTACTTGTTGACTGGGTAATGCAAGAAACCTTGTAGGATGACCATATGCTTAAAACACAAAGGATCGTAGCTAGGAATCCAAAAGTCTGGGCGAAAAACAAACAAACAAACCACAAATATTTACCACTAGATGACACATATTCCATGAATGTACGGTCTCTCTTGTATATTCAGCTACATATTTTATGATGTTAACAGACCAAAAAGGAGTTATGTTTTCCTCCATTCTGCCAATACGCTTAATGACAATAATAAAAAAAAATCCATAGTATAATAGCAGCTTATGCTTTGATGAAACAATGACTGGAAGATAGACTAAAAATCATATATATGGGAGAGAAAAAGCTGCACAGCAAGTGTCTCACCTGCCAGACTTCTCATGAGGATTCTGCAACAAAGAAAAGACTTTTTCTAACACCTCCAATTCCTATTCTTTTGGCAAACCCCATTCAAACAAGTCTTTCTCTGCCATCTGCCAAATAAACAAGTCAGGCAAGTCTTCTAGTCCATTTTCATCTATAAAACATGATCAGAACCAAGTTTCTGAAAGCAATTCTTTATTCTGGTGGGGTTGCATTTTAAGTCCTGTTGCTGTGAAAATACTGTTGCCCACAGTCAAAAGTCATGCTTCTAAAAGCCCTCTAGCCAACAGAGCCAATAGAGACAGAGTGCATCTTCCACTTAGGAAGGCCTGGGACTACAGTCAGTTTTAGCTCAGGAGAAATTATCCTGAACAGGGGCAGGAGGAGGCAAATGCAGAAAACTAGGGTGAAGTGCTTCCAGTTGCTCCGACAGCCATTTGTGAAACCTGCATTGTCTTAATTCTTCTACACATTTGTCCCCATGTGTTAACACTGAAGCCTTTGGTTTCAACTCACTGACAGGACAAATACCCGCTTCAGTGGTGAGTCTGGAGTCTCACAAGGAAACCTTTTTGTTGGCATTACATTCCAGAACGTCCACTGAAATGAGCTAGAAGGCAGTATACCAACTGAGACACAAGCAAGGCAAGTCAATAAGAAAACAAAGTGACAAGCAAGAGATTTCTAGTGCCCTAGTTAATATATATTGCAATGAAAAAGCGTCTAGACTAATAAACACAGCCTTACCGCTCCAGCCACAAGTCCAGTCACATTGTAACTCTTCGATGCTGCTACAATCGATGCAATGAGAAGCAGAATTGTACCAATTAAATAATGAAGAAACTCCTGTAAAGACAAGCATAGGCTGCTTCAGAAGGGAAACTTAACAGGAAAGTATTTCAATATGCACCAGAATCAAAACAAGTTGGCAGAGGTTACTTAAGGCCAGAGGGAAAAAAACAACAGTCAAAAAGAAAAAAAAAAAAAGAAGTTTTAAAAAGACAGAGAGACAAAAAACCAACTTGTGAGTTGTCATGCATTGTACTATACCTGACCTTCTCTTCAAAAGGGAGGGGCAATCTGCAGGTCTACTAGTGTCACTGGAATAAGATCTACTCACTGGGTAAGGATCCAATCCTTTCAGTTCACTATGGTACAATATTGAGGGAGAAACATTTATCTTTACTGCATCAAATTACTCAATGAGACAGTTCTGGAGGAAGGAAGAAGTTTTGAGGGCACACTTCTCTGGTCTACAGACATGGCATGGCAATGAATGGCAGAGGAAATGCAAACGCTGCTAATCAGAAATTAAGTTAGTTCACTAACAACTTCCATCAACCTAAACTAGAAACAGGAGCGAACCCACAAAAAGCACAACCATACAGACATTCATAAGCAATATCAGGTTCCAGAAAATCAGTCTAAGTCTGTAAGGGTGGCTGCAGCTTAGTAATGCAGTAAGGAATACATGAGGAAGCAGTTTGTTTTTTTTTTTTTCTGAGAGAGCACTGAGGCACTGTATTTAAGATTTTCTCCAGTGTGTCAAGTATCACTCCAGGAGTTAATTTTGCCTCACTGTAAACTGGAGTCATCTGTGGATTTGGACTTCCAATCCTCACAAAGTTTATAGTAAGCAATATGGGTGTCTGCAACATACAGGGGTTGTTCCATTTGGGGTGGGCAGGAGGGATTTCTTCTTACTCTATTTGCACCGCGTTACCAGCGTGAGCCAAGCAAATGCCATGTGTAAGGGAGAGGGGAGACTCCTTCTCAAACAAAAGGAGAGAGTATTGAGTTTCAAAAAGAAAATTTTCAAGGAAATCCCAGAAGAGAAATAGTCTGTCGTATCATACCACAGTTTCCATCTACTCGGGTGTTTACACAGCTGAGGACGATCCTGCTATAAAGCAGGTTCTCTGACTACAACTCACTTTCCTCTTTTGTAACCTTGTTTCAGGTCATCAACATCTCAATCTTTGCTTTTACTAGAAGCAAGTATTTCTGTTAGGAGGCTCGTCTGGGAAGTTCGCAATGCAGCAGGCAAATCAGGCATGCCATTGCCTCCTTAGAGAGGCCCAGTAAAGCAGTGTACGCTGGCCACTACTATTGAAGAGCCCAACAGATGGGGTCAAGGTGTAAATGAATTGTCAAAGGCTAAATTACATGGAGAACCAACCCCTGGCAGGACTGGAAGAATGCCCCTCTGGAGAAATGCTTTCCAGCTTTAAAAGGTGTCAGTGCAGAGCAACTTCTTGAACCACTTCGACTTTACTGATTGCAAGTCACACCCCTGCAATGAAGAGATCCTGCCAGGAAACTCAGCCAAACACTAATCCTAGTTTCCCAAAGTCTCTTACAGGCCTTCCTATTCTGTTCTAGAGATACTTAAATATTTGACTGAAAAGGAAAGTGGTTGTAAAAGAGCAGCAATGTATAAACATCCCATCCTGTTAAACCTATTTGAAGCTGAGCAGCCACGGTCTGCAATGCCTTAAACTCACTAGTGACTCTGGCACATTTTGGAATGAACAAACACAACAAAAACAAAAAGCAGTGTATGCAAAGATCAAAATGGCATGGTTCTATTGCAGCAGTGCACACATCAAATGTTGCTTTGCAAAACTGTCACTTAGCAGCTTCTTTCATTTGTATTTATCTTTGAATTTGTATTACCTCTAGATAAAGACAGAAGTGCTTTCTGGAGACAGATAATGGAGGCACACATTTTTAAGAAGCGTTGCAAGTCTAGCCACATTATTCAGTTAAAAAGAATTTTTTTTTCTCTCTGGTTAGAAGTGGCCGGATGGATAAACTGTTATCTTAGATCTGTAAATTACTTATGTGGTTTCTATTAAAAGCCATCCAACTGCTTATTGAATTTCAAAATGTGCTCTACATCTCTTTGGTTGGCACTTTCCACCCCACTAGTTCTTTTTCTGTGGGACTAACATGCCACTATGCATCTGAGAGACATTTGTAAGAGGTTATTAAAACCTGTGATCCCACACCAGGACGCAGGACTCTTCTGTTAGCTGACCTGATCAAAGCTGCTGAGGAAGTTCAGGTCTCTCATTTTCTGTGCTGCTTGTTAGTTCTCTGCTAGGACAGGAGAGATGGATGTGCAGGGGAAATGGGGGAATGAGGCAGAAACTTCCTGCAGGATATCCTAGGAACGGCCAGGCTATGGCAGTCAGGCTGAGGCTCCTATTCCTTGCTATTGTTTAAAGTTACCTCCAACCATACCAAAGAGAGTCAAATTTGACTTAAATAGCACACACAGACTTTATTTTGGGACAGGATGTAGCACATCAATTCTAATGCAACGATTTGGTACTCTAACAGCCATGTAGCTACTATAAATGACCTGAGTTAGGGCCCATCTGCTGAGGCTTCTTTTCAGTTGTCTCAGAATCACACTATTGCCTTCCCTGGAGTAAATCTGGATTTCTATCTGTGTAAAGGAGAGCAGGAGCCAATCCAGGTCAGCTAAAAGACTTAGAATTATAGTGTCTGCTGAACTGCATACTAACACCAAAAGCAGCTAAAGGATTTGTCCATGAAAGAGAGCCTATCGACGTGTGACAGCACAAGAAAACAGACCACACAATCTAGACATCAACCCACAAGAGAAGCAAGGAATGCAGACTGCCTTACAGACTTACCGCAAGTGGCCAGCTAACACAAGTGAGCATCCTGTAGACTCTGAAGATGTGGATGATGTAGAAGAACAAAACCATAACCAAGTCGCACATGGTGACAATCTGAAAGTAGCTGTATGCACTGTAATTTGTCCACTGAGAATTATTTACACTGATGAATCCAACCAGCAGCGAGATCTGAAAGACAAAAAGCACATTAAAGGTTTTTAGAGTGGTGCTCAGATGGCCATGAAGATGGTTCCAAACACACCAAAATGTCATTTAGAAACAGAAGACAAACATCCAAAGTCAACTGGATGGTCCCAACAAAATGGAGGACAAAGTAACAAGTACAAAAATAATGTTTTCAAATTTGCAGTTAAATCCACTAAAACAACCATTAAGAGTGGGAAGACAGCCAACTGCTAGAAGGAAGGCAACAGTCTCAGCCTGAAGAATCCAACCTGAAAAAGTTTCTGTGTACAAAACAAGAGGCCTCAAACAGAGAAGAGGCACTGAAAGCCAGGAGTTGCATCAGCAGCTGAAGGACTGCATGGACTTTCAGAAGGGTGTGGATTGCTCAGTGCAGTAAAAATCACCGAATGCTGTAAAAAATGAATGTGCCCATGAACACTTATCTTTACTTCTATTTAGTGCGATTTCTCACACAAAATCGTAGGGCTTGGCTCCAACTGAACTAACAATTTCACCCTTCCTTTTCTATCACCTACGCAGGAGGAGTATTAGCAGAATGCAAGGTCATACCACAAGAAATAATACAAACTTTGGAGGAACTGATTAATTCACCCCATACCCAACACAGTCATTGAAAAGCTTTGATATGCTAACAGGGTTACATAAAACCACAACGCATTATTGTACAACTTCTGTCAGTTGTAGGCTTGCAAAGGACAAGAGCTCTATTTATTTTTTTAATCTAAGGGTACTTGTTTATTTTACTGATCTTGCAGGCTACACCAACCTGGATAAACTGGGTGATAAAAATAAATCTACCCAGGTTATACCCAAATATTTTATTATTACAGACTTTGGCAATGAGTGTTTTCAGCCATTGTAATTTTCAGTTCATCCAGGCTCAGCCAGGAGCAGTAATGATTCACACTTTAAGAGTTTCTCCAAGACATGAAAAAACTTTCTGAGGAAGCCTGCTCTTCAATACTGCACCATACTTTCATGCACAATCATCTTTCAGACTCCTGACCAGCTGCATCCATTATCAGAATAATTTAACTAAATTAAAAGGAAAAAAACAAACCACCCAACACCCAAACAACATAGCTTAGATTCTTCCTGCTGTATCTTTGAATTTCACCTGCTCAGTTTGAAGTGGACAGGCTAAACACACACGCCCTCAAGTGCAACCAAAAGCTCTGCGCACACGTAAGAACTTCACAATAAATTGTCATCTCGGTCAAAGTCTATCCAAACAGCCACACCAATGCTGTGAAAAGGAACTACCTCAAAAAGCTGGCTCCAAAGAGAAAAGTCAGCACTCCAGGATCCTCTCCCACAGAAGTGGCTAAGCTATTGTTAGATCTGTCCAGCTCCTTGGTTTTTACCGTAGGGGTCCGAGTAGTCGATACTAGCATTGTAAGTGATGCTCAGCCCAAGCCAGTGATAGACCTCTGTGCTAAAAGCAAGCCTCCACCTCCTCTCACTTTTGAAACAGATACGGGGTAGGGAAGGATTTGAGGTGCAGGGCTGGATCACGCTCAGTGCTTCTCAAGAATGGAGGCCACACGTGCCTTTGGAAATGGTACTGCTCAGTTCCTTTCTTCCCAGGTATGCGCCTCTTCCCAAGCACGTAACCCTGCCTGCTAGTGCTCCTGTCTGCACCGTGCCTGTTCTCTGCCTCTCGATCCAGGTCTCACAGCTTGGCCACTGGCTACTCCTAAATGCACGAAGTCCTGTATTTTGTGCATGGTGGAGATTTCTGAGATGTTTCTTAAAAGACACCAAAGCAATGCTCTCTACAATTCAGCGTTTAAAGACTTTTGGCCGAGTTCTTCAATTCTGAGATCATTTTAATGAAGTTTTGCCCGATCTATTTTCATGAGCAGCCTTTGCCTTCTTCTCCTCACCACGCTGACTCCAGTCCCTGTCATGTACTGGCTCCTGTTCCCATCTGAGCTGGGCCACCTCAGTGCACTAAGCCAGCAGAAAGGGGAGCCACAGGAAAAGCTGACAGCTTTCCTCTAACTCAGCTGTTCCCACAAGGCAGGGTTGGGCGAGCAAGGGAGCGTGAGGGAGAAGCTGGGACTCCCAAGGGAAAGGACGGCAAGGACGGAGCAGGCAGGACGGCAGCAGCCAGTGAGCAGGCTGGCTCGGGAGGCTGCAGACTGTCCGTCTCGGATCCTTGAATCTTAATTCAAGCCAAGCAAAGAGACATCTGGCTGAGCTGTTTTATAACCTGAACAATCAGAAGACCAGCAGGGCATTTACCCTGACATCCAGGAGAACGCTTGAAGCAACACAAGACACAGTGCTGATATTTTCATGGGAAAATGAAAATTGTATTTAATGAAATGTAATTCGACGGTAAGACTCAATGGGAAGTCACAGCAAGCACTGAATCTCGCTCTTTGTTCAGGGTGGGCTGAGGACACATCTCTAAACACCAAAGGCTAAAAGGGGTTTGCCTGATTCAGGTGCTCTCACAATAACCAGTTACCAGTTTCAATTACACTGTAAAAATCAAGAAGCAAGCTATTCAGAGAAATGTTAGATCTGCCTAATAGCTTGAACCACTACCTTTACCAACTTTTGTACTGTGTACAAAGGATAAGAAGGACTGAGGCCTTGAAGTACAACAACCATCCAAAAAATAAGAAGCGCTGGAAAACCGTACTTTAACAGACCTGGTTCTTTCAACTTCATAAGATGAAGCATAAAAGCATTTTTTTTTTTCTTTTAGACAGAAGGTATAAAAATTTCAGAACAAGCAGAAAGACGAATGTGAGCCATCTAACAACAAGATCAGAAAATTCACCTGAGGTGTTATATTCCTCCAAAGTAGGAAGATCCAAGGTACCAAATGGCCTGTGAAGAATCTGCTCAGCTCCCAAGAACAGGGTAGAAACTTGGATTTGAGCAACCGTGCTTTCCACTCCAAGTGCACTTCCCAATTGAAACAATTCTGAAAACAATTGGCAAAGGTTCCCCCTTTGCTGCTTTCAGGTGTGCCTCAGCATCCCCCATAGGTAGGAAGAAATCACTGTGGGGCAAGAGGTATTTTTTTCAAATATTTCCTGTCTTGGCATAAATTTCATGACACAAGACTTGCACACATGTTCTAGGGAGGGTTCTCTGCTCGGAGGCACATAATGCTACTTCACAGGACAGGCGCAAACGGAACGAGATCATCAACTTTAGATAAAGCTATACCAGGCTCACCACACTATATTGCCTATACGGCTAACGGGTATGTTCAGAGTTTAAAACTCAACCATTAAAAAGAATAGCAACAAATGCAGCAAATAGAGCCACAGAATATTATCTTTCCTTTCAAAGTGACAAATATCAAAGTTCCATCACCAGATAGCAGAGTTTATGATGATATACCAGGAATATATGATGATATAGCAGGCAACGACTGTATCTATTTTTTCGTGGAACTCCTGTTTCCAGAAAACTTGGAATTGAGCAATAAAAAGATTAATATGCAACTGTCTGAGATACAGTTAAACATACATCAGAATTCAGTTTGTGACACAGACATAAATATATAAAGAGGGACAGAGATAGAAAAATGAATGGCAAAGTAATAAAATGATCAAGTGTTATGAATGTTCTTTATGGATCTGTGCTCAGGGCAACAGGTTAATACATCTTGAAAATAAAAAATAGAGGCACAAAAAATTTAGGGCATTGCCAATTCCATTTCAATATAGTATTTCACAGATTGTGAAAGCTGCAGGCTTTGACCCACAGCCAGCAAGCCAGTCAGACCAGAAGTACAGGTCAAATGATGGTCAGTCTCGTTGGAAAATTTCAGTGCATTCCACAAAATGGAACCAGGCTTCAGCCCTGCATTACACAAGGGGTAAGGGACACATCACAGGACACTAGTATTTTAATGCTTTCTGGTTTCTGAAAAGCAACACAAAGAGCGTATGCATCAATCAACTCCAAGGGGGGATTCTGGGGTTTAAATTAAGTTCTGTATTTACTGTTTCACAAAAGTTGATTAGCTTAAACTAGTCCACTTCCCGACTTTCTGTTGGACCAGATACTTGAAGTAAGTCATGAAGAATGTTTAGGAACACTGGGATATTTCAGCAACTCTCTCGGTGAAGCCAACATGAGCTGAAGGCAGTCAGCAACTGCCAGGAGGCACTCAACACCTTACCAGAAAGAACAGACACTATAACAGAGAGATAGTAAGAGTCCACATTCTCTTCTCTATTTTGAGCTGGAGACAAGTCAGTCATCTCCTCTGCAACGTGTCTGTTGAAAATGCTGGCTCTTGAATTGTACTGACAAAAGCTCCCAAGCCTAAACACCACTCTGATTTGAACTGAGCATGGCTCTACCGAAAATAATTTGCTTTTGCTTGATATGGTCTTCCTTCAAAAGCCAACCCATATCCTCTGAGAAAGGATGAATAAGCACAGATCTTCCAGGTGTGTTAATGGGAAGTGGGACATAGTCTGGGAGATGTGATCCTCACAAGAGAGGAAGGGCTGGGCGTTATGCTGCTGCTGCTGCCTTTACTTGATGAGAATAAGGCTCAAGACCCTTCCTCCTCTCTGCTGAGATGTGCCAGCCACAGGCCAGGCCAACCAGCCATACGCAGGGCTGGGAGGGAAGAGAGTGGCTGCAGCAGCACGTTTGTTCCAGCCATGCAGGAAATGTAAGGTACGATCCAGTTACGTGTCTTGTGCTCACAGTAAAACGTCACAAAATGGCTGAGGTTGGAAGGGCCCTCCGGAGGTCACCTTGTCCAACCCCCTGCTCAGGCAGGGTCAGCTAGAGCCGGTTGCCCAGGACTGTGTCCAGCTAGGTTCTGCATATCTCCAAGGATGGAGACTCCACAGCGTCTCTGTGGAACCTGTGCCAGTGTTTGACCTTCCTGACATTAAAAAAAAAAACACAACTGTTTTCTGATGTTCAGATGGATTTTCGTGTGTCCATTGCCTTGTCATGTCACTGGATACTTCTGAGGAGAGTTTGGCTCCCTCTTCACACCAGCCCATCAGGTACTTACACACATTGACGAGAACCCCGGACCCGTCTCTTCTCCAGGCTGAGCGGTCCCAGCTCTCTCAGCCTCTCCTCATGTGAAGGACGCTCCAGTCCTTTAATCACCTTTGTGTCCTTGTGCTGGACTCTTGCAGTAGCTCCAGGTTTCTCTTGTACTGGGGAGCCCAGAACTTGACACAGTACTCTAGGTGTGGCCTCACCAGTGCTCAGCAGAGGGGAAGGATCACTTCCCTCCACCCACTCTCCTCTTGTCTCCTAAGCTGGTCACCTCACTTAAAAGGCAGTAAGGTCAGCAAAGCATGACTTCCCATTGCTAAATCCATGCTGACTGCTCCTAGTCAACCTCGTGTCCTGCATGAGTTTGGAAATGCTTTCCAGAAGAATCTTCCTCATCACCTTCGCAAGGACTGAGGTGAGGCTGACCAGCTTGTGGTTCCCTGGATCTTCCTTTGTGCCCTTAGAGATGGCATCGATCTGTTCAGAGTGGCACACCTTCCACCTGCATCCCTCAGGCAGGAGAGGAGAGGGAAGGACTGGACAAGAGTCATAAATTCTCTATCCCCATGCTATAAAATGCTACTTGAAGTGTTTCCCAGCAATGCTGTTATTCTTTAAAAATGTGCTCTGTTCTTCTCCCAGATTCTTCTTGT
This sequence comes from Anser cygnoides, assembly GCF_040182565.1. Classification (NCBI taxonomy): domain Eukaryota; kingdom Metazoa; phylum Chordata; class Aves; order Anseriformes; family Anatidae; genus Anser; species Anser cygnoides. The sequence goes on along the minus strand of NC_089874.1, from coordinate 44,139,331 downwards.
CCTTGTCAAAGAATGGAATAATGAGCACCTGAAGTCCACTAGCCATTCATTACACTCAGTAAAAAACAAGGAAAATATATACCAGGACTTCAAGGAAGTCATTCTTCCACTGCTGGAAAATTCAACAGAAAGGAAAGGAGAGGAATCATGTCTTTGTATTAGGAAGAGATTACATAGAGGAAGAAGATCCAACTTACAGTTTTTCCTAGAGCAAACGTACACTGGAGAAAAGGTCCCAGGCATTAGGCCCTGACACTGTTGTACTCCTGATTTCAGATGGTTTGAACACTACCTAACTCCCTGCACTTGCTCTTTGCTGGCTGTATTCCTGCAGATGCAATTAATTTACAGAAAAAGCTCGTCCCCAAACATCCTAGCTTCACAGCAGTGGGCTGGGCACGATGCTGGGACCGAGCAATCTGGCAGCACAACGCCCAGCATCTCCGGCGGCTGGACCCTCCTCTGAGGATCCGTGGTTCCAAGGGGCAAGTCAGCACTGCTTCCAGTCCTGCCCGCGGTGAGGTGGGCCACCGTGAAACTGCCCAAGAGTAGTTTCAGGATTAATAGGCTGAACTCTCCTGCACAAATACAAACAAAGGTGCTGGAATGTATCAGCAAAGACAGGAGAACCTAGACCAACCCTGCAAGCTCAAAGCAACTTACTAGAGAATCACCCGCTCCAAGGAAAGGGCAGGCAGAAATGAAGAGATTACAGATACTGCTTTCCTCCCCAGTGCCCCTGAGGGAACCATAACATAAGAAAGGCTTTGCCCTCCACATCCCTCCCTATACGCTGGCTGGCACCTCTGAGCATTTTCTGATCAGGCGGTAGGAGACTGTAGTTTATCTGACCACAGAACAATTTTATAACCCAAGAATAAATCTGGGCGAGTGCTTTATACGGTCCTTTTCTACTGTCCTGCTTTAATGGACATAATAAATAAAGCTCTGATTTTATTACCTATACTTAATTCTTTTGTAACATTTGGAGAGAACTAAATTTTCTTCAGACCAGCTACCTGCACAAATATAAATCCACCTTGATCTCCAATACTGACAACAACAGGCTATAAAGGAAGGCCTAATGTTCTGAGCATTAAAGACACATTTCCACACACAAACACTGACAGAAGATGGAAGGAATTGAATATCAGTGGCTCTTGAGTTCTGACCTCAGTTTTGTAACCTTCTTGTCATCCGAATGTGAATAAATGATGTGATTCTCTGCTTCAGCTCCCCATCCGCCAAACGAGGGCTAAGAGAACAGAACAATTCAGTTGGAAGGGACCCTCAAAGATCATCAGGTCCAACTGCCTGGCCACGTCAGGGCTGACCAGAAGCTGAAGCGTATTATTGAGGGCAGTGTCCAAATGCCGCTTGAACCACCTCACCAAGAAGCCTGTCCTAGTGTCTGACCACCCTCACAGTAAAGGAATTTTTCCTGACATCCCGACTGAACCTCCTCTGATGCAGCTTTGTGCAATTCCTTCACATCCTAATAAACACTTTTGCTCAAGTTTTTCACCTTTAGAACACTTCCGACATGTAAAACAAGGCAAAAATGTTGAACATTGCTAATAAACAGGTAAGTTTGTTGACTCTAGGTCAAGATGAGGGTTTTTCTTCAGAGTGTGAATGAGAACAGATGACCACCAAAACGGAACAACAACAACAAAACAAACAAAAAAAATCCCACCAACAGACCACTGATGTAACAGACAAACGTGAATGTAAAAATCTGTGGGAATAGAGCCTGAAACAATGAAGGGGAGTGTCACAGAACAAGTAAAAGAGTAGGAAAAGGCTGGTCTTTTGGGGGCTGCCTTTGGGTTGATTTGTTGCCATTACACTACACAAGATAGATAAAAACGAGAATCCTGGGTTACTGGAAAATGGTACTTGGTGCCCATCTCCTGCCTGTCACTGACTTACTTACAGTAGACTCTGATATCACGTGTTGCAAAAAAACCAAACATCCAGAAGACATCCCGAATAAACTCCTGTTTTCTGACTGGAAACATAACCTGTAAAGGCAAGGCCACTACTCATCCCTGGACCATTCCTGACTGTTCTTTCCCCCACATTATCACCAGCCTGTACCCAGCTGCTCTTTCACAATCCCGTTAATGACTGTGAGTAAGGGTTACCCCTTCCCCCTGTGCCTGCACAGCACCCAGTTCAGTGGCAGTGTACTGGGGCTGCCTGGAAGGAGTTAACTTCCTCCGCAGCAGCCCCTCCGGTGCTGAGCTTTGCATTTGTGGTTACAGGAGCGTTGACAGCTCACCAGCCTTTCGGTTGTTGCTGAACAGAGCTTGCACAGCAGCAAGGCTTTCTCTCTTTCCGTCCCTCACGCCACAGCAAGTAGGCTGGGGGTGGGCAAGAGCCCGTCGGGGCCAGCGGACACGAGTGGCCAGAGGGATGCTCCAGAGCACGTCAGGCTGTGCTCAGCAGCGGGCTCAGGGCATGGAGGAGGAAGCAGGGTGTTCATGGTTATTGCTTCTCTTACCAAGCACCCCTCAGGAGTGCTGAGAGCCTGCTTTCCAGGAAGTGCCTGGGTGTCCAACGGTGGGAAGCAGTGAACGAATCCCTCTTTTTGCTTTGCTTGCATGCACAGCACTTGCTTTTCTTATAAAACTGTCATTACCTCGATCCATGAGGCTTCTTTTGCCTTCCTTCTATTTATTTCCCAGCCCTACAGGAGAAGGGAGTGTGAGAGCCAGGGTGGGTGCCGGAGCCAATCCGCTGCAGGTGGCTCTCCCTGCCTGGCACTTCCAGCTGCTGCAGCAGTACCAGGGGGAGTTTTAAAAATCTTCGTCTCAGAAGGGAATGGAACATGATTCTTGCTAATCCCAAGAGCATATCCTGAACCGATAGGCTGAAACTGCTCTCTTACTGTGTGACCTTTAGCTGTGAAAGATAGTTGTTTTTTTATATATATATAGAAAGTAAGATGTGAAGTGCCAACTAAACTGCAGAGAAGAAAGATAAGGTAGATAGGAAGCAAAACTGCCTCCAGGTACCCAGTTCTAAAGAAACACTGTAATTCATATCTCCAAGATTTAGCATAATACCATGACACATACATTATCATGCACAATCTACGCAGCACTGCATTCTCTTTATTTAGTCATGCAATCTACAAACACATTCTTGCTTTTCTTAGAATATTTCTTTTCTTTCTTCACTGCACTCCCCTCTGCTCTACTCTCCCATAAGAAGGCATGCTGTGTCTTTTTGTCCCATGTGCTTCTTTCCTTTATTCTGCTCATTATTCCCCTTTCTTCTTCTCTCCCTATGATACACTCCACACTTCCTCTCTTCTATCTCTCTCATTCTCTCCCATCCCAATTTCCCTCTACACACGAGAACAAACAACAATTCCCTCTTTTAATGTATTCCAGTTATCTTCCCCACTGCCTTGCATCAGGACATGCACTGCAATTACATAACAAAATATTTCCAGCAGAGAGGTTTGGTTTGAAGCATTTAAGTCAAAACTGTCAAAAAAAAAAAAAAAAAAAGAGTCAAAAACTGCACAAGCTATTACAGGGTTGAACGGAATCAGGGAACTGACACAGCAACAGAACGATTCTGTCTGTCCGTCTGTGTATCCTTCCCCGTGTGTGAATTATTTTTCCAGCTGCTATCTGTTCTATAATTAGTGCAGCAACACAGCAGCGGTGCCCATGTAAGAACAATGGTGACAGAGGGAGCGGTACAAGCAGCTGGGAGAGGAGGACACAAGGATGCTCTTTTTGGGTGGCAGTGCCATCCGAAGTACACACAAAACTACAAGCCTCAGATGCCCACTAGCCAAAGAACCATTTAAAAAGCAGGTGTAGAGGCAAACAAGGCATCATCTCAGAGCACTCTTAGGGGAAAAGCGTCATGGGACAGGGTTCAGCGTGGTACGAAGCCTGTACAAATACTGCAGGCAGCAGCTCTGGTTTACCAGTCTCCAGCTTGCAGTTGGCAGTACCTGAAACATGGGAAAGCGCTTCTCCTTTCCATCCTTGACAATTTAACCCTCTAGAAGACAGAAACAGCATTTTTTTCTTGAATGCTGCAAAAAAAATTGAAATGAGGGCTTCACCAAAAAAGCAGGAGGACCCTGATTATTATCCATGAAACTGATAAAAACTACCTGATTTCCACTCTCTTAACATCTACCCAAGTTCTAGTGTGAGCAAATGTACAAAAGCTGTCTGTCTACAGATCTGGAGCAAGGGACAGCAGTGACTCACTTGAAGTTTTATTACAGCATTTTTAAAAAAACAACATAATAAGAGCTAAATGCTTCTTTTATTTGAATGAAAAAAAAGTCAAAGTTTCCAGCTTGTGACACCAGCCAAGATACTAAGTGGAATTTTCCATTCTAAGCGTGCCAGTCAGGATAACCATGCCCTGTTTAGGTGTCTCACACAGAGGAGAAATGTCACTGACTGCAGCTGTACTATCACTGTGCATTTCCAAATGTTACACCTCAACGTGGTGAAGCAACACCTATATTATTAATTACATATTTCTGGACAGAATCAAACACTTTTTTTGAGCAGCTTCCCAAAACAGAAAGATGAGCGAAGCTCGGGCCAAGGTTACAAGCATAATTCATGCAAGACTGGTTCAGCTAATTTAAGCAACAAAGCTGGCTGATGCTGCAATCGAGATTTTCTTTTTCCAGAGTGGTGCTGGAAATGCGGCTGTAACAGCCAAACCCCCACTAAAAAGAGAAAAAGAAGATAAAGAACCCAGCCCACTTAAAACTTCACTAATGACAGATGAAATCAGCAACCTTCAAGTGCATGGTTCTGTGAAGCAGTCAGTCTTTGGTTGCACAGTAATCTCTCAGCCCCTGTGTCTAGGCAGATTTCCTTCTTGTCTGGCTTGTTTGCAAAAATAAGGAGGCTGTCTGACCTCTGATAAGTGACTTCTCTTGTGCACTGCCATCCATGGGCTATTTATTGAAGATAAAAATGGTGGGAGGGTGAGAAGAAGGCAAAATAATCTTATTCAGACCCTCTAAGACTCAGATAAAGGACAACCCTAAGTACAAGCAAGTGGTATTCCTTATCTATTAAAAAGGAGCTATTTATCTGTTCAGGAACAGGCCTCAGCGGTAGAAAAGGACATGGGGTAATCACAGAACCAGCGTGTGAATGACATTATTAACGAGCCCTTGTTGCAGGACATTAGCCACGATTACTAAAAAGGCAAATCTTTGTAACGACCAGCTACAGTTAGGTGATGCCTGCGCATGTCCCAGTGTGAGCAAGGCATCAATCCCACCTCTGTCAGCTCAGCCAGCTCCCGGCCGCAATCCCCGCGCTGCCTGCTCCGCCAGCACACGGCGCTGGGAGGAAGACACCACACAGCACTGCACATTGTTAGCTGAAAGCAGAGAACTTCATTGTTATATGGCAAAGAACATGCTAGATTCTCGTCAGGCACTGGATTAATTAAAGAAGTGATGCAAGTTTGTTAACAATAGCCTCATAATTTTATTTTGCTTCTCTCTAAACCAATGTTAACAGATTTAGGTTCTGCTTTGTTTCATAAATCAACTTAAATGTTAAATATTTCAACTGTAAAATCATTATCAGCCAGTTTTTCAATCTGCACAAAAGACATACACACACACCTCAAAATGCTGCAGCAATGTGTAAGTCATAATTGAGTAATGTTGCAGAAGTGCCATACACAGGTCACAAACAATGCCCAAAACACACAAAACTTTTTGCAAATGAGTATTGGTGGCACAGCTGACTTTCAACATCTCTGCATAGCATGTGACCTGACTTTTAAATACATCCCCTACGACCAGCTAGCCCTGCAGATGCATGGATGTAATCCCCACCTCTGTCCTCCCGGTAAGGCGACCCACCTCACCGAGCCGACTGCCATCGCTGCAGCCACAGACGTGCTCATGGAGATACAGACACCTCAGGGGTGTCAGCGCTACTGGAGAGCTCTGTCCTTTGAGTTCACTGGGTCTGGAGAGGGAACCCTCCTCAGGGGCAGGAGATGGGCCACCTGCCATACTGCCTCTTGGCCTGCTGGGAAGAAATGCTCCTTGGAGGAGCGAGGCACCTCCGAAACCACTCGCCCGAGCCATCCGCAGTATATATCGTTTGTTTGCCCCCTGGACAGCCAATGAAGTTCCATATTGTAAGTAGTAAATGACACAGAAAGAGCTTAATCCTTACTTGTGAGCTACAGAGCTCTTGCACATAAAGGTCATGGCTGTCTAAAAGTGGCTGTAGCACCGATGCATGGCAGCACCACCTACAGAGCAGGAGCCCACGCTGGCTGCCCAGCCAAGCCTGGCTGCTCGAAGCCCGAGGCACACAGTGTGAACAAACCCCACAAACTCCACACGACAAACGGCGAAGCTTCCCCCTTGACCCGGATACCCAACGCGTTTCTAGCAGCACACGCCTACTTTAAACCCGATGGGAAGGGACGACGCAAAGCCAGTAGCTCGTGGCAACAAACTCCCCATGGATCTATCAAAAGAGATGCACAAAAATAAAAGCATACACAATCTCATTTTCCTGAACGTTGTTACCGGGACAAAGAGCACCCTTCAAACTGCTCAGGAAAGCCTCAGTGCCCGTGCCTCCTGGCCCTCAGCCAGCAAGCTGTTGTCCCCTGCCCTTGCCGATGCTGCTGACAACACAACCCGTCCTCGTTGTCTGAAGCGTTTATTGCTTGGCTGATTCACATCTTCTGCAGTTAACACCTGCCATCTCTTTTCCCTGCCCCAGAGAACGCCACGCTGACATCTGGCAATCGCACAGACAGCAGTTAAAAAGTTTGTAGCTGTCAGCTCAGCAAAGGCTTTGTTAGCTGTGGCAATGGAGCCTCAAGCTACGGGCCCCTCAGATAAGAGGAGGGCCGTTTACCTCACTGAAGTCCACATTATTAGATGTGTTGGCACATCATAATTTTTTTATCAGGAAAAAAACAGGTGAAAGTTCCCGAAAACACTAACGCCGGGACAATTTCCACGTCGATGAGTATTATCGCAACTTGGCTGAGGGGCTAGCAGAGAACGGCCTTCTCTAAGTGTGCACACTCGATGCTTGGCAAGGCACCAGAGAACTGAAGGGCGATGAATGAGGGGGAAAAAATGAAAATAGACGAGATGCCCCAGTGGCACCACTGGGGTGTGTGGGGATTGTGTGGGATCGTGTTTTTCCCTTGTAGATGAGAGACTTCTTCAAGTGGCCTTCCCAGTCCCAGGGCGAGTGTGATTACAGACTTGCAGGAAAGTATGTTAAGCCTTCCTGTAGTTCTGCAGTTGCCACTGGTCATCTCAGGTTAACAGCATATTTTTCTCCCAGCTGTGAATGCTTGTTTCTTGATGTTTCTTAGAAACAGCATTGAAAAAAAAAAAAAACCACTACCAAGAACATTCCAAGTAAATTCCTCTTGAAGCAGCTTCTCGATCTTGTAATCGTCACACTTCAGTTTTCCTTGTGTCAAGCTATGAGCAGGTGAAGAAGCCCTAAGTGTCGCAGCTGCGGCTCCTGCCGCAGGAGCAGCAGCCCAATTTGCTCCGGCTTTGAAAGCTGCAGCCACCTAGCTCTGACCAGTCTGACAGATCTGTGCTCGCCATTACGTTCACCAAATTACCAGCACCAACGCACAGGGAGTTGTTTCAGCCGTAATGATCCCTTAAGAACCCAAGTTACGCAAAAAAAAGAAGCGTACAGGTGGGGGAAAGAAAATCACGGCAATTTTAACGTTCCATCTCTGTGTACAGAAAGCAGCACTTTCTGGCTGCTGTATACTTTACACCTCACCACAAAACAGGAGGACCAGCCCACGGCGCACACGACGGGACGACAGCACGAAGGAGGCAACAAGCCGCAGGGCCGAGTGAGTGCCTCGCAAGGACTCCCCTGGGAGGGGAGCAGAGGAAACACTTACTCATAGTGGCTGAAAGCTGTCTGGCTTTTGGGGCTGATACCACCTCGCCCAGGTAATGCAGGGCTGTTACCTAACATTCGCGTGGCCAGGCACGCTGCCCTCACGGAGGTACGTCCGCAGCTCCACCGTGTCACGACGGGACACGCGGACTGTTCCCGGATCTGCGTGACGAGATGGCTTTCATCATTTATAGGCTCCAAGCTGACAGAGACCATGCTTGCAAAGAACTGATTCACTGGTTTCTGCTCTCTGTGGCCGAAGAGGCGGATGTCCAAAGGGACACTGTCTCCAAAGAGAGTGGATACACCGCCCTTGCGCTTCTTAAAGTAAAGCAACATCATTAAGAATCTGTTTTTCACATCTAACACTCCATGGACACCGTGTATACCTGATTAAGATTTTAAAATGCTATTGCAAATCTAACTTCCTGTTAAACGTACACGTCAGGAAGCTGCTGCCAACACTTCACTCTGCTCTTTCAAGCATGCTAAACACGGCTCAGGTGATGTGGTAAACTTCTAGGCTTCATTTCCTGTTTTTTTTTTTTTTTGTTGTTGTTATTGTTTCAGAAACTGTGCTTGCTAGCCCTTGTTCAGTCATGTCTATACAAAGAAGACTACATGCAATAAAGTTACTAATGAATATATCGCAACGAATCCTAATGGATGGGTCAAACGAGCAATGCATGGGAGCTCCAACCCTGTGCTCTTAGGAAGCCTCTTCTGGGATACAAATAAAACGGTCACTGCAACATTTGGAACACAGATTGCCTAACAATAACTGTATTGGCTTTCTACAAAATGGACTGGAGTTGATTTTTTAGCCTTCTGGAGCAGTTTAAAATTCAGAAAAATCGCTAGTATCTTTTTTGCTGAAAAAAGAAAGTAAACAGACAGTAACCTGGTAATTAAACCTTGCCCTAACAAAAGGAAAAAAAAAAAAAAAAAGAAAGGAAAGAAAAGGACTAAATTCTTAACTTCTGGTCTGAAGCATGTGGAACCAATTCAGGCTTACATAGCTCCTGCCATTACATTCCAGGCACTTGCTCTTGCTGACAATAGTCTCTGTGGCTGCACTGTTCCCTAAAAACTCTTAGAGAAAGAAAAAAAGTGAAGGAGAGTTGCAATAAAGCTACACCAGTTCCCTGGCTTGGTGTACTCTGCAACCTGACAGACAGCTGCATCTTTGCAGCTGAGGACGGCAGTACTGCAGTGAGGCAGAAAGGGAAAATTCCTTACGCTGGCTTTGCCTGTGAAGTCTTGTCCCATCAAATACCTAGATAGCACACAGGGAGCTCACTGTTTGCTCCGAGCTCGTATGCAAATACCTGGGCAGAAATTTTAAATGGCCACCCAGAGCAGAGGCATGGAAAAAACACAGCTGGCCAAGTCAGCTTGTTTCAATGATCTCAGAGTGGAAATAACAAGACTTCACAGACCTATTGGGTTTAATTACTAGGCTCGGGCATTCCTCGCTCAAATGCTCTTGCTTACTTTGGAGACACCTACGATTTAGACAAATTTCTTCTCTCTCTAGCCAGCATGCCAAGCAAGGTCCCTTCACCGATGCTTCTAGAAGAACAACAGCAATTAGCACCTACAAGATATAGTTCTGACCTTCACCTGAAAACAGTAACTTTGCTGCTAAAAAAAATGCAATTTCTTATTGCTTATTCTTATTTCTTCTCTGCATACTACCAGAATCCTTGTCTTCTGACTGAACAGCATTATTACTATGCAGGCAGAGCCATCCATCACCAGCACACTACTGCAGAGAATTAGATGATTTACTTCAATCTGCTCCATAGACAAAAGATGTTTCAGGCTCAAAAACAAGTTAAAGGATTGAGTGGCTCTCAGATCATTCTTAACAGCTTCTGCTTTTGTGCATTTCCCTCTCCTGTATCAATGGTTTTGATCAGGAATTTCTTAATTCCACTAGCAGATTTTACTTTCTATTCATATTTTATTCATTTTATTTTTTATTCCTATCTTCTGAAAGTAGCTCCCCAGTAAATTTGGCTGATGTCATCCGACACATTCAGAAGTTGATCTCGGTTTTAACAACCTAACTACCAACACTTTTTATCTTTCAGAGTTAGATGTATTAATATTCTCTTGAATACCATTATTAACTGTATGTTTGTATATGAATAATCCAGAGAAGTTTCAGCAAACTTGAAAGCCGCTCAGATTTATAGATGTCTTGGCCATTCAAATATCAAGTACACGATTGCTTTTATTGAGACACACTTTGGAAATAAAATATATACTCAGCAGAAAAGCTTTAACTATTATTGCCTTAGCATTTTTAACAAGTTAAAATGATTTCGTTAAGTCAACTTTGATTGGGTTTATTCTTTTTTACCTTGCAATTGTTTGTCATTTTTTTCCCCAGTCTTGAGATTTCTTTTCTGTCTGGTGAAACTACTCTTTCCTGATTCATACTGAGCTGAAAGAATCATCAAGGCTCTTAGCTTAAAACACTCTGTATACTGAGGCTGGGCTTACCACGGCAGAACCACTGCTTGCTCCGTAACAGCAGCATTACGCTGGGAACAACCTCCTTCCATCTCCGACTGTGGTCAGAGCTAGCTTGGCTCATCTTGCAGTAGGGGACAGAAGGGCACAAGCCGTGGTCCTCTTCTGCCCCTCTCAGGGTCCAGAAGCAAGGGACAGACTGAGAATGGTTTGAGAAGTCAGACAGACCAACACAAGCACATGCTGTGCTGTGCTGGCTCTTCTTGTAACCAAGAGCTCTCGACACCATTTTTCTCTCCTCAGACTGTCCCGGCCATGTTCTCGCACACGGCTGCATCAGACACTGTGGAAAGGTGATGCAGCCACGGCCATTCCCACTGGCTTAAGGTGGTGTTACACCTCTACAGCCTCCACTGTCTAATGTTCTGAGAGCAGGACCTAGTCCAGTACAGTTTGTGCCGTCCTCCAGACTTCAGCTGTAAAGACACAAAAGGCCCAGAGGGGCTCCACCAGGAAGCCAGCTGACACAGACCTCTTTCAATCTACGAACAATGCCACCCGAGCCACCTCGGTGACAACGCGGATGCAGGTTCATAGCGCTGTCTCTAAGGGCACAGGAAACCTCAAAAGATTTCCAAGTACCCTTCATCTGAGAACTGCCCAAGCAGAGTAAGATAGTTACCGCGAAAGTCTCACTACAAAACTTGCCAGCAGTAGCATGGAGCTGTGTTCAAGTTACACCAGCTGAAGTCTGTTAGATGTTGAAGATAACTTCATAACCTCCTGTTAAAAGCACGGCATCAATTCAGACTGTGTTTGGAAAACGGAGCCCCTACTAACATTAGTCATACTCGTGCACAAGAAACAGCTTTCCAACTGTCTTCTTGCCATGTAAAACACACAGGTCACAAACTATTTTTCAATTTCTTCATCTTGTCAAAGATTGCTGAGTTTTAGGCCTTGTGTTAAGATCTTTCTTGCAGAAGAAAACCCATGACATTATCTTCTGATTCCTTGGTATAACTTCCCTGGCACGTTGATGACATCTTTTAAGATAATTTCATGCACATACACATGCAATCAAATTATATATGTTAACTTTTTTGCTTACAGGTACTGCAAACAGCCCTTAGCATTACTATAAATGATGAAATCATAATGTTTCTTTCTTGTTCTCTTTCATATTTACTTCTTGGCAAAAGGGATTGAGGAAGGAAGAGAAAACAGAAACTGCAGTGTTCCCACTTCAGAGCCACAACCATCTCAGAAGCCCAGTACACTATGAAGCGTGTTTTGTGTCTGTCCCAAAAGACCTTATCTTCGTCCTCTGTCAGCATAATGGTTCTCCTTCCTAATAAGACTACAGTCCTACCAGAGGCCTTAACACTAAGCCAGGAATGTTTTTAGATTTACTGGAGAGAATTCTTTTCAAACACAGATACTGCAAACACTTTTCACTAGAACTACATCCATGGATATAGAAATCTCTGAGAAGAGATACATTTTAGATAAAATGTTAGGAAAGTATTTTACTGAGTGCAGGAGGTCATCTAAAACTAGCCTATCCTGGTTATTTCTACACGCTGCAGCACAAATATTTAGTTTTCTTAAAAAAATTATTTGAGAGTAAGACGCTACCATGATATCACATCAAAAGTGTTTCATCTGCCCAAAGTTCCTTGGATATCTGAAGAAATTTCTAGTGATGTTATTTACAAGCACGCTGGAAAGCAGAAAAATCTAAGAGGGTACAGCTGCTCATAGGAACTTGTTTATGTTATTTTAACTTTTAAAGTCACCACAGAAAACCACTAGCTTAAATTCTGATGAAGTTGATACTGAACAGCATTGATAAAATATTACCTCATACAAAATATGGTAAGTTGCATTATTACATACATCTACATAAAAATATGTGAAGTTTGTAAAGCATACACACACGCTTTGCATATGTGCCAAACCTGAAACTTCAGCACAAATATGCGTGCCTGTGCTAGCTTTAAGAGGAACGTGTAACAGCAGTAGTGAAGATACAGCAGGATGGGCTGCAGGGAGGACTTGGTACTTCTAGTCCATAAAAGGAACTGTTCTTTCTAAAGCGGTGAAAGTGAAATCAAAAATGGCCTTTTAGTTAATCAGCAAAACACAAGTCTACAGCTTCAGAACTACAGGTTCACTTGCAATGTGTATTTGTGCTCAGCATGGCATTCGTGCGCAACAGAATGCCACGCTGGCCCCTGGAAAGATACTCCAAATCCTCACGATGGTTTGGGAACAACCCAAGAGAAGAGAACACAGCATATAACTGTTCATAGGCCTACTGAGCCAAATTCATAGCGAGGGACAAATGTGAGGGAACTTTAGGATCCGATATTACTCCACTGTAACCTAAAACAAAATGATTCCTAACTTGTAATTTCAATGTACGACTCTGGATACTAACAACTTCAAAACGTCAAAAAATGACTACGTAATAAATACAGGAAAGGAAAAAAAGAGTGGCATTGGGGGCTATCAAACACGAAGGCGCCATTTCCAGCATAAAAAGGTGTTGAGCTGCAAGGTTTTGCGGGATGAGAAGGCACGTGAGGAGGTATCACTGCATGTGCCTTCCACGCTCGGTGTGAGGCGCCCATCGTTACTCAGTGCCATCGCTGGGATGCAGCAGACAAATCACTCCAGGGACTAAGAAAAAGCGCGTGCCCCAGCAGGGAGAAGGAGCTTGTCCATCCCTTAATCCTTTCCACATCTGGATGGAGCAAAGCTCCCCGCACTGAGTCAAGTTAAGGCGCCAGCCCCGATCGCAGCAGCGCTCTATCACCGATCTCCTTTGAATTTCTGCTTTTCAGGCATACCTCCCCCAGATCCTGCCCTGTGCTGCCAGGGCACTGCCTGGAGGTGTCGGTCCCAGCCGGGCTAGCGTTCCCAGCTGCGGTGCCCACCCTTATGAGCCCAGCATCTCCGCCAGCCCTCGGCCTCGCCTTCCCCCCGAAACCTTGCCACAGCCAACGAACGAGGTGTTCCCCTGCAGCACGACGATACCGAACGCCTTCACACAACTGCTGTTAACGGCAAAAAGTTGTTAATGGCAAAAAGTTGTTAATGGCAAAAAGTTGTTAACGCTACCCAGCGCCGCCAGCCACCGGTATCGTCCTGACACGTCGCGTCACCCTGGGCTCGCACACATCCGAGCAGCAGCGCGGAGGAAGAAAAGCCAAACGTACTTCTGGCAGGCGTTACGGGACGAGCTGGGGCTGCTGCTTCCCGTGGCGAGCTGCAAGAGCTGAAGGGTGAACACGCAGCCCCCAAACCTCACCTGGAGGCAACCCCGGCACCCCGCGACCCGCTGCCCAAACCGACACCCAGCCGGAGCGGCTGCGATGCCCTGCGCCAGCCCCACCGCCCCTAAGGGACCACCGGGACCCCCCCGTCCGGCCTCGTACCATCTGTGCCACCTTCAGCATGCCGGCACACGAGCGGAAATAGGCGCCGTCCACCAGCTCCCCGTCCGAGCCCGCTGAGGCGGTGGAAGAGGCGGCGGTCGTCGGCGCCGCGGGCCCGGCGCTGCTCACGCCGGTGCGGATGACCCGCGCCCCGTGCGACATGGCTCCCGGCCCCGCTCCCCTCAGCGCCGGCCGGCCCGGGACCGGCGGCACGGAGGCGGCGGGGCGGGGCGGCGCTGAGGGGCCGCTGAGGGGCAGGGCGGAGCGCAGAGCCTCCCCGCCCGGCCCGCTGGGGTGGGAGGCCGGGAGGGCGGTGGCGGTGAGGGCCGAGGAAGGGTTTAGGGGGACGGGGGGTGAGAGAGGAGCCGGCTCGGTCCCCGCCGGCGGGCAGCGGCCCCTCGGCCTGTGGTGGTTTGGCTGAGGTGTCCTGCGAGGGGTGCCGCAAGCGGCATCTTCCTGCACGGAGCGTGCTCTCTCACCAAAACTACACAACGAACCACCGAAGCACCACAAAAACCCCACCAAACTGTAAGCCGTCTGATTCGCGACAAACGTTAGCGTTAGATGGGGAACGGCAGGCAAGACTGTAATGACAGGCAGAGCGCCCCAGCTCCACGCTTTGGGTTAAATCATGCGGAGTTACTAACACTCAGTAAAGGAAGCTATATATTTCCTCAAGTTTAAAAATAACTTTTTTGCTTTTTGATAATCAGGGCAATAGGAGGCCTCTGAGCTGGGTATATGGAACTTTTACACTCATTAGAGGAGTAACCCCATCTTATGCTTTGTTCTGAAGTTAGGATGCATATTCTCTTCATATTTAGTAATTAAGAGGTCCTTGAGCAACTAAGATTGTCTTAGGAGTGAAGACAACTAAGCTCAGGTGATCTCCAGCACAGATAGGGTCTAGCATAAGTCATTTACACGAGCAAGACGGGGTTTGCGAGTGTAGGCAATGGCTCGCGATAGACCAAGCAGTAGAGGTTTTGGTTTCTACTAGGCCAACCAGTAGTTGCAATAAAAGATATTACCTCTCCCACCAAATTTTAACTCATGTCATTAGATATCAAAGCTGCAACATTACCAATCTACACGAGGAAAATGATAAGAAAGTGTTTTTTTTTAACAGCTTTTTATTTTTTAGCTTTTTTATTTTCCATACTGTTCCTCATTTATAGTTTCCTTGCAGGCCCTGTGGAGGAAGGCTCTAGTAATTTCTGTACTTCTATTAAGAAACATATTTTTCTTACCCGCTGATTCAGCTAGTTTAGTTCTTAATTTCTCATGAAAGTATGTATATGACTGCGACCCTGCCGATCCGAGTCTAGCCCAGTGAAATAGAAATACCTTTACACGAATGCATGTAGAATAATAGTCATATTTTCTACTCAGAAACATATGGCATTTTCCATAAACCACTGGCACAGACTCGAGTCTAAAACACCGCTGAATTTCCAGTTTTGATTATAATTCTCAAAAATTTTGCTAAGGATTTCATCACTTCCCAGTTTACTTTTAACTAAGGCTTCTTTCTATCTTACACACCAAAAGAAATGTCTACAGCCACAACTCTTGTTTTAATTGGTATGTGATAAACCACAGCTGGGTTATCTTCTTTATCAATATTAGAATATACACAAGCACAGGTCATAGTTGGCAAGTTGCTATTTAAGACTAACACATCTGGAAGAAACCCGTGACCTTTTGGATGCTTTTGCCTTTTTTCAGGCCTGAAATAGAAGCAGAAACCTTCAGAAGTAATTCTCAGCTTGTATTGTATCCAATTTTAACTAGACATGCAGATCACTTGAAAAACAATCACTTGGTCGCTGGGGAAGACATGGGAAATAAGAAAACTGAGAAATAGCATGGGAAGTAAGATGATTATCTTTTCAAAGGGAAAGAACAAGGCAGGTAAGTTATGGTTTGGGAAACAAAGCGAGGCCAAACACAGAACAAATTGGTGCCTAGTATGTATGTATTTATTTTTTTAATTCAGCAGAGTTAAAAATTTAATTCCCAGACTTGCCTTTGGAAGACATTCTGCACGTCTTCCCTTGAGAATCAGGGCTGAAGACTCAGAGATGAGGTAGACATTTTGCCAGAAGCATTCCCTAGCTGGCAACAGTGTATTTGTATCCTTCATTAATGGGTTTACTCTGACAGACAGTGGCTGTTTTCTAACACGCAGTTTCCATGATGTTTTTTGGTAAACTGGATGAAACGTATTACTCCCTTGTAGCTCTTCTCCCTCTTGCTACCTCTATCCACAAATGTAGTCAGGGTTATGGCGTTAGACCACCCATCACAGTTACCACAAGGTCATGAAACATTCATGCAAACACAGTCATGTTCTTTGAACTTAGATATGTCAAATATCATGCAAGAAAGAATTTCTATTACTACTCAAGCATTTTTACAGATGGGAAATCACTCAGGAGATTTTAATTTTGGCTATATTTCTAATCACATTTAATCAGGTGACATTTGTATCATTTTATGCCTTTGATTCTTTTCCAGCAATGGGAAAGAGCATATGGGATTTTAATGACACATTTTATCTGTGCAGATAAAATGCATAGTTGGTAGCCCTTCTTCATTCTCAGGACGGGATAATATTAGCAAGCAGCAGACAGCCTGACCTTTGTTATGCAGGCCAGATGCAACTGCAGACAAATATAGGTATTTAAATAATATCTTGGCTTCCCTTACATTGAAATCCTGTGACTCCAATAGATAATCAAGAACAAACCCAGGGGATTGAGAATAGAATTAGCTGGCTGCTGATAAATCTCCCTAGCTGCAGGACATGCACGTAAGTAAGCACACACCATTTACTCACAGGGAGAAACGCTTCTTTGAAGCAGCAAGATTTCTCTGCTACCAAATATATTAGTTCAACAACGTCTTTGAAGACTGGAAAAGTCCAAATCCTCTTAATGCAGGAATAAGGGATTTACCAGTAGTTTTAAATGAAACTTGAAATAATATCACAAAATAATCACAATCCTACTCTTCACATAATTCCTGGAAAAGATTCCTTAGGTAATTTCTATTTGAAAGTCATTTTCAAAGGTATTTGTCTTGAAAGTCATAATCTTCCATCATACTTCTGTTTGACTCAAAGTTATTTAAATGTGAGTCAAATTAAAAACTTCATTTGTTAAACTAACAACTCACAAATGATGCCAATAAAGAGGGAAGGAGGGAGAAAATTCACTAGTGTCTTGACAATTCTTCTATGGACTTAATCTTTGTATCATTTAATAAGATTTTGATACCCAGATCTTATTTAGGACAGATTACTGGCCTAATCTGAGGAGAAAAAAAAAAATAAAAAAGAGAGAATGAAAAAAGAAACAGTTCTCAGAGAAACAAAAATTATACCTTTAGTAGGTGTTCAGTAGGTTAAACACTGAGCATTACAGGCCTGTTGTCTAGACTTATGCCTTGGAGCCTGCTGGATTTGAGAAACCTGTTAAGATAATGTGTTTCAGACGCACCACTCCTTCAAGCAAGCTTCAGACATACATTAATAGGTTCCAGAACCAATCTCATGACTAAAAGAGGCTATTAAAATATGTAAACTGACAGCATCATCAAAATTCTAAGTAGCATATACTTTCCTCTGAAAAAGAGATAAAAAAGCAAACCTGTACTCCCAGGTTACAAAACATGCAAAGTTGGGTCAATTATTTATTTATTTTTAAAGCTTTTAGGGTTTTTCTTCTGCACAATGTCATTTTTTATTCATAATAACTAGACAATATCAATCTTAGTTTTGATTTGTAGCATTCAGTATCAAAATACAACTGTCACATTTAAAAAGTTACATTTACAAAATTGGCACATCATTTCAGCAAAGTTTATTAAAGGTTTAGTCATAAGATCTACACAATGTCTAGAAAAATACCATGTTAATTTTAAAAGAAGCAGTATGAAATTTTATTATACAGTACAAAGTCAATGTTAGGTGTCACTAAATATGATATTGTATTATAAATACCCATTTTAATCTCAGTTAAAATATATTGCCAGTTCTAACAGAAATGTTTGAAAAGATCCAATCCCTCTTCCAAGCTTTCATCAAGAGTATAATCCTCAAGGTAGTTCATACTATAGAATTCACAAAAATATTTACTGCAAAGTTCTTGATCGCCAAGATATAAAGCTAAAATACGTATTTCCAGCATAGCAGGAGGTAACCACGAAGGCAAAGAACTGTAGAGAGAGGGGAAAAATATATATATTAGATAACAAGTATTTGAGAGCATTCTCATTTCCATGAAAAATTAGTTATGGCATTTGGAAAAAGGAAAAGTACTAGATTTACTAAAATGGTGTCCTCCTTTTACTTGGTTTGCCAACAGTCAACACTGTCTAAGTAAGCTTATATGTAGAAATATGGGCCTAGAAGCAGCCAAAATGTGGACTATTTCAATACTTATCTCCACATTATATTGCCTCAGTATGGATCTTGTGGACCAGCCACCTGCTAATCGTACGTGTGCAGCTTGTAACATCAATTTCTGGTAAAGACTGAGGGATAGCCCATGGGACAGTGTGTGCTCAAGCTCACAGTCCCACAGTGCTGCTGTGCTCCAGGAACTGCCTAAAGCCCACCCATGCCTCAGCGTGGCATACCTTGCATCCAGGTAGCTTGTTTACAGAAGAGACCTGGATTCAAAATTCAGGCCTAGGCATGTTCTCAAACGGCAGTACCAATCAGGTTACTAATTTCAGTGGTCCTCTACTAACGAATAAAGGCGTTCCTCAGAGCAAATAACGGTGACAGCAACCACGTTGAGATATCACTCCTTTCTCAGAAATCGACTGCAGAACGAACCTTCTATAGCAAGCTAGATTTATTCTATATTTGAAGATTTTAAGATCTACAGAATATCAGTGGTTCTGCTTCTGCAGTCCTTGCAGCATATGCACCCAGAAACCAAAGAACAGCTGTGAACTATTTCAGTTGTACTGATAAAGTCCAATTCGGTGCCAGTGGTTAAGTTCCTGCTAATCACTGCATGTTGTACAAAATAGCTTATGATAAGGCCAGAATGTTTTGTGCTGGTAACTGAACCAAATAAAGCTGACACTGCAAAGAGGATTAACACTACTTTTCTTGGAGGTCAACAGTGATAGGGACGAGAGGGAACAAACACAAGTTACAAGAAGGGAAACTTCAGTTAGATATTAGCAAAAAAAAATATTGCAATGAGAGTAGTCAAATAGGACAACAGGGGTCCACAGGCGTTTCGGAATATCCATCCTTGGAAATACTCAAAACTCAATTAGCCAAGGCCCTGAGCAGCCTGGTACAAGTGAGCCCTGCTTTGGAGGAGGACAGGTGGGACCAGATGACCTCTAGGGGTCCCTTCCAGCCTAAAAATATTCTGTAATTCTACTAGCATTTCTTGCTTCCATTATTGGCCCAGGAAGGCACTTCAGTTCTGAGAGCAAGGCATTGCTAGGCATGTAAACAGACAGCAAACCTAGGCCCTCCATTAGAGGACTTTCGGTGAGTCTGATCTAATGTAAATTTAATCTGTGACACCAAAACCTGTAGATGACGATGCAAAAATCGATTACAATAGAAAATGGTAGCATTCTTCACAAGACTGTTGTTTCTTAGGAAATAAAAGCTCCATCCAAAATCTTTCCAATAGAGAGCAACTGTAGGAGATGGATGATTCGCTAAATTATCACAAATATCTATCCACGAAACCCTTAATGGGTTCAGAGAGCAAGAATCTACATTTAATAGTTTATTTAGACAGTGCATTAGATAAACACTATTAGGGGGTATTAGAAGAGATTCCAAATATCCCATGAGACACTGAGCATTGTTGCATTTTGCATAAAATGTTTCTCAGCATGGAAGCTTATCTAGCAGCAAGCAAGCTCCCATCAACAGCACTGGCTGAGTACCTGATCAATAATTACAAACTGCAAAGAGGAGAAGAACCTGAACAGCACTGAAGTGACAGGGATGTAGATATTCCATTCCCAAGACAAAAACAGAGCAGGTGTTCAAGTCTCTGTGTTCATCACTGTGTAAAATAAGCTTCAGATGGAAGACAGAATTCGTGAATAGTCCAGAAAAGACAACTGCAGATGCATTAACTGTCAGCAAGGTAGCTGTAATTCAGAGTTACTCTATAAAATTCAATTTTTCTACTGTTGCCAAAACATGCAAAAAGTTCTTTTGCAACTCCCTTAACTTAGCTAGAGAATATCTTCACCTACTCATTAAGTGACACAGCTCTTATATATAAAAAAGTTGTTTTTTACCCACATTGACAGCTTCAGATTCACAAATCGAAGTAGTTAAGACAGTAATGTCAGACACTAATGATTTGCATCCACTTTAAAACACTTGGGAGTTATGTGATTTTTCAACCATTGCCCACCCAGCTCAGAAGAAGGATTATCAAAAGTTGAGGCTGGAACAGGAAGATCACTGTGGAAATGACAATATCACTTCAGGGCCTTCCCACAGGTGCTCTGTGTATGGCTCAGCCTACAGAAAGCTAAATGTACCTTAGCCACATCTGTGCAAAGTCAGCTGAGTTAGTTTAAACTGCTTTTGAAGTTGTATAAATGCACTAAGCAAACCTGGTGCTCACCCAATTTGTCTACTCTGATGTACAGAATATAACTTCTGCCAGAAAGTTAGTAATAAGTTGGGGCAAGGAAGGGAGAGCAGTATGACCTCAAAAGCATTACAGCCTTTTTCAGATGTGACAGTCATCTCCTGGTTGAATTTCTAGTTGTCTCCAAAAACTATGAACTAAATTACAGCTATCTATAGATTTTGTGTGTGAGTTTTTATAGCAGTCTGCAGCTTTTAAAAATCCAGAACGTGCATTTCCACCCTCACTTCCAGAGGGCCTTTGTTTGATATAACTTAGAGATTGAACGGATTGAACCAGAAAATGAACTCACTGAAGAAGCTGCCCAACTGTTGTAATTGTGACTGTCCAGTTCTTTGGTAACTGAAGATGCATCTACAATGGCAGCAATGAGGTACAAAATGAAGGCACTCCCATTAAAACACAGACCCTGTTGAAAAACAAAGGAAAATTAGCAATTCATATGACAAAGCATTTGTTACCATTTTCTGTTGAGACATTACAAAGCTCTCCTCTGAAACATAACATGCACATGTGATGTATGCACAAAATATGTTTCTCAATGATTTTACCTTCTTTCAAGCTTCTACCTGTAAGATAAGATTTTAACTGCTTATTTTTAACATTTGTAAATATTAATGCATGGTTTGGACCAACTGCTCTCTCCATCACACTAAATCCAGAAAAGTTTAGTTTAAAGTGGGTGTGCTGTGATTTTCCAAAAGTGAAAATACGAACACAGTTTGGTTATTGCAATCTAGATGTTAAGTAGTAAGAATATGACACTACATGATGAGAAGAGAAGAGAAGAGAAGAGAAGAGAAGAGAAGAGAAGAGAAGAGAAGAGAAGAGAAGAGAAGAGAAGAGAAGAGAAGAGAAGAGAAGAGAAGAGAAGAGAAGAGAAGAGAAGAGAAGAGAAGAGAAGAGAAGAAGAAGAAGAGAAGAGAAGAGAAGAGAGAAGAGAAGAGAAGAGAAGAGAAGAGAAGAGAAGAAGAAAGAGAAGAGAAGAGAAGAGAAGAGAAGAGAAGAAAGAAGAAAGAAAAGAAAAGAAAAAAAAGAAAAGAAAAAAAGAAAAGAAAAGAAAAGAAAAGAAAAGAAAAGAAAAGAAAAGAAAAGAAAAGAAAAGAAAAGAAAAGAAAAGAAAAGAAAAGAAAAGAAAAGAAAAGAAAAGAAAAGAAAAGAAAAGAAAAGAAAAGAAAAGAAAAGAAAAGAAAAGAAAAGAAAAGAAAAGAAAAGAAAAAAGAAAAGAAAAAAGAAAAGAAAAAAAGAGAAGAGAAGAGAAGAGAAGAGAAGAGAAAAGGAAAAGGAAAAGGAAAGGAAAGGAAAGGAAAAGAAAAGAAAAGAAAAACAAAAAAGAAACTGCAATTTGATTACATTCCTAATCTACAAAAAAATATGCTGTCAGAATGAATGTTCCTGGGCATATGAAGAATACTTATGATGCTTCCAAAACTTTGTTTTTGCTTTTGAAGGAAATAAAGAGGGTATCATTTTTAGTCACTATTCTTCTACCATTCAGTACTTTTCCCTTCTACCTGTTTTTGAGAGGAGAAAATGAACAAACAAACAAAAACCAAACAAACATAAAACCAAGGAGGAGAACAGTCTGAATGATGAAAAGACCCATCCACGGCAGATGCGACATTTTCTCTTCCAAGGAGCAGAGAAATGTCTCCAGGGATCTATGCTCATTACTACAAAAGAAGCAAAGCAGATAACATTGATCTCACACAACACTACAGAGAATGAACAAGAATAGTTTGTTCTGGTTTTGCATGTGAGAGAGAACAGGAAAGGAAGGGAGGCCGAAAGTGTGAGAAGAGGAAAGACAGACAAAAAGATATGAAGTATTTGTTTTTCTTTAAAGTAATTTTAATACTTTGACATTTACTTACTCACTGTTTTATCATGGCTGTAGGAAGTTCATTCTTGTTTTTTAAAAAATCCCCTAAAACTCCCCCCTGATGCTTGTCTAAGGCATATGAATTTGGCCATAAAATACACTTCTAGTTCACAGGTGCTGTATTTAAATGGAATACTCCTGACACTCTTTGCACCTAGTTACAATCGCACGAATTAATAACTGTCAATTTAGACAAGGTCCTAGTATTGTAGATGATCTGCTCCCTTCAGCTTCTGGCCCTATCTTTGTACCCGAGCATCACACAAATATCATAACCCTTAAATCTGTTGTCCCAGTTGTCTCTAAGCCTTGCCAGACTGGTGCAGCTCCAACTTACTAATTTCCATAGTGTGACCCAGCGGATGCTGGCAATATACATCAATTATTCATTATTGAATTCACCAGTCAACAACTCTGGCACAATCCAAAAAAAAAAAAAAAGAGCTGCAGCTAAGATGAGAAATTCGGAAGGCAGCAGCCACCTGTGTCTGCCCCAGCATCTCCCTCAGTGCACCAAAGCACGGACTAGCCGATTGAAGCAGTTGGTATGGGAGCTCCTCACGTCCTTCCTTCTGCAGGACGTTTGGCTCAGGCAGAGCTTACTTCAGACTCGGAGGAGCCTGGCTGCACGCTCCCATGACAGACAGGGTTCAAAACTTTCTGAAGGGAAGCCACCTCCCAGACTCTCGCTGTCTCAACTGCAGGCCCCTCTAGAGAGCAGCACACTGTGCAGTCGCCTGTTAACATGTCGGTCCATGAACAGCCTGACCAAACGCAGAGCAGGACGAAGGGCATTCACATCCTCCTGTGGTTCCTATGTCCTTGCAACTTCAGGACGTTGGGAAAAGAGCCACTTACCCATGTTTCTGCAGAGAACCATGGGCAATGCCTCAGCACTCGGATGGAGTCCAGTGCCAGGGACTTCAGTTTGATTCATGACCTTATTCATGAGTGGTATCTCACCTCTATCAGTTCATCTAATAAAACATGTTTTCTCTACGTGTAAATCTCATCTCTCCTATCTAAGTATTACCGTAATAAAATATCAAACTGTCAATTTTAGGATAGGGTGCCAACAATTGGCAAGCACAACTTTCGTAAAGCACTGATTTTCAAACTTCAAATTTGATTGCCTGGAGTATTTGTTGTTGTTATTTTTAAATTTCCTGTTCCAAAAAGACTCAATTACCCTGGAAAGCTACAAATCCCTGCAATATCTTGTCATGTAGAAAAGGAAAAAAAGCACATAATTTTTTAGAAGTGCTGCTTTGGGAAATAACACTGCTGGGGAAGATGGAATGCAATGCAAGCTGATTGGGCCTTTACTGCCAATATATTACTCAAACCAAATGGTTCATGCTAAATTACCATCTGCTTCTTAAATTCAAATTTACCAGATTTTAAAAGCTTCCATTGATTGTTTTAGCAAAGAACTGGCATTATTAAGGAGAGTCAGTTCTGAAGCACATCCTTTGGGTTAATTTGCAGTAAAGTAACTGCATCTTAAGCAATTTGGTAATGTGCTTAACCTGCAAAAACTGAATTTATGACAAAGAAGTCCAGATGTAATTTTGGGTACTGCATACAATCGGCACAGTTTGAGATAACTGTCACCTGAGGAGGCAGAGCAATAACTAGCAGAGACTGATACTTTGGAGAATGGGGGAGAGGTGGGTATAAACTCACTCGAAAGGTGGGTGTGTGTCCTGCCCCTTTCAATGAAGACATAAAAAACATCTCTCTGAAAAGAGGCCCAGTGTTACTCTTGGCCAGCCAGGAGTAGCAGAAGCTCATTTCACAGGCTGCTCCCAATAGCTCTTTTAATACCCTAGGGCGAAACAAGCTGAAATGCAAACATCTTTGATTTGTTTTGCATTTCTTTTCTCTTTGTATTATCTTTTACTATAAAGGTAGACTACCTTTTGGACCCACATTTGGGTGATCTTATCTACAATATATTTGGAACTCAGAGCAAGAAATGCACTCAATTTCAAGTAGAAACAAATCAAAAACTCCAGCTTGTCTACCGCATAGATCAGGGGCAACCCATTTACGTGCAGCTGTTGCCTGATGATAGTGTTAAACTGATGAAAGAGGGGTAATAACTAAAACTGTATCCCAATGGATACAAAAATGCTTTCTTTTTGAATGTACTTACATCTAATGGATGGGGGAGGGACACCACCTTTAAACATATCCAGACACATTACTGCTGTAATTGAAATAACCCAACATTTCTATAGCACTGTTATAGCCTTAATGGTAATTGCTGGTCATGAAACTTGAAAACAGAGAAGCTGTCTGAACAGAATCCTGGTTGTTCTTATTAGTAATTGCTGTAGCTGGCTATTTATTACAGCAACAAATGGGAAGGTGAAAAGTGTATTCAATTTTAGTCACATACACAGTATAGACGATAACAAGCTGTTTGCAACACAGAAGTCAAATATATTTTTTTCATAAAACTAACAGAATTCTCGCTAATAGTCTTTAGCTAGTAGCGGGAAAAAAAAGCAGCATTTCATTGTATCAGACAAATGCAAAACCAAATTTATATTAATTCTTGGATGGGTAACAAATAGCAGTTGGCTTACGTGACAATGACTTTGAGGATCTACTGCCCTGAACGCCAACATGTTATGAAAATCATGTAAAAATATACTGCTGCCATGTATAGCTAGCAGGGTTTGTTCAAACCACAAAACTTGGATCTGAATTTCAAGGGCCTGTGATTTTTCTGTAATTACATTAGTTGTTTATCTAATCTTCATTAAGTCTTGAGCTAAAAGCAAAGGATCACATGGCATGTATTTTACATATATATATAATACTAATGATTTGCAGCACCATTTTCACTGTAGGCTAAATATTACTTGTGGGACTCCTGCTACCTCTGAACCACCTTCTCTTTTGATTTAGCAGAGGAAGACTCATGCTTTAAGATCCATGGTCCCATTTCCAATTCATGGTGTTGACTTAAGTAGAGATTTCTACTGTTTAAGCCATATGGCTGCTCAGAGGCAGCAACAGACTCATGGAGTGTAATCACCACAGGGAGAAAAAAAAAGGTCACTGTGCATAAATATGAGTCACACACACATTATTAAAAATCAAGTCGCTAGATCAACCGATGAACAAAAAGTTGAAACATCGTAGGGAGAGTGTTTTAAAAGGGTAGTAGTGTCTGGGTAGTATGAAGGTTAGACATGGCGGGTATGCAGACAAAGAAAGTAGGGAAAAAATGCAAAAAGCACCAGTGCAATTGGTTAACTACAACTGTAGAAAGCATCGGTATTTTATTTTCTTCATAACACAGCAAAGCTGAAACAACAAAGAACAGGTTTATTTACCACTGTGGTCCATGGCACCTGTGGGATCCTGGTGTAGGTCATGGTCATGTAGATGATCAGAAAGAAGACAGTGAGAACCCAGTAAAACACAGCCACAAACATCACCCAGCCAAAGGCTGGATATAAAAAATATTCTGTTCCAGCAATCAGCGTCCACACCAGCAGCCCTAATACCTGCAAAAGTTATGGAGAAGAAAGAAAACTGTTACACAGTCTTAGACCTCACACATTTGTTCTAGGTCAAATAACAATGCTACTGCCTTTCAGATAACCATTTAATGAGCCGAGCTGGGGTGCTATACTGACAGAATACTAATCTAACAAAAAAGAACAAATAAAAGTGTTTTTGCTGTGGCAGGATGTCACAAAGAGAAACACCTTTCACTATTATGGAGCCATAGCTGTGGTGTTTTTATAGCTAGCTCTCAAAAAGATCTCTCATTATAGATAATATAAAAAATATTATAAAAACATCATAGTGAATTGTGTTTGAATACTAGCCTACTAGCTTACATGCAGGAAGGTAAATAGTAGTATTTTGCAGTCAGCAAAGTCACTTCAGAAACAGAAGGCTGTGAAGTACCACTGGGGTCTCCAGGTGCCACCTGCCACAATCATGGGTAATCATGAGCAGTTGGGGTCCAGGTCAAAATGGTCCATAAAACACATGCTCTGTGGACTGTCAGGCACCAGAGATACAAATCAACTCCCAAGACCTTATAATAGTAAAATTATACTATAAGGTACTATGCTATTATACTATAAGGTACTATAGACCTTAGAGTAGTAAAAATCAACAGCCACCACTGTAATGTGCTGCCGGACAAGAGCAGGTCAGGTTGGGAATATCACCATTCTCCACAGTTCTCACAACATCTCCTAGGTGACCTGACTATAAGAAGCAGACAAGAACCCACACTCAAGCAATTCCTAGCCCACCAGTCTGGGGAAAAAAAAATAATAAAATCCAACAAAAAACACCTCCCGCATGATCCTGAATCTGGCAATCTGTTCACAACCAAGTCATGAACAAAATACATCAGCCAGGGATTTTACTGGAGTCTCCCCAGTTTCCTCTAGTGTTAGCTGATCTCCAGTGCATCACGGGGGATGAGGAACAAACAAAACAGAAGCCAAGTAGATATGCCAAGGGGAGAAAAGTTGTTTGTTTTACAGATTCTCCAGCAATTATATAATCTTAATTTTAAAAAGAAAGGACTATTTTATACCTTTCAAATATATATATGTATTTATATATATATATATATTTAAAAAGCACTTTACTTTTGTGGTGCAACCCACTTGTTGAACAGACAAGAGCCATAGCAGGACAGACTGGAGAGCCTTCTACCCCAATACCCCGTCTCCAGTAGTTAATAACGGATGCCTGAAGAAGTATATAACAATAAATCACTCAACAGTAATATTTCTTGGTCTACTTCCCCAGCTTTCAGGTATCTGTTGTGGATGGACTTTCTGAGTCTATGGGGGCTTCTTTGCAGTCAATAGCCCTTGACAGAAGATGGCAGTTCTGCTGCAGCTCCATTTGCACCCGAGGTGATCTTGTTCCCATGCAAATTTTTGGTCATGATCCCATTTACTTTGCATTTGCAGAATTTAGCATGTAAACACTAATGATAAATCTCAAAACAATACATACAAGACAAAACTTTCCTGTTAAACCAAAGATTACTGTAATTTGTCCTGCTAACTTTGAGCAGCTGATATCTATTTGTTTTGCCTCCACTTTCTCTTCCAAATTGTCACCCAAACAAAATTCAGCCCTCAAATTGTTGTCTTGTGTATTCATAGGATATTCCCTTGCATTATTTGTACATTCATCCACATCTGCACCATGCATATATAAAAAGCACCACAAAAAGCCCCACTTTTTAAAAAATTATTTTTGTCTTTTAATAGAAATAATAATGGTCTTTTTAAGAGCAGTTTTTCACCATTTTCACCACTTCAGCCATTCCTGTTGAATAAGAAGTCCTAGAATTGCTTGGGCTGGGCTAACAATTCCTAATGCTTGCAGCACACCAGGGGAGGGCAGCATTGCTTCACAGAAATGGTTCAAATAGTTCAATAGTTATATAGATTTAAAATAGCCACTGCTCTTTTAATAGAAAGTTACTGTCTCAGCAATGCTTCTGATAGTTCACTCTAATTCTAGTTCCAACTGCATTTTACTAATAGTAGCAATTCAGTTAATAATGCCTTAAATTGCACAGACTACACGATTAGATTAAAAAACAACTTGATTTTTAGTGCAACAACTGCTTTCAGAATATACGATCTTGATAGACCATTTAGCTCACAAAATGTCCTTTTCTTAGGATACAAAGTTACTTTCTGTTGTGTCCACCCGCACTAATCTAAATTTAAATTCATCATCCATAGATTATATCAATGAATAATTGGACTCAGCAAATTCAAAGACAGATTTATCCTCAATCTAAGTGTCTAGTACAATACCATCAAAGGAAACTTGGGAGAAGAGACAAAGAAAACAAAGAAATGAAACATCATTAAACACCTACTGACAACAGTGTTCTTTTTGAGAGAGCTTTTAAAAATAGCCAGATTTTTTTAATAAAAAGTGCAAGACTATGAAAAACATTAATACTAAATTCAACCCAAATAAGATTGATAAGAACATCTCAGCTTATATAATGGATTATTTCTGAAAATAGCAAAAACTTCACAAGCAGAAAATTATTACAGTTAAGAAGGAAAATTTTGAAGTTACACGAGACCACTAACCTTACATAACCACACAGTGAAGCTAGCTAGGCATGAACTAGAGCATTGGTATTCTCACTGTTAACTGTTGGTTTTTTTTCAGTAATATTCTAACGTGTTATTACCATCTCTCTTTGAAGACCATTTTAATACATAAATGGCCATATATCTTGCACGTATTCCAAAGAATTGCTTTTAATGCGTGTTTTTAGCTAGCCCATATAAATGGCAGAACAATTTATCTAAGCAACTGAGACACACCATGGATGTTTCAGATTTATATTCTTAACCAGTTCTTGGTTCATATGCATCGTAACTTTGATGGGTTGCATATTAGAGTGCGTCTGACATTTTCGGTTAGAGCCAGACACTCTTACTGCATATTACTGGAGCTGACAAGCTGAAATAATATTTCAAATTTCTTGATTAGACCTGAAAAGGTCAGAGCAGCTCATGGTCAACAATTCACTCTGTGTATAGTTAAATGATACGGCAAATGGTTTTATTGCGCATGTTTACATACGCAATAAATTGATTTAAAGTTCACACTGGCCAACAGCATCTACCAAATACCTAAGGAGTCAAAAGAACACAGACAGCTAGACAAGTCTTTCATTATTAGCTTGTCTTTTCAGCATGTTAAATACAGAGATAGCTTCGGATGTGTTAAAGCCTGTCTCCTAATATTTTGACTGCCCCTTGCATTATGTTTGCTGTTCAACAGATCGGTACAAACTGGATGACACTGGTGCATCTGCTGGAGCCAAGAGCACCACTTTTCCTGCTGACTTGATAACAAACTTCCCTGCTGGGAATAACTGGGCTATGGCTATATTCAAATGCCATCTCAGTGAGCTTCTAAAGTACAGGACATGGCAAGTACGTGATAGGTATGCTATACTGTAAAACAAAGACCAGCAGCTGAATACCTGGGGAGCTCTCACAGTCATTCATGTGTACAGAAGTACACAACTTGCTTCAGGACTTCAGATGGAGAAAACTCTGCTCAGGAACTGGGAAAGGCCTGTAGCTCATCATGCTAGATAATCTAATCGTGTGTAATAGCCAAGTATTTGATTTGAACTTACGAGCAAGTCGGAATATTCTTATTTAGAATTACAGGAACATACCATGATGCTGTCTAAAATGACTCTGTGAAAGGGAGGAAAAAACGCCAAGAAGAAAGAAAAAATAATACATGTGGTAGTTGATGAAGGGGGGGCTGGCTCATCACACTATAAGGGCTTCATCTGCTGGGTCCAGTTCTTCAAGTCAGGTATGGATTTCACTCATCAGTAAATCATAAAGGCAGGCAGTTTTCCCTTGTTTATTGCAGTCTATGATTTTACCTTGGACATCTATTTTGTGATCATTTGGCTGCCACTTGATCAGGTACCTCCATTACCAGACTGCATTAATACGTCAAAGGTACTAATGCATACTTCAGCAGTTGGCAGATACCATAAAAAGGAAATAACTTTGTAGCAAAGTCCAATATTATTGAGCGGGCAAGTTTAAAATTAGATGCTTAATTGCATATTCAAACCCTTAAACAAGTGCCATATTTTTTCTGCAATGCTGAGAACTTCAAAAGTATCAGACTTCTTAGACACTTAAAAAAAAAAAAGGCTTTGTTGCCTAGTAGATGAGATGGATCTTGTCTCGCTTTGCTGGTGCAAGTGAGCAGGTATGAAAGCAGGTGTTGAGCTTGGATCTGTCTATGCAGTTTAGCTTTCAGAAGTAGCTTGAAAATTGCAGAACTAAAACCATACTTGCAAACTATATTTAAAACGTCTGTGATATATTCCGTGACTCCTCTCCAATGACGTTAACATTACAAAAACTGCAGCATTCATCCTGACTAGTTAACTCAGCAACACAGTTAAAAATGTTTATGCATCTCCTTCAAAGGAAAAAAAGTCTCTTTGTGGCAGAACTGACAGGGAATAAAACCCAAGGCTCATCTAGCTTCATGAAATAAAAACTATTTGGCATGTTTGCTTCAAGCTTTTTCATATTCTTTATCCTAGAGATGCTTCCCAGGACCATTTCAGTTAGCTGTATGCATAAGCATTACAGGATTTATACAGTGTTGCTACTGGCATAGATGGAAATCATGGTAGAAGGAGACTAGAAGAGCTGTGCATTTGCAGAAACAGTTGTCTCCTGTATTCAGGCACCTAAACATGGACAGGCTCCAGCAAGACATCTTGCATCTCCTTTCAAAGGAAGCAGATTTACTACGAGAAGAAAGAGAGACCACTCTAAATTATTGCACATCTTTATTTCACTGCTAAATCACAAGTCAGGAGCTACCTCAGCAGCAGCACAGGCAGCCTGTGAATGTCTCAGCCTCCATCCTTTTCTTCCCTTGGTTGTCCTCTGCCTGCAAAAAATCCCAGGGGGTCTACTGTGGGCTGGGAGAGCACAAAAATTTCACAGACACCAAAATGTAGGCTCTGATACCACGAACCAAAATATCCAGGAAGGGAGATAGGGGGAATAGATACTTAAAAAGTAAAAAGGTGAAAAAATGGCATTCCTTTTCTACTGTTCCTGTAAGACATGACCAGGACAGGCAGTTGTAGTAACAGCAAGATTTATTTGCCCTCCATTTGACAGATACAGAATATTTTTTTTTCTTCCAGCTAAGACTAAATGGAGTAAATGTTTGCACTGTATTTAAATAATCTCTTTAATTGCAGTTTTTGAGCTCCCATACATGCTATTAGTATACAAAGAGATATCCACCAATTTCATCGTCTGTCACTAGAGGGAGCACAGCCATTGCTTTTTCTGAAAAATATTTTAAAAGCTCTAGCACGATCAGCGAGAGTGGGAGTTTTATTTTCTCGCAAAAGAATCAGCTGTCAGGAGAGAAAGGTGGAGGGGGAAGAGAGAGAGCAACCTACTGAAATAACTCCTCAGGCCCCTGTAATATCAGAGGGGCGATTTGCGTGCAATGCTGAAACCCCGTGGATTGAAAGGGTTGCTCAAAATTAGAGATCTGTACCCAAGTATTTGGTCGAGTCATAGATACAGAACATTATGTGAGAGTTATAGTGAATTAGAGAATCTCCACAAAACAACTTCGATAGCTTCACTTCCATACTGAGCATGACGCACACAGCAATGAAGTCAAACACAGACTCATCAACAAACGACTCATAATAAAGACCATTTATTTGTTTTATTAAAGCAAAGCAAACCAAAAAACTCCTATTTAGAAAAGTGTATTTTAATGTCCATGTAGGAAAAAAGACTAAGAAAAAATACGGTGAAAACCTACAAGTAATAGAAAAATGAAATATCAGTCCAGACTAAAATACGATCCAACAGTTGTTTTTGGTTAGTGCTGAAAGATCTTGTTTGTGTTGCGGTCAGAAAAAAGGTGATTCGTATTAGATTTGGGAGGATTCAAATTTAAAGTTGGATTTCTATTAATGCTCAGTGAAGATGCAAAGACAATCAATTCAAAAGAGATCTCTCAGCTACATTTTCTAGAAATGCAAGATCCTTCCTGAACCATCTTTGAAATTTCAAGGGCCGCGTTAATTAACACACTCTGTATTCATCTAAGCAATGGGTTGTCTTAGCCTCCTGTTTCTCTTCCCCAGTTGCAAACACTTTTTGGACATGAAACACTACAACAACTTGACATCACCCAACCACTACCCTCCTTGTTACTGATAATACTATATTGGAAGTATTTATTTTGCTGAGGGCTCCTCAATGAAGGAAAACCTGTGACCCACCCAGGCTGTCTGCTCATGAGGCAGTCCTGCAGGAATGAAATCTGCTTCTACAGGCATGCAAAAATAAATACATAAATAAATAAATCCTTTGAATTCTGTATGGTTTCCCAGGTTGTACACCAACTGAAAAAGGCTGCTGTGTTTCTGCTGAGATTTTTCAGGGCTTTGCACTCCTAACAAAATACAGAAAGCCGCAGTGCTCAAAGAAACGTGCCAGTGGTTGTAATGGACACACCGAGGAAGGAGTTTATGATTTCTACAAGTCTTAGTCTCAAACTAGGTGGTAGCTACAGATCTCATGTCTCTCCTATCTTTGAAAACATTTCTATTTGGAATGAAAACGTGCAAAATTCAGCACCTTTTACTTTCATAGAATTTCTGAAAACTGCCTGAACATTTCTAAAACTATTTCAAAGTAATCTCAGCATTGAATCTGCTCACAAGTCTGCTAACTTTCTGTCATACGCTTGGCTCCATGGCAGCAAGCACCCCTCATGAAAGGCCAAACATGGGGGCTTGAAATAATGGCAGTGCTCAGCATTATTTCAAAGGAGAAATCTCCCACAGAGATGTTTTTTAGAATAGCTTTCATTAGAAAGGAAAGTGCTGGAAGCATCAAGTGTCCAAGCATACTCCAGCAGTACGCCTTCCCTACATATAGAGTGAGTGACCTCTTTTTCTCAGGAGTTTAGTCCAAATCCCACTACAGGCCACACAGAAAAACCTTCTGACCCAGGCTTGAAATTGTTTAACCTCATACCCACTGACAGATTATTTCATTCAAGAGGGAGGAAGCCTATCTTACAGTGAGAACTCAGACCACGTCCTTCAAGAGCTGACAGAGTCCTCCAGTGCCTTTCCCACAGCTCCAAGGAGCAGCGAAGTCCTCCCACAATGACCTCAATTCCCCAGAAAAGAGCCCAAAAGTGCCTTTGTCTACAGTACCAGGCCAGACCTCCCCACACCTGAGTCAGAAGAGAAGAGACAGTCCTGATGCTTAGTTAGGCTATGATGCTCATTAGCCAGATCAGCCACAGAGGGAGGACCTACTTAACTGGCAGCAGGACGCATAAATAAGGGCATG
The DNA here is from genome assembly GCF_040182565.1 of Anser cygnoides. Taxonomy (NCBI): domain Eukaryota; kingdom Metazoa; phylum Chordata; class Aves; order Anseriformes; family Anatidae; genus Anser; species Anser cygnoides. Next base: position 44,106,001 of record NC_089874.1, on the reverse strand, counting down.
GGCTTGCCATTGCAAGAGGATTCACGCTGCGAGGAAGAGCCACCAACAAGAGTGCCCAAGAAACTCTAAAGACTCACTGGGAATTGCTGTGAGAGAGAGGCACTTAGCGGCTGGCACACAGAGCACCAAGTTGCAAACTTATTTTTCTGATATGAAAGGGTGTGCAATACTGCAGTGCTGCCTGGGCATAAAATCGTACCTCAGCAAAAGGCAGCAGCACACCCCAATTTTGTGTTGACTTAAGGAGTCTACCGTCAGCTCAGATGAATAAATCACAAAGGCATTCCTCCTCTCGCCTCCACGGCTGATGCCACTACTCCACCGCAACTCATACGTGAGGAGTCTTCTGAGATCCAGGGCTACGGCTCACTGCAATCAAAAGCTTATAAAAATAACTCAGGGGTGGGAGAGAGTAAAGAAATCATCCTGTCCGTCCCAGCAGCCTATTACAATGTTTAGCCCTTGCTTCACCTGAGAAACATGCATGGAATGTGTGAGACTGGAGCTAACGCCAGTAACAGACCAAAAAGAGAAAGCTTCAATCGAAGCAACCAAAGATGTTTTCTGGAAAACACAGGGTGTCCCATCACCCATCAAAATTGTGAAATCAATACAAAAGAGTTCATTTCTTACACTTTCTAAGAAAATTTTGTACGGAAAAAAATTACTGGAGGCAGGATAGTGAATATTCAGAAGATATACAAGACATAAGACTGGATTATAAATTTTTCCATGTGATCAAAAACATCAACATGGAACATTAGAAACTGCTACAAAAGGAATAAAATAATAAAACTCCACCAAACTGAACACATCCCAGTGCTTTATAAACCAGTGGTGTACCCACACGTTGAACACATTCTGCTCATCCCTCTCTCCCATTTCTAAAACGATTCAGTAGGACTAAGCAAGGTGCAGAGAAAGGCTCCTGCAAGAAAAGAAATCTAAGGCTGAAAAAAGATAACTCCAATTTTCTATTTGAGGCTGAAGGAGGATATGACAGAAGTCTGCAGAATGGTGGGTGGCATAGAAAAGGGAGTAAGGACTGGATTAGGCTTCACAACATGAGAAGCATCCAGGCTAGAAAATTGAAATACAAGCAGAAGTGAGCGGTAATGAAAATAAAATGAATAGAATAAAATAAAATAAAGAAACAAACAATGCATAACCAAATTACAGAATTCATTGCTACAGTATGTCAAGGAAACCAGGAATACAAGAGGTTTAGAAAATATCATACCAGGCCCTGGAAGACAGATCAGCCCATGGCTATGACCTATATACATGAGAGACAACACGCAGCCTTTAGCTCTAGAAATCCCTAAATGTGCAGCTTGCCAGAAGCCATAAAACTACAGCAAGGATGGATCTTGCTCTGTGCGCCCCCCTTCTTACACTCCTCCCCAGGTTTTCAATATTTGTCACTAACAGAGGCAGAATACTGGACGAAAGAGGCTGCTGACCCAATCCATTACAACCACCACGACTAGCTGATGGCTTTAATCAGCCTCGCCTTCCTGCAGGAGACCCTGGCAACTGAGAACTGGAAGCTGCAAAAGTGTTAATGGGATAGGATGGATCAACTGCACGCCGCATCAATATACCGCTTGTTTCTAAAGTAGAGCTGTGAGGAATAGGCTCACGCCATGGCGAAGAAACAGGCTTGAATGATATCGTTATAAAATCTATCTTCTCAGCAGAACAGTGGTTGATCATTAACAGGTCATGAAAATGTGTACAAAGCATAAAGATTGGTCCGTGTCCCAGGGCACTTTCCACATGAAATGCTTTTAGGTTTTTGTGGGCTGCATTCAGAGCACACATCTGTTTACCGACTGTTTACCGATGCCTGTAAATTCGAGTTTAATGCTTGTGTTTTGCCTGAGGAGCTGCACACACAGAGACATTTATATCGGTAGTTTACTTTGCTGTGCATTATACGTATTAACTTGTAACACCCTTGCTGGCCATCATTTTATCTCCTTAAGCAGAAGACACACCCTAGCCTTTGCCCATAATGTTCTTTTACCTGACAAAAGTACATTTTATGCAGAAGACAGAGCGATGGGTCCTTCCCAGGTCAGTCAGGAGAAAGACCTGGGATCAGCCTCTGTCCGAAAACACACGGAGCTGCCGCGGCTGACTGGGAACACGCTGGTTCCTGCTATCAGCTGCTCCATCAGCGGTGCAATTTAACGTAAAAATAAAGAGGGGTGGTGCAAAAAATTGCTGCAGACAAACAGCCTGCACAAAAAAAGCACTTACTTGGTTCTCTAGAAGGGCACTTGGTGAAACAGGGGGAAGGCAATGACCTCCACCACCGCGGTGAACCTCTAAACCTGACCTCAGCCAAGGAGACCGCCCGGCCTCTTCTCCAACAGTGGTGACAGATGTGAATTAAAGGGAAGCTGCTGCTCCCTCTTCCTGTACGGCAGGGGTTACTCCCACCACCTCGCATTTCCACAAGAAACACCTTGCTATTGTGCAGCAACGCTGCTGATTTAAAATTCACCTTTTACGGCCTCCACAGCTTCCTGACAGTGTTGGGAGAAGTAAGTGGTGCTGCTACGGCCAACACCGTGGGCTGCAGATGACGGTGTTGTGGGTCCAGGCATTGTCCGCTGGAATTCCTGCTGTGCTTTGCTCTTTGGCAGCAGGCACAGAACTTGTAAAGTAAGAGTATGTTAGATCCAAACACAAAATGATCTGCTTTTTCAGGTACTCTCTGAGGCAATTTCACCTAGTGCTGTTTCTAAGGATGAACTTCAAAATTACAAAGCAAAATAGTCACACACAAACACACGCTAGATGGGACAGATATTTCTCTGTGTTTCCTAACAGTTGCTTTCGTGCAGCCTCTAGACGTGCTTTTTAGGAAAAAATACACTTGAAGATCCAATACAACCACCTTCAGTTTTAAAACTAGCAAATAAATTCCATATTTTGTTCATTTTTTTTCTTTTAAATCCTCGTTATAAATAATCAAAATAGGCAAAACAAGGTTAAATGTTCTTGTATTCGACATGCAAATATTAACGTGTTTTGGAGTGGTGGGTAAAAGTTGTAACTGATTTCTCTGAGAAGTAACATTCACAAATAGGTCATTTAAATAGTCCTGGCCCCATACAGGCAGCACAGTAGCAAAAATACAGCCCATATGGCTCATGAATGAGACACATGAGTAATTCATTGAGTTGGTTTCTACATGGGTGCTATCACTGAAACCATATGATGCCTGATTTCAATTTTGAAATATCCCCAAACAAAATTATGTGCAGATTTGAGAGCTGATATTAGTAGGAATTATTAGTAGGAATTACAAGCACTTGGTGGAAGGACTTAAAACAGGCTCGCACTACTTCTTTGCTGCAACTTAAAACAAACAAACAGGGAAATTGGCAGAATACTGGCAGTTTTTTGGTTTGTTTGTTTGTTTTTAATTCTTATTTTGAGATTTGAAGTTGAGATTTGGACAAGGGAAGCAATTTCTATGGATGCCAAATTTCCTATCTCTACTTGAGACAGAAAAGGTTTCGGAAGCACAGCTGCAGTTTTAACTGTGGAATAGGGTTTGTGTAGTTTTTGGATTAGGGTTTTTTGGAGAACAAGCTCAGCATACCACCTTTCTTTTGTGCAAAATTAGTGCTTTTCAACACCGATTCACAAAGATATGGGAGTTTTTCTGAGGAGGGCTGCAAACTTTCACATCAAGTATAGGATGTATTTCTGGAGGTAAAGACCATGGTGCAATCCTAGTGCTCTGGATATAATGTCTCCTTGATGATGCACACATACAAACTGTGAGCATGTAGGTTTAACCTACTGCACACACTGAATACATGCTTCTCTCTGATTACTATTGGGAAGTGACACCTCTTCCACAGAAAAATGAGAAAGAAAGACTATTAGCTTCAGTAATCTCTAGCTGCCAGAAATCTCCTTTTCTTTTTATTATGATTTAAACAGGAAAAGCTCAAAAGTGAAGTCTGAGCTTTAAAGATATACGGTCCTATGTGTCTGGCTGAATGTGTTTTCCCCAGCATGGCTATTAATATCTGTTATTATTATTACTACAACTACCATTGTTTCTTAATGAACTTAATGGTAGGAGGGTTTGCTATTTTGTTTTAATACATTCATATAAATGAAAAGACATTTGAATTACCATTAGGTTCTACATTGATCTCATATCTTCTATCTACATACAGAATTCTCCTTTGGAAGAAGTTTTATAGTACTCTATCTTCCTTTCTCCCTTCTTCCCCCCAAAGATTTCAGGTTCCTAGGGGCAGAATAATACTGGCTTCTCAATAAACTGCAATGATTTGTGTGTTAGTTTTAAGAATTGGAGCATGTGTACATGTCGAACACACCCATCCACAAAGAAAGTCATTCTGCCATCATTTGTACATTAATAAGGTGAACTATTTTTAAAAGAGAATTCCTAACCATGGTTACTCATGAATTATGACTGATTATTTATGTACTGAACTTTGTTTAAATGGTGTCTACGTTCTTCACGAGAACAATGCTGTATACAGCTGCTTTTTTAATAATGTCACCATCTCTTTGTTGCTATTTTTACATTTCCATCTTCCTGTTAGGCCATGTAAATAGGGATGCCTATAATTAGCGGACGCACTGCATTGTTTCACAAATCTCTGCTGCTACATTACAATAGAAAACTCATTACTTCTTTGGGAATAACTTTTATTTTGCTCTATAGTTACAATACACAGTCATCAAGCTAGACATGGCAGAACAGGAAAAACAAAGAGAATATCTAATAGGAAAGCCTATTGCTGCATTCTACTTCCATTTAAAGATGAGTATAACATTAAATGCTCATTCTATTATTTTTTTTTTTTAGCCTGAAAATATCTTTTCATTTCCAGCTGAACACACAGAAATTGGTTTTGTACAATACAAAATTTTTGCTCCCTGTGAGAGGAAGTCTTCCAATCATCAAAAGTTGAAGCAGTTCTCCTTGCCTGACAAGTGGAAGACATATGAAAATGAGACTGCATCCAGATCTGTTGTTGTCTGCCTATTTAGAAGCTTATTGTACCTCTTGACTACTTCAATAGCTAGTCCCATATATAGAAGTTCAACCCCAGGAACCATTACGCACGTTTTGGGTGGAGATTAAGGATTTTACAAAGAACAATTCTCATCTTGTAGAAGTACATCATTCATTAGAAAATCTTTTTTCTTTTCTGGCAAGATTGTTTTCCTTCTCAAATACATTTTGCAGTTAATGTAACAACAACAAAGAACAGCATGCCTGTAAATGTCTTACATTTGCATATACTTTTCTGGAGGCATTTGTGTACACAGACTTCACAGTCAGAAAGGGCCCTTTTAGCCACATGGGCAATCGCGCAAAGACTTCAACCTACTGCGTGCTTTTTGGAAAGAGATGACATCTTGATGTAGATGTTGAACGTGATGGGATTCACCTTGTCTCTGCATAAGCTGCCATAATGCCAATTGCTCTCGTTGCTGAAAACCTCAGCTTCACTTCTAATCTGAATTCATCTGAAGTCAGCTTTCAGACGTCCTTTTCTCAAACCTCCGTTTGTCACCACTATATTAAAGATTGTACTAAAAGCTGTGTTTAAAATTGTTGACAAGACACAACTGATGAAGAGAGAAACATAAATATTTGTGTGTGTGTTTTCTTTATCGTAGTAGCAGTATAAGGGATTTACTTTGAGGAAGCAGCAACAGGGCTAATAGAGAATTTTCAACAGAGACTCATTTAAGAGCTGTTACCACTGTTCCACAATTAATATTTGCAGAGTAGTTTTGGGTGAAAAAGCAATTTTAAGATGAAGGATTTTACACAAGTGAAAATATTAATGCCAAGGGAAGAAAATTAGCTGGACAAACAAATAACAGACATTGTGGATGAGACATACTTTTAGAGCACCACTTGTCATCATGCTCCATAACTTTATTTTTAAGGTTCTGGAGAAAAAAGCCCACAAGCTTGAAGGACTTGCCACAACCAGCCTGCTTTTTGTGATAAATACTCGAGTGGTGCATGCAGCGTAAGAGAACAAAGTAAAAAGCTCCATGGGATACCTGACACTTGAAATTCAAACTACCGAAGTCATAAATTAAGTATATATGCCTGTGTGGGAGCCAGGGTATAATGTTCCCCAACTGCTTCAATGGGCCTTGTGTAAACAAAGAACAAAACAACTGGCTACAAATGTCAGCTTTCTAATTCAAGTAAAACAAGCTTCCAATCAAGAAAAAAAAATCAAGGCCTGAAGACACTGGCTTATTCAGGTTTAAATAAGTGAGCAGAAATGATTTAATGCCCCTCAGATGTCTGCTTTGCTCTTCTGTCAGAGGTTGCTGCCCTGCAAGAGCAGCTCACAAAGCTGCTCCTGAACTACTGCACTCCGCTGCCCAGCACAGCCAAGGTAAACAAATCTCTGGTTTGGGTTATCACGATACACTGAACTGTGCACTGCAGTGAACAGCAAGGCACGGAGACCTTTTCATCTGTCTGCATTGCAGAGCTACCGGTCTGGAGTCAGAGCTTCTGAATTTGCCTCCTGGAGTATATGAAAAAAGAAGTCAGGAAACAATCAAGAGGACAAGCCCTTCTCGGCTGCTGCTTTCACTGCAGGCATTTGTGCTTCTCTGTCCTCACAAGATAGCTAACAGCTTTTGGGTTTTCATGCATATTCAACTCCATTTTTGCCTCTAAATCTTATTTTCCAATACAGTTCACAGACTTCAGAACTGCTGCAAACTACAGGGGCTAGTACGGATTAGTGGGCCTCACGTGCCTGGAAGAGAAGCATTTAGAGCCATTCCAAGTCACAGTGGAAAGATACTCCCCACACATTCTCCTTCTAACTCCTTTACAGGCATGGCACTTTCTTCTGGGAGACAAGCAGGTCGTTAGCCTGAAGAGCAGCACAACTCTCAAATATATCTAGCAAAGGGTGCCCACCTCCCTAGCGCAGACTGGAATTTTGTCCTAAAGACGACGGGCAGATCTCCTCAGCCTGAGCTCAGAAAGTCAATCTAAAATACAGGCACTGCTTGCTCTTCATCTCATCCTACTGGCTTGGTCCTCACCCCTTACAGAAGCTGAGTCAGAAGGTCCAGCCACCTGGCTGTGTCTCAGGGCATGGTTTCATGCATAGGCACAGACTGAACTGTGGGAAGAGGACAAGGAAGAGGACCTTCACACTACCGACCTTCAGCAGGGGAGTGTAGCAGACAGACAGCTAGAGGCCAGTCACCTTGTCAGCCTGCAGCACCCGATTTCCAATCGCTTACCATCAACCGCCTCTGCTGTGCTCAGGTCACAGCTCGTCACGGGTTAAGGCAGCAGGACCTGTGACCGGGTCAGGCACTGGTTCAGTGGAGGTGGTCATGACATGACAGGCAGCTGGCGGTACCAATACTCAAAAATGCAGCAACTGACTTTGAGAGCTGTCTGCATTTGACCTGCAATTCAGTAACAGCAAGTGATGCAGCCTGCATGCCAAGCATAAGGGAGAGAGCTGTACGTAGTGCAACAAAAGCCAGGGAGCTGAGGGGGTTACAGGGCTTGCTCTGGTCCAGGAACAGGCTCCGTTCCCACCCAAACAGCTCTTCTGAAAAATCTAAGCCTTTTCCTGTAGTTTTGTTTATAACATCCCCAATATATACAACCACCTAAATGATATTTACTTAGCTAACTTCCACACCTTTCCCCTTTCCCTTGCCCCAGATTGTGATCACAGCTTTCTAGCCAGGATTTTCATCCCTAGAATTCCAAGAGAGCGGACAGAATAAAGAGGTGTTACCAGTCTTTGTTCAAATACTCTTTGCTGAGTATTTCAGCTATTTACCTCCCGCTCTGAAGTTCCTGTTTTCCCACTGAGGGGGAAGGGAAGGCCTGGAGCCCATAGAGAGACACAGAAGCATTTGGTTTAGAAAGTCTGCCTGCAGTCAGAGATACTTAGTACATTTTCCCCCAAAAGCATCATACTCGTTTCAAATCGAAGAAGGAAAATTCAAATCAAAGAGTGAAAATTCTTTAGAATACTGAAAAAAAAAAAGACTACAAAAATAGTGTTTTACAGGTATCCCTTTCTTCAATCTACCAACTATTCCTATATCAAAATGCACAAATCCTCACACTGAAAACTCAGTCTACTATGATGATCTGTGCACAGACACATAATATAACTTCCTAGGCCACACGATATTACCCGTCTTAGCAAATAAAACCAAGAGAGCAGAAAGTAATTAGGCCACTTAAAAACATCACTAGCTGGGAGTTTTGCGAGTTCACGCAAAAGGAAAAGGAAGAACACAGCGCGCACAGCGATTTGCCTTTGATACGGGAGAAGGCATGTGTTGCTTGATAATCCAGTGATGAGGCAGAAAAGCCATAGGACACATTCATTTGTTGGACTGGGACATGTTCGGATTGCCTTTTGTGATGCCGAGCTGCTTTGATGCCTAGGATCTAATAGTATCATGAAGTTACAGCGATGTGGATGTAACAAAATAACTAATGCTTCATCACAGAGTAAAATGCTCACTTGTATTGTGGGGTACACGATGATAGGGAGCTTTAAAGCACCATGTAAATTATACATTTGGGATATAAAAGGGAACATCTGAGGAATGATCGGCACAGCTTCCCTTTTTATCATCAACCAGATCAAGCCAAAGAAACTGCAGGTATGGAAGGGGTAAACAAAGTGGCAGCAAGACAGTGCTTTGCAGCAATTTTACTGTGCCTTTAATTTTTCACAAGTCAGTTCTATCACAATAGGTCAAAAAGAAAAAAGGGTAAAGAGTTGGGCTCCTCCTAATCTCAGTCTAGCTTGACAGTAAGTACTCCACACAGAGGTACTGGAGAGGAAAGTCTTAAGGGAGGGGATTTCTTTCACTAGATTAATCCACGGTGCTGGCAAAAGCAACAAACTCTCCAGGAAAGCTTCTGGGTACATGCTTTTCTTCAGCACCGAGCGGAAGGAACAAAAGAGCTGATCCTTCATCAAATGCTAACAAGTGGGTAGGAAATGAGTATCGGAAAGGAGTTGCTGTTTCTTAAGAGCCCAACAATCCGAGTGCTGACTAGTGCATACAACCTTCTCGGTAGCTTGGCTTTCACGTTGTTTTTATATCACACTCAGATACGTCGGTATGCCTGAAGTCAGCGGGAAATCTACGGCAGGTTTTAACGGTAACAAGAGCTGACTCACTATAACCTTCTCTTCATAACAATACCCTTTGTGTGCATTACATCTTAGTTTGATTTCATTCCCATCAACTCCTCTGGACTCCATGTGCACCTCTTCTCAGGCTCATCTTCTTGTTTATGCACATTGCCTGTGTAACATTTAGGGAAACAACAGCCACCACAAGTCAGAATTATGTCTTCTTCCAAAATGCAGTTCTCTATAATATTCTGTTTTAAATGAGACCCAAATTGAAGAGAGACTCTAGGAAAAAAAAAAAAAAAAAGTTCAGTAGAAAACACTCAGTTTTGAAGCAAAAATTACTTTGGGCATAGTTCTGGGGCTTCTGGGGGCTTGCATTCCACTGTTCAGTTTAGGAAGAAAGTGAAAATTGAATGTAACCTAGCTTGGAGAATTCCATCTCATTTATTGCTGTGTACTCTTTTTAATTTTAACTTGACCTGGTAAAACGCTCCCCATCTCATCTTTAACACATTGTCTTGACTTGCTTACTTCAGGCAAACATTTGCTAGATGGTTCTCTCTTACTGCACAAAGAGAATGTCAAGTTCTTTGTACAAGTGTCTGGTCATGTTTCACGATGGCCAAAGTCTAGAAGAAAATCCCAAATGTGAACAAAATGCTTGGAAACCTTATTCTACATTCCTATCCTTACTTTTGCTGAGAAGAGAAACAGGGAAAGTTCTTCAAATATACTGAATGGAATGAAGAAGATGTGATTAGTAACATGAAAAGTTGTTTATCATTATTCCACTCATTTTAAGTCTCATCATTCAACTATAGTTGTGTAGGTCTGTGTCATACATTTAAAAATAGTTTTATGCATCTTTGCATGCAGGTCATAACTCAAACAGAAGTCACACCACAAGAGATCCCATCTCTTCAAGTGGCTCATTATTTTCCTCTTGCACACTGTCTTTTAAAGTGAAGTGAATGCAAGAAGTTACTCAAAAGAGTAAGGACTGTGGTTTTCCAAAACTAAATATAGTGTTTCTTAGTGACAATTATCCTTTGGTCCAGTAGGAATTTTATTTGGTATCCAGACTCTGACATTAGCCAAATTTCTATGCATTTGGAGAAAATAATAATAATAAAAAAAGATCACTAATAATGTACTGATTTGTACTGTGCTACATCTTGGTGATGCCATAGGGAAGAAGAAATATTTTTATCTTGGAGGTCAATTAGCAATCTACAACAGTACATAGCTGTTGTGACTGTAACGTACATCCCAATGAACATTGCTTAGGCATGCAGCGAGGCTTCAAAACAGAAATTCTAACAGAGATCCTGCTTTTCTATGCATCCTGATTTCTTGTATTGAAGAACTTGTTAGCCTTTGTCCAAAATCCTTCCACAAGATAGTAGTAGGTCTGATGAAAACCAAGTCTGTCCAATCTGCCCTGTGTCTTCAGCATTTACGGTTAACTCAGCCAAAAACATTCGTTTACTTAACAGAAAGCACCTTCAGCAATGCAAGAACCAAACACGCCACAATAATTCACCAATAACCTCCTAAATCACTGTATCGCTGTATTTGCAATGCTGTTTTCAAATACCACATTTTTATCATAGCTTTGTCCACCTACAATTGTACGAAGCCATTAAAGATGAATGTCTTACAGTGAGCAGAGCCTGTTCCTTCAGCTGCCTCACACCCCCTGTCATAAGACCCCATTTTGCCAAATTCTTCTGGTAGGAGCTGTGCCTTTTATGTTATCTGTGCCAAGTATGGGGAGGAGCTGTCCTGATGAAGACCTTGGGAAGCAAACCTTCAGCAAGTTGCCCAAAGGTGCTCGGCAAGAAGGCTTAAGGAATAAAGGAAGAAAGAAAAACTAAAAGAGCTTAACAAAGTTACAAAATTAGGACAGGGACAAAGAGGCAGAGTGAGCGAGCAAGAGACAGGCACAAACATATGTTAAAATACCTTTTGGTTAAGTGTGCAACACTGCAAGAAATAAAGTTCTTCATCCATCTTCATTCTATCCCTAGTAAATATACATCACGGCACAGTCTGTAATGACATGGCCGCATACTTTCCCCTTCTCTATACCATCACCTGCATGCAGCAACAGAGCGGGTAGCAGCCTTCAAATTCTAAAGAGAGTAAAAAAAGTCAAAAGTATCCATTTCTTGCCAAATTTTGCTGGAAAAATGCTTTTTTTACCCACAGTGCTTAACATGGCACTACATTTTGCCTCTTCAGAACGTAGCTCTTCCTGGCCTGTCTACAACTGCAAATAATCATTTCTTTTGCCCCTCAGACCCAATGTCAGGGGCCCAGAAAACAAGGAGAAAAGTGAGCACGCTGAAAGGCCAGGCTTATTTGCCTTATTTAGCATCACACAGGAACACGGTGGAGATAAAAGTCCGATTTTCCAAGGAAGCTATTAGCCAGGAGAGCATCTTTTCTCTTTGAATATAGAACTAATACCAAATCAATGCAGATGCTTCATTTTGGGGTGTTTTTCCCCGCTGAGGATGAAGTAAAAGCGCCACCCTCCCCAGCACACATCATGGCTGTGCCCTGAGCCTACAGAAGACAATTGTGCATTTGTTTATGCCTTCCAATCTACACCAGTAGAAACAGGCACCCAACCACAGAGTCACCCTCCCCTCACCTGATCCTTGTCAGGCTCTGCCCTGCGGATGGAGACAGCCAAGGCTGATTTTATCAGCTGAAGTGCCATTTTAAAGACACATTGCAGAGGTTTGCCTTTTGTTGGAGGCTTTTTTTGTTTGCTCCCCTGCCCCCCAGTGTTTAATTCCTGCCTGCAGCACCCTCTGTGTCTCCGTTTTTAAGTTTCTCCCATAGTTCCTCATACTTCTCTCAGAACTGTTCAGCCTTGTTTGGCTATTATTTGCTGCAGGAGCTGCAGCCTTGGTAAGAGCACTATTGTTGAAGAAAAGAGACGATGCTGCTAAAATACATGTTAAAGAAACTCTTTAATGTAATTGCTACACATACATATAAAGGCAAAAAAAAAAAAAAGACCCCGTTAGTGGCTGTCTCATTTCAAGGCTGAATAAACGGAGCCTGTGCAGAATCACCTTGAATCTATTTAAACACAGGCCTGGGCAAAACAGTCCCATTTGAAGCTGATGATACAAAGCAGTCTTGCTTTCAGGTACGGAGCAGAGGTTCTTGACAGGATTCCTTTCAAGTTGTGCACATCAGGCCATCAGCTAAACACAATCAGCAATTACCAGAGATGACGATCAGAGACTGCTTTCCCCAAAAGGCCTCCCTCCAGCCCCAGGTAGGATATTTAATAGATTTATTCTTTATAACCAGATTATGATATATCCAAAGACCGTGACAACAAATTGCTGCTTATCACCACGCTTACTTAGACCACTTCAGTTCTACAAATTCTGATTTTAGTTCATCTCAGATTGGATCAAAAACATCATGGCTGCCCAGAACAAACTGCAGGTACAACCTCCCTCTAATGACGACAATTTGATGAAACTGTTTTTGTTTTGCCTTGGAGGTTTTTATCCCGGCAAACCTGTGGTTGCACCAGCACCATCTGCACACACATATCTTGGAAAAATGAAGAATATAAAAGCTCATTCTTGTGCTCAGCAAAAAAAAAAAAAAAAAGTGCAGTCGTGCCCAGGACAGATCCAAGCCTGTGTAGTGAAGCGATCTGGTGAAGCCTGGATCCAGTATTAGTGCACGAGGAACCGAGCCCCCAGCTCTTTCATTTCACCAGTGTAAGGCTAGCACGGAACCCTCCTTTGACCAGACCCAGCTCCCATTTGGTTCTTTCATTACTCGGGCCCTCCTTCTCTGCAGTTTTACCAGTCCTACACCCTGGCCACTCCTTCCAGAAGCAGGTGAATCAGTGTAGCCCCTTCCAGAGGAATTGGCTCTGACCACTGCTCAAAAAAATCACCTTGCCAAAGCTCTGACAGATGCTAAAATTTATTTGCAATTCAGCCCTACAAAAGAGGGCTTGGTGCTCTTTCTGCAGGCACTCTTTCTACTGCTTTTCCGGAATAGAAATGGGAACGAGTGCAGAAATATGTCTCTGTTACTATATGTACTTTACCCAAAAGAAAAAAATGAAACTAAAGAAAGACCATCATACATATATATGCAGGGCCATTAGAAACTGAATTTATGGCACCGTTATTCCCAGAAGAGAAGAAGCTGAATGAGAAGGCACTCACCAAGCAAGGGGAGCGCATCATAATTCCTGCTATGTTTTTCCACTTGCAAGGGCTCAGAGTCCCTGTGAGAATTTCTCTTTGGTTTTGAGAACTGAATATTTAAGAAGAATCCTTGTGCCACCAGTGCTTTAACCCTGCCTGTTGCTGCGCGGTCAGTGTGGGATGCAGGACAGAGCAGCCTCGGCAGGCAGGCAGGAGTGCTTCCCCCATCCTAGGGCAAGGAGTGAAAGGCATCTGCTGCTGCTGTGGAAGAAGCACTTTGTTAATGGCTAAGACCAAGAGTTAGAAACCTGGGGGCCATTTATGGTTTTGCAAGAGCCCTGTGTGACTCACAGCCCGTTAACCTTTTTGTCTTCCTTCCTCTGCTTGCATGTGTATTACACTGCCAGCAAATGCACCTCTTCATCATGCACGGCAGGGAAAACAGTTTTTTTGATAGGCATACACTTCTTTAAGATCCTCTCACTTGAGGTCTTACCAGCATGAAATAAATCATTCTGAGGAGAAGGCAGGAGTCCCAGTGCAGAACAGGGAAAACAGAATGTGACACGAAGGGGAAAACAACCCACATACAGAGAAAAGAGAGACACAGACAAGTACAGTTTTTGTATTCATTTTAGGAAAAAAAGCAGCACCAGGAATCCCCATCATTTGCTGCGTCTGACAATACCACTGCCCACTGTCTTCACTCACCCCTCAACTGATGCACCCAGCCACAACATCATGCTAAAGCTAAGCAACCAGGAAGCCGTACCTATTCCATCAGAAATGGTGGGAAGACTGCACATTTCTCTTCACCAACACAGACAGAGGCTACTGAAGGCCAAAAATTATTCAAAACTAGCTTTGGGTTACATAAGAATTTTTGCAGAGAAAGATTCTCTTCTAGAGTTTAGCAGGGGTGAGGGAGAAAGAGCTGATTTATAATTACTATCTACCCTAGAATAACATCGATGCTTAAGTACGTCTTAGAGTGTTCTTCTCATGAAGAGATAATGACATTTCATACATAGTTCACCTTAACCTTGAGGTATTGAGAATAGTTTGCATTTTTGACCTTTTGTCAAATATCAGCAAATTTCAGAGGCATTTTCACCCTCGTACCACGTTAGTCCCAATACTGCTTCTGTCTGCGCTTGGAGTACATCCCACACCATTTCCAAAGCTTCTGTGTTCTTGTGCGTCACCCAAGCACTTCTCTCCTCCCAAGGAAACACCCTGACCTCATCCAGGAAACAAAAGAGCTTTAGGAAACAGAATTTGAAAGAATGATACGATCCTTGAGAAAGCTGGAAATCGCACAGATGTGTGTATCCACTACACCAAGGACGGCACGGGTTAGCGGTGGAATGACGGCACCCAAAAAAAGGGAGAACTGACATCAGTGAGAGTTGGATCTGATCAAGAGCGAAGGAGAGAGCCTGGGCTTTATACTGTGTGTTTTCTTCTTCATGTGCAGAAAGATGAAGCTAGTGGATGAAGTGATAGATGACTAGAAGTAGCTTTAACACTCTGTAATTCAAAGTGAATCATTTTCAGACCACGCTTATGTGCGACTCTTCTAAGCAAAGCTCTTGTTCGACACATCAGAAGGTGCCTCAGTGTTGTTACCTTCCTGCAAGCAGACATGCTTTGATTGCAGTATCAATTGCACTACAAAAAGGAAAATAAATAAATAAATCTCTACTGTTCCAGACAGAGGACAAAGTCTTGCTGCTACTCGGCTGAGGAAAGGGGCTTTATGACACTCCCTCTGTGTTTCTGCGGGCTGTCCTAGAACTGGAGGTGCAAGAGCTCGGTGTCCAAACAGAGAACTGAACTGCAGTCACAGAAAAAGCTACAGGCAAGGAGAGCTTTAAAAAATAAGCACAATTTTTGTCTTTTAGGCTTTCCACAGTACGTGCTCCCCCTGTATTGTTTTTCCTAACATTTATATAATTTTATTGCTAACAGTTCAAAACCTGAAAATCTTACAAAGGTTTCAATGCATCTCTTAGGCTTTTACTGAGGGAGAAAAACAATGTTTTGAACAAACATTTGGAAATTACCAGTTGTTCTGTTTTTGGTAACCTCAGTATTTTAAGTCTAACTTGACTTTCAATGTCTATTTAATACTCTGAGGCTCACCGCTCTGCTGGAATAATTAAGTTAAACAAGATTTCTTTCCTGAATTAAACCTTCAAGGGTTCATTTGAAGAATGAAGAAACAGTAATCAAAATTATTTTTATTGTCCAGAAATGTAAGTTTGAACCACCATTTTAGGTGGTGCCAATAATGTAAATAACCTCCTATCAGGCTTCTGTTTCAAGCACATATTTTTTTTCTGGGCATTTCACTCAAATAATATTGTATGGAATAGGATAAAGAATCGCGACTGCAATTACAATTTACTCAAAATTACACCACCACAAGCTTTCACTTGCAGCTGTGGCATAACAACCTTCCAAACCATTTCCAGCTCTGTAATATTTGTTTTCGCCGTGGACAAATAGCCATCACAAGCCTTAAAATTACCAGGGCAAGCTTAAGAGAGACACCGTATCTAGCAACACACTGGCGTGAAGCAAGAGTCTGAAGGAATCAATGTCACTGTACTAGAAAGTAAATATTTTTATAACTACATCCATAGCAACCACAAAACTCCCCACTTCTGCAAAGTGATCCATAATGCTTGACTTGAGAAGCTGATTTAAAGCGCTGAGGAGGTATCGCTAGCCACCATTTATCTTAGCCATAAAATTCCCAGGAAGACAAATATATGGTCTTTCTGGGCCATCATTGTACAGAAAGAAATGCTCAAAAGACATCTCTGGAAATTGCTGTATTTGCTTCCTTTGAAAATATAAATCCCCCTTTTGGGGGGGGTTACACTAGGGGAATAAGCATCCATTACCTTCTACAGGATGTATTTTTACTGCAGTGCTAACTCAGGCGATCGACATCTGAATTAGAGACTTTATGTACCATTCCTTACGTCTCACATACTGCCTTTCACCAAGAGATCTCAGTGTGCCTTACAAGGATTTGTATCCATATTCCACAAACAGGAAAGTCATTCAGAGAAATTACAGCGATACAGAGAGATTCATTCACCTGTCAGGAGTCACCTGGCCAACTGAGGCCAGTGAATCCAAGTTTCCTCAGTCAGAGGCCATTGCCCTGCCCAACAAGCATCATAGTTTCTGCGCAAAACTAATGTGGATAAGCTTCCACACACCAAAGCTGTGCTTTATGCCTGTTCCCAAAGGCCTTTCTTAGAAACCCTGTGGCATTTTCTACTGCTCTTTGCAGTGAAATAAGCTGACCCCAGCTCTTTCCCTAGTGGTCAGGAAAGCCTTGCGTGCCCTCTGGTCGGGGAGGCAGATGTAAAAGGCAAAGGCAATCTGTCATCACCAGGTGATTTACGGCGCACACTTTAAGCTGCAGTTCTGTGTTCACCCAAGCTGGATGTGTGCAGGGCCAGACCAAACGGCGTTACAATGTTCAGCTGAACCAGGCTTGGGTACACAACTCTGTTACTGCTCTGTTTCCATGGTCAGCTTCACCCCAGATTTTTGCTGGCTTTAAAGCGGCTACATAAAGACAGATAATACCTCATCCATCGTAAAGCCTGTCTTCATAAAGCTAACTCATTTTGAACAAATTGGGACCAGCAGATTGGATCAATGGCAGATCAGCGTTTTGCAGCACAGCGAAGAACCTCTTTGTAGGAGAGGGTAAATCTGAATTTACTGTGTCTGGTTACCAGCCCGTCTGGAAACGCACACAGCAGTTGATTCATCATCTTCACAGCACCCAAATCGGGGAAGAAGGGGCAAAACCTGATCAAGATCCTCCATTTAACGGACTGGAAGATTTGATTGTGGTAACTTCATGCTTTTCCATTCTCTTCGGCTGAAGAATAGCAGAGATTTGCCCTTTGCCTACACAAAGAAGAGCGCTGCAGTTCAGAGCCAGGAGCCGCAAGCCGCACTCCCCTCGCAGCATGCACGCCGCTGGCTGACAGCAGCAGCAATCAAACACGCAGCCCCACAGCGTTAACTCCTGGAACATTTAGCACTGGTGCTCCAAGCCCCTGGCTTAGCTTTAACATAGCATCCTAACGAAAGTCTGGTCTGGCTGATGAGTAGCTGCAGGGATAAAATACATTGCTAAAAGCAGTCCTCTTCCCTGTGCATCTAGCAGGTGTCTCCAGAGCAGGGAAGAGGAAGCACAGGTTGCATTTACCACAGCTGATGCAGCTCAGAGCTTGGTGCACAGACTGAAAACGCTGTATCAGGCTGTCAGCTCCTGAGACTGAAACACAGACATGAATACAAGTCCGTCCCATTTACAGGTTTGCAACTTCTTAGCAGAAGGACCGTGCTGACAGCTGAGGGGGATCAGTACTGAGGGTCAGAAATACCCTGCACAGCCAATCTGTGCAGGCAAGCCATAACTTTTGGATGAATAGGATGATCATAACAGGCAGGAACTGGCTGATTCAGTGCCAGTTTTGAAATCCAGATCTTGTGAAAAGCTAGTCATGCTCTGCTAAAGCACACTTTCTCTCATAAAAGAGAAAACATGCAGAACTAGTGGAAAAGGTTTGACCAAAATCTACTGCCCAATATATACATACATAAAGTCATTTATTTGATTTAATAACTGGTTTTATTTCATCTGAAGTTAATTCCATCTAAAAGTACTCATTAATTTTTTTTTATTTTCCTTTAATTTCACAAAACATCTACTCCACCTGCTTTAAAATAAGCTGGGTTAAGTCAAGTGGTTAAAATAAGAACCAACAGTATTTCCTCAAAGATGATACCTAGCAATACTCTACTTCCATAGGGCCTGCCTTATTGCTTTTAACTTTACATTAAAATTGCCTTCCATTCTCTCGAATACTTCTTTAGAAACCAGGATAAGTTCAGCTACTTTAGAGACTTCTCTTGGCTCTGTTGGCCAGGGACGGCATGTCTTCACGCTGTTGGTTAATACAAGTACGTAAGAGGAAGTTGGCAGTGGAGACACAACTCTGCACTAGCCTAAGTAGTCAGGTAGCTTTGTGGTTCTTCCTGAAGCTGGTAAAAATGTTTTCCCTGAGGTACTTTTGAAATTTAGACCAAAATCGGCCCTAAGAGTCAATATTTGAGGGACTCAAGCACTCAAAATGGTGGCTGAAGAATCATCTTACAATTGTTCTGCAAGTCAGGAATGGCTGATAGGAAACAAAACCCTTTAGAAACCAGCATCGCTCTGTTTGGAAAGGAAAGCTACACAAATATCCTCGCTTGTCAACCCAGACTGGAAAGCACTCTTCCAAGGAATAGTCAACAAGAGCCTGTCTATGACTCATGGCCATGTAGCTCAAGGTAAGCGCAGCTGACATAGTGTTTGTAGACAGATCGAACGCATGGTATTCCAACAGGGGCTGGGAAAAGCCTTGGGCACCTCTCCCATAATTTACAGTCTGGATCACTCTTCAGATAAAACATGAGACAGGTTCAGAATTTTGTTGTAATTAGTAACTGGAAAAGAATTGAAAAGAAAGTAGCTTTTCTTTTGAAAATTAATACTTCTTTATTCACAGACCCACCACAACCTTGACAGCAAAGCATCCCCTGTATTTAACAGCTGAAACCTACCTACAATGAACTACGTATTAATGACTGCCAGCATTCCCAGTGATGCCGTCAGACGAGTTTCCAGCTGGCTGCAGACGCTGCCTTCACGCGCTCACCACTACTTGTCCGCACAGCAGCGGGCACCTTGTCACACACATCCTCTCTCCAAGGGCACTGCTCCAGCCGGAGGCTCTGGATCGCACGTAAGCCCGAAGCTTTGCTTGGTTATTTTACTTCAAAGCCAGCAGATAGAAGTCATGCCACCGCTGTAGCGAAGCTCGATATTTTCAAGCCTTGAAAATTAATCTGGTCTATTAAGTAATATTTCCATCATCATCAAAGCAACATCATCACACAGGAAACTCAAAAAACCTGGCTGGGGCAGCAGACTCTTTGAGATCCTTAATTATTAATAGCGTAGATGAGCTGACTTAAAACAGATGTGCTATTTTTAAGAGGAGATGCTGCATATCTGTTGCTTAACACACTGATCTGAGGGGTAGGCATCCCCACAGAGCAGCCCCAGTGCTGTGTTTTTTGCTACCTATCACGAAGACAAGTGACTAAACCCCAGAATGTGCCCATGTGTCTACTCATTCACACCTAATAAAGTACCTGCAAAAAATAAAACTATTGACAAATCCAAAAGGCTCATATCCCACTTGGCATATGTATATCTATCTAATCACCAGGAGCATAAGGAAATGGTTTTTATTGACCTACAAAGCGAAGATAAGTTGCTTAATTAACTCTCGTGTCATGGCTATCAGTGCACCGTAAACTATAAAGCGTGTACAATCAATGTCATTAAGAAAAGCCTCCAAAAATCAGTTATCAGCCCAAACTTCGCCTGCTACAGGGGCTGATGATACCGCAAGGGCTGCAGGAGACCACAGGGTGCTCGCCCCCTGTTAGGTGTACACAGGCCGGTAATTTGGAGGTGTTTTCACTGATAATTTGGAAGTGTTATCACCGATAATTTGGAGGTGTTTTCAGCAGGCAGGAGCGCTGTCTCCCTCGAAGGGCTGCCCTGTGAGGGAGCAGCCCCGCAGACACCTCACCTGCGGGCACCCACCGCTTCTGATGCCTCACCCACACCGCTGAAACGCTTGTTTACTTATTCATATATGTATTTTTTTTTTTCTTTCAGGCGGCGAACTGTGTGAAAACAAAACACGGCAGGAACATTTTACAGCGATGACCCGAAAACACGTCCCAGCACGTCCCGTCCCCCCCCCCCACACACCGAGCCCCCCTGCCCGGCGCCACTCACGATCTCGGCCACCATGAGGAGCCCGGGCAGGGTCCGCAGGAACTCCCTGTCGTAGGCGAGGGTGCTGGAGCTGGCCGACAGGTTGGCGGTGAAGGAGCTGCTGGTGGTGGTCACCGTGTGGGACCGAGGGCGCGGCGGCTGCTCCTGAGGCGGCTGCGGCGGCGGCTCCATGGTCGGCGCCGCGGGGCTGCCCCGAGCCTCCCGGCCGGCCCCGAGCCCTGCGGCGGGGCGGGGGCAGCGGCAAGGACAGGAACAGGGACAGGGACAGGGACGCAGGGGCAGGGGCAGGGGCGGCCGCCTCACGGGCGCCGCCGCCGCCCCGCTTTGTGTGGCCCCGGCGCCGCGGGGAGGAGGCTGAGCCCCGGGGGGAGCGGGCCCGGGGCCGGCAGCGCCTCAGGGGTCGCTGTGGGGAGGCCGGGCTCGGGGGGACCCCAGCGCTAGGGAGGGTTCCCTGGGAGGGCTGTGTGGGGCCGCCTGAAGCCGCCTCCTGACTGTGGGGTGTTGGTACACGCGGAGGATTTGGGAGCGTGTATTGTCCCAGAGAGGGTGAGGAGACGGGCTGAGCAAACCTCTGGAAGAAGACCCTGAGGAAACCAACCCATGGTTGGGCGCCATTTGGTGGGTCCCCGCTCGTCACGCATCAGTGCCCTGCACTGTCACCTGTGGGCAGCACGGGCGGGGGACACGCAGGGGTGGCTGCGCCGCAGGGAGTGGAAGCACCACAGGGGGCCATGAGCAGGGCTGGAAGGGGCTGCAGCCCTCTGAGGGGTGAAATGGGGAGCCAGCTGGGATCTTCCAAAAAAAAGAGTCTCCACGGTGCGTAGAACTCTTTAGAAGGCAAACCCTGAAGGACAGTGGAAATGGAAAGTATGAGGTCATTATTTATCTGCCACCTGCCAGTGTGGAGCTGTTCCCTAACCTGTATTTTTTAGTGCTTTCCAGTCTTGTCCTAAGCGTCCCCTTTTAAAAAAAAAAAAAATCATTTCCGGGTCATTTCAGACCTTCTCGAGCAATCTTCCATTACACAGAAAGTACAGTGTTTCAACAACAAGCCAGCAGGTTATAGTTTCTTTCAACGTTCAGGAATTCTCATTAGCAAAGCATTTGTATGTGGCAGCTCAGTAAAACTGAAGTGTTTTCCATATGTCTGGTGGCTATTGTCCTCGAATTGTTTACTGCTGCTCTCCTGCTGGCTAACAAAGGATGGATTTTGCAGTATTACCTTTCAGCGGGGGATCGAAACAGCTGGAGAGGGAGGAGGAAGATGGCAGAGTTTTCTCCCAGCAATACGGGAAATGTGAATTACCCAAAGGAATTGCTGCTCATACGTGATTGTGCCTGCCCCACAGTGTAAGTGTGTCACAACACAGGCTCCACAGGGGTTCTTTGAAGGTGTGCCTTGGCTCAGGCTCTCTGGAGTTTCTGAATACTCATAGGCACTGGTGACTTTTTGCGTTAAGGTGGCAGAAAAAATGTGGCAGCGCTTTGCAAACATGAGCTGCAGGTCATCAGAATGAGATGCCGGTCATTCGGCATCGTATGATGTACAGATACACTGCTTTGTGAGGAAGAAAAAAAAAAGACCATTAGGTGAACCACATGCTGAAGCCTTTAAACATAACATCTCAAACACGTTAAGAGATTTTACACTTTTTACCATCTTTTTTTTTTTTTGTGTGTGCGTTATTTGCATTTCTGATTGGTTGCATTCCTATTTTACCCATTTTTTAAATAGGAGCTGAGATGTTAAAGGAAAAAAACACATCTGTGCACTGGTCTGCTTAGAGACTAGCTTTGACTGGCTTGCAAATAAAAAGTGTTTTATCAGATTGTTCAGCGCTGCCAAGTTCTGCTCCAATGCCAGCGCCACTTTGAGATGCCCCTGTTGCTGTTAGTGAGGATCCACTGTAACACACTGATTTTACTTCTCTGAGTGACGCTTGTCTTTTCAGTTTCTCATACATAAGATCAGTAAATGAGTAAATGTGGGGCAAAAATTCATGCCAGTAGCAATCAATATGAGTTTCAGAATGTTGATTATTTAATGTTAAATAATCATGTTAAATTAATGTTTAATAGCAATGTTAAATAATGTAAATCGAATTATAATTATTTAATTAAAAAACCTTTGTGTGGATTCCGACTCTGTGTGCTTATTGGCAGGCTGCACCAGGCACGAACCTACAGGTAACAGTTTGAGTAATTCACATCACTTTCCCATTGAGAGCTGATTTATTTTACGATGTATGTGTTTCCAGGACATTTATTCAGTGGGCTTAACTTTGATGCATACTACTAAAACTGCGTATTGTGCTCACTAAAGTTCTGGAGGCCAGTGTTGTTTCTTTTTTGACCACACATCAGACTAAGATATTTCATTGCTTTAGGTCTTTATGTCTATCATTTGAGCATCCCAGGTCCTCTGAAAAAAAGTAAAACAGAAACAAATAGAGAGGCATTTGTTTTCTGTTTCAACTATACTAAAACTATTAATATAGCATACTTTTTTTTTTAGAAGTCTGCTGAAGAGGTCAAGTATTGGGACTAATTCAACAAGAACTGAAGGGCTATATTTCTGGGCAACTTCTCTGAACACTGGCTGCCACTCTGACTTCCTTAATTAGCATTTTTTCTCCTGCAAACATATTCAACAAATGAGTTTCACTAAAAAGAGAAAAAAAGAAGGCAAACGCTCTATAGAAACTTTTCTATATTGCTCGTATTCCAGGAAGCAAATTTAATTCTCTAACTTGACAGAATAACCCTTTACATTTTGAATGTTGACTTTGAGGCTCTCATTTTTTGTTTTGCATCCTTGCACTGAAGGCTAGAACTGAAAAGCCTGCAGGGACTATCTGAGCTTACTTAGGTTTTTTTTTACGCATAGATAGCATCAGAAGCAAAATAATTGAATGCTGCCACTTGAACAATCAACCTTTTATTACAAAACTACCAAGAGAGAAGAAGGTGGTTCATTTTCTGTATTTTAAATTAACCTTTCAAGGGAAGGATTAGTGAGCCTTTCAAACATCAGTCAAGATTCTTACCTTTGTTTGTCAACTAATATATCTCATCACAAAGTAAACTGTGATTAGAAAATAAAAGTAATGTATTGAAGCCTTTCAGTGTAAATGTTTTAGTAAAAGCAAAATATATGATAAAAGTATTACCATGTTTCTAACTAAAGGGCTTATTCCTGAAGTGTCCTGATATCTAATTAACAGATTCTTCCATTTAAGCTGGTTTGGGTCTCAAATCCTGAGGTATCAACATATTTGAGATTTCTGACTGAGCTCTCTATAACTAACTTATTAGCAACAATCTAGCCAGCTGGAAGTGCTAATTAAAGTAGACTCACAGGACCAAGGAGCAGAGCTGACTGGAATTTCCTTAACTGTGTTTCTGGTTTTGAAATACACCTTCCCTTCACCCTTTCCAAATCCTAGAATTTTCAAATGTCAAACTTATTTGGTGTTTTTTGTTAGCTAAGTCAAACAAGTAAATATATAAAAGAAAAGGTGATTGAAATTTTTCACTGGTCATCAGCAGATTTCAGTCAACAACAAAAGTTACTGTTTTTTAACAACTACGGAGTGATCTAAGAAATATGTGTGCTTATTCTGAAGAGGGCAAGAAAGTAACTGTGCTTTCCGTGGAACCTGGGTCAAATGTAAGGAATACAGATTGGTGTCAGATGTCCAGGACAAATATTCTCACCCTTGACATCCCACTGTGCTAATCCGAGGATGAGATACTTTTAGTAAGCATTAAATCAAGTGTTAAATAAATATTTGGAATATTTCCTAATGGCTTTTTGGAATTAGCAACGTATAGGCTTTGAGCTATGTATTTAGAGTAAATAATTAATAATATACATTACTCTTTGACAGCTTACCTGACTGTACAGAAAAACTGATTTACACTATCACAAACCAGAAATCCTTGACTTGTACTTTATTAGTGACATACACTATAAACATGTCAAGTGATCAATCAAGTCAAATGTCCGTGTATGTGAATCAGTATTTTGCAAAGTAAAGATGGTTTTCGTGATCAAGATTCTTGGCTCTTCTAATGTTGCTGCAAGAGAGAGAAAATAGATGAGAAGCCTGTATTTTCAAAATATCTGTTGTTCTGCAAATCCATAGAAGGATCTGTGTTTGTACATAGGGCTACTGAACATGGGAATTGTTTGGCTTTGCAGCTTGGGCACCCCAAAATTAATGACTCTCAAGTCAATACCAATTGAAATTATAGTCACCACATGAGAGTGCATGGGATTTGGTCATCAGATAGAAATGTTACTGCCCTGATGCTGGAAAATACAAAATTAGCTGTTTATGTTCCATACACCTTTTCTTCCAACTATTTATTTCTTTACACGAAGTTTATTTGGATGATATGGACAAAGGCCAGACTGCAGACACACTGACATTTTACCTGCCAGTAAACTTAGGACTTGTGAACTGCCATATGAAGAATTAACTTCATGCTGTGAAAGTAACATGCTGACTTCATGATTTTTTTTTTCATTTTTGAAGCCCATTACCATGACATTAAGTAAACTATTCAGTGATAGAGACCGCACTAAGAAAAGAAATGACAAAGTACATAAGCCATGTATTTCCTGTGTGTTAGGCTTTCACCAGCTGTTATGTCTGCTCTGGGAATCTAAAAATTTCTCCCAACCCTGAAATACAGCCATGCCTTAGATACTGCGTTGAGGAAAAATTAGTTCTTCCAGAGCAGATTTGTACTTTAGATGTAGTCCCTGCATGCTACACACATATGCTTAACTTCAGGGCAGAGAGCACGCCTACTCATTTAGTTCACAGCGGGAAGCGTGGAGTCTACGTACGGATTGCTCGGAGTAGAAATTGCAGTTTTCATGTTCTGGGGCCATGGACCTCATATTTGTAACGTACATGCAAGAGTATGGCTATCTTTTATTTCAAGGGCTGCTTCTCAGCTATTCTATAGATAGAGTGAGCGTGCAAGCACAGCTCCAGGCGCAGCTGATGGCCCTGCCTTCTCACACCTGCAAATCCCAAGTCACCTGAATGCTCGTGTCCGGTGCCGCGTTATGTGAGGAAGGAGCCTTTGGCCCCTGACCGTGTCCAGACAGGCTGTCCCTGAGGCACACTCATAAAATATATTTTCACTGGGGTCACCACCCCTCTGTAGAACTTTAAATATTTCAAACAGGTACTAGTGAGTACAGTACTTGAGAGTATAACCATTTCCCCTGAAGACATGTATGGTCTCCACTGGGCAAGGATGGTGCTTGCATAAGTGTTTAAATCCCAGCAGTTAATGTTTATACAGCACCTAAGCCTAGTGCAAAACAGCTGGAGGAAAAGATCACCCTCAACAATCATCAATGCCATGTTTGTTTGCAGATAATTAATGAAAGACCGAACAATTCCACCGTGGTTTCATCACAGCATCGTCCATGTTTGGGGACAGAGCTTACAGTTACCTCAGAGCTTCTGGCATCAGCTCGCTTGCAGGCTTTACTAATGGACAGCCCTCGTGCTCTGCTGCAGTCAGTACAAAACCCTGAAATGGCTGAGACCTGAAGTGCACGATCCATTATGCTAAATTATTAAGAGGTGAACTGAGCTTGCTGTGTATGGACATACACAGAGAGAAGACATCCAGTAGCTGGCAGGCAATGACTTGACCAAGCACCATGGCTGGAAGCTGAAGTTGGACAAATTCAGACTGAAAATAAAGCATGCTTGGTTTTATTCTTTTTAAATATTTTGAATACAGCATAATTAGCTATTCAAATAGTTTATTAAGTAAAGCACTAGACTCTCTGTCATTTGAAGTCTAATTCAAAGCTGTGGATTTACTTAAAATATACTCTTTACCAAGCTACCCTATCTGAGAAACCATACAAATGAATTCTGATTAATTCCACAAAGCTAAAATCTTGTTAATGCCCTACTCACCCAGCTGCATAGTATACATGCAGGACCAACCCCCTACTCATTTCCTGATGTTCAGGTGGCCTGAACCTGCTTGTCCTGAAGATGTAACAGAATTAAGGATGTCACAAGTCTGTCTGGCCAATACCTGGCTAATGAAAGTACTGTGCTGGGCGAGTCAGTTGTTGTTTTTGTTTGTTTGTTTGTTTTAACACAGGTGGGCTGTGAGGTTTAAGAGTGGAAAATCCTCATCTAGGAGAAGAAAAAAAAGCCAGTGGGAGAGCTCAGGTCTCCAAAGTTTGAGGGGCTTGTGAAATCAGAAGGAATTAGACAGGCAAGAGGAACAACAGGCGTGTTTTTGTGGCAGACAGACCTGTTTTGTGACGGAAGGATCTACTGAGAAAGGTGGCAGCTGGCTGGGGAGAGGTAACAGAGTATAAGTGCCCGGTTGTAGGGGGCAGAAGTGCAGGAGAGGAGAACAGTGACCCTAGCAAGAGACTGACCGAAGTCTTGGAGAACACATCAGCAGGAGAAGGCAGAGTAACGCAGGCAGATGTTTTACTGTCCTGTTCAGCTCTCCATGCTGGCTTGCATAGCCATTCTGTACGGGATAAAGACATTTAACATCTAGCCATTATAAGAAGAGAAAAATTTTAACATAGGAACACATTAGACCACATAATGGACTGAAATCTCAAGTGGCAGCGATATGGTATCAGTATTTTCAAATCAGCATTCTATCTTTGCAAATAGACCAATGCCAAAATACTTACATAAACACCAAGAACAAAACGACCTCGTTATTTGTATTCATAGCACAATCTTTGCCCTGAAACAATTGAAAAAAAAAATCCCCATAGCACAGAACAGAGGCAAGTTTAACTCAAAGCAGAGCACAGAGATGCATACACCAGTATTTGTGAATATACAGAACACTTCTCATGGCTATAAATCATTATTGGATGCTTTCAAAGCATTAGCGTTGCAGACATGCACAAAAGCAGCATGCAAAGCTGCTGATACTTGCTAAGTCTTGTGCCAGTTCATGAAAAAATAAGTGCAGTGATGCAAGACACTTACTACATTCTTCTGTTCTAGGTTCCTGAAAACAGTCATTGCAAGAGAAATAGGAGATTTAGAGGACAGAACGATTTTTCTGTTATGGCTGCACATACTTGGGGAGAACAAAGTGTGTTGCCGGGTTTTTTAAAGGAATCAGAAAATTAACTTTGTTAAATTTCTTAATTCACTTAGTCTGCTTTGCAAACCACAGGCTTTGGACCGTGTAAGATTGCTGCATCATACCGGCCTATAGAGCAGTCAGGGATGGGTGACAGGCTGCATTTTGGAGGGGCTGGAATTTCCCCAGAACAAAGCCTTATCCCATTTATGACATGTCTTGAAAAAGCTTATCCTGTCAAGTCATTTATCACCCTACTAACTAGCTACTGAGCACGGATAATGCTTCTTTGCTAGATCAGCGAGAGAAAAGAGATTTCAGAAGAAAGGGTTTTCAGTCGGGGATTTTAGGAGAGCGGGAGAAGAGCCGATAGGAGTTAGGCTATGTAAGCTCTTTGAACCATGAAGAAACATACCAAGAAGGATTTTACTAAATGCCCACAGTATAGCTCAAATACAGCCCGTCTATTGAGGGCAGCCTCATTACCTAGGTATTTAGATGTGAATTTAATGTGAATTGGCACAGCACTCTGGATTGTATTATTAGATTTGGAGTACGTAGAGGATGCGCTGATATGGATGGGGCTCTAATTACTAATACTGAGGTTAATTAAATCCATCATATTTTCATGAACGTCTGACTTAACATTAACTATGAGACTGTTCTGACACAACATTTGTTGTAACATAACCATCCCTATACACCTCGCAATTAAGAAGTTTGGTTTGCCTCGGACTTTGAGGTTGGCTGGCATTAATGTCCAACAATGTTCAGACTCCACTGGAAATACTTGCTGCGGTGGGGGTATTTAGATATCTGTACAGTTAAAGGAATGTCTCCTAGACCTAGACAATTTTTTTTTTTTTTTTTAAGTCACTGAACATACCAAACAGATCGTCTCACAGAAGCAGTGTGGCTGATATGCCAATCAAATGTTATTTTATTCACCTTCCTCATAAGGATTCAATCAGAGGCTCAGGAACCAAACTGTCTCAGCGTGTGCAAACGAAGGTCATGCATCAAAGTCCTGTGCTATCTTTTTAAGTGACGTTATGATTATTATTTCAGTGAAGTACTAATCAGGAAGATTGTATTTTTGATTCATTGTTCAAGCAGACAGTACAAGGAAAAATATCAAAGTTAGCAAGGATTTATTCAAACCAGTTATTGGTTTGATGAAATCTGTGATTATTTCTTGCATACAATCATCCTTCTTGTGCTAGAAGACTATTTTTATGGACTGTCTGAATTCATTAGTGCAAGATTTCTTGATATAATTCACCAATAAGAGAAATACAAGTAATGGGATTACACAGATTTATCAGTGCTAAAATGCAGACTTTAATAAGTTACCTTCATCAATAACGACGTACAACACTGGGATATTTTATGGGAGTACTTTAAGGTATCTATCTAATAAAAACAGGAGGAATTTAAGAAAATTACTTACAGCTGAAATTCTACAGCCTGCAAAGTAATCCCCTCTGTAAACCAACTGAACGTAAGGCAACCAGCAGAAAAACACACATAGGAAAGGAAAGGAAAAAGAAAAGATGCTGGTGAAGGCATCTGTACTACAAAGCCAAGTATCTCATCATGCCTTCTCAGAAGAGCTCAAAATGGGAGCCGTGAGCGTGCACAACCACTGCCTCTCTAGGGAAGGGGAACGTGGGGGCAGCAGGCCCACAGTCTGCCTCCCATGCTGTGCGAGTGATAGAGTTCAAGCTCACCTGCAAATTTTGGGAAGTCGAAGACAGGGAGGACTTGAAGGACTACATCTCCCAGGTACTTGCTCTGTATGTATCCCTGCCTTGCAAAAGACACCATTAGTCCTCAGGCTTTCATAAACAGAATTAATGCAATTGAAAATAACTTTTAGCAAGCACCAACCATAAGAGAAGCAGCAGAGAGAGGTGTACTTTCTCCATTAGTGTTACTCAGAGAAGCAGCCCTTCCCCTGTGTGTGCGTACCCTGTAAGTCCCCTGACATAAGCTGTGCTAGAAAAAGGCATTAATGCATTATAATCAGTCAGCGATTCTGAACAGAAGCAGATGCATGAGGCTGTGTTTGCTTGAAGACTGCACCAAATATAAAAAATTTCCAACCCCAAACACCACCAACCCCAAACATTCCAAATCCATATTGTGAAGATCTGCATATGAAAGTCAGCTGTTTCTTGAGATCTGCCTACTGGATTTCAATATATTTTACTAATCATCTCAAGACAAGTAACACTTTCAAGAACAAAATAATCTTTCCAAAACTCTGTCTAGCTAAACAAAGACTTGTGACTGATTAAGCTCAAGAATACCGCACTGAGTAGAGATAAATCTTGTTAGCACTGTAATACTTCAGAACTGAAAGCAGACTGGAAAATCAAACATTTTCCCTGTTCAAGTGATGTCTGTGCACAAGCACACACCTCCTTCTTTTAGAAGGTGTATTTAACACACAGAAGCAGGTAGATAGCAAGCAGTCCTGGGGAAGGAAGTCACCTGGTCTTTGGGACATGTTCAGCACAGTCAGCAGCCTCAGGAACTTCCCTTTAACAGTCCAGATGAAGAGCAGAGATGTTTAAACCTCTCGGTATCTGCTCACCAGCCCTTGGATGGTCCCTTTACTCAGCTCCCATGCTGACATGACAGGTTCTATCTAAATGCAACCAGTTCACGTAAGTGTTTTTCATGTCCCTGTCACCATAAAGTGCGATAATTCACAAAGCATGTAAGCAAGTCCCCTACTCTTCACTTTCAGATTGATTAAAATAGCAACAAGAAAACCAGTTATGCTGGTGTTGCACTAGAGGAGAGCTTGCACATAGCACAAATTCTCATGTGGAAGGAACCAGCAAGACTGCCAACCCACAAGACTGACATGTGGGTCAGGACCTATTTTATACAGATAAAAATGCACCAGGAGTGTCCCCAGAGCATTCTTCTCAATTTCTGTCATTTAACCTCAGCCTCTGGTGACACCAGGCCACAGCTACTTGATACTATTATAATCATTTGATTGTTAAGATCACATATAGATCTTAACAGCTGGGGCTATGGTACCTTGCTTTTCCTGGGGCTTCCACTTCTAGCTCTCAATCTGCAATTTCAAGAGGGAGGCAGGAAAATTATCTATGAATTTCAGGAAGAAAATTTTAAGGAGCTTTGCTTTAAGAGTCCATCTCTGGCTACTTAATTAGACTGAATCCTGCTTAACTTAGCTCCAAGAAAACCATGAACTGACGGAAAGGTAGGTAACACTTTTAATTATTTCTCACTTGTTAAATGCAGTGTGTGCAAGAAAGAATGGGAGCCTTTACCCCAAGGAGGTAGCAAATCTCTGACCACTTCTTGCCAGCCTTTCTCATGAGTATCTACATTCTTCCGAACTCTCCTGAGCCCACCGTGAAGTGAATAAAGTGCATATTTCCTCTGTATAACCTGTCTAGAGTGCATGAACAGCATATTTTTCTAATCTCAAGAGTTTTCCATATACTGCTTGGATAGTGATACATGGAAGGGACGGGGAACTCAACAGCAATTGTATCTCTGGGCATTTTGATGTATTGAGTGTGCTTGTGAAACCTCTCTTGCACTTCAGCAGCTGCTAAGTTCCTGAGGAGACATTTCCCAGGTTTTAGTTTTGAAGAGAACATTACTGCACAGTTACTGTGAAGCTGTGCCTGATACAGAATGACAGGCTGCATTGACTCCTGCATTTCAGTGCATGTTGTGTTACCAGCCCTTGCACTGGTCTCATCTGGTCTCTTCCCCTATTGTCTACCAGACAAAATCTCAGGAAAAAAAAAAAAAGTTATTTGAATGAGTATGGCAATAGTAAACATAACAGATACAACAGGATGCAAGATGCAAGTGTAAGAAGGATTAAAACCAACAGTATAGAACCATAGAATCATTAAGGTTGGAAAAGATCTTCAAGATCATCTGGTCCAACCATCACCCTACTATCAAAGTCACCCACTAAACCATGTCCCTAAGTGTATAATAGTTTGGAAGATTTTTTACTTACTCTCTCTACTGGGCAACAAACATAAGACAAAAGGTATTCCTTCTCTGTAGTAGCCTAGAGCTTGAAAAAATGCAGATGAAGAAAATCAGAGGATAAGACAAAACACAAACAAGGGAAGACTGGCATGACTAGCGCTCCTGCAATTACCACCTACTTTGAAGTCTGAAGAAAATGATGCAGATGAGGTCTACATAAAAAACACCACCACCACAAGCATCTGTCACATTCAAATGCAACTCTGCAGGGTATGCGGAAATTAGAGAAATTTCTAATCTGGGTTTAAATGCCCCAGTAAAAACATGTACCAAAACTGGGCTTTAACCCAAAGCACAAGAACAGCCAAGGCTGGCTCTGTTCAGCTATCACAACATATAGCAGCTCACTTTCCAGTGAGTATGGAGCCTGCAAAATCATACATTCCAATATATGTTGATTTATTTCTTCATGCAACAACATACGAAGTAGGTACCACAAAGAACAGCATGTTAAAAAAAAAAAAACTGGCTCGCAGTCACTGAGAAGCTGATGAACATACTTTTGTGTTTGAAGTTTGCATTTTAGATACTATCTAATGCTTCATAAACGTTTCCATATTACAATCTACATATACCAGGAACCTTGCCAGTGCTTGCTACCAGATTTGGCTTGCTTTCCAATCCTCTCCACCCTTCAAAAAAAAAGAGCAATCTAAAAACCCCCAACATTGTGCTTTCTGAGCCTACTACTTGCCTGTGTTTAGTAACCAAACTGCAAGATATTCCCTAAGTCCTCTAAACACAAAGTATTCACGAAGAATCCATCCCACTAAAAACCGGAGCATATTTCTATAAAAAGAACGTGAAGAAAGAGTTTGCAATTTTTTAAGTGGGGTTTACAGTGAAGCTGGATTTGGAGAAAGAATAGGCAAACTAGCTCAGTTAATGTCTTGATTTTCACCAGAACATGGGATATACCTTATTTGTACAAACGTGGCATTTCAGAGTGTCAGAGACTTGTAGCATATTTATACTACTATTCTCTTAAAATAGTAGCCTTGTTTTCAGTTAACCCAAACTGTTTTACTGCCATCCTAGCAGAGACTGCCGGATGGTCTGGAAGAGATCTACACACTAGCTCCACAGCCAAGAAGCTATAAACGAACAGATGAACACAGCTACAGCAAGGGTAGCTGGACTGGTCATCCTGGTGGCCCTTTTGAAAGCTTGTGCAAAAATCACAGTCCTCTACGAGGATTTCTTATACATACAAACTTTCAAGAAATGGCAGGTATGGGTCTACCTGTAGAGTTGAGCACGCATGCATTCATGTGTACACCCACCCACCTTTTGATACGAAGAACCCTTCTTAAGGTTCCCTACAAATTAGCATGTAGAGGTGCAGCTCCGTAAGGAAGAGAAGGAAGCTGGAAGAGATTTCAAGGAAACGCCTAGGGAGCAAGCTGCTAAATGACTTGCATCCAGTTGAGAAAACCAAATACCCACTGTAGTCACAACAAGCAGCTAAGGTCACAGAGCGCAATATGCATTACACCGAGCAGCCTTTGGCAGTTACCCATCTGAACAATAAAGACCGCTCACATGCCAGAACTGTGCTTAATTGGCGTGAGTTACAAGAAGGACATACATTTAAAAGCTGTAACGCATGCTGCTTCTAGTAACTTATTGAAATAATCAACATATGGTTCTTGATGTTCCCTACAATTACCCTCTACAATATCTCTCTAAAACAGATACTGTAGGCAATAGGCAAACATAATAAACAGGTGAATCCAATTTAGAGATGGGGAACTGACAGCGCCACCGTTCTGCTGGGTCTCACCCTACCGTCCTCCTGTTAAAGTCGAGTTCTGCAACTGCTTTCAGTAGGAGCAGGACCAGTCTGTTGCATGGAGAGTATCTGAAAGTCTGTACCCAAAGGACATTGGCAGGAATCTGCAACCAAGTTAGAACAGACTGAGAAGAGAACTAGGTTTCATTTAATACAAGCGCCAGATACAGCTCCTTTGCTGGGATTGAAGGCAGACACTCTTCTCATCCATTATTCAAAATCAAAGTGTTAGCTTCTCATGCTCAGATTTCCATCAGCTCATGGCAAATCACCGGTGAAGAACTCAGTGTGACCAGGAACCAGATGGAAGAGAAATAATTTTACACTATTAATATGAAATGCCACATGTAATAGGACAATGTTTTATCTCAGCATTAATCAGCCCCTGTGATATCTATGTACTTCATTTGTACGACTCCAGCTTTACAATTAAATCCAGGGTGGGAGCATTATGAACAAGCATCAGCACAGCCCACCTGAAAGTGATTTCTTGTCTGTCACATTTCCTGTATATGACAGACATAAAAGAGCCAGCTTGTGTGTTATTTACCATCAGACAATTAAAAAAAAATAAAGTCCTGTAAGCAATGATTTAGCGAGAAAACATTATTCCTTCAGAAGATAACGCCCCTATGACAGAAATGTATCCATCCTAATTCTCTTGTGATGTTTTTTTACCTTCCTGTTTACTCAGATTTCGAATTTAGAATATAGATAGTGCTTTTTGAACACCTACATATTTATTCTACATTGATTTCATGCACCCTTAAAATAAATACCAATTGTGAGCTAAAAGTACAATGAGAAATGACCTAATGGATGAAACTGACTTAAAATTAGGAATAAAATGCATCCTGTCACAGGATTGCTGGGCAACCATCTTTACCCGTCTCAGTATCCCTGTCTGTAAATGAGGAAATAGTACATTGCTCTTATTTTATGGTAGGCTTTCAGGTAGACAATACATTATTTTGTTCACCAATAAAACCCCAACCATGCCTCTTTTACAGTATGATGCCCCACAACCAAGCAGTGTCTATGGAACTGAGTTCTCTAAATTCACAAAAAACTCATAAAAGAGCAAACGCTAAGCAAACAAAACAAAGCAAGAACTGACAGCTGTAGTCCCTGTCTCATGTGAACAGCTAGTGAGGAGTTTTCAGCTAATGCAGGAGATGGTGTCTGTTTATCATTTGACCATCCAAAGACAGCTCACATCCACAAGGATGATATACTTAAAAGCTATGTAACCTTTCCGCCAGCAGCTGCAGCTCACCTATCTCTTGGCAATTGCTCTCTCTCTACGTGACTTGGAGCTATAGCTTGTGTGAAAATGCTGACAAGAATTTAATTATTTCATGGTGTTTTCCCCATGCCTCTACAGGAGATCTCAGAGAGGCATTAGTGGAACTGCTGCCCCTAGTCCAACACTTGCGACACCCCCACTCCTCTAGCTGATGTAAACGATACGAAAACATAGTGCTTTTCTCCTCCTCTGGCAACCTGAAGATGCAACAGAAAGCAACAGAAACAAGCATTGCTGGGTGCACATTACAAGACCTCAAGTGATGTTGGAAGATCTCACAGACTGTATTGTCCATGACTGAGGCTGTAGCCGTGTACTGGGCAGGTCTTGGAAGGCAGGAAAGACCAGGCCTTGGGCAGAGGTAGTAAAGTTTTGGTGTTTTATAGCAAGCTTGGTCTCTCATTTCCAATGGATCTTCAATGCATGCATCTGGTGCTGAACCATAACTATCTTCAAATACTATGAACACAGCGTAAGACAGCTGCTATCACAGAGGAACCTAAGGAGACTCAGAAATCGATGGGAAGGAAAGTAACTGCGGAACAGGTGAAATTGGTCACTTACCCACCAGTGCCCTCCAGCGGCTCCCACAGTAACTCAAGGAACTGAAGACAAAATCTTCAGAGGTCAAAGGCATCATTTCATTGAAATTCTATCACTAGACAGAAACGAAAACGCTGACATCTGGATATCATACAGCTTTTTAAATTTAAGTTCTCACATGGCGATCTCATATCTGCTCTGATTATATATCGTTAGGTACAAAAATACTACATTCCATCAAGCGAGTAAAACAGTAATTGCAAGCCATGTTAAATGAAACAAGAAACCAAACTGATTCCCAAGACAAAATGTTTATTTGTACTAATTCTTCAAATGGGTATATATTCACGATCTTTAAACAAAATCAGTACACACGTCTAGGGCAAGTTGAGTATGTAACATTAGATAATAATGAATGTTCACAAATCAAAAATTAGTTACAAACTTACAGCCTTGTATGCAAAAATCTTACACAGGGGTTAATGTTTACAATAAGACTACCCCAGTACTAAGCAAAAGAGGGTTTGCAGAACAAGATTCTAATTGTTCAGTTCCAGTCTTTATCACAGTCTTTATTTAGAAGGAAGTATGAGTGAGGAAAAATACCTAGTGCCAAGCTGAATGCTCTCAAGCACTGAAAAGCAAATACAAATGGTGAAGTATGTATAGAAATTAAAATAAATTACCTTAGTTACTGAAACCTCATTCTTTGTCTGAAAAGAACAAGAATACCATTACAGACTGGAGAAGAAGAAAAGGAGTTATGTAAAAAGCCTTTCTCTGGATTTGTCTTTGAATAGGCTTCTGTACAAAACAAGAACAATTGAGATTTTGGGGTTTCAGTGGAAGAAGTAGTACTGGAATAAAGAAATCATCTTAAAATATATATTAATTTACCACATTTAGCCCTTTATGTATCTTACAAAATACTATTCTAGGTACTGCATGTAAAAAACAAGTTTATATATATATATGTATATATACATATAAAGGCAAAGCCAACCAGCTTGGCATTAAAAAAAACAACACACAAAGCATAAGCAGACACAGTGAAAGTTATGCAGTAACGAGGAGTGTATGCTCCATGTGTGCGTTAGTGGAACAGTGCTTCCAATCTTAAAACACCCTTTTAATTGTCCAAGTAGAGTGCTTTCTCCAAGTCTGCTCTACCAGTGATTATCCCAATCACCCCAAACATCTGATGTTACTTAGCTTCTTGCCATCTTTGTTATGTTTAGCACAAAATCAGAAGTAAGGCAAAATAATCTTTCACAGCCCTGAATATCTAAGGACATTCACAATATCTTCTAAAAATTAATGTAAAACGTTACTGGATCACAAGAAACGGTACCCCTGAACTGAAGCAGCCTCCTGGCCATACAAAGTTGTCCAAATTATTTCAGAGCAATCCAGGCTACTTAAGTAAGGAGGACAATTATTCACAGGCATCCCCTTTGTCTTATCAAGTTCCAAAGGACAACTTAAAGCTGCAGGATGGGTTTGTGCTCACAATTTCTGGTCTAAAAACACCGCCAAGGACAGTGAACAAGGTAATCAGCTGTGATACTGCCCAGAGGTTTGGAGTGTATATTCAGAGCTGATGGGCATTCTTGTGATAGGCTTTGCCCTGAGCTCCGTAAAACTTGATTCTAACCTTTGACTTCCAGCTGCAAGAGTGAGGTCCACTCTTTATGTACCTAGCATATATTTTACCAAAAAAAATATAGTTTCGTATACAAGGAAAGCAAGACAGAAGACTACATTTATCTACTTTCTCTTGTATCAACCCTCCTAAAAAAGCAATCAACCAACAGAGAAAACCTCCAAAAACTACTCCACAAAAAGTCACAAGTTTTCCAATAATAAATAAAATTAACCTCACTATTGAAGCAAAAGTTTCTGAAAAAAAAATAGTTGAAAAACCTGGGGAATAGAAGAGACAGATGCCTTTATGAGGCTTTCAAGACATAAAGGACTTGATCCAGCACCCACTAAAATTTTATCTGGTGAAAGAACAACTTCAGAATTCATCATTTCTCTGGGGAGGCTGGTTCAGGACTACAGTCCAGCTGATGCATCAGTCACTGGCAGGCACTGAAACAAATGCAGTCAGCATAATGGCATACAACCCCTTTGACAATGCAAGCACGAGCTACCAGGGAATTCCCTGAACATTCCTTGGAGTGTTGTGTGGAGCCCAACACTTTGCAGCTGGTGGTTAAGCTAGAAAAACAGCGTGACAATTTTGAGCAGTAGATACTCCAAGAGTATTCTTCCCCACCCACCAAACTATACTAGTGAAGAACGACCACATGTACAAGACTAAAATGAACCCTAGGCTGCAGGGTTCAGAACTCCCAGGTCAAAATCACCCATTTGTTTGGGGGAATGGGATTCTAGAAGAACCCAAAACCTGGGAACAGCAAGGGAAAAACACAGAAATACAAAAATGCAAGGATTAAAAAACAGAAGGGGAGGTAATGATCCCCCTCTGGGATATTCCCTTTAAAACAGTGTACTTAAAAACTTTGAATTCAGTTATAAATTGGTTTCAAAATAGTCTGGCAGTTTTAAAGACTTTCAGAAATCATAATACTCTTCACCAGAGTTCATTAAAAGGTCCCTGTAGCCCCTGAATAACTGTTACCACTTCTTTTGCATTAATATTGCTTAAATTAATACAAACATGCAAAACATTAAAATCTCAATGTGTATGCAGAAAAAAAATCAAGTTCTAATAGAAAGACTCTAATATTTCAAGGTTAAAGGCTTGATTCATGAAAAACATGAAAACCAGTGGGACTCTTCCCATAGTGTCCAGTGGATTTTGGACTAGGCCTTAATAAGAGACAACAAAACATTGTGTTTTATACTGTAGGAACACACACAAAGTATACTTCTGTACGTAGACTATATACGTAGTGCAATTTTTGCATTGTGCATCTTGAAATCAGCTGTATTTTAGCTAGTAAAACGACAGTCACCAAGCCAACAACACTGCATGCTATGTCAAACTAGGCTGTAAAACAAAAACCAATATCCATTCAGAGACATTCAAGTTGTTACTGTTGCCTAGTGAGCAGCTTTGTAGGAAGCTTAATGATGCATCCACTTGAACCCGAATACAAATTTGAAAGGCAAAAAGCTGCACGAGTAGAATAGCCTGATTGCTTTTATATGTGCTCTGGATGACTCTGAAGGCAGGATATCATCTCTTTGACAGGCTTCCCTTCGTAGCAGATTTGATATACAGCAGTGAATAGTGGAAACCTAAGGAAACAGGGTGGGGAAAGCAAATGCAGTGTAAGATTATTCTATAACATCTTTTTAAAGGAACAAGAAAAATAGGATGGGGTGAGGGAATGGGAAAGATGGAGACTGAAAAATCAATTTCTTTCAGCATTTGTCAAGCACTCACACTGGGCTGAAAAGCACTGGATAAATACAGAACCCGCATGCATTTCTAAAATGAGTCACTCTCTCAGAAATCTAACTAGCTATAATGGAGCCTGCAACATTCATTATGTATGGCATAACTATTAAGTCATATAAAAAATAGAAAATTAAAAACATGTCTTTCCTTGACATTCTTACGGCAGTTTCCATCTATTGTCAAAAAAAAAGATGCCTGGCATGTCAGTTATGCATTATATCTGAACAATAATTTGATAATACAATTGCAGAGTATGACACAAAGACCCAAGAAAAAATTAAAGGTCAAATTTTTAATGATAAGTCCAAAATTGAATTTTGTGTTTCAAAATCCATATTTAATCTCCTCTCCCCCCGCTCCTTTTTATTTTTTAAATTGGCCTTGTTTCCAGCAAAGCTCAAATTATTCAGGCTTCTTTGCTACCTGAATGGTTATTACAGCCAATACACTGTACAAAACTTTACATTTGTTTTCTTCCCATCCTGGACAGACAGAACCACACAAGACCCATTTTCAGACAGAGTTTGCTGAATTTTATAGGTTAAGTATACGTTCACCAGAAATAAATTTGCCATTTCAGTGTGGCCTTTAATACTAATAAATTTTCGCCACACGCTAAGTTATTTTGATTGAAATAAAAAAAATAAGGAGCATTAGAAACAGTGAACAGTTAATTTCTGAGTGATTCAGAATAGAACTGAAATAGGATTTTCTCCTCATGAAAGCGGTCCCACCAGACATTACAGATTTTATCTGTAATGCACAAATGCAGCACAGAGCAGAACCCGCAACCAGTACTGAGCACTGTACATGCATGCCAATATACTCTGCTAAGATGTGTTATACTGAGGTAATTCTGGCATCACCACATAGCTCTGAACTAGACTCCTCAAAGTGAACCAGTAATCCCAGGAGAAGCCAGGAGCAATCCCCTCAAGAGTACCACTACAGCACGGTGACTACAGCGTTCTCAGGGACAGGTACAGAATTTGTACTTGAATAAATGCAATATTTTGCTTCACTGGAAAAAAAAAGGGGGAATGGACATGCTTGTGAATTTAGCCCACTATTGTTATAGCTCTTACTGCAAGTTGTCAAAAATGAAATGCTACATTTTGAATTATCTGAAACTTTTTGATGTCTTGCTATGAAATGCACGTCAGATTCTTTTGGTTTATTTTTGTGGAAGACATAAAAAATGCAGGAAGAGCAAGAATTATTTCAAGCCAATACAACTGACTTGATTTTTTGTTTTATTTCATCAGTGGAACCAAAATTAGCAGATAGCCACACGGCTACTCCATACTGTATTTTAATTGTTGGTCAATCATTGTAAAGTTGTTACCAGAGAGTATGCAGAAAAAAAAAATATGGAGAGTTTTGCATTTTTAAACAAGCCCCACTTGTTATTCACTTTGTATTGGGTTGGGGGGAGTGATATTTGCTTTTAACATAACTTAAATGTCAGCACTAAAATCGATTTTGTTATGCCCATGTGAGATAGCCACAAAACATCATGCGCATTCTGAAACAAAAGCTAGTTTCACAGTTCAGAAACAGCACTGCTGTTTACCAGAAAGCTTAGTGAATAAGGACCACCACCACAAACCACATCTTGACACCCAATTCTTGCTGTTTATCACAGCGAACATTACTGTGTTGTGAATGTCTGTCGCACTTCACCCAGGAAAGGAAGAATCAAGGCTGACTGCAGGCTCATGGCCAGCAAACTCCAGTGCATCTTATGTGTGAGCACATTAAGAGGGTTAGTTCTACAACTACCGAAATGAAAACAACAAATTGCACTGTAAATACCAGCAGGCACAACCCTATTACCAAGGCTCTTCCGTTGAACATCACTGACTTTTGAGAATTTCTATGTACAGTAGGGAGTCTATTCACAGGATGAGCATATGAAATTTTACTCTTATTGTAGTCCTAACTCTTCACCTTGAAACCATGACTATTTTACTGTGGTTTTAAGTAGCAACATGTGAGCTTTTGAAAAAACACTTTGAAAGTTGCTTTCAAAAGTCTTGCTGAATGACACCTTTCATGAAGGACCAACACACCAGACAGAAATAAGCAACTGAAATGAGCTTTCATATTTTTCCACTAAAAACATAACCGAAAAAATTATATCATGTCCTCTATTTGTTGCAGGATACAACAGGGAAAAAAGAAGAAAAAAAAATCAAGCACAGTATCCTATCTTATTTAGACTATCAAAAACAGCAGGGACTGAAGCCAACATTTTAATTTTTTTTTCCCTGCAGTTAGCTTAATAACTGCACACTGCAGAGGCCGACTTAGGTGCCTTACTCTGAAAGACAATGTTAAAAAATAAGCAATTTAATACAGTTGATCCATTAAAAAAGATTTTAAAAGCAGCTTTGGAAAAACTAAGGACAAGGCTTGGTCTTCTGACTGGCAGTCATTTATTTTTCGATTACCTCATCGGGAATAGATGGCGATAATGCATCCCTTAATCTCATAAGGAGACAACTGTGTGTGTGGTTTTAGGAAACACACATGTACTGACTCAACTGAATACAGACGAACAAGCCAGGACAACCTGCTTAATTTCACGCCTCGGTAAAATTGAGCTAGACAAGCTGATGTCAGGTTTCATTCTAGATCTAAGTGGAAGTCACATTAGGAAAGAGAGCTGCAGTATCTAAGGTAGAATCCATGTGGATAGAAGCAGCCACTCTATTCGGCTGATCAGTTATATGGGTCTTAATAACAAAGCTCCTCTCTTTGGAGACAAACAATAAATTTACTACTATGAAATGAGCTGTAGAGTCTCTTCAAAAGCCTCTTTAGGAAGCTCAGCTTTTATTTTCAGGTATTTTATTCTTTTTACACATTAATGCTGTGCCTTTCTATATAGCAATAGATAGCAATACATCCTGAAAACAGAAAGGCATTCACAAATTTAGTATCATACTATTAGCTGTAGTCACAGAAGTATTATTTTGAGGTTTTATTCACTGTTTTTGGTGATTTTAACTGAGGATTAAGCTACTCTTATTGAAGTGATTTGCTTTTAGCAAAACCTTCATGAAAATATCAAAACCAAAAACGAAAAGAGTTGCAGATATAAAAAGGTGCATGCAGAACTGGCTTTATCTGTTCTTACTTACTTTTCCAGCATTCCCTTCTGCTTGAGGATGCGATACACTTCTGCAGAAGTCTGTGGTCCTTGCAGTTTCTGACCGTTCAACATTTCTTGCTCCAATTCTTCAATAGACTAAAGAACAAGATTGGGGGGTGGGGAGAAAGAAAAGAAGAGCTATGATAAAGTTTTCTAAAGTCTGACAATATCGTTTGGATTAAAAAAAAAAATTACTGAGGGTTTTCCTTTCTCAAAAGCGAACTTGAGGGAGCATATATATTCTCACATACTCTTGTTTGTAAATATTCTTCTTCCTACACCTCCCAGCATCTTATCCCTTCAGCTTTTTCCTTTAAAAAAACAACTCTCCTTTTTTTTCTTTTTTAAAACACTTTTCACTCATTCTATTCTTGTAACACACTCAAAAGTGAGAGGAAAGTGAAGGTTGCTCCCTCAGTACAGCTAACATATCTCAGATAACTGTACTATTACCCTAACAACCCAGGAGTGCTAGTACTTCCAGCAATGGAATTCACCCAGTAAATAAGGTACCTTCCCAGTT
Source organism: Anser cygnoides (assembly GCF_040182565.1). Lineage (NCBI taxonomy): Eukaryota > Metazoa > Chordata > Aves > Anseriformes > Anatidae > Anser > Anser cygnoides. Next base: position 44,063,787 of record NC_089874.1, on the reverse strand, counting down.
TTAACAAATGCTTCTGCTACACGTCGATTCCGGCCACCGTAACACGTTGTGATGAGATCAGCAACTCCGCAGCTCTCCAGGAAAGTGGCAGTGGACACCTGTCCTTTGCAAAAAATTCTGGCAAAGGCAATCATCTCCATCAGGCCGAGGCGAATAACAGCAGCTTTGGTATTATCACCGCAACGAAGGCCATCACAAAACCCAGCTCCTACTGCCACTATATTCTAATAACAAGAGGAAAAACAAATGGAAAATTAGTCAATTATTGCGAACACATGAAGAGACAAACTGCAGATGTTCTTAAGAACCACAAATACTTTATTATTGTAAGACCGTTTTCCTTTTCTTTTTTTTAAAAAAAAAAAAAAAGTTTCTGGGATAACCTAAAAAAAAGGGAAGAAAAAAGAAAGATGACAAGTCTTACATTAGTAACTTATTGCCACGTATAAAAGCATAGTTAAAGCTTTGGAACAAGTTGCCCAGGAGGCTGTGCACCTGTTATTATTGACTATCTTTAAGAACACGTTATGCTACAACCAAAAGAAGATTTTATCTGGATTGAACCTTCCCTGCCCTGAGGTAGGGATGAAGCTAGACTGACATCTCACAGCTCCCTACCCATATTTTCTTTATGTTTAAAGTAATCTGAGAACTTCTATTGAATTTCATGCTGATATGCTACGGGGCCAAATTCAGCCAAGGTAATGGTATTCAGCCCTTTTAAGTATACAGAGTTCCAGTAACAGTAATAATTAATAGGCTTCCCAGAAGGTTCATGACACGGGAGGCTTTTCCTAAACAAAATCTGAGCTTTTTCCCCCCTTAGATCTGGTGACAGCCTCCTACAAAGCATGTAGTATTTCTTCATGAACAATCAGCTATACCATCCCTTCTTTGGTTTATAAACATACAACAGATAAAACAGATTAGTTGAGAGATGTTTGAGCAAAATGACCATAAAAGCTATTTTCTGGCATTACAAGATCCGTCAACAGGAGTCAGAGGCTACCCATACTTAGTTTGCTGCTCCTACAAATAAAAAAAATAAAAACCCTTCAAAAGAGATGGGATTCTGAAGCCCTGATAAAGCAAACAAGGAAGCAATAGATGTAGTAATATCTTTCTGCAAGCAACAACAGCGGCAGTGGCCTCAGAGACCACAGGATAACATTACAACACAGGACAACATTACAGCACCTTCTGTAGCTCCCCATGCCAGAAAGGAAACCTTTAACTGTTGCTGAAGAAATGGTAACAGTCTGAAGTTGGCTGTTAAGCAGTGTGTTGCTTTCACTAGCATTTTTGTTTAATTTCTAGGACTCTAAGAGCTAAAAACTGCAGGTAACTGCAGTGCTGTGAGGCCAGCCATGGCTCCTCCCCCCAACCAAATGGGGTCCGACGATGGCTCTTCGCTTTTTGAGCACTAGTGGAGGTCTGTAGGTGGCCCCTTAAAAATTGCAGACAGAAATTTCGACATCAGACATGACAGCTGCAGCAGATGATTAGACTTTTAAAACTGGCACTTGAGATCATATGGGCTTAAATCTTGGCTGTGATCAGACACTTCTCCTAGAACAACTTCTAATATTTATTCACTTGGTGGCAAAACAAGAAGTCAAACAGATATTTAAAAAGTTTTCAGATGAGGTAACCCATTTTAACTGGAACTTACACGTGTGTGAAGTCTGTAAATGTTTAGCACTCAGCTAAAAACAAAAACATTTTGGAACAACCGCTGGGCGTTTTCCAGTACTTCTCGAACACTGCCATAACTAAACCGCCCCCCTCCCTCCAACTTTGCCTGCTTCGACTTTCCCCTCTGAGGCAGCTTACCCAATCAAAATTTACAGTAGGATTTGGCCTATGGCATTTTGTTACTTGCTTCAGAGCAATATAAATATTGTTTTAAGCAAGTCTAACCAATGCTAGCTACTTCTGAGGAAATGGGGTAGGGAAGGAGGGAAGCTGTGATTCTAGCTCTGAAACACTCAGCTCCTCTTCTGTACAATGCCCCCATTGTGTGCTCTTGCACGCAGCTTGCAAATAATGAGGAAACAAGACAACTTGTTATGCTCCTGAATACACACCCACGCCTAGGAGACTGTTATATCCTGGTCAACATAACCCTCAGGCCACTATTATGAACTTGGAAGCTCCGCCACCTGGTTTCACTTAAACCCTCAAACAATCTATGACAACTCCCTCCCGTAGAGAAAACTCAATTATATAACACTGAAAGCTACACCTCTCCTTTTAAAAACTAAACAAACAGACAAAACTAAAATACCAACACTTAATACTTAGTCATCTTTCTGTCTAAAATAAGACCAAAATAGGCAGCTTGGTACTTGAAATCTTGGGGTGCAGGCACTATGCTGAGTTTATTTCAGAAAGATGCATAAGCAAAGCACAAATAAACACACAAGAACCCGTTGGCACTAGCACTATAGCAATCCCCTGAAAAGCAGATCGGGTGTGTGTGGGGAGAATCATGCATCTATCTGTCCAAAACAGCGTTAACTCTATCTGGTTTGTGGTGTATCAGGCCAGCAGTGTACCGCAACCTCCTCCTTGACACCCCACTCCACCATTCCACCTACTTAGGACTAGTAACGTCAAAAGAGGTTTTAGAGACCCCTGCTGTTGCAGTAAGCATTACCTTTTCTTACTGTTGATGTTCATATTTCTGCTTACTCTGTTGATGGGATGAAGTCAATTATTTAAGAAATGCCAGCTTCAAGCACCATTTGCTGTCTATAATATTTAATCAGTATTGCCACTAATGCAAAGCAGAAGGATCGCAAACACTGCTGTTGCCAGAGCCTACATTTGAAGTTAAAAGAGTTCTTGCAAATGCAATGGGTACACATTTGCGCAAGAGGAGGGATCCTGAATTTCTGGGAGCAGAAATGCTGACTGTATTTGCACACAGAACATGGGGGGCTGAGGGCCCAATAAACAAGGATGACTTTAGCCTGCAGGCAAACCTGCTGTTCTAAAGGTTCAAAAATACTCACAGAACAAACTCAAAATGACTGCAATAGTGTTCCTCTTGGCCTAGGGGATTCAGAGCTCTCAGAACTACTTCACGCTTGAGTGAATGTATTTCCCCAATCTCAGCACTAACAGCTTTTTACATTGAAGCATACATCCTGTAAGCAAGATGCACAGGGTGTTTTGAAATTGCATATGGTTTTAAGCTATTAAAATACTTTGCAGTATCAGGTGACTCTCTAGCTGGTCTGGTACTCTGAAGCTGGTGTTAGTCCTAGCCCTATTTTTTCTGGAATGTGAGCAAGGTCTGGACTCAGTTATTTTTATTACCAGGTTCTTGAAGATAAACTCCAGAAAAGAAATGTTGATGCCAGGCAGTGCCTACATCACATTTCAAAGTGAGAAAAAGTGCCTTTTATTTGCACATGACCTGCTGCAAGCATGCCAGAAGTCACAAATGCAATAGATGACCCCAAAACCACGGCTAACAAGATTGCAGACTCTGCTGACAGACTGTTCCCTCACAGTGTCACTGCTCAGAAATATCCAACTTATAGATCTACTCTGTTTGCAGCAAGTTTGTGGAGTACTCATGAAGACAGCTTCAGAAGCCACTTCTGAGGCAGTCTTTACATCTCCATAATCAAATGGACCATTAGAGGACTAAGTAGAGATCTTAATTCAGCTGGGACATCAAGCATTCCCTGATGCAGTGTCACAGCTCAGCACAGTGTGCCTTCCCTCCTGCTTACACATAAATTCGTAGAAGCTCCTTTCTTCGCGTCACAGATGAGAGGTCAGCTGGAAACTCAACAAATCAAGGACAGTACCAGCAGGACTGTTAGAGAGGCTCAGCATAAACAGTTTGCTTGCTCCTGGCAAACTTGAACATAAATAATGGATTTCATTTCCACTAACCTCAGGAAAGAGTAATTACCACAGTCAACTTCTACAGTAGCAAGACTGACCATCCGACAATGACTGCCATAAACACACTTTGCAGGAACACCTTTGGAAGTAATACTGCTGGGTTCCGTACCCTGCTAAGCAATAAATCACAGAATCATAGAATCATAGAATATCCCGAGTTGGAAGGGACCCACAAGGATCATCAAGTCCAACTCCTGGCACCGCACAGGTCTGCCCAAAGTTTAGACCATGTGAATAAGTGCACAGTCCAATCTCTTCTTAAATTCAGACAGGCTTGGTGCACTGACTACTTCACTGGGGAGCCTGTTCCAGTGTGCAACCACCCTTTCGGTGAAGAACCTCCTCCTGATGTCTAACCTAAACTTCCCCTGCCTCAGCTTAACACCGTTCCCGTGGGTCCTGTCACTGGTGATAACGGAGAATAGGTCACCTGCCTCTCCACTCCCCCTCGCGAGGAAGTTGTAGACTGCGATGAGGTCCCCCCTCAGCCTCCTCTTCTCCAGGCTGAACAGGCCAAGTGACCTCAGCCGCTCCTCATATGTCTTCCCCTCTAGGCCCTTCACCATCTTCGTCGCCCTTCTCTGGACACTCTCCAACAGTTTAATGTCCTTTTTGTACTGTGGTGCCCAGAACTGCACACAGTACTTGAGGTGAGGCCGCACCAGCGCAGAGTAGAGCGGGACAATCCCTTCCCTCGACCGACTAGCGATGCCATGCTTGATGCATCCCAGGGTACGGTTGGCTCTCCTGGTCCCCATGGCACACTGCTGGCTCATATTCAACTTGCTGTCAGCCACAACCCCCAGATCCCTCTCTGCGGGGCTGCTCTCCAGCATCTCGTTGCCCAGTCTGTACATATAGCCAGGGCTGCCCTGTCCCAGGTGCAGGACCCGGCACTTGCTCTTGTTAAATCTCACGCGGTTGGTGATCGCCCAGCTCTCCAATCTGTCCAGATCTCTCTGCAAGACCCTCATCAGAGTCCAAAACAGTTATATTTCTTTCTTCTTTGCTTAGTTAAGTTGGAGCCATAAGATTTAGAGACAGATCTGAAGCTTTGCTGGGAAAGGCAACCACAGCTGGTGCTGCTCCTTCTCCTTCCTGCAGTCACTGTCATCTCTGTCTTGGTCCCTGGCTGCTGCCACTGAGCGAGTTTGTCCCTCCACAGCCATGAGCCAAGACATCAGGCAGCTGGAGCACTGCCATATGCAGAGATTAGATTCTCAATTCTTTCCCTCACACTCTGCCCTGACACTCCTGCTGTGGGTAAGAGATCCCAGTACAGTTCACACTGAGAAGTGCGCCTATGTTATATTGCTTCTCAAGGATGCCCCTAGCTCATACACCAGCTCAGTCTGTGCTGTTTGACACATGCACCAAGAGACTCCTTAGACACCTCAGAGGTGATAAACGTGGGTCTGTGCTACCCTACAGTACCCATGAGCAGCCAGGAACACATCCATAAGCTTGCAAAGGTGTGTGCATAGCTGCACGTACAGTTCTTACGGCAGTGTCATCACCTCTAAGCACTTCCTAGGAAGGCCCCAACGTTGTCTGGAAAATGACAGCTGGAACTTGTAGGCAGCCTGGGGTCGGGCTGCTTGTAAAGCCATCTGGACACTTTGAACAATCCAAATCTGAAGTTCATTCCTGACCTCAGCCCTTAGAAAAGGTCGCTGAATAAATGTGAAATGTGCTTCAGCCCTCAAAAGAAAAAAATCCTTGTAGAGAAGAACATGCCAAGCACATTTTTCTTCCTACAGCCAACAAGTTATTGTAGACAGCTGTTATTCCTGAATATCATCAGATTTTGTAAAATGACTGCCATTGCCTATTCAGCCAGTCTCTAGGCTGATGGAAGACTGCAGTTTCACTGCACCGTTTTCCATACTTCAGCACAGCTCCATCAGCCCATTGTTACAAAAAATAAATACAGCAAATGAAATGGATATTCAGTATGTATGTGCATATATATATAAATAGCAGTAAAGCACGTGTTCTTTCATGATCACCCAGCTGCAATACCTATTATTACTGTCTGAATTTAAATATGCTTCAAAAGACAAATTTCAAAGCTAAAATTATCATCATTGTAAGGGAAAGCTGTGCTTAGAGCACTCTGTTATCCTTCTGTATTTTTCCCCAACCTTTAGGCAACCAACCACACTGAAAATCATCCCTGCTTGCAGAAATAGAGCAAAGGAAGCATAAACATTTCATACGATCTAGTCTATTATACCAGATGTACCAAGAAAAGTCTCCTTTTCCCAAGCTGGTGTTTATGGAAAAACGCAGAAGCTGGGAGAATACACTATTTCTCACAGTGTGGTGAGAAACATCCATTAGATACACGTAAAGGGGTTGCTTTTACTATTTCCAGATCCAAAAAGAACGTTTGGACAGGCACGTGGAGCTGCTTACTTCCATCCTCCAAAATGCAGTTTGAAGTGACACTGCCATCAGTTTGAACCTGCACTGCTACAGAAAGAGAGCAGAACCTCTTTTTTATGCCTGTCTCTTTACACCACAAAATATTGACATCTTCCCCAGTAGGAGTGTCTTCCTTCCAGCAAGTTAACTAATGCTCATTTTTTTACAATTTAGTATTTTTCATGAAATAACTTTGCAAGTTTTACAAAGTAACCGTCAGTTGGCAGAAGACGCACTTGTGACTTTTCCCCTATAAACAGTCACATGAAAATATGGTTATTTTTCACATTTTTTGCTACAAAGATGATCAGATTAACAATACAAAAAGCAAAGTGCTTGCTGTCACCATTAGCAAACTACTGTTCTACTAAGAAGAATGTACAACTTACAAGAAAAAATGCTCAAATTTACATAGCACTATTCACATTTGAGTTTTGCATTTTGCTTTGCACAGGTAATAGAAATATACCCATCAGTTTATTTTTAGCTTCTTCATTTTCTTTCAGTGGCACACATATTAGCAAAGCATTAATATAATTTCACAATGTTTGAGTTAAAAACAGCTCAGGAAATTGCTTACACACTGTCAGCACAACATTTAGGATTAAAGGAAAAAGGGTTTTAAATGAAAAAATACTTATTTACAAATAATGTTTTAATAAAGATGCCTTTGAGATTAAGAAAGATGTGCATGTTTGAAAAAATCACCTGTATTAGGATGCCTATCTATGCCATTTTATATCAGTTAACGCCTTTTAATCAGGCAAGAAAAACTTAATATTTTTAAACAAACTAATTTGTCTTTAATTCACGTTTTTGTTTAGAGCTCATACCATGCACTTCTTTGGAAGTCTCATCTCAGTTAACAAAATATACTGCTACCAACACCAAACGACCAGAGCACACAGAGTACATACAGTTTTTTAGAAATGCAACTGCAGAGCTCAATCTGCAGGTTGCAAGACTAATAACAGAGCAGGAGGGAGGAACAAAACAAGGCTACAAAGAAATTACACAAGTTTCACCTCGGCACCTTTCCAGGTCAAGAAGAACAATTGATTTAAATTACACTTCCAAAGAGATACTGGTTTGCTGCTCTCTGGGACTTTTATAATGGCGTTTGAATGTCTGCTGACTAGCTGCTGAGTTTGATGGGCACACTCATCCTTAGATTCCCTACAAGAGGTTTTTCTGGAAGAAACATTTGTCTGCAACAGAACTTATCTATTAAGCAAAAAAATCAAGCTAGTTAGAAAACATCAGGCTGAAAAGAAAAATAAAAAATCCGTATAACTTTTTTGACCCATTTGATGGGTCTACACACAAGGATTTCTTTCCTGCTAACCTTACACATCACCATAGCAGCAGCTTCAAGCAATGGCTGTGAAGCTCCACAATCTTGAGAAATTACTATAAATACAGTGAAAGGAGAAGAAGGGAAAGGAGGAGAAGGGAAAGGAGGAGAAGGGAATCTTCAAAGTGTAGCCCATTAGACCAGAGTACAGACTCATGACCTCCTTCTTCTCGGGACTTTTAAGATAACAGCTCTCAATACACAATTATTTAGAAAATTAGTATGCCAGAAATTACGTCGTTACAGACATCAGTCTAACTTCTATGGATTAACAGGAGCAGGAATCAGAACTCTTTAGCTTAAAGATATTGTTCATTGGCCTGGCAGTTTTGCAGATGAATTGTTTAGATTCCATGTAATTTCAAGAAAGAAAACAAAGCAATATGAAATAATTAGTCAAAACAAACAAACAAAAAAGCAAGCCAAATTATCTACTATACTGCTACATCCATCAAAACCACTTCTATGATAGATATCAGATAATGTGAACTATTGGCCAGGGTCCCAAGCTACTAATGCTTTCCCTTCATAAATGGCCTGTAAATTAACATGAAAAAAAACATCAGGTATGTGTAAACCAGCCTTTGCTTCCTGCCAACATTGATTTTATTACCAAAACAAGCCCAGATAAGTAACTCTCTGAAATAACTTTTTTCCTATTCAAGTCACTTTTTCATGGGGTTATCCACATGAACTTTACGCATTTTGTGTCCACAAAGTATAACACGCAATAGTGCTTGCAGTACGTAAGTCAGTGAAGAGGGGAATATTTTGACCACCAGACACGAAGGATTAATACCAACTTCTCGCTTTCTTTTTGTGAACGCCCTGCTATACAAAGAAAAAGTCAACTAAGATGTATTTAGAAATATTTTGACCAGTTAGATGAAATTAACTCGTTTTGTGACTGTGTGTAAGCTAAGTGAAAGGTAGAGAACTTAGAAGACTGCGAGACAAGCATCTAAAAGCTGATTCTCTGAGCATACTCCTGCTACATCTGGATCTTCAGGAAATGTAGCAGTTTTATATATTATATAAAGTATAATAAATTTAATTCTTTAAATAGAAATATCCACTTTTTTTTTTTCTACAAGACTCACTGTTCCCTCTGTGTGCAAGCTGCAGCCTGTTAATCTTACCTTCAGAGCACCACAAAGCTCAACAGTATCTGCATCATCTACTACCGTTATTCGGAAGTTTGGAGTCTGCAGGAGTTCTTTGAAGAGAAGGCCATTTTCCAAGATTTTGCTGCCTGTTGAGAAAGAGAAAGGAAGGATAAAAAATGCCAATGAATAATTTATTTGGGTATTATTTAGTCTTTCCTGGGCAAGTCAGAATACTTAAAAGCAGAGATAAGGTTGTTCTATCTTCATCCTAAACAGACTCCTTCACACGTAAAAGCTCTACACTGAGCTGGACTTCTTCATAATTCATTGCCTGCTCATTGAGAGATTCTAAATAATAATCCCATTAATTCTCTATACTTTTTTTTTTGTTTGACCATTCTCTTTAAAATAATAGTTAATAATAGAGCAATGTTGAATTAGAAATACAGCAGGTGCAATTCTATCAATTATTTTAAGGTCTGTATTCTAGAAAAATATTTATTGATAAAGGCACATTGTAGTTATTTTATTAACTGAGCATGCTGACATTCACAGCTGTTTCTAAGGACTGAAAGGTAATTCAACCATTCAAAAATAAGTTAAATACAGGCGTTAATAATAGTAAGTTAAAGAGATGACAAAACTAAAAATGGACAAAACCATAAATATAAACACTGAAAAAATAACATTAACTCTCTTTTATATATGAGTACCTGCATGTGTGTACATGCACATACATACTTATCCAGAGACTGTGAAATGCAAGACTAGGCACATCTTTGTGCTGCAAATGTTACAGATGACAACACAGAACTAAAGCTATGCCTAGCACACGGGCAAACTAATTATTCTGAGAACTTAAAAGAGATACTGACACCTAAAAAAAAAAAAAAAAAAAAAAGCTGAGCTGGAATATGGAATATATAATCATTTATCCATATTAAGCCATGCAAATCCAAGAAAAATCTTAAGCACAGCAATACAATAAAGCAGTTTGTTACGTGGAAAGTGATAAAAAGCATGCTTAGTATTTCACTTGCTAAAGGTTACAACCCTTTTAAGATTAGTTAAAATTGCTCTCCTTTCTCTCCCTCTAGTCCTAATATTCTCCTAGCGCTTCTGGACATGTAAACATTCTAGGAAATTCAACATTAAAATAAGGAGGACCCAAGAGCTTCTCATAACAGCCAGTTCATGTTGAAAACCATGAAATCTGAGCTATTTGGTGTGCATCTGTGAGGACAGGAGCACAGTTTAAACATTGTTATTACTTGGAACATTACCTATTGTGGTTTCACAGAATTTCTCTGCCGCCACCTCATTGGCAATGTTAGCTCCCATCAGCACACTGATGTCTATTCCCATCTTCTCTCGAATAATGTCAGAGATCAGTTTGAGTCCCTCCGGGCCTTCATCTATTCCCTGCAGCCAACATGAAGCGGAATTACTAAAGCAGCATTCATTAGACACAATACCGAAGAAAGCACATCACAATTAGTCTTGCCCACGGGTGCTACACCAAGGTCTGCTTGGCTAGAGACCAAAGATGATGAACTTGCTATCAGTGAAGCTTCTGCGTTTGTTGTGACCTCTCTAAGGTAACTTCTTTCCATGAGGTAGCACCTTAAGAATTAGGACTAAACCACCACATCTGGATGATGGTAACACTTTTTATTCCATGCTCAGTAACAGTCCTGATTCTCAGAAGTGCTGAATATTCAGCTCTGTTCAGAATCTCAGCTGGTTGCTACTACTGTATCCCTACCAAAACTACTGAAACATCACCGATACATCACTTGTGCACTTGGATCTGAAACTGCACTAAAACTCACAAAATGTCATCCCAATGACTTGTTTGGTGAAGGGGGATCTGAACTGAAGTATCAGAGACCAGTTCCCTCCTGCATAATGCCAACAACTGTTTAGAAGAATAAACACACTTTAATCTTGAAGAATACTACAAGCAGAACAGCAGGCCACTGATGTGTAGAAAGCTGAACGTCTGAAAATACGGACTTCTAAGGATATATTTATTTTGCATCTATAAAGTATTCTTCAAAAAGGGTGAAAAGTAGGGGAGAAATAGGGCTTTAGAAAAGATCACCCTAGAGATTAATGCTGCAATGGAGAACAGAATCTGGTACCCTGAATTGCCTAATAAAAAACTCCAAATAAGACCATTTTACCCTCACAAAATCCTTTTCTCCTAACTTGCCAAATGAGGTAGGAGACTCCTTTTGAGCTTTTAGAACAGGAGCCTGGCAGACAAGCTACTGAGATGGCCTTTCTTTGGCACAGCATACAACTTTGTATACAGTACCATATTTTAATCTTGGGGGGTCACGGTAACCCTCATGCATTTTTCCCTAAGAATGCCAACGATGTCCCCATGAAGTAACTGTCAGGCTCCTCCTCCACCCTCCTAAGCAGGAATTAATAAACTGAAAAACATACGTTGGGAACAACTCCAAAAAAGTAAATATGTACACTACAATTATTCATCCAAGTGAAAGGAGATAGAGAGGCTTGGGTGCCAAAAATTAGCTTTGCTATGAAACAAATGCAGCTTCTGACAAAGTCAAGGAGAGCTGCACCTGTTTCTCAAGAAGTCAAATCCAATACAGGATGATAGATGACAGGAGAGAAAACGAACACTCCCCACCCCAAACCAAGGCTCCAGCACAGGAATTTTCACTGGGCAGCAGTGATCCCCTGGCAATTCAAGTCCAGTTCTGTGGTCTCACCACTTAAGTCCTAACGTGCTTGCCAGAGCAATCCCTGGGGCTGGACACGGGTGGATGAAAATGAGATCAATGTCGAGGCTGCCTGAGGAGTATTTGAGTGCTCCCTGATTCCTGTGCTGAACTGCACCGTAAGTCATATATGATTCAGACTGCATTTCTCCCCCCGTAGCTGCACAAAGAAATGTTAGGTGTTCGTAGATACCAGTCATCAGAACTTATGTAAAGCAACACAGCTGCAAATGTTTGAATAGGAACACAGATTAACTAGCAGACAAATGTCTTTATTTCCCATAGACTTAGTTTTATTATCAGACATAAGGCTCTGCTTGAAGATTTGACTGTCAAAAAAAAATAGAAAAAAAAGAAAAATGAAGAAAGAGTAAAAGCTGACACGTTAACTTCCCAAGCAATTTAGAACGCAAAGAAACAAGAGGACCCACTAATGCTATTTTTCAGAGAACTGCACTTTAACTGTCAAAGTTAAAACACAGCACTTTAATAGCATTAGTGGTGAGCATAAGGAGACCATTAAAAATATGACTTGGACGAAAACAGCATGCATAAAGAAGCTGCAAAAGTAGAGGAAAGAATGCATCCGGCCTCTATTACTTAGTTCCACTGTTGTATCAATCTCTGCCCTTTCTTCTTAAATGATTCTTTCAAAGATGCACAGTTATGCCTTTTGATAAAAGCTAACATGTACTTCGCATTCTCCTGAAAAAAAATAAAATTGAAAGGCCTTGCACCATGCCACAGCGAGACAGTGGGAACCTGCCTAGTAATCAACTCTGCTTTGCATGGCAGGTGTCACTACTGTGCTTATATTAAAGTATGGGCTTTATGGGCTTTTTTATTATTATTTTTATTTTAAGTAACCTCCTCCCTTCCCCTCCCCCCCCCCTTTTTTTTAAGGCATAGCCTTAATCAATACTCCATTAAAGCACTTGCCATCAATACCCTCAGCACTACTCCCAAGGGAGTACAGGCCCAGCTTCTGATTGCACACGTGCTGATATAAATCCTCACTTAGTCCATCCGTTTCATAAAAGTTGTTTCTAGCATTGAAGGTACGAGAACATAAATCATGTTTAGCAAAGTAAGGAAGAACAAAGATTATTGTGAGCTTACAGAAGAAAGAGACATAAACTGCTTGCCAGCTTCAAAGCAATAAAAGTTTTAAAACTTCAGGGCACCTAGGACAGCTGCGTGGTCTTGATGCTATGCATTCAGTTCTTTCAACACTGCTTTATTTTATCCTTCCACCATATGAAAAGCTTTTCCACAAAATGCAGCAAGTAGACTCAGGAAGCAATACTTTTCCACACATCTCAGTAATATGTCAGCACTAACAAAACAACACAGACACTTGATGAGCTTATTTAGTCAAACTAAAGAGTCAAGCTTCTGGTCAGTAGTGATAGTTTTGTGGTTTTTATTCTCCTTTAAAATAGATCCATAAAAGGATCATTTGCCAGAAATCATAGTAGATAAAGGAGTGCGTGCTGAGAAAATGGTTTACTCTCAACTAAGTACAAAGCATTCTTCCAAACCTAGTGGAACTAGCTTATTCTCTGCAGCTAAAACACGAGAAAATAAGAAGCACACTCACATTTAATAATTATTCTGTCACCAAAACTACAAACATTCTAGTGAAACACTTATTTCCTACATCTTTGCCCCACTCCTAGTTCCCGTGCTTGGACTGTCCTTGTGGGCCGTGCTGAACAATCTCTCTTTTTGCAACATAATCTTTGACACGAACAAGAGCTCAGTCACATTGAATTCCCTCAGTGGTTCTTAAAATGATCAGCTCGGTGTGTGGGATGTGCATTAACAATCAAAGCATTATGCTTGTGCTCTGTTCTCCACCTAATGATGCGTTTGGAAACAACAAATAAAAGACTGGAAAGCTTGGTGGTGCAAAAAAGAAAGGGGGAAGGGACATGTTCAAGGCTTGTGAACAACCTCATTTTCCTCTTCCTGCAAGCACTAAGCTAAAATAAAACACCACATAACAATCCACTAATGACTGAGACAAACTCCAGTCTTGCATCTCAAAAGGTTTAATGGAACAACCAAGCCAATAACACAAACAGACTTTTCATATCAAACTCCAAGCTATCTTGTTTTAGAAAATTCCACAAAATGTTCTCATTTTTTTTTATGCACAATAATTATTATACCTTTATCAGAGTTATACCGAGAGCTTTCTTGGGTACTCGTCCTGTGATTTCATCGCAGACCTTATGAATGAACTGATGAGGAATGACAAAAACCAGCAAGTCTGCATCCTGTACAGCTTCATTAAGGTTTGGGATGGCAACCTATGTATTTATGGGAGAGAAAGGCCACATGTCTTAAAATCAACACTATGCACAAGTGTTAACATCTAAATAAAAGCACATTTTGTTCTTATACCAAATGCTACAATTTACTGTGCTTTGTTATTGAAAATAAGTAGTAACAAACTTCCCAGAGAAGCAAAAGAATTGAAGTTTTCAAACAAGCTATTTTGTGCCTTGAAAGGGGCATCTTCACAGCCACCAGCATGGTTAGTGCAAAGAAAATTCAAAATGTTCCGTAACATTCAAACAAGTATTTTGAGTAAGAAAATACAGAATAAGAAGCTGCCTTCAACAAAATAATCTGAATTTTTGATACATTACTGCGTGGTAAAAAGTAGTTTCTTTAATTAATTCCTTGTGCTCTCAAATTTCTTCTCCAGTCCTTTTATACCTTCTGGTTTATATTCTGTTTCTCTGCACTAACAGAGTTTGTTTATGTTTTAGGAAGGTCACCTAATTTGAAATCACTTGCCAGACTTGATGACCATCTTAAAATAACACACACAGATTTAAAATCTACTAATGAACTTAAGTAAGCAGGTAGAGGACAGGAGAAACACCATGCTTGGTGGCGAAGGCTAGGCAAATGGGATTTCAGCTTCGTTGTTAGCCAAAATAAAACCCAAAAAACACACCGCAATCCACGACAATTCATGTTTTCCCAACCAAAAATCTCTACCAAGCTGCCAGATGCTGCAGTCTCTTTCTAGAACATTTTCAGGGCAAGATTCACCACCAACCACCCACCATCATGTCATACCAACACAGTGGGGATGTGGAGTCCCGCTGTTCTGCCCTGGCAATGCTACACCTAACGTGCTAATCTGACTGTACAGAGCAAAAGGCAACTGAGAAGCAGATAAACCACAAAGGGCTTGCAGCTTTCTTGAGAATTAATCTAGCTCTCATCCTGTAATTCTTTTTAAGAGTTTCAGTGTACGTTAAATCCCTTCAATTCTTATTGAACAGCCAACTCCCTTCCAAAGCCGAGGCCAAATTTTTTGTACTGGCTATAGTCACAGACATTAATCGTGCCTTCTTTTTCACATTTACTTCCATACAGAGAAACTGTAGTAACAAACACAATAGTGAGGCCAAAAAAAAAAAAAAAAAGAAGAGTATAGGATGTTGAATTTACCTACCTGCATAATTTTACGTGTTCAAATCTCTGACCTCATCAGTTAACAAGTATGCAGTTTGAAATATTATAAAACTTAATAGCATTAACAAAATAAATTTCTACCCCCATTCACAGCATGAGCAATATTGCCTCTGTAACTAGATCAAATTTAGCTTCTGTGCCTTACCACATTATCCGGCAGCTTGTACCCGGGAAGATATTTTACATTTTCATGTTCGTTATTTATTATATCTGTCAGTTTTCTTCCATTAATATTCTCCTCGAAGACCCACATCTTCACTGTGGAAGCAAACTTTTGCAATTTTTTTACATTATTGCCTATTATTTTGGCAACCGCAGAACCCCTGCAGGAAGAAAAACAAAACAAAATATTAAAAAATAAAAAGATGATTTTGCCCTAGAAGAAAGAGATTATCTTTAAAATGAACAGAAGTTCACTGATTATTCAACCAATTAGTACTCAGCATTTTTGGTCCTGTAAAACAAGTGGAGAACACACCAGCCTTTCACAGCTGCTTCTTTCTCTAAAACAAATCTATCTAGAGTACATTGGATAGAAGCATTTACTGAACTTCTCCTATTTTGTCTGCTAACCTGCTATCCAGTGAGAGCTTGGCTTATTGTATTTCCAGAAATCAAATGTATTATATCTTCAGTACAGTGGTAAAAATGACATATTCAATTTTACGGATAATCTTCGCCTTTAAGAAACAGGAACTTTTCTTTGCTAAGATGACTAACCCAACAATTTCTGTAGAATATTGACACACATTTAAAGCGAAGAAGCACTTACACTTTGTGTAAGTTGTAAGATTTACGGGTATGCCGCCCATCTCACCGAATGTAATTGTCACAATGGCATCCTCTGAATTTGCAGGCAGACAATCCTACCAGCTAGCTCCCCAAGAAGAGCACACAATGAGACCTGTAGGATGGCGATTACCTTTGCTGCTCAAATCTCTAAACCACAATGAAATTAAGCAGAATAACTGAAGCTACACACATGACAAGGAACAAGCACAACCTTCCCTTCTATTCCTAGCCTGAATGCTATATGGAAGAAAAAGATGTGATTTTACAATGTCTGTTCAGCTAACTTCCTTTTCTGTGGCAAGGAGGCTTGGTAATTACTGACAGTCTACTATGGAGACAAAAAAAAATCAGAAAGATGTAACAAAAATATACAGTCGTAGATCTGAGGTTTCCCATTTTTGCATATTTCCTCTTTTCTCCCTGCCAATTAAACTTCTGATACTGTGACTTTCTAGTACTTGGTACTGGGGTGGGAAGGAATAGCACACTTTATCTGGAGGTATGAATGCTTTAATTTTACAAATCTAGTTATATACATACACTCCCCTAAATTTATTATGGACATCATTTGTAATAAACTCATAGCTAGTAAGTAAACCAAATAGATTCAATATCCTCTGAGAGCTTTTAATACGGTACAACTCATTTTGCTGTATTAACAACGTGTGCTATCGCAGGCCTTGGGTCACTTTCCAAGTAGCAGCAGAAAAAAATATGATATCTGAAGTAGACCTTCTTCAGGCAAGCCATAAAACTGTGCGTGTTGAAAGGCTGGTATGTATTTCTCTAATGGCGCTTCACACACCACAGAGTCCCCCGGGTTCAGGAGGTGATCCAGAAGCCCCAGCTGTCAGGCATCTCTTATCAGGCTCATGCACGAGGTTGGGAGGCAGCCGGAGCAGTTTCCCTGCCGTGGCAGACAACTCACCAGCTCAACCCTCCAGGTCTGAGGTCTGCACAAACAGTAAAAATGACATTCAACGCAACACTGGTGTGTGTTTTTGCAGAAAGAGTATCGCCGCCCATGAGCAAAAGCAAATATACTAGTGCAGATTTATATATAAGGTCTGGATCCCGGTAAGTCGCTGGCTTCAGTTTTGAGCTTCCCGACACGCTGCGTGCTCAGCGTTGATAAAGACAGAAATGAGCGATTCAGCAACTGCCCAACTGGGATTTTCATTTGCCAACATAAAGTTCAACAGCCTGTATTTCTTGAACAAGATATTCATTCCATTATTAAATAACATATAAAATATCTCAGCTGTCTTTGTTAATACCACTCTCTAAAGCTGCAAAAAAGTGACGAGTTTTAGTTCCTGAATTTAAGAATATTCTGACTCCTCTGGTTCCCCACTTCCTGTTACACTGCAACAGCTGCTGTGGGACTGAATTTAGCAAGGTCAAACAACAGCCTCTAGGGCCGCTCAAGGTGAAATACCAGCTCCCCACACCTGTTAACCCAACAGACAAGCCTATACTCTCTTCTGTGTCCCAACACTCCTCAGTATGTACCCTGGAACCGTTACTGGGATTTCTGGCTCGTCTTTTGGTGTACTCCTGACACATCACAAGGTGAAGGAACTGGAATTCTTGCCTGTTTATTCCCAGCAGTAGCAGTTCAAGTGTGAGCTGGATTGTAGTAGCTGTGGCAGCTCAGTTACACAAGAAAATGGGCAGTGAGGGATGCCCTCGCAAAGCTTACCCCTGGCGTGCCCCAGCTGATGCGTAATGCTTCATGTAACACAACGGGGCAGTTGCACGCCAAAAAGCGGTTCTCCTCCTTGCAACCTGTACTAACGGCACTCCCAAGTGCAAGCTCATACTCTTCTTATTTAACGCTTTTACAGAACCGTCTGAGCTTACTGAGCAAGAACACACACTCTGTCTCCTGCCCTTCACCATTAGGGTGTATCATTGTCGGCCTCACCCCATTTTAAAAGCAAAATATAAAACCCAGAAACTCCTAAATGTCAGTGTAGGTCACAATATGCAAACACATAATATCATTAGCCCTACCACTTTTTCCTAAAAAAAAACCACCTACTTCAGTTAAACCCAAAGTTTTATCTCCCACTTTTCCATAGCAAGTTCCCAGCCATATGAACCCCTCTGACCCAGTAACTTTACCTCTCTTCCCAAACTCTATAGTTTATTTTCAAGCTAGGCCATCTGATTAACCAGGGGCTGGTTCTAGCAAACCACCCAGGGATAAATTCTGGTTGTACACCCCTTGTTAACATGTCCTGGAAGTGTTATCAGAAGAGCAGGCTATCATACATGCTAGAGGCAGTGTCTGCAGTATTTTAACTGAATCTGACCGCTGCCCTTGAACCCTGAGGCTCCAAGGTATCTTCCCAAGGCATACTCTCTTCACACGCAAGGCAATTTTATTTTTTACCTTAAGGATCACAATGCTTATCTACCAGCTGAGCAACTGTACCTGGGCAAAGAGAATAAAAAAAAAAACAGCTCCTGCTCTTCCGTGACTTTTGAGCCATCTGTCCCGTTCCACAACCTTCCATCAGGTGTCAGAGACCCCTGCCAAGTTAGCTTTGTTAGTAAGGTGACCTTCCCTCTAGCAAGCCAACCAAACAAGTTGGGCTGGAAGCAGTTTATCATCCAAGGTGATTACCTCAACCGCTCTGAACTGTCATTGTTGTGCCAAGCTCCTTTAGTTTCTTTTTTTCCGTCCCAGATATAGGCTAAAGGGCTGTGAGAAGGCAAAGGCATTCATAAGGTTACTGGCACTTGGGGGCCAGGGTCACCTCACACAGAACCACAAAAACCCCAGTCTCCAAACTGCTAAGAGCTCATTACAGTTGGGTTTGATGTCTGTCATCCCCTGGACTTTGTGGAAGAAATCACCTGCCTCTCCAAAACTATTATTTTTGGAAGCATTCATGGGGGAGAATGGGGAAGCTGCTGCACATCAAAACATTTGCAATTTCATAAACCACACTTCTATCAAATAAGCAAACTATCAATTATTTGAAGACATTTATCCCAAAAAGAAAGGAAAAAGCTGATTCCCAGTAACAGTGCTATCTCTTTCTCTCAACAACACAGATACGGGCATTTTGCCATCCAAACATCCATCCTGTCAGGAGCTCTTCTTGTTATTAAACTGATCCAGTGAGGTGAAAACAAATGACATATGTACATGGTTACAGCTGGTAGATAATATCTACAGATCCTTCTGTGAGCTTGTTTCATAGTGGATCAACTGCAAACGCAGTCAAATCATCTACGGAACTTTTTGCTAGATTTCAAGTATGGAAGAACGGTAACAACAAAAGACAGATGTAGCTACATATCTTTTTTGGATATACATTGCAATGCACAGTATCCCTCAGTTCACCTTACAGTCTAGTGCAAGGAAAGGAAGAGATGCCGTGCTGAAATGTCAGCTGTCCCCTCAGTAAACCATGACAATGAAAAACACAACTTTGCCGTTGCTGATTTTTTTGAAGTATGTAAAACTGCATCAAAAGCCAATGGCACACAACTGGGGTAAGCAACAAGTCTAAGATCACCTCTATGGATGTTAAGTTTTGTTTAGTAAACTGTAGGATCTTGCTCTTTGCAAAACTAAACTCCCCTGAAATTAGATTTAACCTCCTAAAAAACAGACTGTGACCAGAAATAACGTATGCCTAGCCTTACTAATTAAACTGACAGGCTGTGGGGAGATTTATATAATAAATCGTACATAACTTACTCATTGTAAATAGTGATCCGTGGTAAAAACAGTGATTAGGAATGATAAAGAAATTAAGGAAGTGAGACAGAGAAGGATTATAAACGTGATACTCCTCTTAAGGAAATAATTACTAAACCTGTTGCCTTCAGCAAACGCAACAGTGAGACCATAAGTTTATTTAAGTCTAATTATAAGCTAGCGATGGATGCAGCAATAAAACCTTGTCTTGAGCCTTTGGTGTGCTTTGACATAATCAACTGGAAAAAGAGAAGGTACTTGAAATAAGCTTGTGTTTCACAGCTCTTCTTTGAGCTTTCAAGGGAAACAGCTAATGCAGAGAGAGGTACACAACACACATTTCACTCCTGGGGAGAAATGAACCTGTTACAGCAGCCCCACAGGCAGCCCTTTAGTCACGACCTGCTGAAGAAATACGTTCAGTATCTTCAAGGTCTACATCACCCTCCATCAGACAACTCACACAACAAACACCAGGTTAAAAATATCCCCAGATAACACCCTCCCAGGAGAAGGGCGCCCAAACAGCGGGCGGTTCTGCTGCTCCTTCCCCCCCCGTTGGCTCGGGGCCGCACCTCAGCCCCGGCAGCAGAGCGGGGGAAGCCCACTCGAGCCCAGGAGCCCCTCTCAGGGCACCGCGGCCCCGGCCCGAAGCCCCCCGGTTCCCCCTTGGGTCCCCCCCCACGTCTCCCCCGGGTCCCCTCCGGGCTCCCCCCGGGCTCCGGGCCGGGGCAGGGCGGCCCCGGGCGGGAAGCGCCGGGCAGGCCGGGGCGGGCAGGGCTGCGGGGAGGATCGGGCCGGGCCGGGGCCACGGCTGCGGTCCCCCCGGGGGCTACACTCACCAGTTGCCGGAGCCCACGATGCACACCTTGAGGGGCGCCCCCGACAGCGCCATGCCAGCGCCGCCCGCGCCCCGCCGATGGCCGCGGCGAAGAGCTCGCTGAGGCAACCGCCGCCCGCCTCCGCCGTCAGGGGCTCGCTTTCACCTCCCTCCTCTCCTCCCTGCGGCTTGCCGGGAAGTGTAGTTCCTCCTGTCGCCTGCCCCCTTGTCCCTCAGCCCCTCCTCAGGGCCGGCTCCGTGCCCGCTGGGGACAGCCCCCGGGCGGGCGAGGCATGGTTGGGGGCCGCGGACCGAAAGTGGAGGTCGCGCTGGTGGTTTGGTGTATTCTTACGGTCAGGGTTTTCTACTCGGCTAATAACATATATTTCAGTCGTATGTGTCCCCATTAAAACGCTTTTGCTTTCTCCTAGTGTCGAGGAAGCGTTGAAAAGCTTTGGAGTAAGTCAGTGAAGCGCAGAGATGTGGAGGAACTGAGCTGCCAAGTAATGAAGCAGGTCAGGCCGGGGGCTCTTTGTGAGAGGAATAAGTATGTTTTGTCAAATATTCCTTTCCCTTCCTCCTTTAGCCAGAATCATGGTGTTCTCCCTCCACCACCCTTCTCCAGAAAAAAAAATACAGATGATCCATACTACTGGTTTGATGAGGACTGGTGTTTTTGAGACATCTGTGGTAAACTTTTTTGTCAAAGCTGTCTTCCTAATGCACATTTAGCAGTTTTTAATATTAATATGAAAGCTTTAAAAGAAAACATTGCAGACAATGGAGAAGAAAGAGCAACAAATAACTTTTCTTCTGTTAAAACAAGTGCTGTCAGATCATTAATGTTAGCAAAACCAAACCCCACAAATGTTATTTTAGGCCTCATCTGCAGACTCAGGCAGATGTGTTCAGGCAACCTAACCGTACAGATGGAAGATACCAGCCTGTCATTCTAGCAGGCTGTACCAATCTCAGCTGGAGATTTTAATCTTTTTTCAAGTTGGTTGTAGAAATTTTGGTTTTGCATGTTTGCTTGAGGTCACAATCTGGCATCATACCTTACATTGCTAATGAGGTAGGTTAGGAGCAAAGGCAATCTGAAAGGTAGTTTCAGGGAAATAAGAAGAGTAGCCTCTTTGTAAAAGAGCACATCCTCATGTTGCAGCAGTGACAGTCCATGTGCAATCAATGAACTGAAGTTACAGAGACTCAGACACGTTCTGCTCAACCTTACACAAGAACCAACCAGCTAAAGTGAAGTGACAGAGCACTACGGGCTATTATATATCAAGCCAGACAACTGTTTGCCTGAATTACAGGTGTTAGGGCCCTCAGATTCTGGGCTTTGTATGGAAGCAGCTGAGGCAGGAGCACATATTCCCATATGCCAGGTTTGCTATGGCAAAAGTATGTGCTCCTCTGATAGGTGAAACAGGCATCTGGGCTTACTAAACCACCACAAAGATTTGACAGATTTGATTAGCCAACTCCCCAGAAGACTCAGTCAATATTGACTTACCTAGTGTATGTCAGAAGGTAGATGGTTTGGTATTTTGACCTATCATTCCACTACAGGAGAAAAGGGGAAGACTGATATAGAAAGCAAAGATGCATTTTGGATGGAGGAGAAAGCAATAAACAATGAGATCACTGCTAGGTTCTGAATTTCCAGTTTTCCTCTATTTAAGTGGTGTGTTGGTCCAATGTATACAGAGATAGATCCATTCTTTTCTTCATTGCTTTATTTGACTTTACACATGCTGATAAAAAACATAGCATGGGTTAAGCATCCATTGAGAAGAACAAAAATAACTCCTATGAGGGCAGTATAAAGCTCTGAGATTCCCTGTTTGCATGTTCTAGACTACATACATGCAGAGTCACTGCACTTGTAGTTTAGTCTATTAATCTGTTTTAACTGTTCTAGATATTGCTAGGATGTTTGTTCCTCTTTTCTAGGAAGTTCTCTATTTGTCTGACATCCACGCGTTTATCAAAACCTGACAAGCTCCTTTCAAAACTCAGTACCCAGAGATAATAAGATATGTCAGTGCTAATCTACAACTGCAAATAGTCCTGTACAAAGCAGAAACATCTGGCAACAGGAAAATACAGGGAAACTACAATAGTTTAAAATATGTAGCTTTATTTGCAAATTTCTGAAAAGAAAATCCTGATTACCTACCTAGTCAGAAAAATTTCCATTTAATATGCTGTATCATCTAATAGATTATTGTACAAAAGTTTTCTTATTATACATGTAAAAGCATTAAATAACAGTTTCATTTACTTTTATTTTCAGTGTTCTGTATAAAAGATACAAATATGATTTAAATTTAATTAGGTAATTATTGGACTGGAATATATTACAGTCTTGAAACACACCTTGAGTTAATCTAAATTCTCTTGCTGATTTTGTAGGGATTTCTTTTATATACAGGCTATTTTGTAAGTGTGGAACTGGCAAAACTCTGTGACTTCTTCAGCAGTATATACTCATTTACTTAACTCTGGATATGGACTAGGTAGCACAGGTCAGCCTGTCCTAGGAGATGACCTCAAAGGGAAGAAGACGGAGATATGATAATTCATATTTTCATAAGACACCTCAGTTTCTAACACTTCTTTAAGACAGATATGAGTATGAGGTTACTGCTTGGTTTCAACATTGATGTGACTGCATAATAGAATTAAGAAAGTGCTTTGCATGTCCCACAGTCTCTGACTTCTTTGAAGGTTGACCAGAAGTGGAAGTAGATTTAGCCTTTTTTTTTTGTTATTCCCAGTGACTGCCCAGTAGCTTAAAAGTCCTCCCAAAAAGAAATGCACATTAAAGACCGGAAAAGAGGCACAAACATTTTACTTTCCTCCCAGTTTAGGTTTCCTCTCCTTCATCAAGTCCACCATCAAATCCCCCTCATCCTTTACTTCACATAGCCTGTTTTCCCACCTCTTATCTGTGCTTATTTTGTCAGCTCTCCACTCCTTTTTCCTAATTCAAGTATTTCTCATTTATGCCTCTTCTCATCTCAGACTTCCCAGCACTACTCTACTTTGGCTGACTATTCTGCATTTTTAAGGATAAAAGTTAATGAGGAAAAGAAAGATTTCTGATGGTTAAAAGCCATTTTAATTTTACTTGTGAAAAATACATGCACAGGGTTTCAAACTGGAGAATTTGCCATGTTTCTGTGCCTTTTCCAGCTTAAGTATTTGTGGAACAAATGTCTTAGCCCATAGTGTAAGAAGTAAATGTCTCACTAAGCAATTTACTGCTATTAGATTTGTATTCTGGAATATGGCATCTATATATGAGACAGAATTATGTGGGCTCAAGGCAATACACCACACAGATTTTGGGAAATGCAGGTGCTTGCTGGGTTAGTGTTCCTTGCCTGCAGTCCCTAGGCAGTGAACTATATTTAGAAGAATTGGTTGTCATCACTCTGTCCTATAAATAAACGGTATTAAAAGATATTCCTAAAAAAGAAAAAAAAAAGGCTTTTTTTCTACATATGGGGAGATTTTTTTCTCTTTCTTTTTGAAGTGCAGATGGCATCAAGTTACTTCCTCTTCCATCTTCCATTCTTACAGTTGAACCAGCCTTCATCTCACCTTACTCACTGAACCATTCTGAAGGCATGCAGGGAATGCTTTCTTTCTAACCTTTCCTCTACAAAGCAAACAATAACAAAGACCTTTGTCTTTGGAAGCTAGGACAATGGTGATAGTGGAAGAATGTAGGGCTACTTCTCTGCTGTTTAAGTCAGCTTTCCTAAAGAGATCAATTGGCAAAGCATAGATCAGCGTCTCTGATGTGACCCTCATGCTAGAGACTAACTAGCATCTCTGTTCTAGTGCTTCTTGTAGCTATGTCCCACTCTCATCACTGAGTCGTGCTTTGCAGATAACTCTTGCTTGCATAGTTGCCCTGCCTCCACGCAACGTCGTGAATGGATCTCTTGCAAAACTGTAAAACGAACCTCCCATGACTGTGCAGCCCCAGTCCACAGAACAGTACTCCTACAGCTACACAACGTTCTTATCAAGCACATATTGAGTGTAATTGAAGATTAGGAGTGAATTGAATTTACGTACTGTTTATCCCTATTTCTATGAAATTCTACATAACATTTTTGCAAAGTTATTAGTCCAGAAAGGTTTGGACCATGTGTCAACTTTCTCCTGCATTCTGTTGACTGCAAAGGGATTACAGCAAAAAAGCAAAACCAAACGCACAATGAAATTAAAATCTGGATCTTTAGATAAACTGTCCTGGCTAGTGTCCATGTTACATAACTGTTCTCAGCTAGGAACAAAAAGAATACCAGTTTTTTTTCTGTGTATGCACCATTATCCCAGGGAGTGCTGCAATTAGGAAAATTCTGCTTTATCCTGGGTGGACTGGTTTGTCCATAATTCAGCTGATGCTTTGTCCAATCATCTGGAATCAGAATAGATCACTTATAGTCTCTCTGCTGTTTTCCAGTGACTTTTACAACACCTAGAATGAATTTTAATTGGTTCATAGCTGTACTTACAGTTTGAAAAGGTTATGGAAAAATGGCCCAAGTGCTTTTCCTAGAAAATTTTAGTAAAACTAGATGTGAAGTATAGAATTTCCAAAATAAAGATGGGGACAGTAAAGGCGGCTCCATTAACATAGCGAATGCTGACATAGGTATGTATTCCTTCATTTCTACCTGTATATCAGAAATTCAAAGTCTTACACAGTTTCAAGGAAACATCCACATCAAGTTACTGTAGAAAGATGTGGTGACTGATTTTTAGAAATAATTATGCCTCACGATTCCTGTTGGATCAAGGATGTGCTTAGCTGATACATCAGGTGTGTCTGAAAGTCAGTTTGTTACTGTTTAATAGCTTTTAATTGACCTAGACCGTGAAGAACTGTATGCAGTTCTATAATTGATTTTTTGTTTCATTCAAATTTGATGAAATCATTTGTCATTTTCACAATGTAAACATTGAGAAACAATAAACAATGTAAATTCACTGTGAAACATTCAATGCAAAGTGGTAAAATCAGAAAGTAACTATTGGTTCATTTCAAGTAAAGTGAAAGCCTCAGCGTGGTATGGTTTTGTGAGCATTTGATGTAGGAAGCAGAGGATGAAATACAAGAGAAGGGTACTCCATTTTCAAATGTCCAAGTGGAAATGCATAGCTAAAAAGGGTTTATATAATATTATGCCTAAACTGCTGTCAGGGCCCTCAGTGAGCTCCTAGGTCATTGCCTTGACCAACCTGTAACCATCTTTCTCTGTAATTCTCCTCTGGAACCGCTTCCTTATCTCCCCAGGCTTTGGTGTCTCTGTTCACAGACAGCATTGGTGTGGTGCCGCTGTGTAAGGTTGGATTGGCTTGCTCTGTATCAGCTAGGTTACAAGAAAGAGCTGTGAGAAACTTCATGAGATGAGGATGCGCATTTCCATCCATGGATACTCCACCCATTAGCTGAGGAGCTGCATTTCAGCTCAGGCCTTGCTGTTGGTCCCTGCCTGAACTACTTTGTGTGTAATCCTGGACTTGCCAACCCTGATCCTTGGCTTCCTGAGCTGATCTTGGTGTCTGCAGACTTGTCATCAGTGGACTTTTAGCTGAACTTGGCCACTGTCACGGGACCTGCTCTTGTGTGGGATGTGTGGGACCAAACCCTTGCTAGGGAGGGCGCTGCTTCCATCTGCTTGCCATCCTGGCTCACCTTTCTTGGCAGAGCTGCTCGTTCTTGCTGTTATCTGACAGCTGAAGGTAGAAATGTTTTTCTACGCTAGCTTTAAAAGCTATAGTCATAAAAGTTTATTTAAAATTAGCTTTTAGCACAGCAAAGACATTATTTTTTTTTTTTAGCTACAAGGACACATCTGTGCTGATCCTGCATAGCTGAGAGTAGAAATAAACCTAACAACAACCCAAAATCATCTGCACAGAAAGGCAATTTACTTGTGTTTTGGTCTGACTTCACTCATTTTGGCACCTGCAGAGCCAATTTATTTGACTAAAGTTATGCAGGATCAGGGACTAAGGCCATAAGAAGTAACGATTAATACATGAGTCACTCATATAAGGAAGGTATGTACAAAGGGCATATTCCAGATTATGAAACCAGTAAAGATTCAAAGCGAAAGCATGTTCTTATTCTGTTGTCCTAGAATTGTGGCAAATCGTGTTATTATGCGAGATGTATTAAAAATAATTCAGGTAGGATAACAAAATCTATATCTATAATGTTATATATTAAAAATACACTATGCATGCCCAGCAAAACTAATACCTGTATTTAATAAAAAGCAGCTTACTGACTCTTCATGCAAAATGTAAAAACTCTGGCAATTGTGCCAGCCAATGTTTTATTATCCACAAAGTGCATAATAGATGTAGAAACCTCACCTTAAGAGATTCTTGAGAAACCTCAGAGAATCACCTTATCCCGTGGCTCCACCTGGGCAGTCTGGCTGCTTACTTCGTTAAATCTCAGGTGACATTCTCAGAATGGGTGGTTCTTCATAGCAGGAACGAAGTCTGGGAGTTTTTGGGCTGAGTACCAAGCCAAGCTGACAGCTGATGAAGGCCAGGGTGTACGATGTCAGTTGTGTAAAGCCATATGATCTGCAGGAGGTCTGCTGTGTGGGACTCACAGGGTGACAGTGGACCCAGGAAAGAAAAAGTGTAAGCTACCAGAGCAAGGAAGCCAGCATGGTGGTTGTACTGCGATAGATGTGATTTTTGGCCTCTCTGTCTTCATCCTTCTATCAGTACTGAAAAAACCCTAATTCACTGTGTGCTGACCTCGTGCTGTTTTAGCTTGTGCACTGTAGAGAGCCCTGCCATGTGGCAGCACACAGAGATGCACCTTGCCGCTAGGAGCCTGCACAGAGCACGGATATTGCCCTGTGCTTGCCTGCTTTGTAAGTGGCCACCACATACGCTACAGGAGGGGCTGCTTGTACCTCAGCTTGTGACCGTAAGACTGCAGAGCGGATGGTTGTGCGGGGGCATTTCGGGTGATACAGTGAGGGGGGGTTGACAATACAGCTTAGAATACTTCAGGAGGAAGATTCCCATGTGAGTGGATTTGGGCAGAAGAGAAGCACTGATGGAGCTATTGTACTGTTGTATCATTTCTTCTGGCAAGGGTTGAGGAAAATGTTCTCTAAGTCCAAACCAAGCCCCAGCTGCCAAACAGTAGTGCCAGTTCCAGCACCATTAAGTCTTAGTCCTGCTGTCCTTAATAAAGATGCTACCAATAAGACAGGGAAGCGTGCCTGTGATATCTATGGGCTATAGCAGAAGTCAGTCAAAAGTGGCTCCCTTAAGGTCAATACGAACCACAGTGATAGCAGCAGAACTAATTAAGATACGTCAGAGACAGACTGTCAAGCTCAGCTTGCCAAGGGTCTCACATCATATTCATGTAAGAGGTATTTTCCTGCGTTAAGGAGAGCAAAAGCTCAGAGAGGAGAACAGGGTTGACCTCTACTAGCAGCCTGAAGAAACTGAAAACCAACAGACTAAGCCGTAGTGGCTTTCAGAAAAGTCAGTGGAAAGCTGAATGATCAAAGTCATGTAGCTGCTGGGAAATTTGTTGAGCAGGAAGCATGGAGCCATGCTGATCTCCAACAGTGACTTAAGCAGCGATTTGATAAAGCAGCAGTAATTATGACATCTTTCCTGTGTTCAGCCTTTTTCTAGACAAGTGGTAATGAGTGATTCTATAAAGGTTTAATAAGGCATGCTTTTGGACATCAGATCATTATCTAAGCTTTAGAGTATTGCAACTGGAGTTTCTAGTGCAATGTTTTCTATAAACCCGACTTGCTGGGCTTTTCCATGCATAGTGCCTCAGGATGGAGGGGAGATCTCGCACAGCAAGCTAGTCGCATCCCTGTGATGGAGGTGGGGCAACTTTCGTGCTGCCTCTGGTCACCTTTAGTGAGATGCAATCTTACTTCTCACCAGCAGTGGGCTGCTTTTGCCTTGCTGCTTACATTTGTGCTGTTCCACTGCCGTGCATCAGAAAACAACGCAAGTTGTGCAATCCAAACGTGTGCAAAGCCATTGAGTGTGACAATCTCAGTGACCTTTGCTTACAGTATGTGCAGTCTAGCAGTACCAGCAGCATCCAAACCCTGTAATCAGCATACCAAACCGGCAAGGAATGTCCCATGTGGAACTGATCTGCCTCAGCTAGTTTTTAACTCAAGGGCGTAGGGCTTTATTTATCTAGCTGCAGAGGATAAAAACTCCCACGAGGGTGTTGCAACTTTCAGTTTTGTCATTGCATGGTAGAGTCTATGCATATTAACTCCCTGAATATCAACACCTAGGACAAACTTAGCATTTGTAGTAACTGTGACTGACTAATTCCAATGTTTTTGTTTAGATGGAAGTCATACAGAAATTTATTGCCAGAAATTGTGAAGGATCAGGAGGTTCTGAAACAGCTTTCAAAAATGGCAGCTAGCCAGCTCTAGTGCCTGTCTGATAGGGCCCGAGTGTGTAAACCAAAGCTTTTCAGTGTGCTTAACATCATTTGTTTCAAAGAAAAAATCATCGATGCCCAACAGTATCCTGATTTGCAAGCACAGAAATATTTTTCTATTAAACTTCAGTGCCTGCTAGCAAAGCTCAGTTAGCCTGCAGTGGTACAATCAAGCTCAGTAAAGCAGAATAGACTCCCGAATGCAACTTTGTAACAGGAGAACAATATTAATCAGTAAAGAATGACTTTCACTGGAGATTAATTTATTATGCTGTGAAGGAGGAAGCTTTTTTGACACTAGAGGGTGTTTTTGTTTCCTGACCACAAAACCTGCCCCATGCAGCTGAAGTTCAAACATACGGGGACTTTGCTGCTTTACAGAGTTTATATGCAAACTGACTGAGCAAAAGGCCAAGATGGAGACAAAGGAGGCATTAGGCTGAATGCTTCTAAACAAAAAGTGGCACAAAATGAAGTTCTGATGGCCAGCTAACACCAATTTTCATTGTAATTTTTAAAAATTACTAAATGATTTGAATTAATCTCCCACCCTGAACCTACTTTGAGTCTCTTCCCTTTGTGTCTAAGAAAGACTGGCGTTTTCTTCATAGCAAAAACAAAATTCTGTAGTTTATTGATAACTTAATTGGTTTTAGCAGCTATCTTATGTTCCTTTTCAACAGAAGCATTTCCAAAAGTGTTCTGAGTTCTGAATTCCTGAGTGATGCCTCAGTTGGTTACTTGGGTGTGGGAGAAGCAACAGGAAAAGATATCTCTGCAATTTTTTAGAAAAATAAGGATGAATCATGGTGATGTCAACAATTGCATCACTGGTTTTGCTTTTCTTTAATTTTGTGTAAAAAGAAAAACACAAATCACTTCATAGTTCATAACGCATATGTGTATTAACGTGGTTTTGAGACTTAAAAAATGTTCTAGAGTCTGAAGTATTCATCCCTACTGCTCGTGCAAATTGCTTGCCTTGGATAGGGTTGTGCAGCCATAAGTGATGGGAATAAAAGATGCAATCACAGAATCACAGAATCACCTAGGTTGGAAGAGACCTCCAAGATCACCGAGTCCAACCTCTGACATAACACTAACAAGTCCTCCCCTAAACCATATCACTAAGCTCTACATCTAAACATCTTTTCAAGACCTCCAGGGATGGTGACTCAACCACTTCCCTGGGCAGCCCATTCCAATGTCCAACAACCCTTTCGGTAAAGAAGTTCTTCCTAACATCCAACCTAAACCTCCCCTGGCACAACTTTAGCCCAATCCCCCCCAAAAGGAAGCACTCACACAACCCCTGAGAATCAGCAAGAGCTGTTTATTGCCGGGACATCTTGCAGGTAAGCCTGCAGGATGTCCGTGGTGTTTGGTGGCTCCAAGCTAATGCTTGCGATGGAGCCTGAGCAACGAGTAGGGGGCTCGCCGGGCACTCCTGCGACGCTGTTGGTGCTGTCGGATGGCAGAGCACAAAGACATGCCGCAGTAGTGCCAGGTCTGTTCAGGCAGAGGTGGATCCACTTCCATCTGTTCCTCCACATCTGGTGGATCCAGCTCCATGGGCTCCACGGTGTTAGGCAGAAGGGTAAGCCAGTCCTTGCCCAGGACTGCCCAAACGGGATGCCTTCCGTCCGGAATGTTCTCAGGCCAGGGTGCTGAACCAGGGGGTCGTCCAGTCCCACGCCTCGGTCCCATGCCTCTGTCAGCTTGATTTTCATGCATGGGTCCGACGGTGCCATCTGGCTTACGGCCATTACTGGGTCCTGCACTGTGTCCCAGACTATGGGCATGCCTGTGCTCCCCGCGGCTGTCTGCCTGATGTTCCCACCTTCGCCCCACATCACCGTTGCTCCTATGGCAAGGCCCAGGCCCCCTGTCGCTGGGTGTTTGAGGGGACGGCCTGTTCCCCGCATCGTTGCGGTGCCAATGGTATCGCCTGTATGTGTCTGTGGGCTGGGCGCCAGAGGTCCCTCGGGCACTGGTGTCTCTTGTACCCCCGGCGCCATCCCTCCGCCCACGACACCTCTCCTTCTGCTCAGGTGCATTCCTTCTTGGTGCTTCACCGGACGGCATTGCTGTCCTCGCACACCAAGGAGGCCTGCCGCTCGCCTTGCTCTTCTAGTCTCCTTCCTGCCGCACAAGCTGGCAGTCAGAGGGCCGAGATGCTCAGCGAGTGGTGGGCCAGCTGCAGGGGGCCTGTTTTATAGGGCCCACGGGCAGTGGTGGCCACTGTGGCCTCAGCAAGCCTCTGTGAAGGAGTGTCCCACGCGTGGCCAAAGGCAGCTGTGTTGGGAGCGGCCTGGAAGATGCCCTCACGTGGACAAGGATGAGGGTTGGGGGGCTGAGGGCCCCTTTTCTGGGGCTGGCTCCCCCGGGCCATTTGGCTTGCCAGAGAGAAGGGCTGCCCCTCGGCCACAGGGACTGCCCTGCACCTCCCATCCTGTGCCCTGGGTTTATTTTTAACACTGGTTTTCAGGTAATTTCATTCTGTTCTTTACGGAAAAGAACAGAAGTAAGGTGCATCTTCAGCCCTAATTCCCATGTGTGCTTTGTGCTCCGACTGAAGAATTTCTTCCTCATGTCACATCTGATCTAAATCTCCCCTCCATTTGTTCAAAGCCGTTATTGCTGGTTCCATGGCTACACTCCCTGATCGAGTCCCTCTCCAGCTTTCTTCTAGGCCACTTTTATGGGTAAGGTTAGGTGGCAAAAAAGCAGGACCTAGCAAATTGCAGCCTTATCTACCTTGTTCCACAGGATGTACAATCTGAGTTATGTGGGATATACCAGTCAGGACTTTTAAACTGTTTGCAGAGGCCTGCTTTAGCTTGACTGTTTCCAAATAAAGCCTGCCATTACTTATCCAGACACAGAAAGCTTTAAACCAATTGCCATTATCAATAGGAAATATTGATCCCAATCTTCATACAATTAGAAAATAGTAAAGGAATATATAAAAAAGAATAGCATTTGCTTTTTTGTTCCATTGGTTACTTTTTGCAACTATTTTTACATGCTAAATATTTGGTGCAAATTGCTTTCTCTAGTGAGGGCTTGTATAAAACTAGTGTGAAGTACTGAAACAGCTAAACACAAGGAAACTTCTCCAAACCTCCTGAAGTTGAGAAAATAGCCTATGTGTGCTCAAGCAAACAAACAAGAAACAAAAACATATCAACACTACTGTGTTCAACAGTGAATGCATGCCTAGGGATAGTTCCAGGCAAGTCAGCCATCTCCAAAGGAATGTATTTAATAAAACCTAATTGCTATAAAAACCAAAACGTAGTTCTACAGGAGATCATGGAAAATCGAAGCAACACTATAAAGGACCAATTGTATTCCATAACTATCACAGATTCAGAAGAGAAAACAACATTTGTAGCTTAAAAGAACTGCACTGTGTGGGTAAAATAATGTATTGCTATTACTTTTACTCTCAAGCTCTCCTTCACAGTTTAGTAGTAAGTAGCTTTGAAATGTTAGGAATAAAACCCAGTAAATATCAATAGATAGCCATCAGTAGATATCAGTAAATATTAGCAGATACTGCTTAGCAGGAGAGTTTTAGTTTTGAATATGCACAAGGGATAAATCCACTCTTATTTAAATAAATCCACTTGGAGGGTCAACAACATGTCACAAACTACTGTCTCTAAAAGCCTATCTGGCTTTTATGTAAAGGAGAGGCTCTCAACTGTTTGATAGCCTAATTTGTATTAATTTGGTTAAAGAGGAAATTTTGTACAATTATTAATATGAAGAGACGATCCTCCCCCTAATTATGCCCTTCTGTAAACTTGTCTCCTCTGCTCTGATATTCTAGTTTATACCTAATTCATAATAATGGATACCAGGATGGTATAAAAACCATTTAAATTGAAGAATGAATGAATGCAGTAGAAGACAATACCCCTTATAATTTTTATTTGTTTTCCAACTGCTGTTAAACTTGGTGCATCTTTTAGAATAAATATTATCAGTTCTCCTGGAGATACAGACACTCATATTTGCTGCTGCTAGAGCACAGTCTTTCTTATTCTGTGCACCCATAAACTATTGCATGACTAATTAATCTGCTGCAATAACAGTGAACTTAATAATGTAGTTTATGGCTTTGCTTTCAAGTTTGCAAGAGTATTTATTTGAAAGTTTTTAATTGTTTGGAGTCTTGGCCTTGAAGGCAGCAAAATGTGCATGACTTGTTTTGCTTTGACCATTCAAAATTCATCATCAGTAATCCAATTACAAGTCTTCTGAAGTGTGTAAGCTGTCCAAATTATAATGAAATGGAAAGTTGACTTTGTAGTCATTAATTACGACATTAACTGGGCATACCTTTAAACCTTAGAGATTTTATTAGAATATTGGAATAAATAAAAATGTAGTTTAGCCTTTTCTCAAAAAGGGAAGTGAAATACATGACCTGTTGAGGATAAGCTATTGCAGATGTATCTGGAAGGTTTTGAGAACGTGTTCAGTGAAGAAAAACCTTTAGCATCAAACATGTTCCCTGAGCACTACTTCTCTTTGAGGAAATGGAACAGGTTCCTTTTTAAACTATTCGCTGAGCTCTTTGGAACGCATGCCTAACTGTGATTTTTCCTATAACGTTTAAATGTATTTTCTTTTTTTGTTCTTCCGTTTCCTCTGTGACTCCCAAAATAATGCACTCAGGTTCTCTTTCCATGCTATATTAGGCCAAGGAGAACTTTCCTAGAGGCATGAAACGTGAAGTGCTTGAACTTCTCCACCTCTGTTCTCATACTCTGCCAGGACTTCTACATTCTCTGTGATGTCTTCATACTTTCCTGAATTATTTTACTTTCCCTCTGCCTCTGAGTGCAGCCGCCTTAGTAAAACCAAGGACGTTAGTTACTTTTAATCCAGAAGCTGGGGCTTTTTTTCCTTTGATACTGCTAGAATTTATGGAGATATAACCTAATTGATATATTATGTAAGTGAGAAAAGCCTACTGCTGTGAGATCTAGGTTATACTGTTTATCTTCTATTATTAGTGGTGTTTTATTAGAAACTGCAGTTCTGACAATACATTAGGTTTTAGCTGGATGCTGATGCACAAAGCAAACTATTACCCATTTGCTTTCTAGCTGATAGTCCATTCACCTCCTGGTACAAGTCCTGGGAGGAATTAATCAGACTTAACGAGGCTCTCATCACCTCCTTTTGGTGTTGTGCACTCTGCTAATGCAGGAAACCTTTGCAAAATGACACGATGTATTGGATTTTTTTTGTTTCTCTTTATACATACATTTTGTGACATGTTTTCCTAGATCGTGTTGGCTATCACAGAATGTAAGGGTTCTTGTGTTCTGCTGGACTTCACTTTTGAGCTTTGTATTCCTTTTTACCCTGTGGATGTGAACTGATACCCGAGTTGTCCTTTCTACTGGCATTTTGAATTTTCAGTCATGTCTGCAGTATTAGACTGCCATCCGTCTGCCAGAAGCCTTCTTCTGGACTGAGTAGATCTTGAACTAACTCTAAATATTGTGCAGAGATTTCAGTCTAAATCTGCCAGTCTTTTCTGAAGCCATTTAATTTTGTCCTAGATTTCAGTATTCCTTTTTCTTCATGAGAAAATAAAATTGATTCTTCAGTTTTCACTGAGCCATAGATACTTCTAATGTAGCCTAGTTGAAACCACATTTCTGTGTTTCATTTTATGGTGCAGCATTTGTACTTCTTATGTTTCTACACTGCAGTTTCTCTGCCTCCTTTGACTTATATTAACAGGAGATGCCTGAATATACTATCTATTTCAGCACCAGTCACCATAAAAAGGCGACCTTCTCAATGTCATTTTTTCTTTTGATGATACCTATTGCTTTTGTATTCACAGTATAACACTGTTTGAACTTTCTTTCGTTGTCAGCTGTATTTCTAGAGAGTTAGAGCTGTAATTGAGCCTTTAGGATATGTATTTTAATTTTATTTCGAATGTTATGCAACATTAAGTAAACTCTGGGACACAAGATGCATAGTACAGAGAGACTACACTAAGTGCTTTGATTCCAGCTGGGCCTGAATTTCTTGATCTTCTCTATTATATAGCAGAAATTTCTCAGAGGCACGGTTGTTCACAAAGGGTGCCACTAACAGTACACAGAATGCAGGGGAAGTTCAGAAGCTAGTGGAACAGAAAGGTACATCCTTCCTGGTCAGTCCTTCCATATGTGTATTCCTGGGTAGCTAAGAGCAGCATTAGTGACAGGAAAATAACTTTATTCTCTCAGGTAGAAATACCATTTGTAGTGTGCTACAGATTGTAGATGAAAAATGTGCTACCTTGGTCCTACGTTACGAATGGATTTTCATCCTTTTTATTTTTATTTTGAAACTGATACTTTATACTTCTTCCTATTTATTTCTGCCTCCCCAGTTCAGGTTGAAGCAAACTGCTCTTGGCCAAGGAAAACGAAGTCGATAACATGACTTGAACTGAAATGGAGAATTTTCCTGAGAAAGAGGCTGATGCAAAATTATTTTTCCACCTATCCTTCACTTTTATTTTGTTCTTTTGGCAAGACCAAAGCCTGAGGACCTGTACTGCGCTTAAACAACTTCATAGAATTTCTGCTTTTGAGAACTGTGCTAATTATACACTAAGGAAACATTAGGAAAAAAAAAAGTGGAAAGAAATTGCTTTGTGTATTTCTTCCCTTATTTATTAATAAATAAGGCCATTAGTACCTCTGAATAAATGAACACAGTTCCTATCCTCTGTGAAGAAAATTACTTGAGCAGAAGGAATGCATCAGAAGCGTTATGCATAAAATTTGTATACATGGGAGTGGCATTTTCCCTCACAACTACTAAACAGAAGACAAATAACCTCAAAACCTATGGCATCAGTTTACTTTTATATAGAGAAATCTTTTTGTGTTGTTGTTTCTTAAATCCTTCTCTTTTCTTGTATGATGGCTTGGGTTGGCTTGTTAGATTCATTTCCCTTTGTAGTATTTTCCTAAGATTGAAATTACCTCAAAACGCTTGGTTATCGCTGCCGGTGGCTGACAACCTCTGACTTGTTTCTGGTGTGCTGCATCACCAAGCAACATCAATTTTCCTTCTGCAGCTATACGAGAGTGAGAAAGTCCTGTGGTTAAGTCAGGAGACTTGCCTTCTATTTCTTCCTTGGTTCTAAACTTCCTGCCAGTTAAATGCTGGGATTTTGACACGTGTGGTTTATGTGCAGCTTCTGAAGCCTGTGTCTAACCTAGCCTTTTTTGGCAAACTCCCCATTACACTCTTAGGCTGACACTGGAGCAGCTCCACCTCCGCTGGGAATTCTAAAGTAGACATTTTCTTCTGTTGCTATTAAAGTGTTGTCTAAACTTGGTTAGAACAGATCTAGCTGGCAAAAGAAGGCAACAGCAACTGCCAAAGACCTTGCTGGTGCTCCAAACGTGGTGCGACAGTACTCACTGTTGTTAGCAGAGAAAAAAGCAGAAACTCCTTCAAACTGTCTGACTGATTCTTGTCTTTGCTTCTGCCCATGAACCCCATTTTCCCCTGCCATAACAAAATTCTATGCCCTTCTCTACTAAAAGCAATATGAATTTGATTTCTGATGTGAATGAATCTTGGATCAGATTAAATCCATATTATGAGGGCTATGTTTTCCCATAATAAGACCCTATTCCACTTTATGAAGTGCACACTGTATATGAATTTATTTATAGTTTTTAGATAGTTATTTTGTTCAGGCGGTCTTCTAAAAAGAAAAAGAGGTGCATGATCTTTTGAAGACTCTTCCTGTTCCATTAGATATTTTTACTAAAAACTCAGATCTTTTCCATTTGCTTTTCATGAGGTATTTTGAAAATTATGTGGAGAACTGAGAGAATTATTAAATCTGACATCAGATTAAGTGAAGCCTAACTTGGATGCGGAGTCTCAGTCCTTTGGAGTTCTTGGACTCTTCAGAGTTTTGTTCCATTGTTTGTTCAAACTTTTAACTCCCATGGCGGTTTGAAAAAGCTGTAAGAAGGTTTTATTTTTTAGAGATCCAGTGCCTTTCTTGTCATTTAGGGGCTGACCTCTCCTGATCAGGATTTTAAGATGCCACAGAATCAGCCCCTGTTCTTTCCCCAGTAGGACAGTAAGATTAGACATTCCTTCTTCAATTTCACATGAACAAGATGTCAGAAAAATTAAAACAAATTTGTCCAGTCTTTTGTGTTACCTTACAAAGAAGGAAGAAAATCCTCTGTGTGCATATCTCTATTTTTTTCCTCTTTTTGTCATTTCAGGTTGTTAGTGCCTGGAATCTATTTTATATCAACTTTCATAACTTTAATGCTGTCACATTTTTTTGCAAGCATAGCCCTATTTTTAGGCTGTAACAGAGTCACTATAGTACGGGGAAGTTTATGATTGACTGAAGCTGGCAGAGCTGGGTTTACAATGTCTGGATTTGTGAAACTTCAGCTAAGGGGTGCCTGTCCTCAGCATCCTCTAGGAAAAAAATCAAGGTCAGGAAAAGCTAAACTGAAAAATGGCAGCTTCCTGAACTTTTAGTTTGTGTGTTCTAAAAAAATAACATTTGTTTCTACCTTTGAAATCAAGTCAAATGCTCTCATATCAAGCCATGTATGAATGTACATTCAGTTTTGCAGCGTAAGCTCTCAAAAGTCAAAGATCAAAGCTGACAGCTGGGTTTTAGAAACCAGAGAGACAGAATCATAATTCAGCTCTTTCCATATTTGAGGTTGTCTTCACTGGATACTCCTGTCAAGGCTGTATGATATGAGAGCAAGCATTACAAGCAAATTCACGGGAGGAGGGGGAGAAAAAAAAAGTCTCTTTCTTTCCAGCAACCAAAAGAGGACTGGATAAATGACCTTGTCAGGCTTTTATAAACTTCAGTTTCTAGTAATCAGTGAAGATAACAGTCAATTCTGTGCTGTGGGGTCCTGATAATGTTGCCTATCTGTTAAATCAGCATTGAACCTGCAGACTGCAAAAGATCTAGCCCAGCACTTGCACTAATTAGGTAATATGCAGCATGTTGGTTTTTTTTTTAAAACTAATTTTATTTTTTTGTAATATGTAAGAAATGTTCGGTTTTCACAAGCTATTATCATTTGGCTGTTTTCAGATAAATTAAAATCACTCAGTGGTGAACACTGGCAAACAAAGTGTCGTCCCTAGCTGGGGATAATTGCAGCCATCATACATTCTGGAGTTAATCAAAATATAACCCCAAAGACTATAAATTCCCAAACTGTAAAAAAAAAAAAAAGCAGTTTTTACTGCTTTTTACTGCCTTTTACATTCTTACTTAACTGGTTTTATTAGCGAGAGGTAAAATTTAGAACTAAACGGCTAAATATATTTCAGTAGTTTATTGAATTTATAAGGGATTTATTTTGATAGCAAAAAACAGCTAAAATGTAGGTATGGGAATTCGCTCTAATGTTCTTGCATTTTGTGTTAACATTACTCATAAAAAGTAGGCCTTACTCTTGACAATCTGCCCAACTTCTAAAACATTGTTATGAAAAAGGGACTGAAACTTATGCGTGTTTTAATACAAGGTTCAGCAGTTTCAGAAAGTGTTTCAAATACACTCTGTCTTCTGGCATTCCTGTGTATTTCTATCACGCATATTGAACTACCTACCAGTATTTCTTACGCAGATTTGTAGGTTAAAAAGGAGACAATCATGTTGCATACAAAACTTGTATTTTTTTTTCAATTAGGTTTCTGTAGATGAAACTGCTTGCAGAATGGAGTCTGAAACTAGTAATATAAAGTACTTTCTGTATAAGTAGTTTTAGAAAGTTTTAACTTAAATTTTCTCCCTTTTTCACTGCCAAAAAATCTGAATGTTCATATTCTGCATCTCTAGTGCATAGTTTGTTCCTATTTTTGTAATCTGTTATCCCATTGTGAGGTGGATTCTTACACGACCAAAACAATACTTTTAAGGATGTTGTGAATAAAATACAGCTCTGCTCTATACCAAGAGGTATAGAGACTGGTTCAATTCGAATGAGATTGTTCTTAAGCCATAAGATGCTGCATGCTATTATCAAATAATTATAAATATATTGTTGTTGTTGGAATATGAGATCAAAGCGCAAGCTGCATAAGCTAGCATTGTATTATCAGTCAATACACACTCTGTAACATAACTGCTCTATAGAAATACTTTCAGAATCCAAAAAATAGTTTTGCAGATTAGTTGTAAGACTACAGGTGCACAGCCAATTTCATTTAGAAGGTCGATGGACAATAATAAGCTGGGTGATTTTACAATGACATACAGCATCATGCCTTATGAATAATAAATGAAGTCTGATGGATTCCACTGGAACCAAAAAAGTGTATAAAGAGCTTGAGTACTAGTCTGAGATACGACAGAGGGAAGCAGCACTGAATAGACTCAGTCTGATCTTAAATCTGAATTTGACCCTTAGCGGACCAGTGTATTTTTCAAATCTCTAAATGTTTAACTACACAGCTGAAAAAACAGCAGATAAAAATGCCTGCACCATGTTAGCATTTAATAAATCAGCATTTATCTGTAATTCCACAACAAACTGAAAAGGAGTTCATTTATCTAGGAGGTCATGCTAAATAATCTCTGTGTTTTCTTCAGAACGTAGTGTATGAAAGAATCTATTTAAAGAACTGTATTTGTCACTACTTAGAACAACTGTTCAAACGTTAGTTGGCACAGAATAAGGCTGTTCCCACTAGCTAAAATACACAATATATATAGTGTCAGTGATATTTATGCTCGCCTAATTTCTCTGTGCCCTAGCTTCCTACTTGTTTCCAGTTGCAGTTCAAAGTGTTGACTCTAACTATACAGACAATCCCTTGCATCATGGTTATAGTACAGGTCACTTCCTTATGCACATTTCATGACATCCGATACAAATATACATAATATAAATGAATATTCTCTCCACCTAACCACCCCAAACTTTGTATTCCAGAGGCTCACAGACAGTTCAATCAGGTTTTGTTTCAACTGGTCTAACCTGCAAATTACAGAGCAGTGCACTGTAGGTGAGTAAACAAGCTATCACAAGTCTAGCTGTGGCAGCACAAACCTCAGTCCAAATGAATTTGTGATGCCTTGTGGCAGGGTGAATTACACTGCACTCAAGTCTGTGTTTCCCAGACTAGATTGTTTCTGGCAGCCAAGGTAGTTTGGGTATTTTTGCCATATGCCATGTCTCTTTTGACTGTTTCCCTGTCACCAGCTTGAACTTCACTGAGAACTGGGGGATGGTTCTGTCAGTGGATGAGAAAGTTGGATGAGAAGCTGCTGACTACAGGATGAAGTGTGGCACAGAAGCACGTTTAGCACACGCTGCAGGCTTACGGGCACCAGGGAGGGAGGATAAAGTGCATACTGATGCAGTAAAGCTAATGGTAAAGTTGGCAGACTGCAAAGTTAATGGTAGCTTCTCTATGTTCTTGAAATCCTCAGGTCAGAAGTGTTTTACTCGTGGATGGCGTGCTGGTTAAATCT
Source organism: Anser cygnoides (assembly GCF_040182565.1). Classification (NCBI taxonomy): domain Eukaryota; kingdom Metazoa; phylum Chordata; class Aves; order Anseriformes; family Anatidae; genus Anser; species Anser cygnoides. Next base: position 44,023,365 of record NC_089874.1, on the reverse strand, counting down.
CAGTGAAACCACTATGTGAGACAGAACACAATATTTGCATTACGACTCTGTACTGTGCAATGCAAAAGAGACTAGAGGGGTCGCTGCTTCTTGTAGACCTTCAAGTCCAGTACTGTGTGGAAATAGATCTGAGGAAGGACGAGAGAACACGCTGTTTCTGTACGCTGTTCCACCTGCTGCATGCGTGCCAGCTGCACTCACTCTGGGGCAGTTGCTGTAGACAGCTGGGGAAGGGTGAGTGAGAGCAGTCTTGGCACAGATGTGACTGTTATGAACTAAACTTTAGGGATTGTGTCTGAATTATTCCAGTGCTGACATACATAGACAGTGGCGATAGAGGTGCACGGTGGTATGTTTCCGCCGTAACTATTGCCTGCAATTTAGTGACATGTGCCTTGAGTCTCTAAAGCTCATGGGAAATGATACAATGTCTCAGGAGAACTCTGTAGGGCAAGGAGGAGGTGGAGCAAACCTTGTGTCATTTCCATGGAATAGGTTCAACGCTTGCATATAGACCAGGCAAAACTAGTTTCTGCAGACCCTCTTGTTACAGTAGAACATGTCGATCCCCTGCCCAATATGATTATGATTGTTAGCAGTTGTGTGGAAATTTGGTGGGGATGAAGGGGAAGAGGTAGAAAAGGAACGTGGAAAGTAATTATAGAAAACTATTTGTTAGGGGAGTATTAAAAAGGTATAGAAACCCAAAACATGATGGCCAGGAAACAGAAAGCAGCAAATGGGCTATGAGATGTCCTTGTTCTACAAGCTAAAATTCTGTGGCTTAGCAAAGGATCACAGAATGGGGAAAATTCTCTGTTTCCCAATAATGGAAAACAGAGATGAATGTGTTATCTTACCAGATGTTTTACTTTATAAAAGGTGGGATAAATAATGAGTAATTTTACTTCTTTGGGTACTTAATGAAAGAGGCAAAATTTTGGTTTGGCCACCGAGTGGAAGTAACATCCTAAAAGAGGACTATAAAGTAGTGGATGCGTTACCTTGGAAACAATGAGAGCCTTCATTAGGCAGGTCGCTGTTAATAAAAAGTTAATTAAGAATACTGGTAGTGAAGCATACGTCATGCAGTATTACATCAGACAAAGTCAGTGCATGTTACTCGGAAGGCTAGCTCTACTGGTACAGACAATTAGCTAGCGAAGAAAAACCAACGAAACAGAACAGGTTCGGTCATTTTGGAGAACATTAATGACCTCTTAAAAAATGAGGATAGGGGTTCACTAGTATCAAGATTGCCATGAAAGGTTGTCCAGCTCCATTAGATCACAACAGTATGCACATACTGGGAAGGAAAAAGAGATGAGGAGGTTGGTTATAATATAGTCCTGTGCTTAAATGCAATGCAAAAGCGGTATAAAGTGCCCATGTTTGAATCAAAAGGACCTTTGATTAACCAAGGGGAAGGAATCCTTAATATATGAATTATAGGTCAAACCAAAGCTCTGTCTATTCCTGTGCCTTATTCTTTCCCCTAGTAGGTGCTTAGAGAAGGATCAAGAGCAGGGCAAGTGTTATTTCATCAATAAAGTAAACACTCTTCAAAACATCAGAAGTTTAGGGCCTTTCTGATCTTGAAATACCTCCAAAACACTTTGGTCCACCTTGTTTAAACATACTTCAAAAACAATTGTCAAATTGCTCTCTTAATTTTTCTGGACTTTTGGCATCCAAAACCATCTTGTAATGAGTTTCACGATTACAAAGCATGTGAAAAAGTATTTTCTTGTACCTATTTTAAACCAGCTGCCCTGCAGTTCTTGTTTTGTGGGAAACGGTGAAAAATCATTCCTGTTAACCTGAATACCATTTTGTACACTGGTTGTCTCTTTTCCAGCTGAAAACCATGTTGAGTTAGCTCTCTTGTCGTAAAAAAGCTGAGGTTTATACCTTTTCTCTCTTATTCTGTCTTTTTGAAGGAATATTATTAATGCAGAGTATACAGGCACGGGGCGTACTTTTTATACATTTATATAGCAGCATGCTGATATTTCTGTTTTCCTAATGAGCTCATCACAGCTGTTTGCTTGATTACCCTTGAACATGGAGATGGGTTTTTCAGAGGATTATTTAAAATGACTCCAAGATGTCTTTCCAGAGAGGCTTTAGCTAATTTATAGATCATCATTATGCATGTGTAGTAAAAGCTTTTTTTCACTGTCTTTGTTTTTTAGAAACATTAAGTTTCAGTTGCCATTTTATCAGCAAATTAGTCACTACTTTGAGATACTTCTGCTGTTTTTTTTTTTTGTTTTGTTTTTTGAGTTGATTGATTCTTGTTTTAACTATAAATGAATGCAGGAGTTATGATTTAGGAAGATGTTGAGTAACGTAGATCCCAATTCATGTTAGTGTTTTTCCTCCTTTTGAAAAATGGCCATTTAGTCCTCTGGTTTGTTTTCCATCTGTTAACTAGTTTGTAACCTGTAAGAGGACCTTCTATGCTATCACATCACAGTAATGTGATAGCAGCAGTGAAGAGCCGTTTGAGATTTTGCAGAAATCTCCTGAGGACATAATGTACTTACAGCCTGGTGTCCCTTCCATTGCAAAAACTCCCTAATGGACACACCATTGTTATATGAGTTTTATTGTACAGAAAGATAAAGACAGGTTTCTCTATAACTTTATGAAGAAGCTTATTTTCCTGACATAATTCTCTTAGGATAAATTCTATGGAAGGCAGAAAATGATCTTCATTCTTTGTAATATAGAACATACACAGTTGATGTATTGAGGTGGCTCGTGGGAGACTGTGGTGGTGGCCCTGGTATTTCATTACAGCTTTTGTTCCACTGTTCTGGGCTCTAGTTGTAATTGATTATGAGGGAAAATTAAAGCATCTCATGCTTATCTCCAGAGCAGGGTGTGAGCTTTTTGAAGGAGCACACCTTGTTCATTCCAATGTCTTCTGAAAACTGTGGTCATCAAAGTAATGGAGCTGAGCCTCCTGAGAATGAGGATTTTCAGACTGTGGTCAGGGAGTTTCTTTCCCTAGTAAACAATGACTGGGGAATTTTACATGTACAGCTTAAGTAATAGCTCTGACTTGAAAAATTGCTCTCAAATAATTTCTGTTTTAAAGAATAACTAAGTTCATAATCTTTGTCTATGCTGCAAGAGATGTACATTAAACGTTCCACCAATGAATACTAAATTAAAATTCAGATTTCCAGACGGTAGTGCCTCAGTATTTAGCTACAACATGAGAAGTTTAACTACCCAAAATTCAGGATCCAGTTGCCCAACATTGCAGCTACCCAACCACAACACATATGGTAGGATTTTCCAGAGAGAAAACTGGGAGAATCTAAGTTAAGGAGCCCTTTTCTCTGTGCTGGTTTATACAGGGAACTGAGGCCCCTGTGAGGACACTGTGTGTGAATTTGGATGGTTTGAGCATCTTCAGAGGTGCAGAACATAGGAAGGCACCTGATATCTGGTACACTCCAAAAATCTCTAGTACATGGAAGTGCAAAACTTCTCAGGGGGTTGGAGTGCAGGAGCATGTGGTGAGAGACTCGCCGAGTGCTTCCGTATTTCAGGTCTCCAGTTGTAAAATGTCAGCAAGAATAACTACGCGTCTGGCACGTCGTGAAGACAGATGTTTTAACAAAACCGAGGCACTCGGCTAATGCAGCAGGGACAGCTGCAGACTTTATTTGAAGGCACGTAACCGCACAGCTTGCACCTGGCTGGCTGCACAAGGATCCGCTCAGCTTTTTAGAGTGACCTTCAGTGACAGAGGCTCCATCCTCCGTTTACAGGAGACGTGACTTAACCCCTACCCGCACTTTTTTTGTGAAGAGTGGGCCAGGACAGGACTGCCTTGAGTCACGACACCTCCAGCGGCACACGCCTTGGCGCCTTCTCAGCCTGTGCCGACCCCCCCGGCCGCCTCAGGCCCTGCCAGCGCGGCCATCTCCCGCCCGCCCTGCCGCCCCCTGCCTCCGGCGGCCGCCCGCCGCCCCTCAGCACGAAGATGGCGGCCGGCCCGCCGCCGGGGCTGCCCTCCGGGCCTCGGGGCACGGCGGGGGGGGGGGGCAGGCCGGGGCCGCGGCCTCCCGGCTCTTTGGGCCGGGGCCAACCGCCGCCGCCCAACCGCCGCGGGCACCTCGCGGGGAGGCGGCGCGGCCGTTCCCCCGGCCGGCCCGGCCCGGCCCCTTCTCCCTCGGGCGCCGCCCCTCTCCGCGCCGCCCGTGAGTCAGGGCTTTACCGGGCGCGGGCGGCAGCCGCGGCCGCTCCGGGCTCGTAGGCTCCGCCGCGGGGCTCCATGGAGAAGGCGGCGGCGAGCGAGGGAGGAGGAGGCGGCGGCAGCAACAGCAGCAGCCGCAGCAGCAGCCGCCCCACGTCGGCGGGCTCCTCGCCCTCCTCCTCCTCCGCCAGCCGCGGGCTGCCCGGCCGGGCGGCGGCCGCGGGGAGGCTGGATGGAGCCGGGGGGGCCGGCGGCAGCGGTAGCGGCAGCCCCGGCTCGGCGGCGGCCAGCCCGGGGGGCGCGCAGGCGCCCGGCGGCGGAGGCAGGCGGCGGGAGCCGGTGCTGGAAGGGACGCTGAGCAAATACACCAACCTCCTGCAGGGCTGGCAGAGCAGGTAAGCCGGCGGGACGGGCCCGCCGCCCCTAAGATGGTGCCCGGCAGCCGGCAACGCCGCCCCGGGCCGCCCCCTCCCCGGCCGCCGCGGGCAGGTAGGCCGGGCTCCCGGCCCCTCCGTGCCCTCCCGGCTCCTCCAGGACGGGCTCCCGGCCCCTCCGTGCCCCCTTTCCCTCCTTTGGCTTCACCGCCTTGTCCCTCCAGATCGCCCGGGCGTGAGGAGGGGGCGGCGGGGGCCGGGGAGGGGTCTCTGCTTTTCGCCCCTGTCACGGCTCTCGCTGAAATTCTGCCACGTTAAGTTTCCTTCTGGGAAGTTAGCCTGCTTAACTAACGACTGAAAAACCGGGCGAGAGCCTCCCGATGCCACGCTTGTGACTATCATTACCAGTATTTTTTCTCACTACAGGGTGGGACGTTGAGGAAACAGTTACCTGTGTGTTTAACATGCTCTCGTCTGTCATGATGTCCTTCCCGTTGGACAGGTCCTAATTTACGTTGATACGGTGACAGGCTCTAGTCCTGCAATTTGATGGGTGTGGACAGGCTGCTGTGCGCCCGTGGAAGTCCCGGGGAAGGTCTGGTTTCAAACGCGGTGCCTCAGCACAAAACTGTACACAGAGATGCAGCCAGACTGTGGAGTTAGTGCTGTGTTGGGATCCGCTGAAATTGAGAGAGAAGATTTTGTATTAGTGCTTTACTTCTTGTTAAACTTTGTCATAAGGGATGGTTGAGGATGAGAATGTAAATCTTGACTTTTTAACGTAAGGCATCCCAGTAATGGTTCTGAGGAGAAACAACTGCTCTAGAGAGAACATTTGCAGGACTAGCCCCAAACCTTTAAGAAACAAGAAACTAAAAACCCACTGTTGCTTATGTTAAGTGATTGCCAGCAGTAAGAACATAGGAATGGCAGTGTCTGGGATGTTCTGACAGTAATTTTAAAGCCTTCGTAAGTGACAGAACTAAATTACACAGATACCGAGGATGCTATGATGCTGACTCGCGTGGCACTAAATCAGTGTAGGAGTTCTGCAACGAGACTTTGAAAAGTTTCAGGAGCTGATCTAATTCCATACACCGGAGGGCCTCCACAGGTATGCGTACTACAAGTGATAATGAATGTGTCAGGTACGATACGAACAGGCACTTGTCTCCGTAAAACCAGACTTCTTCAGTGTAGGCATAGAGAAGGCCCTCGACTATTCCTTGGTTACTGCTGTGCTGTGGTGGATTCCTGCTGGATTTCCTGCTCTGCGGGTAGACTCCGGTGTGTTGATTTATGCAGTCCTCCCGTTGTTTTGCTTAAAAAAACAAACGCATTTTGATATTAAAATGCATAACTGAAAATTAAAAGCCCCCTTCATTTTTTTTTCTTCTTGGTACCTTTATCTCTTTTTGTAGAAACAGTAACTCTTTATCTAATCACATGAGTGATTCTAAGGGTCAATTTCAGGTAATCTGATGAAATCGCAAAATTGCCTTTGCTTATAAATTTTTGTGTCTAGAACTGCCTGTCTGCTGTTTTTAGGCATTGTTTACCAATGATTAGGTCTCTGATAAAGCTGAATTTAAAATAACGTGCATAATCTACATATGTCTGAGAAACTTTTATGTGAAAATGTTGTGGAAAAGAGAGAAATGGCATGTAAACAATTCCACCATAACACTTGGAAATTAATACTATTTTGCTTTTAGTGGTCTTTTTATAATGCTGCTGTATAATGCTCTGTCAATTGCCAATTTTATTTTGTGTTACTCTGGCCATTTGAGCAAGTGGTTTATGATGATACACAGCTCTTGTGCTAAGTAACTTTTCTGGTTTGTTTGGTTGTTCCCTCTATCTGTGTATCTGTTGCTTGGCATGGGGAGTCTGATACAAATTCTAAACAAAACAGTTGCAACTTGAAGGTTACAAAAGCTGGTTTTATTACAAGGTCCAATAAATAAGTAGCCATGGGTGGGTTAGTGGGTGTTTTTCCGTTTGCCCTTCTGAGTATTTGTCATGGAGTGCACTTTCTGTGGATCAGGGCTCAGCCTATAAGATTTGGTAACTGATTTCGTGGCTGGCCCGTGTAAAGCGATCAAGAGTGCGTGTGTTGCTGAGTGATTGTACAAATTAGTTCTGAGTTTACTTCATCTGGAAAAACACAAGATTGTTTAACCTCGTGATCAATACAGCCAGACGGCATGAATAGAAATGAAATGGAAAAAAAATAAAGTGGAAAGTGTTCATGGATTTGGAATGTTCTTTGAAGGGCCTTATCCATTAGCCTAAATAATTTAAATGTATTTAATGTTAGTTTCTGCCATGAGGTATTGAAGTAGAAAGGCTTTCCAAACTTGTCCAGCACTTACTGTACAGAGTAACCTCTAAAATTCTAAAAAAAAAATCTTATCTTGTCATTTGAATTGTAATAAATTTGTGTCACTTTTTTTTTATCAATTGCCTTTCAACAGGAGTATGCAAGTTATTTTGCATGAGGCAACCAAGTATGAATATTGAAGTATTACACTACATTGATAAGCAGTAAATGAAATAATTGAAGGCCTCAGATTCAGTCAATCTTGAGAGTTTCATTACTTTTTATTTAAAGAATTTCTGAGGGTTTGATGTCTACTACTAAATGCATCTATTTGTTCTGTTGTAGCAGGTTCAGGAGCAGCCTGATTTGGCAATGAGTGAGGTGGTTTTTCACCCTAAAGCAAGCAGAAGGAAAAGATGTTTGTTTGTTTGTTTTGAGGCAGTTTGTTGCAAAGATATCAAGGGCATTTAAAGTGTCTCCGCTAAAGTCTCTTTCTGTGGATTTTCACAGGTGTGAATGTAGGGAGCAAAACTTAACCTAAAACACAGACACTGATGTGAGAACATTTGTGTCTGTTCCGAGACACTGGGGCATTTCGCTGTCAGGACAGATCAGTTTGCTGCAGAACTGGTGTTGGCAACAGGGTTTTGGGTTCTGTGACCATGGGTCCCTGTTTGAGGATCAGTGTCTGCTTGGGAGGGAGAGGATGCACCTCCCTAAGCAGGGCAAAGGCATTTTCGGATGGCTGACCTCCTAAGAAGGGCTTTAAACTAGGAAGGAGGTGTGGAAGGGGGGGTAACCAGCAGCCCTGTGGAGGAGTGACACACAAGACTGCTGAACAAAGGGCATGGGGTGACATGATGGGGAGGGATCACAAAATGGGGTTAAGCAGAGCCACCTCCAGCACTTGCAGGTTGGTTACCAAGGAAATGTCTACAAGGCAGCATTATGGAGAAATCCCCAAACGCTCTGTAGGAACACGACATACTGGGTTGCCTCCCTTAAGTGCTTGTACGTTAACACATGCAGCATGGGGAATAAACAAGATGAGTTAGAGATGTGTACGTTGCAAGGCTGTGATCTTTTTGGGATTGCTGTGATATGGTGGGATGGCTCCCATGATTGGAGTGTTGAAATGGAAGGAGACAGGCTCTTTAGGGAGGGCATTTGGGGGAGATGAGGAGCTGGTCGAGAGTTTATAGGTTAGGATCCAAGGGAAGACGGGTCTACATGCCATAATGGGGGTCTGCTGCAGACCACTGGTCCAGGAAGACTGAGCAGATGAGGCCCTCTACAGGCAGACAGGAGTAGCCACGATGTTTGGAAATCCTGGTCCTCATGGGGGGACTTCAACCATCCCAGTATCTGTTGGAGGGGCAACACAGCAGGATTCCTAGAACGCTTTGATGATAACTTCCTTCTCCAAGCAATAGAGGAGCCAACAAGGAGAGGTGCAATGCTGGACCTTGTTCTCGCCAACGAGGAGGGCTTACTGGGAATGTGAAGGTCAAAGGCAGCCTTGGCAGCAGTGACCATGAAATGGTGGGGTTCAAGATCCTTAGGGCAGCAAGGATGGCGTGCAGCAAGCTCGCAACCCTGGACTTCAGGAAAGCAGCCTTTGGCCCTTTCAAGGACCTGCTTGGTAGAGTACTATGGGACAAAGCCCTGGAGGGAAGAGAGACCCAAGAAAGCTGGTTTAATATTCAAGCATCACCTCCTTCAAGCTCAAGAACAATGCATCCCAGCAAAGAGGAAGTCAGGCAAAAACACCAGGAGGCCTGCATGGAAGAACGAGGAGCTCCTGGTCAAACGCAAACACAAAAGGGAAGCCTAGGGAGGGTGGAAGCAAGGACAGGTAGCCTGGGAGGAATACTGAGGCATTTTGTGAGCATCCAGGGATCAAGTTAGGAAAGCCAAAGCCTGGATAAAATGGAATCTGGACAGGGATGTCAAGGACAACAGGAAGGGCTTCTGCAAGTATGGCAGGGACAAAAAGAAGAGTAGGGGAAATACAGCCCCTTGACTGAATGAAATGGGAGACCTGGTTACCTGGAACGGTGGAAAGGCCTGACGTACCGAATGCCTTCTTTGTCTCAGTCTCTACCAGCAAGATTGGCCTTCAGGAATCCCGGGTCCCAGAGGCCAGAGGGGAAGGTTGGAGCAAGTAAGATTTACCCTCGGTGGAAGAGGGTCAGGTCAGGGAATTTTTGAGCAAACTGGAAATTCACAAGTGTGTGGGCACCAATGGGATGCACCCATGAGTGCTGAGGGAGCTGGCAGATGTGATTGCAAGGCCACTCTTTAAAATCTTTGCTTGATTGTGGTAATTAGGAGAAGTGCCCAAAGACTGGAGGAAAGAAAATGTCACGCCTATCTTCAGGAAGGGCAAGAAGGGGGACCCAGGGAGCTACAGTCTGCTCAGCCTCACCTTGATCACCAGGAAGGTGATGGAACAGCAAATCCTAGAAACCATTGCCAGGCACATGAAGGACAAGGCCTTTGACGCTGTCCCTTGTAAGATCCTCACAGAGAAGCTGTTGAAGTATGGGCTGTATGAGCAGACGGTAGGGTGGATCAAAAACTGGCTGAACACCTGGGTCCAGAGGGCAGTGGTCAGTGGTGCAAAGTCTAGTTGGAGGCCAGTCACGAGCAGAGTACCCCAGGGGTCAATACTGGGTCCAGTCCTGTTTAACATCTTCGGTAACGATATGAACGATCTGGATGAGGGGGCAGAGGGCACCCTCAGTAAATTTGTGGATGACATGAAACTCTGGGGAGTGGCTGGCTCACCAGAGGCCATGCTGCCTTCCAGAGGGACCATGGCAGGCTGAAGAAATGGGCTGGCAGGAATCCCATGAAGTTCAACAAGGAGAAGTGCAAAGTCCTGCACCTGGGAAGGAACAACCCAGGGTACCTCTACATGCTGGGGGCACCCAGCTGGAAAGCAGCTCTGCAGAGAAGGACCAGGGAGTCCTGATGGACACCAAGTTGACGATGAGCCAGCAATGTGCCCTGGCTGCTGAGAAGGATGATGGTACTCTTGGCTGCATTGGGCAAAGCATCGCCAGCAGGTCAAGGGAGGTGACCCTTCCACTGTAGTTAGCATTGGTGAAGCTGCACCTGGAGGACTATGTTTGGTTCTGGGCCCCCCAGTGCAAGAGAGATGTGGGTGTGCTGGAGAGAGTCCAACGGCGGGCTACCAGGTTGATCAAGGGACCAGAGCACCTCTCCTGTGAGGACAGGCTGAGAGAGCTGGGACTGTTCATGCTGGTGAAGAGGAGGCTCAGGGAGGATCTCACCGTTGTCTATAAATACCTGAAGGGAAGGTGCCAAGAGGAGCCAGGCTTTTATCAGTGGTGCCCAGTGCCAGGACAAGAGAAAAGGGCCACGAACTGAACACAAGAGTTTTCCTCTGAACACCAGGCAGCAGTTTTGTACTGTGTGGGTGACAGGGCACCGTGGGATCTCCCACCTTGGAGATCTTCAGAAGCCCCACCTGGACATGGTGCTAGGCAACCTGCTCTGGGGGTCCCTGCTTGAGCAGAGGGCTGGACCAGATGGATCCAGAGGTCCTTCCTACCTCAGCTGTTCTGTGATTTGCTCTTTTTTCTATGAAATTATAAACAACGATATTCTCAGAATTGAAGTACTGTTACAAAACATTTCTATTGAGATTTACGTGTTCTATATATATGGGTGAATAGTAGTCAGTATTATAAATGGGAGTGTTGTGGTTTTAATGGGCAAGTACGTCTCTGTAGGATTGTTTCATGTTATTTGGAACCTGTTTTGCATGAGTTAATTTGATACTAGTGAAATACTGGTTGCCTGTGGCATTATTATCCAGTAATTTAGTAGATCAGTAGAATGTTGTTGTGTGAAATTCATATGTGGTCTGCCTCCCGCTCCCTGCTTTCTCCTTGAAAGTGTTTTCAGTACTCGTTTGTAGGGTTTTGTCCTGCAAGCATGTATAAGCCCCTGGATCATGTGCCTTTGGGCAGGGGCTTAAATTTGGATTTGTAACAACAACAAATGGAGCCCCAGCTGATGGATATTGCTTTTGCTTTTCTGAGTTGAACTGCTCTGTGTAGATTATTCTGTAGGCCAAGTGTTTAAAGCATTACTTTCGCCTATCCCCATTTCCTCTCTCGGCTGAGAAATACATTGTATTACTGATCTACATGAAACACACCCGATATGCATCATGTACGTGGCTACCACCAGACTTCTGGGGATCGCCTTCTTTGTACCTCAACAAAAGTTGTTCTTTGGTCAATTTGAGGTGGTGTTGTACTCACACTCTCTTTAGTGGACTTAACAATGTTGTAGCATGGTCTCTTTGCTTGTTTGGTGGCAGAGAATGGTTTCGATCTGACTGCCACCACAGAAAGACCCTTCCTTATTTCCATTGTCCCAAATAGCAGGATTCTGCCAGAAGAACCAGCAACTCTGCTCCCTATGGTATTTTAGGGGCTGACTTCTTGGCTCTCAGAGGTTACACTTCTCTCTTTGCAGCTCTTGTGGGAGGGATGTCATCTAAATATGTCAACAAAAGATGTCAACGCTCTTTTATACTATACCACCTACAAAAATCTGCCTTTCTTTTGTCTTTTTAAATTTTTATTATTTTTATATATATTATAGAGAAAGAGAATGAAATGTCTTCATTAATTCCCCCCCAAAGACGATATAAACTCATTAAAATCTTCCTCTCTTCCATTCTGAATTAGCTAGCCCATCTTTTGCAGAGTTTTGGGGTTGACACATCTGTTTGTGGTGTTTTGGGACAGTTAACACCTTTTGCAGTTACTAATTCCCTGGACAGAAGTGCAGAGCTGGCCAGAAAAACAGAAATGAAAATAAGGAGGAAGGGTTTGTCTGACTCTTGCAACCTTTTTGTGACTGCTTTGATAAGGTACCAACTATGTAGCCAGTGCTACAGCCCAGCTTTTATACTTGTTTCTTCTGTGTCACGAGGGAGGTGTATTTTAGCAAAGCATGTTGAAAGTCAAAGATTAAAGAGTCCAGGACAGTGAAAGCTGGCCCAGATTCTTTCATTGATACCATTCAAGTTCTTCCAGGAGTGGACTGTGGCCTTTTTCCACTGTAAAAAGTGAGAAGGTGGTTACTGGAGAAACGTTACCGATGTAGTTCCTGGGATGGAAGTCTGTCTTGAAGAAATAAACCTTTCTTTATATAAACTAAATGATGTGAGCACTGTAACAATAGACAATATCTAGGAAGAAGAACATAATTTGGCGCTTATTTAACGTTGGAGAAGTTTTTTGTATTGGAATTTTTTTTGTGTTCTCATGAGAATCAGATTAACATCAACCTCTCTGCTGCATATTTTTTGAGTTAGTGTGTTCCTGGCATATCTGTACATGGCTTTGTGTAGTGTTGTTATACCTTTCAGGATTGACCTACAGAGTTTGGGAAGGGGGAGACGTTATAAGGAGCAGGAGGTACAACTTCTCTTTCTTCTGCTTGTAGGAAATCTATTCCTTACATTTTGAAACCTTATTATAGTTAGTTAAGCGTTGAGGAAACACTCAAAATTTTCAAGGCATTTTGATAGTGCTGCGTTAAAATTCTATTCTAGATATTACTTGCAAAATAGATTTTACTATAAAATACCTTTTCCCTTCACGTGTAGATTCTGTTTGTAGTAGGAGGCAATGTGGAAAGGAAGAATAATTAAAAGCAATGTATTTTATTTCTGTCGAACAAATGAGCAGGATATTTTATGTGCTGAACACTCAGGAGCTGCGTATCTTCTGTTATTGAAAGTTAGATGTATGTCACTAATATCAACTTGGAAATTTGTGGAAATTTTCAAACTTGGAATTTAAAATGTCAAAAAACAGTTATCAGGAAGTTCTGTTTTAGATGAAGATGCTAATTACATTGAAATGTAAGCATTTCTTTTTTCATCCTCTTCACTTTTTCTGTTGAAACTTTTTGCTGTTAAGTATTTATCATTGAAGGTCACTATTTAAAAAAAAAAAAAAAGTACTCTCCTCAATTGTATATCCCTAATTTATTTGTTGGAAAATGAAAATTTCAGTTAAGATGCACTTTGTCTTTGTTTAGATAGTGGTTAATTAAACCTAACTGGCTTAATCGCTAACTGCTTAGTTTATTTTGAATAGCTTTTCCTGTTGCCTGTAAACCAGGTATGTTAGCAGAGTGGAGAAGGCTGGTCGAACAGAGGAGGTGAAGTTACAGAGAGGCTTTTAACACGGTAGAAGGCAGGCCAAGAAATCCATCATTCTGTGTCTCTGCCCTTCAGTGTTGCTTACAAGAAACATTTCGAAGAAGACAACTTTGAACCTCAGGCTGAAATTTAAAAGGATGGTCTTGTGATGTGGGTTCTGTTCGGAGACTGCCGTGGACATTTCTCTTGTCCCCAGTCAGGTAACCCAAATTCTTTGCTCCTCAGCTGCTTGTGACACATGGGGTCAGTGTTCCTTATGCCTATGTGGAGGATAAATTCATATAATGCATGATAATCTGCTGCATAAGATGCTTGATGACAGTATAGGACAAATTTGTTTAAAACAGACGAGGCTCAGGCATTTTCACTCAGCCAGTGGGATTTGCAAGTGCACTTCAGAGCTGAGCAGCAGTCATGGTACCAGAGGGAATGAAGTGACAGGCAAAATAGAGCATGGTCTTCCTTTCACCCAGATGTCACACTTAGCTTTCAGACAGTGAAAAGAAGTGGCAGTTGGCACTAACACTGAAGCACTTACCCTTATCTGGGTTTTGTTATTACCAGCTCATCTCACTGCCATCTTTCTGAATGGAGATTTCAGTGCTTAGCAACACAATGATAAATGTGGTTAGAGGGAGCACACATGCACTTGCTGGCTCTTCTTAAAAATGCACTAGTTTGGGAATACAGATTGTATTCAAGTAGAAGTGGCAGTGAGTTGTTAAACTGAGTAATGTGCCTGGGGTCTTCTTGCAAATACATAAGTAAAGTATTCAAGAGATTTTTCCCATTGTTTTATATTAAAAAACAATTGTTTAATAAGAATATATTTAGGCTTTAACTTCTCTTTGGCTAAGTAATAGTAAAATTCTTACCTTGTTCTTTATGGTGTATTTAAAAGGCTGAACCTTTCAAGTGAAAAGGATGCTGAAAATCACCATGACTCTTGTCTCTTAATGTAAAACGCTATTTTTAAAATCAATTTTATAACGAATGATTAAAAGTATTGAATCTGGTTCAACTAAAAAAGTTGAATTTCTTTTTTTCGGCCTAATAAACTTCAACAACTTTTTTTACAAAAGTCCTGTCACTGTGCTTTAGCTCTTGCAGGCTTTTGCGGTATATTACTGAGATATCTGAGCACAGTTTAGAACCCAGTCCAAGGAGGCAAAGATTGCTTAGTATTGAACTGTTGCATCAAAAAAGTTGCAGTAGACATTGTCTAAATGCTACTGTACTTTTCTTTCCAAAATGGCATTTAATTAGTAGGTAAATTGTAGTTGAGAAATATAGGTCCTTAACTACCCAGCTACATAGCACAAGCCATGAAATTTGTCTTGGTTCCTATTCCACCTCGACTTGTGTTTCACATTGGGTATCTATCTGAGAATTCTTCTTCCAGTGGTAGATGCTTCTTCACCATTGGAACCATCTTTAACTACTCACTGCTTAAAAGATTGCCTGTTTTTCTTAATATATGGCAGCCTTTATTTTTCACTGGATCCTTATTGCACATACCGTGTATGAGACTGAAGATACCTCTTATCAAATTTAATTTCCTTGTGCAGTCTTTGTGGACTGGCTAGGTTATCTTTTGTCTATCTGTTGGTATCTAAACCAATGGAGTTTTCTTGCTGCAAGTCAGGCTTCCCTGTAATTTCAATCATTTATGATCGTTATGATTATTATTGGATATGTCTGTGTTTTTCTTCAAGGATGGATGCAACTTTGTACAGTTAGCTGTGGTTTACCTTTTTCTCCTGATGTCCAGTAACACTCACTTTGGTAGTACTGTGCCAGAAGCATCAAAATGAAAACTTAGCACTTAACTATCCTTTTTTATAGGAAGGTGATGAAGGGATTGCCATGGGAGCTGTATCCCTGCAGTATGCTCTCTCCAGGGTTAGCACTTTTTTTTTTTCATATTCCTAGTGGTAAGTCTTAGCCTTTCCCGTGGCTTGAGCATGCCTTATTTTTGTGGGAGAAAAATAGTAGTTAATGACTTGTTTACAGAAGGCAATCATTTAAAAATATAGTTGGGGAAACTGATTATTAGTTGGAAAAATTGCTTGAAAAAAAACACACAAAAAAAACCAGTATATTATTCCTTACCCTGTTTTTATGAGTCAGTGCAGATAAATCTGCTATCTTGTAATCATGGCTTTTTTATCACGAGATGGAAGAATTTATCTTGACAGTATTGGAATGCATGTTATTTGCTGAGGATAGCTATTTTTACGTCAACAGCAGTCTTTATGGAATTTTTTCTTCATCTAGGTCATTGCTAAACACTTGAAAGCCAAGAACTGATTGCCAAGGAACTCCATTAGGAATACATTCACTCAAACATCCTCATTCAGTTATATTCTGAGGCTGGCTACATCCTTTAACTGTTTTCCAATGCATTTAATGTCTTGTGTTCATTTTTGTATTGTACTTAAGTTCAGTGCTGCCTGCATTGCTTCAACACCGCTAATACTATGGAGCAAACTTGTGAGATCAAAACCATAGCAGACTTTCTGAAGGAAATTTGGTTTTGGTAAATGCATAGTGGTTGTTAATTACCTTGCTTCAGATGTCTTTGTGAAAAAAGGGACTCTATCTGCTGTTGTGTTATTGAATGGCTCAAAGGCCTAAAATTAACTAGGCTGTCTGTCCCATTTATTGTTTTATAAATGTTTTCACAGTGTTGTTCCCTTCGGTTTGAGAACTTTCCCACTGTTTTTCTTGGATGGGAGCTGGGTGCACCAAGTATCTGTATTGATGAGCCTTAGTATTTGTGAATCATGCATGATATGCTTTGGGAAATCTAACAATTTTGCTGACTATCTTTCTTATAAAATTGCAGCTCACAATTTGGAGTACAATTCTTCAGAATAAAAGCTGGAACTCCCCTGATATGTGTTACTAGCTGCTGTATGTTTGGTGCTTGGTTTCAGGGCCCTCCTACAGGCTAAATGCAGTTGCTACTGCGCACCTCTTAGTCCAGTGCACACACTTGGAGCGTTTCATAGCATTTTAAGGTGCCTTAAGGTATTTGACTGAACAGACCTCACAGGCTATCGGTTGGATAGTTGCAGGTTGAATCCCTAAGTTATTACTTGTTTTGAATAAGTTACTACTCCCAGTTCTTATAGCAAGTATGATGTTCTCCCTGACCTGGGAGGTGGCTTTGCTTCAGCTGCACGGCTTTTCAGAGATTACCTGTTGTGGTATTAAGAGCTGAGCCTTGTAGCGTGCCTTTCATCAGGTTCCCAAGGATTTTTTTAAAAGCAAGTCAATGCTGTTTATTTGACTTGCTTGAGAAAGGAGTTGTAGCACAGTTAAGAATTGTAATGAGATGAATTGTCTAGAGTATTTTTAAATAGTATTGTTAAAAGTCAAAGGAATTACGTATATAGAAGTTGGGGCTCTGTGTTGATAAAGCTTCAGTGTTTATTTTATCTATAGAATTATGAACCACACTGCCACTTACAAACTCTATCAGTTGCTACATCTTTGAGATAGGAGGCTGCTTTTATCTAAAGGGACACGTAGACTGGGAAAATACCCAGTGGCACCAGGTGGCAGAGTACTATGTTTGGTCTTGGCAGGAGAGGGGTGCATGTGTGTGTTTCTAGCTTTATAGCATGGAGAAAACCTTCCTCCTCAAAAGAAACTAGTTTAAGCTAGTGAAGGAAGGACCAGATATTCTGCTACTTGTAATCCTGAAGTTTGTAACAACATGGCAGGGGAGAGGGGAAATGGCCAATGGTCTGTTGCTATTATTTGAAGCCATCAGGGAATTGAAGAGGAGGTGTGTCAGATTTTATTCTGGTTTTTATACTGCTTTTATTCTGGTCGTAGGAGGAAGAAAATTAACTGGATCATGAATAAGTTACCTAAATGTAGGCAAGGTAGAGAAGCAAAAAATGTATTATTCATTCCTGCAAGCATTTGGGTATTTTGCACTGGCACAAAAACCTCTCCTGAAGGTGTTGTTTTTTGGTGCCTTATCACAGTAGGCTTTTTATAGAAGCTCCTGCTCTTGAAAAGAGGAAAAAGGAAAAAGATCTCTCTCAGCTGGAAGGTTTCCCTTCCACACCATAAGGTGTACATTTTTTTTTTCCTTCCATTGCATATGTTTTATCTTACCTGGTTAGCAGGCTTTGATTTTTGACCATTGGGTTACATGTCAAACTTTTTATCACATTTTTACTATGTAAGTGCAAGGAAAGAGTAATTTGGCAATAGAATAGGGGAAGAAAGATGAGACGTGGAATGGTGGGAGAAATTTAGAAAAGGAGTAAGAACTTCTGGAGGAAGATTGATAGAGGATAGGAGAGTCATGGAAGGGAAAGAAATAGTGGAAAAAGGAAGAAGTAGGTATAGAACTGAAGGCAGTACAATGATAGACCTTTACCACTCTTTTAAAAAATTAAAAAGAAGGTCTAGAAGCCACATAACATGAATTCAGAATGAAGTCTAAGAAATCTGAGATAATTTGCTCTAATTTCTTAATTTTAATATTGCCTTTAAGAATGGCACATGAGAAAGAGAAATAATTTTTTTCTAAGTTGCAGAATGCATAGGACAGTGGGGATTTTTCTGGTTTTGCTTCCTTACCTCCACCACCTTCTGCAGCAGAGCTCATTTCAGGCTAATAGTATGTGAATAACAGCCAGAGGAAGCTACTGACAGCGCCCACCTGGATATGTATTAATGTGCCAGACTTACCTTTGCCCTTTTAAACACAATGTTGGGTATGTGGGAGTTGAAGCATATGTGATGATGCTAACTGCTTTTCCGTTAAAGGTCGTAAGTATTGTTTCTTCATTTTTGATCTAAAAATGAGGATCTGGATTTTTGTGCGTATAACAGAACGATGTTTTTAGAAATAGATGTAAAACAGCAACGTAACACATAAAAGTCTTCAGAAGTAATTGTTACTTGCAAATCAAAATACACTATCTCCAGGGGGACCGTGGCTAATATGCTGAATATCTCACAACATATTGATGAAACCACCCTCTGGTGGACTGTGTGGATTCTATGCATATGTTTCTAAGAAACAGTGTTGACAAGATACTGGGTTGTGAAGGTGGCTGCATATCAACTGTCAGGATAAAGACCCAAACAGAAACTTTAACTTCTCATTTTAGTCCTTGAATTGATGGTCCTAAGAGTAAAGGCAGGGCCAGTGCAAGGTATCGGCATAGAAAGCTGAAAAGTTCCAGCTCTCCTAAGCTGACGCAGTTTGGGAGAAACGTCTGGTTTCTGCAAAGCTTTGTTTGAACTAGTTGGGATGGAGAAGAGATGGAAACGAGCCAGCATGCTGATAACTTGAAAGCAAGTTCTTTACTTTATATGCCTTACTTTATTCCATATGATGTGTAAAGAAACTGCTGCATGATCTTGGATATGTTAATTATTTCAAACTGGGGATTTGTAGAGTACAGATTGGGCAGAAAAAAAAAAGCTCAAAAGCTAAGAAGAACAAGCAGAAGGGAAGAGGAAAGACTGAGAAACTTAAAAATTCCAAAAGCAAGACCTTCTTAAATTGCCTTTTACATTTTTTTTTTGTTTTATGTAAATATATATATTAAAAATATATATGCAACTTACAGAAATGGATTTAGTGTATCCTAGTTGAGTTTTCAGCCTCTGGTGTATGAGCATGAAATAAATATTACTTGTTCAACAGGTTCTGTCAGTGAAATAATATTTTAAATGAACCCTGCTGTTGGGAGAAATGCCAACATTCATGAGGTTCAATTCGGGGAGCCTAGATGATAAATTATTGTCTTGAAAATGAAAAATAACACCTGCTATAAACAGTACAGTAATCACACAGAACAAATTTGGTGGAATAAAATACCTGTTTTTAACTTTGACAAAAATTACTGACCAAACAGATGTGTTCAGGAAGTGTTTGCTCAAAAGTATCTGATAGTCCATGTAATCATTTGGAACACGTTGCAATAAATTGCGTCTAGAACAACTCTGGAGAATATACCCTTAGTGAATTGTGTAAGTGCTGTGTGGAACAAGAGAGGGATGAAGAACTGGTAGGAGGACTGCTGTCTCCTGGCATCATGTGCATGCCTTTCTGCACCTGGAAATTACCTTTGAAATTTTTGTGTTTATTGCTTCTGTAGGTGGTGATTAGCTCTTATTATGTGTTCTGGGGTTTGTTTTTAACTGTCTTTCAAACTGTTTCTCCCGGGTAAATTATGTGAGTAACGTGGCTAGGTCCACAAGCCAAAAATAGCTGGATGAACATGAGAGAGTTATCACAAAAAATGAGGGAGCCACATTCTTGTATACACCAGTTTTATATTGGCATTGTAACTCTGATCTAGATGAAGACAAGCACATTTCAGATAAAAATGTGTTTTAAAACTGTTTTAATTGCCTGTTTTGTTGGCAATATTAAAGTTATTAATAATTTTAACACACAGTAATAGATTAAATTAGTGAGCTTGCATCCTTGTCAGTATTGCAATATGTTGCTCAGTAAAAATAAGCCAAGATGTTTAAACGCCATTGTTGTTTAAAAAAAAAAACACAAAACTTTTACCACCCTATTTTATAGGGATTGCACTTAAAAATAAAAAATCAAATATTGTATACTTTATCTGAGAATAGCCTAGGTTCCTTATAGAATCGTACAAGCCTCAAATGTGGCACTTAAGCACCTCTTCGTCAAACCTCAGTAGATTGATCCCTAGTTAACACATATTTCCTCATTAAAACATCGTCAGATGTAATATATAGGTTTTCCTTTTTTCTTCTATTTTTCTTTTCTGTAACACTGAGATCCACAAATGGCTCTCATTGATTATAAGATGCGCTGGTTTTCAGATTGAAACATTAGTCTTGCAGCTTACAGGAAGTTTATTACATCTTGAGGTCTCTTATTCCTTGATGTTTTTAGCTACGTACTAGGGAATAACGCTGAAGAGTTGCTGTCTCCTGGCAATGATTCCTGCTGAGGACAAGGCATTGCAAAACAAGGATGAACTATGAAAGTCTGGCAGAGAAGTCAGTGAACTGTGATACAACCTCCATAAAAGTTTGCTGACTAAAGGCAGCTAATTGAAAATGTATGCTGTGATATCCATTGATGGGATGTGGTTAGGCTTTGAACCTTGCTGGGTGTGGTGGTTTTACTCGGGTGGGCGGCCAAGCTCCACCACAACCGCTCTCTCACTCCCCCTCCTCAAAGAGGAACGGGGAGAAAATACGATGAAAAGGGCTCCAGGGTTGAGATAGGGACAAGAAGATCGCACAGTAATTATCGTGACGGGCAAAACAGACTGAGCATAGGGAGACAGTAAGATTTATTGCTTATTACTAACGAGCTAGAGAAGTGAGAAACAAAGGAAAGAAACCAAAAGCACCTTCCCCCCCCCCCCCCCGAGTGGCACAGGGGAATGGGGGTTATGGTCAGTCTACAGTGCTTCTTCTCCACCGCTCCTACTCGGTCGCTCTCGTCCCCTGTGCTGTGGGGTCCCTCCCACGGGATGCAGTCCTTGCTGAACTGATCCGGCGTGGGCTGCCCACAGGCAGCAGCTCTTCAAGAACTGCTCCAGATATGGGTCCGTACCACGGGGTCCATCCGTCAGGAGCAAACTGCTCCAACCTGGCTCCCCCATGGGCAGCAGCTCCCCCCAGACCCCCTGCTCCTGCGGGGTCTCCTCTCCACGGGCTACAGGTCCGGCCCGGAATCTGCTCCAGCAGGGGTCCTCCACAGGCCGCAGCCTCCGTGAGTGCAGGTCCACCTGCTCCGCCGTGGTCTCCTCCACGGGCTGCAGCGTGGAACCCTGCTCCACCGTGGCACTCCATGGGCTGCAGGGGGACAGCCTGCTTCACCGTGGTCCTCACCACAGGCCTCAGGGGACTTCTGCTCCGGCACCTGGAGCACCTCTCCCCCTCCTTCTTCACTGACCTTGGCGCCTGCAAGGCTGTTCCTCACTCCTCTCACTCTCCCAGCTGCTGTGTGGCGCTGCGTTTTTTTTTTTCTCTGTCTTAAATCTGCTCTCACTGAGGCGCAAAAGAACATCAGTTATTGGCTCAGCTCTGGTCGGCAGTGGGGCCCTTACGAAACATGGGGCAGCTTCTAGATCCTTCTCACAGAAGCCACCCCTATGGCCCCCTGCTACCAAAACCTTGCCACATAAACCCACTACAGAGCCTGGCTCCGTCTTCTTTGCATCCTGCCTTTGGGGATGCCTAGACATTGCTATGATCCCCCCGAACCTTCTCTCCTCCAGGATGAATGCACAGTGATGCACAATACAATTCTCACTGCCCACTGAGTGATGACGCCCAGACAGACCCCGCGCGGTGGCAGCCACACTCCGGTCAACGTGCTCAGTCCCAGTCTTCGGCACGACCCCATGCGGTATGGGACATGGCTCTGGCCGGTTTGGGCCAGCTGTCCTGGCTGCGTCCCCTCCCAGCTCGTGGTGCACCCGCAGCCTCCTGGCTCCAGGGCGCTATGGGCAGCTGGAACGTCCTTGACTCTGTGTAAGCAGTGCTCTGCAACAACTGAAAGATCGGCGTGTTATCAGCATCACTGTCATCCGAAATCCAGAACCCAGCTCCATACCAGCTACTGGGAAGACGAGGAACTCTGTCCCAGCTGAAACCAGGACAGCCTCGTGCACTTCCCGGCAGCTCCTCAAAAGCATCCCTGAGCGCGCATTTTACGGAATCCCGCTTCTGACAACAGTGAAGTTCATGCCGTGACCTTCCAGAGGGTTGACCCCTTCAGGGATGCCCCCACCCTGCAGCTGTAGAGAGATGGCAAGTGGGAGTTGGTAGGATGCTGCAATACACAAGGACACGGAGGCTTTCTTTGCTGAAAAGTTCTCTTTATTACACATGGCCACAGGCCACCACTAGGCAATGTTCTGTGATTCAAGGCAAGCATGGGGAGAGGTATGAGGCTAATTAAGAAAAGCCATCTCGCAACACCGAACCTAGGAGTGGGCCCCAAGGAATCAAGAACAAAGTGTCACTGCAAAGACGTGAGACTCCTGTCAAAGAGTTGGGAGTCAGCCGGGCATCCCCAGCAAAGGTTCAATGGATTTAGGATGTCGTGTAGGCAAGAACAATTTGTGCAGCACAGGAAGTTCTGAGGGAGAGAGGCGCTCCATTTTGGGTCGAAAAGGAGTCCTTTTCCTATCAAGAGAGACAGAAGAGGGCAGAGGACACCACCTCCTTAGAGCAGCCAAAAGCCGCTGCTAATTTCTGTGTTTCACCTGAGACAAGCGATAGACACCGATGCTTCCTAGTCTCTGAGAAGGACACCTTTCCCAGAGCCGTTCCTCCTTCTCAGACAGTCCGTTGCTCTTGTAGTTCCTTGCTTTTGCCCTTGGTGGTGGTGTCTTCAGGAAGTCTCTGGTTCTTAGGTACCCTTAGGCTGCACTTGCAGGAGGCCAGCAGCGCCTTCCAAGGATGCTGCAGGTTGCCAGGCCCGGTTCCCAGCTGGCAGGCATTCTCTTCTGGCAGGCTTTTAGGAGGCTTTTGCTGTCAGCCTTTGTCCCAGTCGGGCCAGGTCACCTTTGCAGCTGCTCCCATCCCCAACGCTTTCCCATTCCCATGTTGACTTCTCATCCCCCAAATGACTTCTCACCCCCAAGTCTCACTTGGGGACCCGCCACCCGCAGCCACTCCCCATCAGGAGCAGACATCCCCAAACCAATCTGTGGCGCAGGCAGCAGGAGAGGGCTGCGTTCAGCACCCCTCCCCCGCCCCTCCCCCCCCTTCTGACCGATGCAGGAATAAGTGCAGGCAGAGGCTTTGCAGGGTGGAAAAGTTGTAATTTATTCCTGGGGTAATTGTGGCTGCCGCCCCCAGCCCGTCCCCAGGTGAGGCGTGGCCGCCTGCTCAGTTGCGGGGCCTGGCCTGCCGGCCCGCGTGGTCGCCAGACCCCGGCTCCTCCTGCTCGACCCGACGTAGCCAGTCTGTGTCCTCCGGGTTGTCGTACCACAGGGGCAGTGGCAGTCTGTGCCTGTCCTGCCCCAAGCGCCAGGAGCGGCTGCGCACAAGCTCTCGCGCTTCAAAGGGGCTGCGCTCCCTGCGCCTGGGCGAGGCGCTGCGGGAGCGGTAGCCTGAGGGGCTCCTCTGCCGCTGCTGCTGCTGCTGCTGCCGCCGCTCCAGCCGCGCATCGCGTTGGAATCTTCTGCGGGGTCGTCGGGCCAGGCGCACAACTCCAACGATGGGCCCGCGGCACAGCGGGCAGGTGTTTCTTTCTGCGGCCCAGGCCTGGATGCAATCCAGGCAGAAGGAGTGCCTGCAGGGGTCCACGCAAGCTGCGTTGGACAGCTGGTCCAAGCAGATGGGGCAGGTCTCGTCCTCGGGGGCCTCCTCTGGCTGCTCCTGCTGCTGTGGCCGGCTCATGGTGCCTGCCGCCGCTGCGACGTGGAGCTGGTCGTCCTCTGGGGGAGGCTGCCTTGGTGGCAGGCGCTTAGCAGCCGCCTGGGGTCTTCAGCACCTCCCTTGCCTCGCGGGTCGCCGGCAGGACCTCAACGCCTCACGTGTCACCAGCGTGCCACCAGGAGGACTACTGCAGATAGAACCAGGAAGAAAATATTCCAGCAGCAAATAGACGTTAGCTTTCTAGGTTCAACCAAGTTGTCTAGAGTACTGTAGCTGTCAACATTCCGTGTATGGATTGCAAACATTGCTATTAGAATGGCAAATATGCTTATGATCGGTTATACTTGGCAAGACTGCGCTTAGGACAGATGAGGTACATAGATGTCTATAGATTTGAGACCCTTACCGAAGGCCCTCGATGGCTCGCGTGCAACAAGAATGGCTTCGCGTGTGCCTCTTGCAACACCTCCGCCTCTCTCTCTCCTTCCAGCCGTGGGACCTCGAGCTCTCGACCACCACCAGCCGGACTGGCCGCAGGCGCGCCGCTCAGGGCACTTATAGCCAGCCACCTTTTGTGAGGTCATAGGGTGACATCAGAAGGGTCTCGGGGTGCCCCTGATGGCAGCACTGACTTGACGGGAGTCTCAGGTATTTGAAGTGACACTTTATTCTTGATACCTTAGGGCCCACTCCTTGGCCCACTCCTGGGTTCGGTCTCTTCCGAGATGGCTTTTCTTAATTAGCCTGATACCGCTCTCCATGCTTGGCTCCTGTCAGCGTGGAGCAGCCATCTCACGTCAGCATTGTCTCACAACGGCCAGGTGACCTCTGTCAGTGCTGCCATCAGGGACACCCGGAGACGCTTCTGATGTCACCCTATGACCTCACAAAAGGTGGCTGGCTATAAGTGCCCTGAGCGGCGCGCCTGCGGCCAGTCCGGCTGGTGGTGGTCGAGAGCTCGAGGTCCCACGGCTGGAAGGAGAGAGAGAGGCGGAGGTGTTGCAAGAGGCACACGCGAAGCCATTCTTGTTGCACGCGAGCCATCGAGGGCCTTCGGTAAGGGTCTCAAATCTATAGACATCTATGTACCTCATCTGTCCTAAGCGCAGTCTTGCCAAGTATAACCGATCATAAGCATATTTGCCATTCTAATAGCAATGTTTGCAATCCATACACGGAATGTTGACAGCTACAGTACTCTAGACAACTTGGTTGAACCTAGAAAGCTAACGTCTATTTGCTGCTGGAATATTTTCTTCCTGGTTCTATCTGCAGTAGTCCTCCTGGTGGCACGCTGGTGACACGTGAGGCGTTGAGGTCCTGCCGGCGACCCGCGAGGCAAGGGAGGTGCTGAAGACCCCAGGCGGCTGCTAAGCGCCTGCCACCAAGGCAGCCTCCCCCAGAGGACGACCAGCTCCACGTCGCAGCGCCGGCAGGCACCATGAGCCGGCCACAGCAGCAGGAGCAGCCAGAGGAGGCCCCCGAGGACGAGACCTGCCCCATCTGCTTGGACCAGCTGTCCAACGCAGCTTGCGTGGACCCCTGCAGGCACTCCTTCTGCCTGGATTGCATCCAGGCCTGGGCCGCAGAAAGAAACACCTGCCCGCTGTGCCGCGGGCCCATCGTTGGAGTTGTGCGCCTGGCCCGACGACCCCGCAGAAGATTCCAACGCGATGCGCGGCTGGAGCGGCGGCAGCAGCAGCAGCAGCAGCGGCAGAGGAGCCCCTCAGGCTACCGCTCCCGCAGCGCCTCGCCCAGGCGCAGGGAGCGCAGCCCCTTTGAAGCGCGAGAGCTTGTGCGCAGCCGCTCCTGGCGCTTGGGGCAGGACAGGCACAGACTGCCACTGCCCCTGTGGTACGACAACCCGGAGGACACAGACTGGCTACGTCGGGTCGAGCAGGAGGAGCCGGGGTCTGGCGACCACGCGGGCCGGCAGGCCAGGCCCCGCAACTGAGCAGGCGGCCACGCCTCACCTGGGGACGGGCTGGGGGCGGCAGCCACAATTACCCCAGGAATAAATTACAACTTTTCCACCCTGCAAAGCCTCTGCCTGCACTTATTCCTGCATCGGTCAGAAGGGGGGGGCTGATCGCAGCCCTGTCCCGCTGCCCGTGCCACAGATTGGTTTGGGGATGTCTGCTCCTGATGGGGAGCGGCTGCGGGTGGCGGGTCCCCAAGTGAGACTTGGGGGTGAGAAGTCATTTGGGGGATGAGAAGTCGTCATGGGAATGGGAAAGTGTTGGGGATGGGAGCAGCCACAAAGTTTTCTATTGCTCAGGTGTTGTATCGGCCTCGCGTGATAAGAAGATTCAGCTGTATGCATAAAATCCAGGCTGAAGAAGGAACATGGTGCCCAAAGTAGAACTTAAAACAATTAAGCTAGCTGAGTTTATAAAAGATCAAAAGTGCTGAAGCAGTTAAACAATGACTGAGCATGTGCAAAACGGAACGAAGTACAAGATGAAAAAAACTATGAGCCCTTATCAGAAAGCCCCCAAAGTGCGACCACCAGAGGTTACTGCGCCTGCGATAGTAGGAGGGGCAATATGATAATTAGGTCTGAGAAACCATTAGCATAAATCCTGCCCTTTCTTGCAAACTGCATGAATACGGATATCACCATACCATGAATAAGTACTCCTTGTCTTGCTTAGGTGTACGTGTTGGGTGGAATTATCCCCCACATACCCAGCGCTGTTAATAAAGAATACCTGCTTTCTAATTCTCCCAAAGGAGTCTTGGAAAGTTGCATTGCTTTTTGCGTTCCACCATTGATGAGGACACAACAAGAAACCGAGGAACAACTTATCACCTGGGAAGGTGGAAATTGGCCAGAGACAGTGGGAACGTGACTGAGAAACCTAGGGTTGTTTAGAGAAAATCAGGAGCATCGGCACCTCTTGGCTGTCTCAGGAGGACGATAGAAATGAGCAGCGCCTCATTGGTTACGTGAAGTGGTGGCATCCTACGCCATCTTCTGTGTCAGTGGTGTAAAAGGGGCCTGTGTTTTACCCAGAAGGAAGCTCAGAGAAGGGTTGGGGATGGAAGGGACCTCTGGAGGTCATCTGCTCCAACCCCCCTGCTGAAGCAGGGCCACGTAGAGCCGTACGGCCGCTGGGCACCGCTGACAAGAGCCTGTGGTGGTTTTACTCGGGTGGGCGGCCAAGCTCCACCACAACCGCTCTCTCACTCTCCCTCCTCAAAGAGGAATGGGGAGAAAATATGATGAAAAGGGTTGAGATAAGGACAAGGAGATCGCACAGTAATTATCGTGACGGGCAAAACAGACTGAGCATAGGGAGACAGTAAGATTTATTGCTTATTACTAACGAGCTAGAGAAGTGAGAAACAAAGGAAAGAAACCAAAAGCACCTTCCCCCCCCCCCCGAGTGGCACAGGGGAATGGGGGTTATGGTCAGTCTACAGTGCTTCTTCTCCACCGCTCCTACTCGGTCGCTCTCGTCCCCTGTGCTGTGGGGTCCCTCCCACGGGATGCAGTCCTTGCTGAACTGATCCGGCGTGGGCTGCCCACAGGCAGCAGCTCTTCAAGAACTGCTCCAGATATGGGTCCGTACCACGGGGTCCATCCGTCAGGAGCAAACTGCTCCAACCTGGCTCCCCCATGGGCAGCAGCTCCCCCCAGACCCCCTGCTCCTGCGGGGTCTCCTCTCCACAGGCTACAGGTCCGGCCCGGAATCTGCTCCAGCAGGGGTCCTCCACAGGCCGCAGCCTCCGTGAGTGCAGGTCCACCTGCTCCGCCGTGGTCTCCTCCACGGGCTGCAGCGTGGAACCCTGCTCCACCGTGGCACTCCATGGGCTGCAGGGGGACAGCCTGCTTCACCATGGTCCTCACCACAGGCCTCAGGGGACTTCTGCTCCGGCACCTGGAGCACCTCTCCCCCTCCTTCTTCACTGACCTTGGCGCCTGCAAGGCTGTTCCTCACTCCTCTCACTCTCCCAGCTGCTGTGTGGCGCTGCGTTTTTTTTTTCTCTGTCTTAAATCTGCTCTCACTGAGGCGCAAAAGAACATCAGTTATTGGCTCAGCTCTGGTCGGCAGTGGGGCCCTTACGAAACATGGGGCAGCTTCTAGATCCTTCTCACAGAAGCCACCCCTATGGCCCCTGCTACCAAAACCTTTCCACGTAAACCCACTACACCGGGCTGTGTTATTTTAACACGGTACAGTCAGTATCTTTCTCTCAATAGGTTCTTTTTCTTAAGAAGATGGCTTCAACAAAATATTGACAATATGTCAACCTGAAGTCTAGTCCATCTAAAAATAAACTTGGAATAGGCTTGGAAATACTTGAAATTTCTTCTGGTGTTTAAAAAATAAAGTATTGTCCAGATAAATTGCTTACACTTGGCAGACCTTAAGACAAAGTGTGCTGAAAAGAAGATCACAAGAAAAGCACAAGGAAAGACTGGAATACCAGAAACTTTTAATTCCTCATTTCTTTTCTTGGTTAAATAACTTGCCCTCAGGGCTGCTAGTTCCAAACCCCTCTGGCCTCCCCAGTCTTACGTTTTGATAGTAAAAATGTAATGATGCAGGGAAAATAGCACGTTACTGCTATTCTTACCTTTCTTTTTTAGTTAAGGCACTAAGTGAGACTTGGAGCCATAAGGAGCTAAGGGACCAGCCACTTTTTGGAAGCAAAGCTCTAAGATGTGAACCCGTTGTGGCAGGCAGCTGGTGGCTTTGGCAGCCTCCTTCAGCTGCCCCATCCTTCCTGTGGGCCAAGGGCTCAAATCGCAAGTTTCGTTCTGTGGCTTTCTGGTAATTGGCTGCTTTTCCAGCCTTTATGGCCTCACATGTGCCGTGGCATTGGCAGGTACTGCCTGCCTTCTGGCTTGCTCCAGGATGTTTAGCGGTGGCAGCCTCTGGCTGCTGGAGGCAACTGCTACCTGCGCCCTGGCTCTGGTGTGCTTGCTGCTAGGTGGCCTGGGCTTACCTGTGCCTGGGAGCTCAGACAGGTGTCAGTTGTTGAGCTAAACTGAAGTAATTTACAGCTCACAGGCCCAGCAGTGAAGGAATAGGGTGCAGGTTTGGCATAGCTTACTTAATTCAGTGTGATGGTTTGAATCTTATCAGCCAAAGACATCCTGAAATGCAGACTGTATCTTTGTAATGCTTTGGTCTGACAGCTGGCAGATTGTTGAAACCTAGAGCCGAGTGTTCCCCTTAGCACGCCGTGCTCCTGTCAGTGTAGGAGGTCTGTTGGCACTGTCACCACTATGCATCCCCTTCTGTAGAGGGTTCAGATGGCTGCCACAGTTGGTGGGGGCTCAGGTGGGCGCTTCTTGGGCACAGAGTTTCTGCTGGGAGTTCCTGTGGTGAGGGATGAGCCACAGGAAATATTAAGACCTTCTAAGCAAACTCTAGCAGCTTACAGCTGTTTGCCTGATGGTTTAGGTTCTGATCTTTTCTCTATGCTAGCTTTTAAATGGAAGAATTAAAGCCTTGAGAAAAAGGGCTGAACAGATGCCAAGTACAGCCTTGCTCTTTCTTGCGTTGAATGAACAGGTTGGCAGCTGAATATGAAGATCTTGAGTAGGACTGGATAAATGGTATGAATCCACCTACCCTCCTTCCTGTGGTCAAAGGATCTCTCCCAGGTCTTTCCTCTTTATCTGATCTTGCATTTGATATGATGATGAGTGTAGGGGAGTAGGAGCTCTAGCAGATGAACTGAAGAGAAGAAGACATCTGCAAGTGAAGAGATCAGCTATGAAAATGTTGCATTTTCTAAAAATTAGAAATGGTTCAGAGATGAGGCTAATGACGTGAAGCCTTTTTGGATTTTGTTCCCCTTCAGCTTAAAAATTGATTTTTCACGAGTGACATTTGAACAGATTGAAGGCAAGGGATGTGGAATAGGTATCTCAACCAAGGGAGTTGGAAAGCTTAATGGAACTGTCAGTAGTAATAGAGAAAGCAGCTGGTACAGGAAAAATACAGTGCAGTTTCTCACAGATTGCTTATTTGAGATGGTGTCAGGACGTCGAGAACAGATGTCTGTGAGACTGAAAATACCTACTCTACTCATATGTTGAGTTTTGATTTCCATTACATTTCCTCAACTGGATTTAATTATTGGAGTACTGAATTGCACACTTTTAAAAAGGAAACTACGAGAATTATGAAACTCAGTTCTGGAATCTGAAAACTATTGGAGCTCTGTTTTTGCAGTTTATTTATGACAATCTCCACTTGTTCTGTTGTGTTTACATTTAGGAGATGGTATTTTTCTCCCTTTTCTGCACATGTTTGCTACCAACGGATTCAGAGGTTCAGTTAGGCTGTGCATTGTTTACATTGCTCAAGGAAAAAAAGAACACCTTGTCTTTCTCTTCCAGGAAAAGAAGTTCTGTTTCTTGAAATCCCTGCTCCTGACTTTCTTCCTGATATTTGTTTTCTGCATTGTTCCCTGCTACGTCACAGTTTCATGGACTGCGTAGTAGGCAAGCTTGCTATTGCCATTCTAACAACAAGCATGGGTTACTAGAGGAGTCTAGGAATCCCTTAAGATTATTTGCTAGGCTGTTATTAAGGACTTTTTCTCCAGGTGTATTTAGTTGTTTGTTTTTTTTGATGGCATTTTATCATGCAGTCTGCTTGTCTCTGCTCAGAATGAAGTGAAAAGCAGAGAGGGAGCCATGTCCAGTGCTGCAGTGCAGGGACTGGTGGGAGCACGAAGTGTGGTGGGGGAGGTTGTAAGGTACCAAAGAGCACTGCAGAACAGGAATGACCTTCAAATATCAAATTGCTGTTAGGAAAACAGGACTTGCAGTTTGTGTCCTCTAAATTAAGGAGTAGTACTTCTTTACAGTGGTTTCTTGTGAGAAATAGTAAGTGTGCAACATAATGATTTTTAGAAGTGGCTGTCAAATGCATCTCTTTTTATAGTTTCAGTTTTCAACTGGGACATGTGTTCCATTAGGGAATTTTCCCTTTCTTTTCTTTGCTTAAGTATTTCTGATTATAATATGGCTGTTTCAGATACGATGAGTTATTTTGTTGAGTAGAGGGGGAATAATAGTATATGTTCTGAAGCTCCCAAATGGTGTCTTTTCTGATTGAGGTGCAGACAAGGGAAACTAACAGCTAAGGAGCAACATCTGCCAAGGGTGTTTGCAAATAGTTGATAACATTTGGGAAGAAGCTAGAAGAAAACTACAAAGAAGCGGTTCAATTGAGAAGTACTTACCACAGCATTAATTTTTGTCATAATTAGGGATGAAATAAAAAGCTGAAAGGAAGAGTTTTTTGAACAGCGCTTGAAGGAAAGAAAATAAATCCTAAGTCATTATGTAGAGCTTAGTGTAGTAGAGTAGTTTTGCTTGCTCTGGATTTTTAAAGTTGAAGATTTCTGGTAATTGAAGGAAAACCAACTGCTTATAACCACTAGCTGGGGAAGTGGTTAAGCTATAGTGACTTGATTTTCCTTCTTCCAAATCTCCCTGTACTGTTTCTGTATTATAACTATGGAGGTTTTGAAGATGTTCAGAATGTAGCCTAAGTGTTCCAGCACTAAAAACAAGACTTGGGCTTCTAGCTGGTGAAGCTAGCATACTTCAAGTGGACTGGAAATCTCCGGAGTTAAAGTTGCTTCCCATCACATGGAGGAAAAAAAAAGAACAACCCTGCTCTTTTGGTATAATATCTAATACTGGTTTTACCAAGAAGTGCATAAACCTGACCTGAGGAAATGTATTAAAAACTGAAGTTGTAGTAGAAGCAGACTCTAGGTGATCATTTGTCTCTCATTAGGTTAATTTATTGTTCCATGGTGTGATCTTCTACAGGCAGGTAATTCAGCTCGATACCATTGATAAGCCATGAAGTTATCAGCATGTTTAAAAGAAATTGGATTTGCTGTTATATTTTCATTATTGACAATACAGCTTTGAAATGTCTTCCCATTTTTTTTTCTTCAACGACTTTTAAGAAAAGCACTTTTATGTTGCCAGGAGAAGAGTTACAAAATAATAAGTGATGAATGTGAAAAGATTAAAAAAAAAATTGTCTATAGGCTCCAAAGGAATTCAACAATAGATATGCAGAATACAAAGATGACAAAGGTGGTGTTAAAATTTGGTGTTTCTCATGTTTTCATTCCTCCTCCACCCCTTGCTGCACTCCACTGTTGCAGCTGCTGTAAAGTTTCTATTGTCTCCAACAATCAAAATTTGTAGAGTTAGGAGTTTCACTCCGAAACCCAAATGGTTTGCCAGAATCCATGCATTGACTAAGGCATATACAAGGAGGTAGAACTTGAAGTGCTTGTTTAAGCATTTAATTCTCTCAAGCACCCCAATCCTTTCAAAAGCTGAAAAAAAAAAGCAACTTTTTTTTTTTTAAGAAAAACAAATGAACACAAAACAAAAATACAAAAATACAAAAAGACAGGGCAGGAATGGGAGAGTTGGAGCTTGACAAGTCAAATGGAACCACTCTGACCCAGCAATTCTCTTAGTAGGCTTTGGCTATTTGCTTCTGGAGCGTATATTGCCAACACTTAAGGTAATGAGGGTATCTGATATAAGGAGCAGGTTCTTGTCTCCCATTTCCACAAGTTACAAGATGAGGTTCTTAAATACTGTAATTCCTGTGACTGCTTGTAGTCAGCAACCAAGTGCCAGGTGTTGGGTATCTTGCTTTCTACATGATTTCTTTTGAAAGTGAGAGTGCATGCTGCTGGGTGCTCAGGGGAAAAAGGAAGCGTGTGGCTTTTTTTTAATCAAATTAAGGTTAATGGAAAACAGATCTTTGATCTTTACCATAGTTTTGGTGAAACAAATGCAAGTTTACCTGGCAAGTTATAAGCCATGTTATTCTCTAGCTAACAACTCTTATTATTGTTTAGGGTCTCATGGAATGTGCTGCTGCTGTTGGCCAGTGATGGGAGCAAAGAAATTTAGATGACAGACTGGTAGCTGTGACATAACCCTGAATAGAGGAAGGCTTCTTCAGAGGAATTAGGTTTTTAAGGTGCTAAGCAGCAATTCTTCCTTGAGGAGGAAGTGTGAGAAACTACCAGGATTTTTCACTTACACTTTCTAAGTTCAGCTCACTTCACTTTGCCCAATTATGTTAATGTAACAATCATCTGAGATTTTGGGGGTGGATTGTTGTTTATTTTTGCTGTATTGTTGTGGTGTGTGGTGTAAATGTGCAAGATGTATTTCTGTTTAAAAAGAAGTAATCCAGAGCTTAGAGGACTAACATTGGATGTTTAACACTTTTCATTTAATTTACTGGTCCTAAAGGAATTGTATGTGTTAAGAAAAACTGGAGCTACCTTTTTTCTTCCCTTCAGTAAGGCAGTTTTGGAATGGAGTTTTCACATAGAATATGAACAATGACAAAAGGATGTCAGTGCTGGCTTCTTAAGTCTTCATGCATAGAAATGCATCAAATGTAAATTAGATGAAGTGTAATTTTTAGAAGTGTTTTGGCTTCCAGTAGAATGTCATGTTCTTTGCGGTCTCATGCAAGTTAACTTGCGCAGACTGAGATATCTCTGACTTTTCTCCAAATAACGGCATTGGAAAAGCAGATTGGTACGAGATGCACTGTCATCCACCGTCAGTCCATCGATCTTAGTTTCACTGAGCTCAGGGCTGAGGAACAGCTGGTTCGCTGCTGCGTGGAGGTGATGATCTCCGGCAATGAAGTGGAAGGGAGCAAACAATGGGAAGCCATAACACCTTCTCCTGCCACAGCATGCATTAGTGGCACTTGTGATTTGGAGCCTGCAGCTATTCAGTGACAGAGGTGACTTTTAGTATTGTTAAGTGGTGCCTGTTGGAAATCTATCAAAATTTGGAATGCAAGATGGAATACCTTTATGGAGTCCTTTAGCTTCCTGTCTACCTTTTGACTATTTCCCTGCTTGCTGTTCATGACTAAATTTTTGTATTTATTTATTTGTTGTCTTATGGTGATGTGTCTGGCGCACTACTCTTTCAGAAAAAATGGAGAAAGATGGAACTAAGTCTTCAGGCTGATGTGTCAGGAAGATAAATAGCATCCTAGGTGTCTCTCATACATCATAAATAAACTAAGAGGATGCTTTTTCTACTTGCTGGTCACCTTTAAGCTTAGCAGGAGTGACATAAGCAGATCTTTACACAGCATGCCTGAGGGTGTTGAACATACAGAATACACAAGATTTGCATTTTCACTTGTAGGTTTACTTTTTCTGTATATTTAGGTTTTTAGATTAGCAGATGGTAAAACAGATTTTGAGAAGATAGTATAAGATATAAATGAATGAGGGAAAAACAGTACTGTGTTTATTCCTGTAATTGAAGAATAAACCCCCAAACTTCAGACCATACACCATCACTTATGATTCTTAGTAGTGTTGGAAATGGGATAGACCAAATGAGAAAAACAGAACAACCAGAATTGTTTTGTGTAGTTCTACCCATGCTGATAATTACAGCAAAACAGTATGTCATTAAAACAGCCCCCAGATTATATGGTTTCATGAGGTTTTTTGAACTGAATTAAGAGCATGTTGCCAACAAAAGGGAGCAACTTTCTTAGATACTCCTCCCTGCACTCTTCCTCTTACCTTGCCATGATTCTGAAGTCCTGTTGATCTCATGGTAATGGGATTCAGCTCACTAAATTGGCAGAAAATGAACTTGGCTGAAAAAAGATGAAAATATCTTAAACTAAATATGTATTACATGTTGATATCTTTCATGTAAGGTACTCTAGCTTCAAACATAACAGTTAAAATATTTGCTGTCACCAATAACTGGTTGCTTAGTCTGTTGAAGCTGCAGAGATATCAGGAGAAAGTCTAGTGATCTGTGTAGCTTAAAAGAATGATATCAACATACTGTCAAAATGTGGTCTGATGCTTTTTTTCCTCTGTCAGACACCTAATGAGCATTGGAAGGAGTAACCAACCAGTACTCATCTTTAAGGATGTGTTCAAGATATTGATGAACTAGTTTTGGTAAGAACCAGGAAAAAAAACAAGACAACTATCTTCGCTAACCTAATAATTAGCGTATAGTACATATAGTCCAGTGAAGGAGAATGTTTTGCTGTGGTTGGAAGTCAAAGTAATAGTGTTTTTCTTCTTGACTGTAGAGTTGATACGATTCTTCAGATTTCTGTTTACTTAGTTTTAGGTAAAATCTACTGAGCACCTTTTGGCACATCCTGTGGCTAAACTGTTCTACTTGTCCATTCCTTCATTTCTTGCCTTCCTCTCCTCCATAAATTACCCCTTACTTGTTGACAGCACAGTGGTCGTGATAAAACTGAGGTTCTAGCTCCACGAATCATGGCATGAGAGACTGCTTTTATTTACGGTAATTTCTTTCTATTGAAAACTTCTAGGTTAGTGTCAACTTTTAATTTGTTAAGAGTTTTTATGAATCCCATCTAACATTTTGTATTTTGTGTTTAAAAATGAGGGAAGAACTAAGTAAGAGTTAAGACAATTCTGTTTAGATATTTTTTCCATAATTCCTATATACAAAATAGTGCAGATTTTACAGCATACAATCTATAATTCAGTTGCATGATTTAAGATACCTTTTCTGTGACTTCAGAGTTTTTACGCTCTCTTAAAGCGACCTTGATTTCCAGCAAGCTGCAAAAATGGGTTGGAAAGACCTCCACTGACCAATTTTCTTGCATTGGTATTTACTCCACATTCTTTATATACAGGTCAATTTACCACTGTGCTGGCCCTGCTTTAAGTGGCAGGCTGTCACTGCTGTCCACGGGAGCATATTCACATGGGAGGAGCCGACCCGTTACAGTTCACCTGCACAGAGAATCTCCCTGGCTTTTAACTCCGAGACCTTGGAACCCAAATGACTTCTGGGCTGAGACAACAGATGCCTTTTCTTTGTGTAATTGGCTCAAGCTATGATTGAACGGTATTCCTAAGTTCCGTTCTCTCGCTGTTAAATGGAGCAAAAAGCAGCACTTAAAGTAGCAGAACTACTCTACAGCTGCTCTAATTGAAGCCTGAATCTTCTTGTTATTTGAACTACTTCTATTTGCAGTCCATTTTGTGGTCTTGATTACCTGAATAATTTCCCCAAATTTCCACCTGGAGGTGTTTGGGCTATCAATTGTCTCAGCCAACAATTGTCTTTTCCTCAGCTTCAGTGTTTGTGCCATTGTTTGGGGTCGCTCTCTGTGCCTTAGTTATTTGATTTGTTAATATTTCAGGCCCTAAGAGTATCTTATCTCCAGGTGAAATCCTAACTAATATCAGGTCTGGCATAAAAACTCAGGGTCACAGTGGTTGTCTTTTAGCTGGGTGCTTTTCTGTGTAAAACCTGTAATCCTTGGCCACAAGTTGCTTGGGAGGTACAGGCTAGAGAAACACAAACGAACATTACCTCTGAAAATATGGGTTCAATTCATCACTGGTATGCCATAATTCTGACGTGATATGATAAGAAGATAGATATGGAACTTTTAGGATGGGGTGAGTGGAAAGTATTGTGCAGTAGGTGCCTGTGATGAAGACTTTCTGCTTCGTTCCTTCGTACCTTTTCTGTCCTAGGAATCTGTCCTAGTATCTGTCTCTCAGTGTAGTTCAGGTGACAGGCTTTAGTTGCTAAGGTTGAAGAAGAAGAGGGGTGTGTGGGTATTTCAAGTTGATGGATGGTATTTTTTGTTCAGTAGACTTTTTCTGCTGTGCGTATGTTTGGCATTGCTGAAATTTAGTAGCTACAAATAGCAGAGAATTTGGATTATGGATGATAGTGAGTATTTTGAGATAAAATTGTGATTTAGACCTGATTGTCAGACACATATTTAGTGAGATGTGGTTTTCTCTAAACTTTGCTGCATAGTAGACTAGATGGTCTTAGGGTTGTTTTCCAACCTGCATGTTTCTGTGGTTGTGCTGACACAAACCCAACAATTCCGGACCCCCCTTGGTGTGTGTGTTGTGGGGACAAGACAGATGAATTTCCTACTCTGCCACTATGTACAGGAGAACCAGGCTGTCAGATGGATATCTTTGATTTATGGATGTTATAACAGCAAGCACTAAAAAGATCATGCAGTGTATTTCTTTACATCCTCTTGGGATGACTAGGTAAAACCTAAACAATGTAAAACCCGCTTTAGCTGGATTTTGGGAAAACAGAGAAAACGGAAAGCTTGATTTCTGATGGCTACCAATACTGTGTAAAGGCTTGGAGCAGGGAAGCAGTTGTCTGTTCGGGCACCTAAAGCAGGCTGTAATTGTATGTAATTTTACTTTCTCAAAGAAGCACAGTATTGCTCTTGGATGAGGTGGAAATGTGGGACTGGGAGAGACTAAGCCAGGCAGTTTCCTCAATTTTGTTGCCCAGACCACTATCCTGTGGACATGGGCTCTGTGAGAACCAAATTATCAGCAGAGTCTTGTGCCGTACGGACAGACCCCTGCCTTCCCCTCAGATAGGAAGTGGAATTTGTAACTGGTTCTCTCTTGTACAGGGTTCTTCCTGCGTGTTTTAGAGTTGCACAGAAGTTTATCTTTTTAAAGCTTAACTTCCTTTCCTTCCAGTCAGGTTAATCAGAGTGACATGGAGGTACTCTCTTCTTGTTTTACTTTGTCATAGCTGTTTTCCTTATAAATGAAAATATACTTTCCTAACTGCAAACTCTATTTTTAATCTGCGATCAGAATCGAACTGGATAATAATATTGTAATTAAGATTGTCCTGGCCCATTTATTCCCCCAATTATGTCACTGTTAGTCTTTTCTCTCTGATCTGTGATACAGAATTGGAACCTGCTTAATTATTAAATAGTAGTAAATTTAGAACAAATAAAAAAGGAAGGTAGGAAGGGTTGCTAAATGTCACAAAATAGCACGGGGCAGCCGGCCAGTTCAGTGGGGAGTGAGCTCTAAGTGCTGTTTATGGTACCAGCCTCAGCTGTATACCTTTTGTTTGTGTGCTTGCCACTAAATCGCTGTCCCTCAATGTGACAGAGTTGTGCAGAAGCATAGATTCATACAATTAATGCACTTTTCCACAAATCCGTATGAATTCTGAATCTGATTAGTGAAAATAGATGCATGATTTTTAAGCCTATTATTTTCCCTAAAATGCAACCCCTAAGCAACTCCATTTGAAATTCACAAACTAGTATTAATATATTTATACCTACTGTTATCTCTTTTTACTTAAATAAAATTTGGGCATCGTACTTGCCCACACGTTTGCTGACAGTGTAGAATTTCAGACTGCTGAACTGGGGGAGGTAATTGGCAGGGGAACCCAAAGCTGACGAACTGATGAGCTCCCTAGTAGCAACTGTAGTTTCTGCAGATGGCAAGTGACATTTTGGTTCATAAAGTGGGCTTACTTGGACGTTTAGAAATTGACTAGGACTTGACAAAGCAATAAAGATTTATTTATGACAAAACAACCTGTCCATCTATCAGCTGTGGATAATACTTTATTTCTCATCTTCATTTTAGATGTAAAACACTTCTGAAAGTATATAGCAAATTGCAGTTCAGCTTGATTAGTATGCAATTATAATAATGCAGAGAAATTACTTTTAAAAATCCAGTTTTATTCAAATGTTCAAAATATTCAGATGTTCAAAGTCAGTAAACTTTTTAATGAATACTGCAATTTTTACATTTTATGTTAGAAAACTATAAATTGAATAACCTCATTGAATAAAGGATGCTAAACAGTTACTGAAATGTGAGATCTCCCAAACACCAGGCTTTGAATGATAACTTCAGAGGTAATTTTTAATGGTAAATTCCTTGATTGTGAAAAGTGTATGCCAGACGTTAAATTCATTGGCATGAATAATTCCATTAATCTTAGGTCTTAAAAGAGGGGAAAAAAAGAGTAAAGTAGTTGCATAAATGTCTCCAAGATGGCCTAACAAGGTACAGCCTCCTAAAAATGAAATATTTCTAAGACATCTCTTTCAGTCACTGGAACCATAAACTTTGCTTTTCTTTGACGCAGTCATTTACTTTCTATCGTATAATTCTTATTAACCGTTTTTTTTTTTTAATGCTAGAGAAGGTGATGTTGCATGTCAGGGTTTTAAATCAGAGTAAAGACTTTGTGCTGTATCAAGTCAAGGTATTTTATCTGAACAATTTGCAAAATTAAAAGTAGATTGTAAAGTCTGTATCGTGAGACTTCAGGAGAAGGTGTGTCTGGGGAAGAGCTAAAGTAGAGCTTAGAGAGAAAAGTTCGTTCCTCTGTCCATCAGTGAGAAAGTAAATGGAAAAAAATCTCCAAAAAGCTGAAACCAGCTGTCCTGCTGTAGAAACCAAGCATGCTTCTCCATCCAGAAGTAGCTGCTTGGTTAGGTCATTTTATTATGAAGAAACATGTCATTGTTTGCAGATTGTGGAAGATTTTGTCTTTAGTTAGCATGCAGTAGCCGTATGAGTTTTAAACAGATTGCCCCCGGGATTAGACACAGTCTAGCTATGAAGCGTGGGTTCCAGTGTAGACGAGATTATGAAACGAGGGAAGTAATTAATCCAAGTTGGCTTTCCAAAGGCGGGATTTATCAGATTGAGAAACATCCATAATTGAACCTCTGACTGGGGTTGCTGTTGTCCAATTGCAAAAGTCTGTTATATATTTGAAAACAAACAAACAAACCCCAAATCTCCATCATGTTATAAATTCAAACTAAAAATTGTACAAAATCTAGACCAGAAAAATGGTTTAGCCAGGGAGGAAGGGTGTGGGGAGGATTCAAATCAATAAAAATACATTGCACAATGGAAAGAACTAGTAGTATTACCTTGAAAACAAATTGGGATTACAGAGTATTGAAAATATATTTTCAGGTAGTTGGTTAGTTTCTGGGATGTGTTCAGAATAAGAGGAGAAAAGAATGCTGCTATTTTAAGAGACGTTTTTCTGCTAAGAGCATACCTCTGCGCACTGCAGACGTCAGTCTGAAAGCTTCAGTGGGCAGCGCACCATGTTATGGATGTACAGCTGAATGCTGAAATGCCTAAAATGTTGTGATTTTTATTTTTTTTTTAAGTGTGCATGTCCATATGAGAATACTGAAATGCTTCATTTAACTGGAAATGTGAAAATGATATTTCCTAAAACCAGTGAGGTGAGTAAATTATATGGGAAATGTTCATATCATGAGCTCCTGATAGTTTGGGGTGGTTTTGGATTGCCCCAAACTGGGACAGTGTTGGAAACCTAAGAACTTTATCACAGAAAACTGTACAGCTGTTGTCTTCTGACAGGCTCTTGAGCGTAGACCCATTGTTGTCTCCTGACACACCACCAGCATTTTATCATTACTTAAACCACAGTTACTGCTTTTTGTTAAGTTCTTTCTGAATGGGGAACTAAAAGGTAAACTTCCCTTTGTTCACTATTAAAAAAAAAAAAAAGCCCATAATAGCAAACGAAAAATCCAGTTGAAGTAGTTAATTTGTACAGTGTTTGAGTCTCTTTTTTCCCCACCGGGAATTTAGAAAGCAAGATGGCTGTGTTTCCTAGTGCATCATACTTGTTCTGCTTGACCTTGTTTTTATTTGTTATTTCTATTTTTCAAAAGAAATGGCTGTCACCGTGAATGGATAAAGGGGGTAGGAATGAAATTTAGGAGAATTAAAATTAAGACAGGTAGTTAGAGAATTCAGAAGACCTGGGTTTTAATCTGAGAGCAATGGTTTTGAAATATGGCAAATAAAATAGACATAAAGCATCATCATCTGGCTATGTGAACTAGCTCAGGAATAACTTAAAAAAAATTCTAGCAGTGTCAGACTTTTACTTGCTAGAACAGCAATAAAATTCCCATTTGCTGAGTGTGGCTGAATATTTGGTCTTGTAATTGATATCTGTTGGTAAAGCATCTGGATCTGGCTGATGTACTCAGCTGTGAGGCATTTGTGGATAATGAGAGGTTAAACGTTTGAAAATACCCCATCATATCTAGCAGACAGTAATGGAAGCTACCTCTTCCATTCACTTGTTACATAGCGTACCTCTAGATGGTGGGCATGCTTTCATCAATCAGTTGAATTTAAGGTAATTCAGGAGCAAAATGCAGAAATGTAATCAATTCGTTTTGTGATGTTGCATGCTGTGGATGAGGGGGACATCTCAGGGTTAATCCCGTGATAGCAGATTAACTGCAGATTCGGTTTCTCTGCTGCTAAAATGGCCGGGAGGAGAACAGAAGGGCTGCGGCGAGGTCTGTGGCAGGCACCCTGCAGGGACGGGATCGGGGGAACAGCAGCGGTGCATCCCAGGAGCTTGAGGGAAACTGGTGAGCTGGAGGCTGGGCCGGAGGAGCAGGAAGCTGCTGTTCTCCGAATGGATTTAAGGTTAAAGCAAGAAATCCATTCTTCAAGACTTCTCTTTTGTGAAATGGCCTGCTTTTGCTTGCTTGCAAGCTTATGTATCTGCTCTGAACAATGCTTAAGTAGCGTTGATTTGTTAGAGCAATAAATCAATAGTGCTCCAGCTCATCTTTAGGTGGCCTCTTTTAATGAGTCTTATTAATAAAAATCAGTGATTTTTGTCTGATTTTTGGCATGAGAAAAAAACTAAGCTATATTTTGGCAGTGTGTGCCAGTAGCAGTTATTTCCTGGGCTCTCTGTGGCTCTCGTTGTTCCTGTCTGCTGTCAGGTAACTCAGCTCTGCTACCCCCTGCCTGGCTGTTCTCTTAACAGTGTAGTAAAGTTTTTGTCAATGTTAATCTGTTAGTTAATTACAGAAATACAGTGTCCTGGGTAAATGTGTGCTCTGTGAGCAAGCTCAGTGAAGTAATAGAGGATAAGGTGGCAAGATTAATCAGTTCTAGAGAAGTTAATGCTGTTATTTCCCTGGTGTGCAGGACAAACGACTTCTGGAACTCAAGTTAAAAGATAGCCCTGTTCTTTTGATACAGTTCAATCAGGCTCCTAAAATGGGACATGTACCACTCTTTCTCTTCCATCCTGCTTTATATATAGCTTTTCCATCTTCAGCTAATGAAAGAATCTGGTCTCCATTTCTCCTGTGTTTTTGTGATGGTCTTAACTGGATCATCATTTGTTCTCCGACAGGAGAAAATGTTTTTGGAAGCTCTTTCTGTTTCTTTTATCTTTTTTAGATTTTTTTTTTTTCTTCCTGTGGAAGTCTCACACCGCTTGATTCAAATATTTAATTCCTGATTCCTTCTCCTGGCTCCTTTCTATTCTGTTAAAGTTTTTCAAAGTGCATTATCCCCCCGTTTCTGTTTGAGTCTATAGTTGCCTGTGCAGTTTCCTCCTATCTTTTTTTTTTTTTTTTGAGATACTGCTGGCTGAAAGGTGAAGAGGGGCGTTGTGCATCCACCCATAACTCTTGCAAAGGAAATACTTGTTTCCCTGTGACACGAACGAGGTCATGATCAGGATGGATGACTTTGAAGAAAGAGTTCCTGAGCTGTTGGCCTCTCCAAAATCACAGGAAAGCTACTTTGTTGACACAGCCAGTTTTTGTTGAGCAGTCAGGACTTCTGTTTCTATAGTTGATTCTGTTTTTCTCCTATGGCTTTCAAAGTTGGCAGGCATAGAACCTGATTCATCTGGGACAACAAGGAAGGCAGGGTAGGTACTTGGAGAGGGCAATGTGGAGGCTTGTGAAAACAGGTTACTTTTTTCCCCTTTAGGATTACTGCTGGAGTTGTACTGAAAATGTGCTGCATCCTTTTACAGGCAGCTAAGACATCGTTGCAGGCACTGAAAAACTGAAGGCCAATGGTAACGTTCTGTTTTTCTGGGACTATACATAAAATAGGTTATGGTTGGCTAGGAGGTCAAATTAACGCTTCTGCTGTAGCTGTGATGACAAGGGTGTGGAAGGATGCCATCTCTGCGTATGCGGAATTGCAAAAGTCACTAGTGTAGGATGTCATTATACGGGTAAAGGTGTATTCTGTACTTGCATGGTTGCTTTCCTTCTCTGGGGAAGCTTTATGTCAATGCAAAGCACGTTTTTGTGGAGCTTATGTTCATTCTGGGAGTGCTTTGCTGGTCTAGTGCGCAAAGATTTCTGAGTTGAAGTGCTCATAGTGTGGATGTAGCTTAACAGACTCTATTCTAATAGACTCAAAGGATCTTTTTTGCTTGGACTTGATAGGAAAGATTTTTAATTTTTCAATTTTTATTTTTTTTCTTTACTGTTGTTGCTTTTCCTAATTGTGGAGCTGTACTGCAGTAAGCAGAATGATGACTCACAGCATAGTAATTGATAAAACATGGCCTGATAACAAGGCTGAAATAAGTGGAACAGTAAAGGACAACACAATTATCATGAGGATTTCCACAAGCTCAGAATGGACATGACTGTGTATGAAGCCTGGACTTGTTTGCTACACCCAAAGGAACTGAAAACTGAAAATTTGTCAGTTGGATGGAGAGAAACACTTGCTCTAGGGTCAAGCAAAGGTATTTTCAGAGGCACAGCATCACTTCTGTCTATTCCTAAAACAGAGAAGGTAAAACTGAGGATAAGTGAAATGAAAATGCACTATGAAATGTACAGTCAGACTTTTTGATTGTGTTTTCCAATTCTGCTGTTTTCACCCACAGTTAAGTGCATCATCTCTCCCTACAGAGTGATCAGAAGAGGAAAAAATGCTTTGTAAGCGGGAAAGCAGTATTGTAAAATCATTTAAAAGCCAACCAAAACATGAAGGTTATGGACTGGTATAATAAAAGGCAGTAAGACAATCTTCTGAAATTTTGGCAATTCCTGTTTAGGGCCTCCTTATGTTTACTGTTGAAAACATTGTGGTGGTTGGCATTCAGCTTGCTATTAGCTGTAGTCCTTTTTTATGTTGTGAAGGTAAACTCTGTAAAGAGAAGGTGAAAAGATGTTTCATGGTTACAGAAGAGAGGGTTTCCATTTGTTAAGTGAGGGAAAGGATGCAGAGGGCACTTACGGGAGATTTGTGCGATGGAGTCAGGGCAGAAGTGAGGGTTAATGATACAGTAGCTTAAAGTTATTTGGGATGGGTTGTTAATGTGTGACTAATTTATAGTGAAAATGATCTTTGTTCTGTTGTGGAGGCAGTAGAGAGTTCTGAATAAGGGTTGGTAAAGAAGATTGCCCAACCAAAATGTCTGAAGCTCTGTAAGTCTTAGGCAACGATTGCTTGCATCCAGCCCAGGCTCATTTGACGTGAAAAAAGAGAAGCAGGAAAGAACACCAAGAACCTCAGTAGGCTGTGAAGACAGTCCTGGAAATATTCTGTGAGGGAAACCTTAGAGGTGGGGGATATCATATGGGGATATTGAAAAAGGGCTGAGACGAAACGACGCTTTCAAGATAACATAGTAACCTGAGGAGCTCTGGGGTATGTGAAGTTATAGAAGTCTGATTAGTCACAGTTTCTGAAATACTGTACACAAATTCATATGAACTGTCCCATCTCCAGGATCAATAGCAAGTAATGCGTTCTGAATGTCCATGTTAGTGGTATTAGTCAATTTGTTAGGGCTGTTCTTTTTAGTAGGAACGAAGTGGGTAGGTCGTATTTGTGTCATATTCACTCTAGTCTGTGGAGAACCACAAATGATCCTACGATCCTACCAGCTGGCTTACTGTGGAATGGCTTGTGTTTGTCAAAACGGAGTGAGTGAAGCCGGGAGCAGGGTGAGGCTGGTTGGTTGCTCTTCAGCAAGAGGAGACCGTTGCCCCTTCCCAACAGAGCTGTGTTGGAGCAAAACTTTAGTGCCTTACAAACAAGCCATGTTGTTTGGCTTAGTTAGTTTAAAGACAAATAAGGACTCTGAT
The DNA here is from genome assembly GCF_040182565.1 of Anser cygnoides. Taxonomy (NCBI): domain Eukaryota; kingdom Metazoa; phylum Chordata; class Aves; order Anseriformes; family Anatidae; genus Anser; species Anser cygnoides. The sequence continues at coordinate 43,979,087 of NC_089874.1, read as the reverse complement.
TTTTTGTACATTTGTTTCTAAATGTATTCTCTTTATATTATGTGAAGCATTTGCTTTCATTGTTTCAACCTCCCAAGGTTTTGCTTGGAATCCTACAAAAAATGTTCCAAGAATAACCAATTTAAAAATAAGATGATCTTCCAACTCGGTATCTTCCACTTATGCTTTATTTGCTTAGTCCATCACTTGTCTCTGTCAGTACAGAACAATGTACTGAAAAAGTTTTTAGGCGCTTTCTACTCTTGAACTTCCTGTGCTCTCCATCCATCAGTGCTTCCGTTTCTCTTTCTCCTCAATGTACTGTGATTCTGAATAACTACTTTTATTTTTTATTTTTTAGATCTTTTATTTATTTTATTTCTATTATTATTTTAAAAAATAAATGCTTATTAAAGTATAAATTTTATTGTTTATTTTATTCTTTATTTTATTCCTCTTTGTGATTACTGTTTTTTAGCTGGCCGAATGTTTCCTTCTCCTAAATATGTGATCAGCAGTAATTTTTTTTTTCCTTGTTAGAACTTGTTAGCAGAGAGACCACGTGGAATTTAGACTTCTGTTTCTCTCTCCTCCTAGTTGTTTTCCTGTAGATGGTCATTTTGTGCTTCGTACCTGGTGTTTAATGGGATCTGAATGTTCATTTCCCTTCGTCAGTTTTCAAAATTACAATCGTAACATCTGCATGTGAAGTATGATCACAGAAGTGAAAATACTATGCCTTTACTTGTGCTCATCCTTCTGCAAAGACAGCGTTGCCTTTTCAAAAGACTAGTTGTGGAGAATTAGCATATATATCAAGGTTATAAATGCAATAAAGAAAACATCAAAAAAGAAACTGTCTCATACATCTTCTGTGCAATCTCTTTAGTGAACACCTGCTTTCCTTATTTTTATGTCTTGTGTGAACCTCACCATTAATCTGAAAGAAACACGCATTTCTTTCAGAAACATGCCCTTAAAAAAAACAACTAATCAAAATAACAGTACCTTATTAAATTGAGTTATTACCAGAGATGACTTTAACCTAATTTGTTTGTTTGTGATCTTGATTTAAGATTGATTTGTGCTCATCTAAGTAAAGGTATGAAAAACCCTGTAACAGAAAAATTATATGATTGCAATTTCTTTGAACAGGTACTTTGTGCTGGACTTTGAGACGGGGATTCTGCAGTATTTTGTGAATGAACAAAGTAAAAACCAGAAGCCTCGAGGAACCTTGTCTTTAGCTGGAGCTATAATATCACCCAGTGACGAAGTGCCGCACATGCTGGTGGTCTACTCTGCTAACGGAGAGATATTTAAGTTGAGAGGTACAGTGCTGCTTAAAGTACCACCTGAGTTGTTCTCCCTTTCTTGCTTGTGTCTCTTCTCTCATTTCTCTCTTAATTCCCTGTACTGTCAGAAAGTAGGGGCTTTATGGCTGTATTGTTCCATACTACACTATAGAACACAATGAAACAGTAATCTGAAATTAAGTATGTGTGAATTTCCAACATATAGGCTTTCAGGGCTGGGAGATACCTCAAGATACATTCTATAAAAGCTGTTAGAGTGCCATGTTGATTGTACAGTGTATCTACTTTGTTTCTGAAGGAAGGAGGAGCTGTTTTCATTGCTGTCCACATCATAGCATTTCAGTTCTAACATTGTTCTCCTGTGCCACCATGCTGCTGATAAAGTGCAGCGATGAATCTGCTGATGGGTTGGAGAAGGGAAGATGTCAGTGGAAAGCTGTTAAGATACTCTGTTCTTGGAATAATTTAACATACTTTTAATATAAAAGTTTACCTTCCTTTGTTCCCAAATACTACAAAGACTATAGGGTATGTAAAAGTTACTTCTGAAGAAAAAAATATATAAAAAAATGATTCTAAAGTATTTTCAGTATGGTTGATTGATGTAGATACATTCATATTAAACTAGCTCATAGACAAATTAAAAAAAAAAAAAAGGTGGTGTGTAATACAGTGTTACAAAAGTTCAAAATGACATTAGTTTTATTCTGACCAGTTTCAATTGGCTAAGCAGGACTCCCTGTGGTAGAGCTATAGAAGTGTGAATGAAGAGGTGTTGTCATTTTATATGCAGAACCAAAACACAGAAGTAAACAAGGAGACCGTCTGTAAATACGTTTTGGAATTTGTACAGTTAGAAATCATGAACACTTGCGGTTTGTTGTCATGCTTTTCCACCCACTTGAGATTGTCAAACACTTACAATTTACTGTTTTTAATTTAGTCAGATATATGAAGTTGATTAAATTCAATAAATAGTTTTTATGATGAGTCAATAACCATCAAGATATTTAATAGCAGAGAAAGTAGAAGAAAATACTGAAATTATCCACTTCTGTACTGATATTTTTAATTAGGACTACTATATTAGTGTTTTTGTTTTGTCCTTTTAAAAAAAGACTCTCCTGAGTATATTTATTAAAATTATAAAGGAGCCACCTGATACAGAGTGCAGAAAATTTTATCAATGCTTTTTAAACTTGTTTTTCAAATATTGTTTGGGGGACGTGTTTTTCATTCTTGTACCTTTCAGTGGCATGTGAATGACATACAGGTTTAAAGAGAGATTTAGTTGAACTCTGTTAGAAAAGAAGGACTGAAGTATCTGGGGAACTGGTAGCTTGTCTGGTAGCTGATTGACAGCCTGAGTGTAGAGGTTTCACAGATCTAAATGCATTAAAAAAAAAAGTATCAGTTCACCTGTGATTCCCTGCATTCTCTTGGTTTTGTTCTAGCTGCTGATGCAAAGGAGAAACAATACTGGATCACTCAGCTTCGATCCTGTGCCAAACATCACAAGGAAGGTAATTCTAAGGTAAATAATTAAGAGGGAGAAGTAAGTACTGTGTTTGAGGTGGTGTAGGTGTAGAACAGCATAATCTGGGTGATAGAGTGGCTGCCATACTTTGTGAGTTCATGGTTCGAGATTTGTGAATAAAAGCAGCAAGTTGTAATTCCTTGTTAGCTAGAACAGACTTCTTTAAGTCAATTGAGTTTTCCTAATAAATAAACATTGTCCAATTCATGGGAAATTTATGAAGTTCATTAGGTGACTATGTAGTCAATAGGTGGTTATTGAAAGGTTGGGTCAGCCGTTCAGTAATAAATACCTGTGTAGTGCCCTGATTAGTATTTAAAGTGCTAACTGATATTAGTTTTATTTAATTTTGTAAGATTTAATGGCTCTTACTATAGAAACTTCAGGTAGGTATTAGCAATGGTCAGTTTTACAATATTTTTACCAAATCTGAAAGAGGCCATCTCTTTACAAGTGATGTCTGAATTTTTGTCATCAAAGCAGACAAGTATTTTGGACAAGTACTTTAAAAATAGCAGAATGATGAGTGGAGGGTGTTCCCTGCCTCCAAGTAGAAATGACATGAATCTGTTTAAATTAGAATGCGCTTTGAAGGTGGAAGGGATTACGAAACACATTGGGGAACAAGTCATTATTGTATTTATTTTGTGTGTTCTTTTAGCATTAATACTAAATAACACTTAAAAAAAAAACCAAAAAACAACAACCATCCTGTTCTCATTTTCAGTCTTTTTAAACACTTCTAATGACATCTTTACAATAATGAAGAAAGACAAATTGTTTGCTATATAAATAAAGAAATAAATGCATATAACTGCAGGTGGAAAGGACTTCTGCCTGCTCAGCCCCCAAGATGTTGAGAATATTGATTATATGTTAACTGAACAACTGGATGGTATTTTTAAGAGACCAACATTCACTGAAGTGTTTGAAGTAAAATAAAAGCTTTTTCTTCTTCTTTTTGAGTGATGATGACTTGTCAGGAAACAATTCTGGTTACATAAAAGCCTTTTCTGAAGAGAATAAATAACGTCAATGTTTCAGTAGTCTCTTTCCATTCTTATGCTGGACAGTTAAATATTGTTTTTATATAACTGTGGCCCAGTACTATTCACAATGTATTTTGTTCATATATACAGTATGTAATGCCATCATGTTCCCTAATAACAATATCCTACAATAGTTTTCGTAATCTATTTGCAAAACTTGTGTTCCTTTACTGAAGTTCTTCTGAACTCCTGCAGGTGTAAGCAGCCATGTAGTGAAATCTAAAACTGACTTTTATCCCCTTCTTGTATAGTTATATGTTGTGTTTTTATTTCACAGATCAGTTTTTATAGTACGCTAATAACATTGGCATTCTGTAAATAGAAATGTTGTAATGTTTATACTTCAAATAAACTTGTTTGGGATTTCTTTGTATGCTTATATTTGAGTCAAATAAAGCAAAATACTATTCAGGAAGAGTTTTCAAGAAAAAAGTTTTTGCCATTGCTGTTTTTTCATTTCTTGCATGGCAATGTTACTGTATGACTTGCAGTCTTTAAAACTTTTGTTGGGGACTGGAATGGTAGAGGACATTAAGCAGAGTAGTGAAAAAAAACAAAGCTGTATGAAAATGTTGCTTGCATACTAATGTCTAAATATGGTCCAAAGGTGAGCTATACAACTGACAAGCATATATAAGACAAGCTAAGCCTGTCACTTTATTTTAATTAAATTTTACATCTTAATGATAAAAAAAAAAGTAGTAAAAGGATAATATTCTTTGGCAAATAATGCCCATACTGTAGGATAGTTTTAATGTTCTCAGTATTCCCATACAAATTTCATTTTGCTTAATTACAGAATGCTCAGCCTCCACAGAGTGCCAAATCACACTGTACTGGAAGAAGTCATCTGTGCCTGGATAGGATTGCTGTTTTGTGTTTGTGTGTGTGTTTTTAAGACTATGTTAAGTCAATTTGATTGTCTAAGTCTTAATTAAAAGTGTTAGTCAAATTGGAATTCAGAGAGAAAATGAATTCAAGAAGTAGTAGCCCTATACGTGATTTTTCCAGTAACTTTCAAGAATAATTTTATATCCATAAATTTTTCAAAAGCTCACTTATTTTTCTGTTTCATATCCCTTCTTCTTCACTGTTTTATGATGGTGGCTGTAAAACCACTTCTAAATACAGAGAGAGAGCTTTTTATACCAGCTCTTAATTTCAGCATATGTATCAGTTGCTGGATTGGCATATAACCCTTGTATTTCTCAGCATGTATCAGGAACATAGTAGGGAACAGAAACCTTTATCTTGTGACGTAGCTTGTGTCTTGAATTGTGGTGAGATGGAAACTTTCAGCTTAGGTTTGTGCTAGAATAAAGAGGTAGATGATTCCTTGTTCCAGCTTCTGGCTCTGAGCTGGCCAGTGAGCTGCTAAAAGTGGATGGTGTGATTTCATGTTTCACTTCAACCCATCTGCTGATTCCCTGCAGCTATACAAGGCAGTCCAATTCCCTTCCTTCTGCTGCCACCTTTGGTGCAGGCTATGTTGTGTTTCTGGCTTGTAGTAGCTTGGGCATCAAACAGCAAAAGCCCCATCCTGCTAAAAAGTACTTGGTTCCCCAACTGGCTCATTGAGGAATCAGGTGAGTGTTGATATAAGGGAAGCTGGAGACGTGATTCCGCTTCCAGCAGCGCCACAGAGTAAAGCCCTCCTGGATGGAGAATGGCTAAAATGGATCCGGCCAAGAACTATCTTTACTCTGGTTTAGTTTCAGGCTTTATGTTTAAAACTGATCAACGTGGTGACTGCTTGTCTCTGTGAGGGACTGTCCTGCTCCTTCCCCTCAAGCAGTATTTCTGGTGCCTGTTATAACCATCATCAGACCCTTTGGAGAGGCAGTTTGGTGAGCTAGCTAAAGGAGTAGAAAATTGTGTATATCACAGAATCATTTAGGTTGAAAAAGACCTTTAAGATCATCTAGTCCAACCTTTAAGTTAACACTGCCAAGTCCACCATTAAACCACGTCACTAAGCTCTATATCTAGATGTTTTCTGAAGGCCTCAAGGGATGATGACTCAACTGCTTCCCTGGGCAGCCTGTTCCAATACTTCACAACTCTTGCGGTGAAGAAGATTTTCCTAACATCCAACCTAAACCTCCCCTGGCACAACTTAAGGCCATTTCCTCTTGTCTTATCACTTGCTGCTTGGGAGAAGAGGCTGATCCCCACCTCGCTATAGCCTCCTTTAGGGTAATTGTAGAGAGTGATAAGGTCTCATCTGAACCTCCTTTTCTTCAGGCTGAACAACCCCAGCTCCCTCAGCCACTCCTCATAAGATTTGTTCTCTAGACCCTTCACCAGCTTTGTTGCCCTTCTTCGTGCCTGTGTTTCTGTCTCTCTTCTGATTTAACAACCTGAACTCATTGCCATTAGGCTCAAATGGGCCTCAGAGCCAGTGTGGAGAGATGGTGGAGAATGAAGACCGCAACTGCAGTAGCATTTTCTCAGTAATTGTGAAACAGCACCTGTAGTAATGCCTGGAAGTTACTTTTCTTAAATCATTGAGGCAGATGAGTACTTTTTCTCCACAGCTGAAAAAATGGCCCTCGTGGATCTTTGGGGACCCCTCTTCAGTTTCTTGAGTTTCTTCTTGCCTTTAGTAATGAATGGCCATGGAGTTGTCTTTCACTTTCCAAATAGATTATTCACTGAGGTTTTTTAACGTGCACAAGATAACTTTCCAGAAAGCCAGACTAGTGAAAGTTTCAAGCTTTGATTCTTAACATTGAACCTTTTCCCTTTTTTGAGGAAGTTTACTCTTCCTTCCTTTGGTATGCTTTTTCCACTTCCTCTATTTCTTTGACCTGTAGAAGCCAAATAAAGTATGGTGCTTCTAATTAAAATGTGCTTTGGAAATCCTCACAGTGGTGAGGCTGAGAAGGACGTATTGCTTGGCTGTGGATGTGTGTTTGACACTTTTTTTCCTCTCTTTGGAAGCTGCATGAAGATAGTTGCTCACATCTCTGGTTTCAAAATCTTTCTACGAAAAAAGGGAAAAAAAGTGAAGTCAGTTTAGAGTTGAACATGAATATGCTTAAATGATTCTTGACAAATACAAGACTTTTATGAGCATTTGTAGTCTCTTGCTTAAAAGGAGACAAATGTATCACCTTACCTAAAGATGATAAAGCACACTAATAATCTGTCAGAAAAATTAGTGCTGTAGATGGAGCTTTACACAAATGGGCAAAGCATATCATAAGCTGGTCCCTTTGCAATGCTCCAGTTTGGATGTTATGTAGATTCAGTCGTTTGAGCTTTAATATTTCTGAATGGTCTGAATGTAAATTAAACAGATCTGTGCATATTTATCTTCAGTATTTGCTTGCTTAGGATGCATTGGAAAAGATGTAGATAGGAATTAAAATACTGAATGGTGGTGTCTCAGTTGTAATTACTTTCTGACAGAGTGTGACTTCTCGTTGCTCTAAAGCTGTACGCAGGGATTGGTGCTGTGCTATATAGATATGCAGAGGAGTAAAGGAATGTCATTTCAGTATTTATTATTCCTGTATAAAACATCTGTGGCACAGTGCCTGTGAAGGAGATGACGATTATCATCCATAAACAGATATGACAAATAACTTCAGAAATTAGTTTATTGATCTCTGGAACATTGCATTTACTTTTGAAAATAAGCAAAACTGTTTGCTTCTGGTAAATGGTGAAAAACACTTCAGCTTCTCTGTGAACAGAAAGAACAGTCTCCAGGGAAAATGTCACGAAACATTAGTATAGTTTGGGCTTCCTGTACTTACAGTTACATTATTTTAATTGTTGGGATTTGGGGTATCCAAATGGAAGCATTCCATATGTCACTTGTTTTTAAATCTTGGGGATGGACAATGAATTAAAATAAAGATCTTAACCCAAGTCTGTGTTAGCTAGGCATATTTTAGGTAGTTTTAGTTCATAGAGCAAGGACAAATTCAAGTTACAAATTACTCTTTTATTGTCTCCTTTATTTTTCTTTTATTGGATTCATTTTATTAGCAGGCAAGCTGTTGGAGCTATGGTAAAGTGTAGCCTCAGGAAAGAGCATTTCTAATTCCTCTTGGATGCTTCAGCTTGTGGGCTTCTTGACTCATTATTGGCACCATGAATTACTAATTGTTGAAGAGCTGATGTCTTCCTTTCATTAGTCTTTTCATTATTTTCTTTTTCTATGCGCAAACCAGAAAGCAGAAGGACCAAAGGAAACCAGATATGATAATAGAGGTCCAGATCAGTCATATAAGCAGTGCTAGGGGGAAGAGCAGGAAATTAGGAGTAAAGCTCTGTCTGTTACTGTCATTGCTTTGATTTCCTGGGAGAGTGACTTTGGGAAAATGGCTGTTGTAGTATGGTGTGTAATTAGATTGATTTTAGCTATGGAAAACATCATGTTGGCTTTAATGTTTTTAACAAAAAAAGAGAAAAATTGATTTTTACACAGCTGTGTGTCTAAATGCAGAAGAGATGCCTTCCCTTCCCAGTTTTTAATTTGGAGAAGTTCTGCACAAGAAGAGTCAAGTATTTGGCTGGAGTAGAGGTGTTGACAACGTGTTGTAAAATTTGAAAGTACATAAAGGGCTGAGTATGTCAGTCCAGGAGAGGTCTCTTCTGGAATTGACAGGAAGAATTTGGCAGAAAGAATTAGCTGCCACCCCTACATCCTTGGGATGAACAGGCACAGCTCTGCTGCTGGTCCAGTTGTCTGTGCTGGGTCTGGTGCTTCCAGCACCGAGGAGTGGAGCCCCACTTCAAAAGGCTTTTTGAGTGGTTGTAGAGACCGTCTACTGCAAACATTTGTCCACATTTTGTATGCTACTAGTTTTTGCATCTCCAAGTGCTTCCCCCTTACTAGCGTTAATTCCTTGCAGTTTTGTGTCATTTCAGTCAGTATTCAGGTTTTGCCCCAGTCTCATTGGTGGGTGAGGGTATGGCAAAGAAGAACGGTTTCATCTACGCTGGAATTTTATATTTATCTTGGGGACTTGCCTAGGGCTAGCTTTATGGGTAGCCAGAGGTCCTAGTGTGGAGTTCATCTTGGTTTTGTATTTTTGGTACATCCTCTAAAGAATAATGCCAAATCAGATGTGAGAGGATTTGTATAGTGGGCTGGTAGAGTTTTATGGCACGCTGCTTGGAAAAACAGGGTTACTAAATGGAACTAAGGTGTAAAAGGACAGAAAACAAAGAGGTGAGGAAAACTTACAGACCTGTAGGAGCCATTCAAACCAATGTATTTGGCTCTGATGTTTGGCACAGGCTGTGGCTGTATGTGCTGATTCTAGATGGCTAATCTTTCTGACTCGGTGTGCTGTATAGGATTGATAACTATCTTGTGGTGAGGAGAGGTCTCTAGGACAGGCTCACTGGCAGAGGTGAGCTCTCTCTAAAGATCCCATAGCACTGTTGTAGGGCAAGGCTTTCAGCTAAACACCAGGCACACCTGGCAGTGTGACATGTTCAGCCCTTGCTGGGTCATGAAATTGTATACGTAGAGATTTGGGGTTACCTATGGTTGCTGTAGCAGGACAGCCTTCCTCAGTACCACTTGCTACTGAAACTACAGATGGGCTGGTCTTCCTGATTCTCTCTTCTGTTCCACTGCTTCCCAAACTCCATGCCCTAAATGAATGTCCACTACCAACAGCTGTTTCAAGCTGCCACATGCTTTTACAAAACGTAACGAAAAGCTGCCATAATGGCACTCTGGTCCCACAGACTGTTCGGTCTGCTTCAGGTCACAGTTTAAGAGTGTAGCTGATGTAGCCCAGTGACTTCGTATGCACTACAACAAATCTTGCAGTAAAAAAAAACTAACCTGGATTGAGAGAGTCCTTAAAATGATGGGCGTACCTGTTTTTTGGAAATGTCTTCGTTACTTATTTGTGATACAAAGATAATTAAAAAAATGCAGCTAGCTGGCAGCTTTGATACTAATGGTGCAGTATCAAATGTATGACTCCCAAAGGTTTAAGTATGGTTTGGTGAAAGGCATATTGTGTTAGGTGACACTGTCAAAGAAAATGGGAGGTGTGAGCTGCAGTCGGGGGGGTCTGGGAGCACTTTGAGTCTGTTGTGATCCATAGGTGAGCTGCAAGCAGTTCTCTGCAGTTTGAAACAACGTCTTGAAGCAAAGTAGCATTGAATTGCAAAATAACATAATTGTTACAGATATTAACTTGAAATACGTGTATAGATCAATTCATGAATGTTTTTCAAAATGTGCAAGTTACATGAGATAACTCTGACAGCTATTTTTTTCTGAAAGCCATTTTTCTCCTAGCATTCCTTCCTGATTCTGTGTTTAAAGAGAAACAGTGCATGGCTTTTTTCCATAGTTGTTTTATATTACTTTTATTATTCGCAGATCTGTAACTTATTTTTTCCCCCAAAGAAAATCAAAATGTAATAAAACTCAGCTTCTCAGAGCATGTTGTTTTCCTTAACATGAAACTAATGGATAGGCTCACTGTTTTAAATTGCTGCTGTTCTATGTTTTATGATCAGTTTAGCTACATGAAGGTAGCAGTCATGGTTTTTTAATATTGTGATTGCGTGATACTAGAACCTCAGCGATCCTCAGAAGATTTCATTCTAAATATAACTTTTATTAAACTGGAGGATAAGTTTATCTTATGCTGAAAAATGAAATTATTATATTCTTTCTCTGCACCCAAAATTTCATTTAGGAGTATTCTCATGCTAGTCAATTTAGAAAAGAAAAAACAGTAAATATATTCTGCTATCATACTAGGGATAACCTTTTTCTGTGAAACTTATTTAAAAAGGAAATGGAGTCACATCCAGTTTCCCTCAACCCCTTCTCCCAAATATCTCTTCTGTTATTTTAAGCTGTAGTTAAGTCTAAACAATGCTATTTCAAATGGAAGGTGAATTTAAAAAAACGGCAAACTTCTGTGCCCTTAGAACAAATTCTACCCCCATGCCATATAGATATCTTTTGCCTTAGAGTCAAATCCAGTTTCAATGCAGTTGTAAATTATCAGACAGAATAGATAGTTTTATAAATGCCTGATTCTGCGGATGCCTGTTATTATAATCTTAATAGTTATGGTAGCAAAGAATGCACAGAGTCAGATCATCACTCTTGGAAGTGTTTGTACATGGAAATCCAGGCCGCTGGAATAATGCTTTTTTCTTTGAGTACTAAGTATGTCTGCAGTAGCAGCTCTTCACATACTGAGACTCTGATATCCCATTTTTAAAAAAACTTACAATGCCTCAAAAAGTCTAAAGTCTAATTTGGGGGTGGGTGGCAGGGGGAACATAGAACATATTTCAGTTTTCCATCTTGTTAGTGCTAGATACTCTGCCTAATCATCTACAGGCAGTGTACTGGTAACATAATGCGTGACTTTAATTCCAGTGCTAGCTGGAGCTTGTCCACCTTGCATTTAATTTTTTTTAAAATGAAATAACTACAGAATTGCAAAGCTTGAGAGTGACTTGTAAGGGATAGGCAGAGAGTTTGTACTCAAATAATGCTTTTGTGCTCTTGCCATTAGACTTAACAGTAGTCCCCCACGCTCACAGTAACTCTCAGAAATATTGAAAGCTGCCATCATTACTTGTGCAGAGTTTGTAGGAGAGATGAAATGGTTTTTCACCCACAGCGCTGTGTATTTACCTCACTTTCTTAAAGTGCTACTAAATGTCACTCTCTGAATTGGTTTGTGTTTTATGAGGTAGGAATTATTCTGTTTCAATTTTAAACTTGCAGGTGCAATTGGCAGTTTAAATAGAAGAGAAAAACCTTTTTATATTGCACTTATATGTGATGTGTCACAGTGTTCTAATGCATATCGGAGCTTGACTGCAGAAAACAAACTGAGGTAGCAACACCGATAAATGATTGAAGAGCTTTCTTCACTCCTATCTAATGTTCGGACTAAATTTATAGGTTGTATGTAAAGAGTATTTATGTTGCAGATGCTGCTGGAGATTTATTTTTAGCCTTTTTTGTATTTACTGTTCATCCCAAGAGTACTCCAAAACCTGTTTACAGTTTAAGCCATGTTTTGGTTCAGACTGTAATGTTAAATTGGTGTGTGGATTGGCCTTGTTAAAATTCCAGCTCTGTTCACGGTCAAAAGACAGCACTGTACTGTTTCAGATGTTCATCAGGTAAAAGCATTAAATTTTTTTTTCCTTCCTTGCTTTTCACACTAAACCATTTGACAAATTACGGGTCAGTGAGTTCATTAAAGATATTCGTAGTGGCATTGTTTTAATCTGTCTTCAAAATCCTTTGTATCTTTCCTAAAAAATATGGTTATAGGAATTTTAACAGCATGTTAATATATAGGAGTTTGTAGAGATTTTTGAGGAGGCCAGTTTCAGACAATCCAAGAAACAAAGGCAGTTGCCTCATGTTTCTGAGAAGATCCTGGCTGAGCAATGTAGATGCTTCAAAAGGAATAAATCAGTCCTGAGCGCTTAGATTTCCAGGTTCAGGTTTGTGAGGAAAGTAGAACAGCGCAAACCTGTAGCGTGAACTGCAGATTATTTTTGTGTAAAGGTTGCTAATATCAGCATTCTGTTGCTGCTTCTAGAGCATTTCATCCTCACGAAGTAGAAGCTCATCTCTGCTTCCACCTGGGACAGCTAATTCTGCATCTCCTAGTGGCCAGAAATATATGAATCAAAGTGGGCCAACTGTTGTTACCATTACCCATCACAAATCACCTGCAGCTGCCAGAAGAGCTAAGAGCCAGCGTTCTGGTCAACTCCATGAAGTCAGAGAGGTAAGAGATACAAATCTGCTGTAACTTTTTATTTTGCTTTAGAATCAGCAATGCAGTGTGACAAGTCAATAGTTCTCTTTGTTTCCTAATCTGTTTGACTGCTTTGTTTTGATCCCTTTTCTGAGCAAAAGGCTCTCTTTAGTTCTGGCTCAACTTGAGGTCTGGTGTGCACAGGCTTTTTATGCTGATGTTAAGATGGCTGTGTGCAAATGCATTGAAAGATCAAGTAGGTTGGCCATAGCTCCCAGACTTTGCAATGGTGCTTCAATGCTGGAGAAACATCTCTTTGAAGCTGCATGCAGCAAGACCTTTCCAATTAGAAAGAGGACTCTAAAGGATTTAAATGTAGAAAGAAAAAACCCAACAACTTGAATGAGTCTGATGAGTGAGTGTGAAAGAAGGCACAGCTCCTCCCACTCAGCAGTTTGTTTCTATATGGCTATGGTCTTGACTGTGTTGTCAATTTTCTATTGTTGGCCCTGTGATGGAAGAATGCTTCGTTCGTATTAAACGGATGAAAAGCAAAGAAGAAAGTGTATTTCCTTCAATGTATGGTTTACCAGAGTTTAAAAAGTATAACTCCTATCCTGATTTAAGTCTGTGTTCTAGAAATAAAAATAGTATGAGAGTTTTAATCTTAAGTAGTAGGGCACACATTCACAGAGTTCACTTTCATCTTTTTGCATCTCTTGTAATTTTTGCTTTGTCTGAACTTCTTGCTATTTTCTAATAGTGCCTTTTTAAGTCCCCCTCCCACCCTTTTCACCAAAGAAACTGTTGGCAGCCTAACTGCTTTAAAGCATTCTTTTAACACATTGGTTTAAAATGTCTGCCCCAATCCTTTAATATGCAGTCCTTTAATTTACAATCTGAAGAATGTCCTTTTAAGTCCTTGAATGTTATATAAATCGAGAACTTTTAGTAAGAATTTGAATAAATTATCTTAGTATGTTCTGACATTGAGGATTCAGATTACACATCCTGATGAAGAATGGTTGTTTTTTATTCTAGTAACATTAAAAGTGAGAACTTCCCTTGTATTCTGTATTGTATTAACAATGCTCATTCCCTGCTCTGGAGAGCGCACTGATTGTCACCCGCATTAACTATATTACAGAAAACACACGTCTATTTGTTTTTCATGAGCATATCTTGCTTTTGCCTACCAGTCATCTCCCCCAAGTTGTTTCTACCTTACTAAATGTATTTGTTCTCTTAGGTTGAATCCAGAGAGTGCCTTACTTGTCTTAATAAAATAAACAGTGGGAGTTGTAGCAGCTTTGGGGAATGAAGCTGGTTGAGGCTGAAAGGAATTGAAAAATAGAGAATTAGTATGTGTGCAGTTCATAATAAGTTGGAAAGAGACAAAATCAACAAATGCAAAGAACTACATTTAGGAAGGCAGAAACAAATACTAGTCTAAAGTAAAACACAGAATAAGCGGCTAGGTGTCATCTCTACAGAAAAGGCCTGGTGGTTGCTGACTCATTTGTTTGCAGACTGTTGCAACGTGATGTCATTGCTAAAAGGTAAATATGACAGGATTTTAATCTGTAATCATAGCAGATGATAATTTTCCTATATTTAATGTGAGTCACACCTCAGCTGGAGCACTGCCTCTGTGAGAACAGGTTAGAGGGCAACAATATACATTTTAGATACAAAGCATACGGTAATGTTTGAAAGCTTAAAAGAAATTAGTATTTTTCAGAGAAAGAAAATGAAACTAAGTTAAACATAAGATTTCATTAGGAAGTATGTGAAGTTTACCTTCTGTGCACTGAATTTTTTATTCTTTATTTTTTTCCTGCTTTTTAAAGAAGAACATGTTGGAGTCAAAAATCAGTCTCTCTGCCTTCTTTCCCAGTCTCTAAGAAATGGCTGTGTGACTGATCCTCTTTCCATCTTGTGAAAAGATAAGAATCTCTTTGTCTGATTCCTTAGTCTGGAAAGATTTCATTTCAATGACATGTTCTGTGTATTTCCTTCTCACCTGTTTTCAAGAGCAGATGTGACAGACTTGGGTTTATTTTGCCTGCTTTTTCAGGGCATGTTCTTGTTCCTTATGACTTGATGGTGACTGTTTGACTTACCCTCCTTTGTTAAATTTATGAATAAAGAGATGGAGCCAGAGGCATTCACAAAACTGCACTTAAATCCCTTTTAGTCCTTTTTTATCAGAGGAGAAATAAGAACTAAAAGCACAAAAACACCCCCCCTCCCCCTTCTCAACACCCAAATCTTTGCTTTTTATTTGGAATTTGGTATGATTTGGATGAAGGGACAGGACTGCAAAAGGTTTATAGATCTTTGTTAGTGCTCTCCTTACAGAATGAAGTAACAGAAGCTTTGACATCCAAATAAGCCTTTTTTAACGTACTACAAATAGGACTATGTTAACAAATCTTATATATGCAGTAGCTGAATCAATGGAAAGAGTTGATACACTTCTGGTAAATGGGAAGAAGCATTTTTTGTTGTTGTTTTGTTTTTTTGGGGGAGTAGTATTTTAAACAATGTTATGGTAATACTACAACTTTATATATGAGACCTGTGAAAAACAGGAGTGCTGCAAAAGGGTAATTCTTCACTTGGGTCATATGGTCTTCATTACCTTGTGTAACATCCCTGGAAAGTGCTGAAATTGAAATCGCTGCTCGATTCTGGACCAACTTGTCTTGATTTGACCATGTTATTTGCAAACAGTGAAGTGCATCTTCATGTTGCAAATTGGACAAATGTACTCGTATATTTGACATATTGCAGTGATATTTGCTAATACTTGATTGTTCTTTTCCCATTTATGTTCATAGTGAAAATTAACAATAGATTATTTTCTGCTGTTGTCGGTTATGGCTAACTTAACTTTTTCTAAGGCAGTGTAGAGAACTGTAGTGTAAAAAAGCATCATAGCAAAAGGTCTAATTAGAACTGAACTGATGTGCAAAATTTCATAGAAGTTGTAAAAGTGACCTTATAGGTCCCCAAAATGACGCACGCGGCATTTCTGTTCTGAAATTAGAATTTTTCAAAATGAAAAATTAGAGCCTTTTTTCAGAATTTTGAGTTTAAATTAAGCATGGATATGGAGCTTTTGGCTGCTATAAAAGCTTTAATATTCAGAATACTTTTTCATAGCATTGAGTTGAAAAGGAGCTAAGGAACATTGTTTTTTATGATTTTTTTTGTAAGACTTAAAATAATATTCTCTTAAATGAGATTTTTGCTTCTATTAACTTGATGTTAATAGTTCACTCTGTACTGATTTATGAAATGCTCTATCAAAAATGTAACTTACCATATGTTAATTTGGAAGAATTGATGTACTATGTATTGCGTTTTATGCAGAATTATTCGAGATCCTACCTCTTTATTTGGGCCATAATTTATCAGTAAAAGAGTGCTTCCAACTGATTTTTAGTAAGTGATTTTATGGTAAACTAATTGTGTGTGGTCTTGAAATTGCATTCTGTTTTTTAAACTATGCATATCATTTTCCTCATGGCAATTTGTGGTAGAAGAGTTATACTTGCAGAATTCTTTACTGTAGGCAGTCAAAATTAGCTGGATCAGAAAGCCGCGTGGCTGCATCACACCTCGTATTACATTCTAGCTGCCATTGAAGTAGATAATAGCAGCACACTTCATCTTGGAACGGTGTTTAATTTGGCTGAGAGTGATTAGAGTATACCCTCTGCCAGTGTTACCACTGTTGTTAAAGAACCTAGAATTGCAGCTTGTGAACGTTTTGTAGCAACATATGTTATTTACAGAAATTTAGAGAAATTAAATAGGATTAACCAAAAAAAAGATGGAAAAAATATTTCTTTCAACATTTTAAAAGGTTGAAAGAGACGTTTCTGACCCCTCTGAAATGCGATATATGCTACAACTTGTGGTATTCTCCAGTAGACTAGTCATTGGCATGTGTTCTGAACATCTGGTGCAGTGAGATCTAGATTTCACAGGGCCTCCACCAGTGTGACATCCATTTTACGTGCCAACGGGCAGTTCCAGAATTTGGAAAGGGCAGCTTTTTGGCAAGATGACAGTCCTGCTGCTTCTTGCAAGTCCTTTGCTGCATATTTAAAATCATTACCTTTTGATTCCTATGGGACTTATGCAAATAAGTTCTTTGTTTCCTCTAGAAACGTGTGTTCCTTCTACTGTATGAAAATACCATTGCGAACATGCTGAAATTTCCTTCTAGCTGTTCAGCAGTGTTGGTGTGATTAGTTGCTGTCCTTGTAGACAAAAGGTTAATTTAAACCATACAGTAACAGGTGAAATTAATTGATATCTACTGTGGCAGTTTCTTTGGGGTCTATTTCATTTGTCTATAGAAGTGTCATTTCCTAAAGCTGTTTGTTCTACCTTAAGTTAGTATTGCAAAGATCAATAAAAACATGTCTCCTTAAGGGATAAATGGGTTTCTTAAATCTGCGATCAGGCTAGTACCTTCCTAAGGAGTAAATGTGGATGCGCTTATAAAAAATTACAGTACTATAAACCAATAATTATTAAATTGCATAGAGTAAAGGTGAATACTTTTGTGTTATGTGAATAACACAAAAGTACATTTGAGGTCATTAAGAATGCATACAGGTTGCACCTTTCTAAACTGCACCTTGTTCTGTGCATTTGATTTTGTATTCAAGCAAAGGTTGAGTCATCCAGGATACCAGATACACAGTCAGGGAGAATTAAGGTTGCTATGGGAATCACAGAACAAATGTTCTTCTAAATTACACCATTTGTCCATGTGAGTTATTTCAAGAGTGAACCTGGTTTGTTGTTTCTGGGTGTTGTTTTTTTGTTGTTGTTCCAAATCTGAAAAATATTAATGATGTAAACAGGGCCTCTTTTTATTAAAATTTTCTCAGACTGTAGTTGAGTAGTAATTGAAAATGTGCAAAGATGATCATTTTCAATCACTTAATAAATGGCATTTTCTAAGTTCAGGATAATACATGTATGATAGCTACATTTAGAGGCTGCTGCAGCATTCATTTTCTTAAGCAATTGCAGAGAAACTAGGATTACTATTTGTGGTTATTAGAGCATTTCATTAAATGTTAACTAAATGGTAAGCTTCCAAAGGAGCTTGAGAAATAAAATTTGAAGGAAATTCAATCTCCAACTTCTGCATGCCTTCAAAACTCTCAATTAATTTTGTAAATAAAAACAGAATTCACCTGTTCTGTGTGAAATAGAGCAGAGCATATATTTGCCTACATTTTGTAAAGCTACCAGGCGGTTCTCTCACTCAGATAATGCATTAGTTTCAATTTCGAGTTGACAGTTTGAAAATGAAGCTTTGAAGCAAACATGCTTCTGCAAACCTTATTTTTCAGATTAGAGGATCACATTTCATGGCTGCTTGTTTAGTGGCCTTACAGGGCAGGTTTCTGGCTGGCCGGATGCAGTGATGATCTTCACAGCAAACCCTTAACACGACAAGGTGCACTTAACTTCTGCACCTGTGTTTATAATGGGTAGGACTGCTTCCAAAATACAGGGGCTATTTCATTAACCCACATTCAAGCACTGTTTTTATTAAATTAAGTCGAAGACATTTTTGAGTGTTGTTAGTGGCAACACATGATAGCGTAATATTAAGTGGCTACCCAAGTTTCAGACATTAAGTATAGAAAGCACTTAAGTAATTTCTGTCCAAGAGAAAGTAACCATAGAAATGTCTCATATTTTATGTGTACTATTCTGTTTACATTACTATATACATTTATGTAGGGACTTATTATAGTCTTCAAATTCTTGTATAACACCCAGAGTGCTGTATACTACACTTAAAAATACTGAAAACATTTTGATTTTAAAACAAATAGAAAATAGTAAACACTATAGTCGATAGTTGGTTATAGTCGGTTATAGTTGGTTATATATAGTTGATAGTCGGCTGAATATGAGCCAGCAGTGTGCCCAGGTGGCCAAGAAGGCCAACAGCATCCTGGCCTGTATAAGAAGCAGTGTGGCCAGCAGGTCTAGGGAAGTGATTGTGCCCCTGTACTCGGCTCTGGTGAGGCCGCACCTCGAGTACTGTGTTCAGTTTTGGGCCCCTCGCTACAGGAAGGACATCGACGTGCTCGAGCGAGTCCAGAGAAGGGCGACCAAGCTGGTGAGGGGTCTGGAGAACAAGTCTTACGAGGAGCGGCTGAGGGAGCTGGGCTTGTTCAGCCTGGAGAAGAGGAGGCTCAGGGGCGACCTTATCGCACTCTACAGTTACCTGAAAGGAGGCTGTAAAGAGGTGGGGGTTGGTCTGTTCTCCTACGTGCCTGGTGACAGGACAAGGGGGAATGGGCGAAAGTTGCGACAGGGGAGTTTTAGGTTGGATGTTAGGAAGTACTTCTTTACCGAAAGGGTTATTAAGCATTGGAACGGGCTGCCCCGGGGAGGTGGTGGAGTCACCATCCCTGGAGGTCTTTAAAAGACGTTTAGATGTAGAGCTTAGGGATATGGTTTAGTGGAGTACTTAGTGTTAGGTCGGAGGTTGGACTCGATGATCTTGAGGTCTCTTCCAACCTAGAAATCTGTGATACTGTGATACTGTGATACTGATAGCTCTCATCTGTTACTTAACAAAGACCTGATAAGCAGCTTTTGCAACACGTCCTTATAATTTCCCTCACTAATGCTTGGCTTTCAGGTTTTGAATGTTTTAAAGCCTTGTGTATGCTACATTGAGGCTTTTAAGGAGCTGTTTGCCTGCTTCTTGGTTGCAACCCTGATTTCTGACTATTTTTTAAAAATACAGTTCGTATCCCTTATGACTAATAACAGTTAATCCAGCAGGGTAAATTGAACTCTGTCTGCCTGAATTTGATACACGCTCCTCTGTAGCTTTGTGTTTCAGCTACTAGATGTATACCTGTAACTGACTGAGGACATACAATATGAAAATGATTCACATATTTGTCTCTGACTCAGGAAACATTGTCTTACATCCTCGTACATATTGCTCAGTGTGTTCTGATGATGATGTCTACTCTGTTCTGGGCTGACTGCTTGCAATTTTTCCTCGCAGAGATCCCCAGTTATCCAATTGCAGTTTTATTGGTAGGTCTATGCTGGCAGACACAAAGCACATGAATTTGTGTAAAAGTTGCTGTATAAATATGATTTGCCCATATTACAGTACGTCACAAACTGGCTCAAAACCATGGCAATGTATGTTGAATCACCTCAGTGATGTGAAGTTACTGATGTCAACTTCAAACCAGCTGACAGCCTGCTTTGGTACGGTGGGAAAAGTCAAAGGGTGGATTTGCAGTGCTTTGTCTCTGCATCACAAGCCAAAGGAGTACACTTTATCCAAGGCTTCCCCTATGGCCCAGGAAAAGCACGATTAGATGGCATTGATAGTAACAGTTCACTTGCTTTTCAGAAAACATGAGCTGAACTGATTGTAAGATGGGAAAGTAATACCTACTTTGATTAAAACTGAAGGTCATTCCACTGTATACTGTGCATGTGAGAGTTGTTTAAAGCATACTTCATGGTAGTTATAAGCAAATCTATTTATCTTCTGGCACAGTGGCTCCCCAGATTATGAAAGTGAGGTGGGATGTGACAGAAATAAAATAAAATTTTATTTTGCACCTACTACAGACTAGGTAGCTAATTGGAAGGGGAGTGAAAGGAAGTTAAATTAAGGATAGAAGAGAAAGGGAAGAGCTTGGCGCTCTTAATCCCAGGGTCACGGGCTTGAGCCCCACGTTGGGCACTAATGGGATGTAGTCCTTCTTGAACGCATCCAACATGGGCTTCCCATACACTGCTGAAGGACAGTAGTTTTTCAACAACTGCTCCAACATGGGTCCATACCATGGGGTCCATCTGTCAGGAGCAAACGTCTCCAGCATGGGTCCCCCACGGGCGGCAGCTCCAGCCTGGGGCCTGCTGCTGCAGGGGCTCTCCATGGGCCGCAGCCTCCTCCAGGCCACATCCACCTGCTCCACCGGGGGCTCCTCCACGGGCTGCAGCGTGGAGATCTGCTCCGTGTGGGACCCCTGGGCTGCAGGGGGACAGCCTGCTCCACCAGGGGCCTCTCCACAGGCCGCAGGGGAACTGCTGCTGTGTGCCTGGAGCACCTCCTGCCCTCCTGCTGCACTGACCTTGGTATCTGTGGGATTATTTCTCTCTACATTTTCTCACTCTTCTCTCCCAGCTGCTGTTGCACAGCAGTTCTTTTCCTTTCTTAAATCTGCTCTCTCAGAGGCACAACCAACGTCACTCACTGGCTAAGCTGTGGCTGGAGCTGGCCTTGATCTGACATGAGGCAGCTCCAAGACTCTTCTCACAGAAGCCACCCCCTGCAGTCCCCATGCTACCAAACCCTTGCCAAATAGGCCCAATACAGACACACTGGAAATCTTCATCAGAAGTTTGGAGAATTGCTTATATGCCACACTGGGCTACTCTGTATGGCCATAGGTGAGTTTATGTATTCTGTGGTGGAATGAGATACTTTTTTTTTATTTTTATATTTTAAATCCAGTGTTACATTCGCTAGTGATGCGTTCTGAGAGAAAGCTCCCCACTCCAAAATCCACGTGTTGAAATGTATAATTTATAATCCAGTGAAATGTGGCCTTTTATCTTCTGAAGACTAATCTTACTCAAAGTACAAAAAATTGCTTTTATCAATAATACGCTATACAGTGGTGAACTAATAGCATTTTTCTGTGGTTGCTGATGTTGACTTAATGACTAGCAGCAACCTTTTAGGTGTTCTTTTGAATGCTTAATACTCACAAATGTACCTTAATTGTCAATAATCAAAATATGCTTTCCAGTTCTGTGCTATAGCTATTAACTGCACTGAAGTAATCCTTCTGAAATGTAAGAAAAACTGCTGTTCAGAAGAGCTCATAGAGTAATGTACTTGTGAGTAACATTTTAATCACTAAAACTAATGACTTTACTTGCAGATATTGAAGTAATCCTTATATTAAAATTAAACAATCTAATTTTCTACAAGAAGCTTTTCAGAAACCGTGTTCTCAGTGCTGCATTCTGTGGTTTAAAATACAACAATGTGCTTCCTGCTTGGCTGGATGACAGCCAGTTGCTGTCCAAGATTTACTTGAAATTGCAAGCTCTTTCCTTTTGCTTCTCAATTTTTGGTTCTTGATCCCTGGGAGCAACTCAGAGGGAAAAAATCCCACCAACCTTGGCAGGCATTATGTGCTTTTTCTCTTCTCTGTGCCTTTACCACACGATCCCTATACCCCGCTCCCCTTGAGTCATCTTTAATAGCAAACATAAGTCTAAATAAGTGACTATTAAGAAGCAAATGCTCAAGGAAAGAGCTTGTGAGACGTGGTGGGGAAACACAGCAGTTACAAGTCATGCTTTGGTACAAGCCTTTTGCAGGCAGCAAATGGCATGCATTACCTGCACATGCGTGGAGTATCCCCAGAGAGCTCTAGTACAACAGGCAAATAAGAAAACCAGTTATCTCCTGCAAAAAATAGACACCGATCCCCAGACTGCTCCCTCCAGTGGCAAAATGACCAGTGCTAGATTGATACTCAGCACTTGGAGGGGGAGAGAAGAACAGCCTACTCACCCTGATTTGCGGAGATAGACTCTATCAATGAGCAGTACTTGTCTGCATAATGCTTTTTCACTTGTTTTTTTTTATTACAGGAGCCAGATCTTAGATCTTAGTTAAAAAAAAAAATAATAAAAACCTTCTCATCTGAAGACTTGCTGATTGGCTCCATGAAACAGCCTGAAGACAGCTGACAATCAGAGGAATTTTTTCTTCCAGTGTTTCAGTGCTGTTACAGATTTTATACGCTCTTTGGTGTTAGATCTGTTAAGAATATCCTGGCTTTTGTTCTGAACAGAGACATGCTTTTGTGAGACAGGTGGCTAGGTCAGCTTCTTCTCTTGCTGATCTGTTTTAAAGCATTGAAGGAAAGGGAGTGGTTCCTCATGCATACCTGAGTTGTACCAGTCTGAGAATTTCTCAGGAAAGTGGATTACTTTTTCTCCTTCAGTCTTGGAGGGAATGTTTAAAGCTTCCAGATGGATCTCCAAAAAAGACCCTTTGTCCCATCTTTCCTCTCTCCCTCCATATCCAGACAGCCCTTACGAGCTAAAAAAGCAAACAAACAAACAAACAAAAACCTACGACGACCTCCAAAATACAGTCTGATTATTGTAGCTGTGCAACTAACAGCAAGGGAGCTTGAAAGTGTGGCTAGTAATTTACTGGACAGTAGGCCAATGAGTAAGAATTCTGTAGATCATCAATGAGTAATGAACGCTGCTTTCAAAAAGTACAGTGATACTATCTTGTAAGGATATGCAGCAAGTGTCCAAGTTGCAGAATTTAAAGTTATAAAACAGGAATTGAATGCATAGTGCTGACAGAGAGTGGAGCATAGGAGTATATGAGTAAATTAACCAGACAAAAGGTACATGTCAGGAGATGCTAACTAACAGGTAGCTGCTCCCTAGAGTGTAAGTCGTTTGCCGAGGTCCCTGGAGAGCTCATGGCCCATGGTGAAGTGCTGATGGTGACCAGTGGAACAGCATCAGCATCAATGGGAACAGCAGATTGAAAGCAATAGCTAAGGAAAAGAAACAACCAATTCAGGCTCCCTGCTTCATACTGTGTTTTCTACTGGTTGTCTTAGGCTCTGCTTTTAGAATCAGTCCTAATGACATTTGTTCCTCTGTTTCCTCACAAGGAACCACCCTGTGGAGAGCACTATGAGAAGACTGAGCAAAAAAAAAACCGAAATAAAACCCCAAAGGAAATTATGTTTTGTCAGCTGAGACAATGAAGATATGTAGCAACTGGCTTTTCAGTTGTTCCCTTAACAGAGATTATGTGGATTTCTGGTTAGGGAAAAGAGAACAGAATAGCAGATGGTGGTAGGGAGGCTTTTTTCCGTTTTTTTTTTTCTTTTTTCTTTTTTTTCTGTCTCCTTCTCCAAGGGAAGAAATAGAATTGTGAAAGTGGCAAGAATTGAAAAGAAAATGTGCCCTGGTGCTTAGCTGCCACCCTGATTGTCAGAGGTATAGTTCTGTTTGTTCTGTCACTTTTTGTGGCTCTGTCTGCAAATTACATGCCAAGTGAAAATTAACTTGCTCCTTTGAAGCTTCATTGATAGGATGTGTGTGTCTAAGCCTTAATAACTATTACATAACAGAGTCATTCCAATTTTACTGTTCATTGTTTGCATCTTTAAAATAATTGAGGTCAAGCCGGTTGCTACCCTGAGGTGACAATAATAGAGAATTTACGTGCTTTTTCTTTGTAACGGGAGGGAAGGAGTGATCAAGAAAGGACAATTGATATGGATGTCATTATCTGGTTCCATCTTTCCAAGATGCTTTCAGAGTATCTCACTTAGTGTTCTAGGATCTTTTCATAAAATATTTTTTCTCATTAGCGTAGTGACGTTCACAGAGGCTACTGTGGGTCTTCATCCAGACTGAAGCTTTTTGGATAGAATTCCCTTCTGTCCACAGCCCAAGGAGGCCCTTTTTGGTCAAAACTTTGGGTTTTACTGTAAGCAAAGTGTACAAGTCTGTTATTTCTAGAGTAAGCACATTTGTGGTCATCTGGTCTCGTACATGTTTCCACACTAGACATTTTCAAAGCTAAAATGCAAAATACCCCTTATAAGAGATCAGTGTTATAGATTGCAGTGCCTTTAGCAACAACTGCCTTGTATATCTCTTTCACTCCGGTTATATATTAAGCTCTAATTTGCCTTCCTAGTTTGCATGCTATTGATGGAATCCTATTAAAATATTTATGGGTGTGACTTTACTGAAGAAAAGGGGGAAGCCTATAAATCCCTATCAGGAAATCTCTTTTGTCAAGTAGTAAGATGCACGTATTGAGTGACCTTGAGGAAGTCAGAATGCTTTTCAGAAATTAAGCCCAAGCAAAAATTATCTTGCTTTGCTGTGGTTAGGTATTAATGCTTAACTCAAAATAAAAATGCATTGAATTAGAGGGAAAAAAACACCTTTTACTGCAACTGTAGAAGTTATCTTAATTTGAGAGACTTTTCAATAGGAGAGGTGTACCTTCTGAGCTGGTGATTGACAGCACTGAATTCTGTAGATGTGGTTGGAAGCAAGCTAAAAAAAAAAGTGATTTTTATTAGTCATTTTTTTTTGCATGTATGTTTATGCTCTTTCCCTTTTCAGAATAGTTGAAAGTAGGAAAGCTTCAAGGAAATTCTGTGTGGGAATTGTGAGCTTGTGCTGTATTGTTGGATGATATGTGAGATTAATGGCTAGTATGGTTACTTCGGTGACATTGGAGTTCCACGTTTGTCTTACATGTGCCAAGTACATATCAAAATGAATCTGTTATGCTTTGATATATATTAGTTGTCTGTTTCAGCCTTTAATGTTCATATGATGACAGTTCATATTGGTGATATCTGGGTCAAGATTGTTGATATCTAGGTCAAGCAAGAAATCCTTGCTCAAGGTCAGAATCAATGATTGTGTTAGGCTTATGTGGCAACCTAACCAATTGGGTTTGCAGTGATTTAGAAGGTTTTTATTTTTTCTGTGTGGACTTGGTTCTCTTCCTTTACACATCTGCTTTCTCTTTTAAGAAAATCAGTGTTTTATATTAAACAAAAGAGAAAAAAAAAAAAAAACGAACAAACAACAACTCTGTGATATTTGCTTTTTTAAAAACAAGAACCAAGGTCTTGACTCCTACCACTTATGACCTATTCAAGGTTGGTTTCAAAAGCTGGCCTCTACTTGTGTCTTTTCCTGATGGCTTTCAAAATGTTTTTCTTGTGTCACAATTGTCTAAAAGCAAGAAACTAATATACCAGAAAGTATTTGTGTATGTGTGTGTGTGTGAGAGAGGGAGAGCAAGAAATCATGTTTTCATATAACAACAACAAAAAAATAATGAAGAAGCATGTTGGCTCTTTCCTTGCCTCTGAAGGCAGTAAACCTCTCAAAAATACAACTTGACTTAGGGTTGGTAAGAAAGGGATGTGTGTTGCATTTCTGTTACTATTTAGATGTCCAAAGCTTTTCCCACAAAAGTTTTTTTTATTTTTTTTCCCAGATGCTTTCTTTTTTGTATTAACATTGTGTTTATTTTCTGAGTTTTCTTTATGATTGTTTTCAACTTGCATACAGTCAGCAATGGAAAGGTTTTAAAAATAAAAATTACTGCATTAAATCTATCAGAGGAAATGCCCAGAGGTAACTAGGCAGACAGCGTGCTGCTAGTGGTGGTATTACTGACAGCCCACGCAGAGAATAGTAAAATTGAGAAAGAATGGTATTAACTGATAGAGCTAAATGTGTCCTTGATGAATGATTTCTAGCATGTCACAACTTGACAACATAGAATTTCTGTGGGTTCTCAGTGCTGTTAAAATAATATTTTCCTTCTCTGGAGTGTTTTGGATTTTTTTTTTTGTTGTACACATGGGTAGGAGTATCATAATACCTACTATAAAATGATTCAATATGTGTGAAGATCAATTCCAAAAAGGAAAATTGCACATGCTAAAATTTAAATTGCTTGTGTGTATGTCAGATGATGTATTCAGTCCTGGGAAGGTCTGAATAATATTCCTCAAGTTATATATTCCAAAGAGAGGTAGGAAGGTCTCTAGTATTTAAATCTTTATAAATGAAAACAGGTTTGATGACACTGTTTTCTTGCTACACTCTGTATGGCCTGTATGAGGAGGGGAGAGAACGTTTGCTTACCCTTTGAGGTAATACAGCTGATGACATTCTTCCTTTGCTTCGGGGAGCTTGAAATCACTGTGTCTTAGGATGCCCCTGAGAATACTGTGAATCGGGCAGTTTTGTAAATGGCGTAAAGTTGTTTTTTGCTTTAGGTTGTTGTGATGTGCTGCTAGTTTGGAGAAGCCCTGTAAGATCAGTAATTGTAGAAATAACGATGTTCTGATTATCGTAATACCCATCTGGGCCAGACAAACAGACTTAGGTCTGTTAGTCCTGGAGATACCGAGCATTTCCAATGTAGATGAAACCATGTCAAAGGCAGTCATATACTCTTCCATTTGTGTGTGACTGTTCAGTTTTCATCCTTTTGAAGCTCCAGTTTATCTTTGTCCTAGGATAGGAGGAAAAAAATCTTTAAAAGAGTTTATTATTAGACTTCATAATTGGGATTTTCTCTGTAGTTTCAGAAACAAATTGAAACCTTAAATCAAAATTGCTATTCAGGTTTCTAATATGATTTCTCTGTTTGGGAAAGATTAATATATCATCTAGTATGTTAACAAAATATTGAATTACTGTAATTCTTCTTTTGGCACAGAAATAACACCAATTTTTCTTGATTATTTCTTAAATTATTTTTTAGTTGCTAATTTTAGCTAATTTACAATTTGAAAGACTCTTCATTCTTCTTAATGTGTCTGAAATGTTCTGGATTTGCAAAGAAATGCATCTCAAAGCCTTTTCTGCCCATAATATGCTGTACGGGTGACCCTGAGAACAGAGTCATTTCTACTTACCGATTTGTTTGGGATCTCGTTACGTAATGGTATGGTACCATATAACATCGGCAGCGTGTTCACAAGAGGAAGATCCAGGAGGTGGAATTCCAGCTGCAAAGGAGTAGTTGGCAGTTGCTATGACTGGGGTAAGTAGGGAAAGCAATCACACAAATCACACAGGGTTTTAGGATGGTTCGGGGAGAGGAGGAAGCAGGCTGCAACAGCAACTGGGAAGTGGCTGTTTTTGGAGCAAGCAGTAGAGGGTGGGTGACCTGCTGAGGCAAATGTCAGAGATAATTGCTGTTGTGTTCAGTTTTCTGTGAAGGTGTTGTCAAGTGGCAGCTTTCTTTGTGGGTGGTGTTACCCAGAGGAATGCTGACAGTATCAGAATTTCTGGCTGGCTAAAAGGTCTGCATCTCCTTCAAGCTTCAGGAGTAACTGTTAATAGGAAACACAAAATGTGGTCTACTTGTGCTCTCCTACTGCAAGCTGGAGATGGCTAAAAGGAGTAAGCCATGCACATGAGCTGGTCTATTCTTAGCCTGAGGCTTCCTCTTACCAAATATTTTTCGCTTAGGTAAATGCAGCCCTACTAAGGTTAGATATATGCACACACGCAATTCATTTATTGCATGCAGTCCTGATAGTTCTTTCAGTTTTTCTATTTTGTACCTAGCATCAGGTTGTATCTGTGAAGTTTGAGGGCATTCATGGAAATATATGGTTTCTCTCTCATACTATGAGAAACTCTTTACAGGTGAAGAGGGGTTGCCAAAGCTGAAACAAGAGTGGAAAGGGAAGTGAACTGAGATTTGGTGAGGAGGCAGGGGCAGATAGTCATAGCTACTATCAAAAGTAGAGAGGTACTGCTTTGAGCTGTCTATTTGCAAGTGAGGAGAAGGGAAAACTGAACAGTACTGAAATAAATGTGGATCTCTACCAAGAGCAGAATCATACAAAATTAAGCAAGTTATGTAACTTTGGAAAAGGTATGTTAAAATTTAAGTTTTCTTAAAATCAAAGCTCTTCATTCTGCTTTTGAAACCAGCTGAGAGATGTCACCTCCCCTCCTCCCAGTAAAGCAAAAAGCAGACCTGCAAGTAAGGTAGAGGATAATGCTGTAACTGTGTGGCCCAGAGTCTGCCTTATTAAGGGGTAATATGTTTAAAGAGTTTTTTTTCAACATGGTTTGGTATTCTTGTGTTTAATCATTTTTAGTTTATTCTTTTTAGAGCAACCACATTTCAGGTCTTTAAAAATCTTTTGTCAATGACTCATTTACAAAAAATAAAGTGGCAAGCATCTAAAAAACATGCTGTTATTTTGATAGTATACCTTATTCCCTTTCCCTTGTGCCACAGAGAATTGTTCTGTGGGCCTCCAGGGAAGGGGACGTTCTTCCTTTTTGTTCTGTTCATGCAGTACCTTAAACAAATGGTTCTGATCAACATTTAAGCAGTAAATGCTCATCAACTTCTAATGCTTTGAATCCTAAAGAGGAGCTGCTGTTCTTGGTGTCTTCTGCTGCTTCAGGCACCTTGAACAGTTGCTTTTATCACAGCTATAATGTTGCGTAGAAACATTGCCAGTGGGTAGCTGGATGAATTAAAGGATGAATTAAAAAGGCCTCTTAAAATTCTCTACCTGATCTAAAGTTAGCTTTAAAGACCCACTACAATACTTCATTTTTGGTAAAGGGAGAGTAAACAATTGTTTTTATTTACTTTTATCCTAAACTGGGAAGAATTTAATTCTAGGCTGTAGAGCTTGGGGCTAGGTGCTAACTGCAAACATTCAGTCACTTTTTCCAAATGTTTCCTAAGCTCTGCGATCAGTTTATCTTATGTTCTTCTCTTAGATGTATAAGAATATATTTGCCCTTTAAGCAAGGGAGGGGAAAATGGAAATATTATTTTGGATTTTTGTTTTCCTGTGGAAGCAAATCCTTGGAAATGTAAGCTGTTTCTAACAAAGTAAAACAAAAAAAAATGGAAAGTATGAAAAGTGATCGCACAGAGATGAAAACAAAATATTTCAGTCGCTTTGAAGCATCAGAAAGGGTTTCAATTTCACATTCTTGTTCAGGATGGGAAAGGGAGGGAAGCAGTTTTTCATTCAATTGTATTGCACAGTCTTCCAGGGAGAATGTGATCCATCATCTCCCAGCCACACCTTCAGTTTGTTTTCCTGAGCTTATTTTGTAGGGGAGAAGGGAGGAACACTTACATGAGTGTGTGTGTGTCTGTGGTGGTCTGGTTTTTGTTTTGGCTTTGAAGGGACCCTCTGTCGTGCTCTGGAGCTCAGGTACATGGTGTGTGACTTCTCAAAACTGGAGCACGGCTTGAGGTTCTGGCAGTTCCCAAAGGTGCTTATCCTGTGGCTGCCTTTGTCGTACTCTGTCTGATTTTCTTTTCTGACAAATGGAATTAAAATTGACTGTGCACATCTTACTGTAAAAATCTGCTTAAGATTGATTTTTTTGCCAATAACCTGAGAGCACAGCTCCTCCCAGTCTTCCTGGATTTTGCAGTTACTTCACATATATATACTCACCAAACCTATAGCACTTGGCTTCTTCTAAAGCTTTGGCCTCTGTTTTTAAATGCTAACTATTAAGATCTCACCATTTTAATCTTCAGCAGCATATTTAACTATGTTTGTTATGTAGCTTCCTTCAACAGCTTTTCACTTAATTCTATTATAACTTGTTTGCAAGGATGGGTATTTGCATCTTTGAGATGAGTTTCCATTCTTTCTTTTCAAGTGCACTCAATATGAACATTTTTATTGGTATACTTACCGCTGTGTAGGGAAGCTATGGGAAGCATACCAGGCTTCAAAAAGACAATAATAATAATAATAAAAAATCATGAAGTTCATCATACACTTTTCACATTACAGTAGGTTGTTTACAGATTTGTTGTTTACAAAGTGTTTTGACTTTTTTTGAAAGCTTTTGAGAAACTCAAGTGTAAACCTGTACGTTTTTTTTTTTTTTTTTAGTGAAATTATTCTGTTTAGGAAGACATTATGTTTAAAATAGTTTACTTAAGAAGGAGCATCTCAAGATCTTGAATTTTCTGGGCTGCACCTAGCTCGCTGTTATAATTGAGCATTTTAGCAAAACAAACCACCTTTTATCACTGTGACTTTACAATGTGATATCTTTCATATCTGTAACCAGGTTATAAATTTCTTGTGATCATACAGTGTCGCACTAGCCTCCTCGTGTGCTCTGAGCTGGCTGGGTTATTGTTTGCCTGTATTAGAGAAGAGATGATGACCGTTGTGTTACAGGCTGCATAGGTGCCCAGTCCAAAGTGCCTTCTTTGAAAAGCTTTCTTCAGGAATTTAATCTAGAAATTGTTGCATTAAAGAAAAATCCACATTGTTTCATGAACCTTGTAATAATTAAGCCAACATATTTTGGGGGTCAGTGAGCTGGTACAGGAACACTGCAGTTAATGTGATGGATCGTGTGGTAACTGTGATCAGTGTTGACATTCTGTAATCGTGGCCGCATATGAGATTCATTTGAATCGCTGAAGGAGTTGGACTTTGATTTATCTCTCACCATGATTAGGGCTTGAACTTTAGCTGTGAGATTGAATTTTCATGCTTCATAAACCTATTAAACAGTGATCTTTTTGTTTTCAAAGCATGTGATCTTCAAATAGCAGTTTCTTAGATTATGTAAAAGACATCAGATTTAGCAAAATAGACTATCAGAGAAGGAGAGGAAGAGAGACGTAATAAGAAGACAATCATGGAATAACCTTCATGTTTAGCTTAAAAATCCCACTCTAGAAACACATATAAAAACAGAGTGTATTTCTGCCCCCCTGCCCTGCTTGGCCCTCCAGCCCCTTCTTCACATTGGTTGGAGTTTGGGTGGAATAGCTGGCACGTGATATCGTCTTTCTTTATTTTCTAGGAAGCTGGTTTTTAGGGTGCTGTAAGCTTTTGAGAATATAAAAGGACCTTTCTCTTGCATCAGTCTGGCAAGAGGATTGGTAGGTTATTTCTGCTTCATCCGCCTTTTAGGATCATAAGCCTGTGGTTGTACTGAAAATAGAAAGATTCGAAAATGAGATTTTTAAGAGAGGTAAGACAGTTCAACACATGGCAACCGTTATTCAGCATGGACTCCCACGGGTAATTGAACCGTGGGTTTATATTGATAGATCTTGCACCTGCAGGAGAAAGGGATACTAAGCAACTCTGTTCTTGTTAACTGAGTTTTCTGTCTGGTAGTATATATTCTTTCTGCTATATCTTGCCAAAGGGTATAGAAGGGAAGAAGTGTGATGCTGCATTATTGAAGAAAGATTGCAATGTCTTAACCAAAGTAATTACTTAGATGGTGTGGATCTTCTCTGTAATTGAGTGAAAGCTTGATATTTGGGAGTTGGATGTAAGTACTTTACATTATTTGGCAATAAGAGATTTGCAATCTTGTGTTTAAAATCAGCTTTATGTGTGACTATAACTTGGTTTTTTTTTTTAGGATATCTGATCAGTAGACAAACTTGTAGAAATAAAACAATACCACTTCCAGATGTCCAGAGGGTTGACACAATTCTCAAATTATTCTTGAGATAAGATATATAAACTCTGGCTCTTTAGACATAAGCTCTATACATACATAGATCAGTACATTAAAGAGAAGGTCCAGAATTAATTTGAGTTTTGTCTCAAATGTGTATGATTACAGTTACAGGTATGATTATTTCAAAGACACTCCCAAATGTGGTGTGGTACGTGAAGGTGTTTTCTTACCTTAAGGAACGGTAAGTATGAGAGAGGCCCATCATGTGCATGTATAATTTACTAAAGGCTGTAAAAACGGAATTTTTAAACATCTTTTTCTTTTAGTTATAGGAAGGATTTTTGGAAGCTTGCCAGTTTATTTAAAGAACAGCCTGCTCATACAATGTTTTTATCTGCTCTACAAGCGTGCATTTTATCTTTGTCTGGTTGGTTCAAATCTAGAAACAGATTAACTTCCTCCCTGACAGCTGGTGTTCATATCTGATAGTAAATAAGTATTCTAAGTTGCATCCTATGGTAACGCCT
Source organism: Anser cygnoides (assembly GCF_040182565.1). Taxonomy (NCBI): domain Eukaryota; kingdom Metazoa; phylum Chordata; class Aves; order Anseriformes; family Anatidae; genus Anser; species Anser cygnoides. Next base: position 43,946,861 of record NC_089874.1, on the reverse strand, counting down.
GTGAACTTCCAAGTCACCTTATTTTTTAAAAATAATTCCTTACCAATGCTTGAGAAATGAAAAATGTTTGTTCATAAACTGCGATTAGGTGTTTCATGTAGGAAAGGAAGATGGATGCTGTGTATCTTCTGTGGGTGTCTCAGGTCATGTACCTAGGAAAGAAAATCCAAGTCTAAATTAGTAACAGAGAAGGAAGTGGAATTGTCATATGTTTCCTTATGAATACTTACAGAAAGTACGAGTCACTATTACACCTACTATGAACCTACTACTTCAAGAGACTATTTTCTCTAACATAGTCTTGACATTTTCACAGGTCGCATCATAACATTAACATTCATTTCTTGTTCTTTACATTTAGTCACTATATCAACCTGTAGGAATTTAACAGCTATGTAGTGATATCTCCTACGACATCAGACGTTTTTGCACCTTTACAGATGATGAGTCAAGTTGAGGGACAACAGAAGAATCTTGTACAAGCCATCGAAGCTCTCCCAAGTTCTGGACCCCTTTCTGCCTTGGATCAGGACTTGCTGCTTTTAAAAGCTACCTCTGCTGCCACCCTGAGCTGCCTTGGAGAATGCCTGACTCTATTACAGCAAAGCATGCATCAAGTGGGCCAGCACCATAACAGGACACTGTCATCAGGTGAGCACAAGCGTTCTTGGGTATTTTTTTTATGTGCCTTAGGGATTTTTGTTATAATACTGAAGAAGGCAAAACGAGTCCTTCCTCAAAGAGGAAGTGAGCAGTTGGATTGAGCAGCTTGTAAGCTTCTGCAGCATCAAGTATCAGCATTTTTCTCTTAGCCTAAAAAAAGCTGCAAAATGTTGAAATTGGAGAAGAGGGGAAAAAGATGTTGTCCTAAGTCTTCACAGGGAAATCAGGTTTTGAAGACAGCAAGACAGGGAGGGGGGAAAAAAAGTGGCATGGAGAACAGATAGATAAGCCTGTGCTCTTAATGACAGTGCAGAACCTGCTTGGTATTTTTATGTAGAGATTGAAATCACAATACAGATGTGTTTGATAAAATGCAATGTTATAGCGAAAAATCATATTTCTAGATTTTTACATAGAAAGATTGATCCTACTGAAGTAGATTTATTCTAGTCAGTGGTTTTCTTTAAGTCTGGGAAGTGATCTCCATGTTCCTATTAAAAAAAAAATTGGCGGCAAATTTTTATGAGCCTAAAAAGTCAAAACTGTGTGATTCTGCATTGCAGGCATGAACCTCCCAGTCCTCATGCAGCTCAATTTTTTTTAAGTCACATAGTTCCAGGACTCTATCAGTAATATAGGAAGTTAGACCTTTCTGAAAGGATGGTCATTGTTTTCCCAGGGACAAACTGCACTGCCTAGTTTAAGCACAGGAGCAGGATATGATAGAGGAGGAGGAGCAGCAGCGAAAATGGGGTGGCTTTTCTGGAAATGGAGTGGCTTTTTATGTTTTTTTGTAGGTAAATCAACAACAAAATCCAACTTCAAGTAGGCCCTTAAAAAAGAACAAAACACAAAGAAAAAAAAAACACACAAAACTACCCAAAACCAAGAAGACAAAACATTCTTACTTGCAGAAAGTTTATTACAGGGCAGGATATGCCCTCTGGGCTGCTGAGACAACTGAGTAAGAAGAATCCTTCTGATGAATTCCCACTGTGGGGAAGATAGAAATGTGAAAGGGTCAGTTGGAAAGTAGGGAAATGACATTAAAAGGGCACTTAGGAAGAAAAAAAAAAAAAGGAAACAAAAAACTACCAACCAACCAACAAACAAACCCACCACCACCACCACTAACAAAAAACAAACCAAAAAACAGTTAAAAACTTTGATGCCTATACTATGGCACATTGTGACTTATCCCTAATCCAGATTCTGATATATTTCAGAGAGTAAAGTAAATGAACAACAACAACAAAATTCTGTATTCTGGTTTTAATTTAGAAAATGCAGAAAACTTGCACATATCTAAACAGTAATGATTAAGTGCCTTTAATTGAATTCTTTGATATAATGTCATTTCAAAAGAGAATGGGTTGGATCAAAGATGAAAAGCATCCTTCAAAGAAAAGTCACTTTCCAGTTTCAAAGTCCCTGGAGGTTGTTTTTCATGTCCATGTGATTTAAGTGAACTGTCAGAGATAGATGACTTGAGTCGTACATGCCCTTGAATCTCTGTCCAAGTAATCTTCTGTTAAATCAGTGCTGTGTTTTGACTCGATAATGATTTTTGCAGATCTGTGCACAATAGGAGGGAAAAACAAATATAATACTAGTGCTTGCTTAAAGGGGTTCCTTTTTTTTTAATCCCTTCTCCCTCCCCTAAAAAATGTTGAAAGCCACTATTATAATGTACTTAATAAAATTTAATAAGTGTTCTTGTTTGTTTGTTTTCCCTTTAGACTTTAAAGTTGTACGAGAATTCTTTCAGGAACTGAAATTCTGTAGCACTTGTTCATATCAGCATCTTCAGTGTAACTGTGAGAACCCGAATACAAACAGTTAATCCTTCAGTGTGTAGGTGTGCTTATTTGGTATGTAATTTAGAGAGAGGGAGACAGGGAGAGAGGGGGGGAACTAAAAGCTGCTGAAATATTTAGACTATTCTCCCTCAAAAATCTGTGAAATTATTACTTTTTTTCCTTTTCTTTTCCCCAGGACTTGTTATGCAACACAGTTGCCTGAAAGAACCTGGCCTGAAAGTCTTGATTACTGATTTTCCTACACAGTTAATCTTGTTCAGGCGTACTTTGATGGACTTAACGTTTCTGCTGAGTCAGTAGAGTTTCAGAGTCATCAAAGCTGCATAAAGTCATACCTAATCAGACTAATGCCTTTAAGTAATCTAGCAAACTAACTCTGAGAGACAATATATTTCATTTTGATTCTGTGTCCTCCAGGTGAAGTTTTTTTTTTGCATATCCAGAAGGAGCAACCAAACGGTGACCTTTATTGTCACCTCTTGATACTGTCAGGCGAAAATGACTTGTTAGGTTAAAAGCCATACGTTCATCTGATAGAAAGTCTAAATCATCTTTCCAGGATGATGTGATGGCCTTGTTCAATATATTACCAAATGTTTCCATCCAAGTGCCATCATTACCTGCTACATAGTGTCCAAGATTCTAGTTGAATAAATCCTGTGGGAAGGCAATGGGGGCGGGATCCTCAGGCTGTTGCACAGACAGACAAGGTAGGAATTTGATAACATACATACCTCTAGCCTACAGTTCATGAAGGTGGTCCAGCAAAGCAGAGCAGCACTCCCTTGTAGAGTGTGAGAAATAAGCAATGACTTAACTTTCTTAAATTTAACTTACCTTTGACTTCACCTTCCTTCAGAATCAAATGCTCATGCTTTTATGTCCTAAATACAAAGAACTGCCAGGAGAGTAGATAGTATCTACTTTCTCCGTACCTTTACACTGCTTCTGTTCTTGAAGTCATTATGGCCAGTTGTGCATGGATTGTTAACTTTTCCTCTGTGCACCGTAGGCCTTGCCATCTGAATGCTTCTACAGCAAGGACTTAAAGTAGCTGAGAGTTTCTGACAATACTTAGAGAATGCACTCGCAAAGGTAGTTATTAAATAGCTACTATTTTAAACAGATTTGTAGACTGTAACTGTTTTTAAAAAATAAAAAAATGCTCCTTTCTTTTGAGGTAACTTTTTTATTGTTTTGTTTTCCAGTAGTGTGAATAGATAGATCTGATCAAGTATCTAGGATTGTGTAGGTCTTGACTTTAAATATTTTATGACATGGTTTGGTGTGAAATAGTTTAAGGAAGACGTGATTTTGAGCTCTTCATGTTTCTCACAAGTTGTCAGTCTTATACCTCAAGTCTACAAGCAGTTATGAAGATTAAACTGAAATCTTCAATCTTTTTTTGAAGGGTAGTCAACACATGTTTTATTCCCACAGTAAAGATTCAAGGAAAGGTTTTTTGTGATTTGCTTTTTGTTAGTGCTTGATTTTGGAAGTGCATCAACAAGAACAGCCAGTGAAGCAAAAATTCTGTCTGTGTTTCTACTTTGGAGTAAAACAATGTCAAATTCATATCTAGCTGTCTCCATTGAAAGTATATGCACTGATCTCTGGCTAAATTCTTTGTAATTTTTTTCCTTATTTGAAAATGTGCTGGAGAAGGATATTAGCTGAAAGTATTGGTTACATATAGCGTGAGGTGAAAACGAGGGATTGCACCTATACATATGAGTTTCATTGGGGTTTGGGATTTTTTTTTTTTTTGTAGGAGGAAGCATTTGAAGGATTTTCCAATTGGCCAAGGATGTCACCTTGTAGTGTAGTGTGTAGTATTTGCTAATCAGCATTAGCAAATGCTCATGTGCCTTGCAAGAGGATCAGATTTATTTGGCATGCAGACAGGAAGCAGGTGGCTTTTTAAATAAAAATGCAGTGGAGAAACCTTGTCTCTATGTAAAGCTTTAAAACTTTTGGTGTTACTTTTTCCCTTGTGTAGGGTTTGGCAGAAGAATGTCTCTAAAGCCTGTTGACTGCTATGGTTAATGTCCTTTCTCCTGTCCCAAACTGAGAATGCAGCAAACTCAAGTAATTTGTTTTAAAGCAGATTTATCACCTTATGCTGTGTTTTAGGTCTGCTTTTTATTTTAATATCTTGGCAAATAGAATCCTGTCTTGCATTCAGCAGCATGTGCAGATAAATCCTTTATTTAAACTGTTTCACATCAGACATTCATTTACTGAATAAATGATGTCCCAGACAGGAATTCCCTCATATATTTTTAATTTTCACATACCACTTTTCTGAAGTGTGTAATAGAATGTTTCTTTTTTCTTTTTTTTTTTCTTTGAGGAGTTATTTTTAGTTTACATTTAAAAGACAACAACAACAAAAACACATGATCATCCTCACTACGTATTTTCTGAGGTTCATTTGGGTGTGCAAATGCTGCTTTTTAATTTTTTTTCTTCCATGGCAAGAAGTATACCGAAGATGAGTCTGGCGGGGGGGTTGGGGTATGTATTTGAACTTTATTTTACCAGATTCTCTGGTGCCTCCTTTTGAGAAAATAAATGTACAGGAAAGAAAACCTAGATGCTTTTAACTTGGAGACAAATGACAAATAGGAATTATTCTGTAGTACAGATGGCAAGAGGAGAGAAAATTGTGCAGGGGAGTCCTCTTCCTTGCTCAATTCCTGCCACCCCCAACTCCCCCCTGAATGCCTGGGGGCAGAAAAGGATGAGGAAAGAAGAGGGGAGAAAAAATTCTTTATTACCTGTGTAACTTACTGAATTTCGCATAGTCAGGTCTCCCTTAAATGCATCAGCACTAGGTTTGCTTCTGTTGAGACTAACCAAAACAGTTTGTTGTTTTATGTATATGCTAATACATGATTCCTTATATACTCTTCTTTTTTTGAAAGATAGCATTATTTTCTAATCCTTGCCCAGCATTTGCAAATACAACATTGTTCTTCTAATCTGAAAAACAGATGTGCAGCTTGCTGTTGCTCGTTGAGCCTGCTGTAAGATTCAGTAGAGTGACAAAGCTGTTGCGTCTGTCCCTGGCCATGGAAGGAATACACATCTAATTTTGGTCTCTCCTTGAGGGCTAGTATTGAATTGTTAAGGGAATGTTTGTTACAGTGTAGTTACAGTGTATTGTAAGAGTTTTAGTAATAGATGTTAGGTTACGATTGTGCTGGGAAAAAATGTGGTTTTTTTTTTAGTCTATAAGCCAACACCAGAGGACTTAAAAATAGAAAGGTTTTGTTGTAGAATTAAGGTAGGTGTTAAGCATGTTTCATGCATCAATTATAGGAAAACATAGTTTGAAGGTACACCAGATACCTAGGAAACTGGAATCAAAGAAAGAAAATGATCTACACTGCTTAACTGAAAAAATCTACTCCAAACCTCCCCTTTGGGGATAATTTCCCTTCCTTCTGCTGTGTGCAACTGTGAAGGGGAAACCCATTTCTCCTGAGGGCACTTGGGTAGGATGCTCTCTGTTGTGCCATCTGAAATAGATGTTTTTTGTGAACTGTAGCATTGCTATAGGGAAAGGAGAGCAGGTTGTGGCTGGGTGCTGTACTTAGCTTGTGTAGAAGTGTTCTCTGTCTTGTTGGGGTTTATCTGCTGCCTGTTCATTGCAGTAGAAATTGGTGTCAAGGGGCTGGAAGAAAGCTCATTTTTGGGTACTTTCTATGAGAGCTACAGTTTTGTGTATACATATACACTGAACTTCCAGGGAAATTAGGCCTAGTTTTTCTCTCTTGGAACCATATAACCAACTTCATGCAGGTGGCAGAGATCTGGTTGTTTTTACTAATAGTGTATTTGGTACATCCTTTCCAATTTCTGCATAGTTTACTACAGAAACAGATGTTTTATTTTAATTGGTGTGGTGCTTTTTATAGTTGTAAAGCAAATAATAAAGTAGCATTTGTGAATGTCTTTTTGGAGAACTTCTTTAGAATGATGGAATGCATCGAAGAAGAATTGAATTTACCTTTCTGTCTGCTGTCTTAGGCTAGGACTGAGAACAAAACAAAAATCTTACTTAAAAGCAGACAGTGACAGCAGTTTCTTCCCATTCTTAATGAACACTGAAGATTAAACTTTCTTTCTCATACTATATTTTTTTTTTTATTTTTTTCATGAAGTCTTTAGAAGAATGGTAATGAACTAGTGATAGAAAATCTAGTACACCATAAGGCAGTGAAGATGGCAATTCTGTTAGGGTGGATCATGTTATTTACAGATACCTGCTTAGGCTGGGGAAAAGAGGATAAATTCCAATAAAATACTTTGATTCAATAAGTAGATAACTACTTATACTATTTTGTGGCAAGTGTAATTTCTACTAGCACACATAAGACCATTTCTGTCATACAACTGATATGTGAGTGGAGTAGGAGTTGTGTTTTTGTGTCCTCACTTTCTCTGTGTAGAGGATTTATTCTGATCTTAACTTGATTTGAAGATTATTTCTAATGAATTCTGTCTTCACACTTTGCTTTTGTCTGGGAAGTAGGGGACTATATTGGGTATATGGCAACTCCCTTTGGATGAAACAAGAATGCAGATTTGCACATTAAAGATTGTCAGATATTCCCTGATGGTACTTTGGAGCTAGGCTTGGAATTTTTTCAACTTGTTTAGAGATCTGACTTTTAATTTAGGTTTCTGTGGTATATGACTGTTTTTTACTGCATACGTCTGTTCTGCAGAGTAGTCTGGTTCCAGGCAGGCAGACTGTAATACAATGATTTTTCTCACATGAAGAGATGTTTGGGAAACAGATGTGGTTTATCCTTTGGACCTTAACTCTTAGCATCCTCGTGGTGTTGGCTAGATCCTAAGGTATAGTTAAGATCTGCTTAAAAAACTGATTAAGCTGACAAGGTATACTCTTCTGCAAGAGATAGCACTGCCCCTGGGACAGATGGAAAAACACGCTTGCATAGTTCTAACAGATTCTATTTCTGTGAGAGGGTTTAAAATGTGGGGAGAAAAATGAAGAAGTAAATAACCTTTTTACTAGGTGTGTTTGTACTGAAGAGCAAAACTGATGTAGTGTTTTTTAAAAAAATATGTAAATGATGGCTAAGTAAATGTTCACACTTGCAAATTTCCTCTGAAGCAAGGTGTTTATTCAAATGGCTTTTTCTTGTGGCTATTTACAGAAATGAATTTATTAAAAAAATATATTAATTAAAAAGTAAAGGCCAAATAGATTGTGTGTGAAGAGAGAAAACAGATAGCCCAAGGAAATGAGTGAATGATGTATTTTCAAAGAGTTGCATAAAGAGCAGTAAGTTCAATTTTTTTTTTAGTTTTTCTGTAATAGGAAAATAACGATAATAATTCACTTTTCAGCTATTTGACAGGGAGAAACAGAAAAATAGACCAAGATTACTTACTGCAAAGTAATGAAGAATGAGAAGCATAGGTATGCTCCATAAAACTCTTTATTGAAGTGAAACAAGTTTATTTTCTTGATTTTTCTTTTGTTCCCTCTCTGAAATCTGTATTAATTAACACCAGAAAGACAGAAATAAAAGAAAAAAGTTTTAGCAATGTACAGCCTTGTGAATTCCCTTCCAAGGAACAAACTTCTTTATTTGAAGTTTTCTAACTTAGTTTTATCCTTAAATGCTGAAGGTATGCTTCCTTCCTCCCATGCAGAGAGACAGTTCATTTTGGATCTGCCAGAAAAATCTTCAGATTATCCTCTGAATCAGACCTTGTTTTGAGGGATCTGTGGTTATCCTTTTTTCCTAATTGTTCAAGACCTAAAGAGCAAGCAAAGAGCAGCTACGAGCACAGTCACAGAACTCCTCATTTCTTGCCACATATACTGATATTGTGTGTAGATTTAATTTCACTTTTGGAATGGGGTAAGATGTTGGCTTCATGATGTGTAAGACCAATGTGTATGGCCAGTCAAAGAGCCTATTTTCTCTCTTGTGGTTTGCACAACTCAGTCTGGACTTTAAAACATCTACCGGCATAGTCCTCAGAGTTACTGTAACCCAAAAGCCTTTGCAGTATGTAAAAGTAAAGGCCTGGTATGAGAGCCACAGAGATGATGTTCTTTCATCAGTGGGAAATTTGAGTCATTGTGTGAAATAGATATTAAAAAAAAAAAAAAAAAGGAAAAGATGTGTTCTCCATTTTCTTCGATCTTTGAAAATCATTTTACATTATTTGCTTATTGGAAGGTTGGTGCCACACAAGCATGCTAAGCAAGGAAACCTGAAGCTTTATCATGCCATCATAATTTAGTGCCATTTTAGCTGAGAGGAATGTTCTGTAATTATTTTATCTTCGGAATTTAGTAAGATTTCAGCTATAGGATTTGTGACCTATATTTAATAATACAAATACTAAGATAACAGTACACAGCATTATCTCACCAGATCAGACCATTTATCTTAATTAGGAGGCAACCTCTGTTAACCACTGGTGATAAAGAAGGAGAAATTGCATATTCTTTAATGTAAATAGCGTTCATTGGGATCATCACAAAATGTTGGCAGTGATGAGAGAAAGAGATTCTCCTGGTGGCACTAATTGTGTTTTCATATACATATCGTGGTAATGACTGAAAAGCTGCAATTTTCTTATCCATATCTCTGCATTTTATAACAGCATGTAATTAATAGCTGAAATTTAAGCCCTATGCTGAGGGCTACTGATTTGAATGGTGATACTATGTTTAGAGCAGTGAGGGAGGAACTGTGCCTTCCTAGCTGATCGTTTTTTCTGTGTTATCTTCCCTAAACACTGGCCTGTCCTGGGAATCAGGTGTCCCCAGAAATAGAGGTTGTTCTGATGTCTAGTTCTGTTTGATTCGTATTTAATGTATATCTTCCTAATGAGAACTCTTCTGAACTGTGGTCTTGGTACAGGTAAAACATTTTAGCACTTAATCTAGGAAGGGCTTTAGTTCTAGTACACTCAGAAATAAAGTACAGCTGCTTAGTGAAACTCTGATTTCAGGCAGAGTAAATGGGAGGAGTGGACAGGATATTACCTGAACTAGTCCTTGGACTGGGGTTTGATGCAAAAACTGAATGGTTAGGCACTCTTCTTCTGGTACCAATCTATTTTTATAAGATATGGCAAATATCTACACTGTATTAGATGCAGGAATGTTGACTTGGATAACTTCTTAACTATTAAAACACTGGGTAGAGTATACTTGCTTGTTTTAATCAACAAGGTGCGTCAGTCTGTATAATCTTTACGTGTAATTCTGTCTGGTAGGAATAATGTAAAATCTTCCTTCATTGACTTAAAAAAAAAAAAAGATAAATTGGCATAGAAGATGCTGGAGTATTTTTATTACTGAAGTAAAGCTGAGCATGGGAACAGAAAACAGGTTCATTAATATGAATAGAATGATGAGAGGAATGGAAAAAAAAAAAATCTTTAATCTGCTTCTTGTAAGTTGACATCTGTTTTCTGCTTCAGAAGGTATCCTGGGATGGCCTGGGCCCAAGTCACATTCCACAGAGCAACTGAAAAATGGTGCCCTCAGCTCCTTATCATCTGCTAGTGCCAACATTACGTGGGCAATAGTACCATCTGCAACCCAAGATGGACAGACACTACAGCCAAATACTGAGGTAAGCAGGCCATTTCTATTGTATCTGAGACTTGACATTGATTAGATGCAAACCACGTGCGACAGTGGACGCTTGTATTAATACAGCTTACTGTACTTTCTCTTTATGGTACCCTATTTGTTTGGAATAGTTGTTTAAATGCTGTCTTGTGCAAAAGCGCACACTGAAAACTAGAAAAAAATGTTTACATATTGCTCTGTGCTTTTGCTTCTCTGAGGTACTTTGGAGACAGACAGTGGACTGTGGCAAGCATATAATCTCCTTCTCAATTTTAAAACCCATTAACAGTCTGTCAGTATACATACCTATCTTCTTGGTGATAGGAAGAGCTGCTTGTTTTTTATGCTGGTTTGAGACAGATAGGAGACATTATGACCACAAGATTTGCTTGCTACTTGTTCTTCCATGTTGCTGAGTGCTCTTGTATGCCTTTGGGCACAGCTGATTATTCTCTGAGTTGAAGAGCTCTGCATTGCTTTCTGACCCCTTTTTCTGTTAAGTGATTATGGGCAAAACTTGTCCACGTCATCCTGCACCAGCCTGTTGATTTGTGCTTTTGTGGCATTTACTTGGTAAAGGGCAGTTCTGAAGCATCGACTCTTTGAGGAGGCTCATAGCTACGTATCAGGCATCTGATGCACAGACAGTCTCTCACCATGCCAAACGTCTCCAGCTTCTACTGTCTGCTTCTGGATACCAGTGCTGCCCACCAGGAAAACACTTCACACTGAGACTTCACAGATTGTTGGGCACCTGGAGCACATGAGACCTGGAGAACTGGAAAGACGTTTTTGAGAGAGCTGAAGAAACCCTTTACTACAAGTGAATGCTCTTTGGCAATTGGAATGGCTTAAATTAAAATATATTGCCTTTAACAAAATGTGTAATGGCTGGGGAGATCAATAAAGCTGTTTGGTTTTCCAGTTCTTTTGTAGTATCCTGAGTTGACTATAGTTCAAAAGATCCTGGGCTAAACTAGATTTCTTTTAATATTACTTGTTACTTTGGTACTCTTCCAGGTTTGTCCTTAGACAGTAATTTCAAATTCTGTTACAATGTCCAATACTCTCAATGTTTAAATTAATTATATTTGTTTCTTACTAGGAGGTTGTATCATTTCTTTTTCATATAAGTCAAATGCAATTCTTTGTCTTCTTAAGACAAGCAGATATTTAAGAATACTGTTTTGAAAGTTACTTCTTTACTCACTGATAAGTGGCAATTTGTTTCATTAGGCTTATTTTTTTTAGAGGACCATTTTGCAGTCGAGCTGAGCCATTTATGACTTGTTTTCAATTACTGTCTATCTATCTATATTTTCAGTCTCAGCTCCTCCCCTTCTTTTGTTGATGGGAGATAATCAGTTACGCTTGCTTTGCTCATGAACTCATAATTTATTGAGAAGGGAGTACCCTTGGAGAGATGAATATAATAAGCAAGGGAGCATAACACTGTTTTTAGTACAGAATACTCAGTGCTTTGTGGGACATCTTCCTGAAATCAGCAGCTTGCATTTGGATCCTCTGGGGCATTAGCCCTTAAAAATAGGAAAGATTTTTAGGTTATATAAAGCTCACCTGAGGATTGCGTTTTTGGCGCAAGCAGTAGGTAGCATCTGGATTTGCACACGTAAATTTTGTTATGGAAGTACAATTTGTTAAGCAGAAATTTGGTTTTGCACCAGAAAATAGCTTGAATCAGGATTCATTACTGGAAGCTTTTCCCAAAGCTATATCCCTTCCACAGAGTCTTTGTGTGCTTCGTGCCATCCAAGATTGATACTGTTGACTCAGAAATTGAAGTGTTCTTTCAAAAGTATCAGATGGATTTTCAATTTTGATCAGGATACCAGTGTGCTATTGGAAGACTGAAGCACAAAACCGGACTTGTGGAAGAGGTGAACAGTTGCATCTAACGTAAGTTAGGGCTTTTGTTGTTTTCATGTTCAGCTTCAGGTCTAGCAAGCTGTCATGCCCTGTTATGGTTATACCTTTTTGGATTGCTGGGGTCAGATCTTTGCCTGGGAGAAGAGATCAAGTTTTTCTAGAATGCTTCAGGTTTTCTGCCCAGCTGTATAACCTGAGCAAAGTGTCAAAGAAGGGGCTGGAGCTTCCTGGTGCTGTGACTAGAGAATGGAGGGTTGGAGAAGAACAGGCTTTGTAGAAGAGAAAAATCTTTTGAGCAATTGTTTTCTTGCTAAGGATGCTATCTGACCCAGACAGTCACCCAGGAGATGGTGTGTGACTTCTTAAAATATAATTTTCCAAGCTATCAAGAGTGTTCTACTTAACACTTTTTAAAAAATTCCACGTCCATTTCAGCATATTTTCAAATATATTCTGTCCTGTCGTGTCTGAGTAAGAGTGGCACTAAGTACCCAGTTTACATTCAAAGGTATAAAAAGCAGTGACTGTGCTAGTTACTTAGTATGTGAAATTATACATAAAAGCAACTGCAAATCACCATATTCCACTTATTTCCTGGTCCAGATACATCCTTGTTAGTAATGGCAGTGACATCAGTAGAGAATGAGATAATGCATCTAAATGTCATTGTTAAGAAACTCGTGATGTTGAAGACCCTGACTTTTTTTTTTGTTTATCTGGTAGTTGCTTTTAGGTGTGGAAGGGAAAAAAGAGGACAAGTGTCATTCAAACGATGCTCAGTTCTCTCAATGATTTGCTTCAAAAAGAAAGGAAAACAACAACAACAAAAAAAAAAAAACAACACCCCACACCAAAACAGAACAAATTGTTGTTCTTTTGTGTTTTTTTGTTTTAATCCCTGGCTGGTCCTCATCTCTGTATAAGTCGATAGTGTGTAAATGGGGCTAGCTTGCAAAATATCCCTTCTAGAAGAAGTGATCCTTAATTTTAAAGAAGTCATGGCAAGAGAATGCTGGTTCCTCTCTCAGTGCTATCGAAACTAATTCTGATTTCTTCTTTGACTGTGCCTAGACTTTTTTTTTTTTAAAGAATTCTGTACTTTTTATGATATCTGACCATGACTCTGTCCCTTAGAAGCTATACTCCAAAGAAATGGGAGAGAGCTTTTTGGCTGACATTCAGCACAATATAGTAGATGTACCAACTAAACAAATTGTGAATTGACCTGCAGTCTGAAATCGAAAACACCATTAAGCTGCTGCCCTTGACGAACAACCAACTTGGCTGCTTCTCTTCTAGAACCTTACTTATAAGGAAATGATCATTTTAGGTATGTGGATCAGGACTGATCTTAAGAGGAAAACGGAGATGTTTGTTGTGTTGGGGGGGGGGGCTATCGGGAATCTTCCCTGATACAGGAGGCTGCTGCTGGCAGCAGTTTCCTGGCAACGTGGCCAAGTTGCTGAATGTGTTTAGTGATAGTTATGTTAATTCTCAGCACAGCATGTAGAGGCTTTGTAGCACTGCATTAAGAAACATCATTAACAAACCAACGACTTGTTTTTTTCTGCGTTTTTTTATATGTTTATGAAGAAAGCATGGATCTTTAGAATACCCCTCTAGAATAACAAGGCACACCTGATGCAATTTCGCTTTAATACGTAAGCATTCTTGAGGGGTATAAGTTCAAGAGTTGAGTTTTGATACCATATATAGCTGAAGTAAAACATTTATTTTTAGTTGGTCACACAATTAGGGTTTCAGGTTGGAATTTCTCCCCTGGTGAAATAATGTAGCAGCTAAAGAGTCTTATTTTTAAACAATGTGTTGGTGTTTACTTGCTTTTGTTATTAAGGGTGTTTCTTGCGTCTAAGTATAGGGATATCATTTGAGATATTGCTTAAACTAACTGAAAAAATAAAAGATCTTGTAGCAGAAATGATTTTCATGTGTATTTCCTTGCCTATTTTATCATTTCCTTTGTTGTTACTGTTGGTGTTACTGGTTTTTCTTCTCAAATGAGAATTGCATTTTTGGGTTGTGATATGGGACAGCATTAGCTGAAAGCCTGACATCTTAACTGGAGGAAGTAACCACTGACAGTGAAGTGCAGATATCTTTCGTTTTTCATGCTTTCATACTTCCAATCTTTAAGTTTTTATTTAGTTTACACTTTTGGATGTTTTTGGTCAGTCCACCTGAAGCATCAGGCACAAGTAGGAATAAAGGCTGATCTGAACAGAGCTATTCTACGTCGGGTGTGAGATGACTCGAAAATATATTTAGTGCATACCCTGATGAACCTGGTTGGACTTTTTGGTTTAAGCTATAATTTCAAGGTATTATATAGGATTTTTCCTGTAAAGTAGAACATGACAAGTAGGCCTGTGTATGCTCTTCAGAATGGTGATGTGAACTTGATCCTTGTTCAGTCTGCAACAAACAATGACCTGCTTCCTTCATGTAATGGTTTACAATTCTGTAATTTCTTTCTCAAAGCCTTGAAATTGATTAGTTTTGAAATACTGAGTCTCATAATAAATTCAACTGTAATAACTTTGTGCTTTAGTAGAATAAAGTTGTGAATCACTTCCATGTGAGCACTGCTCTTCCAGTTCCACTAATTGTCATCTTGGGTGTCAGAATTCCCCTCTTGAGCAAACAAAATGTGACTGCAGGCCAAATACTTCCCCTGACAGCCAAATACGAATGGGAAAGAGGCTGTTCGTATGGGAGATCTGAGAGGGAAGGAGTAATTTTCTTTTGGTCTAACAGTTTGGTTAAGAATCATTACAAAAATCATGCTGTAGCTACATCTGCAATTTAGCTCTCTTGATGTGATTTTTATGCCTTAACTTGCCATGCCAGCTGATTCCTACCATCCTGTGGATCTGGCATCTCTGCAGTCTCTCTGTTTTCCTGTCCCTAACTTTCTCTTGCTTGTGTGCGTGAGAACTGTACGCATGTTCCATAGTGAAGTGTCTTTTTAATAGGATTGAAGTTTTAGCTCTCTAGGATCGAGGCTTAGCTCTGATAATCTAACCAGGTTTTAACTGTGATAGTGATTGTCAGTCCAGCACAAGTGCAGTCAACTCTAGATCATTAAGGGTATTTCTGTCCCCTATATGATCTGAACTTTAATATTTTCAGCTGTAAGAAGGAACCGTGCTATTTGCACAGGAGGCACTGAACTGTTTTGTTCTTAGTTCTTAAAAGATTGTGTGTTTTTGTCCAATCTCTTCACGTAATAGTCTCTTTCAGGCTGAAGTTGTTTTCTGTCTTTAAATTAGTATGGATCCTAATACAATGATATTTCATCCTCTACAGAGCCCTTTAGCCTTTAGAGCCATTACAGAATGTGCTAGAGGTGCTAAGAAATAATTTCAAGTGTTTCTGTAATTTTAGAAACTAAGCTAGATACAAGAAGTGATCTCTAATTCAATATTATCTTTTCTGTAGATATGTCTCTTGGCAGACTTGTCCAAGACGCTGTTTCCTAGTGTAATTTCTTCCTAGTGTTTCCTAGTTCCTTTTTGTCCGTGACATAAATGTGTGTAATTAATGTTGGGAGATCAGCTTAGCAATGAGCATACAGTGCTAGCCACAAATAATGGAAAGTAATGCAGTAATGGAAAGAAAACAGATCAGGGTAGGAAAGTAATATTTGTAGTATTACAGAGTCCCTTTTCATTGTTTGATACTGACATTACAGGATTTCTGAGCGTGTTCTACTTTTTGCCTTCTGCGTGATTAAGTACTTTTTGGGCTGAAGAGCATGGTAAATGGCCTGTAATGACTTGGATAGATAAATTTAACCTCTGGGCAAAGATGTTACCAGTTAATCCATTCACTATCAGACCATCTGAAAAAAGAACTCTGAGATAATCAATCGAAAATTTCCAGGGAAGATATATTTAGGGATTAAATGTACAATTATACTAAAAGTAGAATTAAATGACCGTAAGCCTGCTACAGCAGCACTGATAGACAATGACTAAGATAATCTAACTAATCTTGATTTTTTTTTGGGGGGTAGCTTTCTGGAATAGCTACTGTGTCAGCAAACAATCTCTAGTAAAACCTTTTATGTAAATATTAGGTGCAAATTAATCTCCTGTGGAAGCCCTTCCATTTTTGTTGAATCAATCCAACACCCAAAATGCATGTATTCTATCTAATATCTGTAAGATATATTTAAGAGTAATATTCTACTTAAAATAAAAAGAAACTAATACAAAATTTACATCTAATTTGATTAAACATGAGGCTCTGATTCATTTGGCATTCCATAATTACCAGTGAATTTCAATGAAAATTAATCATCGGAATATAAAGAATTCAGGTTCCTTTGCAGTAAAGTTTAAAAACTGAGTTAAAAAGGATTGATTGCTTATTCTGCTCATTATAAAACTTGTACCCTCTGCAAAACTAGCTCCAAAGCCAATATTAATTTTATTTCAAGATTGTGCACTAATTGATTTGTTGTGTGCTAATTGATTTGCTTTGTGCTGTCAGTTTTACTTCTTAGCGTGTTTATATAGGTGTACTTGGTCACACTGTCTATTAGTAAGCTTACCCAGCTCATTAAGGCTATCAGTAACTTAATTAGACTTCAGTAAGTTGGGTTGAGTTCTTTTACAAAGAGTATTTGTCTCTGGTTGGAATTGCTTTATGTTACTAAGTGAAGCATCATCCAAACTGGCCTCAGCTGTTTCATCTCGTCTTGTTAGAAAAACATAGGGGTTTTCTGCCTGCGATGATGGGCTGTGGTGATTCTACCCACCTGTGGTTTCGGGTGGGAAGGCTTCTCCAGCAGTGATGCAGTTCAAACAGCTGCTCGAAGCAAACCTATTCAGATCAGGTTGCTCAGGGTTATGTCCAGCCAAGTCTTGAAACCCTCCAAAGGGGTGGAGGTCCTGTAACCTGTCTGCATGGCCTTTTGCAGTATTTGGCCATCCTCGTGGTAATTTTTTCTTTCCAGTGTCTAACTGGAATTTCCTGTGCTTCAGCTTGTCTGTTGCTTGTCATCCTATTGCTGTGGACCTCTGAGAAGAGTCATGCTCTGTCTTGGGACCTCCCTGCATTTTCTAAGTTTATAAATGGATGTAGTGTGAAAGCATACTAGAAAGAATATAAATCCTTCTTTGGCTTTTGACTTTCTTTTTTTTTTTTTTTATGGTATTGTTTATAGGTCATAAGCTGTAAAGGCAGTGATTTCCAACTATCAAATAAGAGACCTGCATTCTGATAACCAGTGACTGCTTGCTCTGGAGTCTGAACAAGTACCTGAGCATTTCTCTGGTCAAAGCAGAACATTAAAGCATTAGGGATTCTATCGCTGTGAGTGAAGGTTCATTCGAGTGTGCTGCCTTTCCTTACTAACATGCTGTATGGGATGGTGGGTCACTAACACTACCTGCTGAGTCCCTTACCAAAAAGTGTTTGTCTTTCCCTTCTTTGTTGGGAGTGAGAGGCACGCTGCTCCTAGTTCTTCATGTTTCTCCCCAAGGATCTCAGTCTAGAGAGGATACCTTCTAATACAGAAGGAAGTCTAGAAAGTAAAATCTTCTACCATGTTTTCCTCCATGTTCCTCCCTTACCAGCCTGCAGCTCAGTGCAGTCTTCTGTCCTTAGTTCCCCAAAAGTCACAGCTGTACGTGACTTTCAGACCCCCACAGTCTCTGAAGTTTTGCCTGGCTGGTGCTGGGAGTCTGTCCTGCCACACTGGAGTCTGCAAGCTTGTAAATGGTAAGTAACTTATTTTGAGTGGTGTCCGATGCTGTATTTACCGTCATCTTGCTTCTAAAAATTTGATTCTCTGTTTTGAGAGTATCTTCTGGGAAGCTTTTCTTCACTAATAACTCTCTAGCATTAGAAATAGGTTTTGTTGGAATTCTTTATTTTGTGATACTGTATTATTTTTCTTGTGTTTTTAGATTAGCATAAAATTCACTATTGTGGTTTACACTAGCCTTCACATTTTTTTTTTGCCTCTATTTAGGACAAGTCAGTAGGGCTTTTCTCTTTGAACATTTTCTTTTTTTGTTCTTCGTGTTGCTGTTTTCCTCTTTTCTGATGATACCAGTGATGAAAAATATTTATTTGCAGTTCTTACAGAATTTATGCAATACTACAAAGTCCTCTGGTGTTCTAGGTTTCACATTAAACAGTGTTGTAATTCAGTAGCTCTCATTTAATGAGAGATGCTCACAAGATGCATGGACTTGGTGCTGATACTTAATCTTTTTCTGTGGAGTCTGTGCTTAGGAATGAGCTGCTTTTCAGCTGCTTTTCAGTACTGACTGCTTTTGGTTTATGAAAGCGAAGATAAGCAAGAGGAATTTCCTTATGAAGAAGATAAGTTCATATAGGGAAAAAAGGTGTCCAACAAACATGACTTAGTGCATAACAGGGTTACAGTGCTGTAGGTCACCCAACTGAGGATCCCTGTGTTTAAAAGGATGTTGACTCACTGATGATTACTTTATTCTGAAGAAAACATAATCGTTTCCATAGTTTGTTTCTAGTATATTTTTCTGAAGGCTTACACAGGCTATTATGCAGCATAGACGTAGATTCCCTGTGTTTCACATTACACACATTTTTTCATAACAACAAACCAAAGCTTTTTATTCTTAAATCTCTGTTATCTGGTCTTCTCTACTGTTATATTGTTATATTTACCACCCAAATATGGTCACAGGTCAGAGTTGAAACAATTCTTCAGAGTAGGAAAGGAAAGTTTTCTGAGTTTGTTCTTTATGTATAAAAAGACCTCTGTTCCCAGAGATTCTGAAAAACTAAAGGGTGTGTGTTAGTGAAGCTGTCATAATAGTGAATATCCAGGTAATGTTCTTGCCTTCAGATGCCTGGCAGATTGCTTTTGCTGGGAAGGAAAAAGATTACAGACCTATTTGTCACCTAACATACAGGTTTTGTGATTATTCCCACTGCTTGCATCATCTGTATGTCAGCTTGTCTACATTTACTAGGTATTAGTATCAAGATGCATTTCTGCAAAATGGACTTCGCATACTTCTTTCATAGTGAAGGATCTCCTAAAATGAGCAGGGTATTACTTGAGTCAGAAAATGACTGCTATTACTGGTTGCATCTAAAATCTTGTGGGATAGAGAGGTTGTCCACATTGCCAAACTGCCATCCTTGCACTTGTCCCTAGCCAGAGAGATTTTCAGAACATCCAATGTTTGTAGCCTATGCCAATGAAAACAAACACAAAATACATAAAAATTATCCATATACAAAAAAATTAGATATTTTAATTGATAGTCATGTTTTGAAGAATGTTATTTTCTCTGGGTATTTGAATTACCATTCACAAATAACAGCTTTGGTAAGAAATTAAATTCTGGGCTCTTTGTAGGCATTATTAACTGATGCAAACTTTTTCTACCAAATATTCTGTGGTTTTGCTTATGAGTGATGAGCTATATATCCAGGATTATATAAATGTTCAGCCATCTCTCTCACACTCCAAAACCAGATGCAGCAGTTACATATCCAGATAGGTACATGTGGATTATTTTTCTTGGTATCTGTAGTTTAGGTAAGTAGAAAATATGCCTATTACATCCTTTTTCCTTCATGCAGTAGGAAGAAGGAGAAATCAAGCATCTTGCTGATGGGATCTGTATGTAGATGACTAGCAAAGCAAAAAGAAAGATATTTTTTCTTGCCATACTGTTAGCTATAAATTATAGCATGCTTACTTTTTAGTAATAAAATCCTTCTCATTTGATTATCATCCTCTGGTACTTATATTCATATTTTAGACATTATCTTAACTAATTTCCAGTCATCGATATTAAATCTAAGCTATAACAATTGAATGCTAGGAAAAGTGGTTTGTTCCCCCCCCCTCCACTTGAGGTGGTAGACTTTTAGTATATTAATAGTATGGAAAAATTTTCCCAGCAATTAAAGCAAAAGCTGGTGACAAACGTAGTAGATGGGACAGCTCCTATGAAATATTCAGAATAGATGAAGAAAATCAGCTGAGCCTCACCTGTTTTTGCTGCTTTTCAGGGACCTTTTTGAGGATGAAATTGAGGTGTATGAGCTGCAATAAGTTCTGCTTTCTAAAGTCCCCATTTAAGATCTGCTTTGTATCTACGTTTGTTAAGCCACTTTTTAAATAAGTAAGTAAATAAATAAAAATGCTTGACCACTGGGAACCCTTAAGTTTCCTTGGAAGTCACTGGAACTTTGATATCCAGTGTCAGAATATGGGATGTTGGTGCATTTGAAGCTTTATCTTCGATCTACTCTTTCTTTGCAATGATCAGTCAAAAGGTTACCGGGACCAAAATTTAAATAAGGCGTAAGTATGATGGAGGCCGAGGCTGAAGCAATGAATAACCTGAGTTCACCCTAGCACTGCTTTTCCAACCCTCTTCTTTCCCCTCCTGTGCACTTACGTTGTGTAATGGTGTGGTGGTAACTGTTGCGACAAGTATTTTCTATTTTGTTTTATTTGGAGTGTTCTTGAAGGGGAGAAAAGCCTATTTAAAGAGATGCAGGAGCTTGCTGGATATATTTAAAAAAAAAAAAAAGTGTTGGTACCTTATGGGTAAGCTTAAATGTGTTAATCTGTAAATTACAATGCATTTGGAAGTTAGAGAAGTGCTTAGATGATAGTGATTTCTGTCTTTATCATGGGTTTGAAGTAAATGCGTTGTTTGTTTCAAGATTTAGGTTAATGTCAACTGAAATTTTCTATTTGATACCTGTTCATTTCAGTGTTTTATATGGGAATTACTCTTTTCACAGCGTGTTAATATGCTAGTCTGTATATAAAATAATTTAATAAATGCAACTTACTGGACAAGCTAAATCAAATTGAAATCACTGCCAGTAATGCATGGGGGTGCAGTAAGCTCCCATTTTTCTATCAGGTGCATGCCACAGCTGGTAGTAAATACAATTAAATATTTCAAATGTGTACGTGCTGGAAAAAGACGTGTGACACATGCAGTTTTGTACAGTTCTGTCAATTCTGATACAGTGACAAGCTCTGCAAGAAACCAACAGCTCATTATTTATTACCATTTTTGGGGGATTGTTAATGTATTTACTGTACAAAGAGGATTCTAATTCTGGGGTTGAGATGAGTGAACATTGGAGCCGATTTGTCACATTAGTGTAAATATTCTGAAACTCTCTGGCCTTACACAGAGCTATATTTAATCTTACACCCACGGAAAACCTGTTTGCAATCTCGCAAGTTACACAAATGCAAATGTAAATGATACTTGTAAACCTATATCATTATGAAGGGAGTCTGAAAATTAAAATGAAGCCTTTGACTTTTATGTGCACTAGCAGAACTAATTGTAATCAGATGACTACAGAAAATTTAGCATTACTTGCCTAGTCTGAGAATGCTAATTCTGTTTAATGTTGATTCTGAACAAGCCCTGCAACTAATTTATTCCACCTTTCTCTCAATGCAGAAGTGTTTTGTACAGTGTTCCTCTCTAGTATCATTTGGCAATTCTTTTGAATATAGAAAGACTTAAGGGCTACTTCTGTTGCAATATTGTGAAATTGTGTCTTTTTATCCAGATGTTTTAAGCTTATAAGAGTCATTCTCTTGCTCCTGACTACAGTTCTTGTACTATATGAAAGCTTTTCTATGTCTTAATAAAAATTCTTAAAATACTTTGATCCAGTTATACGCAGAATTGCCTTATGAGTCCTGTATACGTCCTCAGTGCATTCATGTCAGGATACATATGGTCTCTGTTTATTACGATGGTGGAGTGCTTACTACTGTGATGGAGGAAAGGGTGAGTTATGCCGTGTCGTCTTTGCCTCAGTCCTTACTCTAAGATCAGCCTTCAGGAATCCCAGGCCTCTGAGAAGGTACTAAGGAAGGAAGACGTACCTTTGGTGAGAAGGGCCAGGAGCACTTAAACTGAACATATATAAATATGCAGGGCCTCCCAGGGTACACCTATGAGCATAGAGGGAGCTGGCCAATGTAATTGCAGGGTCACTGTCTATAATCTTCGAAGGGTCATGGTGAGTGGGAGAGGATCATGAAGACTGGAAGAAAGCAAATATCACTCCTTCTTTGAGAGGGGCAAGAAGGAACATCTGGGGAACTGCAGGTTGGTCAGTCTAACCTCAGTCCCTGGGAAGATGGTGGAATAACTAACCCTGGAAACCATTTCCAAAGACAAAAAGATGACCAGGAGTAGTCAGCATGGATTTACAAATTTGCATGCTTTATCAATGTGATAACCTTCTACAACAAGGTGACTGGCTTGCTGGATGTGGGGAGAGCAGTGGATATTGTTTACCTTCAACTTAGTAAGGTTTTTGACCCTGTCTTCCATAACATCCTTATAAACAAACTGACAGGGTATGGATTAAGTGAGGTGGAACAAAAACTGGCTGAAGGGCCAGGCTCAGAGGGCTGTGATCAGTGGCACGAAGTCCAGCTGGAGGCCAATCACTAATGCCATGTGGCAATGTTCACTGCTGAAGCCAGTGTTGTTCCACATCTTCATTAATGGCCTGGATGACGGGGCAGAGTGCACCCTCAGCAAGTTCGCAGATACGAAACTTGAAGGAGTGGCTGATACACCAGAGTCCTGCTGCATTGAAATGGACCTTCACAGGCTGGATGGAGAGGAATCTCTTCAAGTTCAACACACGGAAATGCAAGGTCATGCATCTGGACTGACAGCCTCCTGCGCTGAGTTAGGAGGAGCGTTGCCAGCAGGTTGAGGGAAGTGACCCCTTCCCTTCTGCTCAGCACTGACGAGGCCATGTCTGCAGTGCTGTGTCCAGCTCTGGGCTCCCCACTACACGAAGGACATGGCCTTTCTGGAGCAAGTCCAGTGCTGGGCCACAACAGTGGTTAAGGGACTGGAGCATCCTTCTCATCATGAGGAGCTGAGAGAGCTGGGACTGCTCAGCCTGGAGAAGAGAAAGGTCAGGGGATCTCATCAACAACTTTAAGTACCTGATGGGCTGGTGTGAAGAAGGAGCTGGACTCTCCTCATTCGTGTCCAATGACAGGACAAGAGGCAGCGGGCATGAGAAAGACTGTGAACATCAGAAAGCACTTCTTTATTGTCAAGGGGTTCAAACAGTTGCACAGGTTGCCCAGAGGTGTGGGGTCTCCGCATTGCTGGAGATACTCAAAACCCAACTGGACACAGACCTGGGCAACCAGCTCTAGCTGGCTCTGCTTGTGCAGGGCTTTCTGACCTAAATGATGCAGTGGTTCTGCACGTTCTGTTTTCTCCAATCTCTCCCCCGCTACGCTTCCCAAATAAATGAGATAAGATCTATGCCGTGCTTGACAGTCCTGTTGCACGATACAGTGTGTGAAGCATGTTGGAAACTGAGCCCCGAGCCTTAGAACTGAACTAATTATCTAAAATTGATTTGCAGCACAACAGTTAAAATTTGAAAAAACAGAAATGTGTGGAAGAGGCTTTGGAAGAAGAGAGGGAGTTTTGCCCTTTGACAGAAACATAGCTTTTAACTCTGTGATTCTATCCCAGGTTCGTACAAGTGTCTTTTTCCTGAGGAATTTTCAAAAATGCAGCGTTTCCTTCAGAAGCAGTTACTTTCCCGTACAGATCTCATCCGTTAACAAAGAATCATCGTGTTGTCTGATGAAGACCGCTGACGAGAACATCAGTTTCTTATCCCAGCAGATGACCTTTCTAAATTAATTGATCCCAGTTCTAATGAAGCAACTTGTTTGTAATAGATCACTTCTAGAGTGTGTTTTCATGTCTTCTGCTTTTAAACTCTGAAGTAGGAAGCTTAAATCCTTAAGAGGTATTTCTGGAAATGGTCTGCTGTTTTCATTCAGGTTTTTCTGAAGAATCTTGGTACTTCAGCCCACTATTGGAAACATGCGTTGATTAAAATGGTTTTAAATATAGGCTGCCCTTTGGTGCTTGCTGGTAAGAGGTTCGGTATTTGATTCTCAGGGTTAGCCCCCAAGCCCAGCTCTGTTGTTTGTTCCCAGGCTGAGCTGCACAGCTCAATAGCTTTTACTTTAGGCACTGACCACACGGGAATGGAGCCGATCACTGCTTTCCTAGTTCAGCTTTGCAATTCTATTTTACAAGGGGGAAAAAAATCAGTTGTATGTCTAATAATTCAGAAAAGCTGCCATTAAAGGATAATCGCTGAGTGTAATCTTTTGCATTCTACTGGGTGCTTACGCGTAGGTTTATACTACACTGCACACTATTTTCTGTTCAAAGAAAAAGAAATAAAAGCCTGGTTGCACTTTTGTGGCATTTTAAAGATACAGTAGCTTTGTATTTTGTGGCTGCATGTCCTAACACCCTATATTGTGCTTACATGGTGGTGTGTGTTTTTGTTGTTGTTTTGTTTGAAGAAAGTTTGCATTTCTTGAAAAACGAATTTCTGTTTTCTATACCCTTAGAAGGTAAATCAGTGATTACCTAGAACAGCAAATGGAAAGAGGAAAATATGTAAAGGATTAAAGGATATTGCTTACTGAAGGTGACTGCCATTCAGCTACGGTGACATAAATTTTAATCTGCTACTTACTTTCTTATTTCCTTGGAAAGTGAGAAAGGATGCAGACAACTGATGTCATTCTGCACGCACTGGAGCTCACTAGTGTGTTGAAAGCTCTCGCAGTAATGAGTAGAGCACTGGGATTTTCAGTGCCCTTGCACGTCTTAAAATAGCTAAGATAATTAAAACTATAGTCTTTATTGCAGAATGGTCATTAAGCACGCTTGATCCCAATGTTGCGTTGTACTTATTATCCTCCCTGATGAGCAGCAAGTCTGTCATTTAAAACAATGCAAAAACCTCTTTCCTGAGCAGCCAGACTGCTTCTAGAGCTGCTCCCTCCCGCTGTGTTCGTTTTGTCCAGGAGTAACCAGGGGCAGTTGTTTTGTTAGGAGCACTTTGAAAGGCACAGAAAGGTAATACCTGCTTTAGCAGGCAGGAAAGAAGGGTTTCTGTCCCTGGCTGAATGTGCAGTCTTCAGAAGCAAAAGAAAATTATCTGTATTTTTCGGTCTGTATCCTAGTTGATGTGTAGATTGTTTATTTTCTGATGCTGTTAATACTAGAGGTTACTTAGCTGTTATATGTTAACTTTAAAGCTTGTTACCTGCTAGCACTTTGTCTCTCTCTCTCTCTCTCTCTCTTTCTCCCTCATTCCGCCCCCAGTCCCACCCTGGAGAACAGCCCACCGGGATACCCTTTGGGAAACAGCAGCAACGTTTTCCCCATTGGAGCTGTTTGCAGTTAAGCTCCCTGATCTCAATATCATGTGACTAGAAACGCAAGGAGCAGATTGACATCCAGCACACACTCTCAAACTCGTTGGATATCAAGGAAAAAAAAAAAAGGGGGTGGGAGTGAGGAAGGGAGGTTCCCTTGCTTTTCCCTCGCACTATTAATTCCTGCTGGAGCTTGTTTGCCGCGAGCTCGGTTCATGGCAGTAGCAGAAGAAGCAGTGCTTATTCAGTAGCTCGGTGCTCTCAATGAGGTCAAGCTGGATCAAAGGGAAACCTCCTGTGGAAACGCCTGCTGTAAGTTCTGCTTTTTCCACAGTCCCTCCAAATGAAATACAGCCCCTACAACAGGGCCGGGCTCTGCTATTTTATGTCTCCCCGACTGATAATTTTGTATGAGGTTGTCAGGCTTTCTGTTGATTGAACTTGTCAATAAGGCATCAGCTTCTGTGTGTTTTGGGAGGAAAGTGTGCTTATCGTTCTGTTCTTTTATTTGCTGAGGGAGTGGGAAGAGGAAAGTGTGGTTTTGTCCTTTTGAAAAGCACCAAGCTGTTGAGGTTACAGCTCTCCAGATCCTGTTTTATGTAAGCTACATATTCTACTTTCTCAAAAAAGTAATTGCAAAGTGTCTTTTAAATGTCCTTGCATTTCACCAAATAGATATACTTTTGTGAATAGCCACCTGAACATGTATTTAATTTAAAAAAAAAAAGTTTTTTGTTTTAAAAAGGAAATAAAAACTTAATTAAAATCTTGGAAACGTGCAGTAAATAAATTTCCGAAGGACTCTCATTACAGAAGCTGTTGTTCACCTGAGGGATCTCTAATGTGATCATTCAGAAATACTTTCTTTGAGACCTAATTCTGAGTATCAGCTATTTTTAATGAAACTTCCAGTTGCAAAGACTTTGAGCTGAATGTTTCCCCCTTTAACGCAGCAAGCTAGCTGTTTCTGCAGGAATGTGCTGCTTAGCATGAAGGAATTCCCACTTCTGCAGGTAGCACTGTGTCACTTACAGCACGGACTACTTGGGGAATAATGAAATTCTGGGCTGTACATTATTCAGCTACATAACCCAACTTTTTTTTAAAGACAAAAAAAGTTACCTGAAGGTACATCTGGAAGGCTTGCAGAGTGGTTTCGGTGGATTGAACAAAATAACCACCACCTGTATGGGCTATTATTGTTAATATATTGGAAACTCCGAGGGGAAATAAAGTGTCACAAATCATTATCTCTTTCTGTTGTCAAGTTCCTCTTGAAGGGAAATAGCATGATGCCTCTCTCTTGATCTTCAGCTAGTGTGTCTGGAAAATGGGCAGCATCGCTATTGTGCTGTGAAGCAGCATAACGTTGCAAATGTCATAAAGACTCATGGCATTGCCTTACCCCCAGTAATCTAGTTATCTAGTTTCTTTCTTTCTTTTTTTTTTTTTTCCTCAAAGTTGCATACTTCATAGTCTTTATCTTCTTCTGTTGATAGTCTTTGCTGTAGTGGTCAATGAGCACTCATGAACGTTTTATTTGAGGCTTACTTTAAATATCTAACTTCAGAACTTGGATAGAGGAAAGGGGGGAAAAAAGTGAAATCAGGTCATGCAATATCTGGGTGAGAATTACGAATATTTGCTGGAGAGGTTTATGAAAAACTCTTGACTCATTTTCAATTGTATTCTTCTATTTAATAAATAGAAAAGCTGTTACTTTAACATGCTATGATTTTTTTAATTTAATTTTAGTTTTTGGCTGACATCACTGCAATATGTGTATGGGAAGATAATGTGTAAATTAGCATCCGATGATACTTGCCACAGTTGTTCTGAGGATAGGATCAAAATACTCTGTGAACCCATCACTGGCTTTTTTTTTTTTTTATTTTGTACTTTATTTTTTTTAACAGAAGCTGTCTTTTGCTCCCTTGGGCCAGCTCCATTTTATACATACATAGTGGGGAAAAAACATATTGTATCTTTTAGTCCAGATGGTGATGTTTCTTTTCATTTCAGCATTCAGCTTCTGAGTTGATCCTAGTTGAAGATGAAATGACAGATACTGAAGATAATGAAGAGGAGGATTTAGGAGTCATGGACGATCAACGTAGTGTAATTCTCCATCTCATCTCTCAGCTTAAACTTGGCATGGACCTTACCAGGGTATGGACACTATCTCTTTTTATAATATTTGTGTGTGTGTGTGTTTGTGTGTTTGCCCGTGTAGGTAAGGTAGTTTACCTCTGATACCTCTTATTAAGGGTGTGGTTTCAGAGAGCTATGAATTCCTCTTGTCTGCTAGGCAGGATTTCACATGAAGTGACCACAGCAGACACTGTAACAAAAACAAACAAACAAACAAACAGGTTTAGAAACTTTTCCTTTCTTAATTTTTTCCAAGTCTTTCAAATCAACCATGTGTTGTATATGTATCCCATGTGTACATTAAGTCAGGGGGCACCAAGTGTGTGAGGAACCATAATGTCAATTTTATGGATGAGGGAGATTTGTGCTTCAGTTACCACTTTGTGGAATGAATTCCATTTAATTACTTGGTAGTTTAAAAAAAAAAAAAAAGGTAAAGAAGCTAGTCTTCAATGTGTCACAGTCCTTGTTTGTGCTAAGCAGCTCACCAGTTCAACCTTCCGTGCATCCTTCTGGTCCTGGAACCAGTATTGTTATGAACTTATCCATACAGATATGAACAGAGAGATTTTAGTGATTGAGAAGTTTCCCATAAGCCCTTGGCTTTTTGAAAATTATGCAGTTGTTCTGGCAGCGCATCTTTTTGAATAGTTGTGTATTCCGGTGGCTTTAATACATAATCAAGGAGATTTTTTGAAAGATATGGAGTACCTGTTCCTTCCAGAAAGGTTTTCTACTTATAAAGCAAAGAAAAAAAGCCTTTAAACTACTTCCCACAAATAAGAGCTTATTCTGACTTGCTCCTTCCACAAATTAGAAAACAAACAATCAAACAACAGAGTTTAGGATGACCAGAGAATTACACTTGCATGTAAAATAGCTAAATAGCAGGTTCTTCTCATGGGCATGTTAATATTTAGAGGAGTTACATCAGCTTTCCTCTTGATCTCATATATTAATCAAAATCTATTTTTACTATTACTTTTGTAAAAAGGCCTTCTAAACATAGTCTTCTCTGCTTCCTCTGGAACAATTGACAGTATTTAAAAATACTTACGTTTTTAAGACTGAGCAATCCCATGTTCCGTTGCTAAGTATAGCTTTTGAATAGCTACACAGAAATTAATGTTTTGTTCTGAATAGGACAAACATTCCATCATTTAAATTGTGAATAATTTATACCTGTCACTTGTTAGTATGTCTGGCATTATGTACAGTTCATTTTTGGTGTTTTTCTTATGTTCCTCAATCATTAGCAGCTCTTCCTATTTTCTGTTTTGGTTCATTAAGGCTGTCTGAGTTCATAATATTTAAAGTGGACTAAGATTCCTTATCTGCTGTTCTTGTGTGTCTTTAAAACTCTGTCTTCAGTAATGAACAAGATTTTTCTTTCATGATTTCCAATGTCATGTTTTCTCGCAGCAGAGGAGACAAAAACCCCAAAGACACACAATTAACATAAATAAAATTAATTCCTATAAATAAGAGAGATGTAGACATTTATATGAAAAATAAGGAGGTAAATATGTATCATAACATTTCCTATACAGTTTTTGAGGATAGTGGTGAATATTATCAGATCTGTACTATAGTAAAACATTAGTATGCATGGATGTGTCTATATAGTACCCACAACCTGAAAAGAGGAACAGACATATGGCGGAGTTAGATCTCTCTCTAGTGTGTGTGATGCATGAATACACATATGATGAGTATTAATGAGACGTGCCACATTTGCACATCACTTTTCTGACCATTTTAAGGATTAAAATAAAAAATTACAAGACAGCTGGCTGCTTTTTTTTTGTTGTTTTGTTTTTATTAACTTCGCTTACTGACATGAGGCCCTTAGGGCCGCAGACGTGTGACGATACAGCTTGGTTTGTTGGCTGCACTGCTTAGTTTTCATTATTCCTATGAATGTCAGATTTCAGATAGCCTTGGTGCTAGTCAGCTTCTGCTGGAAGTGCTTGTGACACAGTAGTTGCTAACATCAGAGGATGTTTTTATATATTTGCGTTTTCCTCTGCCTTCTTCCCCAGGGTTGTTTCTTTAGTTGCTTCTAGGAGCTAAGGATCGTAAGGTGATACACACATGAACAAACAGCTCTCCTGAGCCTTTGCTGGCTTTTGTTTCTGGATGCATAATCATTATCTCTTGTATCATATCAGAGGAAACAGCATCTTTTCCTTTTCCTAAGGGGTACTTGCTTATGTTAGTGTTGGCCTTGCCTGCAGTGACATGCATTTCCTACTGTGCTAACAGCCATATTTAGTGCTGTAGAGGTGTTTCACGTTTGAAATGTGTCATGCTGGCATGCCTCTTAATGAAGAATTAGTAAAAAAAACCCACAGTGAAGTATCAAATCCGTATGGGGATTTGCTAGAACAGGTTAGTCTTAGTGGTGGCTAAATGGACTTCAAGAGCTGCTGGAAAGAGCTGTGTTGGGGAGCAGGTCCTGGTGGCAGGATGTTGTACAAAACTGATACGTTGGACTTTACATGTCACTTAAAAGTGACATAGCTGGAAAGCAAAACAAAACAACAAAAACAACAAAACAAAACCACAACCAAACAAAGAAAACACCATGCTTCTAAATTGTTTATTGCATTTAAAAAAATTAAAAGTAGTACTGGAAATCACTGCCAGCCTAAAAAATGCATTGGCAAATGGCATCTAAAGGATTGAAATGAATGCTAACAGTTTGTACAGATGGATGGTCACCCCCCCCCGCATTCCCTTACCTTCCCTACGCAGTTACAACTCTACTGAAAATAAAGGGTTGCCAGTAGTTCTGTGGCATAGCAACCTGGTGTAAATTAACACTGCAGTTTGTTCACAATGCCTTCTGTTTTAAAATTACAAGGTAAATATATATTGTAGTTCATAACTTAAGTTGGACGAAAATACCTTATTTTAGTCCCGCAATGACAGATGACAGTAGAAGGTTTTTGTCCCTCTAAGGTAGTGAAAATCTCAGCATGGGGTATGGTGCTCAGGTTTCTGAGAAAAAGTGGTTAACATTGCTGACACCCATCTTTTGCCTCACAGTAAATAGTTGAAAAGGTGATAAATATCTTTGTTTTCAAGAAGAACCTCCAGAAAAAGGGAAGAATGCCTGTTAAACTACTTCTTTTTCACTGTGAAGCCTGAGAGACAGTAAGAGTGGAGATTAGTCTAACATTTTAATGTGTAATCAGGAGATTCATTGCTTCAGACTTCGGCAATTTGTTATTTATTCTAGAGAGATCTCTGTCCATTTAGTTGTCATGCTAGCTTATCCTCAGAGAAGAATATTAGACAGTTTTGACCTTTATGTAATAACAACAACAACAAAAATGCAACCAAATGATATGGTCCAAAACCAATATAAAGAATTCAGATCCTAATTGACTTTTCTAGACTGCATTCTGTTTGGCGCAGAAAAGTTGAAAACCTCATTCTTTTGGAAACTAGAGTTGCTAGCACAAGTGCATGGCAGTCCAGTGCTCACAAGAAAAATGCTGTACACCTTCCAAACTTGTTTGTTTCTATTTTATTTATTTCTGCAGAAATCAAAATGGGACAAGTTACAAAAAAAAAAAAAAAAAGGTCATTTTTTGATGATGCTTGTCTGTGGTGGTGTTGCATGCTGAAAATATCAGGCTATGAGTTTATTTAGTGAGAGGCAATGTTTTCTAGAGAATTTTAATTATACTGGAGCTGTGTAAGCTTCAAAAGTCAAATATTTTTTTCATATGCGCTTCTGCCTCCTTTTGAGGAAACAATTCAGTTACTCTGTGTTGCAAAGTTCCTTTCCTGCTACAGGTAAGGCTGTAGTTTCCATTTTAGTTGGGCTTTTAGAGCAAGATCATTTGAGCTGGAGTTCAAATTTCAAACTGATTGCTGAAACTGAATAATAAAAAATGTCCAGTGGTTCGTAACGTCTCTTTAGTGGCTGTGTTGGCAGAGCTGTAACTAAGTAGCTGCAAAGTAGTTAGTGCTTGCAAGAGTGGTTATGAGGGCTACATTTCCACAATCAAGTCAACAAGATGAAACCACAGCAGTCTTAATGTTGTATCATATAAAATTTGCATCATCTCAAGCATGGTCCATAGCTTCCTTTCCTTCTCCTCCATTTGTGCTAAGAAGGGTCACTCTTAGAGTCAGCCATTTGAACATGAAGAGGGACGCAGTCCTTTTTATTCATATAAGTTTCCTTGCCCTTTCAAGTCTGTGCAGTGAGCTCATGGTAGTCACTGCCAGGATTTCTAGACACAAGTCACAGGTTTTGGCTGTGTTGCTGTCAGCTTCCCCTTTGACAAGCTGGTCTTTGACTGTACAATTCATATCAAAATGAGATTCTGTGTTGAAGGTCAGTGATGCTGAACTGCATTTTTAAAGATTATATCAGACGACAAGTATTTGGCCAGAGTGAGAATTTTGCAAGTAAGATGGAATTGTTTCAAGAGCTAAAAATACCGTAAGAAAATCTCCTGTCTTTCCACTGTTGCTTCCAAACTTTTTTTGACTTACACCTTCAAAAACCAATCTCCTCAGCCCCTCTACCCCACTGTCACACCACCACAGGGACTGCAGACTGTATTTATCACTCAGCAGATTGCCACATGTAGTGTAAGATTAAGGCGTTGGTATCTTTTGGGGCCTTATTACTTTAGTAATAGAGACTGGGTAGAGTCCTCGAGGTATATGGAGTCAGAGGAGTATTACAGAGGGGACTTGGCTTGATTTATGTCTAAACTTGTAAAACTATTACCCTATAAATGACTGTATTACTTATACATGCATAGAAGGAGAGTGAATGTTACCAAATGGAGCAGTGCACAAGGTATGGAGGGTTTGGGGAGTGGAGGTGGGCAAGGAATGGAGAGAAATAAATGATTCTAGGTCACATAGCCCTTGCCTGTCTTTTAGTGCACTCCAGGATGTTTTATTGAAAGCTTCTAACAAAGCATTATTCCTAAGTGGGGGACTTCAGTGACATCTGCACTGCTAGATGAGCCGCTCGAGGTTGTGCCCAAATCGCCTGGGGCCGGCTGCCTCCAGTGCGGGCTGCCTCGTGCTCAGTCCCGGGGTCCCTGTGGGCCCCGCAGAGCCTCTCTAGTCCCAGGGCACTGATATAACAGTTTGTGCAGTTTTGTTTGTTTCAACTTGTCTGAAATAAGGTGAAGGCATGCAGCGGCTCACCACAGTTGTGTGATACACTACAAAACACAAGGGGCGCGCTGTGTGCCTGGGGGTGACCAGAGAACGGAGGGGTGGCAAGGCAGGGGGTGACACAGAAGATGGCAGGGTATGGTTTGTTGATGGTAGAACTAAATCATTTTACATCAAAGTGTGTTTTTATGCCTTGTAAACCAGGAAAAATAAGAACAATAGTTTGTGTGTTAACTGAGAGGAGAGGAAAAGGAAAATTTTCATGTGATCGGAACAGTACCTCCCTGTTGCTTGAGCTACTGTTGAGAATCATAATGAAATAGGAAGCAGTCTGCACTGCTATCGAGGCTGCTGCTTTTTCCTTCGCTCATTATTTACAGTAGAAAGAAAAGGAAATTGCTGTGGCAGAGGGGAGGAAAACATGCTATCCTGAAACTTGGCTATGCCAGAATTGCAGCTGTCTTAACTGTTCTCTCCCCTACGCCTCGCTGTAGTATGATCATGGGGAAATCATATCTGCCTTTGTCTGCTTTGCATACAGGTAGTGCTTCCAACATTTATTTTGGAGAAAAGATCCCTGCTGGAGATGTATGCAAATTTCATGGCCCATCCAGACCTGTTTTTGTCAATTGCAGCTGGAGCCACTCCCGAGGAAAGAATTATCTGCTTTGTGGAGTATTATCTAACAGCTTTTCACGAAGGCCGAAAGGGAGCGGTTGCCAAGAAGCCCTATAACCCTATAATTGGTGAAACGTTTCATTGCTCATGGGATGTGCCTAAAGATAAAGTGAAACCATTCAGAACTAACGGTGCCTCTGCGGTTTCTAAGGACCCAGCCAAGGAGTTTGCCCAGGACCAGTCCACGTGCTACAAGCTGAGGTTTGTGGCTGAACAAGTGTCCCATCATCCACCGGTATCTTGCTTTTACTGTGAGTGCAAGGAGAAGAAAATGTGTGTGAACGCTCACGTATGGACCAAAAGCAAGTTTATGGGCATGTCGATAGGTGTTTCTATGGTAGGTGAAGGTAAGAAATGTGCTTTTGTTTTCTTTAGCTAATGTTGTGGGTGTCAAAACAACAAGCTTATTTGTGTGGGACTGTAAATTATATCTGAAGTAGTCATATGTTAAACCGCACTAGCAAATGTCTGCTGACACTATGCTCTGTAAAAGCATTTTTCATTGTCTTGCTCACTTTTAAAGTAATATCTAATTTGGTATTGGAGAGTTTACAACTGAAGCAAAGAAATAGGAAAAAATGTGTTTGTACTTAAGCCTAACATTTTTTATCATAGTTTCTGTAAAGAATCATGGTTTCAGTAGTGCTTGCGAAGTTGGCGTATTGTCTCAAGCTTTATAGCAGGTCATATAGGTGAGGTATAAATCATTACTCACTGTATCATACAT
Source organism: Anser cygnoides (assembly GCF_040182565.1). Lineage (NCBI taxonomy): Eukaryota > Metazoa > Chordata > Aves > Anseriformes > Anatidae > Anser > Anser cygnoides. The sequence continues at coordinate 43,912,881 of NC_089874.1, read as the reverse complement.
GCACAGTCTGCTTTGCGATAATTCAATGCTCAGCAATAATTCAGAAAAACAAGGAATTGTAACAATTTAATTACTGGATGATCTGAACCGATAAACACACCTGTATCAGTGTTGTTACTGCCTGCCAATCTATTGATTTAATGTTTCAAACGACTTAATCCCTTTTGCCATTTGAAGATAATTTCCTTTGTATGGCTTTTGTATTTTGTCTTAACTAGTTTTTAGACTGTGTTCTTAATAAGCAATCACAGAAACACCAGAACAACTTAGAGCAATTACTTCTTTTTGCCATTGTTATGTTAAATACTATCAACACTGAAGACAGTAGAAAAGTAGAGTGGGAACAAAACAGTTATGGTGACTAAAAAATCCCACCTGATATCTGAAAACATACAGCTAAGTTCTGCTGTTTCTAATGGAAGTAAAGAACAAATTCAAACAGTGGAAATGGCTACAGAAGCTTCTTTCCTCACGTCACTAGATTCTCTTCTTCATCCCTGAAAGTGGAAGAGCCTGGAAACTTCTTCGCTGCTGGATCTTATATTGTTGTTATAGTTGAAGTCTGTAACAGTGCTGCTGCTTCCTTTTTTTCTGTGATTTAGGTATTCTGTTTTTTAGGCAGGGTTAAGGAAGATGAGAAGGGAGATGGTCCTTCTGTCCATCTCCTTACTGTACTGTTTCCAGCCTGAGTCACTGGTTTCACTTGCCACGTTTTTCCAGTACATATCTATTTCTGATACTGGCTTCCTCAGTGAAGGGAGCTGTTTAGTGGAATCGAAATCAAACACAAAGCTATTTATGATTATATAGGAGCTGGGAAATTCTTCTTGTTGCTGCTAGCACACGCAGTTCCCTGGCACTGGGGATATCTACTGTGGGGATTATTTAAGACTTCAAAGTCCTGATGTGTCCCAGTTTTGAGAGAGAAGGGTCTAGGAATTAACTGCTTCCCTACTCCAAGGATTGTTTAATTTGTGTTGGTGAGAACAAATTCCCTTCCTACCCTACCTTACCCACCTCCCCCCTTTCTTTTTTTCATAATCCTAGAGAGATCCCAGCAGTGTAGAGGTAGGCTTTGGGGAACATCTGTCATGGTGAACATCTGTAATGGTGAACCTTTTATTGTAAGGTTTCCTGCTGTCTTTATGGTCGGCATTTGGGGAGGAAGTGTGGTGTTACCAGTTTATAGCTGTCACTCATCTTTTTTTTTTTGTCCATGTAAGCAATCCAGTACTGTGGAAATTCACTGTGACAGCATTTCTGTGAAGTGATGGAGAAACTCTAGAACAGCCCAAGTATTTCTGTTGTGTGTTGAAGACTGGTAACAAGCAGGAGAAAGTTGTACCACTGAATATTTTCTATAATCTGAAAACAGCCTAAACCTGACAGCCTTGGTTGAAAATGCTTGTTTCTCAGTCTGGTTTCTTCACTCGAGACTATACTTTGTTCAAATATATATAGTTTTCTTTTCTTTTAGTTCAAGGGAAGTCTTCCTAACAAAGTTGGTGTGTAGATTTGTCAAGCTGCAAAAATGAGAAGCTGCTACAACCATTTTTTTTTTTAATCATGTTTTACATAAGTATAAAGTCTGTATTAGACTGAGGTCAGCATGAATCCTGGGGAATATATTGCAGAACCAAGAAAAACTAGCACTGGGCTTACAGTGTGGAAAAACTATGTCTGTATTTGCATCTCTGGTAATGCAGAGCCTGGTAATTGTTGATGTGAAACACGATTTGGAGGATTTTCTTGTTATTTAAGGACAATTTACACACAGCAGCATCTCAAATGGAGTTCGTCTAGCAAAGTGTAGATGGAGACATGTGATTAGTCAGAAGGTATAGAAAGAGGTAGTTAAGATAGGTAGAAACTAGAGTTAGATACCAGAAGGGTTCTCACAATGAGGTTGGCTGGGAAGGTTGTATAACCTTACTGTTACAAGCTGTTAAAACCAGATTAAGCAAGTTTCTCAGGAATGATTTAAGTATAACTGATCCTGCTTTTGATAAGAGACAAACTGACATCTCATGAATCATGGAAATCCCTGGGTTTTGTTTGTGCATTTCTGGTTTTGCCACTGTGTATTGGATGACCTAATGAATCATGTTCTATTGTTGATATTTTTTTTCTGTCCTCCTCTTTTTCGTTATGAGCATTCAGCTTCTTTTCCTGGCTCTTGCAGGATGTGTTCAGTGACATTGGCAAGTGACTAAAATAACCTGTCGAGTTCACTTCCATACATGTGGATGCCTCTGACTATTTGCTAGGTCAGTAAGGATTTTAGACTCTGAAAAGGCAGCTTCCTTGATATCTCTACTATGCCTGTGACCTTCCTGAGACTGCATTTAAATCACGCTGGTGTTGACATGGTAGTTTCATTACCCTGTGTATTCGTTCAGTACTATTTGATATATGTAGAAAAAAATCCTTCTCAACAGAGAGACAAACTATGCTGCATTCACGTATCAGATAATTTAGTGCTAGGAGCGACCACCTTGTTCTAGTTCAGATATTTAACAGAATGATTTTGGTTGACCTGTAACTTTGTTGTGACCTTAGCATGAACACAAACAGCCATGCTCTATTTTGAAACTTTGCTCCCTCCTGAATTTTTTCGTGTGGCCTGCAAACAATTGGACAAAGCTTTTTATATTGCATTTGGCTATTTACGTAAATAGGGTAGTACTGAATTTGGGGACCTATATTGTGTAAGGAGTGTGTTGACAACATTTCTGTGACGCTTTTCAAAAGCATTGTTGTTAAGTAGTCTTAATGTCCTTAGGTGTGTAGAGCGTGTTGCTTTTTATCCCTTGGTGTGAGAAGCAGCAGTGGATGCGCTGAAACAGGACGTAATGGAATTGCAAAGGCTTCTGTAAGAATTTAAATAACAGGTAGATTTGAGGGCAGTATGGTTCCGTCATACAGATGGTGCAGCTCAGTAGCCTAATTGCACAATTCTTAGTGTATGCCCCTCGAAGTGACTAAGATTTTTTTTTCCTATGGTTTTTTTTTATTAATTCAAAGTAAATATCAGTTGCAGAGATGCAGAACACGTAGGCAGGCACTGCTGGAAATCTGTGTGAGAAGCAGTCTTCTCTGGTAGCCCTTCATCTTCGCTTCCCAGAGCTCTAAATCTGTTTTGCTAGAGAAATGTCTCAACTTTGTCTTCACTCTATGACAAAAAACATTCTTCAGAGCAGCCAGAGCTGAGTTTCCTCAGGAGAAAGCAGGGTAGAAGAGAGAGTATTTTACATATAAGAATTCATGTTGCATGCACAGTCCCTAATTCTGGTTAATGTTAATTATGTACTAATGAGAGGGCGAGGGAGGGGAAGAGGGTGTAATGAATAGAATTGTATTAGGATTTAAATTAGCAAGAGATGGAAGAGTCAAAGTAAATATTTAATGTGTTTTACATGGTCCAAAGGATCTTTAAACACATACTGATTGTAAGATAAGGGTTTTCTAGCAGAAGAGGATGTGCTGAGCACACCTCAGCGTGGGCTCCTGTTCTGCTGATGGTTTTTGTTCCAAAATTTGATTCAGTGGTTAATTTTACAGGGAACATAAAATAGTTTTAAGTGGATTGCTCTGTATAATCAAGTGGCTAGTTATGGCTTGTGATTTTACTCCTGTTATTTTAAATGCTTTAAAAAATCCTTAGATGCAGGCCTTAAAAATTATTTTAAAAATTGAAATCAACCTTGAAAAGGTTTGATAGGTAGGGAAAAGGTTCAGTGCTCTTTCCAGGGTAAATCTAAATAAAAGCAACAAGTGTTGTGTTTTTTTTTTTTTTCTGTTCAAGTGTATGCATGCATATGCATATGTTTCTGTACTTGTACAGGTCTATAATTTGTATTCCTGAGGCACAAGTGACTTTTTAATTTACCAGCCCTGAAGACCGACTGCTCCATGCAACTGGAACTACCAAAATATTGCCCTACTACTAATTTCTTTCTTTATCTTTTTTAGCTCGGTGGTTTCAGAATATTTTCTGTATGGCATGGTACTCATTACTTAATTTAGCAACTGTCTGAAGTTTTTGGAAAACGAGCGGTGCAGAGCAGCTGGCTACAACATTTATGAGATGATGAGGGCCCAGTACTGGTGTCTTGTGCTTCTCTGCTTGAACTGGTGTGGCTGGTGATGCGCTGCATCTGTGTGCGCTTCATCCCCCTGCGTAACTTATACTTGGTCGTGCTCTGTTATGAATAATGCAGCATGAAGAGCCTGTTAAATCAGGAAACTGCCCTAGGCCATTTATGACCCACATACCATTTGTTGTTCAGATTGATCTCCAAACAGTCAATGGGAAGCATTAAATTTCACATGCCTCTTCTGCAGTTATTGACCCAGAGTCTCCTCTGGGTATTCCATCAATATGTGTTACTGGAAAATCAATTCACAAAGCTCCAGCATCATTGAGGGACATGTAATTGTCAAACGGGCAAAATTAGATGCTGCGAACGTTGCTTCCTTTCATGTAGGCTGGGGAGGCGTGGAAAGGAGCATGGCCGTGAATACGTTGTCCTAAAAGCAGGAGCAAATGGTGTCGAGGACATTTCGAGGGGGGATTTCAAAATTCAGCACTTGTTTACCAAATAGTCACCCTTCTCTACACGATTTTTTCTAATAATAGGTTAGATTGCTAAATCCACTTTTCTTCCCAGAGTACTTATCTGGTGCATTCTCCTTGTATAATTGTTCCCTATAAATGTTTAAAATTATAAATGCTATAAAATGAGTTTTTGAAGGAATCTGCAATTTCCAGAAGAGTTCCTTAATACGAGGAAGAAATGTTAGTGGAAGTGGGAGAATCTTCTGCAACTTTTCATATATATTTACTTGTAGTGATTTTTTTTAAACAAAAAATGAATAATCCCCTACAGCTGGGGAGCAAGAGAAGAAAAATGTCTACATATTGTCTACTATACAATATCTATCAGTCACAATGAAATTATACTTAAAAGTGGATGCTAAAAGTACACACCACTTTTAAAAATAACTGTTAAGTTTTCATTTCCGTGACTTTTAATGTCTCAAGGTTTAAATTTGGCGGGGTAAGGCATGATCTCAAACTGTGGCATAGATGTTGTCCCTGTGTCATTTTGGCTTCCTCTTCTAAAGGAGAACACGGGTCTTGGTTCAGACCTGGTGCAGCTCCAGTCTTCATGGTGCTTCAGGTACAGGAGGTTTTGCACTTGGACTCTGCAAACACTGGAATGGAAACTAAGGGTCAGGGTAGTGCTGAAAGGGGTGTCAAGCTGTGGATATTTCACATCTTTCCTTTATCCTTTTTAGCTTGTAATTACTGAGCTGAGTCGTATTTCAAGTGAGGCAGCGCTTCGTTAAAGATGTGTTTATTCAGGTGTTTAAGGAATTCAAAAAGTATGCTACCAAATGCTAAACAAAAATATTGCTAAGAGAGCTGGTTCAATTTTTAATACCTAACCTGCTGTGGTTGTTAAATATTTACAGTGAAGGTCACCGCTGTTATTTGCTGTTCACTTTTCATTAGAGCTTTACATCCCTCCCACTCCTGTATGCAGAAATAAAGCTATCGATCCCTTCAGAGAGACAAAAACCAGCTCGAACCGAGTTTTGTCATGGCAGTGCCTTCTCGTGTCAGAGGAGGGTGGCTGGGCCCTGAGAAGCAGGAGGCTCTGCAGAAGCTCACGTGAAGTTGTGGCTCCTAAAACACAGTGAGGAGCACCCTGCTTGACCATGGTACTGGTATTAGACCTTCATGCTGGAAGCCAGTGCTTTCAGGTGTTTTTTCTGACTGTGTGAGGGTTGTGTCTGTGCTTAGACCATTAAGGCTGCTTTGATGTGATGTGACCCGATGGCAGCACCACAGGCCGTGCCATTTCCCACAGCTGGTTCCTGCTACGGCTGCTGCCTGTGGCTGTAATGAAGAAGGCAGAGAATAAATGGAGGAGAAAGGAAAAAAGGGCATTTGCAAACTCGATTTCTACAGAACCTGGCTCCTAGCCTCTCACCTCTTGCTCTCGTGGCAGTGCTAAATGAAGGATGTAGAGCTCCAGCTGCACTTCCAGCCCTTGCTTAGAAGGCTCCTCTCTTTTTCCAGTTAGGAAAAAAACCTGGCCCCTGTTCTTAGTCTTTGATCGCGTTTTCCTTGTTCCTTGTATCGCCCTGATTCCCTTTGCCCTGCTGGCTGGGCTCAGGAGCGCCCCACACCTGGGCATGCCCTTGGTGTCTGAGCACCTCACTGCTGTCCCCTGCTTGTGGGAAATGGGGAGCTCCAGCCTCCTTGTGCCAGCTGAGGGACTTGGGTCTAAAACCTGTCGCAATCCTCTGGGTGGAAGCTGCTCAGCTGCAGACTGTCAGGTTTTTCTGCGTGTTTGTAGCCATTAGCTTGCTTTGATCCTTTTTTAATATCGTCTTAGTGAAAAGCTTCTTTATTGTTCTTTATTAATTTAGTGTTGTTGTAGCGTCCATTTAGTGAGCTCTGCAATATGCACAGCCTTCTTTTTGAGTAAAAGCTCTTCCTGGTGAGTGTCCTGGACAAATTGTGTAGCTCAACCTTCCTGCCATGAGCTTGGTTTACCTGCAGGTATGGAACTGAAGAAACTTTAGGCAAAACACACGTTTGTTCCGTCTGGGTCCCGGCTGTTCACTGGTGTTGGAGGTTCAGCACATGACAGAAGCAACTTGTGACTTGCCAAAGGCAAAATGATTACACGTTCTTTTATGGCATTGCTTTTCTGCGTTTGTGCTTTTGCACTCTCTGGCTTGTTTGTGTCAAACTTGCTGGAGTCGAAGCACTGCCTGAGCTGTGGCTGGCAGGCTGAGGTTGCACAGGTCCTAGGAGCAGCTGCAGAAAGCTAGCACGGTCTGCAAAGGATGTTTTCCAGTGGAACGGTGTCAGTAAGACACAAATGACAAGCAGAGGAGTTTCCTGTGCCTGGATTTTGTTCTAGTAGTCGGAGCCAATATTTAAAATGATGATTCTCTCTAAGTGCCGCGCTTCTAAATTCTGAGTGTTATTTAGACTTGTGTTGCTGTACAGCGTTAAGGGCATATTTTTATGTTGACATTACTAGTAGCTTGTTCCTGTTCAGTGCTTTTTCATCATTACATTCCAGATCAATTTGCAAGATGTGTTGTTATTGCCTTCAACACACAGACAAACTAATAAATACAGCTAGTAATGCGTTGCAGTTCTCCCCTCGCTGCCCCAGGGTGAGGGTAAATTGGCTTAAGCTCATCTCGTTGCTAAACAGATGCTATTACTGTTTGTGTGTCAAGACGATTTTCCTGATTTTGCGAAGATTTCTGGGGTCTAAGTACTTCCTGGGATGGGTTATTTTCAATCCCTGTTGAGGAAAAAAAAAATCAAAGTATAATTTCTGCTTTTAGACAGTTATTAAATTGGATATAAAGGAGTGTAAAACTCTAATAAAAATATAAAACCAGTTGGCATTGCCTAATTCTGTGTGCAGGGTTTACATTGCTGTTTACCTGATGTTATGTCTTATATCCCGTTCTTTGCCATCCTAAAGACCAAACTACAGCTATGGTGGGGGTAGAGCTGTATCAAGAACCTTAGGGGAAGCTAAGATCTTCTGATCAGACACGGAACTTTCTTTGTAGGTCCAAATAATATGGGAATTTTCTGCTGCTGCTGCTTGTTTTGTTGTAAGGAACCTTTACAGAATGAAATAGAGTTGCCAGCAATTTTCTCTGCATCGTAGAGAGTTTGGTCTCAGCGGTAGCAGAGAAGTGGCCCCTGATTGATGATGCAAGACTTTTGCAAAGGCTACGTGGGAAACCAGGCATTTTGGAAAAAAGGAGTAAGCTTCTAAGAAATTTCTAGGTGACTTCCTTAAGCCCAGCCTGACCTCCCCTTTTGCTCCTACCAGCAAATAGTGGGTCAGAAGCTAGCAGAGAGCAGCTGGTGGTATCTGACTGAATGGAGAGCCAAAGGGCCCTTCGGCCATGCCTAAATGAGCACCCAGAGCATTTGGTGTGGTGGGGGGCTTTTTTGTTTTGTTTTCTTCAAGAGAATGTGATTTGTTTTCAGGTTCAGCAGTTTATTGCTTGGCAATGAGACAGAATAAGTAATCCAGACAGATTTTCTGATAGGCCATTTGGCACCATGAAGAACCAGAGGCACACATTAGAATTAGGTGATTTGAAAATGCTTGTTTGAAGAAACTTGTTTCAGAGAGCAGGCTTTCCTTAGCAGACGGTACCTCCTTCAAGGCAAGTTGCACGTTGTGGAAGTATGTTGTGATGGCAGTATTTGGTCAGTGTCTGTCAGGCCTTATCAACGAGCTTTAATCGTTTCACCTTCAACCTCCTCCTTACCTAGGTGTTCTTCACTTGCTGGAGCATGAAGAAGAGTATGTTTTCACACTCCCCAGTGCCTATGCTCGCTCGATACTCACCATCCCGTGGGTGGAGCTTGGAGGGAAAGTCAACATCAACTGTGCCAGGACTGGCTATTCCGCTACGGTCACGTTCCACACCAAACCCTTCTATGGAGGGAAAGTCCACAGGTAAGGGAATTACTCTTATTCTTGTTGACCTGATACTGGATTTCAATGGAAGAACTTACTTTGACATCTGTTCGGTTCCTCTATTGGACTGTTGTGTAGAAAGATATCTATTTCTTTTCCTGATAGTGCCTGAGGTGACTTACAGCTTTAGAGCGCAGTTTATTGTAGTTACACATTTCATGTCATTTAGCCAAATTAGATAAATATCTCTTGTTGAGCTAAAGTCAATGTATTCTTCCAGGCATTTCCACCTGTAAAAATTGCTGTCAGGTATTTAAATGGCTTGCCCTGTGTTATAACCTAAATACCTATGCACAGAGTGGGATCAGAAAAAATGTATGTAGAAAAAGTAGTATTTGTGCTACACCAGCTGTTGCTTCTGTGCGGGTGGTGTTAGATGAGCTGATGTTGCAGGTGGAGCCAGCTTTTATTCCTGTAAGGAGCACGTCACTGCCCATAGTGGTGGCTCTCTGCTGGCGCCTTCCAATTCTGCAATGAAATTCTAGGTGAAAATACTGCTGATCTGTCTTTGGCTCCCCTTTATAAGGGCGTGAGGAGGAGCTGTGCAAGATAGCTTGTCTTACTTCCATGCTCAAGTTGGTGACTCCATCACTGAAATGCAGAGCTCTCTTCTAGTCCTGCTGTGCACTGTGGCTGTTTCCATGGCTGTGCTGCCTGTTGGGATGGTGCGTTCAGTTATCTAATATCTTCTAATATCTTCTTCCATATGTGTGTCAACCATTTAAATATCGTATTCAGGCAAATACCAACATGGGCTGTTTTGATGGGAATTTTTCTGAAAGGTGTAGATTAATAATTGGTGCCCATCAAAATAAGTGAACATTGGGGAAAGTTGTGCTATATTAGTTTAATCATTTAAAAACTTATCTGAGTTTACTTGATATGGATTACTAAAAGCATGTGTGCGTTTTCATACAGACATACACACAAGAAACTCCTCCCTGTTTCGGTTTTCTAGTCCTACCTATCTATTTTGCTCACTCTTAAACTAGTTCCTGAGCCATTGAGGTGACTTTAATACTGCCTAACAGCAGCTGTGAAGTAAACGTGCAGATTTAAAGAAGAAAATAAGGATACCTGAAGTCTTTGACAGGTGTCTGACACCATTAGGTTCAGGTGTGAAAAATGAACTTCAAAATCTTGTACTGATTATTTCACATGAATGTCAGTTGGTTTTGGTTGTTTTTCAGGCTGATGAGATAAGCAGTTCTGGGTTTTAAGCTGGGTTACTGCTGTGCTTTGGGAGAATGTGGTCCCAAAGTTAGTGCTGTGTTAGCAGAGCTTTTGTAGCTTGAATCTTTTGGGGGACAGTGCCTTTATGTTTGAAAAACTATTATGTAGATGTAAAACAATTGCATGTAGCCTGCAGTGCTAGAGCTTTCATATGCTGGTAATAAATGGTACCAGTGATATCTTTTGTGGCCTTTTTCTTTTCCTTCTTGTATTAGGGTTACAGCCGAAGTGAAACATAATCCCACTAATACCATTGTATGCAAGGCACAGGGGGAATGGAACAGTACGCTGGAATTTACGTACAGCAATGGAGAAACCAAAGTGATTGACACCAACAAATTACCCGTTATCAGGAAAAAGATTAGGCCAATAGCAAAACAAGGCCCACTGGAATCAAGGTAAAGGCAGAGGGATTACGGTATTGTGCTGCTTAACCTCGGATGAAAACAGAGTGGTGAAACAAATTCCAGTTATAAATGGCTTGGTTCAAAAAACCCCTGCTTTCATATAGCATGTTAATCTAGGCAGAAAGAGCTGAAGCTGCATGTTGGTTCTTTGGTATATAAATTACATTGCCGTGATGTATACATAAATTTTCTAGAGGAAAAAATGCTCGTATGCATTTTAATGAGTATTTGGGAACTGGTGATCTACATGCTTCTTTGATTGTAACATGGTAGTCAAATTAGTCAAATTGTTACAGATAATTTTGCATTTTATAGTTCACGCTGGAACTTCAGATTTTATGGATTTCATATATATACGTAATATATAAACACACAATATATATGTATAAAAATGTAAAATGTGATGTGACGCATAAATACATGTACATACGTGTTTTTAGGCTGTGAGAACTCGTCATATGCCTAATTCTGACTAGGTACCCTAGAAAAAAACTTTATTCGCTGTCAATAACTGTTTACATTTATCTTCAGAAGAATCAATATTTTTATTGAATTTAGGAACATTTTATTGGAGGATTTAAAAAACATGAGTAAAATTTAATTTTATAATCTGTAAATATATTTTTATTGTACAAAGGTGCATCTTGAGCCTTTGTGCAGGGTCAGATGTTATTTTCTACTTTCTGGACACGCTTGTTTATCACAAACTCATATTTCAGTGTAGGTTAATAACAGAGTTGGAGTAAATAAGGAAACCAGCAACTCTGCAATATATTTGTTGTGTTTTTGACACTAGATAGCAAATTATAATTACCCAGTGTTTCTGCAGGATATGTAGCTCATCAGATTGTAAACAAACTCATCTAAATACCCCTGGAAATATGTGAAAGTTGCAGTCATTTTCTTAGTATTTTTCATGGCAAAGTTGTTGCTAAGCTAATATAGTGTGAAGAGGCATTGCATCTGAATACTGTCAGCCAGGTGAAAAACAAACTGGGTTATATACTGATAATTATCATCAACTGGAAATACAGTGTAGACCTTGTGCATGCTGAGTCATGTATGTCAACTCTTTGTTAATAACCTGGTGGGAGCAGCCAGTGAGTGTCCCAATGTAATGTGCTCTTAGCTTTTGTCTAATGTTCCCTTAAAATTTAAAAGTTATCTCCAAATAAATGCAGAATAGATGTTTGTCATTTGGGGGTAGGTCATCAGTAAATAATGTGAACGGGAAATGAAAAAGAAAATCCATCAGCTTTGAGAAAAATGGTCAGGTCATAGAGAGTCACGAACATGAACAAAAGCCATGGAGAAAGTTAACTTGCATGGTAGGTTCCTGGGAACTGAGCGCATCTGAAAATCTGGTCCACAAATGAATATCCCTGTGAAAGTGGTGGTTCACAAGCTACGCGACTTGCAGAAATGGCTTGGAGAACGCGCCATCAGTCTGACCCTTGCTGTGCTACTGGTCTAGCCAGGCACCAGGCTATGGCAAAAGTATTCTTACTCTGTTGCTTTTGTTCCTTCCCAATCACACAGGCACCTTTGGCAGTATGTCACCAATTCTCTGAAAGAAGGTAATATTGATGCAGCAACAGAACACAAGCACCACCTTGAAGAGAGACAGCGAGCAGAGGAGAGGCAACGTATGGCTCTTACAATGCCCTGGAAACCAAAATATTTTGCCAAAGAGGTACTTGTGTCATCTTTTCCTTAAGGGCCCAATAGCATCTTTGTGCACATGGTGGGGTGCTAGTACAAATGAACACGTTTGTGTTTCTTACCATGGGCTAGTGTTGTTATATATCACTGATTTTTTATTTTTATTTTTAGTAGAGCGTGGCTTTTAGAGAAGAGCAGTGGATTATTCCATGTTTGTTTTGTACACTTGTTCACCTTCCTTCAGTTAGATTTAATTTAACAATTAATTTTTGGTATCTAATGTTAGGCTTTTTACCTTGAAACCCACGTTGCTTTGCACATGCTCTGTAGTCACGTCTCCTACTAATCTTCTTAGCATATTTAAGTGAACATGCTCTAGGGATAATTGTCCAATGTAAGTAAGCATGGATGTCTTAAACAGTCTTGGGTTTTATCTGCTTGAAATTAGATAGATTTTGCTAAGTTCATCTTTGTTCTTTCTTAGAGGAAAGGAGAAGCAAGTAAGACTTTGAGAGAATTATTACATGACTTTTTAAGTCAGCCAGCACGTGCATCTATGTAAACCCGGAGTTCATCTTTTGCATCTTCCCATTGCTTCTCTTCCCCTTTGGAACTTTTTTCCCTTCTGCCCAAAACGCAGAATTTTCAGATGACAGGGATGGCTTTTTTTTTGTGTTGATTGGTGGTATTTTAGCTTTTATGTGGAGATATACAGTATGTATAAATCTTGTTTGTAAACTCTCCCTAATTTTCTTACAGGGCGATGGTTGGCTATACTTGAATCCTCTCTGGAAGACCCTTTGACAAGATACAGGAGATCTTATTTTACCTTAAAGGCATTAAAAGGAAACAGTATATAACTTGTCAGATGTCATTCAAAAGGTTCTGTTCTCAGAAGATACAAATGAGAAGCTATATACTGTGAACAATGCATCTCAAAATAACCACAAGCTCAAGTTTATTCAGGAGCCATTTTGCGTGTATGGATACACAAACAGATGTGCGCATGTACATATATACACATATACACACACAGTATGCATGTGTGTTTGTGTGTGTATTACTTACACTACATGTAAAGAAAGTAGAAACACTAACAGTGATTTAAAGACCTTATCCTCTAAATGTTCGGGCATAGGACTCGAGCTGGAATCGGCTAGGGTTCCCTGAGTTGTGTGCTTGCAGGATCAGGCCCTAAGCTAGTATTTAAAAAAAACACACACTTTTTTATTAGTACTGGTTAAGGTTTTCTATTTTTCACTTTTGCCAAAAAAGTTTTGCACTTAAAATGTGATGTCACTTAATGGCAGTCATTCAGCCTAAACAGTCATCGAATAATTCACCTCGACATGAGAATGACACATTGACAGCGCGCTCTTTGGGATGCTGATTTAAGAGCACGTTTCCTGTCACTTACGAGTATGAATTTTCTGCCGCCAAGTAGCAATACCTTCTCAAGAACACTGTTCGCACTAACCCGCTGTGTCCTCACTTTTGTTTGTTCCTACTTCCAAACGTTTAATTGGTCTCCAGTCACTTGTGAGCCAGCTGCTTTTGGTCTTGCTGTGTGATGTTCTTTGGCTATTGCCATGCCAATGCTTTTGGGTTACACGTTTTGCTAAGTCCCTTCTGGCAGACGTAGCTGTGGTATTCACACTTAGTTTGCCTCAGCCTTCCACCCTGACGTTGTCTGTGTCTGAGGCACCCCAGTTCACAGCCTTGCCTTCAGAATTAAACCACTGCTGATGCATTTTCGCTCACGTGCCAGGCTGTGAGTTGAGGCGGGTGAGGCGGGGTAGGAGTCCTGCTCTGATGTGCTGCTGTGATGGGTCTGTGCCTCCCCCAGCAGCTGAGACGCTGCTGCTGTGCATTGCTGCTGTGAAATGAGAGAGCCCTTAATTCCTCCTCGTTCAGGCTTCGAGCAGACCTGTGTTTTCATTTCTTTTGCTTTTGGCCCAGGTGATTGCTTTTGGATGGTTCCTCATGAGTAGAGACAACTAGCCTTTTCAGATAAATGATTTTCTGATGTTAAAGTAACGATTTAGTAAATCACTACTGAAATAAGAACTTTATTAATGAAACAAATGAAATGGGTTGTAACTTGTTTCATAAAATAAAGGAGTAAACAATCCTGTAGCTTGATCTTGCTTTGTAAGATAACCACTGTGACACTAAGAAAGTGGATTCTAAAAATGTGCTAAAGCTTCGCTGCTTTTTAGTTTGTATTTGTTAAAAGTGAAGATGTTTTTGAGAGAAGTGACATCAAAAGGCAAGTGTAAAATGTGCTGACTTCTGCTCAGTGCTTCTTTTACAGCTCCCCATAAAGAAACCACTATATTTCTAACATACAGTAGCATGGATGCTTACTTTTCTGTAGTACTGATTAATTTTGTGCCTTTTGTCTGCTTTCTTAATACAACAGCTGTTGCTTTATAGATACTACACTAATATATGTAGGTTAAAGGACTGCTTTTATCTGTTCTTTTCTTGCATTTTATAATACTTTATTTTTTTGCTAGATACTAAAATCTCTTAAGCAACCCAAAAGGCTAAACAGAGGTGTGTACACAAGGCTACATGGCATTAGTTGTTCATTTGGATGCACTTAACAGTACTTCAGATTTAGAACTTCAGATCCCTGTTTAATGAGGTCTGTGCTCCCCCTTTCCTCCTAAATGCTATTTTGTCTGCTTGTATATACTTTTTTTGCACATTAGAATGATTCATGTTATAAATTATTTAAATCCTATTTTTTAAAAAAATGCGGGCTGTATGAGCTTGGTTTTGTAACTGACACTTTTTTTAAAACGGAAAAATCTTATTTTTAGGTATAGTTGATGTTTTTCTGTAACAACACCAAAACGATGCTGTTGTAGTTATCACTGAACTACTACCAAGTATCATCAGGAAAAGGCGTACCTTATCACCTGCAAGAATTACTTTACAATGGATCCGCTGGTTTAGAGGTTAGTCTGATACGTAACTAGAAGTATTGATACATTTTGTAATGTCATCACCAAGAACACTCTAAGTGCAGAATGAAACACATGCAACATTTCCTGCCAGAACTCTGACTTCATACACCAAAGAACAAGCCACACACTCACTAACAACAGCCATTGAAAACCTCTTGTGAGGCATGCAGGACTGCGCTCCTGAAAGAGTAGACCTCTTTCAGCTTTGGCGGTGTGACTGTCGAAGCTACAAAGATGTTGTAGCGTTATTTTAAGACAAATTTTGAATAATTTTCTGTTTGTAATTTATTGAAGATTTTTCCTGGCTGCATGGTTGGTTGTTTCTGCATGCCGAGAACATTCCACTTGTGCTCTGATAAATGTCTTGTTTTGATGCTGTGAAGAATCCTCTGATGCCATTACCACTGTTTCTTTTCCCAAGTAACTTGGGAGAGGTGAGCATAAAAATAGTCCTTTCGTTAAAGATCCTATCAGCAAGAGATTCCAGAACAAGATCCAGAAGAAGTGTCATTTTATTTTTCTGATAGTTACGTGTTTAGTATATTTTACAAGTCTGAAAAGTAAATATTCCTAAGACTTACTCTGTAGGTTGTTCCAATAGCTGTCTTGGACTTGCAAGTGATTATTTTCCTTTTCAAGTAGCCAATGTATACACTCGGAATTGTAATGTAAGACCTTACATGTACTTCATTTTTTTTTGTGCACACCTGTAGAAAGCCTATGCAACCTTTTTTTTTTTTTTCTTAAATTAGAAATGTTCAGAGAGAAAATTTATACCTTTTATCATTTAAAAGATGCTCTGGCAGTCTCTTCTGATTTGCCTTCCTTTCATAATTTGTGAATTTAAGATTACAATGCTCATGAATAAAATATTTGTTTCATTTAATAGTGGGATGCCCTTTCTCTTTCCATTGAAAAAGTAGCTAACTGCTATCATGTATTCTCATGTCCGGGAGCATAGTACAATGATCAGGGCATGCGTGATCTCTTTTCATGGCTCATGTTTTTTTATTTATTTATCATTGTTGTTATTTTTATTTTTAGCTCCCTGTTAATACTGTCCGACACCATATAGGTTTTAAGTCGGACAACACTACAGCGGGATAACAAGGCTGGGTAGCATCACAGCTTTTGGAAAGTCTGGGGAAGGTGTTCCTTACTGTGTCACATAAAAGAAAGAGGTTAGGATGTTTCCTCAATTCGGAAAATAATTTCATTTAAACTAATTCTCGATTAGGTACCTTTTAAAATACAACTCTAACTGACTGCTTTATTGGACACTTGCATGGGGAAAAACATGCTTCACTCTTCCTGGTCTACATTTTTCAAGCACTGGAAAACACAGATCTGGTTTATTTTAAACATTCACCCACATCGTTGGAAAGTATCATGCCAGAACACTTTGCTTTAATGCAAAACAGCAAACATCGGCTGTAAATGAAACAGGAAAAGTCGCGTTCCTTGCCTGTCACGGCATTGCTGCAGGGCCATGGCTTAGAGCAGCGTACACATTTGGTTTAAGCACATTGTTGCTGACAGTTTTAGTCACAACCAAATAGGATTTAATTTCAGTTTTTACTCATGGTGGGATTGATATGTACAGAGGACCGTGTCAAAGCAGTGAACTGTTTTTTCAAGTGTCTTGACATTTAACTGTTGGCTCCCCATTTTGGAATTACTTCCACAAGTCAAAATAATTTCTTGTGGGCTAGCCAACAGTACTGGTGCCCTCATTGCTTTCAGTAGTAATGACTAAGAGCTACAGAACTTCAGCAGTACTTGCTCTTAGGGACTGCAGGCTTAGTTTATTAACAACTGGAGGTCTGAGCCTGGCTTAAATATTTTTTTTCTTCAGCTTTTTACTATATTATTATGCTCCAAAATCTGCAACTTTTGACTCAGTAGAGCACCAGAAGGATGACCTATAACTAAGGAAACAGCCAAGTATGGAAGGTAGGTTGGGCAATCATGCCAGATGCTCGTGTATTTTCCTTTGCTGGTACAGGTATGGTTCAGCTCTTGTAGCGTGATGAGCTGCAGGTTAGTGCAGCTGAGTACTTGTAGGATGCAAGTGGCGAAGCAGGCACTGACACAGCGTGCACAGCTGAGGCACCAAGGAAGGTCATACCATGCCTGCTGGTTTTTTTTGGGTCATTTATTTATTTTTAAGTGGCTGCATTAATGATGTCAAAGCAACTTTTCATTTAAATGCAGACCAGTAGCAGAAGCCTTGAAAGCAAATTAGACTTAAGACCGTTCAGGTAAGTAACAGTCAGATTTGGGCCCAGGCTGGCTAAGACTCCTGTAGTTACCTTCTTATTGCGTTAAAAAAAATGCTATAAAATCAGTATTATTTCTGCTCTATTAAAGAAAGTACTGACAGCTAAACTGGGAAATGTATTTTGAAAGAACTGTAAAAACCTCTAAGGAGGGAAGGGTACTGGTATTTTTTTTTTTAATCAAGGCTGCGTTATTGCCAAATGAGACTGACCAGCAGCATCTATTCAGCTGACTTTTGGATGTTCTTTCAAATGTTTGCTTATTTCTACTTCTGTTGAGGAGACAGGATGCACATTTCCTTGGAAGAAGCAAGAAACTACACCAGCTTGAACTTCTCTAGATGCTAGCAACATTTGCTGAAGCTTGTGTTCCCTGAAACTATTTACAGCCACCTTGGATTTCATCACAGCAGGGGTCCTATATTTAATATAACATCCTTCCAGCTTAGATTTATTAAGTAGCTGCTGTGGCTTCATTGCAGTGATTTCATGAGGTCAGCAACTTTATAGAGTTTGAATGTCTTAATTCATTACTAGGACTATAAGTACCATGTCACCGCGTTAATCACAACAAAACTGACACAACACCCTTAACACAAAAACTTGAATTAACTTTATTTTCCCCTACAGTCAACAACTGGTCTGCATTGAGCTTTAAAGCAACAAAATAAAATGAAATCTCCAAATGACAAGGGGCCAGAAATCCAGATTTAATTACCTCTGTGAAAATGTTGCAGCTGTAGTATTGGTCTGTATAAACCACTTAAGTCAAAAATGAGTTCATAAATCAAAAAAAATATTCTACACCTTGGGAAAGAAGTCAGCAGTAACATTCTCATAAGAACACTGTAAATTTACATTTTCTTCATGAAAGGTACATACTATTCTGCATTTTACATCAAATTACTGATGTAAGCTTTGTTTCTATAAAAAGTTACAACCTGTGGCAGGAAAACAAACTGCAAAACCCTTTCTTTCATTTTATTAAAAGAAAAATTTCAAGTCTGTATAAAGTTTTCCTATAGCTGGAAAGTGAACATGTTCAGTCTCCATTTATATTATCTTAGTGCATTTAATCTGACAGTTTTCACCACTTGTTTTCTTAAAAAAAAAAAAGTATAAAAGACAGACAAAGCAAATAGCGCTATAGCAGGAATTTCTTCAACTGATTTAAGCACTCTAAATAAAAATGCAGAGAAACAGATTTCCAGAAAAACTTTTTTTACCCTCACAAGAGAAGGCAGTGAGGGGGGGGGAAGAGGTTTGCAAACCCCCTACAACTGATAGCCACAGAAAGGGGTTCTGTATACCTGTCAACCTTTTTTTTTTTTTTCCTTAAATAGGCTATACTTGTTTTATCAATGTAAACATTTACCTAAAATAGTTTAATTTCTGTTCTGAAGCACCAGCCACTGTATGGTGCTCAGTTATACATTACTATAGCATTCATTACTGTCATTTCGGATCTTTCAGGAGGATACAAATTTAGCCCTTGTATCTACAATGTGCAAGATTTGCCTTGTCTACCTTATGAAATGATAGTGTAAGGCAGCAATACTGCAATCACATATTAAACAAAAGCAGCTTGTCCCATCTCAGCTATCACCCAATTGATATGTCCTGTCAGCTCCTGTGGAAACTGCAGCTTTGCTTCTTACACTCCAGATCAAAACCAGCCTGCAGCAAGAGTAAAAGGACGTTTAAAGAAACCATTGCAAAGTAATAACGGGAGTAACTTATTTTGAACGTTTAATTTCAAAGACAGCTCTATTTCCTCTTAATTGCTGAAAACAAGTCATTTTAGATTTGACCATTCCAGTTAACATACTGCCACTATTCAGCTGAACAGTGTTTTCCAAAAAAGATTGACAAGTATGCATGTGCCAAGGACCAAATTACAGGGTTCTTTGGTGCAGTCAGTCCAAATTCTCAACAGATTTGAAGGATAATATGTACCAATAAAAAAAATGCTGCTAGACTTGTATAGCAGCTCTGTCTTGCTTCACATTACAAATCTAAAACAGCTGTTCTCAATAAGCCAATATTTTTAATCAGACATTGCCTGAAAAATTTTGTACAATAATCTGGACCAATGATGGTTCTGTACCCTCATGTTGCTGTGAAACATGACTCGAGCTAAAGGCAAAGACTGGTTATCTCAAGGACAACTGCTTCGTATTAGCGATCAGAACAGTGTATTTAAACTGTCTTCCTGTTGGGTCTCTTGCCTTTCTTTAAAATTAGTTTATTCTTAATGTAGCCACGCTTCCTTTTGGAGGTCTAAAAAGAAAAACAGAATACAATGTATTAGTTAATGATTTAGTCTTGACCGCGTTTTTAATACTGTGCATTGCAATGCCTGCTCTTTCTTTAGATTTATTTTTAAAGAGCTTAACGGGTAAATCCTCAACTAGGTATTATCCATTTATTATTTTTAAAGTTGGGATTGTTAATTCATGCCCAACATTTACTTTTGTACAGGCTGTACTTTTGCAAGCCCCATATACCAGATATGTAGATTTATTTTCAAAGCATGTGCTGAGGCAGAATTAATAATTAACCAACAAGATAAAGCTCAAGTAGGCCAAAGAGCAGAAGTGATAGAGAGCATTAGTTTTGTTTGGAAATCCCTTCTTTTATCTTTTTGCACTATTTGATTCTCTTTAGAAGTTAGTGAGCTAGACAGTAATACTTGCTTGAAACAGTATTTTTCAAGAAGTAAGAGAAATCGAATGATCACATTTTAGTCTTTAGTCCTCCGCTGTCTGTAGGTTAGTTAGCTCTTTCTGCTCTTGTGTTGTTATCAGTGGATTTTAGATTCCTCTTTTTTTTTTTTTTAAAGGTGTTAATGGGGGGAAGCATTAATGTTAGTCTTCACTAATATTAAATTCAAAGTTGCATAAGCACAGTTAGCTCCTGACAGGTAGTGCTTGCCACAAGTCTGAAAGTAGGCAACTCCCACACTTACTGCAGTTTGTTGTGTGTCTACCAGCTGGCTCTATTATGTCAATTAAATATGACTTTTTTCCCTTTTTACTAAAAATCATAATACAATAATATTTTTAAGCAAGACACAAACTAATACACAATACTCAGACAATGTTATTTCTCTGAGTTTGAGCAATTTCACCCTTCACATGGAAGAGTGATTTGAGATGGACTGGATTTCCAGTAAGGAAGCAACTGTTGAAAACCTGTGGCTACTATGGAGCCTTCAGCACATTTTTAAGAAATCTGAGTTTAGCCCCACGCTCTTTGCTGGTCCTCTGATTTCTTAATGGGAAGCAGAGCAGGTTGGTACTGCAAGAGTTGGCGATGGATCAGAATTAGCGTCAGTGTTTATCCTGTCTTTAGACAGGACTGAAACATCCACAGCTTAAGTGTGGTCAGTGCATCTATCACTGATAAATATCTCTCTTAAGACCAGAAGTTACACTGTAAGTGGCTGATAGGTGTGGTAAAACTTCTGATTTCTTTTTAAGGCAAGTCTAGCTCTGTTGGCAACTCCAAATACCTTAAATTTTATGAGCTTGCAACAAATCATTTAAGTAAGCAACTTTTACCATTAGGAGTCCCCTCTAACATTCCCTATTTGTACTTCTATGACACGCAGCATAACATTACTGCCTGTACTAATTTAGTTTGTTACGTGTTTGTTTCTGACAGGATTCTGGAATTCCTGTTGTGACATACGTTAGTATGTATAGAAATCAGGTTTTGTGAAGGACAGGGCTGCTAAGATTCTCCCAAACATCCCTGATAACAAATCTTTCTTACTAGGCTGAAGAAGCACACCACAACTACCGCTGTTAAAAACATTAAGATGACTTCAAACAGGAAGCAGCCAGACACTAAATTCCATCAACAAAAAAATCATATTTAATTTATTTCATACAAAAGTACCATTTTTAAACTTCTAGGCATCACTACTTTCAAACAAAGTCAGAAAGCAACTTCCACATTTTTTACTTAGTGAGCCATAGTTACTGAAACATGAATTGATGTACTTTAGAGATTATACTTCCAGTTACATGAAGACTTAGGAGTTGTAACAGCCAGTGACACACTCTATTTCCAGTTAGCATTCTGCCTAAAAAAATATCTAGCCTTGTGTCTTTACATGCTTGTAAGTTAAGCAGACAGTAAATTAACAATTATTACCAGCAGGCAGGTCTGATATTGGACACTAACATGAACAGTATCCATAACATTCTGGCTAGTGGAAATACATAATTCACCAGCTATGTGATGCACTGTTAAAAATAAACTGCCATTTCCTGACCCCTTTGAAAGACTTCACTAGGAACCCACCTTCTTTGACAAATACTTCTGTTTCGGTACAATGTTGGTTACTCTAAGTTTATGATCCAATGTCTCCCTGTTGTCTAGTTGTTTCACCTTGTATATTCTAACAAGCCAGTGCTCTGAGGTAAAGGCTTCCTCCAGATGTTTAAATTTAATGTCCTTGTTTCCAATCTCAGCATTTCGTGTACGATCAAATCCTGGAGGTGTCCGAAAATCCAGCTATAAAGATTAAAGATCGCATATTAGTCGAAGATATAACCCAAAACATGCATCACTGCAAACTATAGTACTTCATACCACATGACAACAATTTCCTCTGGTCTAGTCAAAGGATGACACTTCCCCTTACACTGGTTATTACTACACAGAGAACTCTCACAGTTATTTTTTTTACAATTGAGAAAGACGAAAAGAAAGTCTCATTCCTACAAACAATGCAGAAGAGAGCACTTAAGTGTCTGAACAGAAATACCACTTCTACATTCAGAGATGGAACTACTCAAGCAAAAACCCGAGGTACAACAGGCTACGGTAGCTTTTTAGCACAGCTGTTCATGTACTTGCCAATCTTTTATACTGCTGTAGTTTGCACTTTCATGTTTTTTGTACAATCTGAAATAGTTCATATGAGGCTTATCAGTTAAATTTGATCCTTGTGTTAAGAATAAAATCCATTAAGCTCAAAATTTTAGCTGAATAAAGTATTCTTTTGCTAACATATCAAAATGATGAGCCCTTGGGGCAGGGGGTGGTTGCGGAGGGAAGAATAGGAAAGAAAAAAAATGCAAACGAGGCAGCTTTAGCTATGTATGTGTTTGATGATCCCAAAGGGGACTGACAACTCACTCAGAAAATTATACCCTGCCCTTATTATATAGTGCAGTGTTGCTTAATACACTGATGTGACTTGGATAGGAATCAGGTAGTTTCTGACAGATACTAAATCAAGTAGTTTCTGACAATTAACTGTTTCACTTATGTTGTAGAGAGCTTTACATTTGGTTTTTGTAACAACAAAACAGAAGAGTTAAAGCTTTAGCGAGTGCACTGCATAATGGAATTAAGACACTCATCGGAAGCAAGGCAAAGGACAGCAAAAAGCTAAGTACAAGTCTTGGTTAGCAGCACAAGTGCTTTTGTCTAGAGGGTGTATGCAGTAGAACACGTGCAGACATTATGATTGGTAAAGCAGACTCTTACCTCTGATTCTGCTACTACAAGCAATGCTCAATCTAAAAGATGGAAAATGCATCAAAATAACATTTGTTTTCTGATATTTTAATTACGATTCAGTTGAAGATTTTGCACTAACCTGCATCTCTCCAAATCTGTAATAGGACATTTTATACATGAGGCAGTTCAGTAAAGTTGGAGAACCTGCCTTGTCTACCCGGAATTCTCCCTGAGGAGTGAAGTAATCACTTTCCTTTAAAAATAAAAGAAGATAAAAAGAGTCAATAGAAACTAAACCCATATTTAAGGTCATTTCTCATTCCCTTCTCACAAAACAAAAAGAAAACAACAAAATATTTTTATAAAAAAAACTAAATTGACATCTACAATTTAAAAGCTAATTCAGGCCAGTCTTAAAACAGAAAGCGATGGTGCTCATTAAAGGTAAAATTAGTTACAAACTACCTGATTGTAACCCAAAACCGCATGGAACCCACCTTCCGAAATCCCCTTTACAATCCTGCTACAAATTTTGTCACTTCACAGTAAGCAGTTACTGGAAAACTAATCTGAAAATGTAAAAGTAAGACATCTACCAAAATTATTTTTCAGAAATGTGAAAAGCACTGCATTGTAAGTACACACTGTCACTGGATACTTTGTACGTGCAGTGTCAAAACAAAAATTTTCTGCTGTTTTTGTATCTAGTACAAGATGAAACTATTCATGCAGGCTACTCCCTTAAGCCAGCACTAATTATCTAGGAGTTTTTGTTAGGCTTATGCAAATACTACTACAGATTTTTGCAATCTCTGAGATATTCTAATAACTTACTTAAACTCTGTGTAAGTAAATATTAACAGTTCAAACTCTGTAATAGTAGGAAAGAAGCTAAAGAAATCTGTAATACCAGCTGTTTAAACGTTCTGAATGCTCCTACTTTTTTTAATAATATGACAGTGCCTAGTGAGACACACACAGGAATTACAAAAGATATCCTGTACTTTTAGTATCATGCAAAAAGGTGAAAAACTTTTGAGGTTATTGATCTTTCAAAGCCATAAAAACTGGGTTACAGGCCTCCACAGTGTTATTCTTCTAGAAAAACAACCCCTAACACGTTTTTCAAAAGAAATTGCGACAAGTAGATATTTCCCTCCACTGTTGAGTACTACCAGAAAGGCAACAATGTAAATAAAAGTTAAAAAATAAAAAAAGTAGAGATGAAAACACAGAAATAACATGTAGCCAATAACACTTCGGTTTTCCTGTGAAGTTTTCCACTTACTCGAATATCTTTGGGATGCTCCCCCTCTGCTATTCTCACCATCCACAAGAACTTATTAATATCATCACCAGAGTAGCCAATGACACCACCAAAAATAATCAAAACGTAATCCACATCCAGGCTTCTCATGATCTCGTATGCTGCTGATTCATTTGAGGACATTGCCTTTCCCACCTGTATCATAGCAAAAAGAGCTTAAGTATCTGTATAGGAGCCCATTGTACAGATTCTCAGATCAATGGCCTGCAAGACCAAAGTCCGAGAATACATATTTACCGAGCAGACCCCACATTTTCATTCTAGATAAAGAAAATCCATTGCCTTGATTTGGAAACCCCACAGCCCAACCTAAGTAGAAATATTTTCTCCTCTGTAAGAGAAGTGCTGCCTGTTGAAATGAGCTGTGCAAAACATAACAACAATCATTTTTCTTTTGTGGCAGCTACAGATTTTTTAAGTCACATCTTTATTGCCAGAAAGTTAGTATGGCAGAAAACACCTAATTACAAATTACTTTCAAAGCTTTAGACATAATCTAAAGTGAATAAATTATTTGAAATATTACTGATTCCCCCCCCCCCTTTTCCCCCTTTCCTTGATCTCTGTCCTTCAGTAACAAAGCAGCCACGCTGCACTGTACTCAGTGGTGTTGAATTTAGGGCAAGTTTATACAGAGAAAACATCAGAATAGAGCTATGCTTGAGTTAAAAGCATACATTGGCAAGCCAATGTTTTGGCCTTGAAAATCTTTTTAAAGCTGCATCTAAAACCTCTTCCAAAATGGTCATTTTCCACACTTAAAGAATTCACTTAAGTCAGTAACTGGCATCAGTTTAGTAGTTCTGTTTGCCATTGAATTTCTTAAAGTGTAACAATGTCTCACTGCAGTAGGAGGCCATAACTACAATATAAATAATATCGCATCCAAACTGGTAACATTCAGTTAACTCAAGAACTTAATTAGAAAATACTAAGCTTATGCTGCAATCTGTCAAAAAGATAGAGAACCTCAGTTTCTTGGCCACTGTCCTAATCGATGTGAAGTTATTCGTCAGATTCCTATTCCTGTGCAGGACGAAGTCAGCTGGCAAATATTTCAGGGCAATGCCTCGTTCAGAACAGAAGTTCAGATATTTGCCACAAAACACACTCACTTGTTTCCCTTTCTTCAGAAATGGAAGGAAACAGTGCCAGCAGTCGTACTGGAGAGAATTCTTTATTAAAAAACATTACTACTAGCTGCTGTAATGTGCATGGTTACTGTGCTTACGAAATCCAGGCGACTGTTCCACGGTCTATGCACCTGATAGGCCTTGCCCTAGCGGGACCGGCTGGTTTAAACATAACATCTGCACTACAGATATTGACAACAGCAGAATAGAGCTATCTATAGAGTAGACAACAACATAGAGCTATCTGAGTTGAATGAAAGAAATTAAATGTAAAAGTTAAATGTTTTATCTAACTGCATATTTGAGGGGACAATCACATCCAGTCTACAACACTTCCATTTTTACTCAAACTTTCTCAAATTCCCAAGACACCTAAAAATTCATTTTATCTGGTCACTTTTCATAGTGCCATTCAAAATCCAGTCAGCAAAGGCACTGCTGAACTGGAACAATCCGTATTTGGATAGTGCTGGTCTAGTACTAAGCACAAGGGGACTGGTTACACGACTTGATGCTATCTATTCTCCCACAAAGAAAAAGAAGAGAAACAGAAGTGGAGGTGAAGTTCTGGAAACTCCCAGAAAACAAAATGGAGAACCCAAAAGGAGAATCAATCCCCTCCAGCCCCAAACCAATCTTTATAACAGAGTTCTAGGAGATGCCAAAACAACCCTGTTCCTTCCACCTGTTTCCCTCTCCGTGGGATTTTTTTAAATACCATACTATCTATCAACTGACATTTACAATTTCATGCTTGACTGAAATGTAAATGTTTCTGTGTTTCCACAGAAAGCTGCCACCCTTACCAGAGCTATGTGGCTGTTGTTCCAAGTGTTGTTATCAACCAGCGTTGTCCGGTTGGCCATGCCGGCTATCTGATAACCATAGTCCCACCACGACATTACTCTGGCATGCTCATCTGTGTTTTGTCTCAGCCAGTAGTAGGCTTCCCTGAAGTCATCCAGGATATTCCGAGTGCTGGGAAACAGAGTTCATTTTATTCACATCAGTATAAATGCTGGCAACAAATTGACTGCAACATGATAAATCTGGGGTCACAAATTAAGATTTTCTTATGTGCTCAACTTCCTTTGAGGGGTTCTGTCACCAGTTTGCACTCAGAAGTTTGACAGCTGAATGGCCCGAAGCCGAAACTGCTTTTAGAGATGTGACTAAATGCATTTCCAGTTGAATATATATCTATAAACAGGTTTTATGACTCAAATACTTTTTTTTTTTTTTAAATTATCACGTTCATTAGATTTGGATAGGATTACTTTCATGTACTCACATTAAATATTTTCTTAAATTGTATATATTTTTGAGAAGTATTAAGAGTTTTTATTCAGGTGACAATTCTGCCTTAATATAATTAGAAGGCAGCAAAGCAGATTACAAATGCAAAGGAACTAGAAATACTTTTGCCCTTAAATTATTTTTCAAACCTGTGACCTTACTCACCCATCATGGTTATAGGAAGCGAGAACAACGCTAGGGCTGGAGTATGCATTGCTTGTTACCCAGGTACAGTGGACCGCGAACATCATCAACAACATCAGCATCAGCATAGTAACAATGTTTTTGATATTGGGACCCAGTCCTTCTTCTGTTTTTTCCTGTTCAGATACATGTTTTCTCACTTTGCCTGCCTAAACAAACACAAACACAGCTGTTAGGGCAACTTTAGTCATCCATGGCAATGGAACCGAAGTGCCTTTTTCTTCACTACATGCACCTCGTAAGTGCTGTGGAATACTATAAAAATAGACCAAGTTGTAGTGTAAATTAACTACGTATGCACAAGAACATTCTGACAATCCAGCAAGTTGTATGAACAGATTATTCCCCAAAAGCCTTTCAGGAGAAAAAAAAAATCTATTACATGAGGGCTACTGCATGACTTAGATTGGCTTAGTCTGATGATACCCACTTGTAAAGCAGAGTGGAAGAGAGCAGGACACAGATGTTTATTGTGAGGAAAAGGGGGAAACCCAGGGCTCATGCACTTTCCAGAGCTCGTATAACAAAGCCTAAACTAAAAACAAGAATAGTTAACATCATCTTCTTCAGGAACAGGAGAGTACACACTGACTTTCTTTCAGGACATCACTTAGAGCTTACTGGAGAACATCAACACTTATTCTGTATTTCAGTGCTAGTAATTCAGACCTTTAGTAGAATTTTAAATATCCCCTCACCTTATCATACAAGTTGCCAGGGTTCCTTTTGTCATCCTCATCGCTGCTGTCCTCTATTGGCGGATTTTCCCTCTTCATATCATCACCCAAATAACGCTCAAAGACATTTGAGAAGGCAATTGCAGACAGCATACAGACCACTGGAGTCAAAGTGAGCATCAGACGAACCATCACGCCAGCAAAGTAAACGGCACTGATTGCATACAGAGCAACTGCAGAGGGAAAAAATATCTACTGATGACATTTAGAAAGGAACAATCACTGTGACTGCACACATACACGCTCACCATACAACTGTTTTTAGAAGTGGGCTGAGCATCTGTGTCTATAAAGACTTGGACATGCATCTTGCATTGCATTGCTTTTTAATTTATGGAGATACAGTTTAATTAATTACAGTTTAATTAATGATTGTCCCTTTTGAGCCTCAAACCCTTCCTGAAATTAATCTTGACGACTATTAACAATAACACAACCACACTTTCATATTCATTAATAATGTGTCAGAAGATACATTATTAGTGAAATTTAGTATCACACCAAAAATAGTACTGGAATAATAGGTAGTTTCATTTGGTTAGAAAGACCAAACAGCCCTAGACCAAATAAGTTATTAAATCTGAAAAAACAAAGAGCAAGTGTTAGAATCTCATATAAATACCAAATTTTAATTTAAATTAGAGATATCTGAACAAATTGGGGGCTTGTCTACATTATAATTCCATACAGACACATAAGGTGATACTGTGAACCCTATTCTGAAGCAAGTTATCCTGGATAGTATTAAAAAAAAAATACCACCACAAAACCCCAAGATTTTCAGGATAGAAGGAATATTCATAACACTTTTCATAACGACAACCTGCATGCATTCGTTAGGAATATCTATTGTTCAAGTAACAGTGGTTATTGCTAGTTTGCTACAGCTTAACAACACGCTTCTGTGAAATCAAAGGAGATTTGCCATGGAAATCAAAGGAGACTGGTTTATCAGATTACATTGCATAAATATTTTGCCCTTTGTAGTGAAGCAGTATGGCTCATAGGTCTCTTTAACCTGACTTAAAGAGATGGTGCAGCAATAGGAGGCTGAAGGGAGTTCCCCAGCACTGGTCTTTACTGTAAGCAAAAGAGCATAAAAAACTCTAAAGTCACAGGAATTAACACCACAAATGTTCCCATTGCCAATGGGGTAATCTAAAGAGGCAGCTGTATATGACTGGAGCCTCCTGTTGCCACAGAAGTGCAAGACCGTGTGATCTTCACTCCTCTTTTGAGCTACAACTCCAAGTCACATCCGTAGAAGCCTCACTCACAGTCTTAGAAGTCTACTGTCAAAGTAAAGCTTCATACAAATAAATTTGTTGTCACTGACACAGGGAGACCCTGTACCTGTGCTTAGGCTTGCACCTTATCTAGCACTTGCTCCACAGCAAATGATTCAGCTCCCTAAAATAGCTGAAAATCTAGAAAGAAAAGGCATTTTGAATCATCCTCTGTGGTGAGATGAGAGCCAGAAGAATACCTAGGGAAGAACTGGGTGCCTTGCAGCCTGTGTGGGGAAGGATCTCCCCTTTGCTGCTGCACCAAGCTATTCACCTGGCTGTGCTGTGAAACTGTACCGCCACTCATGGCTTGTGAGATCAGCACGTGGAAGAACATGCACCTCCAAGAGCCACAGTGACAAATCCCACCTCTCTTCATAAGAGGCTCCATCACCAATCCACCAATCTCTGTATGAACTGCATTTTTTACGGATGGTTTTAAATACTGCTAGGTGCAGGCAACTTTTAACATTCACCTTTAAACACATCATGTTTAAACCTTTTCTAGAACATTTCATACACCAGCTTTGAGCAAACAAACGAAATCATGTTGAAGACAAGATTTTTCAAAACGATTTTTAAATATTTTCTCTTACCAAAGACTCTTTCATCATTGATGTTTTTGATACAGAACCACAGCCCTGCTGGGAAAGTACACACGAGAATATGCAGATCAAAAAAGAAGGAAACCCATGTTGTAGGCTGATGCTCAGACACAGAGGCAATGATCGGGATGTGAATTTTCGCATACCTTTTTTAAAAAAAATTCAGTTCAAATTATTTTGAAGAGATAAAGTTATTAACACCTGTAAACATTAGGAGTTCTGAAATTCATTTAAAAGGAAGCATTTCAATTTAAAAGGTTAAATGCTCTGTTTAGCAGAAACCTGATGAAACTTTTATATCAAAAAACGTTCCCATGTCTTATTGTATTTAGGAAGTATTTGGTGTACAGAGTTATTTAAAAAAGCAATATAAAGAATTATTTCCATACTAATTAAAAGATTGAGCATTACAGACACTCTGTTCTATTATTGCTAGACATGAAGCCGAATTCACCAGAATGAAAACATACAGCTATGGAAATCATCATTATATTTTGTAGGGACAATTATCCACACCAGAAAATTTCCTAGGATTTCAATATTGTATTTCAAATGCTCTCCTCTGCACAAAACACCTTCATTTGCCTAGTACATCAAGTTGAAGGATTAAATCCCAGGCCAGTTAGTGATGCCCCCACGTTCTCTCAGATGCTGAAAGTCAGGTGTTGTCTACACTTGGAAATGCAGGTTAACTAAACAGCATGTCGGACACTCAGTGCGGACAAGGACAAAACTATATTAAAAGACAGCTATGCACACAGGCCTCATCTGGGGTGCCCTGTGACCAAACGGTGAGTTATCAAACAAATGTCCTTCTTCTTCACTGAGATCTAGGCCTCATTCAGAACTGCACTGATGTGTTTTAAACACAATATCGACTTTCTAATGTAGACAAGCCCTCAAAAGTTTAATCTTGTGTGTGTATACATATATATATATTTATATACACATACACACATATACACACCATATATAAGTACAGACCATTTCATCTACGGGCAGGGAACATCTATGCGTTCTTCAAATAAATTTGAGGCTTCCTTACTGACACCTATTCTACTACATTTATTACAGGGCTGGTACAGAATCCTGTATGAACTGGACTATGGAGCCTGAGGAAAAAAAAAAAGAACTATAAAAGTCTGAAGTTCTCCTATCCCTGCTTTTAAAAATCTACCAATTAAAATGCATCTTAAACACTTGAATAAAACTAAAGGTATTTTGCAGATAAATATTCTACATTAAGTGTCTGGCTAATGAACTGAACGCTGGATTTTTAAATGTTAACTAAACCAAAAGAGTTATTCACAAAACCATACACAAATAAACCAAAATTGTTCGGAGTAGACATCTGTATACACAAAACGGATTTATGAAAATAATAAGCAGGCAACATGCAAGATCATGTGTAACATCTTCGTGACTTCGTGCAATGTTGTGCAATGAAAACAGCAGAAGTTTAAGGCTCTTAGTAATTTTTAAGCGTGTCCTCAAGTGTTGATACAACTTTTGGTTATTTTACGCTGAAAAGCACTGCTGTTTTGTATAGACAAACGCACGATTAAGATACTCAAAGACTTCCAAAGAAGCAAGAAATTTAGCAAACAAATTAGTGATGAAGGTAAAATGGTTGCAAAGATCACGGAACAGTTACTACACATGCTCTCTTTAGAGAGCTGATCAAAATCCCACATATTCTCCTTGACTTAAATACTAAATCAATTTGAGGATGAGGAGAGCAAAAAAATATTAGTTTTCAGTAGAATTCTATTGATAGCTCATGCTTATATCCTTTATCTCTACTTACCCGGTGTCCCACAAAGAATAAAATCTGCCACTCCAAGGAGCAATATAACCTGAAAAAGAGAAGGGGAAAAATTTTGCTGCCTAGATATTTAAATGCAATATATATATATATATATAACAAGAAGTTGAATCCTTGTACTTATTATCTGAGCATTTGTAAATGATGCAGTAAGTCTTCACTTTGATATTTACAAATGGTATCATTCGACGCTTTTTTTTTTTTAATATCTAGTTTAGACATCTAAATATTGTGTTTAATGCTCTATATTATATTTTTCCCTTCAGGCTTCAGATGCAAAGCTTACTCCCAACCAGTTGCATGCACAAGTAAGGAGGATATGCCAGCAGATGTGAAATAGCTGGTTATGGTCATCTCTGGATGTATCCAAAACACAAGATCAGATGGGATTCTCCTGAGAGTGCTGAAAGAACTGGCTGATGTGGTAACTACTCATGACCTTGATCAGGGTGCTAAGGCCCTTGTTGCCTGGAAGTGGCTAATGCTATGCCTCTAGGAAAGGCAAGAAGGAATATCCAGGGAATTCCCAGCCAGTAACGTGAGTCCCTAGAAAGACTGTGAAGCACAGCATCCTGAATTACATCATTAAACGCTTTTAAGACATTTTCCTAATTTCTCATCCGTAAGCTGAAGAAGAATGGGCTGGGCAAACAACAATTTGATGTGCTGAAAATTGACTGTACTGACAAGCTCAAAATAGCACCCAGTGGCTTGGTGTCCCATTGATGGCTGGCTAGCAAAACATAAAAATATCGCAGAGGCCAAAACAGTGAATTGTGCTAAATTGAGAAGAATAACTGACAAGCCTTATGGCAGGCAGAACTTCCATCCAGAACTTTAACCTCCTTCCAGGTGCTGCACCCTGCTGCTGGAGGATTATTAATTAAAGAGAGAGGGAGCTGAGTGCTGTGAGATGGCCAGGGGTCTAGATCACACAGTACACCAGGAAAAGCTGAGGGAACCAGGTTTATTCTGTCTGGTGAAGCAGTGATACTATCAGTGAATTTCAAAAATTGACATCAACACTTCCCAAGAAATGCAACAGTAGACATATTTTGCTACATATCGAAATTAGAAGCCAAATTTTGTCTTAATATGCCAGTCTGAAAAATTTCATGAAATATTAGTAGGACCCACTCATACATACTGAAAAGCAAATTACAAATCATCAAGTTTTAGAAGACTTTCAGACAAATATAGATGTTAAATATTCTTTTGGAATAATGGTACCATAAATAACAAAAATAAAACTGCAATTAAATAGTCCAAAATGTTAAACTACTGATACCAGAAAAATCTACACTAAATCTATACATTCATTACTAAAATGAATTACAAGAAATAATTCAGTTAAAATAAAAAGTTAAATCTCAGAAAAGTTTTCTTTTTTTAAATAATATTCTGACAAAACAGAATAGCATATGAGGTGTAATATTAAGACACAATTTAACACCCAGCAGAATTCAATTTTGGCATGACTGACATATTTATCTATGAAAATAGATCAGGAAGGAATTATAGTGTTAGATGACCAAGGATATATGTCATGGAATCAGAATATGGCTGTTAGGCATCTGAGGACTGCAACCAAGCAAAGGCAAACTTGTTTTTCTGAGGTTGGGTAGAACTACCTTGAAGACCAGAAACTGAACCGCAGAAGGAGAACTCACAGACATACAGACATCCAGTCATACAGAAATGTGGTTTCTTTCTGAAATACTTGAACCTATCTCATCTTGACCTATCAATGCTATTTAGAATAGATTAACAGTGCTTATCTTCATAATATGCTTTTGCTACCGTTATGTTCCTTCTATCAATCTGACTTTTTGCATGATAAGAAAAACAGAAACAAAGCAACATGGTCATTGGTTTGCTGTGGGGTTGCCAACATCTACTTAGACTAAACCAAATGTTGGTCACCTGAGTTACCTGCTCCTAAGAGAAACTGTTTTCATGTTTATTTACCTGTGTATGTCAAGTAGATGACGCTCAGGAATACAATACCAGCAGCCAGGGAGACACCCAAGAAGAACAATGTCTGAAATTCTTGCTTTGTTAATCTGTCTCTCAAATACTGCAAAAATGCATAGGCCTGCAGCAATGCAAAAACACCTAAAGACAGGCAAAAGTTTTTGTTTAAATCCTCAAAAGAAGCAACAATCATCAAAGCAACTGGCATACTTCAGCTATGTTTGAATTACAAAAAAAAATACATTTAATTATATCTGAAAACCAGTATAAAACCACTTTCTAACAAACAGACTTTAATACGTAATAGGGCTGATAGTCTGAGTCACTGCAAGAAAGTAACTACTCTCCAAAACATTCTTTGCTTATTATATATCAAGAGCTCCAACATCCACTGTCTCTTTGCTCCCAAATTGGGTAAAGGGAGAGAATCACCTGAAAACTAGATTGCATGTATTTTGTCAAAAACACAGTTTAACATACCCAGACATCTTGAAAAAATAAGATACAGCTCTTGGCTAGCTTAAGTAATGAGTTGCAAGGAAAGAGCCCAGACAACACAAAGCCAAGACTAATGTATAAATGTATGGAAATTAAGCTACTGAACAAAACAGAGGGATTTAATAAAGAAAAAAAAATAAACCAAACATCTAAGTGAATACAGACAACAGAATTAGATAAAGCTAGAGTCAAAACACCAGAATTCACTAGGTAAGCATTCCATACCCTCAAAAAATGCATTTCCTAGTTTAACATTAAACTAGAACTTAAGACATGGTTTTCTGTTGTTATTCATTTCAATGCATATAATCAGATCAATCCAATGGTTCATCCCCTCAAAACTGAAAAATCACTAGTAGCTGGCAGGAAGAAAAAAAACCCAAAACTCAAGCGTATTGTATTTCTTCAATTTACGAATAAAATTGTGATGCACGATGTTGAAATTCACTAGTTCCAAACTCTAGAGAACAGCACAAACTGTCCACTAAGTAACTGTAAAATTCTTAGGACACAAACTACGCCCTGATAATCTTTACTCCACTCATTATATCCAGAATGATATAAGAATCTCCCAGTAATATTCAAAATATTTTTAAAATATTTTTTTTCTGGTGAATTTTAGTTATGTAACAATTGCTGTCCCAAATCCATTTTCTTAAGTGACAATGCATAATTAAAAAAGAGGAATCTAACAAATTAAGCTACATCACAAAAAACGGTGTATGCTCCTACTAAACATAGGCCTAGCAGCCTTAGTAAAGACTGCTGTTGTAAAGAAATCAAGATGTCTGAACGTTTAACAACTACTGAGAATAATCTTACTTTAAAAAGAATCAAAAAAGAATAAAATCAGTTATTTAAAATCAGCCTCCTATATATAGCATGTCATTTGCATCCAATCCACTTTGAAAAAATTATCAACTCTAAAAAGAAATTGCTCAATAAAAACTGTGTTTACCAATAACCATGTTTCAATTTTACAATGCTCGAAGGCAACATTATATTGCAAAACAGTACAGATTATCAATGTGTAAAGTAACTGCTTGTCAGAATGTGTAAGTGATCCACAGTTATGGAAGCATTTTACCTCCATTAGCTCACACAAAGAAGGATAATGTGTTGATTGGAAAGTAAACTTCCCTACAAATACTAAACAGTACCTTTTTTTCTTTAACAATTTGGTTTGTTAGTACAAGGTTCTTTCTAACACAAGGAAACAGATCTGCAAGGGTTTGGCTGTTTAGAAGCAGACATTGAGTTTTCTTACCTGCAGCTGCCATGTGTTCACTTGTTCTAATTGGCTGAAACCCCACAAAAGGTATCTGCATCGATAATATTAACCCCACAATGTAGAAAGTGCTATATGCTGGAAAAAAGAGTGGGGGAGAGGGCAGAAGAGAAAGGTGAGAAGCAAACAAATGAGTACACACATTTCAAAACCCAGACT
Source organism: Anser cygnoides (assembly GCF_040182565.1). Classification (NCBI taxonomy): domain Eukaryota; kingdom Metazoa; phylum Chordata; class Aves; order Anseriformes; family Anatidae; genus Anser; species Anser cygnoides. Next base: position 43,877,972 of record NC_089874.1, on the reverse strand, counting down.
CCATAGCAGAGTCCATTCCCCACCTTCAGACATCAATGACACTGAAACAAAACTGTATTGTTTTAAATATTTTGGCCATCCCTATGACTTGTTTCACCTTCTTTGATTAGAGTAAAGTTAAAATAAAATTGCATTCAATTTTAAGGGAAATAGCAAAGTACTGTTGTTCCTAATTACACTTTTCTTTTCCTCGTAGGAAAATGAACCATCTATCTAAGATACTCTAGCTTAGAAATAGTTCTCTCTTCTCATTTGCTTTTCTTGTTGTTGCAGAATATGGGTGGAAGAAGAGATCCCAGATAAGTAAAAAGAGCAGTTTCTGTATGAGGAGAAATTAAAGGGACCAGACCTCAAAGAGGTAAAACATTTAAAAGCGCACTACTTACTTAAAAAAATGCAAAATGTATGCTTGTTCTTTTTTAAATGCAAGAACAGAGGCATGCCAAAAAATTGAAAAGCGACACAATTAAAAATGAATACTGAGCATCTGTATAAACCATGGGGACTCATAACCCCCCAGAAAGTGGAGGCCAAGAACAAAACTGTATTAATAACATGAATCATTATTATGTATGAAGTGATATTCACGTACTTTCTCTTGACAGGATTTTGCTCCTAAATATTCCAGGGAGAGAGAGATGGGAATAGAAGAAACACCAACTGTGAACAGCCACGAATCTGCTTACATTTTGAAGCAACCAGCCAACTTAAAAACCAAATGAGGTCTTCTTCCCTCAGTAACAATCAGAAATAATGTACCTCCCAGATTTTTATTTTTATTTAAAAACTCCTTCAATTCATAAACCACAGGCTTTGCTCTGGCCTCAATCCTTTGAGGAGATCCTTGAACCCATACAACCCTTTACTAAGCTCCATAAGAACAGGTTTGGGAACCAGATCATATACCTGTGGTATTGTTTTTGTTGCACCTGTGTATTATGCTCCCAGCATACCATATGCTTTGCAAATATCACAAAACAATCCCTGTCGTGATGCTTCCAACCACTTCCAGCCATCTTTGCTGGTGTGTGCTTTCAAGCATTTGTATTTTGCTGCTTGGCCTACCTACTCATCTATTCCGTCTTTATGTCACTGAAATACATTTTTGCTGCAGGAAACTCAATTTTTGATGAATTCACTTCAACATAAATCATTTATTGTATCATAAAACTGTTGCAACACTGCCATCCTGTGGAATTCTAATGATTGGCATAAATCACTAGACTTCACATTTGTTAGACCATTCTAAAGAACCATTTTTAAGCCCAGTCCTACAACTGGCATACTTCATATGCCCACTTTTTTTTTAATCTTTCTTCCCACTTCTTTTAAGCAGCTATCACATCTGCTTGCCTGGCATCAAATGAACAGGTCGTCTGATACAATTTTTCAAGGAACTACTTTAGTACATGAAGGTGAAAGATATACCATCACAAACTTTCCACGTTCCTTTGCAAAGACTATGCAAACAGCAGAACGTAAAAACCAGAACTTTATTCTCATTCCTGCAATCCACTCTCATGATCATAACTTTGATGAGATCGACAACAAAAAAAAACTGACGTTCTGTGGATAAACTCATTTCACAATTTTAGTTCCTGTATACTGCAAAAACACGAGAAAAACCTATTGAAAACTTCTCCCGAGTATGATCACGGATTTGATCACACATTTTTAATTAATGGATTATAACCACCAGAAATAAATACTAATCATCTGAAATTTTAGAATACTGAAGTAGTTGATAAAAAATATATGCCTGCTCACTATTTAAATGGTAAAATACAACACATAGGACAAAGAATGAATGGAATTAAGTTTTAAATTCTGGAAGATCTTTTTTTTTTTTTGGTTATATTTTGAAAAGTACACAGAACTCAGGAATTGTACGGGAAAAAAGTAGATCAGTAGATTGAAGTGAATATTGCCAAGTCTGAAGTGCACAGACAAGACTATACATACAATAATGGAAGATAATATCAACGGATCCTGCATCTGAATAAACAGGTTATTTTCCTAAAATGGATGTAGATTTTAGTAGCTACTGTCAGCTGTCAATAGGTTGCAAAAAGTAACCTATTAGCTGCACACTGGTAGTTTTTTGCATGCGCACTAGCAATTCCATATTGTCTTTGCAAAATACCTTTGCTTTCCCTACTGCAATGAGCTTTTGGAAACCCATCCCCTTATCTGAATAGTTTGGGAGTGAAGCACAATTCCATTTCTTCCCAGAAGTGCTTGAACTTTCCTACCTGGTTTATAAAAACATCCTGTTAAACAAACCTAGAACACACATGCTGATGCAACTTCTACAGACATCTGTGTGTAAGGCTTCCCAGGGAAGTTTAGATTAATCCAGGAATTGCAATGAAACAGCGAAGCAGCAATCACATTTTCATTCCAACAACTCTCCTGAATTGCATCTCCCTCAGCTGAAGGACAATAACACCTCAAAACACTGTAGTTATTTGCAAAACAAATATGTGACAAAATCTTTAGTTCATATGAACTGGCAGTACTATTTTTGCACCCCCCCCCCCCCCCAATGAGATCAAAGACTAGTTCACTGAAAGCTGGAAAAGCGAGAGCACTTATGCTTTATTGTTTCTGATTACCACATCATTTCTGGATTTTGTAATTACTAGATTTCATTTTCTCTTGCCTAACTCACAGAAATTGGAAAATGAACATATTCAATAAAATAATTTTAAAAGCAAAACAAGATAAATTACTCTTCCCTGAAGTTATGAAGAAGTAGTTAATGAAGTTAACTAACAGTAATGTTAAAAATTAAAGGTGGATAAAAGTTTTTTTTTTCCTTTTAAAAATAATTTCAGATTCTGAATCATATAAATAAATAACTAAGCAAGAAACAAATACTTATATTGTGGTATAAAAAAAAACATATAAAACTGAACTCAAGTAAATATTATAGTGTATAATGGTTCCAATACATAATGTAAATACAGTAATTTCCCTAGCAGGCACTGAAAAAAAAGCATGAAAATAAATATAAAAATAGTATTAAAATGGGTTAACAAAAATATATTTACAAATACAAAGTATCTTTTGATATTACACTTCAATTTATATGTTCTCAAACGTCTCAATGTTTGAGACATGTTCTCAAACTATCTTTTGTAAATGTTTCACATTAGGGAGTTAAAAGTGTTCTATCTAACTTATAAATAAATCTAAGAATACCTGAATTGATTATTAATTATTTCATTCACACACCCACACTGTGACCAACTGATCTAACCAGTAATGTCTCTGTAAACTGTCGACAGAGTATTTAAATATCAGGTAAGTCAATTAAAAAGTTATTCTCCTGAGATCACTATCCAAACATTCCTGAAATTGGAAGCAAGGTTGACCCATTAACCCAATAAAATCTTAAGGACTCACGTGGAGTAGACAGACTCTTAGGCTGCTTTTTAGTCCAGGTTATGTAAAACATACGTGGCTGCTTAAAATTCCCTATGTCTTTTCCCATATATGTCACAACACACTATAACATTTGCATAATGACTGCTGCAAAACTTTTTAAAACTACTAATTGTTTTATGCACTAGGAAAAGACAAAGATGAAACATTATTCTTTTTAACAGACACATGCAATATATATACGTTAAATATACTAAAAGGATGCTAAAAATACCAAACTATCCGATTATTTCCTTTTTTCAGTGCACTAGAAAGCAGAAAATGAATTAGCAGCAACATATCTGAAATTTTGGAAGTGTGAATGATATGTTTTAGCTTCCTATTGCCACTGGTGTAGACAGTGATTGACTATAATCAGTAATCCAATTAATAAAATGCAATCTGATATGCAATTACCTCATTCCCACCAAATACAAAAGACATCATTATAATTTCATATCTCATGATTCAGCATTTGACAATGATTGTTCAAAGAACAAAACTTACCGATGTAGACCCTCCTGCTGTATCTCTGCATCAGCAAGAGGACAAACACATGCAGTGGAATAAGGTTGATGATGAAAACATAGCCACCCCATGCAGAGACCTGGAAGAAATGGAATAGGAAATCAGATCTAAAAATATCTGGAAATTCTTCAGATAGCCAGTGCTGGACATTTACAAGGGTCTGACAAGAAAACACAAACCCCAGTAAAAGTAATACCACCAGAATTTTTCTCAACGTTTACTATCCAAAAAGAAAACAAAATCCCCCAAAGTGGTAAAGTTAAAGTAGTAAAGACTTATGAAATGGACTGGTGGATTTTCAAGGCTGTCTTTCTTACAGCTCCACTCCTCCTCCCAAGCAAATCTAGTCAGGCTGGCAGACAACAATGTGATGCTGGGGGCTTTTCCCCATGGTGAGGGACGCTGCGAAAGGCAGCAGTAGGACTCCCATCTAGGGTTCAAAGTTTTCCTTTGACATACAACTTTAGCATGATGCATTGTGCTTTTTGGCAGGCACAGGCAGAGGATCTCCAGCCAGAGAGAAGAAATGGAGCAAGGTATACACTGTCGATGGTAAAATTCCTGGAGCAGAGTAGCAAATGGTGGTTGCGGTGTGAGGAAAGAAACAAAAGGAAGGAGGGAGATACACAGGGAACAGTGCTGAGCACCGTGGCACGGTGCACAACATCATCATGGAGACTGTGAACGTGTACTAACAGCATTACTTGAGAAGTGCTGGTAAGAGGTATTTAGAACTGAAACACTACAATGTTACCATTGTGTCCTTCACTGTTGGTTTAGACAAAGATGTAATGAGCTATCATTACAATGTGTTACCACATTTCTAATACATTTAGAAGGGCTAATGTTGACTAGGAATTCTACATTTTAACACATGTTCTCTTGTCAAAATACAGTCTAGACTTCTCCCATCCGCACCACGCCTATCCTAGATCTTCATTTTTAGAATGCAGCAGCTAATGTGGTTTCCACTTTAATTGTACTTTAAGGCTTAGATTCACATAGATATTTTTAAAGCCCTAGAATCCAGAAAGAAACCCAAATGACTATGTACTACAGAACAAAATCTAAAATAAGGTCATGGCAGAGATGCTGTTTTCTGATACTAATAGCACAAACCCCAGCATTTCAAAATTGGGGGCAACTGATTCATATATTAAAATAATTGGAAACAAGTACAAAACTTGTTAATTTTATAGAAAGTCATTTCAGACTATCATTATTCTTTTCCCAAATTACTGGCATGAACTATCATGGTCTACATAGGCTATTTAATTTACTGAGAGAAAACATTACACAAAGACAAGCAAAACAACAGAATGAGAACAAATGTGTAATTAGGATGTTGTCATATTTAGGTAAAGGTTCGAATGATGCAGGTAGCAGACAGTTTGTATAGACTAGAAACTTGCATCTCTAATTAACACCTATTCTCTAATTATTGAGATATTAAACCAGATCTACACCCTGAAGATTGCATTGGACTGAAGATACACTTTGAAATTTTCAAACATATCTGAGGTTTCCTCATAGACAAATGGAGTGGAAAACTGCCATTACTCCTACAAGGTCAGCCTCAATGTAAAGGTTTGTTTTATGACCCCCTCATCATAAAGAGGCATCTGAAACAAACAAAGCTGATGTCAAATAAATGTTAAAAATATAAATGCAAGAAAAAAAAAACTTCTCCTTTTTTAATGCAATGCTGTAGTATGAGTCAAATTACCACTGTGAGTTAGGTATACAGTTTAAGCAGATTTAGATATTAAGAAAGACATCTGTCGGTGCATGCAATATACATTCGCCTTTCAAGGAGCTGTTCCCCAAACTCCCCATGCAAAGAAAGGCTCTTACTTCCTCAAAATTGTGATTTAATTTTCAACTTACACTGAAAAGATTACAATTTCCATCGAAGAAAGACAAATGAATTCAATTAATGGATATTAAAATCATGCTCTTCCCTGAAATTTTATCTAAGCGAAATGCCTAAGAGGGCATCTCAACAAAACACTTTTGCAAAAGAAAACACAGTATATGGAAAGCCACCACCAGGGATGAAACAGGTGCACTCCATGAGCAATAAATTTCTATCATCTCATCACTGATGCTAGCCTATGGACAAAACTTAACCTTTCTAGTTGACAGGAAAGGAAGATAAAAAGAAAAAAGTAACATCAATTTATGTTAAGACTTGGAATGTCGTAATGACGACATTGATTCTCTAAGTTGTCACCACACACTCTAGATTGCATCCTTTCCTTCTCAAAGGGTTCCACAGACCAAGACCGGACTAAGATGAGGAGAACCTGCTGTTCTGTGATTTTTTTTTTTTAGCAGTAAAAATGTAAAAACAAAGAAGTGCATATTATCTGCATATTTCTGAACAACATTTTTAGAGGATCTTGCCAATAAATAGGCATGATATAAAAGACTATGGTCTATCAGCGTAACAATTCAAAACCTTATTTGCCTGACCTTGTATTACACACAGTTCTGTACCAAACCTACAGGATCTCTTCGCTGCAATGCAACGTAAACAGCTATGTTATGTATGAAGAAGTGGCTGCTTATTTACTGACTCAGCAGAAAGAAAGAGAGGGAGGAAAGAAACAGGAGAAAATAAATGTACTCTTAACAGGAGATAGCTACACTCTTTGGTGACACATATAGGGCTATTTCTTTCTGTTTTAACAGCAAAAAATCTCGCAGAAAACTCAATGAATGTTAAAACTAGAGGAAATTTAGGCAGCATCCAGACAACCTCTGAATTAGTCCTGTATTTTAAATTAAGGCATGCAAAATAATTTGTAAGTTCCTTTGTCATGCAAGCCTAGTTACCTGGCTGTGGAAAAGCAGCATTTGAGACCTCCATCTTAACAAGACCATACAATTACCTGACTGTCTCACCATTGGAAGGTAATTTATTTTAATTTTGATTTAATATTTTGAAGCTAATTTATCATATAGCCACACACACACAAAGTATCAGTTGGAGGAGAAGTGACCTTTGACTTATTTGTACAGGAAAATTCTTTGAGTCTAATATTTCAGAAGATAAGCAGAGAGAAAAAAAAAGAAAAAACAATTCCCTGCATTTTGCTATTAGCTTTATCTCCCCAGTTTTAGTAATGTTTTTTTTCCCCCTTTGTTAGCCCTTAGGAACGTCTCTACAATAATCTCCATTTTCATAGATCAAGAATGAAAAAGAGACTTTATGATCATTTAATTTGACACTGAATTAATTCAGTATTTTGGTGATAATCTTTACTTTACAGCTTAATTATACCCGGAGAAATAGCTTTCAAATTTATATAAATACAACTTTGTCCATAAATTTATAATATTATTGTGCTTTAGTAATAATGACACAGAGATATATGAATATTAAAACTCCACCTTAAATTATCTGGACCAAAACAGAAATACCACTGAAGAAGAGTATCTATTCATGGCATAGGATGACTTTATAAGTAAAGTTACTGTATTTACAGTTTTTCAAAAATTCCTTTCATTGTATTGAAAAACTTTAAATTTCAAATTATTTATTATGTCTTCTCACTCATATACTTAAGGTCTTAATAATAAAATGAAAGAACAATTTTACATTATGGACCCAGCAAAGACTAAAATCTCCTCCTTCTGTCCTTCATTAACATACGAATTAAGTAAGTCCCACTTAAAGAGTTTAGCTATTTCATATATATATATATATGTAAAAGGCTTACCATGTAAAAGTAAGATAGACAGCAGCAGATTGTCCAAAAGACCGAACCAGTTTTCACCGACTTCACCTTTAAAAATAATGAAATATTTATGAATAACAAATACTAGATACTATTACAAAATTTCATTCCAAAACAGCTGTCATGAGGACTTCTATAGTATATAACAGATTATATTTGTATCTTTCCAAACTGATATCTGTAAAACCAAACCACAAGTGCAATTCATTGACAGACCAGACAGCTTACACCTCTTTCTCTACATAATGCAGAGACAGAACGCAATGCCACTGTGTACTTTGTGATCCAAAATAGAAGAGTAGCTGCAATACTTCTGTGCTACTTTCTCTGAGACATCAGACTACATTATAATTGTGAGAGTAGAGCATCCATGGCTTCCTTTGTCTGGAATCAGACCCAACACTGCAATTTTAAAGAGCTATCCTGTAATTCTGAAAAACTCACTTAAGGTTAGTGAAAACATCCAGATATTACTAAAGGTTTAGAGAGATCCATGAATTGGAACAGGAGTATGATTTCATCCAAAACTGATAGTAGTGACTGTGGTGAGGGAAAAGAGGAATGAAAAATGCTAAAAAGTTAACAATAAAACATATTTGATTCACACAATTCTACAAGAGTTTATGTAAACATTATTGCAGTATGCAGTCTAGTTAAATACACGAATTCCATAATAACAGGTAACTGCTATTATGTCTTAGCTATTAAAATGACCATGGGTTGATTCTACTGTTATTGGTAACAGTATACCTTTACAGCTGCAGTTTAAGCCCAAATTAAAAAAAAATAAAAATCATTAGAGGACCTTTCTTCAGAACCTGCACTTAATTATCACCTGTAGCTAAATAATGAAAAATTTCGATTTCTTTCTATTATATTCTTTCTAACAATATCCCAACTCCGAAATACTCCAAAGCTAAAAAGACTTGCAAGTATGTATTTACTTCTGAGAACTCAAACTTTTGACAAACCATGTGAAAAGCTGTAACTATTGCATACATGCTACCCATGGAGACACTCAGTACGAAAAGTACATACACTAAAGGAAGGCACAAGGAACAGTACCATACAGTGTCCATGCTGAATTAACAATATAGCTACTCTGTTTGTGCTATTTCCAAAATAGATACAACAGTCCAGAAATACTCCATTTTGTTTAAACCCCTTCTTTCACACAGGACTACATGGCAGACGCAGTTCTACATGGAGGTTAAGGAATGACAGACAATATGCACGAACAAGTAGGCTAATTAAAAAACATTAGACTATTACACATTTTTTAAGCATGCAAGTAGTATGAATACCTCGCTCTGCGGACAGCTTTAGGCATGTAAGTTGGATGCTTAAGTCAAAGTCCAGACACATAGTCAACAGCGTCTCCAGATGACAATTCAAAGGACTTTATATTGAGAGTCTACTGCTTTTTACCAGCTAAATAAGGAGGCTGAAGTTTCATGCTCACATAATACCAATATGACCAAACTGAAAAACGAAAGCAACCCTACTGTTTGCTTCAAACTTATAGATTCATTGCTATTGCCGTTACTACAGGACACACATACTTCAGTTGAACGGTACTTTTACATAATAAATAAACTGAAGAGTGTTATCATGGAGTGGTTCAGGCCACGTGACTTCTCAGTACTCGCCTGATCCACGGCCAAGGGGAAGAGAGATGAGAGGGAACAAAATGAGAATTCAATGGATGCTAAGAAAAATCAGTCATTTGGTTGGAGGAGGAACCAAAAACCTTTCCAAAGCAAAAGACTCATCAATTACTTACCCATAAATAGTATGTGAACTGCAGTGCAAAAATAGCTATGCCTTCATTGTCAAACGATCCTGCTACTGATCGAGATATGTAACCTGGAACTATGGCAATAAAACAGGCAGCTAAAAGCCCTGCTCCCTGATTCCACAGTTCTCTGGTGAGCAGGAAAGTAGAAATAGCTGTAAGGCCGCTAAAAACTGGTGCTAGGAACACACATACGTCTCTTATATGGACTGTCACATTAAGCATATTTAAAATCCAATGTATAAGGCCTGCTGTCACCATCAGTCCTGGGTATACCTAAAGGGAGAAAAAAACATACTGCATTATTGCAGAAAATGATCATGGTAAGTTTACTTGCATATAATTTGCAATGAAATACAATCACTTCTTAAGCTGATACAAGCAATGAGTAGGTAAAGCTAATGGAATTATTTTAATATTACTTTAATTATATTTTGACAGCACTGCTGAATACCAGAGGTCCTTTAAATTTTACCCAAATGCTAACAATTACATATAATCCATTTTCTAAATGAATAAGCAGCACATAGATAATATCCTATCTTGCCTGACATTTATCACATAATGAGAATTTGTATCACATAATGAGAATTCCAGGTATGGAATCAGAAGCTAAAGTTTGCAAGAGAATTTCAAGCCAGCTAACAGCTTTAAGGAAAAAAAAAAGAACCAAAACAACAAGAAACCATACAACATTCCCTAGCCATATTCAATTTTCACCTTAATATACCATGCTGTTCATTTATTTCTTGTTATGCATGGAGAAAGAAAATATACATTGAGGTTTTTAAGTAGAAAAGCTGACTGACTGACAGTTGAGTATTATGTATTTGCAAGCTATCCGTAGACACCTTGGAGGATTAAAATAAAGCCCTACAATACTGAGTTAAGATGTCCTCCAGGAAAGAGTAGTATAGATACAAATCTATTGAGCCTATCATAGAATATTGGAGACCACTGAAATATTCTTAATAGGAATTCTACCCTTTCACATTTATCAACATTAGAAAAATCGATATGTAGTAGGAAACTTAATATGGACTTCAACTGCCTTAGTTTCTTTTGAAAGCTAAGAAGAGCTTTGTGCTAAATTAAATTAACAGATGATAAGATGTTCTTCTGCATGTATCCTGGAGACCTGGTTTTCAAGACAAACTATTAAAACATAATATACCATGTGACTTGCAAAATAAAGCATACAATCAAAATTTTAATTTAAATTTCTAAGGCTTTTTACGTTATATAAGACAAGTATGTAAAAAAAAAAAAAAAAAGAAGTGTGCCATAAGCATCCCTAAAATACTAAAACGAATGGTGATCTAATTGTTACAAAAAGCTCTGTGAATGAATTTAAACGGTATGTCCTATAATTAAAAAGTTTTAATGCACTGTCAAGGTTAGATGTGGCTGTGTTACTAAAGCCACTCTACTACTGAACTCTATTTGTACTGTGATTTGGTATTTTTTCTTATACCTTTCCCCTGTTTTATAACTTGCATTGACACCAATCTTAGCCGCTCCTTAGACACTTCGCTTCATACACGTCTCCTGCTTAGTTTCAAAAGGTCTTTTTTTCAGTGAAATCTTAACATTTTCCATATTCAGATGGCTACCACTCAACACATACCACTGGCTTAAAGTTTGTGTCTTAAGAGAGAGAGAGAGAGAACCGTTTTTCAATTTAAATTTTCTTTTTTAAGTACCACTGTGCAATGTTTTCCCCAAACATGAAAATCAGAATTACAGGAGTCATAAAATCCCTATTTATTATTATCAGAAATTCAGGTGTAAGAAGGTAAAACCCAGTTTCTTGTTCACGGTATGTTGTTGGATAGGACAAATGCATGTTGACTTACTGTCTCAGTTATTACAGCTAAAAATTAAAAACATAGTTATTCCCTCAGCAGCAATTTGACAATTAAAAGTATATTCCATTAAGATCCTCCTTTTATCGATGTCAAAGTTATATTTAAAGTTCAACAAAATTATTACAAAGTCATCTTTAAGTTATTACAATACTTACAGTTCCACCTACTATTCTTCCCAGTGGGTACCATGCTCTTTCATCAAACCAATTTAAAAATTCATAAAACCCATGGGATGCAAGATGATGTGTTGATCTATAGTTAAACCTAGAAAGAAAGAGAAGAAAATTGGGGGAGGGAATAAAAATCAAGAACCTTAAGTCCTCTTTTTTCTAAGATCTAGAAAGTAATTAAACATCTTGTTTACTGTACAACATTCCCTTCTAAATCTATAGAGTTTTAAAACAAATTACCAAGCTCTCTCAGTTATTAACCACCATATTTTCTTCATTTCTACAGCCAGTGCATGTACACAGGTGAAATGCCACAGCCTTTGTTTTGGTAAACATCAAGAAGTTTTCTATGACTCTGACACACACCTCTGTCACTTTCTGCATACTCTTCTAAAACTAGTATTGTGTTAACCAATGATTTACTACATCCAGAATACCACTTAAGCAGAATTAAGACCATGGAAAATTAAGGCAAGACTTCTGAGACAGGATAGCTACCCAGTAAGTACATCTGCTGCTGCTGTTTCATGTAATGTTGAAAGCCGAAGTAATATAATAATATGGAACGAAGGCAGCCTATTTGTTTAAACAATTATGAACCTAATGGCCCCTGCACAATCCCTTCTTTCAATCAAAAGAATCTATATAATACAGATTCTCTGTAGATGAAGTTTCACCTCCAGTTGGTACACGTTCTCTGCTGCAGGAAGTTTCTTGCATAATGAAAGCCTTTCCATGTGTACCTTCACTTCAGTCTTCCACACCACCCATAAAACATTAAAAAGCATACACAGATTGCTATCAATGCAATAAACTTCCGATTTTCTGGCAAATAATTAATTCTTCCAAGTTTCTCAAACTTCAGACAGCAGAACTTTTTAACTACTACAAAATACATTCATTCTGCAAATGAAATCAAGACTACTGTGAATGCATGTTATCCAGAACTGCAACCTGTACATGAGTATTCAAAAGCCAAACCAACAAGGTTATTGATAGCAATGCTGTACAGTTTTGAGGAAAACAAACAAAACCAACAAAAACAAACAGACAAAACCCCAATCAGCAAGCCAACATTAGGCTTCAAAAAGCCTGGGCAAATGCCACTTCTAAGGCAAGCAACTTCCATCAACGAAACCCTCCTAATAGACATTCCAATGGGTATTTAAGTTAAAAATATGAAATTTGGTAGTTAAAGAAGCATTAGAGATTAATTCTTTTGTTAAGTACAAGTCAGGTGACAAGATGGAATACTGCATCAGACACCAGGATAGATGGGCAAGCCACCATGGAAGACTTCTAATTACACTCAGCATTCAAGGCTAGAGAAGCTTACATGTATTTGTCCTTTTGTCCATTTCCTGAAAGTATCTATTTATACCAGTAACACGCATCACTTTAACATCAAATTAAAAATTACATTCAACTCTTTTGTATAACTAGGCTCCCCAAAATATCACTGGTTTACTTTAAATTAATTCATTTCACCAGAATAAAGCTAATGTCACTCAAGACATCAAGTCCCATCAAGCTCCTACTTGTTTAATCAGCAGAACAAGTCTAATAGCTGAACTACAACCACAAGGAGGTTATGAGCAGACTTCGTCTACACAGCAAAAGAACAAAAAGAATTGAAATTCAAGTCCAGATGTCAGCAAACCTGGGTGTTTCACTCATTGAACTGTCACATCATCAGTCAAGTGACATAAAAAAGTGCGGTATTTTCAGGAAAAGTCTCCTGCATGGTAAATACGCAGTTATACACGATATATTAACCGATAAAACTGTGGACCTTCAGCAGTAATTAGCTGTGTAAGAATATTCACATAAACAACAGTCATTCTGACCTAGAAATCTGTTTATCAAACAGCAATGTGACATTTGCTTCTTCTAAGCCTGCAACTATTCCCATTTGACTAGATTTCTAAATATTAATTAATTCTTCAGTTCTGAACTGTCAAGTGTAATATGATTTATGAAATGCTGTACCTGTAAAATTAGCCCTTATCTTAGTGTAGCAAGGTTTGTTGTTAATTTGTTTAGTGCCAAGTGCCTGCAGCACCGTGCGAGACAAAGCAGGAGCTGTACAGACCGTAAGATGCATGCACTCCAGCCAGTGATGGACCTGACCTAAAACACACCGAAAACCCAGTCACCACTGCTATCCTAGGACACTAAAAAGGGAACAAGAAAGGTAATGGTTACTAACATGGACTATTGTCGATTTTTTAAGTCATGACTCAAACTCACACAGGCTAAACGTTTCCTTTTATAACATTGAAAGATCAGTTAAATGAAATAGGCAAGAAGAATAATATTGACATTCCCCTCATGTTTTGAACTAGTAAAGCTTCGTAACTGACTTCAGAGGGATGCGAACAACTGTCTTGTGCTTTGGCAGCATCCCATTAAGTCTTTAATAAGAATGAATTACTACTCAAAATTGAAATGCAACATAACAGCATTTCTACTTTTATCACTTAAAATGGAAGAATTTAATCTTCCCTCCAAACCCTTTTTTGGTCAGATACAAATCTATTAAACCCCTTCTTTAGAGAAGTGATTGATTCTTTTGCTATGAATTTAAAGCATACAGAGACAGCTGGGACTGTCTTTATAGCAGAAATGGTTAGAAATTATACGGGTTGGTTAATTTTTCACTGTGGGAAGACCTCTAGGTAGACCAAGAAATGCCCTTCTGACCACAGAAACCTACATAAAAAAAGTATTTAGAAGCTTAACTACAGTACCTCACTTTGACTTCAGAGCAAAAAAGTGTTCACTTCCCCTCCCAGCAGGTAACCTGCTACCAAAAAGAAATATGCACGCAAACATATGCATAGGTAAGGAGAAACCCACTGAGTAATGCTGCACGAGGGCCAGCTTCAGGTACTGACAAACCAGCAGCAACGGGCAGCGTACAGACAACTGCACGTGATGCGAGTACTATGCTCCATAGTACTTACCCACTTCCTAGCAGGCTGCTCCTACAGGGACAAGTCTGAACCCTGTAAAACCCTTTCCCTGTTGGCTAGAATAGAGAGAGACAACAGCAGCACATACTGCAAACACTCATCATACAACGCTCTCACTGTCTTGGTACTTCATAAATTGTATATCGTGTTCCCACAGCAGTGCTGTTACGGTATCTGTAACTACTGCTGGGTTTCACAGGGGCACAGAAGAGCCCTGGGAAATAGCAGCAGGCGAGCCTTTTGGTTGTGCCCACATCCTGGAGATCGAGGGGCTGCAGCTGAGGGAGGAATCAAAATGAAGACGAGGACAGCCTGTGCTGTGCTGGGGTGGCACTGCTCAGCTTTGGGTGCCACTCACAGTCTCCCCCAGCTCCTCCACCCCCAGCAGCAAGAAATGGGGATGGAGACACTGAGGGATTTTATCCAACCTGCTCCCTGTCTGGTTAGAGATTAGCCAAGGTGACAACCAGAACCAGAGGAAGCTGCTGGTTACGATGACTGAACAGGATGTGGTACTATGAGACAGGACCGGGCTGAAGGAAAGGAGGATTCCTGTCCTCCCACCCTCAGCCATCTGTCTTGAGGTGTGGGAACTGTTCACCCACCTCCCAGGGCTCTCCCTCCTCCCTTTAAGCCAAGTCAACGTGAGACAGACCTGAGAAGAATGAAAAACAAAATTATGTGAAGCATGTGCCTAATTAAGAACTTAGCTCCAGAGCCTGAGATGAATATTCACATTCTCAGCCCACGACGTGAAAAAGATGCATGCTCGCTAACAGTCAGCGAAGAAGAGCTCTTGCGGACCTGACTGGCTGAACACCAGCATGTGCTGACTTTTCTTATTGTAGCTGACATTCCAGGAGGAAAACGATGCTCTGCTGTTCTCCTTGCCTCTTTCTGTCAGGTCTGTAGTTTGAATTGCCTCCTCCTCCAAGCTAAATTTTGAAGGAATCAAACAATCCTCTTTGTAGGTTTCAGAATAAGAAGTCCCAATCACCAAATTAGCCTGGTATTCTAGTTTGAACCTTTTGGGGGATGTGAACAATCACAAAGAAGTGATCACAAAGAAGATGCTCTATGCATGCTACTATTAATTTTGCAGCACTACTGGAGATATCTATATTACAGCAGGTTCAGCAGACAACTGAAGATGAGTCAATAAAGATACAGTTCTCATTTTCAAAGCATATTTTAGTTTCAGCTTACAACAGAGCACAAGCAGCAACAGCAAAATAACTGAGCAAAGGCAGTTTCTCTTTTAGTAGCAACATTAATTTGGAAACTTAACTAGGCAACTCGCAAAATAAAGCCTCTGGGGTTTTCAGTTATATGTTATGTACTGCTAATACCAAATCTTAACTATCTGTTCATGCTCGGGTTTAATTTTTATTCCACCCTGTGAACTGCTTTTTTGATGATACAAAGTAATGCTGTAAGATGATTAGTTAGTGCTATTCACAGCGATTACTTGCTATATCCAGGAGCTATGGAACTCTGCAGCACTTCGCAGCAACAATTACTGCTATATTTGTAAGGAGAAATCTTTGGCTTTGACATTCCTAAGTTTAGTACTTCCTTGACAAAAGTACTATTTAAGGTGAATATTCAAATAAAGTTCAGCTTATTCAGAAAGTACAAACACGTAGGAAGAGAGAGCACATGTAGCGCAGCAATGCAGTTACTTCATCCAGATCTTAGCAACATTTAAGGCAAATTACACTGATGGTGGTGAAATGAAGTTGACCCTTCCATTACACCAGAGGCCAAGACCAGCATTGCTTCGTGTGGCAACGCTGCTGATTGCCTAAATACTGCCAGTTTCATGCTACTACTGCCCCATCATCTAGACTTTTTATCTGGCATTTACAGCCATCTGAGAATATGTAATCTCCTTACCAGCAGAATTTGTTGAATATTTTCTAAGCCTGCGTTTATAAAGGCTTCTGTGCACTGAAGTCCTCATCTGCAGATGCACAAAATTTTCACATCTGCAAATTCAGAAAGATGACATGATACAAACCAACTGTGAACATTACAAGCTATCTGAACAATCCTAGGAGTCAGATTTTAATGCAAATGTAGAATCAATTCTGCAATACAGCATCTAATTAGAGACAGCTAGTCTAGATTCTTGGAAAAGATTGTCGCAGATTGACTCCAAATCTGACATATTCTTTGCATCCAAAGGAAGAATTTATTCAGTGCAATATTTTTATGGAAAATCTAATGAGAAAGTTCAGTAACTTCCACTGAAATGAAGAAACATACACACTGTGTTTTATATCGAGTTTTAAAACACCTGCTTGCCTCCATATTATACTAGGAGCACATCATGATGGAAGTCTTACTGGGAAGTCTTTAGCTACAAACTGGAAATTATCACGAGTTCTGCATATTTTTTTTAAAATGGAAGCACAGTATCCTATGGATCACATAATGAATTCAATTCACTACAGCAGTGTTATTTCTCATCATAAAAAACTCTTATTTGTGTTCAGTTCATAACCCTAAAAGAGCATATACGCCCTTTTAAGCCAGTTTCCAGGTCAGAATTTTGCATGAGCAATACCTATAGGCCAACACTCTAATGATAGATGAGGAGCCTTTCCTACTGCCAAAACCAAGGTGTTGCAGACATCACATTGAGAAGGGAGGAACCGAGACGTACACGTGCAAGAATCATTGTGATAATTGAGATGCCGCCATTGAGATGGTGGCTGGTCTCCAGTTCACCTGTGCCGAGGCTGACAAAATTCTGCAAAATGGAAGAGCAACCAGGCAGTTTTATTTCAGAAGAAACTCATGTTCCTTTTTTTGCAACTGAGAGCTGATGTCAGCTGAATGGTTTTATTAGGTCTTAAATCTAATACAAACATAAGATACACTACATGAATTGCCCCCAGTTAGAACATTTATATATAATCAAGTATTTATGTGATTACAAATCTTTTTTTCTGGTATTTCTTTTTGCACTCCTACCAGAGCTTTGTTATCACTTTGCACACTCAGCTGGAGTTTCTGCACCTCGCTGGAAAACAAACACCCAGAAGTCATGAACAAATTAACTCTAGCCAGTCTGTCACTGGAGACATGGTACATGCTCACACAGTTCTTACTGAAGTTGATTGAAAATGCTAATTATTAAGTCAAGTCTGCCAGAAAGTAAAAATAACAGCTTTGACTGGAGTTTAAAGTTGTCCTAATTCTATCCGTGTTAGGGGGGTTAAAGATGACTTTTTGGGATGTTTTAGTCGTTTTATCTGTAAAGATAGGGATATGTAATTTCTCTTTGTATTCTGAGATAAGCCCCAACTAATATGAAGTATTTGGTGAAAGCTCTCAAGAGTGTCCTACATTTAGAGACCCAACTGATCCTTATAGCTTTTGTTGCAAGCAGGGCCATCTGAAAATAGAAATACACATCCTGCAAACTGTCTCCCACAAGTCTCACGTTTGATATACTGATGTAATAAAATGGCAAGATGAAGACAGGTTCTGCAGTGGTGTGACCACCTAACTTCAGAAAAGATGGAAATTCTGAGTTGGAGGAAGATGTATTTTTTTTCCTGTTCCTGGAATTGAGCTGAGCAACTGAACCCTGTTTGTAACACCATTAGAATAATTTCTGATGGGGAGGAACAGTGAACAGCCTAGGAAGAAACAAAGCTGGATGGCACAACCAAAAGGGTAGCTAATATTTTTCAGGTGCAACATTCAACCATACTCAACGTAAACCCTGAAGAATACCAGAATGTGTACAGAATAACCATTAAAAATAGCCATTAGGAATATCAGAATGTCCCTAATGTGTTTAAGAAAGATTACAGCATTCCTGCTGCCACTTCTTGGCATGGTATTTTGACTGCCTGCAATAACATGTCACGCTTAGCAGACGCTAACATCAGGAATTGCATGCTGCCAGTAGCTTAATGATATGAAATGCTACAGCGAGCATACACTCTAACTTCTTTAGAGAGCCCAGGGCATCTTCAATATTTTTGCTAAATAGCTGCAAGCTTTCTAAAGCATTCCATGACCACTCCTTACACTTTTCACACAATCTAGTACATCTGAAGCCACGGTATGCTTCCCATCATCGCTGTAGTGGGCGTATATCTGCCTACAGTTTCAGACACTTCCTCTGATGCCTAAAAAGCTTTTTCATGACCTTTTTTCTGTCTTGTTTTTGAACTATTCCATGTCTCAAGGCAAATTATGAAGCAAAGAGTTAGTTTTATCAATAGTAAAAGTCATACTTTGCTAGTGAAGTCTGCCTTTCACAACATTTTAGAACTAACAAGAAAGTGATGATTCCATTTTTATTTCAACAGTCAAAATTCCCAAAAGGTTTCAACGATGATTTAAGCAGAATCATTCAGAATTATTGCAGGACAAATTTGAATGCTCATTTTCTTCTCTACTAGACAAGTACTTCACTGCAGATACTACACTATGTCTGGCATCAATACTGATGGAGATGCTGGTTCCGTATCTTTAGATAGCATCAGCTTCTTAGGAGGCATTACTTCTCCGCTCAGTACAATACTAGTTACCACAAGCTGGAAAGGCACCGGTGTTATGTCTGTTTTTTTCTGAGTGGTATCAGGTTGCTCTGTGTTTCATTACCCTTGCATCAAGCAATTCTGAAGGCCTTGCATCAAATTCAAGAACATGTTTCTTCTAGATGAAGCAGACTCATGCTGTATTTGCTGTTAACGTGATGAAGGCTGCTTGACTTCACGAGCTTCCATATTAAAGGCTAGTACATGAGGAGCTGGGTGGCAAAAAGGAATTCAAAAAGGAATTAGCTGAATAATAACATTTTGAGAAGTATTTTTTCCTTGAGGAATATGACACTAGAAATCACTGGGATGAACAGAAGTGCTTCCAAGGAAGTGACTGGGAGCAGAGAAGGGCTCCCAGACCACACTCCATGGTTTTCAACTCCAGAACAAACAGGTGCTTTCACACCTAAACAGCTAGAGTGGACTCTTTTAGAGCTGAGCTAAAACTGCTATCCCTGTAGCGAGATCTGATACCTACTCAGAAAAGAATACTAATTTCTGCAAGACTTTGAAATGTAGAGTAAAATAAAGGATATGTCTTATTCACTGTGGGTACTTTAAGTATATTTTAACTGTTTCGAAGCATCCATTACAGTCCTCATCTTTATTAAAGATGTAGTAAAGTCATCTAGACACAACAATGCAGCAGCAACTACGGAGGTACTAGCTGCACCGAAATGCGGTGGACCGATTTCATAATCACTTCCCATTAAGTGAAGTTAGTGAAAATAGAAAGTGAAAAGTAGCGACGGCCAGTCTGGACCCAAGGTGACCTGGCAGACCCTTCCTACACTGCAGAATACATGAAGTAAATGGGACTCTCAGAAAGGCTGTGCCTCCAAGGTTACTTGAACTGCCTTGCAGCAGTACAAAGAGCAGGTCCAGCTGGAATCAGGCTTTAGATATCAAACCACTTGGTACGGCTTATGCCAGTACACTTTTTTTTGTCAGCTCACAAAACGAAATAATCTAAAGTGTTGTGATTGCATGTCAGCAGTTTAGCTCAGTTTTGCAAGCTAACATAAGGTAGTGTTTCATCCAATATTCTATTCCTTAAATATTTGCTCTTTAGTACATCTCTAATACACTTGCTATTCTTCCTTCTACAGCCAGCTCTCAGTTATCTGAACTCCCTGACTTTGCTTCTTTCAGTAGTCTTTTTTGGTTGTAGATTCTGCTTAGTTCAAGAAGCTGGACCTTTCAGAGTGCACCTGCTCAGCTCCATCTGTTGCGATATCGACTCACTGACTTTTTACTACAATGGATGCTGCAATAATAAAAATTAATGTTTCAGAGTGGATAATACAAAACGTCAGAGCAGAACCAGACAGTCCACCTGACTCGAACAATTTCTGTCCAGTGACTGAGGTCTGTGTAAGAGACCTAATTTTATTTAACTCTATGTATGTCTGCTCAAATGCTGCTTAACACTTCAGCGACCTGACGCTAGTACATATAAATACTGCATTTTCTGTAACAGAGATAGAGCTGTCTGCAGGACAAACCCAGGAACTGGAGAAATCTAGAGATAAATTTAATTGTGCCCTAAAAGAACAAAGCTGAAAAGGAAAAGGCATGAATAACCCAAACTGCAAATGAGCAAGGAAGGAAAAAAAAGATGATGACACACAACTCTAGGATGCCTTATACTGGATTATACACACACACACAAACACACGTTCAACTGTGGCAGTCATCCTTCAACTGAGCTTTGCTAGTTACAAGGAGTGCAGAAGTGCTCCTAATCTGCTTTAGTGCCCAAATCAGGTAACTAGCTTGAATCACAGCTAAAAATCATACCACTCTGAAGATTATTTAAATTTTCACCTGATTTTTCTCTGAAGCAGATTAGGAGCACTCAGTCTATTAATACAGGCCAACGTAAGGAACAGCAGCCTCTAGCTGGGGGCAGAAGCAGTTCCAGCTGTTTGTGAAGTGACTGACTACCTATTCTCACACTGAAGGAAATCAGTGTGGGGATAGCAGGTCACCAATACGATAAGCAAACGCCAGGAAAACAATGGAAAATGGTCTTCATCCTTCCCTGCAACACACAGACAGGAATTTACCTTTCAAACTGTATTTTGCATTCTTGATCCACTTTCAGTGTCTGATTTATTGTCAGAAATAAGTACGGCAAGCAGAATTTAAAGATGTTCTCCCTTACGTTTATTTTTTTTTTTTATCTTTCATACAAGGCTAAATCAAAGCAAAAATGCAAGGTTTCACTGGATTTAATTCAACTTGTTAGGAATTGCACCTAATGGTTACCACTGTTTCTCTAAAACTATGCACAAGAATCACAAAAGTATAACAAAACGTGATTTGCTTTTTATTAGGTATCCTCACAGAAACACTACAGATAAGTGCACTGCAGCGACTACAGTGCTCAGCAGTTCGGAGTATTTAGAAGTAATATTACATTCCTGCCACGTACAATGTGAAATTAAAGTTACATGTTTGCTTTCTCATTACATGATGGATTTCTAGTATTGCTTAGCCTTATTATATTATAGCTATCAACTTATTTCACTGTGCTCCTCTGTCATTTTAGATATCTAGTAAAATCCAATTCATATTTAAAAGTAACCTAAATGCTGCTTTTTAAAACCAAAATTGGAGGTGGAGCAATAGTTTTAAATGAGATAAGCTCACTATTACACAGATATTCTTTGAAGCTGTGATGCCTCTCCGTCACAAATGCTGTTACAGAAATAGTCACAGACTACACCCACCATTCTGTGTCCATGAGCACATCCTTTCCAAAACACATCACCTCCTTGACCAGCTGGCTACATCAGTATGCTATTTGGTAGTTAGATCCCTTCTGGCTTACATTAATGAACAGTAAAAGGTATGAGTTTAATTTCGAATGCAATTTTATTAAATGGCAAGTCCCAACTTCAGGTGCAATGCTTCTCCCTTCTCCCCCCGTGCCACATAAAATGGGGTAAGGTAAAACAAACACCTGGCTGCACATGAAGAGGAACTGAGTAAGGGGGATGTTAAAGCAAGAGGATCAGTTGAAGTTCAGGCAGGGAAGAAAAGAGGTGTATGGCAGGGAATACGTGAGAGTTGTTGGAAAGGAGCTAGCAGAAGTTCTCAAGGGATAGTTCTGAGGTCACATATTCCTAAATCTTCTCTCTTCACTCTCCAGAGATGAATTAAGCTGGCTTGTTCAGGACCTTCCACGCTTCAGTCCCCACCAGGCATGATGCCCTCTCAACTCTCTCTCCACAAATGCACCTTTAAATTAGAAGACTAGAGTTAGCCTTTTCTGATTCAGAAAATGGATTTAGACCCAGATGTCCAACATGTCATATAACCATTTAAGTAGTGATAATCATATTTCTGAAAGAACATTTAAACAGCTACAGCACAGTCAAAGAGCTTTAGCTGAAACCATTGAAATGTTCACCCCCTGAACAACTAGAACAGCATGTTGGGGGATACTCATGGATACTTGAGACCAAATCAAGGTACAAAATAAGCCAGCAAGCAGCTTACTGCCACTGGAAAAAGGGAGCTCCCCTTTTTTGCATCCAGCCACATACCCTGACACCTGCACTTGTCGGACTTCAGGGAGCGCTTCAATTCAATAACACGTTAGAGAACTTTTCCAGGAAATGTCCAACAGATGATGGAAACCTTGGGAACCCCACTTGATTAGATGCAAATAGGGCCAATTTATTCCAGTAAAGACACGCCTAGCAGCACCTTGCCATACTGTAGGTATCCAGAGTCAGGCTTTACCCAGAAGATGCTGCACTGCCTTCCTGGAAGTTCTTCCTGGAAGTTCTTGCACTGCCTTCCTGGAAGCTCCCTGGAAGTTCTTGCAGGAATCTTTGGAATCACCGTGCACAGGCTTCCCAGGACACAAATGATATATCCACAGGTACTCCAGCACAGATACCGAGATAGAGGACAACACTGCTTGACACCCTGGGTAAAAGCTTCACTCAACTAACATTTAAGGCTGTTCTGTGTCTTTCTGTTCCTGCAGATAACCCTGAAAGAAGACAGCAGAGTGCACTGTAAGGAGCACACTACCACAACGTAAAAACATGATGCGCATAGGTGAGACTGTGCTGAAGTTACTACAGCATGACAGAAACATAAGGAAAATGAACCCTGAAATTGACTTACTAGAGCAAGGCAAAAGCTAGAAAACACAATTCAGTGATGCAAGGGTTACAAGCATGAGGTAACTTGAAACAAAACACATCACCAAAGCTTTTCCAAGCAAAAATCAGGCTTTACTTTGGGAGGATGGGAGAGCATTGGTAAAGAAGTAGTCCATTACAAAATTAAAGCAATGCCAGTTCCATGGCTCCTGAACACAGCAGAGAAAAATTTACATTTGTCATTACCAACAGTAAAATGACACTGACCTGAGATATCACAAATTAAATATTTGCAACAGTCTTAATTTAGTCTCTTCAGTGTCAAAATCCATTTTCTAAATGGCAAATGAAATATTAACATTGTTACAGAGTAAAATAAATTGAGAGAGATATAAAACAGCTTTTCAAATATTACTTCAGACGTTTGACGTCGGAGAAATCATTGTAGTCACCAGGATCAGATAAACCAGTCACAGCTCAGTAGCATTACACAACTTCTTGGGAAACTCGAACGCTGCATTGGCTTTAATGATTCTTGTTCTTCGGTAAAACAAGCCAAAGAGATGCCCATTTGCTTCCACTATTAACATCAATATAATGCCAAAGCTCCAATTGTGTTTTGCTGACTTTCTAAATTGCAACTTTAAGGCATTTTATCTAGTGCCAAAGAAAGAATTACAGGCATTTTAAAGGCCTTTAATAGCCAAATGATAAACTCTAAGTATTTCAACCGTGAAGAAGAAACTGTCTTTTCCAAGATACACATCTGAAACAATATTTACAAATTCTAAGTTATTCAACTGAACTTCCTAATGTTGCTTGGGATAAATTTAGAGTAGGAAGGAAGCACGTTCAAGATACAGACTAAAATAAGAGCTGGAGCAGAAGACATAAAGAAAGGTATTTAGGACAAGTAGGCTTGTTTTGTTCTGTTTTGCTGCTGCGTCAAGAAAATGCATTCTGCTTTTTCGCAGGCAAGTATTCTTGCCAAAAATGTGGTCTTCCTGATCACCTGTATCATCAAACAGGTGCTTTGCACACCCTAGATTTCCTTCAAACACCCCTCTCTACTGGGAAGACGGGACTAAAAAACAACCAACCAACCAACACAAAAAACCCAACACACTCTTCAAAGCTAAACCAGAAGTAGGCTACAATGTACAGACAAACAGAAATAAGCAGACTGAAAAAAATAAAGCAAAGAACTCACAAAATGTAGGCTGCCCAGATGTGTGCGCTAGAACAGTTAAAAATGACGTAAGGACATGTTTTTCCTTTCTCCGAAATCCATTTCCCATTCAAACAGGATAGGCGATGCCCATGAATAAGAGAGGCATACAGTGTGCCATCCTTTCAAAAAATGTGTAAATAATACTATATAAAACAGCAATTCCATTAAGAACACCACAAAAAAAAATCTACAAACAAACTTGCATCCTCAACTGCAATGTTGTTTCTCAAGGTTTTTGTTTGTTTTAAGCGAGGAAACTTTTGCAAAGGTGTATTGCAATTCTATCTTCACGGATTATCGGCTCAACACAACTCTGACGTGCCCTTTAACTAACAAACTAATTTAAGCCATGCAAATAAACTGCTGTAGAAAACAGTACGATGAGTGTTGTAACACCCAGAAATAATTCTCATTACAGTCCACATATCCCAGTAATTTATATCAGATGGGCTCTTTAACACATGACACTGGACTCGAGTCTCCCATAGCGTACAGATATTTTAAATGCCATTTCCTGTTCTTAGAAGCTCTCATGCACAAGCACCCAGTTATTCCTTGTTTAAAATAGCCCATTTCTCTTTCTAAAGCACAGCGATATTGCCTCACTTAATAGCAAGAACTTGGAAGTGTAGGACGCGCTTAATTCTCCATATGCCAAAGGAGCTTTCACTCAGGGAAAGCAGCAGCAAGTTAAGAAATACAAACAAAATAGATCGGCTTCTGTGTCCATGACCTTAAATTCATTCCTCGGGCTGCTTCAGCTTCTGTAAGGTGTGGTATAACCCTAGGGTCCATTTCATAGTACCTCTCAAGCCCAGACCTACCAGCTGCTGACATTAAGAATACCCCAGCTGGATTGCCACCAACAGCTCAGGTGAAGATCAGAAGCTCTGCTCAGCTATAGGGCCAGAAACAAAGTCTATCTGTTGGACGTACTACAAAATTTACTGCAGACATAAAGCACGGGAAGACTACAGCAACAGTCCCGCTGCTTACTTGTCCTAAGTTCACTTTGTTCCCTGAGCAAGCGATAAGTCCAATGGCTGGAACAAGTTTTGCTAAAGGAGTTTACAGTAATAAAAAATCTGCACATGCCCTGCTCCAGAGTGCTCCACAGGCTCCACAAGCAGCAGCTTTATCAACTCCGCTAAGTAGAAAGAAGCCCTCGGGACTGGCTCCAAATGTCACTACAAATGTACCTCAAAGGGCTTGCATGAACAGAATTTTCAAAAACTAAGGAGGAAACTTTCCGCAGCACAAGCACAGACAGACAGTAAATGGGAAAGAATCAGACTTAATCAGGAGAGAGCCCTATGGAACAGCAAAGACATCCCCCTAAATCCAGACTACCTCCAGCCCATTTTTAAGCTATTAGTACCTATTGGATTTTCAATTTTCCTGCAAGCTTTACTGTCTAAAACCCCCCCCCCCCCCCTTCCCACCCCAAATCCAACACGAGACAGATTTAAAACATGAGAATTGGGATTACAGGTTGCCATAATCAGAGACTATTAGGGAGAATTATGATAGGAAACAAAAGGTAACCTTTATAAACCACCCTGACCCTATGTAATGGAATCCCATTTCTGTTTAAAAAACAGCACATATTAAGCTGCTCGCATAATGGGGTATCTGCCAAGAAAAGCCCATTCAAGGATTTTCGTTGTAGCATTCCCTCAGTAACACCTGACTAGCTACAGTATTTGTCGAAGACTGTTTAAAAAAATCACGGCATTAGAAGCTAAACCTGTCAGTTCAGTTCACCCCAGCCTACAGAAACCATTCCGATACATTTTCCTTTTCCAGTTTTGTTCCTCTCTCCACAAATCAATAAAAGGGTCAGCATTTTGCAAGCACCATTTCCCCTGCTGTGTTTTCCAGGAGGTGGCTGTAAGGACAGTCCCCGTGCACACCCACATCCCACACAGGTTTTATGACCACTGCCCCTCTTTCCCATCACTGCACCCACAGGAGGCTTTCACCCCAACTGAAGGTTGGGCTAGTGAGGAAAGAAACAGCACCTATTAACAGTAAAGGGGGTAGAAAACAACAGTAGAGATGGAACAGTTTTGATTCTCACATGATTGATAGAGACTTGTTGAGGCTACAAGGGGAACTGCTTTTTGACTGCTTTGGTCTACCCTGATCAAATTCGAGGTCTCCATTCTCACGGTGTCTCTGCTACACCTGCAACTTTGCCCAATGTTCTTTTGCCAGACTGCCCTCCGTCCATTAAATTTCTAATATTTACCACTTTCTGCAATTTCCAAGCAGCAAAAGAGTCTAGTGCAATCAATTTCACTTCTTCTCGACTTCACACCATATCAACTTTCCAGAAAAGCTCACTCAGCTTCAAAACCGCACTCTCCAAGTACCAAAGCATGGAAAGGATGCTCACGTCCCTCGACATACAGGACTTGGAATCTTACAATCTAGAAAGCACCAAAAGTCAAAGACGTGCCCATGCCGAGGGAATTTTCCAATATATTCCTATGAAGTGGAAATAAATAGAGTATTTCTCATTTCACAGAATCAAAAAGCTTGTGAACGAAGAAGCTATAGTATGTTTTCAGCGTGAATCTCTTGACATTTGCCAGCATCTCAAAATCAATCCAAAGTGATTACATTCAAACCGGATTGGAAATGAATGTTTTCCCAAGGTCTGGGAGTTGTCAAAGATCATCAACAAAAGGAGGTGGTTGGGAAGTGGGAGGGAAATGTTTCCTAAACAGATCCGCATTCACGCGCTCACCTTCAACAAGAGTATGCGAGGGGCCGAGAGCCTCCAGGCAGACAGCAGCTGGAGGTGGCAGTGACTGCCACCACTCAGGAACAAGACATTTACCGTGCAATCTGCTCTCTGCCCAGCAAGAAGAGTCACTAGCAGGTAAGCGGTGGCCAGATGAACTATCTGGGTGGGCCACGTGCACCTATAGCCTACAGATTGAGCGCTGTTAATTGAGATTATCAACCACTTACAAACACCGTATCATCCTCCTGACTTGATTTCTTTCCCTTTACGAACACATTAGCTTAAGGTACTTTCATTTGCTGCTAGTTACCCTTCATCACTCCAGTTGCTCCACTCTTAATGTGCTGTGCATACATGTAAAAACATCTCTGGCCTATCACTCATTCTGATTTTGTCCTATAAAATCAGTTGCTATTTACTTTAACATTCATATTCTTCTTCAGAAATAAGAAACTGAAGTGCAATATCAAAATTGATCGTGGGCAGGTTCAGAGAACTGAAATGTTACAGTATTTTGACAATGTACCTCATTGAATCAACTCACCGAGTGCTTTAGAGCAAGCACAAAGGAAAAAGCAGGACTGCACAGTGGGTGACAGGAAAACTCCTACTCCAAAAGACAACCATCAGATCCACTAACTACAACACAAACCTACAGCCTTACTCTCTCCCAATGAAATCAATACATTTGCACAACCTCCAGTGTTCGATCAATTCCAAACACTTCTCACGTTTGCTTGAGTCACACTCTGGATTTTAATGAAGCTTTCATATCTTCTTTAAAGGTGTTAATTTAAGTTTCCATTAATAAAAAAAAAAAGTTCCTAACAGCCCAAGAATCCATCTAGCAAACAGGACTTGAGCCAAGCAAAACCTTTCTGGCTGTGCTCAAGGTAAAATCCTCATCTCCCTCAACCTGCCCATTTCTGAAATGCGAGCGATCACACTGGCCTTACCTTTATGTCTGCCCGTTCATCGCCAGCCACCAGAGTCCACTAACGGCAGATGACGGTATCAGTGACAAGAAAGTAGACTGCTATCTTATCTCCACACCACACTTCCCACTAGCACAACAACGTTACCTCAGTGAGGTATGACGAACAACGGCCATCCTGATGACAGCTAAAAAGCAGGCAGCCTGAATGGATCGATGGTGCCAGGCTGGAAGAGGCAAAGACACGCACGAGATCGCTGTGATGCTGTCTGGCACCAGAAACGGCAGGACCGTGGGCCACGACACTGCTGTGAGCAGCGGGCAAGCAAACCTAGCTGCCACCATCAGGCTGGTGCTGCGTACCGCACGGGCAAACAGGTACGGATGGGGTCTCACGTGCAGGCACAAGAGTTTCTGCATTCCAGCAGAAGCCAGCTCTTTCACTCCTAAGGTACCTGCAGTTTTCAAGATGTGCTGTTTAGTAAGCTGTTAAAATTCTCAGGGAAAGACAAAAGTTTGACTTGATGTCATGGGATATGATAAACGATTCAGATGCACTTCTTAACACGTGACAACGGTAAGCACTGTGCACGCAAACAGAATGAACGCCACTATTCTGGTAGCGCTCACTGAAGACTGGTGCTGCACCAAAGGTTGGTGCCGCCTTAGTCAGCGGCGATGGCAGCGTGTGACGGGAGGTGACTGCCTTGGCGGATCTACCTACCTCACCTGTACACCGACACATGTTGCACAGATTGTTATGTGTAGGCATGATACGAGCGGCCACACAGACAGCATAGCAGCACGCTGGAGCTGTGCTTTAGACACAAACCAGCACGCAAGAAGCACAGTAGTCCCTTCTCAGCTACTCCGTAATTTTGGGTGCGTTTGTTGGGCAGCCATGCTGCCATTTCAGGAGCATCCAAAAGAAGGAAAAGCGCAGCGGGACAACTGAGTTAAGCGCACTGCTGTACTTCCACTTGAACTTCTTTCACTCTGCACTTGCAGGTACGTAGCACAGAAATCCAGCTCTTGGTTCACCCAGCTGCTGCATCAGCCACCAGGTGAACCAAACTTCAGGGATGAAGCCTGGCCACCCCGGCGTACCATGGAACAACTTTCCAAGTTTCAAGTTCTTGGCCTGATAACGAAACCCCGAAGTTAAATACTAAATGCTTTGTCAACGGCCAAGCGCAGCTCAAAGTCAGTGCTGCCTGACTCCACACATCAGCTCCCCTGACCTAGGAGGACCAAAACTTCCGCACGTTTTTCAAAGTCTCTGGACTACCCCAACTGTGGGAAGTAAACAAAACGTGGGAACTAAAGCGGCCGTACTATATGAAAAAGGTATTCAGCGTGAAAGAAAGCAGTAATCCTAGTAACGACACACGGGTCACAAGTTTATAAGGCAGTATGCTGACAAGTTTATAAGGCAGTATGGTGACAACAAAATACCAGCTTGTTTTTTTCCTCACACAGGCACTGTATTGTAATGGAGATCAAAAGCAAAAGCTGCCCTCTCTCTACTGCACCGGACTGTTTGGACTGCATTTAGGTCATTTCTGGAAGAAATGCCAACTGGAGAAATTCTCAGTAACTAATTTTACAAAACAAAACCCCCCCATTCCTCTCCAATAAAAACCTAACCCTACCATCAGAAATGCAACTCAGTCAGGATGCTAGAAAAAACACAGTAATTGATTTAATTAACCTGCTGATAACCCAAAGCAAATCTCCCTCTCTTTCCACCCCGGATGTCCTATGTTTCTTATGCCCACATCAGAAAACGAAGAAATCAGAAAACATCAGAAATTCCTCAGTAAATGATAAAACATTCGACACCTTAGAGGCCACAGTATTTTTCCATTCAAAAGATTAACAGTTTTGTTTAACGCTCCTCATTTTATCAAATATACCTCTGCTTTCTCTCATCACAAAACAAATACTAGATAATAGATGGCCTATGCCCTATACAAGCTTCACAGAAAAAGCTAAAGTAACAGAGAAAAACGTGGAATTGTTTCACCAGCAAAGACTGTGGCCACTGTCCTAAAGAAAAAAGAAAGCAGTTTACCTGCACAAGCTGCTAAAGAAGTAGTTAAAAAATAAAATAGGGCACTGCTTCTAATCTCTTTCCATAAGCTCCTTTCCCACATCAGATTCAGATTTGCAAGACCCTTATAACTGTGAAAAAACGTTCATTTCTAGCCACTCAATAATATTTAGGAACAACACCGTTTTTCGCTCTTTCCACCAATACTGCTGCTGCAATAGAGAACACTTTTTTTTTTTCCTTAGTTTCTACCATTTTAGGTTCTCTTTCCTACTAATTAACTTAAGTGCATTTGCCTCCACCATTTCTGGCATGCAGCAACATGACACTGGCATGGTTCTTGACATTTCAACTGCTTCCCACAGACCTGCATTAAAAACAATGACTTTTGTCAACTTCATCTATTCTCTAATTAGCAGAGCTCCGCGCAGCAGCACAGGCAGCAACGCCTTCTGCGTGCGCTCTGAGGAAGATGACTCTGCATCAACTTCGACGTTATTAAAACCAGAAGGCTATCTTTACAACCGCGATCAGGACTATGAACTTAACCCTCACAGCACGTTTTCAGTGTCCTTCAATGCTTAATATCAAGAGCTACCGAACACTGTAAGAGTTCCATTCGTCTGTCGATGAGCTTTGATTATAAAACTCTGATAAAGTTGTACAAAGACGTAATCTGCACGTTTAAAAAAAAGTTTCCTCCACAGCAGAAGGGGAAGATTTTTTGCTTCAATTTAGATCAGAAGAGCCTTAAAAACTACTCCATAGGATGCAACCCCAGGCTCACAGCCTCGCTGCAGACGCGTTTAGCTGTGCTCCCCGTTGTTAACTTTATTAATCGAAGTTTGCATTCCTTTCATTCACGTTTGCAGAAAAACACGTAAATTATGGGCAATTACGTGACGGTTTGCAGATATTTTGCTTTCACATCACCAAGCGTGTATTGCTTCACGCAACGTTTAAAAACAAAGCGATTCCTTGTTCTCCATCCCCTATTTCGTGCCACGGATCGTGAATGGATTACACGGGAGAGGGGAAGGAAAGCGGCGAGAGGAGGAAGTGGTGCTTGTGAAACTATCGCAGCGGAGCGCGTGCTTTGCGCAAAGCGTGGAATTTCGGCCAGAGTTGTGGATTTCGATAAATTCCACGCAGGATTACTCGCGAGGCGCTTGCGGACAAAGCACCTCCCTCCTTCCCGGTGCGATCAGCGCGGGGGCTCCAGGCTGGAGGCACGGGGCTCGCTTTTAGGCTCCGGCCCCCCCCTCCGCCGGGGGACGAGCAGCCGCGCTCCTCCGTGGGGGGGCGGCGAGGGAGCGAGCTTTGGGGTAAAACCGAGAAATTATAACAATAATAATAATAATAAAAAGGAGCGGCGTGGGGAAGGCAGCTGGCGGCGACCCAACGCCCCCCCGCGACCCCCGGGGGGCTCCCTCAGAGCCTCCCCTCACGGCCCCGGCCCCTCGCGGCGCCCCCGGGCCGCGGCGGGTCCCTCACAGCCCCCATCCCCGGGCGGGGGGCGGCTCCGGGGAGGGACGAGAAGGGGACGAGGAGCATAGGGGGGACCGGGGGGGGACCGAGGGGGCAGGGGGCGCCCGCCCGCCCGCCCCGTCCCGCCCGGCGCTCACCAGGGGTCGAACTCGTGGATGATGCTCTCGAAGCGGATGACGGCGAAGAGCCGGGAGCTGAAGCCGGCCAGCCAGGCCAGGAAGAGGACGGTGAAGGAGAGCAGCGACTGCCAGCCCGCCGGCTGCGACAGGCCCCCCGACAGCCCGCCGCCGCCCCCTCCTCCTCCTCCGCCACCGGCCGCCGGGGGGGGGGCGCCGCCGGCCGCGGCGCCGCGGCTGTTGAGCGGCGGCGGCACGGAGTTGGCGGCGGGCTTGTGCCTGCCGCTGTCGGCGGCCGAGTGCTCCGCCATGTTGCGCCCGCCGCTCCCTCGCAGCCTCCCCGCCCGGCGCGTGTGCGGGGGGGAGGAGGGAGGGAGGGGAAGGGGCGGGCACGGGCAGGGGGAGGGGGAGGACCGCTCGCGGGCACGGGCAGGGGACGGGGAAAATGGAGGCGGGGAGCGGGGGAAAGGGCGGAGCCCCCGGCCCCGCACCGCCCCCTCCCGCCGCCGCCGCCGCCGCCGCCGTTTGACATTGCCGCCCTCCGCGCGGGGCGGGGTGATGCGAGGGGGCGGGGCTACGGGGAAGGGGCGGGGCTCCAGGGGACCAATCGCCGCCGCCGCCCTCGCAGCGTGACGGCCTGTGGCAGAGCGACAGGTATTTAAAAGGGGCGGGGCGAGGCCGGGCGGCCAATCGGGGCGGGGAGGGGGGGAGGAGGGGTTCGCCGCCGGGCTATTGGCGGGGGTGGGAGAGGGTCGGGGATGACTGACGGCTCTTTGGTCCAATGGGAGGGGGGGAGGCGGGAGGGTCACATGGCGCTGCTCAGGAGCTGCGCCTCCCCCTAGCGGCCGCAGGTGCTGGCGCCGCGGTGGCTGCCGGGAGTGGTAGTCCGCGGGGCGGGGGCGGGGGCGCGGCCGCGCGAGGGGCGGCCCCAACGGCCGTAACGGCCCCAACGGCCCCGCCGGCGGGGGGAGCCCTGAGGCGGTCGTGCCCTGAGGCGCCTCGTGTGCCGCGCGCCATTTTGTGTGCTCAGCCCGAGCACGGCTCAGGGAAAGTGCCACGCACTTAAAAGGCTCAGTTTTGCTGAATCTTGTCTCTTAAAAACATATATGTAGGTTTTATTTATTAGTATTATGTATTTAATACACTATTCTTTCCCATTCTTGTTAAAACACATCAATAATACGTCCAAGAGAAATTGAATCAGGCATCTGTCCCCTTTCCAGTGTCGTCTCTGAGGGCTTTCTAATGAGCTGCCCAACTGGCGTTTCACCTGAAGGATTTCATTTTTTTAATTGGCTCACGAACAAAGAGCAAAAGTGTCCAGAAATGTGTAACTATCAGGTGTTTTCTAAAATGATTTAACGACAGGCTCAGCGCTGGCCTGCTGCTTGGAAATGAGCGCGGTGTTTCCATTCGCGCAGTTGGATCCTGTCTTGTGGTAACGGCAATTCAAGCTCAATCAGGCAGTAGAGGAGCTGCTTTAAGCGGCGGTGTACGAAGAATACATTTGTCTTTTCTTCCCCCACACCCAAGACCGTCTCCTTAGATATTAAGGAGCCAAAATGGACTGATGATGCACTGAAAAAAAATGATATAAATCTTCTTTTTATGTAAAATTTATTATCAATGTTATCATTCCTTAATTAGAAATGTGTTTTATTTAAAAATCATTGCCGATCATGGTATGGACCAGGTTTCATGGCGTGTACTTTAAATTTCAGTGCCATAACTTTTACTTCCGACAGGGATGTTATATCATTCTGACAATACTGACAATTTTTTGAGCATAGACAAGCCCAGACAGAGCTTGATTTATTTCAATGCTGACTAATGGCAAAGTGCTTCTTTGTCCTTGGTAACAAACAATATTGTTGCCTATTCATTTTCAAACTGTTCAAAGTCTGTACTGTTGAATACGTGAGAGCTTGGGTAACAAAATTTAGTGGTTATAAAAGCACCGTTCTAGTAAAAGCTCTTAGGAGTTTTTCTGTAAATATGCTCTTTGAACTTTTATATAAAATAAGGTTTAGTAGTCTTACAATAAAATTGATTAAACAGATGCACACAGATAAAAATTCACAGAGTCCTGTAGTTGGATGGAAAGATTCAGTGATTTTGACGATATACTGCCATGTCATAAATGCAAAGTGTGTTTCCATTGAGGAGATGCAAAGCATGTCTGCTGAGCAACAGCATTCAACCCATACTTATTACAGCTTGGTGGGGAAAGAGGGTTTTTATCTCTTATTTTTCCCCTTATCCTCTTGTGCTCTTCCTTTTGCTTTAAGGTAATTTGGTTTGACTTGTTTCGCTGCGTTTGGTGGTGTTTCATTTCAACACAAAGTAACTTCAAAAGTCTTCACTTTAGTGATTGAGCAGTTGACTTTGTATAACAATTATGAACCATTTTGCATACAGAAAATGAGTTTCCTATTCTGAGCATGTAAAATAATATCCAAATGCCCTAAGGGGGGAAAAAAATTCTTATTTAATCTTCAAGCTTCCTTAATAATGGAATTGTTATGGGGATAATGCCAAATGCAGGGATCATATAACAGGTTTACAAAGTGAAGCATCTTGAAAGTTGTAGATCTGTGTACAGGAAAATGTCAGATGAGAGCTCCTCCTTCCTCAACACAGCTACCATGTATTGCTGACATTCAGCCTGCAGTTGAAGGAATGTCAAACAGAACTCATGCAGAAGAATCTAGACGCATCCATGTAATAAATTATTAATCAGAAGTACAAACTCATGGTTGGGGGAGATGTTTCATGCTTCTCACCAAACTATCGGCCAGAATTCGGCAGTGTTTATTCACAGGAGTAGGTATCTTGGTGTAGAAAGCCACAGTTAGCAGCTCAAGTTTAAGGTGAATAAGCAAGTCACTTAAATGGTCCTTCCATCTCTTTGGTCCTGCAGATGAACCAGTTAGTAAGTTTGGTGTTAAGGTTTCTGAAGATGGCTTTGTAAGGTAATGGAACAACACTTCCTCAAGTGAAGGATGTTACAATGTATGTGGTACAATTGAGCATAACTTAATGTGCTAGAGGACGCTCGATTGCAGTGATGTGCTCAGTTAAATCCCTGGATGCTCATTGTTTAAAAATGTATGGCAGGGTTTAATTGAAAGAAAACACAATGCTATTGCACATAATTATCCTTGAGAATCTGAACATTAACGCATTTAAAAATAGCTATATATTAGTCTCCATATGAGATAAAATGGCATGAACTTAAAATAATTTTAAACTTGGTTTAATTAAGCAGGTGCAACCTTTCTGTGGATACATTCAAATCACTTATGTCAGTTGTAAACCGATGCAAGATTGTCTGCAAAGGGCTCTGCACCTGTGTAACTTTAATGAGTTTTTTAATTGATTTGAATTAAACTGGTGCAACTGTTGTGTTTAGGCAAGGCCTTAATCTAGCAGTGATTTCAAAAATAACAGTAGAAACTTGACTTATTCCTGATAGTGTTCTACTGTGATTTCCTTCCTTTCCAAGAATTTAAACATGCTACTTTTCCTTCACCTCTTCTCCTATCTTAATTTTCCTGCTTAGTTTCTCTTTCTGGAGACCTGCACTGTGATGAAGGTTGCTGAATTTTGCGCATGCAGACCTGCCAGGAAGCACAAAGGAAAAGGCAGGACTCAACACCTCTTTTCTCTCCTTATCCAGCCCCTGGCATATTCTGCTGCTGCCAGCAGCTTTCGTATCAACCTTGTCTTCACCTCTTGGGGAGAACCAGGGCTTTTCCTTCGGGGAGCCTGGTACCACCTCTGCAAAATCCCCATCCCTCGTTAGAATAACTGAGGCACGTGCTGGCCCTCTCTTTCAATAAATCACAAGTACCATACTCAACATTTTATGTGTGTGTATTCTTAGCTACACACAAGTGCTGTTAAGCATTTAAAACCTGTGGACCTCTGAAACACCATTCTCGAAGAGTTATTTTGTCATCTCTAGTGTTTGCAAGCACCTTAATCAGAACTTGGTTGTTCTTGGCAAATGCTGAAGCCAAGTGTTTTTGTAAAATGTTTATTTTATTCCTTCTGCTAAGAAGGAATGTGCTGCTGTGGGGTGATCAGCGAAACAAACAAACAAACAAAAAAACAACAGCAAAACCCATAATTTTCTTCAGGGGCATCCTACATGGCAATGTCAAACAGCTGAATAGCGATGCTTAGCATGTAAATGCTAAGTCCCCAGAACTCGTAGATACTGGATCTTATTAATATATCATGTTAGAACAGCAGAGCTGCTAAAGGACACAGCTGGAGAGTAAAGCTAGCCTTTGGGGAATGCAGTGAGAGAGATCCATTTTAAATGTAGGGGATCTGGCACTGCTTAGTTGTAATTAAAGTGAGTTTTGTCACTGTGTGGAAGTGAGGGGGGAGGGCAGAATACAGGAAAGAGGCATTCTGCTTTTAGCTGTAACACCAGCCGCATGTTACAGCATCAGAATAAGAAAGATGTGTGGAAACTTAGCAAA
Organism: Anser cygnoides; assembly: GCF_040182565.1. NCBI lineage: Eukaryota > Metazoa > Chordata > Aves > Anseriformes > Anatidae > Anser > Anser cygnoides. Next base: position 43,841,711 of record NC_089874.1, on the reverse strand, counting down.
GAACAGAGGGAGAGAGAAGAAGGAAGATTATTTTTATGTTGTTGTTCAAAGCCTGTTGAAATTGGTGGGAGTTTTTTGCTGCTAGGATTTTGATCACCCTTCAGTCGCATTTTTCTTCTTTGCCTCCCTCACCAGAACACTGCACACAATTGCCGATTGGAATTGAATGTAGGGGAAGAGGGTATTATTTGCACATTGTCTGTAAACTATTACTCTTTCATCAAAGTTTAACTCTTCTGATTTTACTTTGGCCAATAAATCTGAGGAGGTTTTGTAAGTTGGAAAGTTCAGTGGTGTTAAAGATACTGTTTTCAGTGCACTAGCTAACTCAGTAGGAAAAAAAATTGAAGATCATGTAGTATAATATCAGCAAAGAATTCCCCATGCCTGAAAAATTTCTCTGTAAGTATTGTGCAGTATTTTTCTGTAATTGGGTTTGTAGTCTAAATGTGCCTAGCCTTGAGGAAAGAAGTTATTTTGCAATGGATTGTTTCTAGTGCTTTTCTGTTGTTAGCAATTCAGACTAATCATTGTCTTCTTTGCTATTTTCTACACCGCTTGTAGATATTCTTCTAGTCAACTGCTGCATTAATAACTGCATCAGAATTGCAAAAGAATTTAAATGATTTTGTTGTGGAATGAACTCTGCCAAGATTCACAATGCAATACAAAACAGGATCTTATGGGTGCTTTGGGACAGTGTAATTTCAACCCAACCTCACATACAGATCCGAAGGACTCCATCATTGTCAAGAAGAAAATTCAGCAATGACTACTTTATGACTTTATAGGACTTAAATTTTTTGGCTGCTGCAATGGCATCAAAATATTTGACTGCTTCAGTTGTGCAAAAACTGCTGTATTGAAGAAAAGTTACTAAGAGGATTTCTGTACACACGTGGACTGAGAGACTACGTTCTGTGACGCCTAATCTGTTGGTCTTCAGTTACTACCACAGGAATCTTTTTATGACAGACTGTAGCACTTGCATCCCGGATTTATTGTTGTCCAATGGAATTTATGGCATGTTTATTTATTTTTTAAACTATAGATCTATAACGCATCTTAATGTTTAAAATCCTATCCTGAGGAAACGGATCCCGCAGTAGTTAATCTATACAGCTAAACTCTCCTTTGCATTCCTTATTTTGACGATTGGTTCCACTTTTCTGGACCTTTGGATGCTGAAATCCCTGTTGATAGTCTACGCCAGTTGCTCCCAGACCTAAAACCCAGTTAGTGTTTCAGATTAGAAATTCTCTTTTAGGAATGTAATTTTTAAAGGAAAGCAGCCACATACATCTGAGGCAAAAACAAAGATGCTTTCTCTTTTGACCATATAAGAAGCGATGCTGCAAAAAACAGAACCAGAGGATAAATTCTTCTGCCAAAGCACCTGAGTCATTGTTCAAGTTCAGGACAACACAGTCCATTCAGATGATTCCTGCTATGTATGTTCATATAACATGCAACTCAAATCACGGATTATGGTTATTTAGAGGTGTATACATTGCAATCTCCACCTTTAACGTTGCAATGAACTCCATTCTTTGCCAATGCTCCAGCATGTGCTTGTCCATGGTTCACAGTCCCTATGGGAGGTGCCTGCTCTGGTGCAGCCTTATGCATGGCCACGATCTCTTCAGGGGTGTACCTGTACCTGCTGTGTTGTGACCTTACCTATGGGCCACCGTCCCTTCAGAGGTGTACCTGCTCCGGCGTGAACTTATCCGTGTGCCACAGTCCCTTCAGGGATGTGCCAGCTGCAGCATGGACATATCCATGGCCACAGATGCTTTGAGATGTACCTGCTCTGGTGTGGACTTCCCCACAGTCACAGACGCTTCGAGGCGTACCTGTTCCCTCATGGACTGATCCCCAGCTCGCAGTCTCTTTGACTCAAGCTCACGGTGGAGTTCCAGTGTGTCCAGTCCAGCAGCAGCGGACCAGCAGCAACGCCCTGGCCATTGCCAGCCCAGGTGCGTGGCCGTAGCTGTTAGCAGTGTTCCCAGGCACAGAAGAATAAGGTAAGAAGTACAGCAAAAGCAAAAAACAGCTACTAACAAGCACTAGATAGTAATGTACAGTAAGAGTAAGACAAGCAAGCCCCATGGCAGGCATAGGAGCCTGCCAATTAGTAGCTGAACAGCTCTAAGTTCAGCCTAGCACGCTCCAATGGAGTCTGTTGCTATCTTGAACCCCTGGAGCCCCATGTTAGGTGCCAACAAAGGGCTGTTATGGTTTAATCCTGGTAGGCAGCTAAGCCCCACACAGCCACTTGCTCACTCCTTCCAGTGGGGTGAGGGAGAGAATTAGCAGGGTGAGCAAGCAAAAATTTGTAGATTGAGATCAAGGCAGTTTCATGGGTAAAGGAAAAGCTGCATGCGCAAGCAAAGCGAAATAAAGAATTCATTCACTACTCCCCATCGGCAGGCAGATGTTTAGCTGTTTCCAGGAAAGCAGGCTTCACCATACATAGCGGTTACTTGGGAAGACAAATGCCGTAACTCCAAATATCCCCCTCCCGGCTCCCTCCTCCTCTCATCCAGCTGTTATTGCTGAGCATGATGCCATGTGGAATGAAATATCCCTTCGGTCAGCTGGGGTCAGCTCTCCTGGCTGTGTCCTTTCCCAGCGTTTTGTGCACCTCCAGCCCATGCATGAGCAGGGCAGTGTGACGAACAGAAAAGACCTTGATGCTGTATGAGCACTGTGCAGGAGTAACTAAAAAATGGGTGTCCTATCAACACTGTTTTTCATCACAAATCCAAAATATAGCACCGTACCAGCCTCTACAAAGAAAATTAAGTCTATCCCAGCCAAACCCAGTACACAAGTGTATGTAGTTAATGTCTCATCCCCTGCCTGATTTGAACGTGGCCTGCACTACTTATAACAATGGAGTTCTGAGGACGACTGTTAGGAGTTGTTGCTGTGGCAGCAGAGAGGACGGTTCAGACATTTTCGTTGTTGTCTTTATTATGATTTAAAGAAACCAATTGGAGTCGATGTGAAAAACAAAGCTATAAATGTCCCAGGATTTTCCCCAGACAGTCATCATTGAAAGGAGGTGAAATTTGGGAGCTACATTACTACCTAATGCCCCTATTATATAAAATATAAAGTTCTTCGAGATTCAGCCCTAGGAGTGGAAGCGTTTTTTACTAGAACATTTGTACTCTCTGCGTCAGAAGAGGATTTAAACTGCGGAGAAGCTGCCTGTCCTTGACGGGCTCTCAAACTGTGTTGAGAACTACGCTCAGTAGCTCATCAAAAGATGATGAGAGTTCTGGATGAATAAAATTGTCATGGGGGTTAATGTTGTCTCATCAGAATGTTTTTTGATATAAAAATCTGGCTGTATCTTTACATCTCATTGCGGAGCTGGCTGGAACCATCTGAGCCCAGCACGGGGCAGCCCCTGACCTCTTCCCCCAGAGGCTGCCCCTGGAGTCCCCACTACCCAAACCTGGCTGCATACACCCAGTGCAGGTTTCCAAGTCCACACAGGCAGGCTGGATAGGGAATGTAACCAGCCTATCCTTAGTGTAATATCTTTTTCCTGGTTACCAAGAATTTTCTACTTTACTCAAAGATCTTTTCAATGTGTACTATTCTTGTTTAAAGAGCATCACACATTTAGTACATTCAGAGGCTGCACATATTTATGGAGTCACACAACTTTTTAAAGGATCTCATTTATTAATATCAAGAAATGAATTCAGGAATTTCTAAGTTAATGAACCTCTTTTTAAGAGAGAAAATACTCCATTATCTTGACATACAAGGTTTAATTTGCTGCTTACGTCTCTTTCATGTGACTTCCACTTGAAGCAGAGATACACCCCATGGTTTTTATTGCAAGCAGATGGTAAGATTTGTGTGGAAATCATAGGCAATTTTTATTGGTCTGTTAATTACTGGCATTTGCATTATTAGGCATGATAATCTTTTCTTATTTCTGCAACAATTACTCTTCTGGAGAGAAAAGTGACTTGTATTCATCTGTGACTTTCTTGTTTTTTTTCTTTAATTCAAATTGTGTTATCCAACAAGGAGGACACAGTTCAAATGCTCTTTCAACAGCAGTAGACTACTCAATGCAGTCACTACTGGTTCTCACAGGTAGAAACTAGGAAAGCTGTGGATATGAGGTACGAAGACCATCTTTTACTTAATTCTCTGTTTAGCTGGGATAAAGCTATGCTTCTGAAGCTCAGCCAGATCCTCTGGAGTATTAAAAGTACTGTCTGTCAGCATAATACAATTATGTTTTGGAGTCCTGTAGAGACTCCTAAAATTCAGAAACACAAGGTCAGACTCTGAGTGCTTTTAGGTGTGCAGTCCTGAATTCATTTATGATAGCAAGGAGTTGTCTCTGTATCTGTCACATACTAGAAAAATCTGAAGAACCACAGATCCCCAGCAGGATTAAAAAATTAAATATCAATATTTTAGTTCCTCTGTCTCCATGTGCTATTATCCTTTCGTTCATACAAGCCAACATCATGGCACCTAGTTTCTCACTAAGGCAACAGCCCTATTCAGCTTCTTAAGCACCAATACAAAATAGTTTTGTAAGAAATGTGTGCAGTAAGCTTTCCTTTCCTCCAGAATGAGAGATACATTATAATCTTAACTTGTTTTATCCATCCTTGCCTGAGAAATGAATACCTCTCAATGCAGGTTTTTAATGTGGTAATTAGACATTCCTGTGCTTTATCTTAAGTTCATTCTGGAAGCAGCACTCTCATCATTCCTAACCATCGCTTTTTATTAACTGTTGGGAAGCCACCCTTTTTGTATATTGGGAGATTAACTGTAATTAGACTCCATCTCACTAAAGCACTGCTATGTAAACCACTTCACCTCTTGTTTAATTGAGAAACTGAACGTGGAGAGGCTTTATGTTAACAAGGAAAAAATGAATATTTAAATTGGCCAGAACGGTATTATGGCTCTTCTGGGCCTCTTAGCACATAGTTATAGGCACTGCCTCCTTTCCTATGCTTATGTAGTCCTTATTTTCAGGTGTCTCCACAGCTTGAGAAATGCTCTGGAGTTATAAATAATACACTGGTAGCAGAGTTGAGATGTCAAGTGTTCAAAACAAGCTCATCAGCATATATACATCATGAGCAAATAAACACTGTGTATTTCTACCCCTGTGTCTGGCCAACTCTGAATCTGTGGAAAATTACTCTTTCTTAGGCTTAACATACATGTGGCAGAGCTTTTTCCAGCTTCAAGGATAGAATCACAGGGGCCAGTTCCTGGTAACAACATTGTTTACAGATTTCAGAGCGTGATCTGTGGATCTCCATCATACGTTCCTCTAAGGAGTGTGCAAAAGGAAGCCTAATACCAATGACCTTAGACTGACTATGGAAAAGTGCCTCTTCACTAGAAAACTCTTTGGGGTATACAATTTAAAAAGGATGGTAAACTATTTTGTTGCGTGTTTACACTGTTGCTGTACTGCCAGATCACTTGCTGTGAGCAAGAAGCTACCTACCCCAGTCCTGTCTGCTGGCAGATAGACTTTACACATAGTCTAAAAGAACTATAAGGATCCTGTTGTGTATTCTACCTTTTAGACATGGTCTGGTTTGAATATCTGCTCCTAAAGCTAATAAAACCTAGACTTCTTAGGGCTCTGAATAACAGTACTGCAGGCAGACAGACATCTTGGTTTGATGGGAGATGAACTTCTGTCCTTACACCATTAATAGACCATTAGTCCTAAATTTCCTACACTTCAGCTGTGTTGCAAGGGTACTGACTACGATACCTGAAGCAGAATGGAAGAAAACAATGATGATCATAGAATGATTAAGGTTGGAAAAGATAGTTGTGGAAGACTTTAGTTATAGAGAAACGTAGAAAGTGTTTTAAGTCCTTAACTCTTAGCCTGTGACTGCGGTGGAGAGAAAAGAAAAATGCTTGTGCCTTAAGCAGCACATAGGAAATCCAAATCAGCAGGAGCATTCTTGATGCTTAGCTACCTGGTTAATCTAGGCAACTTGCCTACAGTAACAGAGTTAAGTATTTCTTGCTGTGAGTTCTCAAATTCTTTTGTAGATGGAGTTGCTTGGATTCTGACTAGGCTGAATCCATGACAGAATAATGGGAGCCACGAGAGGAGAAAACCTCTAGATTTCCCTGTTAAGGCTTCCATCTAGGTGAGGTGAAGTGCTGCCAGGGCACACCTATAATGACATATGTGTTAGACTTGTGCCTTTTATGTCATGTTCTCCCTGGAAGACAGGAGATGGTGATGCAGCTGACTACTAATCAGCATCAGAATAATAACTTTTTGCAGAAGCACTTTGCTTTAGATAGTGGATCAAGAAAGCATCTCCCTCTCTAGACAGTCTTCCAGGTATATTGTTTCAAATCTCATTTTTCTAGGAAAATTAACAGAAGAGCTGTGATTTAAAAAGAAATAATAATAAAAAAATTGCTGTGCTCCCTCTAGAGATCAGATTGCCTTGGTCATTTGCAGTTTGGTTATATGTCTGGATATACCAAAAGAGACAGATTTGAGGATTCTCTCTAGCAATGGTCAAGGTGAGGATGTCCCTGCTGATTCAGGGTGATGAGGGGAAGGTTGCTTACAGGTTGGGAGTATTTTTATAAATCCATTTTCATAAGATCTATTTTGGCATGTTTTCCTTAAAAATTGTCATTTTAAAATTGCTGAAATATATAAGGCTTAATGTGAGCACTTAAGCTAGTATTTCACGGTAAGCACATGAACGGTGTCCATTAAAGTGCACAGAGCTAATCTTATGCTGAAGTGTTTTGCTGGATTGAGTCCCTAGAGAATTCAATGTGCGCAAATAAAATGTATGTCTAAATATGAGCATTGTTCCCAGGTTTGATGAAAATATTTTTGCTTTCTATATGTATATCTTAGTATACATTTCCCTTGAATGCAGTTTTAATATAATTCTGCTGTTCAGCAACCCGGATACAGGAATTGTACCATAAATATCCTTCCCTCTCTCGCTCCCTTCCCCCAAGTTGCATTTGATGAGTGTATCATTGCTATATATTGATGTTACTATTTTATTAAGAATTTGTAAAATACTGAACAATAATAAGATACCTTTCTTTTCAACAGCCTCAGGGCTGGATTTGTGCTCTGTTCCATGCTGTTATATAAGTACAGAGACAGTGCAAGACATCACCTGCCTTTCTACTCCAACCCAACATAATACCAGTCATTGTGCTCAAGAAACTCTATTATCACTCTGCAAATAGGATTAAGCTGCTGTCAGTAAGAGTTATTCATAGTTTGCTTTGGAAGAATCAGCCCACAGAAGTGGATCTCAGGTTTTTATTTTTGGTGGGGGGGGTGCATCCTGAGGGAGGTGAGACTGCAAGAAACCCAAAGTTACTCAAGACTTACCCAGCTGTAATAAAGAGTAGCTAATAGGCGTAGCCAGTGCACAGCCCAGTTACTACTCTTTCTGTCCTGCAGGAATCTCTGCATGGTTCCACTACCATAGAATCACAGGATGGTTTGGGTTGGAAGCGACCTTAAAGATCACCACATTCCAATCCCTCTGCCAGGGGCAGGGACACCTCCCACTAGACCAGGTTGCCCAAAGCCCCGTTAGTAAATATCCCAAGTTAGGCTGGGAAGAATGCAGGCCACTGTGTCTTGCTTCAGGAATTGTTACTAATGTGATGGATCATTTATTGCTCCAACTTGAGCAGTAGATTCACAACTCAAATTGGGTTTAAATATCTGTTGTGTACCTTTTGTTTACATGTGTGACTGTTATTTCACTTTGCTCTGGGCATAGAGTAAGTTGTGTTGGACCACAATCAAACGTAAACATGTCAGCAAGTGTAATATTTAGAAGTGTAAGTATGATACAGTAGTTGTGAAATGGTACTTAAATCTAAGCCATCGATTTTATTTTGTTGCAATTTTGGAACCATTAGAGGACCTGTCAGATTTCCCAACCTTGACATCTCCCAGAAAGTGAAGGAGAGAACTTTCATAAGATGCTGTGGTTGTCAAGAAATATTTGGTTTATTGCAACAAAAAAGTCAGTGGTCATCTTCATATGGTATATGAATCATAGAATTTAGAGGTAGGAAAGACCTATTAGGTTACATAGTCCATCATCTTGCCACTGCAAAATGGCTCTCTACCATATTTTTTCCAGTACTTTATGCAATTTAGTATTAAATATCTCTGCAAATAACAGGATTTTGACCACTTCCCTGGGGAAGCTATTGAAGGGTTTATTCAAAACTAACATGGGATATTTTAGCTCATATTTATCATGTGTAGATAGACAGATGGATGAATGTAGATATATTTTAAAGAACAAAATTTTGTTAACTGATCTCTTCTGGGGTAGGTGGATAGAAAATTTTAGAAGTGTTTTCCATTCCAGTGTTATAGGTACCCAAGTGCCCTAGCAACTGTTGAAGTTTTGCAATTACATTTTCATGTATGTTTTGTTACAGTAAGGGGTCCTCCTAATGAGTGAGAGAGGATGTACTATTGAACAAATTATTTTGAATATACCCTGATTAAAAAAAAAAGGCTTCCGCTCTTACCATGATCTCTTATCACAGCTATTTCATGTACTGCTAACTGCAGTGATAGGTAAACAAAAGAGGAAAGAAAATGAGATCTGTAAATTGTATCCCTTTATTTTAAATTCATTTCTACACCTCTGTGCTGCTGTCCTTAATAATTCTTGCTGCCAGCCACTGCAGATCTTTATAGCCATTCCTTCTGAACTAACAATGTTATTGTTGCAACAAATTGCACAGGTCTTGTTCTTTTAATCTCACTAAAAGATTAAAGATCAAGTAAAGAAGAATGTTATATAAACACGAAAATCTAACATTCGCTTTCATTTTGTTTCACCCTTTAATGAAGCTGTTACCGTGTCTGTAGAAGATGCAACAGAAATCATTTCCTGTGTTCTAAAATACATCATAGCACATCTATTTGTCCATAAATATAATGATTCACCATCTCTTTGGGACAACTTAGGTGATAATAATGACTTGCTGTGTAAGACTGCACAGTGAGAGGATGATTAATAGAAATCTCAGAAACGAACACAGGTCAGTTTAAATAAATAAGCCCAAAACAGCTTGAAAAACCTGCTTGTATCAAACTAAAGATAGTATTTTTCTCTAATTTGAAAAATAATATATATGTGTATATAATATTTAAAGTGGTTAAATAAAACTTTTATTCATTTTGTGAATAGTTGGAATCCCAATTAATAAGAGACTTTCAGTATTTCTGCTCTTAGTAGTGGATTCATTCATGGTTACAATTTGGCATGCTGAAGTTCCTTAATAAATTGTATTTTAATGAAATAACATGATTGTCTACATAGACGTAGATCAGTTCTTGACCTAACAAAAGGATTTGAAACTCCTGTGGCCTTCATCCCTTAATTACACACGGCATGTTCTTGGTATTTTCCCCCTATAATGTTAAGCGCCTTAAGAAACAGGAATAGACTTGCTCTCCTGCCTTCCCAAAAGTATTGATGGGACTTTTGCCCATCCTAAAATGTCAGTAAGTACTTAATGACTTTTAAAATAAGTTGGACTGGACATTTATCTGCATTCTCTTCTAGTAAGGACGTTAGTTTTCTGTGTAAGATCCCCATGGAGATTTTTTGCTTAATAAAGGTGAAAATGCAAGGTAGGGTAAAAATGAATCCACAGGAAAGTAGTGCTCTGATCTGAGGGAACTTTTACTACTTTAGCTTGTTGAAGTTACAAAATATACACAAAATAAGCAAATGAATAAGCTTGTTGCTCAGGGTGCTAAAAATAGAAATCTTCAAAATTTGTGTGCATTCCTGAGAAGAACTTCTTGGACTGGGATCAGTTTCTTATGAGAAACCTTTGCACCAAAGCTTCAAATGACTGAGGAAATGTCATCTATTTCCCTAGTTAGGAATTTGCTATATAACCAGAACAAGCAGGAGCCAAAACCGCCATGAGCGACTGTGATTAGATGCTAAAAAACATTACTAAGTTGTCATTAATCAGGATTTCTGTCCAAATGGCAATTTCCAGAAAGTAAAATCTTATTTCCTTTAAAAATTAGTCTTTGTCTCTTTCCTTCCCTCACCTTGAGCATTTTTAAATTTTTAAAGCTGATGAATATCTATGGTCATCTCTCATATCATACATCTACACTGCAATCTAGCAATGCAGCTATAGCTCCTCATGAGACATCTGAGTTGGCTTTAAAGCAGCTGGTTTGGGTACCAAGCATAGTGCAGTCAGACAGAGAAGGGCCTGGACCTCCATTTAGGCTGTTTGACATATTTAGGCTTTAGCAGTTTTTATGGAGACCCATCCTGCTTTGGGACTTACTTTTCTCAGTCCCCAAACAAGCTAGTTAAAAGTCAGCTTGGATATGTACGCACAAGCTACACTGGCAGGTGGGAAACCAGTGTATTCCTTATACCACTTGAACTATAAAGAATGATGTGTGTGTCCAGACCCCTGGGGTTGGGAGAATCCCAATATGTCAGTGGTCTGAGGTGGCTTCCAACTGAAAAGAAAAATTACAATACAGGAGTTGCATCTCTGTCTTGAGAGTTTATATTTGATTTCTCTTCACAAGAGATGCATAAATGACCAAGATCTGTCAGAGCAATTGGTTTGGACAAATCAACCTTAACAGAGAATTTTATGCAACCTGGAGTATTCAGCCCAATCCTCAAGCCATTTAGCATAAAAGCAATCAAGCAAACCAATGTCAATTTCTTATATCACTCACAGCCTCTTTAGATTACTTATCTGAGATTCATTTTTACAAGTTTCCATTTTTATAGTATATTTGTATTGCCTTTGACAGAAAAAGATAATTTTTTCAAGCAGGATGTAATGATATTATAGTGTGCTGCCCTTTGTTCAAGACCGTATTTGATTGTTTTTTCTTAGTAGTAGTAAAAATAATAATATTTAACACTTTTATAGTACCCCATGTATTGAAAAAAGCTTTTCATGCTAACAGCTTGCTATCTTCTGTAGGCTAGCTAGCTACTGAATCTCCATTTTAGAGGTAAGCTGAGACAGAAAATCTTTAACAGCCACCCCTTGGAAAGCAGCCATCATTGTTGGTCTCTGAATTCTCTGTTGTCCAGCTCCAGTTTCCAAAGGTTCTTGGCACACCTTCCTCCTTTGTTACCTTCAATGGGGGAATCACTTATTACTCTGAAAACAGGAACGGAGAAGGATAATTGACAGGGTGTCAGCATTTGAGTAAGATGGCATTTCCTCATCTGAGCGTTCTGTCCTTCAGCCTCCAGCTGTTTCATACCATACCCAGCATATGCCCCATCCATCTACAGCCACAGCCCCACTGCTGCTGAGCTCAGCGAGCCAACCCCACTGCCTCCAGCTGCTCTGCTTTCCCTTCCTCCTCACTTCTTGTCCATCATCATATCTGTATTCCTCCCTGTTATCTTTTGATCTGTCTATGCGTTCTCTCTAATTCTGGTCCCTTCCTACCATTTTCCTGTTATTACATTCCTGTCCCTGCTTGCAAATGACTGAATAATCTCACTGGTCTAAGTGCAATGAATTTACCAGTCACAAAGAATGTTAATGTACCATCAGATGCTACACCCCCTACTTGCTACCACCATCTCTTTGCGTGCAGGAGATCGCATTCAGTTCTGCTTTCCTTCCCTCCTACACTTACATTTCCTCCACACACACATCTGTTTTCCTTTCTCCAATCAACGGCAAGATTTAGCATATGGGTATACATTACTGCTTAAATAAAAACACAGTACAAATCCTACTGGTGGGTCTGTGGGTGTGTAGATATAACACTCCGAATGAAAATACCATCAATTTTATCTATTTATGATAATTTTTTTACAAGAGCCTGTCATGAGAGTATTTCTAGTGCAGGAAAAGAGCAGAAGACAGCATGAAAGACTGTCATGTTGAACCTTGTGGTACATGTATTATTTCACCCTGGAAGACTGATTTTGTATGTGATATTTAATAAGCATTAAGAGATACTTATATTCTTAGTATTTCTGCAGATGCTGCTTATATATAAATTTGTTACACAGGACAGCATGAAGATTTTTTTGTGTGTGTGTGTGACTGAGTTTTAATCAGAACTGGTTAGAAAATAAAATTGTATAAACCTCTTTTTCATTTTGTGGGGATTTTTGTTTTAAATAGTTGATCTCTTCCCATGTTGACTTAGGCAAAAAAAATCTGATCTGAGATGAACTTTTGAATAAAGGTCTAATTGAAATACAGATAGAAAAGGGCAACCTTTTTTCTTTACTGAGTTTTAGTGTATTCAGACAAAATCTGACAGTGCATGTTGATGATTATTTACAGAAAAATCTTGACAAATGTCTGTAGTCCCCCAACCCAAATATTTCACAGTGCATCTTAAAATGTCATAATCTTCCAATAGCAGTTTCTTGCTTTAAGTTGTAAAACTATTTTTGTATTAAAAGCTTTTAATGTTGATTTTCACAGAGGAAAACTCCTTTCTCTTTTAAATTTTGAAGTGTGATGTGGAGTCAAAAGAAGGCCACTTGGGAAGGACTTAAGTCTAACTGCACAGGCTGTTTTTTTAAGAGGATGAAAACTGAAAAGAAATTTTCATTTCTACAGCAAAAGACCTTACTTTTTAAAAAGACATATAAAAATGTCTTCTCTGAAGACTTCATACTCTTGACTAGCATGAGAAAGTATCAGGATTATTACTAACTAAGTAGATTTTTTCCTATAAGACTGTGTTCAATGCACTGGAGCTACTACAAATACTTGAACAGCAGTTAAAAAAAGTTTTTGCTAAATCTTGCAAGACTTAACAGCTCTTTTTACACATTTAGCAGAACTGTGCCCCTGGGAAGCGAGGGAAGAGAAAAGGCAGAGAGGCTTGCCTATTTTCAGACTTCATACTTGGGTCTGTAAACCTGCAGAGATGAGATCTCTGAGCCTGTTTAACGGTTTGCTGCTGCTGAAAGGAGTATTTCAGCTTCTGCTCTCCCCCACTTCCTCTTCTGCCCTCCCTTACTTCTGCCCCCATGGTCCAACCTGTTTTTTTATAGGCACTGGTACTTGTTCAAGCACTCATGAGCTGATTCAGCGCATTAAGTCAGCAGAAAGCAGGATTGTGTGTGTGTGTCTTGTTTGTTTTTATTTTAATTTGGCTGAACCAGGCAGGGTTTTTGCAATTTTATTTGTATTGTATTTGTCGTGGAAGAGTCTGTACAAACACATAACGGAAAGACAATCACTGTCTTGAAAAACATATGGTACTTTAGAAATCAGTAGAATTTAGATATGCACTTAAGCCATTACTAGTTTAGGGCTCAAAAAAATAAAAATAAAATCAGATTATCTTTTCCAGTAGAAAATAAAATCAGGATATTCTGATGGGCAACAACATCCCAGAATCTCAGAACCATGCCTTCTGAAGTTCTCTGGTCCCTGTCACCCGAGAATAATTGAGAAGCAGGTTTTTTTCATTTAAAGCCCTGCTTGGAAATTATGTTTTTGCAAACACTGGGGAAGTCAAGGTTAAATTGGCTTCCTCTTCAGTTTTAAAACTGGCACACTTTCCCCTCCTTAACTTCTCTGCTTTTAGCCCTTTGTGTTTTCCAGAACATTCAGAGACAAACTGCTTGCTCTGCCCTGTTCATAAATGCAATCTCTCCCCCTTTCTCTGTTTTTCTTTTTTCATTTTTTTTCTGTGCTCTTAAATAAGTGAGTTATGTTTCTTTTCAGTTGAAAATGATAATGTAATGGGTAAAACATCAGGAATTATTAATCAGAATGCTGACATTTTAATTCCGTAATGGAAAACGATAAAGGTAGTAAGTTAAGGTTTGCTGCAACTCCGCCAGAACTTTTTAGTTTTCCTGTTCCTTTAGCAACTCTAGTAGCATGAATGTTGTTTCAGACCATACTTAATGAGACTAATGAAAAGACATTGTTGTTTCTTGGTAACAAGTATCTTTTCCTTTTATTCTTTCAGGTAAGAAGAAATCACTCTATCAATCTGGAATTTTTGACACGATTGTTACTGAATTAACATGGTGTACTTTATTTCTGCAACTGTACTAAGAAATCAGTAAAATATGATCTGAAAATAGTAAATCACCTTGAAGGCCTAAACTAGATATAACATCCTTGTAGGTGCATGTGTTCCAGAGTAGGATATTTTAAGACCTACATTTTAATCTATAAAATGTGTTCGCTATTAGCAGCAGAGATCAAGCCTTCACAGATTATTCTGTGCACAAGGAAGATCTTTGAGTTTGCTTCTTTGAGGCATAATGTGGATGTCTTTACCCCTAGCTAGTGCCAGAGGTGAAGACAAAAGGATTTGAACCAATGGTTCATCATCTTTTAGTCTGTATCCAGCTTTTTCTTCACCTCTAAGTATAGAGGTACCCTCTGGACGACAGTAACTAAAACTCATCTACAGTGATATGGTGTTCCTTACTGCACATATTTTGAGAGGGACTGGAGGAACTAGCGCTTCATAAGGAAAATCTATTTAAAATGCCTGTTACTAATATTTAAGTACATATTCTTATATTAAACCTCTTAAGGAGAAAGAAGAAAACTTATATGAGGGAATGAAGTCTTATGCACACCCCATGATCTGTAGCAGCATTTGTTATGTAGAAGTTAAAAGCACTGAGAGAGCTCTAAACACAAAATATGAGGGTAACAGTGGTAAATTAGCTAAGTTTACAACAAACCAACTGGTGCATAATTTGACTTGAATATGAATAATTTTACAGAGCCATGTAGTCTTTCCTCTACGGACAAAGGATATTGACCATTCATAGAGCAGAAAGGTCAGTAATGCCGTTCGTCAATTGGGTTTCTGGTAGCAAGAAATAGATTGGGTTGAAGTTGTCAACCATGGATTACATAGATTACAGAACTGGAGAAAAAAAAAAGAGAGTTTTGAGGTTTTTTTCTTTTCTTTTTGCTTCCAGCAGTTGAATTTAGAATGAAAAAATGAGAAAACTTCTTTCTTGATGTGTCATAGTTCTCAATTATAAATCTTAACCTTATACAAGTCCTCAATTATAAATCTCAACCTTGGCCTAAATGCCTTCCAAAATGGTCCGAGTTTTCTAAAATCTGTGGTGTAAGACTAGCCAAACAACAATTACAAAGCAAGCAGTTTTCAATATGAGAAATACAGAAGGATCCTCACTCGGGCATTGTCACAAGAATACTTATTTAAGAGAACCTCATCCTAAATCTTAGATTTCAGTATGCAGATCCAGAGTTAGTGTGATTACTTGCTCTTGCCATTGCAGATGAACAAGCTGTTTTGAAGCTGTTTTTAGAAATGTTTTCTGCCATTAATTTAGCAGTTCATTTTCTTTTTTGTGGGATTTCCTGATTTCTGAACTTAGGATTTATCTACACAGTTCAATTCATGAAAATTAATGTGAGTCAGTGAAAGATATGCCTTAGAAATAGATCAGTTAAACATCATTAAAAACCCCAAGGACCTTCTTATTCAGAATTCAAGTGGTCCTAATTTAATTTAATTTACTTCTACACTGAAGTTAGATCATTCAAATGTAATTCTAAAGGAGAACATGCACATTAGGGTTTAATGCAGTTTTACAGCTTCTCTTTAAAGTAACATTTTTAGTTAATTCACTTTGTGATTGTCCTCATATAAATAAATCCTTAATCCCACAAGTGTTTTTAGTTCTCACTAATCCTTGACACTTCTTAATAAGGGACTGCATAATCCAGATAGCGTCTCTACCAATTGCTGAGCTGGAAAATATCCAATTTCCAGTCTCTGCTGCATCTGTTAAGACTTTGTCCCTGACTATTCAGGTTTACCAGCAAACTGTAGTGCAATTGTAAGACAGGCTAAGAAATCTATGTTTTTGTTCCCCAAATCAATTAGCCGATACAAATACAATCAGACTCTCATCTATTAGCCAAGCTAAAAAGCCTTTAAGCTGATCTGCAGAGGATATCTTTAGCATCTTCATCCAAACTTTCCCTGAGGGATGAACCGTTTGTGGCTAAACATGCGGGAGAGGATGCTTGAACCCTGCTGTAGTAGTGAGGTTTAATTATTGGCTGGAGAACTTGAGAAGTCTGCATAGGGGAGGAGATTTAAATTCCATACGGGATTTCGTAGGTGTCAATGAGCAAAGGCTGCCTAGAAGATGTAAAGGATCAGTATGTCTCAACAGGCAGCTCAGTACCTCAGGCATTTAGGTAATTTTAGGTGCTTTGAGTTAATTGTGCTATTGTTTATTTCTCCAAGGGGGCTTAGTGGTGATAGGAAATGTTGCCATTTGAGCTGTGGTAGTAAAACAAATCTGAGCTGTTACACTTTTGCTTTGGTTGCTTCTAATGGGAGCTGTGAAGTAAAGACCCTGAGATGCAGTACAGATACAGATAGTGATGACACTGGAAGTACAGTGGCTCTTACGGTATGTAGAGATGTGAATTTCAGTCTTGTGACAAAACTGTAGGATTGACCCTGCCATATGTGACCATTTGGTCATTCAGATTCAGGAGTCAGAAGTAGTAAAGTGGGCTGGAAGACACATCATTCATTTTGTTTAAAATTGGCCACAGAAATCGAGCTGTTAACAAGGCTAGTCTTTATGAGCTGTTAAGTTCAGAACAGACTTTTGAGTTCAGTTGCTTTCTGGAGTCCATCAGCTATTAGATTTCCACTAGCTACACAGTCAGTTAGGACATGTATGAGGACATGAATGAGGACATTCTCATGTACAGAACCCAATGTACAGATGTCTTAATCTAGCGGTAAGTCCCATCCTCATAACTTTTTACTGAGCATCAAATGTTTTTTTCATCTTTAGATCTGTGTACAAACTATAACCTGATGGCATGGTAAATCCAACATTATTCTTGGATGGAAACTACCGTGGCCACAGGAAAGAGCAACCCAAATCACAGATCCAGGTTAGCCTTCTCTGAAAATTTCCGGTGGTCTAGCTTTGCTCCTACTGACTTTATGCAGGTAGGTATGCATGATCTTTATCACCCCATTCTTAAGGTGATGCAGGTGTTTCTGTAGTGACATATGGTTGTCACAAAAGCATGAAGTCAATATAATCTCCAGGTTATGTCTTCTAATAAATTCGACAGAAATATGGTTATGTGCTCACAATTAAGCCAGAAGACAGGTTTACTGCTACGTGTCCTGGCAGTATGCGGAACTACAACCTCATATTCCACTGGAACAGGAGTACACACATATCCTCTTGGGGAGGGGGAGAGGGGGAAGGAGGAAAGTCTTTTAAAAGGCTGCTGCTGATTACACTTCCTATTTTAGATCTCACAAAAAAGAAAGCAATACCAGTGGCTAGGTACCTACTACTGTTGTTCTGACTTTATCTAAGTCTGATAGTATCATTATCCCTTCTTCCTTCAACAACAAATTTTCCAGAAAGGTTTCCTATCTGTGAATTTAAAAAGACCCTCAAACCTTAGCTTCTGAGCTCTGATAAATCACAGCCTGAGGTGGTTTGGTTGGAAAGTGAGAAGCCACTGAATAAGGAAAATGCTGAAATTTCACTCTCCGTAGGGATTACCACTTTCATTAGCCTCAGTGAAAACCACGTTTCACTAAATTTAGAGCTGCAGCAGAGCTCAATACAGATAATGCATTTAATGTATGCTCTGGGCAGTGAAGTTGAAACTATTTTCAACTCATTTTCTTTAGTGTTGGATGCAACCATCCTGTAAGTTTCCTGATAACTTAGGCTTTTCTTTCTCAGAACAGCAAGTGATACTCTTCCAAAGCAGCCAGCATCCTCCATGACAAAGCTGTATCACGATTTCATTCTGTCATGTTTTATATCCACCTGGTAATATAATGTCATGGTATGATAGTGCATGCACTTCGAAGATACACTTTTTCCCAGTCTGTGCGCATGTCAAACACAGCTGAAAAATGTAGAGACTTTTAGTTTTTTTCCACATGGATCTTAACTCTGCCAGACTAAGGACAGTTCAAACTTGATGGCAAGGCAATAGAACCAGATGTATTGTCTTTAGAAAAATGAAGGTGTAGGTATAGTATGTTTATAGAAGGCAACAGAAGGGTGCAAACAAGACATCCAGTGAAGATACAGGGTACAAAGCAATTTTTAATGAGAAATACGGTTTGTTTTCTTCATAGTGCTGTTAACTGCAGAAGTGTGACACTGAATTACACTTTATTGTGTGTATACAGCAGGCATTTCTTACTTTACACATCCATGTGTTTAGTTTTCTGCCCTGAACTGTTACCTTTGACAATGTACAGTTAAGCTCAATTATGTAGTAAATTTTCATTTTTCAGTAGTTAAGGTGATATGACTTCATGGTTCATGGCCAGGACTCTTGGTGACATTAGTCGTCAAACAATAGTAAAAGTAAATATAAGTTTACTTGAATGTTTATGTCTGCTCTGCAGACAAGCAAAGATTTTCTGTTAGCAATGTGTTTTAGACTTTCAGATTAAGTCTGCAGTTTTCTAGGGCAAAAATATTAGTCTCTAAGTAGGTTTTTTGTTATACATTTTAATCACTTGTCAATGTGGTACCCATATTTAAGAATTTGGACAGAAATAGGCCTGATAGAAAACCTTGTGTTACTACAGAGGATGTTAAATGTCCTGTCAGCACTGAATGTCCACCTTATCTACTCTTTATACTAATTTAAAACAACTGTCCCTTGCACAGGGACAAAGCACGGGAGAATCAGGCCAGATAGATCTTTTTTATCTGGTGATAGAATTAATAATTGATGATAGAGTTAGTATCTAGTGAAAAGATTACGGTTTTCAGCGTTGTTATATGCTACGTTTTACATGGTTAGATAGTAACTAAAAACTTCAAGGCTCTTGCAAACTATTTCTGTGAAAGTAATAATTGATACACGGATTTTTTAGCAGAGATATGTGTTTCTTAGCAGGGACTTGTGTCCCCTGGGATTGATAGAACTGGAAATTGCAGTCTTTCCCAGATTACTAAACAAGTGGGAACATTGCACTGAACAGAGTTCTACTTTAGAAAAGATGAACTGATCTTCTGTATTTTCCTTTCTTTCTAAGCTGCAATTGATTTTCCAGGGCTCAAAGGTGGCTAGAATTAAATAGCTTAGGGAAAAAAAAAAAAAAGATGTTTCTGGTTTTGTTGTTCATTAAACAGTGGGATTATCTGGAAATTGTAATGCTGAGGTCATCCCTACTACCTCTTTCAGCTTTTTGTTTGTTAGCTTGTTTTGTTTTGGTTTTGGTTGTTTGTTTGCTTGTTTTGGGTGTGAAGGAAATAGTAGTCAAGAAATTCAATTACGCTAGAAAGGTTCCCATAAAACATATTATCATAGGAGCTGTATCAAAGTCTACAGACAAATTAGGAATCAGATGATACAGATGAGCATTAACAGCTCCTGTCTCATAAACAATGTCATTTATGGTTCACAGGAATTCTGCTCCAAATAAGCAACAGCTGGGACACTGATCCACATTTAAAATCCTGCCTAAATACAGAGGGGTGAATTTCAACAGTGTGGAGTCTGACTCTAGAGATAGCAAAGAGCTTTCTAAGAAAAAGTAGGTCTTCTGGGGTGACATGCAATCACTGTTTCCATGAGGCCTAACCACTTAGGAGGGCAGTGGATCACTGCTGAGGATTATTTGGTTTTGTAAGTTTATTAAAACTGTAGATTTGGTGTCTGAAACAGTATTTTTTAGATAATTGCTGGAACTGAGCCAATGCAGAGCTCCATATGGTGGATTATAGATTCTATTATGGATGCAAAGTGAAGGTATCATTTACAGGATTTTGGAAGAGGAACTCCGTATACTGCTCTAGTGAATTGCACAGCAGAGAGTTTTTCTTGCATTCCTTGGTCTCTCCAAAAGAATAATGACACAGAGGGACAAAATACACTTCTTTATAGACACAGGTAAATCTTAACACTCTTCCATGTAGCTGGGAGCTAAATAGAGCCTTTTCTCATTCAGCAGTTGTGGCAAAAGCAAATCCCAATATATAGTGCAGAGAACTGCCTGTTGTCTACTAAATTTCCAAGTAGCTTCAGATAGTTTATTCTTTATTTAGTCCCCTAGATTGGAGTGAAATGTTACTCATTCTGCAACAGATGCCACATTCCCCACTAGAACTAACTTTGTAGTGAAGTGCAGGGCTGCCATATCTCTGATCTACCTCCCAAAGTAGCTGACAGTCTACATCAATGTTAACAAACCACATTTACCTCTGGGTCTTGGCCCTCCCAACTGCATGAACTTTCCATATTGTTCTATCAATCTCTACTTCCTCCAAGGTTTTCCTAGCCCCTGCTTTCCCCTCACCAGTTCCTTCCAGCTGGCCTGTTTACCTTCATCTTCCTTATATAACTTACATGATATGCAGCTTGTTCCAGGTGTGATCTTGCAAGAATGAAGATGCAAGAGATGAATGTCCTTGGCAGCAACAGAAACAGTACGGGCATGTTTTTCCTCCTTTGTTGTTTCATCAGAGACATCCCCACTTGATAAAGCTTTACTTTTGAATTCCCTGCTTGAAAGCAAAAATAAAACACAACTTTTGCTACTGAAAGTACTGTGAGATGCAGGTGCATGGAAAGCTGTGTATGAAGAGCCAAGTGTTTATTAGTATTAGTAGAAATGGTTATTTAATAACCATTTTTCAAAAATAGCACCTGCCATTCTTCTGTGTAATGCACTTTGTTGTGTCTCTCAGGAAAGAGAGTCAGAAAACTAATATGCTACCTTCTGTCTTAGGAAGTCAGTTTAAGGAGTTATTTTTAGTCTCTCTCCACCACATGGAGTAGACTATAAATTAGTACATTTTATCCCTGTCATAGACGTATTTTCTATTATTATTCTGTCACAGCAGAGCCCATCTATTGTTTGCTGTGATACTCCTAATATTGTGGCACCTTCACTGCACTGCTCTCCTGAGACAAATACCTCTTGTTTACAGTATTAAGATGAATATAGCAAAAGCCCTTCAATATGTGTCATAAGGATAATAATGACCAGAATACTTTTGCTTCAATACCTTTTCCTTTTGCTAGCTTTGCCAGCATTCTTTATTCAATCATTCTATTTATGAATAAAAACATTAGTTTACAAAAATAAGCACACCCAGAGATGATAATTGTTGCAAGGGTACAGTGGTAATATAAAGCTTTTGTTTCCAGAACACAAACAAGAAATAGAAATGAGATTGAGGGTTTGCAAGGAAGATTATTCTCTCTTGAAATGGTATACTCTTTTTTTTTTTTTTTTGCTAATACTGCTAGTTGTGTTGGTTATTTTGAAGTGACAATGTGATTAAAGTGTGCAGGAGCCCACTTCTGGGTACCTTTCCAACTTCAAAGCAAAGAACAGAAAGAAGGAGAAGAATGGAGGTCAGAGGAATATTTGCTACAGACCTGTTAATTCCAAGTGATCTCATTTGAACATGTGGAAGAAGTCTTTTGCATAGAATATAGCCTTCCCTTCCCTTCCCTTCCCTTCCCTTCCCTTCCCTTCCCTTCCCTTCCCTTCCCTTCCCTTCCCTTCCCTTCCCTTCCCTTCCCTTCCCTTCCCTTCCCTTCCCTTCCCTTCCCTTCCCTTCCCTTCCCTTCCCTTCCCTTCCCTTCCCTTCCCTTCCCTTCCCTTCCCTTCCCTTCCCTTCCCTTCCCTTCCCTTCCCCCTTTTCCTTTTTATTTTTTAGATCTTTTTATTCGTCTTTTTATTCTTTGTCTTGTTTTTACTAGCAGCAAACTCGAAGACCATGAAATAAGGGTCTATACAAACCTATATCATAAGACAGTCTCTGTTCCAGTCAGGTTTGAATGTAGGGCCCTTAGCCTTTAGTAACATCCTTATGAGAAGGCCTTGTAACTTTGCAAAATTGGGGTCTAAATGAAGAATAACAACAAGGTAAGGAAGGACAAATGTGGGTAAAAGTCACCGGAACATGTAGAATGGTATTTGGCCACGTGACCTACTTGTTGTGTAAATAACTTAATAAGTTTTTTTTATTTTTTTATAAAAAAGATACTACCAATGTTAATAATCTCTTGCCATACCTACCTTGTTTGTGAGCCTGGTGGCCCCAAAATGCTTTGAAACCTTGAAATTGTTTGTCTCTGTTACAAACAGTTTTCCTTGAGCTGGAGCTTGAGCTCAGATACTCTGTCTGACCTTGCAGTAGGGGCCTTTCTCAAAGAACCTTGAGCCATTTCATTTTGCTGATGTCCATGATGTGATGCTATTGAGGGCAAATCAGTCACAACATCCTGCAGCACACCCTCATAGCAAGCAAGCAGAACCTTGTGTGCATTCAAAACCATGTGGGGTTTCTCTGCTCAGTGAACTAGCTGGCTTGTTGTAGAGCTGGCCCTTGAATAGGGCTATTGCAGGAAAGTACTGTGGAAAAATGGCAAATTGAGCTTGAGTCTGGACTTAAGGCTATCTCTACAGAGTTTTATGTATAAAAGAATTGCAGAATATCCTGAGTTGGAAGGTACCAACAATGATCATTGAGTCCGACTCCTATAGATGTATATATATACAGCTAGTAAACTCAGCTAGCCACTTGTTTAAGTGATACCAGTTAGTTCGCAATTTGTTATCATTATGAGCTAGAAGTGAAACAATCATCTTAATGTTCATAGTTTCTTAAGCCTTTTGACTGCTCACACCATATATTTTTTTTGGCATCCCATTTTATCTGTTCTGTTGAATAATGTTATGTTCTGTACTTTTGCTCTTAGTTTGCTCTAGTTGTTCTCAACAAACACTTTGCAATGACAGTTCGTAGTGATATTAGAAACTGACTTCCAAAACCCTGATCTTTCAAAAAACACTGTTTATTATAAATGACTGTGCCTCATTTATAATTTAGAAATCAATTTCCCAACAGTATTATGAACATTCCAGAAGACAAAAAGAAGGTCTACCCATAGAGCTGATGGAAGCCAGTAAGAAAAGAATTACCTGTCCAACTGAATAAATATAGATGTTGATAATAGAATAATATGACATGGCCTACTTAAAACTGGTTGTACTCCGTCACTCATGACAAAACAAAACCACTCTGATCAGTGTCAGGGATGATGGAGTTCTATTGCAAAACATTTATTTATATATATTTAAAGAACTAGTATCCATTTTTCATATATATTTCTGTGAATAGCACACATTTTAGGATTATGCTAAAGAAATAACCCTAAGTTCTGCATGAATTTTATTTTTTTCTGCAGCCACGTGCAGATTGACTGAATGTTTACTCATTTCTGGATGAATTGAAAGGTATATTTCCTTGCCTTTCATTCCCTGCCCATGAAGGGCTAGATGTAGTCAGAAAGTGACATGCATATTCAGTATGGAAAATCCCTTCACATTGCATACCTGTGAAAAAATGCGTACTTTCTGGATAGGGCTGAAATTTTCACCCAGGTCAAATGAGCCTGAGGTATACTGCAAGCTGTGGAGTTGCTGAATATGACACATCACTGATCATTCTTTAAGAAGATGCAATCTGAAGTATGTTCCAAAGCTTTGTTCTTTTTATCATGTTTCTAATTGGCTTTGCTACCTACCTAAAACCTCCAAATTTCCCTTTTGCTATTTTGGACAATCTGGCTGCCTGCTATTAGGTGTCTATCACTGAAAGAGTTGACATTTATATGCTTGCTGGGGATGCACAAGTGAAAGGAATCCAGCATTTTAAAACCATTCAGCAGTGATAAAATCAGAAAGATCCACAATAATTTATGATGTGTATAGATTTCACTTTCCAGACTACATGCTGTTTGTTTTGTTTTGTTTTGTTGTTGTTTTACTGTTGTTTGTACCTATATGGCTCTCATTTTAGCAATCACCTCTTCAATTGTATAAGCTATTGGGCAGGAAAGCTAATCTGGCAGAAAACATGGAAACATTTGCATCGATAACCATCTTTATAAAATCATTTATCATCAGAGCTGGGCAGCTTTCCCGTTCATGTGTGGTTGAAAGTTGTAAAAAGTTTCTCTCTCATGAGAGAGAGAAATGGCATCAGGTCATTACTGCTCTTCACAGAAACACTGCAGGGAAATACCTGTCTCTTAATATTTCTTGACTCAAACTCTAGAAACATATATATATTTTTTAATTAGGTATTCTGGTCATGTATCTCCAGTAAATTAAAATCATAGAAAAATGCTAGAAACTAGAAACTTCAAGTATGCAGTGCACAGTGCGCACTTCAGTCTGTCCTTGGTTATAATTTCTTATAACTTGAGGTAATCTCAGTGAATTTCAGATCAGGGGCATATGAAATAAGATAAGTCTGTTCTTGGAAACTGTTATTCATCAATCAATTAGCGCAAGATTTTTTTTTAAAATTCTAATCTTCCTGCTTCAGCTATATTGAATTAAACTGTGATACCCAGGCAGTTAAATTTTCTCCTTGAAATATATGCTTTGATACAGTATTTGAACATCCATCTGCTTTCTGAGGTGAGCAGATGTGGCTACTTCTACTGCAGTATGAAGTAAGAACGCATACTGTGTCTCTTTTCCTGGAAAAATGCAATCTGCCTGTACATATATATTCCTTTTAAAATAAGACTGAACATATTTGGATGAATGAAAATTAAATGCATTTTCTTAAAGGCAATGCTATCTTCATTTTGTGATTAGTGCTACATCTTGGATTTGTATCTGTTTGTTTAATTTTTAAATGTGAAATGAATCTTACATTGCTGGGTTACTAAAGAAAACAAGAGCTCGAGCACAAGATCTGAACTGCCATTTTTTCCTCAGACTTGCCTGAAGTATTACAGGGTGTTTCTAAATTAACACAGGAATTATTGAAAAAAGAGCCCTCCAAATTAGCTACCACATTTTAGTGATCACGCTTGAATATGCTATCAAAATATTGACATTTATTTTGCCATATTTAGCTGTTTGAGTCAAAAGCTAAAGGAATAGCTACAATTTATTTCAAGTAGCCCCTATGTTTTAGAACATGTCTATCTATATACATTTGAATTTAGAAATGGTAATTTAAAAATATTTAAGCTAAAGTAATTTCAAATGTGCCTTTAATCCTTATCTTGGCAATACCATCACAGTCTATGATCAAAGAGTAAATTTGAATATATTAAAGTTTTCGTTTTTTTTTTTTTTTTCTATCAGCATAATACTCTGTTTTTTTAGGCACAGACTTTTCGCTCATCCTATGTATGGGTGACATATTCTGTTTGAGATAAGGTGTGCAAGACCAGTGATAGATTTCAGAAAAGCTTGTCAATACTCAAACTGATCATTAGATCTGCGTATGCCTGTATCATATGTGCGACAAGAGTATGGAGTCCTGAAAATTTACTTTCACAGTACATACTAAAATTTGCCAGAGTTAATACTTAAAATTCCCTTTTTAGAAAGCAATTTTGTTTAACACGGATTCAGTCTTGCTTAAGTGAATACCTAAATATAAAGGCAAGCTGGAGAAGACAGATTTATTGGAATAACAGCTGCCACCACTACTGATAAGTGCTCAGCATCTGACTTCTGTAGCTGCTGTTAAATCACGTACAATTCCTTAGGCTGGGAAAATAAATAAAGATAACTCAGTACAGCAATCTGTGTGAAACCAGGGGGAAGAACATAGGTTGCAGGGAGAAGATTTGAAAGACTTTGAAAGACACATAAGCTAATCTGCATGCACATGGCTTTGGTGTTAATTGCAGTCTCAGCATCTGTGTAAATAGTTTTCTTATTAAAAAGACAGGTTAGTTTTATAAACACGGAGTCTTCCTGCATTATTGTCCAGTATACAATGCAGAAACATGTCAGCAGCAATAATTCCAGAGAGGCACACCTCCCCCTTCAAATATGATTAACTAGAAAATAAAGCTGGGAGTAAAGTAAACAGATGGCCTGGAGGAACTTTTAAAACTCTGATGGTGGATTTCCAGACAAAATAACCTACACAAACAAGGAAGTGGTTAAAAAAGCAATTGAGTGTATGCACAAAGGAATAAAGATGAGAAAATGACAGTAAAGGTTTTTTACTATCCTTTTGGGAGAAGTTAGAAGAGAAGCGAGTGAGATGCTGTTGTGCCTGAAATGCTGGAAAGACTGATAAAAGTACTTAATGAGTAATGTGACCCCACAGAAGGAGATCATGGAGTAGAGGCTGTGTAGTGCTGTTTTTGTTATTTTCTACTTAAAGCCAAGCAGCAGAGGAAATAATTATGCCAAGAGCTGAGAACTGTTGTATCCCTGTGAAATTCTGGATGCATTAAAGATTCCTTGTTAATGACAGATCTGTATGTGAGAGACAAGTTTCTCACAGGAAAGACTATCAAGAGACATATATCCAGCGCCATAGTAAAACTCCCAATAACCAGGACTGTTGTACTATCCAGGGAAACTATCAAAGCAATAATGGATAGTAAGGAAAAACAAATGTGCCGGCTCAAATTAAAGAAATCCAAGAAGTGGGAGACATTGAGGCTGATACTGTGATCTAGAGTAGACATCAGAAAGCAACATGAAGAGCAGAAAGAAAAATTTCTTTGTCTGTGTGCAAGGATGAGGACTAAAAGTACTTATCCCAATACTATTCACACTGGTAGTGTGAATAATGAAGGAAGCCTGCAGAAGAGATGTCTGCCATGTGAGTGATCCCCAAACCAATACATATATTCATGTCAAATAATATTTGCAGCTGAGTTATTAGACTGGCAGCCAATTGAATTCCATCTGCATTATAATACTAGCTGGTAAATGAGACTGATAAGAGGATAACTCTAAGAGTGATGAAAGACAGTAAAACCTTTCTGAAATCAGTGGAATAAATACAGACTGTCCCTAAGAATCCCCTTGCAAATGACACGTTATTGGATTTAAGATAATTATTGTTATTGGATTTAAGATAATAAGAATAATAAGAATTTCCAGTAGTCCAAATGCAGGTGTCCCTCCCCTGGCTAAACAGCAATGAAATCTGTGATGGAAGAGACAAATGAGCTGTCTAGAGGTATATTCCCATGTGTCCTATATGAGACAATGAAATGTTTTCAAACTCCCCATGGAAAGGAGCTGGCAAACATACCAATGAGCTACCATTGTGTGTATGGTAATTTCTTACAGCAGACTACAGTGGCAATCTAGCTACACAAGAAATAAGGAGCTCTTCAGGCAATATCAGACTCTGCGCTGAAGTCATACTGAAAATAAGTCAATTAGCCTTATCCAAAGCCTGAAGATGTAAGATCTGCTTTAGCATAAGAAATCCATTTTAGGTGAAGTTAAGTACAAGTTTTGGCATAAGAAGGCAATGCAACAACTTCTACTGTCATCTTTGGACTAGACCTGCTGGCCATGATTAGTGTTAAGTATTTGCCCATCTTCAGAGGAGCTCTAATGTCAGTTTAACCACTCACTAGAGGAAGTCCTAGGAACGGTACTGATGACATTCTTGAAGGAAAAGGGGACATCAATGGGGACAAGCAATGTGGGACCATAATATCAAGCTGCAACAAATTCATAGCAAGTACTGGGAACAGAATATTAGCAAGCACAAGTCAGGTGAAGGTGAGGAGAACTGAACTTTGTAGACTTCTAGGAAAAAATAGCTGGACCGTGGGACACCACTAAGAATTTGTAAGACTGTGTATATGAAGCTAAGCAGTTATCTATAGGAATGCATAACTGCCTTCCTAGATACTGCATGTTCTCACCAATCTTACAAATTTTAATACATAGTGATGCAGCATAAGAAGCATCATGGGCACAGGAAGAAGCATTTAAAGAAAAACAACAACAACAACAACAAAGAAACTATTATAGCTTTTGCTATAGAAATATTGGAATTTGCCTGAAAGACTTGTCCTGCTGGACACTGAGGACGTGGTGGCTTACAGAAGTTGTTAGAAAGCCTCAAGAGACAAAAAAAAAGAAAGAAAAAAGAAAAGAAAATAAAGCTATCAGGAAAGGAGTCACAGTCTTTGCTTTTTGCAGGCACAGATTTTTACCAGCTCAACTCTGAGTTTTCTGAGTAAACTCAGATGAGTGAATGTTACAAAGACTCCAGGACTACAATGTGGAAGAAGTCACTGCTAGTAGCAGATTATGAATTGGCTTTCCAGAAGCAACACGCCAATCTCTGTGAGGTGGATTCTGGCAGTGGACTACAATATCTTTGCTTCTTTTTTTGAGGCTGTCTTTTTGTCTCCCTTCCTCTCTCCATCCCCCCCACCCCTTTCTCTCTCTCTCTTCTCTCTCTTCCTTCTCTTCCACCTCAAACACTGGACTGAAAGTGGGGATTAGTGGGAATAAAAGAGTTTATACCCTGGCATTGACCAGAAAGTGAGTAGTAAGTACCACATGAAGCTGTCCCTCATATCAACTGTTGGTGAGCTGTGTGGTTGAGACATTTTTTTTATGGAGATTTGAGTCATAACCTTAGGAGCTGATATGAAATGAACAATGTTTGACATATGAAATTATAGATTTTAGTAAGACCATCTGGAGAGCCTGTCTGCTTAGTAGGCACAAAAAACTAATTGATTTTTTTTAAATATACTTAGCTGATGATGAATTCAAAGACTGTATCCAATCCGGTGTTTACACATGTTAAATCTGGCAGAAGGTGAGAATACACTGTACTTCTGGTAACAGTCACCTGTAGGACACTGCACACCTTTCTGGGAAGTGCCTGTCTGAAGGACACAGGCAAAAGCTCTGACTAGGGAGCCCCACACGTGTTTTGCAAAGTATGTGTCTGGCCTGAGATTACCGGACTCAGACGATTGTCCATCCTGCACTGTATCTAGATTTAATGAAGTCATCATCAACAGGCCTTTGAGCACTAGGGCACCTTCTCATGGGCAGCAAAAAATGAAGGCTTGACACAGGTGAAAATCAAGACAGTCAAGAAAGAGTTGATATAAAGCAAAAGAGAAAGAAAGGCAAACTGGAAAAGATCCTTACAGATAAGCAAGAGAGATCATGGGAGCACGTAAGGGAATGCCAAGCTAAACAGACAGAGCAGTCCAGTAGATGAGTGAAGGCCTTTTAATTGTGCCCAGATGATGAGGCTTGGGTTCATGCAAAGCCATGGCGTAAGGTAGCAGTGCAAGATATGGTGGGATACTAATTATTTGAATAACGGAATTGAAACTGAAGAAAAAAATGGAATTTTGGAGAAAATCTCAGGGAAAGTTTTGCTGACATAGGAGAGGCAGAAGAAATGAAATGTGAGAAAAACAGAGAACGCAATGGTGCAGAATGCAGGGAGCTACACTTTGGAAGCCTGTACTCTAACAGCACCTCATTAAGTAAGTAAACATTGATGGACCTTGGAAGAAATATATTAGAACTGCTTGCACACATTGAGAAGTCTTAAATGAACAGCAGCTATTCAGAGGGAAGACTATGCTGTTATCATGGCGTTACTATTGAAAACATCTATACAGGTTAAAAAAAAAAAAAAAAGAGGAGAGGGAGAGAATCCTGCAATTTCAAAATAAATTGACTGTATTATAAACATCTTACATAAAGCAATAGTGACCTTCCATTTTGAAGATGCATTCAGTTTCAGCACTTTATTTCACGTGGGTGATAAGTGAAACAGGAAATTCAGAGAATAGTAATGAGAATGATTAGAGGCATGGAAAGACTTCCATACATGCGGAGATTAAAAAGATTAGGGTATTTACGTAAGAGCAGAGATGAATAAGAGGTAAAATGAAAGAGGTATATAAATTATTAATGGTTTAGAGCAGGTCAAGAAGGTGCACTGATTTAACTCTCTCAGAATACAAGAACAAAGGGTTCACAATGAAATCATAGCCTTTCAATGTAAAACTGGTATTCTTTTTACATAAATGTGGCTTCACTGCTTCAAGATTTGAGGCAGTGAACTTTATAGAATTAATAAAAAGGTCTGACATTTCTTGAGTAATCACCCAATACTATATGATCTGAATCTTTAAGAATTTGTAATGTATTTATCCTTACAAGAGGTTTCTGAGGTAGGAAAGTATTATCATGCCCCTATCCTAGTGAACAGAATTAACACCTAGAGAATGCTGGATGATTAGCCCTGGACACAGAAAGAAAGTCTTGTAGAGCAAAACTGAATCATAGAATCATAAAATGGCTTGCGTTGAAGGGACCTTAAAGGTCGTCCAGTTTCAACCTCCGAGCCATTGGCAGGGATGCCACCCACTAGATCAGGTTGCACAGGGCCATGTCCAACCTGGTCTTGAACACCTCCAGGGATGGGGCATCCACAGATTCTCTGGGCAACCTGTTCCAGTGCCTCACCACCTTCTGAGTGAAGAATTTCCTCCTAACCTCTATTCTAAATCTCCCCTTTTTTAGTTTTAAACCATTCTCCCTTGTCCTATCATTATCTGCCTGAACAAAAAGTTGCTCTCCATCTTTTTTATAAGCCCCCTTTAAGTACTGAAAAGCTACAATGAGGTCTCCCTGGAGTTTTCTCTTCTCCAGGCTGAACAGCCCCAGCTCTCTCAGCCTTTCTGCATAAGAGAGGTGCTTCAACCCTCTGATCATCTTTGTGGCCCTCCTCTGGACCTGCTCTAACTGATCTGCATCCTTTTTGTGCTGGGGGCCCCAGACCTGGATGAAGCATTCCAACTTGGGCCTCACAAGGGCAGAGCAGAGAGGGACAATCCCCTCCTTCGCCCTGCTGGCCACTCCTCTGTTGATGCAGCCCAGGACACTGCTGGCCTTCAGGGTTGCAAGTGCGTGCTGCTGGCTCATGGCAAGCTTTTCATCCACCAGAAACCTCAAATCCTTCTCGTCAGGGCTGCTCTCAATGAGTTCTTCTTCCACTCTGTCCTCATGTCTGGGATTGCCCCAGCCCAGGTGCAGCACCTTGCACTTGGACTTGTTGAACCTCATTAGGTTCACGTGGGCCCACTTCTCAAGCTTATCCAGGTCTCTTTGGATGGCATCCTTTCCTTCTGTTGTATCAACTGCACCACTCAGCTTGGTGTCATCTGCAAACTTGCTGAGTGTGCACTCGATCCTACTGTCTGTGCCACTGATAAAGATATTAAACAGTACAGGTTCTAGGACAGACCCCTGAGGGGCACCACTCATCACTGGCCTCCACTGGGACATGGAGTCATTGACCACCATTCTCTGGGTGTGGCCTTCAACTCAATTCCTTATTCCTGAATCTTAATGACCTGAATACCAGGTTGGAACCTTCATGTGTACGCAATCTGTTTTTTTGCCATTATTTATTTATGCCGGTGATGACCAGTTTTTCTGATACAGTTGGCCACAAGGCTTCTTATAGAAGCACTTGAGTCATGTGCCATGGCTTTTCCATGTTCATGTGGTCAGCACATAATGCAATGTCCAGAGGATTTGCACTTGCACGTTAAATTAGATAAATCCTCTTGGCACTGAATTTACTGAATGTGCCCAAATCAATGGCACTGAGGGTGCTTCTAGATCTGATACTTCCCTGAAGTAATGGAAATACACTG
Organism: Anser cygnoides; assembly: GCF_040182565.1. Lineage (NCBI taxonomy): Eukaryota > Metazoa > Chordata > Aves > Anseriformes > Anatidae > Anser > Anser cygnoides. Next base: position 43,810,163 of record NC_089874.1, on the reverse strand, counting down.
ATGCAAGATGCGGCATATACCTATCCATTTCTATCAAGGAAAGCCTTGGTTGTTCTTATCTGCCACCTCCGGAATCATTGATCTGTCCCAGTCCCTGCTGCTTTCCTTCACGAGGGAACTTCAGTGCCATTTGCCCATTTTTTTAGCACATTGGGCTTCTGGAAAAGGAGAGTGGGTGTAGAACTGCCTAGGTGGCTGGCAGCTCCCTCCTTACTTGTGCCGCAGGAATAGTAAAAGAGAGTAGCCAGACTGAAACAATTGTTTTATCAAGGCATATATGTCCCACGCTCCTAGGTGGACCTTCCTACTTCATAGGGACTTTTAGTGTGCTAACCACAGTGCTACTAGCTTGTTTTAGGAATATTCAAGGAATGGTTCCATCCAGAGTGTAAGTTTTCAGGATGTAATCTAACTTCTGCCTGCCAGAGGTGAGGAAAGAACTTTATGCATCAATATGATATCAAACAGTTCCTTATCAAGGAGGAAAGTTTAAACTGTTGCACAAATTATATGGCCGTGGCTACTGTTGAAGACAGGATAACAGATTGAATTATTATTTTGATTTGATGCAAAAGTTCCTAAGTAAGGTATAAGCTGGTAGGTATGCAACAGTGAACAGTTAATTATTTGGAGGAATGAATGAAAACCCAGATTTTGCTGTTTTGTCCTTCTGTTCGCTGATCCAAATAAACATTTTTTTTTTGTTTTAATAGTCAGAACATTAAATATATATATGCATTTACCTCACATTTTTCTTTTTGTTTAATCCTGCAAATTTTAGAATAAGGGGCTATAAAAATCTTGGAAGGCATTATGTTTCTGTGTGTTGGCTCAGGGTGAGAGAAACTTTCTTTGTGGGACTGTAGTTTGATGCGATGATGGATGCCTGCCCTTCTTGCAGAACACAACAAATATACCGCTCTACAGTAGAGTCACTGATTCTTTGTTGTCTTGGTTTAACCCAACAGGCAGCTGAGCACCATATAGCTGCTTGCTCACCGCCCCTCTCCCGTGGGAGACTATGAAGAAAATTAACTCTATCCCAGCCCTAACCAGGACATTTGTGTATGTCTTCTACAATGGTGTGAATGATAACCTGTGCAAACATATTTATTATTATTTTTTTAAAATTTGTCTTCTGAATACCTATGTAATCTTGGATCTTCATAAAGCTGTAAATATAACTCTAAAGCTTTGATAAAAAAGCCTGTTATAATACCTGTGCTATTCCAAAACTTATTTTTTAAACTTTTTTTCCTTCTAGTACAGGATCGGCATTATATGGTCTTGAACTTTGCCTCCAAAAGAGACAGGCTAACAAAGAGTGCAAACTTCAACCCACGAAAAAAGAACTGGCCGGCCAAGACCTGCAACTTCAGCTTCAGAGCTCTGCTATAACCATAATTCTCTGACTTTTCCTAGTAGCTTCTCTCCACCTGCTCCTGTTTATGTCTTGTTGTATTAAATGGGTGACTGGAATTACCGCTGGTTACCAACAGCTTCTATAATGGCACACATGGTTCTGTGTGTTCACTGAAAATAGCTCAGATAATACATTCTGAGTTTTTTCTTTATTCTTTTCACAGATGCATTGTTCATAGTTCTATGATCAGCCCATAAGCATACCCTGATTTGACTGGGGTCTAGGCAGCTGAACAGCTGAAATTGCAACACATGCAGTGGAAATGTGTGTGCTGCACTTGCTCTCAAATAGATGCTGATGCAAGAGAGGAAGGAGGTTCTTGTTTCCTGATATAACTGCTTAATAGATAAGATAGGTCGTCTTCTTCAGTCATTTTCCTCTATGACTCCCCACATTTACCTCAGAAAGATTTGCAACTAGGTCCTCTAGTAAATAGTGCTGTAGTCCATACTCTACTCCCCCTACCCCTCTGTTTCTCCTCTCCTCAGATCATTCCAATTTTTCTCTGCAGTGACTTGATTTTTTATTTATTTTTTATTGGCAACGCTTCTTTGCCTAGTGTCACCATATCCCTCATTTTTTTTGCCCAGTTCATAACAGAAAATTTTAAAAGAATTGACCCCAAGACTGATCTTTGAGTAACTACCATTAAGCTGCCTCTGGTGTCAAATTACCTCTTTCAACACTGTCAACATTTCAACACTCTATTTCCACTTTTTCTTTAGTTGTACCCATCTACCAGTTCCTCTTTTACCTCTTTCTTCTCTAGAATTACTTATTAATTTCCCACATAGCCCTGTATCAGCTATTTTACTGAAGTCCAGACAGATGATGTCTAAGGATTTTCTTTTAAAATAATCTCTCTTTAAAAAGTAATGCTGTCAAGTTTATTCTGGCCACATCTGTCTTTGAATCCGTTTTGTAGTTTGTGTTTGTTTCTGTCTATCAGCGTCTTCTGCTCAAAAGCCCTGTGTTCAACTGAGGTCCAAATAGTGCAATAACTATCAGGCCTACTCTTTTTATCCCCGCTGCTTTATAAACACAAGCTCAATAATCGCGGCTATCTGTTCACATAACAAATTGAGGTATTTATTAAAAGTATTTTCTTGTGACTGTGTGTGCCAAGTCTTTCAGAATACCAGGTTGGAAATTGGCAGATACCTTATAGTTCATGAAGACCCTCGAGTTTTATTTCTGCCTTCTCTGTGGTCATTACCATTTCACTATTGCATTCCCAATATCCAGCTTCTCTCTGCTCCCAGGTCAAAATCATTGCACTTTTTTTTTTTTCAACTTATGAAGTATTAATTACTGATTTATTTTTGGACCTATTCATCTTGTTTTTAACCCTTTGACACAAACCAGGGAAACTGCTAGCCATTAAGACTTCTGAGGCTGTTTCAAAGATCCATCCCACTGGGCAATCTCTCATATTCTTGTAGCTCTGAGAGCATTTCAGCTGGTCCCTCTGTAACTGAAGACCTCAAAGAAAATCCTTGTCCCAAGAATCATTTCCAATTATTCTAGCCAGCACAGCACAGCTTCTGCTTTTTTTTTTTTTTTTTTTTTTTTTTTTGTCAAAGCCTCTTAGGTGCTCATATATATGTACATACATATATAAATGAAATAAAATAAAATAAATTCTTTGATTCCTGTAAGTCTCAGCGTGAGGCCTCCTGATCCCTTTTTTATCACTTATCACTGGAATTTAAGTGGCAGGTAAGCTTTTCTAAGACATGCCCAACCTAGCTTTTCTTCCAGTGGCTGCTGTCTTGAGCTAGGTTTTTAGCTGCTAGCACTCCTAAGCACTTATTTTCACCTTGCTATTGGCCTCTTCCTCTGAGCTGAGTCAAGTTTTCCTCCATGTCATTTTCAGTCGTATTTTAATGCTGAATATGATATTAAATGTGTTTTGTTGTAGGTGTTATCAGTAGCTTGTTGTGCTTTTTTAATGTTTAATTTCTGTCTTGAAAGTTCTCTGTGGTCTAAAACTGATGTGTTGATAACAGCAGCTTCCTGCGTTGCTAAAAGGACTGAGCTGTGGGCCTGGCTTGTCATGGCTGTATAGCTTATCATACAAGCTCTGCCTTTACAAACCCTGATCTAGTTCTATGGATTCAATGTTCTCATTAAAATAAGCAGCTCAAAGTAAAGCAAATCAGCACAATTGTCATTGTCTTGGTCTCCTTTCCCTCAGCATTCATTTGAATTAGCTCTCCAGCACTGTTAGTACCTTGAATGATGCATACTTGTGTCATCAGTTTCGGCGCACAGACTTCTTCCTAGTTTCTGTGTTACACATTCACTTCCCTTGTTCATTTTTGCAAAACAAACTGGATTTCTTTATTGGCCTCAATAGCCTGGAGTTCATATCCCTCAAAGAAACATCATTCTCTACTGTGATTTCCATGTTTGAGTGATACAAGAACTCTGTTGATGCACTGGCACACCATTTGACGTGGCAATATGATCAGCTCTGTGTATGTGTCTAAAAGAACAACACCGCAGGAAAAAATATAGTGCTACAGAGCATGGATTGTTAAGTGCAAGGGGTACCATGTGAATCAGACATCCCACAATATAAGCACTGCATAAAAATGCAAATAAGAACTCCACCAAACTGAATTTCTTCTGTATTGAGATGGACTGACTGACAGCTATGAAAAAGACCAGACGTTACATGATCAAATAGGTATTCATAACCTTTGTAAAATTCTTGTATTTGTTGACTAAAAATCATAATATGTAGTCATTATCCAGAAACAAATACTTCTCTTGGATCTGATGAATTATTACTGAATTTGAAGTGAGTTTGAGTTTATCATCAAAGATAAACACCTGAGCCACATTTCAAAGATCTTTAAAAAAAAGTCGCACCCCTGAATGACTACTCATTTGATAAATTTCCTATTTCATTCTGAGAACAAATCTGCTGCTAGCTAGTCCACAGGTTTCCATTTTGGTTTAGAAGAGTTCCTCTTCATTTACAGGTAGAAGGGGGAAGGAAAGTAATGTGGTTTTCAGCTTAAGTTTACACTGTAAATGTTATTTTCAGTTTGAGGCCTGGCATCTTTTTTGATGTGACTCATTAACAGGACTCCTTTCACGAGTAAGGATTACTCACTCAAATAAATTAAGTAAAATGAATCCATTATCTTTTAAGGCTAAATGATAAAACCTGTGAATTAGACACTTTAAATGGAACCATTAACAATCTTTAATTACAGTACAGCTACCAACCACAGCAGTAATATATAGTAATACATACTCATTTTTTGCCTGCTGTTTCAGTGTGACATATCATTATGGAAGGAATGCTCAAGTCCTATTTTTAGATTTTAAAATTTGCAGACAGAGAAAAACCAAAGCTGGAGGAGCTGTATGAGCAACTCTTATATTATTTCAGGCAGTTTGAACTGAAAAGAACACACAGTAAAAAATAATTATGTCTTGCGGTTAGAGGGACATTTCATGGGGCCCACAGGGACTCAGGGTCAAATGCTATGTGGTGTGCATCTGCCACATAGCCTCAGAGCCAGCAAACAGTATCTGGGCTCTTTTATTAACATTATAGATGTAGCCATTTCAATTAGATGCCAAAAATGATTTGGAGGCATATTGTGGACCTCTGACAATGAGAAAGTTATGACAGACCCAGGGTGTACTGTCCAGGACTACCAGACCTTTTTCTCTGTGCAGCCTATTCAGAAAACTGACAACTGTATTTGGGGACCACAGATGACTCTCTGTGTACAGTCAGGTTTTAAATACTTTGGGTAATACATACCATGAATAACTGATTGCTCCTGAATTGTATTCCTTAGTAGCCTTTTAAGTCCTCTTTCTGCACTGTGATAGGCAGTTTCAATGTTCCTTAAAGTGCCTTGTCTGTCTATCTGTCTTGGACGACTGTTTTATTAACAACCTATTAAAATCTGTTTGTGGCAGGAAACTAATGAAAAATTATATCAGAAAAATATATTCATTGCCATGAGGATGCTCAAGAATTCGTATAATAAATTTTCTGATGAAACATTCGTATATAAAAAAACGTTCATTTAGTAAAACTAAAACTTTCTGCAGAAATATGCTCATTTCCATGGATGTCTCTTGGGTGAAAGTTTTACAGGTGCAGAGACAGAGGCAAAGACTCAGCCCTCCAATTGCAATGTAGTTGGTGGCACTTATCAGAGATATGGAAGATTGTTGATCAGGTGCATACATTGCTTTAGTTATCAATTCTGTAGAGTTGTAAGCTGTATTAAAATGTGTATTGCCTTCACTGGAAGTATGTTGATTGTTTGGGGGATGCTTGCCATTGCATGCATCTCTTTAAGAATTCCAGCTTTTGAATTCTGTGTTAATTAATTAATGGTCTTGCAACATGCTCAATGTGCTTTCTGTAGAGTAACAAAATAAATCCACTTCCATGAGATCCTAGGTAAAACACCTGTATTATCAATGTTTCTGAGGATCTCTTATTTTAGCTCCTTGTCTGATACCAGATTGCTTCCTATTTTCCATTTTCCCATATTCTGTGGTTACTGAGTCCCACATAATGCAAATTGGTTTTCATCATTGGTAATGAAATGAGAATATTCTTGCTTTAGCATAATGAATTGCTAATAAAAAGGAATACAGTTAGATAACCTTCTAATGTTTTACCCAAAAGATGAGAGAGGCTCCAAAGATGAAAATCTGTTGGATTTTTAAAAATAAATTGCAATTATGTGTATAAATCAAGGTTAAAATCTTATGAATGGCTTCTGATTGTACATGATTTTTATTTTATTTTTTTTATTTTTTTTGTGGAGGTGCCATGATATAATTGGCGTCAACAGGTCTGCTGTTAAGGACATGCTAAGGAAACCCTTTCATGTACTAGGCTTTTAAAAATGCACCTTGAATAGGTGTTCATAGTTTTAGAATAAAAATTTTCCTATTTTCATATGGTTAAATTAAAAAAAAAAAAGAAAAAAAAAGCATAGTTCCAGATGAACCCTTAAAGAAAACCCTCCATTTACAATTTTTTTACTTTGGAAGTCTTTATAGCTCTGTTTCCTAATTCCTTATTACTTGTCTTTCAAAATGTTGCTTCTGAGTCTGCTGAGATGTATACAATTGAATCAGTGCACTTTAGAATCTGTCTTTTTGGTTTGGTTAATGGCTAAAATGATAGCAAAGGAATGTATATGGGTGTGTTATACTCCATACAAGCCTCCACAAGTGATTTATTTGGCCCAGGTCAAAGAACAAAATGAGATACTTCATCTGAATCAGAACTCCTTAAAGCAATTTCTGTCCACAGTAAATGTTCCATAATCTTCTAAATTTGTTGCTTAGATTAAAAAACTGACATAAAGGTTACCAAACATAGACTACTGAAAATAAAAATCTGATGTAAGTTCTAAAAACACAGGCCCTTCTGGATTTGGTGCATGAGTTTTGTCCAAACTTTACATTACTGTAAAACAAATCAAAACTTTTTCCATGGACCTATTCTCATGTTACCTGGCCCTACTGCAGTGCAAAAGATCAACCATGATGTTTGATACATAGGGCTAGAAAGAACTGTGTGTTCATTGTTGATGGCAGGTATAACACATTCTGAATAGGAATCTGAATTATCCTGAATCTGAATTATCCTGATCTGAATTATCTTGAAATATTCAATGTTTAGCTTGTCCCAAGCATCTCTTATCTTTCCTGCTATGATTTGGTCTTGTAAATGGGGAAAGTGGTACAATTACATGGATATGGTGTTCTTGCAGTTACTTAGAAATACATGAAATTTTGGAAATAACAGATTTGTAAATTTAAAGCTGCTTCTACACAAATGCTAACTGAACAAACAGTGCTTCTTCAGCAACAGTTTGGACTCATACAAGTGACATTTTACATCTAGGAGTCACGTTCAAAAAAGGTAAAAATCTCGTGATGGTTAAATGCACTACTAAATTCAGTACAATGGTAACAAACAGTATATTAATCAACATTAGGTACACCCCATCCCACATCACCTATTTTAAAGATAAAGACAGTGACTAATGCCATATCAAGGAAACAATTCACTTTTGATTAGTTTTTGATTTCTATTGCGTCTCTATTGCAATCTCTCAGTATAATTCCACTTTACACTTCGCCTTTAGAGAAGTCAGTCTAGGATGCTTCTGGATGCATTGCAATATTGTCCTATGTATACATGACTATATTTTTAGAGGAAATAATTGTGAGATAGATTATTATTATTTCTCACCTTGGTATGTAATGCTGTAGAATAGATTCTGTCCTGCACTGAAAAAAAAAAAAAAGTGCACATAAGCATGTGCCTTCTTCCTCCCGCTTCACTATCTGTGACACTTTTTGTACTATCATTTAATTTTATCTAGATAATTCAGTTTTGTATTTCTTCTAATCATTTAGTCTTTCTGCAAAACCCTTTTCTCATCTGTTAGCAGTAATAAAAGCAGGTGGGAAAATGACAAAACATCTTCAGAACTTTGCCTTTTCATTTGTTCCATACTGCGTGTTATATGTATTCCATTACTGAGATAGTGTTTTGGCAGATTTGTAACTTCTTTTGTTTGCCAATGTAAGGCACAAGATGATTTATTTTCTGGATAGATAGTGCTTCCAAGTGGAATGCAATCTAGGAAGCAGGCATGTGACTTGGGAGAGTTTTCATTTATATTTTTAGAACAGCAGCCAAACTCAGCTAGTTGTTCTGCATCCCCTTTTTTTTTTTTTCATGAGTATATACCTGAGTGACCCTTAGCTAATTAGTCAACCTTTGTGTACCTTTTTTCATCTCTGAAATGAAACTGAAACTATTTCCTAATTTCCAGATAAATTTTAATGCTTACATCTTCATCAATATTTTTACACCTTTCTACAACCTTTAGAAAGAAGTCACCAGTGTTATTACTATTTTATTACTCTACTTTTTTTTTTTTATTATGTAAGTGTATTATTTTTTACCCTTTGAAAAATGGATTTTACTTTGAGGTTTCATAATATTTTCCTACATCTCGTCTGCTCTGAGAATTAGCATTTTAAAACAAACAAGCAAACAATAACAACAGAAGCAGAATGAATTTTAACTGTTATTTATAAGGAGGATTTTTAAAAAGATTTTGGAAGTTGCATGCAAAAAGGTGAGTAATTTGGAAATATATCTATTCTGTTTATGATGTTTGTCCAAAAGACAGAAACAACAAGGAAGGAATCTACAATTTTTACTCGTTCCTAAGAATTCTCATCAGTTACATGTTTCCTATTAGTTTTAATTAGTCCCATGTCACCAAGTCTTTCCCATTTCTTTCTAAAAGACCCCTAGGTTCATTCAGTACACAAGATAAGCCTGCTGTGGGGTTTAATCAAAGCTGAGGAGCAATGGAGGCTGTTGTCTCTGAACAGTCTTCTATTATGTTAGTCCTCCTCCTTTTGTTCTGTTAGTGATTCCTGCTTTTCATGTCCCACTCTTTTGTTTCTTGTTTCTTTTCAAATCCTACTGGACATAGGACATTCTTCCATCCCAATGACCAACCTACCATTCTCTCTTCTCTCAGACATCTTACAGAGACGTCCTCACGGATGCCCCAAAGAAATGAATTTAAAAAGAAAAAAGGGTAAAAATGTAAAATATATAAATAAATAAAAATTGTTGTTCCTCTGTTTTTCTTGCTCTCTCTTTTCAGTGTTACAGGCTGAATCCTGATCAAGTGGGGCAGCAGAAATGTACCACTGATACTGATTTCAGGGGCATTGAACCAATTGATAAAAGCTGAACGTCTGACCTACTCTCTTTTAGAAATGCTACCTTTAGCACATGGGGGATATTGATGGATTAATGAACAGTAATGATTGATGGATTAATGGATTGATGGATTGATGGATTAATGACAGTGTACCCCAGACTTCAATACCAGATCCAGAACTGTTCAACATCTTCACTAGTTATCTGGATGATGGGGCACAGTGCTTCCTGCTGATGATACAAAAGTGGGAGGATTGGCTGGTACGCCAGAGACATATCAGAGGGACCTTGACAGGCTGGAGGAATGGGCTGACAGTAACCTCATGGTGTTCAGCAAACGTAGATTCAAAGTCCTGCACCTGAAGATGAACAACTTCAGGCACCAGTGTATGCTTGGGGCTGACTATCTGGAAAGCAGTTTTTGTGGAAAAGGACCTGGGGGTTGAACATGAAACCTTATGGCTGAACATGAGCCAGCAGTGTGGCATTGCCACAAAATAACTAACTAACTAACTAAATAAAATAGTATAGTGTTGCCAGCAGGTTGAGGGAGGTGATCCTTCCCGTTTATCATCTCTGGTATGAAGAGATGCTGAAAGAGCTGGGACTCTTCAGCCTAGAGAAGGCTCAGGGAGTATCTCTTCAATGTGTATAAACGTCTGAAGGGAGGGTGTTGAGAAGATGGAGCCAGACTCTTTCCAGCAGTGCTCAGTGCCAGGACAAGAGACAATGAGCACAAACTGAAACAGAGGAGGTGCCGTTTTAACATCAGGGAACACTTTTATTTTATTTTATTTTTTTATTTTTTTACTGTAGGGGTGACTGAGCCCTGGAACAGATTGCTCAAAGAGTTTGTGGAGACTCCATCCTTGGAGATATTCAAAAGTTACCTGGATGTAGTCCTGGGCAACTGGTTCTAGGTGACCCTGCTTGAAGCAGGGGTTTTGGACAAGGTGACCTCCAGAGGTCCCTTCCAACCTCAACTGTTGTGTGATTCTGTGATTAGGTGTTTTAGATGCAAAATAACAGATTCAAAATACCTTGAAAAACATCATAACTACGATTTAGGGCAAATTTTTAACGTACTGTAGGAGATTTTTATAGTTTTCATTAGTGTGCATGAGAAAATGCTGTTACATCTTCAAATGTCACAGAGTCAGCTTACCTATAAATATTGTGACAAATATAATAAAAAAGGTTTCCAGACAGCATACCAGATGGATATCAGAATGTGTGTAAAATGAGAGTGCCCCCATATAAACATTTTTTTTTTTGGTGGAGAAAAAGGTAATAGAAATGTGAAAATAATTGAAAACTGAAATACAAATGCAATATACATTACTAGTATTATTGGAACTTCATGCCCTTTAACTCAAAAAGAAGCTTTATGAAATATTATGCTGAACTGTGACAAGACTAAAGTTATTAAAAAGGACCACAGTTGAAGCACTTCTACATTAAAAATTGAACGTTTTTATAGGAAATATGGAATAAGAATCTCTAATGATAGGAATAGAGTGGACATGTAAAAGGACATTTGGACACCCCTGATATCTGAGCAAAGTTATGCAGAAATCTGTGGTTAATTCAAGTAGTGCTGTTCTTATATTATTACTAAAGTAGAGCACTAAAAATTTCTAACATTGCAGATAACAGAATTTATTCCTAAAGTATTCTTTGATGTATAATTAGGTAGATACTGTTATATTTTTTCTTTGAAGGTTCAGAAGATATGTTATCTTGCACTTCAGCTGACTTTATAATGATTCATTGTAGCAAATGAAATTATATACTGTAAAAAGACTTTTACTGTGCTAAGAGTGTGGACTAAAACTAGTCTCCTGTGCTAACCACAATTTTAACTGGAATCCTTCCTATAAAGAAAGAGAGAAATACAGGAATAAGTTTTTAACATACTCAAGACAAGTCGAATGAATAGGCCTGGAAACAAATCTTGCATCTATTTTCAACGGGAACAGTAGAAGGACAGTTTTTCTCCATGAAGGCTATCCACAGTCACTTAGAGTATCACTTTGGTGCGTTCTTGCTGTTTTTGCAGGCTCTGTTTTCCCTGAGCCTGCCTGTGCCATAGTGGTTTGTTCGCTAGCAAAATGCATCTTGTAAACCAGCTTGCTTCCCACGAGGTACCCTTGTGTCAGTGAATCATAGTTGTCCAGGTCTGGCTTGATGAGCTGTTGGAAGTTAGAAATGAAAATCAGATCCATTCTCCTCTCTTATTTTCTCATCTTACATTAAGATTCAATGATTCTTCTCTGTAATTAATGTAAATAAATATATTAGAAAGTTTTCTATAGAAGGATTATGGTGCTAAAGTCAGAAGCCCCAAACTACAAGCAGGGTATTAAATGAGATCATTTGTTGTGCCAAAGTTACAGCAATTTTTGATGCCTTCTCAGGAGACTGGACCCCAAGGTCCACAGCTAAGACAAATGGGTACTGGGAATAGTTGGGTTCTTTTGATCTTTCTCACAAGAGAAGCCTTTTTTCCTGTTGGTTGCCCTTCTTTTTTCAGAAGACCTTCTTGGTGAAGAGCAACCAGCTTTGCAAGAGAACTTCTAGGCACCTCCTAGCAATTTGCTTACCTGTGTTGAATTTATACACTAGGTGAGGGAGTGGTAAGTGATCCACTAGTCATTTCCCACCCACGTCACCACTTGGTATGGCCTTTATACTCCCTGATCACCTGGCAGGGTACTGACTGCCTGACTGTGAGGCCCATTCCACATTTTCCTAAGAAGAAGGGTATTTGCACTGGAATTTAAGGTCAATGTATATTTACTATTCCTACTGTTGTGTGTTAATGATAGAAGAAGAAAAGGTGAGAGAAAGTCAACTTGTACTTGTGTGGTGTGGTCTTAATGATTTCTATGATTCATTAAGCAAGCTCAAGCCAGGGGATTATGTCGACCATAATGCTCATTTTGGAAGTTCTGTTGATCTTTAAGGTACCCTGTCATGTGATGGAACTAGAACATCATAGGCTGCTTGTTGAGAAGCTACTTCAGTGAGGGGAGCAGATTTGATGTGCTCACAATAGCATGTGTTTCTGAGGGCACTTACTACTCTGCTCTGTGCCAACTGGAATTTCCAAAGTGTTAGAGCCTGTGTGCTGAAGGACATTGCAACTGCACATGAGTTGAGAAGGGTAAAGACAGAAAACATGGCTGAAGTCCTCTTTTGCCATAACAGGCTGGTGTTTCTTAGCCAAACAGATCCAGTGAAAAGCATTACTCACCCATCTTCCTTAAAACTGGGGAAAAATCCAGGGAGCAGTTCCAGCTCTAATTGAACAGTTCTGCCTGTATATCTTTGACAAAAAGAGACTGTACTTTGATTGCAGGCTCTTCAAAGTGCTTCCCTATGCCTACCAGCACAGTTTCCTTTTTCAAATAGCAGTACTTCATCACAGTCAAGAGTGGATCATCCTCTCAGTAGTGGTAAAGTCATGTGGTGAGAGATAGATGGTGTTGCTGATTTCAGCAGAAGTTGCCAGATTCTGAGTGTTTTAAAAATCTAATAATGCTGCCTATATTGGTATATTAATGTAGACTTACGGAAGTAATTTTATGGGCCTGTGTTAAACAATAATTCCTTTGTCATTTGTTTTCTAGTGCTGTTATGTTAGAAGAAAGTTAGTTTAAAGTAATCTCTTGAGAAACTGAGTACATGTATTAAAACCAGAGAAACACAAGCAACCTAGCTTTGGTTTGCTCTTTTGTACAGCTTGTTCATTTTGATTGTATCTTGGTATAAATCCTTGTCATTAAGTGCTCATGTACCTTACAGACAGCATTTGATGTTTTCTTCTGAATGGATTGGGTCAGTTTCACTAGCAGATACTGTAATATTTATAATTGACTTAGACAGTGGATTATGTGGAACTAAGTGTCCTAAGGCATCAAAGTAAATTACATTAGCCTCAAGTTCTGAACCACTGTGGCTTTTGCTGCTTTGATAATGGTCCTATAGATTCCTTCACTTGCTTAGTTTGACATTCACCTCATTCTCTGCCATTCTCTTCCTTCTCTTCCCCCTTCTTTCCTTTACACTACTTCCCACTCACAGGCTAAGTTCTTCCTTCAATTTTAGAATTTGGTGCCACCGGAGAGAAAGCAGGAATGAACGGCTGCAGGGAAAAAAAAAAAAAGAAAAGAAAAAAAAAGAAAAAAAGAAAAGGAAAAGGTATCCCCTTGTTAAGTTTCCTGGCACTGCAATTACAGTATTGCAGATGAGAAGTAGAAAGTGAAATGATAAGGAAACAGGTATTCCTTCTTTCTTTCCTTCTTCCTTTCTTTCCTCCTTCCTTCCTTAATTTCTTCCTCTCTCTATCTCTCTGTCTCTCTCTCCCCCTCTCTCTCTCTCTCCTGTCTTACTAATGAAAGACTTAATAGTGGTTCTGAATATACCCTTTTCCTCTGTGTCATTGCACAGCTCTCCTGCACTTCAATGAAGGAATCACATAGGTTCCCTGATCTGCACATCTGTGCTTTTCCTTTTCTTTCTAATTCAGCATTAAGGCTCCTCCACTCTTTGGACCCTGTGGGAGATTCACTTCTTTCAGGCTTGACAAATATACCCCTGTTGTGTCTCCTCATGTTCTTATTCAAGAACATAAAGATAGAGTGGCTACATCCCTTCATTAAATTCCTTCCAGCTTCTTCAGAAGTCCTTTGAATGACTTTGTTTTTGACAGCTGTGATCGTATCGATCCATTTTGACCTACTGTTGGTGAACATACTCCTCTACATGGGCCTACTTGTGTTATCATGCTAGTCATGATTACATCAGTTTCTAAACAGATTGAGAAAGGATAGCAGCTGTCTTCAAATGACTTCAAATACATTAATACACACCCTAATCCAGTCTCCTTACTTGTGTCAGTGATGCAGGAAGTTTGAATTGAAGGAAGTGCACTTTCAAAGTTAGTGGCCAAAATGACAGTGGAAGAGGAGACAGTGAAGAGCGGCCTATGTTTGTCTGAAGCCAACTGCTAGTCCCAGTTGTGTTAGCCCTGTAGCACAGATAATAATGCCTTCACAAATGTCCTAGTTTCAAAAATCTGCATAGAAGCAAAGTGAAGGAACCATCTGATTTATGTAAAAAAAAGATCTGTATTTATGCCTGCTTGATCAGATGCTAGAGTCCTTTTTTGTCAGTTAGAGTCATTTGTCATAGAGTCTTCCAGTCATTTTTGGCTGATAATTCTAGAACACCTCTCACCTATCTTTCTGGGAAGAGATTTGTCACTCAGAATGGCATCTGCACCAGCTTGCTCCTGAGGGACAAAAGCTGTCTTTTCAGATTTTGTCATGACACCATGACATACCTGCCACTCCAGATGTCAGAGTCCTCAAGGGCCATGAACTGTGAAGGAGCTGTGTCCTTACATCAGCCTTACCTTCACATGCAAGCACAAGGAATTGCAACTTGTGTGAAGTGCCCTAGCAGAAGGAGCCACAAAAAACTGTGACATTTCTTTTTGCCCAGGGTTAATTCTTATCTGCAGCAGGGGCCACAGAGACCACCATTTAACTGATAGTGACCAAAACAAAAACCACAGGGATGTGGTTGATTCACCACTTTGGTAGACAGGCATTCAACAAACACAAGTTAGAGAAGGCTGAGTGCAGTGATGACTAGACGAAACATAATAGACTAAAATGTACCTGAAGTAGATGATGGGATGATCTGATGGTCTCCTTTGATTTTAAATTCTATAAATTCTATAAATCCATGAAATACCTCGGTGCTATTTCCTGCTGGGATAAGTGTCTGCTTCTGCATTCCTCTCAAAGCAGTGAAAATAGGAGGAGCATACAAGCTCTGTGGTGAATCAGATATATTTTTTGTCTGAATAAATTCACTTTTATAAAGCTAATGGATTCAAGCTGTAGATATACTGTGCATATTTAAGTACAGTGGGACATTTCTCTTTTTTTTTTTTTTTCTGCAAATTTTCCAAGTTTAGTGAATTGCTGAGAATAACCGACACTATACATCAGCAATAGTTTCAATGGCAGCCAGACCAGAAGTGTCAGAGGATCAGTCTTTAACAGCACTGACAATGTTGCTTCATTTTAAAACCTGTGCCACCACTTGAACCACAACAGCTCAGAGTGGCCTGTCTCTGTAACCAGCAGTTTACACCACCTATACCCATATGGATGAGCTGAGAAACTTTTTAATGAATATAAGAGATATCTGGGTGTTTGTTTCTGGGAGACAAGATAAATGTATAGACTGACTTTTGGGGAACACCTTCTCCTAAAATTTCTCAGCCCTTTAGAAATGTTTTGGCCATCTATGAAGTCATCACTGAATATTAGTTGTACATGTGAAATTGCTTGTTTCAAACGTGTTTTAAAAGTGTTAATATCCCTTCTTACAGACAAAAAATGCTAAGAATAATAATAAAAAAATCAGCTTGGCCTTCCTAATATGTTATAATAAGTTACAACATTAAAATTTAATAGAAGGAACAACTAAAATGGAAGATCAAAAAAAAAAAATACAGAAGGAGTTTTTTTTGGTGCAGTGAGGAATTTCTCTTAATGTTTTCTTTTATATTTTTGGCCTCAGTCTTGCAAACTGCTCTAAATAAGCCATGTCTCATGTCAATTCTAAGTCTAATTGATCTCAAGTAGTCTCAGCAGGGAACAGTTTCCTGGATCAGGGCCTTGTTTGTTCCTGTGTATGCTGAGATGTTTTGCTCTGTTTTAGACGGAGTGATTCCCAAACCACTGGGATTCCTGTAATGGGTGATACTCAGGCTATTACTTCTTTTATTTAGAAATCAGATTGGACATCTTGGACAGTAATATTTTTTCTGTGTATTTTGGCACTTCCATCCAAAGCAATATACCCGCTAAATCTCTTTTGAGATGTTCCTGCTTCAAAACACGTAGAGAAATTCTCTTTTATACAGTTTGACGTTAAAAGATGATGACAGTAAACCCTTTGATACTGATTTGCAGAATCATGAAGAATTTACTAATTTCATTACTTTTTCTTTATGTTTTTTTTTTCTTCTTTTTTTTTTTCCTACGCTTCTTTTAACATGTATTGGTTTTAAGGGAGTCTTATGATTCAGTCTAATTAGCTGTAGTCCTTGAGTGTGAGGAGCAAAAGGTTTTATATTTTTAACTTGGATTGCTAAAGCTGTAGAAATATTTCATTTCTTCTAAGCATGATAATTAACTCTTTCTGGGTTACCTGACAGAATTTCCTCAGGTATGATTAAATTTCTGCCACCAGTAAATCAGATATGTATAATTTCCTTATATTCACAAATATTTCCACCTTTTGTAGATGCAGAAGACTACAGCAATTAAAAGTTTCTTGGCAAGAAATAGAAGTCTTAATTGGACCTTCTACCACCTTCTACTAGGATTAATTTTGGCCTGTCTAATGAGAAGATTAGAAAGCATTTTTAACAATATACTTTTACTGGTGAAAAAGACTGCGTAGCTGTAGTGTTCTCATTCAGAATTCTGTTTTAAGAATATATTAGTTTAATTATAATGATTTCTAATGAACTTAAGTCAAATTAAAATAAACCTAGTGTAAATATAATGGTTTGAACTGACCTACATTGTCATTTAAAATGCACACTTAGTTTCCATCTAGGTGAAGAAAATTGACACCAGTACCAGTGTAGACCAACAGACCCCCAGAACAAAGTATCGCTTATCCCATTTTACTTTGGTCATTTAGTTGTTACTTTAGTGCAGAAGTTAGGCCAATTATACTCTGTTCTCACATTCATCATCCAACGTAGTGGCTTGATAAGACATTGCATATAAGTTGGTCTAGTGTGACTGTACATCTATCCAAGACAGATGAGAAATTATATGAATTAGTTTAAGTTTCATGGAAAGATGGCTAAGCTATCTTCGGTTATCTCACTGGATCAGTTGATACACAGTAGCCTGTTACCATATTGTAGTTTGTGCAGCAATTTCTAAGAGTTTCCAAACAACTTATTTTGTGTATCAGTGTAAATCCCCTTTAAATGCTAGCCCAAATTAAATAGAAGCTATTTTCTTCTGTTGACATGCACACACCCAAATTAAGCTACACCATCTAAATCCCTCTATCAGTCTACTGTGTTTCTAAATACATACCTTGCTTTTACATCACAATAATTTGTGCGTATGCCTACCTGTAGGAGGGTGCACTGATGTAACTAGTTTGCTAGTTGCTATTAAACTTACATTTTTCCAGTTTTAGAGATCTGCACAAACAAAAAAAATAAATGAGGTAATTTGATGCTGGTATTGTAATGACTAGCAATAGTAACACTTGTGTCACCTTTGTTTAATCATGAATAGTAAACATTCTTAAACCCAGTAGGTGTAAAGAAAGAGGAAATTATGTCTTCTAATTCATATTTATGCTAGTCCTGTATGCAAGGCAACTACTAACAATTAAATGAGGTAATTAATAATTGTTAAATTAAAACCAACATTGCCACTAAACTGCACAACTTACTTGGTATGCTTGTATGCTTTTCTACACAAGCAATGTTAATAACTTACCTTATTGCTAAAAAGGTATCTCTAGACACATCTTTTTGTACCTAAGTAAATAGTGTGGCTCTTGTCTTGTTCTCTTTACCTTGGCATTTCCAAATATAAAACTCATGTAAGAACTTTTCTTTTGCCCTGCTATTATTTCCATCTTGAATGCTACAAATATGCAGACGTGATGTGGTTTCCCTAGCAAGTGGCTGCAATGAACTTGGAGCTGTATGAGTAGCAGTAATAAACAGTTGTTGACTTCTTTTTTACTTTGTTTGTGTGTGTGTGTCAGCTTTGCTGGGAATAGATTATGATGTGAACACCTAGAGAAGGATTAGACAAGTAGGTCATGAGAATTGTGACCTTCTGAACACATTACTTGGTTACAGTTCTTTTTAGCCCAAATATTTACATTTCTAATGAGGGAAGTGATATATTACTTTTAGCTCAGAAGGAAAAATACCTCACATTTGTCATTGTTATGGCACACAAGGGACTGATTGCTTTGCATGTATAAACATATGGTGAATAAGATAAGACTTTCTTCTATCCTCATAATGGCCAATTATACAATTAACATTTGAAATTTATAGAATAACTACAAATTTTGGTACAAAAGAATCAGAATCATAACGTAAGATACCATAAAGTGTTGTTCAATACCAAGAAGAAGATGTCAATGCATCATAAAAAAGGTTCTCCACACTCTAAAGTTACACGATATTGTTACTCATGACATCCTAAGGTGTATAAATATGATTCATTTTTAAGCTTCTGTTTATTACAAAACCATCTATTAGCATTTAATGAGAGTACTGTCAAGAGTATGTGTAGGAAATAGTTTATATTTAAAGGGATGTTGCAATTTTAAACATTTTAGAATTAATAATTCAGCTTGCTATTTTATCTTGATCCTACAACTTGTCTTGTGCATGTGACTTTGCTGCCTAAAAGGAATCCCACTCTGTTCAGGGCAATCCTGTGAAGGCAGTTGGATTTGTTTCTCTTGGATGCCATCTGAAACCAAGCCAAGAAACATGGTTTTAACACTCTAGGCTGTTTATTAATCTGTTGATTGTGTTGGCTATAAAAAGTGTAGAAATATGTGGATTTTTTTTTTCTTTTCTGTAGACTTTGAGTGTCTGTCTCCCTTGCTGCACTGCTGAAAAATCAGTTCTTTATCATTGTCCAAGAAAAACTGTCTCCCTTTTCTCCTGTTAAGCTCATGTATAGACTAGTTAAGGATTTAAGCGAACTGGATTCTATTTTCAGCTCTAATAGTAGCTTGCCAAACCTTGATGGAGGTACTTCACAGCTTTTTGCCTCAAATTCCTTATCTGTAAAATGGGCATTATGATACCAGCCTCTCACGATGTACTTTGAGATGTATTGATGAGAAATGCTGCTATGAGCCTTTCTGTAGTGTCATACTATCACCTCATGAAAAGCTTGATTCTGTTAGATGCTACCTGAATGGTATGAGATCTAATTCTTAGTATCTTCAACTGCTGTTCAGCATCTGCTCTGTACTGTGCAGAAGCGGGTCCAAATTATAGCACATTTTTTCGCATGAAGTTTTTCTTAGTTTTGTACCATTACTAGAGTGTGCTTTATTTTTTGTTTAAAATTTTGTTTTTGTTTTTTATTTTTTGTTTAAAAATTCAGAAGTCTTCAGATAGACTAAGGAGAGGACTTTCTGCGCTGTGTTAGTTTTGCATCCAGTTCTAAAGAATTAAGAGTGCAGCTGAGCTGATGCCACCATTGTTTCTAATGTTAAAATACATATGCCTTCTTATTGTTTGGGGCTAAATTATCCTTGAGTCTTGTGCATAATAGTTAATTCCGACTGCAGCAATGCTCACTAATACTAATGAGTGTGGGTCTAATGCATGACAGGATGCCTTTCTGCCAAAAAGCCACTCATACGCCCTGCAGCTGCTGTTTATGCTGTTCAGCCTAGAAGGAATTTTATAGGCCTGATCTTCCTATTCCCCAAAAACAACCCAGTGCTGTGGGAGTCAGATGAGACTGAAACTCATTCCAACTAAAAATGTTGACATATTTGTGGGAGCCTATCAACATCTTCCTGAGACGAAAATATATTAATACTTAACTACATGTAATTTCTCTATTTCCTTCTGACACCTCCTCTACCCCACCTAAATCGAAGTACATCATTTTAATATACAGTGCACTTTCATGGTAGCCTGTTAACATTATGGATAATATAAAGAAACTGCTTAATAAGTTTGTACTCTATTTAAGCAAATTGCCAACTGCCCTCCAGCAGTCAGCTAGCAAAGCTTCCAACTGAAGTATTTTACTGATTTTAGCATGGAGAAGGTAGCTTGAGATTTCTCCTATCCTAAGGTGAACATTTATTCCCGGACATTATTGCTTTGTTGATTGCATATGAAAATAATGTTCTCTTATTCTTTCTGAAGTTGGAGGTTAAGGTGACAATAGTCAGAAATCCAGTGTTACATCAGCTTATTTTACCTGCATAGATAAAGAGAAAGACATAGAGAAAGAGAAAGACTGAAAAAAACCAGCAAATCTGATTAGTTATAAGTGATTATAATTTGTTTAGCTGTAGGTCAACTGTTGTCTAGAGGATAACATCAAAAACCTATTCTACTTCACTTTCTTTGGTCTTCTGTGAAATGGATTTTTCGTTACTTGGCCCTTTTCCCAGGGATTCTTGGGAATTTAGTTCAAATGATTTGATAAGTTTTTTTTTTTTTTCCAAGTGAACAGTGAATTGTTCTAGGTGTACAAATTATACTTGCTTTATTAATGATTCCTTTATGTGACAGCCTAGTGCCTAAAGGCACTGAATCAAGACTCGAGTCACTCTGTTTAGAATCTGCCTGTTTGATGAAGCTACATCCTTTATGGTAGAAGTGCCTAATTTTATGCACCAAGTAAGTGAGTTATTTCAGAAGGTTTCCAGAATGATTTCTTTAGGCAACAAATTAACGGCAAGTGTCATGAGAATCAGCAGCAAGGAATGGAGACAATCAGTGCAAATATTGAGCAATTTGAAAGAAGCTGTATTGAGTTTACGTGGCAAGTTTTTGTAGCAGAGGGGCTGCAGGGGTGGCTTCTGTGAGAAGAGACCAGGAGCTGCCCCTGTGTTGGACAGAGCCAGTTCCAGCCAGCTCCAAAAGTGACTCAGTGCTGGACAAAGCTGAGCCCATCAGTGATGCTGGTGGCACCTCTGTGATAGCACTTTCAAGAAAGGATAAAAAACACTACATGGCAGCAGCCAGAAGAGAGAAGTGTGAATAATGTGAGAGAAAGAACCCTGCAGATACCAAGGTCAGTGAAGATGGAGGGGGAGGAGGTGCTTCAGCTGCCAGTGCAGAGGTTTCCCCATGTCCAATGGAAAGGACAAAAGTGAAGCAAGTTGTCCCCATGCAACCCACGGAGGACCATGCTGGAGCAGAAATCCACACTGCAGCCTGGGGTGGACCCCACACTGCAATAGGTGGATATGCCCTAAAGGAAGCTGCAGCCTGCGGAGAGCCAATGCAGGAGTGACTCTTCTGGCAGGAACTGCGACCCTTGGTGGACCCATGCTGGAACAGTCTATTCCTGAAGGACTGTAGCCCATGGAAAGGACCCACACTGGAGCAATTCTTGAAGAACTGCAGCCCATGGAAAGGACCCACGCTGAAGCAGCTCATGAACTGTATCCTGTGGGAGTGACCCCATGCTGGAGGAGGGGAAGAGTGTGAGGATGAAGGAGAATCAGAGAGGAACTGTTATAGACTGACTGCACACTCCATTCACCATTCTCCTCTGTCATTTTGGGGGAGGGAGGAGGTAGAAAAGTCAGGACTGAAATTAAGCCTGGGAAGAAGGGAGCAAGGAGGAAGATGTTTATAATTTTTTGTTTTGTTTTGTTCTTCACTAGCCTACTCTATTTTTAGTTGACAATAAATTAAATGAATCTTCCTCAGGCTGAGTCTGTTTTGCCCATGATGGTAATTGGTGAGCTATCTCTCTGTGCTAATCTTGACCCATAAGCTTTTTCATCTTATTTTCTCTCCCTTCCTGTTGATGTGGAGGGGGAGTGAGAGAGTGGCTTGGGGGGCACCTGGCAGCCAACCAAGGTTAACCCACCACTGAAACCAATTACAAGGCATGGCTCAAAAGATAATTCATGGAGGGTAAAAAAAATTTCTATGTAATTCAAAAAAAGAAATGATTCTTAATCTTAGAGACTAGCTTGTTAGTAAGGAGGGAAATGAAGTTATATTGTTAAGATTACAGGTATCCTAATTTGTGATAACATCAA
The DNA here is from genome assembly GCF_040182565.1 of Anser cygnoides. Lineage (NCBI taxonomy): Eukaryota > Metazoa > Chordata > Aves > Anseriformes > Anatidae > Anser > Anser cygnoides. Next base: position 43,788,141 of record NC_089874.1, on the reverse strand, counting down.
ACTTTCAGAATTTTGTTCTCAGATCTCATATGCAGCCACCTCTGATATAGAATACACAAATCTTCCTTAATTGTTTCTGACTTACTTTTTGGTTTATGTCTTAAAAGTTTATCCATTAGGTGGTAAATGATGAGAAGAGGAAGAAAGGGTTATGCTAATTTAAATGGGTCTCTTTGTAACAGCAGGGTTTGGCTGAGTAGATCTATTTATTATTAGGACCAAGAGGTCAGGAGGCAAAGAGTTTCAGCATTGTTTTATTTAAAATACACTCTAAAATACTCACAGACTGAAATCCTGACTTCATGATTGATTGTATAGCTGGGGGCCTGCATGTTCAGTGAGCTGACCTCACTAACCGACCTGGAGAGCTCAGCTTGAGACAAGATTCAGTTTACAAGATGTTTTCAAAATTAGACTGGACCCACATTATAGCTACACAGGGATCAAGAGACCTGTTTGTGTAGTAAATTGACAAATGAAGAGCCTAGGGATAAGTATTGAATTCTTGTTTCAAGAAGGAGTATCTGTGTTCTCTAGCTTGAAAACCCTTCACAAAATCTTGTGAAGTTATCTGTTTCATGGATCATTAAATTAGAGAGGCTCCTTATGCCTTAATTTCATGTTTATATTTTTGTACTGATGAATTATTACATGCAACAATGCCCTTTGTAAAGAACCATTAGCACAAAATGATTGTTTTCAATTGCAAGCCCATAGATAGAGATACTTCTTTGATTGCATCTGAAGCACATTCAGTTCCCATAAATGTCAATTACAAAAAGGAAAGAGGAGCAGTAATGTGATGGTCAGAAGCCACCAGGGCAGCACCCCACAAGTTACCACAGGTAGTTCAGATCAGGACTGGAGGCATTCTAGCCATGTTAGTATAATGCATGTCCTGGGCTCTGAAGGGAGAGTGTATTTATACACTGTTATGGTAAACCTCCTTCAACAAAGTCTGTTGATTTTCTAATACATAGAGATATGAGCAATAGGGTGACAGTGGGGGGAACATGCCCTTGTCAGGACAAGAATTCTTTGCTTTATAAACATCGTTTATGATTGTAACCTTCGAAGTAGAAAAGAATATCCATTTTATAGTAGCACTGAGGCCAGTTGAGGTCTTAGCAAACATTTCCACTTTGGTAGAATAAAACAGTTTCTACCATCGGAGTCACTGATTTTCATGCGTTTCCAGTCCAGCTACTTATAAAGAAGAAGCAGGGGGCTGATATGGAAAAAAATCAGGGAGAGGAAGAAGAAAAAGAATGGCGTTCAGATACTGTGAAGGAGACATATCCATAAAAGAAAAGGAGGTATGTCCAAACTACTTCTGGAAAAAGGAAACAGTTGAAGAAGCTAGGAGGCAAGTGGACTGTTGTCCTTCCTCAGGGACACAGGCTAAATACAAATGATCCAAAGGGAGATGTCTTTCAAGTGTCTGCTTATTTTACAAAAATCTGTAATGCTCTAGCAGTAGCTGAAATTAAATGCATGTTTGTAAGAAGTGCTTTTTCTTTTTCTTTTTTTAAATTTTATTTTTATTTATTTATTTATTTTAATATAAAGCTATGAATCAGAGCAGCTACAACTAGGTGTAATTCTGGAAGAACATGTCTAACAGCAGAGCTGAATTGGGTTTTACCTCTTGTCCTAAGCCCTGGACAGCTGGGCTACAGGATCCCTTGCAGAGGGCTCCAGACAGGATTTCTGTAACCAGAAATGTGTTGGAGAGACCCAGTAAAGACAGTACTTGGAAACTTGCCAGATCCAGCTGGCTTGGAAACATGTGGGACGCAACTGTTGGGTCCAATTACAGCAGATTGATGATTGTCTATGAGAGGGACTCAGACAGGACTATGACAAATAGTAATTTGATTTTCCATTACGTTTTTCCAAAATCTTTAATGGAAAAAAAAAAAAGATGCAAATATTTGCTGTCTCAATGAAGAGCTGAGGCCTTAAATAAAACAGATAGCAGGTTTGTGCATTTTTTTTTTCATGGGGAAAAAACATGTTTTCCTTTCTCTGATATTTTTCCCAACAGTTCAGCTTTTAACAGTTTCAGAATGGAAAGAGAAGGGAATCCTAACGTGATGTTAGAGTTTATCAGTTCAGACTTTTCACTATTTGTCTTCCATCCATCTGTCCTGGTCCCCAGAGCATGCTGTCTGTTACTGATAGAAATGGGTATGTTTTCTGCGAGCAGTTCAATTAAGACGACATGTTTTGTTTGTATTTGCATTTTTCAGTCAGCATCATAAATTAATCTTTAACATGCACTAGAAGTTAGCCTTTAAAGGATTCCCTTAGTGGATTTTAGAAGATTTAGAGGATACGTTTGTGATTTGTATTTTTAAAGTATCTTTATGTACTTTATGACCAGGCTCTCCTAAAATATCTCTCCTTCCTTCCTTCCTTCCTTCCTTCCTTCCTTCCTTCCTTCCTTCCTTCCTTCCTTCCTTCCTTCCTTCCTTCCTTCCTTCCTTCCTTCCTTCCTCCCTCCCTCCCTCCCTCCCTCCCTCCCTCCCTCCCTCCCTTCCTTCCTTCCTTCCTTCCTTCCTTCCTTCCTTCCTTCCTTCCTTCCTTCCTTCTCCCCCCTTTTTTCCTGGTGTCTTTTGAAATAAATCCAGCTTCAGTGGTCTGTCATTCCTTCAGTGATCTACATGTAAGGTCTCATAATCCTAGAATAGAATTAAGGGTTTTGCATTCATTTATTTAGGAAACTCAGAGATTTCTACCTTTGTGAAATGCCCACTTATTCTAAAATCTGGCACTGGGCTTCTCTTAGAGATCTCAAAAAAATCTCCAGTAACCCCTATTTTTGTTTAAAGTCTTAAAGCCCTGAAGATGGTGTCTTTGCTCAGAAGAACAATATCTCTGCACTTTCTATGATCTTTTATTGCCTGTAGTACACTATACCAGCTAGTGAGTTCTCTCTGATAAATGCGGTCATAAGTAGTAACATTTGGTATATTTGATTGGTAACTGTTGGCAAGCAGATTCCATTATGTGTTCTTAGATTTTGTCTGTTTTCAAGTTAGCTTGGATTCTGATTATCGACTGCTTTGTAGGCACTATCCCTTTCTTTTATAAGCTTTGTAGAGAAAACAAAACAAAACAAAATGCAAAACAACTGTAAAATCTGCATTGAAGAAGCAGTTGGAATGTATAAGAAAACATTCAATTTTCTAAATGAGTATGTGGTCTGGGCTTCTCAGAGGGTGATTCTGGAAACCTTCTTGGGGCAGAAAACTTTGAGTGTGTTTTGTACAATCCCACACGCATCACTTAGGCAGGCAATGTATGGATTCTTCTCACATCTGAAGTGTAACGTCTGTCATTAGACATTCATCTATATTATAATGGCACTAGTAGATCAAATTGGTTCCTGGGCTCCTATTGTATTTTCACGGCTTGCTTCTGTCTTTGTTTTTGTGTAAGAGTGATGACATATCCCTTAAGGATAAAGGCATTTTAATAAAACTCTTTTAGCAGGAAGGAATTTTGGCACCTGCATCAATGCTGATAACAGAGCGCATCTGCACTGTTTGCTGTGATCATGCAGAGAAAGAGCTGACTTCATTTCTATGGTAGTTATGACTATAATTTCCCTCGATTGCAGTCTACTTTCATTTAATTTGTGCTCAAGGGCCCTTCACATCGAATGATTTCTGCTGGGTGAAAGATCTTGCTACAGCTGAGAGGTCACAATATAATACACGCTATTGATTGTAATGAATGCTTGTTGTTTTCTTTATTCGGGATGCATGCAAGAATCCATGTTAGTTCTTGAAATAAAGGTAGAATGTAGGTTGATTGTGTCTACAGCTTGCAACTATATTCATGGAGGCTTACTATCAGGTAGGAGAGGTCTGTCACCAGCTTGGCTATGCAAACTCATAATTTTTCAAGTTTACCTTTGTGTAAGAGCCTTTCTGTGGTGTTACCATTGCCTGGTGTAAATATAATCAAAGCTCTGCAGAGGGAATGGCTGTGTGACCATTAGGGATTTTGTTAAATTCTGAAAAAAGTTTTTTTAATTAAATGTGAGAAATATAGTAGTAGTTCTCATAGAGGAAAAAAGTCTCTGCCGATTCTAACAAGAACACAACGTTTTGTAGAAGGGGATGAGTAAAAATAAATAACTTCTCAATGGGAGAGAAATCAAATGATCTACAAGTTCTGACTCCCCAAAAGACAGAGAACAGGAGGATGAGGACATGGCTATTCATTCATTCATTTTGTTTCTGCCTTTGTTCCCAGGACCTGTTGAACCATCTGTTGGCTTCCTATGTGCATAGGTCACAGGTTCTCAGATTGTTTCCAGTTAAAAATCACTGCTTCTGATTTAAATTCAATTGTGTATGCATTTATGAAAGAAGTAAAAGATTTGACTGTCAGGGCAGACTGCAGGTGGTCAATAGCATTCTCATTGATGAAGTGTTGCTTATGTTGAGTATAGAGCTGGAGAGTACCCATCATACTGCCGAATATAGCAGTTCTTGACATGACGAATATTACCACCCCATAAAACAGGGTCCTTTTTTTTTCTTGTTTTAATTCTGTTGCTTTACAGAAAATCTATCACTATATCCAGGAGTTTATATGCTAAAGTAGACACAGTTCTGAGTGTATTTATTTGTTACAATCCAACAAAGTCCTTTTTAAAAAGAAAAACAAACAACAAACAGCGACAGCAAAAAGTCAACTCCCAGACCCAACTAACTGGGACAAATCTATTGTGATATAAATTATGCAACATTGTTGACTTCAGAGTCATGATACATCCGTACACTATGATGGAATTTGTCCCAGAGGATTTGCCATACCAAATTAAACTTTGTATCAATCTACTCTACAGACTTCTCTCTGAGCATAGCCAGCACCAGATGTTTCAGAGGGAAGGTGGTAGAAACCACCTGCTTCATTTAGAAATGAGGCCAATGTGTTCTTTACATTTGAGCAGCAGTTAGATATAGGTTAAGTCTGAGAGCAGAAAGTGTAGTATTGTTTCACAAAATTTATGGCAATTCTAGGTATTTTTGCTGTTTTTATAAATGCAGGTTTGTGTATATTTTTGAGTAAGATTATTATTTTTTAAAGCTGTTTCAGTACCAGTAAGTCTTTCACTCTGGCAAGAAGATAAACCTGTATGTCTAGAGAAGCCAAATATGTGACAGCAGACCCATGGCAATACTAGAAGAGGAAGTGATGACTTTTGGAGCTCTTTTTTAATGAGATCTCGTATGTAGGAGTATTGTTTGCATCTATTTATTTAATGTTTTATAATAGCTGTAACAGATAATGAAACCCTTTCTAGACTTTCAGAACCATTTGTCAGTAGTCATGCTTATTTTCATGGTCATTGGAAATAATACAAATTCAGTGAGACTATTAAGTTTCAAAATGCATTTCCTATGACTGTGGTTTAGGTCAGGATGGACTGCATGCACGCATTAATTACTACACAATAATTGGATCTGTGTGAAGAAGTTTGGATATTTATTGCCTCTGTGAGAGATTATTAATGCACAGAACACTACAACATTACAGAGATGACATTGTCCCCGCTTCCATATTTTGCTACTCACCTGAGAAACAGTTGTCAGTGATTTAGGTGAACAGGGTATTTATTAACTGTACTGGTTTGAACTGTGTGACCTTGGTCCCAGACATCTCTGGAGATCCTCCACAGCCAAGTATTTTATTCTATTCTAAGTATCCCTAAACATAGAGTTGTGTTGCTCCCTCTTTTGGCTGAAATATATGAGTTTTATGAGGCAGAGAGCATCTTCCAGATTGTTTGAACTTGGCTGGCTGGAGGACTGTTGCGAGATTTTGTTTTTTCAGTGTTGCAGTGTGTCACTGGGTAAACACTCTTGCATAAGTTCAGTTCAACTATTTCTGTTGGTTATCATTATTTCAGAACACCTGTTTAATTGTGCTTTATCTAACAAAAGTTACATCCCTAATAATTACACGGCAACATACAGAAAGTCAAACTGTGGGCTTCCAACATCAGCCTCATCAAATGATGTCGGCTTAATAGGCCAAGACACCTATAACTTTGACAATACACAGAAAAAAAAATATAACATTTTGAGTGTGCAAAAATAACTGCCATATAAAGTGTACAATATTTAAATTGGAAAAGAAAAAAAAAAGAAAGAATATCAGGTAGAATAGCAAAGCCGAGAGTCACTCCTCTCTCTCTATCCCTTTGCATTGGATGCAAACTGATAACTTCAAAAAACACATATCCCACTGGATTTTCTCTCATGTTACTAAAGGCAGGCTGGCTGCTTGCACTGGCTGGGTTTCGTGGTTGATGTGACCTTGATGTGACAGTGTGTGCTGCCAGTGCTGAGGAATCATAGTTCATCAAATTCAGAAGGTGGTGCCGTCTCAGGACTTATGGCCTGATTTGAAGCCACCAAAAATATTTCTGTTGGTTTTGGTGGTTTTAGACCAGGTCCTAATAACGTGAGGAGAAGTTTTCTTAATGATTCTCAAAGGGAGAACAAATAGCATTAGCTAGGAAGGCCCTGGGAGGGTTCCCTCTAGGCAGGTAATTTGTGCATTGCATCTTCGAGTTCATAAATTATTATGTATGCCAGTCTTCAAGGATTAAAAATAAATGTCTTACTAGTACCTAGTTTTAACTTGGTTTAGGTTCTTAATGATTCCTAAGACAATTAAACTGAGAGGTGTACAAAAAAATGCCTCTGAAACTTCAAGGACAAATAATAATATTTAAATTAAGAAAAACAAACAAACAAACAAAACAAACAAAACAAAACAAAAAAAAAATCCAGGACAAAATAATTGTACTGAATCTTTTTTCCGCTTAATTTTCATATTGCCATTTCTTGAGTTGCTTTTTGACTGTTGGATGGATTTATACCCAACATATATAAAACTAAGAACAGAAAATCTGGTTCTCCTTATGAGAGGGTTTTTATGCTTTTTAACAAGTATTTGTAAACATCTGGATAGTAAAGTCTATTTTTCAGCCATTTTGTTAGAAGATATAATTTAGTTCAAATTTCATGACAGCCTTGTGGGCAGCCAGCAATCACATCTTCCATTACATCTACTCTGATTTTTTAAACTTCTAGACTTTAAGCTTCTAGTTTTACGATTAGAAAACCCTTCCCTATAAATATCAGAAAAGCTGCCTCCTGTTCCTCTCTCAGATCTGTTCTTAGAACTGTCTACTTTCAAGTGATATCCCCAAGAACTTTGACAACGCACTGACCACTGAGGCAATGGGATTGCTAGTGGATAGAAAAATCAAGGATCGGGCCCCTCACTTTATGATTTGCTCTGCATGTTCGTCTCACAGATTGTAAGCACAGAGGCAACTGTTAAAGAGATAGATGAGATGGTGCAGGCAAATAGTGCTAGTGATGTAGAGTGCAGGCAGAATGTGTGTTGCTTCCAAGTAAAACATTTTTGAGACGTGTAACAGATGTTGAGTTTTGACTTACTGCAGATTTGTCGTGTGTCAAGTTCTTCATTGTAACATCCTTCTCTAAGTAGGAGATAAACTGTTTTGCGTTGGTGAAGATCAAGAGTTGTTTTTCTTTCAAGTTCATGTAGTCGTTTGAATAAAAAAATCCAGTCAGAGTGCAATAGGCTTTAATGACTACCTATGAAATCATAATCTACTACCAGAGAACTGAATAATCTTAATTATAATCTTCTAAAAGAGAAAATTGGTCCTTGAACATTTTGAAGGCCTGCACTACTGAAGTCTTTGAAGGAAGAAATCTCCATCAGCTCACAACTAATGAAAGGTAGAGTCGAGCTCGACTCATGGCTGGCAGCTTGATCTTCTGTAAGTGTGATCTGGGATCCAAGTTACTTATGTGATCCAAACTTACCACTGGAGACCTTCCAGGCAGCAAGTAGCCTGGTGGGAGCTGATTCACAATAAAAAGTCAAAGGTTTTCAGAACTGCAATATCTGGTGCATCAGCCTAAACCTAAAAGACAGGGATCTTATTCATACAATGGAGCTGAAATCCGGACAATAAATACAGCTTCAAATCCCCCCATCCCCATTCTGCAGAATAAATTTAATTTTTGGTTTGAAATGAGGGAAGTCATTTACTGCTGGCTTGGGCACAGTGCTCTAGTTATCAGATGAGAGTCATGGCTACTATATGAGAGTTAGCACAAATGTGTGGAAACATTATTAACTTCCAAATTAAGCCCAGTATTTGCAAGTTGCAATTGAGAGTAGAGGATTTTTAATTAGGAATCTTGACAAGGCTTAAATGAATTGTTTTTGTCCCAGTAAAAACTGTGGCCTTGATAAATTTCTGTTATTGAAAAGCAAGTTAATTTCCCCTGTTCAATTCTTCTTTCAGTGGCTGTTATACATCATAGGAACTAATTTATGGGGGGAAGCACTAAGTGGGAATTGATGATTATTTTGAGAATAGCTTAGCACAAAACTATTCACATGAGTAAAGGAAGCTGGGATTTTGTTTCCCATTCAGACTCCACAAATGCTGTTATCAGATGCTTCAGAAACTGGAATCTCTTTCCCCCCCGCCTTGGTGGTATACAAGAATTTAATGTAACCTGTGGGTTTGTACTTCATTCTCATACCATTGTCTTGCAGGAATGAAGGTATCAGCTTTGTGCTCTGACATTTCACATTAAAAAAACACAGCATTACCACTCATTTCCCAGTTCTAAATAGGCTAGCTCTTAAGTGTATGAAGAGAGGTGTTCTGTTGCAGCAGGAAGTGGATATGAACAGTAGCTCATGCCACAACTGCTTATCACCATCCTTTGTGGTATGACATGCTGTCACTCATTCAGGGCTTCCAGCAACGCCTAACCGTCTTCTATCAAAATTAATCTAGTTACTCTACATTTATGATGTAAACTGCTTATGTTCAGGTGGTTATTGTGGCTAAAGCAGGTTAAGGAATTCATAAACAAGTAGATACATGGTACCCTGCACATAGAAGACACAATCTGTTTGTTTATTTCCTTCTAGCTGGTTCTGTTACCATGATCACATTACCATTCTTTCCAAGAGAAGGCTGATGGCTTCCCATCTAGAGATGTTGCTTCACTTAGTAAAGCAACTCCATTAAAATTTCATCCAGGTGGAACTATCCTGAGACTTTCATCTTTTTCTGCACAAAAGCCTTCTGGGCTAATATCTGTTAAAGCCACCTGGATGGATGGCCAGAAGGAAGTGTTCTGTGAACTTTGTTAGAACTATCACAATAACAGCCCATGGCGGTGTTTCTCCAGTGTGGGTGGCAGTGAATTGGAAATGACACTGCTACAGAGAAGACAGTGATCAGGAAGTTTTACGACTTTGCAATGGAACACCTGCCCTAAAGTAGTCCATAGCACACCAAACTATAGAGAAGTGCTAGGAAAAGTCTAGCACAGATACTTGGGGAAAAACAGAGCATTATTGTGGTTTTTATTTTTATTTTTTTTTTCAAATGATGTATATGTCAAAGGCTTTGTCAGCAGTCCCTGGGCAGCAGTAATTCTGATCTCTATTCCAAAAGGCCATACCAGACAGCTACAATTATGCAAACTTTGCATATTCAGCCTCTGCAAAAGTTTGTGGTGTTCTGAATGCACGCAATTCCCAGAGAAGTCAGTGATGTCAAGGGTAGAATTTGGCCCCATGCTGTCATCTTCATTAATTATGCAATACAATTAATTTAAGGTGGGAAGTCACTTACGCAATTTTGTAAAATCACACCTAAAATGATTAAATAGGAGCAAAGAAACATTAATATACATACGCATAACTTATGCCGAAAGATAACGTGCACAGTTGTGCTGCTAAGGGTAATTCCATTTTACTTAGGCTGTTAGACTACATTCATCCCTGTGGTACACAAAAGCCTTCTCACATTCTTCTTTGAGGAGGAAAAGCATGTTGAATAAGGTCTATAATTTTGGTGACCCCAAGAGACTTTGCTTATTTGTTTGCTCTTTCAATTTACATGCTTGTGTAAAAATATGGTAGATAAGGGAAGATCAAAGGAATTTGCCTTGTACTTGAAACAGAAGGTACAAAGGTCTGCCAAAGGCCCTTAATCCATCACTGATGCTGAGATTTCCAAGTTATTCTTAGTTGCTTTGTCATATGAAGCCTTACACAGGGCACTTGGAGAACAGAAGGAGTATGCCCTGAATGCCAGCCAAAGGAAAGGAGACAGCTGAGGAATAAGTGCCGAAGTGGCTGAGGGATCTGAAAATAGAAGGAAAATAATTGCTGCTGATGTGAGTTTCCCAGCACACATGCAAGAATACATGGATAGAAGCCAAATGGACTCAGAAAGGGTCTTAAGCTAACAACTGCTTAAAATGTAGCCTCTGTCAGGCACTGAGATCTGTCTTTGTTTAGATCATCCATTCACTTACTTTAATATAGCATGGACTGTCAGGTCTCCTTCTTAATCCTGTTGATTTTGGGACTCCCCCTCTCTCCCTGTCTTCTTTCCCTTCTCTCTCCCTCTCTCTCTCCCTCTACCTCTCATTCTTTGGCTCTTTCACAGGGAAAACATTCTAACTTTAATCTCTAACTCGTCAGAGTTCTGTATCTGGTAACTTCAGTGTCTCAGTGTTTTCCATGTCTAATCCAGAGTAAGGATGAGGACTTGCAGAATTATCTTTCTCTCTTATGCTCTTTAAAAAGCTTCACCTCTTTTTGACATTCCTTGAGATGCATCCAAGGCAAATACCTTATCCTACCCTTAATTACTCTTGTTCATAGCGCTACACTGGCAGCTTTAAAAGGACAATCATTTCTTCAGAGAAATTTGGGATCACTTCTTAGCACTAAGCAGTTATACAGTGCATGATTGCTATGATGCTGAGTAGGAGTAGGATAGCTTTTAGGAGCATGGGATCACCAGTGAAGTGCTCTAAGTTGCACACCAGCTTTCAAAATGAGTGAGTTAGCAGCTGCTCAACTTGACCCTGGCGCACTAGAGGACAGCTAGGTAATCTGGTAGACTGGTCATGGTGTGAGACAGCAAAGCGTAAGACAGCAGCGGGAAGACTGCCAAAGTCTGAAGCAGGATGTCTGAAATACAGATGCAGCCATGTGAGCTTTTCCTTCCCCTGCCTTAACTCATCATGAAATGAATGCAATGTGCTTGTGGAGGAGTTTCTACAGTTGGCAGAGGTTTGACAGTTCACTTGGGAGAACTCCATCATGAGGCTGTGGTGTTTTTAACATAAAAAACAAACAATCAAACAAACAAACAGGACATCTCAGATATCTCCCTTTCTCCTCTGATCTGATGTAGACCAGCCCTTAGCCACACCAAAATATGCTACACAGAATGATTGGGTGGACAACTGAGTTGTGCTGATATGATCTAGTTCCTTCATCTTTCAGGCCAATCAGTTTGAGGTGTAAGCCTTTGTCATATATAAGGTAAAAGGGAGGTTTGGGTTGTGTACAGGAAAAGGAGATTTTTGCGCCACAATTTGATTTAATTTTGCTGTAAAGACAGATCTTACATTAAATACAACCTGAAAGAGACTTACACAGGAATTACAGTGTGATCCTAGTTATGGAAAGAGAAATGTGACAGGGAGTGAGGACCCCTGGCCACCTTGCATTACACAGGTTCTGGACCAGGCTTCTAAAAGGAATGAAGGTTCAAGGTTTCAGCAGCAACAATTTTCCTGGCATGTTTTGGCAGCTGTGAGTTATTTATATTGCTGCTCTGAGCTGGTGGAAATGGATCTCTGAAAGAAGTACAGGCACATATAGGTCATGCTAGACTCAAACAACTACGTGCTGACTTTTGTAAGGTTTATGAGATGGGTTTGGTATTGCACTAACTTGGTAAACGCAGATTTAGTTCAGATGTCATTCACATCTTCCCAGGATCTCACTGTCATTCTTGTCTGTCTGTAGTACATCAGTATCTTATATACACATATATATAACAGGTAACTGCTATCTGCCTGTGTCAGATATGAGACACTTGTCTGCCCCAAAAATTGTTAAAATGAGATCTATTTGCCCTCAATCTAACATTTTATGGTCTTAAAAGGTCAGTAAATTACACCACAGGCACTATGAAATATACTAGCCATATAATTTCATGCAATTTAATCAACATCACATAGTTTTTTGAATGTTATAATTTATTTTCAAGCAGTCAATAATTAGAATCTATTAGAGAAAACATTTAGATTTGTTTTAGCACTTATTTCACTTTCACATTCCACAAAAGATTCAAAACATTGCAGTACCTCATTTTGACTCCATTATACTTGCGCTGCTTGTTCGACAGAATACGCATTTTTCCTAAACACGCTTTCCTTTTATCAACACTTACGATTGACTCAGAATCAACAGAACAGAGCTGGTTGCCAAAGCCTCACATCCAGTTGGGAGCCATGACTCTTACGGCTTGTGCTTTGAAAGTGTATTTACCCTCCTTCAGAATCAGCAGTAAGTACCAATAGTATTCCCAAGGTAGTTACATGGGCACATGTACTTTCTTTTACCTCTTCTGGATGTGTGAGGATGTGTCAGGATGCAAATCAAATTACCTCTCCTGAGGGGTGCACCGGTCAGTGCAAATAGGCCAAACAGGCTCCCACACACTCAACAGCCACAACTGGTACTGCTGCATTTCCCTTGCTAGCGGGGCAGAAGGAACATTTTCTGCTGGCAGCATCAGCCTAAAAGATGTCCCTGGGACATCCCCCCAGATGTATGTCTTATTGCAGCTTTGGTTGATATCTGCATAAAGTCTTTGTGGTATCTGGGATCCGAACCTTCTGTCTAATTGAGTGAGATGGGCTCTCTGTGTGCTCCTGGAAGCACAGGGATGTCTGTGCTTCCGTAAAAATACTAGATTTCTCGATCAGTTAACAGGAGAGTTCAAAAGAGTGATTGTTAGGTCTTTTTTTCTTGAACCCTGAATAGAGAGAGAAAAAAAAAAAAAGGAAAAAAGGAAAAAAGGAAAAAGGGAAAAAGGTGTTCTACTCATACTGGCTTGAAACATATATGGCCATGAATTTCATGAGCTTACTAATGTGACTGTCATGTCTGTTACAGAAAAATCATCATTTGCATTTTCCATTTAAGAACTTGATATTCTTTATAAACTTACTTGAATTCTGTAAAGAGAGCTGACAGTTCCTAAAGAGAAAAAAGCCACATTATTATTATGTCACTTATAGAAATTCTAATGGCAGGATATGAAGGACAGCATAATTATAGTGTTGCTCTAGTGATTCTTTGGTTAAGGTTTTCTCAGTACTTTAATTATAAACTACTTATTTCAGCAGTTTAACTTTCTAAATGCTCAGTCAAACACCCTTTGAGTTTGATTCACTCTTTGTGGCATTTGTTGGTGTAAAAAGAGCCTCCTGTAGGCAAAGCAGAAGTCTCGTGCAATCAGGAGCACCCACTTGTATGGAGGACGGCTGGGCTGGAGAGAAGGACCAAGGAAAGAACTGCCTTTTTGTGCATAAGAACCAAGCTGTTGTTGAGAAGTAGGAGCACTGAAGTAAACAGGAGGGAGAAAACCCTTGGCAGAGAGGGCTGGAAGAGAGCTAGGCATATGTCAAGCAAATATGACAGGGCAAATTTGAAAAGTGGCAGAATATGTAAATGAAATCAGATGGGGTCAAAGCACAACGAGAAAAAGAGAATTCTGTAACTCTCTAGCCAGCATCTTAGAGACCTGCCAGCTCAGCATATCTGAACTTGGGGAAGGAAACATAACACAAGGAAAGAAAAAGAACCTTTGAAAGATCATCTACTTATATGCTCGTCCAGCGGGCACAGTTCTCCACATCCTACAAAATTTTATTGCAGTTGTTGAATCCATTCTTGAAGGGTCAGGGAAATTTACCTTTCAGGTACTGTGTACTTAAGCTCCATTGGAGTTGTTGGGATTTATGTGTAATGCTTTTAAGCTCATGCCTAGGTGACTTTCTGAATGAGAGCTGACTTAAGTATGTGACCAAATACTTTCCTGAAGGAGGGCCAAGAGAAGGGATACCTTGTTCTAGTAAGCTCCTCAAGAGGCAAATCTAGAGGCAAATCACATCATTTGAACAACACTGCAAGCTTCTCAAAATTGTAAAGCACAAATCCTATGATTAGCAAGGCTCCTTTGTTCAGAGAACTGCAATTTGAGAAGCCTGATCTGCAAAGCCTCAAAGACCTCATTAGGAGCTTTTAATCCTGTGTTTATTTACTGTAATAAGTGTACACTGACAGTTTTGCCTAAAAAGCTGCTGCTGCTTGTCCTTGCTGGGGAAGAACATGAAGGTCAGAGTTTTAACTTTTGCGGTAAGACAGTATGTTGTGATTTGTTTCAAAAGCGGTGGCATGAAAGCTTGGGAGTGGGACTGGGAGAGGACAACAAACACGGGCAGTTGTGGAATAGTTTGCAGTAGCTTGTGAATAAAAGTGGGTATTACTTTTATTTCCTCTTGACACTTTGAGTTGACAGTCCTTTTCTTTCGTCCTCCCTTGCTCATCCATCTTTGTATATCAAAAAAAGGTTTTGGAAAGTTCAAAACAGCAAGTTCTCCTTGTACCTTGACAAGGGAGGCAAAATTGGGTTTATTCAGAGAAGACACAAAGTTCAAGTGAAGGCTGGATCTGTATCAGCTTTGCTAACAATAATTTTTTCAGGACTCTACCACAGCAGTTTTTTTTTTTTTTGTTTGTTTTGTTTTTCCTTGATTCTTCTGCGGTGCTCTCCTGTGGAAACAGGAAGGTATTTGTGTGCCTGTGTGTGGAGATGTAACCAGCATTCAAACAATCTTAACAAAGATTTATGAGGCAAATTATGTTGTTTGTTAAATACCCAGATGGAAAATCAGAAACTCTAGACATGGCGAGTAGTGAGGGTATCAGCAAGAAGCTATGATTCAGACAAATAGAAAGCCTCATGATTTAATTTAAAATGAAATAGTGCTCCCTTTCATGAATAACAAAAAGGTATTTTGTGGTGTCCCTCTCCCCCCCTCTTCCTGAAGCTGAGTCCTATACTCTCCAGTTTTGTTCTTCTGCTACTCGCATAGAAGGTACACAGGTGGATCAATGAGGGACAGTACATAATGAATCTATAAAGATACTGATAATAAAATAATAAAAAATTATTCTGCCACAAAGTTGTGCAATGCAGTTTATTTCAGGCTAGGAATTAGTTGTCTTGGGGAGAAAGACTTGGGAGCTGGGACTTGTCAATATAAGAGCTTCATATCCTAGCCCACAGTACAGTGTGCAAAAGAATAAGACCTCTCCTCTCCTCTCCTCTCCTCTCCTCTCCTCTCCTCTCCTCTCCTCTCCTCTCCTCTCCTCTCCTCTCCTCTCCTCTCCTCTCTCCTCTCCTCTCCTCTCCTCTCCTCTCCTCTCCTCTCCTCTCCTCTCCTCTCCTCTCCTCTCCTCTCCTCTCCTCTCCTCTCCTCTCCTCTCCTCTCCTCTCCTCTCCTCTCCTCTCCTCTCCTCTCCTCTCCTCTCCTCTCCTTTTCAGACCTTTAGGTCCTTGTAGCCTCACAAGGGTGGCAGCACTCTGGCATCTCGTCTGGGCAGAGGGAGGAGAGCTGCTTGTTGATGGAAAGGCAGAGACCCCCCCCAGCTCCTCCACCTGCAAGCTGCTGGAGTAGGAAGCTGAGGGGCAAGTACTGCCCCAGGCTCACAGGGGCAGAGATCCAGGTAGCACTGAGCACAAGGCGCAGGGCACTCTGTTGTTAACATGACATCATGGTAGTACCTACTCATTTTTTAATTATGTGGTACTGCATATTTTTGAATCATGATATCACTATGTCAGCGGAGTGGTGGCCATCCCTGAGGTCATTAACACTTTAACTCACTGTTGTCTCATAAAGCATAGGGGAGCTGAGATGCAGTACTATCTGAAAATGTTTCATTTCCAAGATTTCACTTTCAGCGACATTTTCGATGTTTCTGGAACTGATGTTATCCTTTGGTTCAAAGGGTTTTCTTTTGAACACTGCTTGTTGCAGTTCAAATAAAAAATGGCACTCACCAGCATGCAGGCCTTTAAGCAACTGAGATGCTTTTGGAAACACTGACCTACCGCTTTTGCTTACTAGTAAGAACTAGCCATGTTGTCTGTGTATGAATTCCAGTTGTTTAGGGGCATCATGCTGCAGAAGAACTGCTTAGTTTTGAGCTCTTCCATTTCAGGAGTGCAATGGAGGGTAAAACAGCAGGGAAGCATCCCTATTTAGTAGTCTAGATGGGCAGTGAAAGGTATCATCAGTCCTTCTGCCCATGCTTTTCTCCCTGATACGGACAATGATGTCAGGATTGGGTGTACTGCATTTCAATTAAACAGAAAAATAAAAAAATAAAAAGCACGCAACTAAGAGCCATTGCAGGTGGGAGGTGTTACTGGCCCAGACAGCTAGAGTTGGTGGCTTTTTCTGGCTCTGTTTCTCTGTGAGCTGAATACAGGGTGCTTAGCACACATATGGAGTTACCCACAAGTTTACAGTATGTGGGCAGCAAATGAGAGCTTGCTGCTGTATTTTATTACTGCTGTGTGCTATGTGTTTTCTCCATGGTACCTACTTTTACCTAATCTTAGCTATTAAATTGCACTTCCATCCGTTAACAGGACCTTTTTAGAAGGCAGAATGGAATGGCAATTTGGTGTAATGCCGATGACTCTTCTAAAGTTGTTTTCTTTTTCTCACTTTACTCCCCTGAGAAATGTCCAGCATAAGTAGATAAAATCAAAGTACTTTTCATTTGATGAATCCATGCTTTTTGCCCAGTTGTTTCACTTTGTTATACTTCAAAGTGGGAGATTTGAAATTCTTTAACAAAATAGTTTAATTAGAACTTTAAAGGAAAAAAGGCACAGTTTTTTTTAAAGCTTGAGCATACAGCATTAAGTTCCCAAACTTATCTTTATAAATCCTGATGAAGTTTCCTAACCTACAGTAGTCTCAGGACACTAATGGAGCAGATTCTCTGTTACTGGCTAAGAAGAAAAGAGGCAGAGTATTTTTCTCCTTACTGGATGAAGGTGAAAGTGTTACAATACAAGCTGCAGTAAAGGACAAGAGTAGAGATAAATGCAGTATTTGAGAGAGAAGGCATTACAAAAAAGACCTGAACCACCTAGTGATGCATTTTTTTCTGTGGAGCTTTTAAAAGTGCACTAATGGCCCATTTTATCTACCACCCAAAGTCAATGAAAAACGCCCAATGACTTAAATAGGCATTGGATCAAGTGCTGAGCTTTTAGGAATAATTATACTCAGTATGCTGGAATTTCTGATATGTTGCTTCAGGCTGAATGCTACTCCCTCTGTTATGTGCCCTGACTGCAAGCAAACAAACACCCCCCTTTTCCAACTCACACGAACTGAAGCAGTATTGCTCCTGCCACCACTTCCAATTTTTGCCTTGCAGATGTTGACGTTTTTTAGATCAGAGCAGTGATCTAGACCCAGCAAATACAGGTGGATGGGAAAACTACATTTAAAATGTATCTTTTTTGCATATAGTCTTTGCTGGATGGCCAGGGCAAAACAGGTGGGTTTGTAAATCTTTTGACTTCTGAAGGTGTGTTTTCTCTTCTTGCCCTCATGCTGTTACGTTATTTGGCAGAAGGAACAAGGTAGTCCACTCTTCCTAAGGAATCTTTTTTGTGGTAAGTAAACTGGCAAGGAGGGTGACCACTATTCAGTCCAGGGCAGTACACCCTCACCTAGCTTTTTTTTTTTGCTTTTTTTTTTTTCCTTAATTGTTTGAACCATTACTTGATTCCATCCCATTATGGTAGGGCTCCTGTAGGTTTTTTTATTATTATTATTATTATTATTATTATTATTGTTACTGTCATCCAATTTGCTTTGTAAAAAAAAACTGTACAGTACTGAAACCCTTAGGAGTATGTTTGTATGTTTTATTATGAGAGAGACCAATCCAGAATTCTGCAAAAGCCACTGGATAATAAATAAGATGGTGGCTGGGAACATAACTGGATTTCCCCCATCCTTCTATGACAACAACAACAGCAGCAACAACAATAATATTAATAGAAAAACCTTGTTCCAATTGTTGCCATCCTCTTCTCCCAGCTAATTGCATAGGTGAAATTGAAAAGTGTATGCTGATTCTGGAAGGCTCATATTATGGTACTGGGCAGA
This sequence comes from Anser cygnoides, assembly GCF_040182565.1. Taxonomy (NCBI): domain Eukaryota; kingdom Metazoa; phylum Chordata; class Aves; order Anseriformes; family Anatidae; genus Anser; species Anser cygnoides. The sequence continues at coordinate 43,769,965 of NC_089874.1, read as the reverse complement.
TCCCACAGTTTAACATCCACTTTGTAATTTAGTGAAGATCCCACCTCACCTCATGTGGAATATGAACAGCTCACACTAAAAAGAATGTGACTCAGTAAGATGGGGATATCTTACTGAGGCGAAAAGGAGCTACCTAAACTTTGATATCTTACTGAGGCGAAAAGGAGCTACCTAAACTTTGAGTGTTATGAGGTTTGGGTATTGTCTGTGATACGATCTCTCACTAAAGTATTGCTGTCCCTGCTATACTGCCTTTTGGGAGCCTGAGTATTTTATCAGTGTTTATGTTGATATCAGTTCAGGACTGGATAGGAACAGAAACTGAACTACTTATCCATCTTCTATGTTTTGAACTTACCTGTTCCTTAGAAACCAAACTCTGTCATAAATAACCCAATGAAGCAAACCAGTTGGAGAATGAACTATAGAATCATAGATTCATAGAATAGTTTAGGTTGTAATGGACCTCTGGAGCTCACCTGGTCTGACACCAGAGATATCTGGTCCAGAGCTGCCTTCTCTGACTCTCTGTAGGAAAGAAAGTCCCATGGATCAATAGGAATGTCTTTCTGGACACTCTAGATTCAAATCCAGAATGAAAAAAAGGTGTATGGAAAGGAACAAATTCTCATTTTCCAGAATGAAAAGTAAGGTGTATGATTTAGAAAAAATAGAGTCCTCACACAAAAATATAAAAGATTATTCTCTGTGCAAAATAGTGGGGGAAGTGATCCTTATGCTTGCTAGGGAAAAGGCAGTTAAGAGTATCTTTTTTGTTCTTATTTTCAAGTTGGAAAGCATGATACACAATGAGTTATTTATACTGACAGACTGGTACTTAAACAAATAAGCTGACCGTAGATCCCCAGTGTGGATATGGGTTACTGCAAATAAACAAAGAACTAAAAAGCATATAAGCAAAATCTGTAAATACAGAAAATCCTTGCAAAATTCTCTATAAAGGCATGTGGTAAAAGAAACTAGCACAGTTGTGTTCAGAGGTGAGCCTGATAATGAATAGACTAAAGTTACTTTTTAAAAATTTTATTTTAAATTTTATTTATTTATTTTTAAAACTAGTTTGAACCCAAGGACCCCAAAGCTCTTTGTTCTCAAATAAAAGATTAATAAAGCTTGGCCATCTCCCAGAAACTGGTGTGGAATGGCACAGTTGTTGGCTGGCAACATTACACAGGATCATGAAATGAGAGAGAGAATATCATCATGATCTGAAAACAATGTCGTATCAAGACAAGCAGGATGTTATTTTATGCTATATAATTTGGCCAGCATGTCTGGCTTACTTCAGCCAGTACTGTGATGGGTTCTTGGCAAACATTCAGAGCTTTTTACATATCACCTGTGCTAGTGACTTTCCAGCAGCCCTTAGTGCTCTACCCATGCTGCTCTGTTCCTAGCTGGGCAGAAGTAGGTGTCTCGCACGGCTTCCTGAAGCACAAAAATGGCACTTAAAAAGCCTCTGAATCAAACTAAAATCGTCTTTGCTGCTTTTACCACCAAATACTGCATATCAAGGCTCTGATGTTTGCCTCCCCTGAGTCATCAAAACTCCCCTGGGCCTGACACAGCCAACCAAGAGAGGCATGTGGCTATGTGGAGTCTCTTGAAATGACATGAAATTGCCCTGTCTGTCGGCAACTCAGAAGAGAGCAGCCTGCATTTCAGAATGTTAGATACTGTAGCAAGAGCTTAAAATCACTTCTATTGAGTCTTCTGCTGTCCCTCCTCCCTTTCAGGCAGAGATGTGCTGAGTTCTTAGGAACAAGTATCATTTCTTAACCTATTTTAGAAGAGCTCGCTTTGATGTTCCTCTTTATGCTCTGTTGCATGAAATTAAAGAAAAAACACTCTTCTTACCTCACAAAAGAGGAAACAAATGCATTCATATCTGAAGAGCTAGTATTAACAAATTAATTATGTGTAGATATGTTAGAAATAAAAAAAATATTAACTTGTTTATAGGTGATGAGTGGAAAGGAGTGGAAAGATGCATCTGCCGTCCCCGTTTTACAAGCTACTAGAGGGATTAAAAACGTTAACCGTGCAAGGCCAGTGGTAGCTTCGGAGGGGGTCTTTGCCACCATCTATTGGTGAAATCGGGGAAAAGACAGAGCAAGGTGACCTTACCAGTGTTCCGTACTGTACCAGCGCAAGCTTTTGCTCCATTTTGAGCTTTTGGGATAGCAAATTTTTCTTTTTTCTTTTTTCCTTCTTCTTGCTCTGGGATGAAGAGCAACAGGAGTGAAGTTATGTCCTCTGAGTGAAGAGCTGTTGTAGGTAAACCTTAATAGCTGGTCAGTGCTCCTGCACACCTCTCAATGGAGAAGAAGGGAGTTCTTAACTCACAGAGAGTAATATATTTCTCATGTCAAGTCTCTTGTAAACTTATTTCTTCCTGGCTTCTGGTAAAGGAGTTGGGCCTATTTTCTTTGCTTGTTTCAAGAAAATTTGCACTGATACTTGAATCAAGCCCTATTGCCACTGACAAAACTTGGAAGAGTGCTGTAATTGCTAGCATTTCTGTGGAGTCCAGCAAGAGGGGCATCTGTGAAATGACATCTCTTGCAAGTAAAATGTTGGCAGACTCAACCTGTGCTCTGGAGGAGACAGGCCAGGAGAGAAGTGAAGGGAGCTACTATCAGCAATTGAGCAGAAAAATCTTTAAAAATGTCTCTAGATATGAAATGAGTCTGTTATTGGCTTAATCAGCACTGCTTGCATATGCAAATTCCTCATGAGTAAAGCTTTTGCACTGCAGGTTCCAAAATGAATTCAGGTAGAGTCAGTGACAGGAGTAAATGAGCAGAAAGACAGTTTAAAGAGACTGCTTAGTTTTCAAATCAACAAATTGCTGTGGTTCTTCTTAATCCATCAAAAAAGGAATAGAGAACAATCTGTCAGCCAGGCAGGAAGGTATAATGGTAAAGGACATAATGTTCCAGCTATTTTAGGACCCATTTACACTATGAAACTTATGGCATTACAGAACAGTTGTTGAACACGTTTGAGGAACAGCTGTGTTATTGCTAAAGTGTGAAGACTAAAGTGTATATAGACCTGTAGGGGTGCTCAAGAAGAACAGTTTCAGGGGAGCTTCTATTCAGCTTAAAACCGTGTTCTCACTCAATTTCACTGTAAGCGAAGAAGGACTAGCGGAGTCAAACGACTCCATGAACACTCTCTTTATTTCAATGAAAATAGTGGCAATTATACATGATAACTTTGATAGCTGTATCAATCTTTCTTAAATAAGACTAAATAACATAGATCAAAAGTGTGCTTTCAGTGTTCATTCACAGACACTCTGGTCATTGTTTAGATATCTCTGTTCCAAGAATAAGACAGTTTCTTCCCTCCCTCCTACCCTTTCTCTCGGTGGGGCTACCATTTTGCTTATACTTCAAGACTGGACCTCCCACAGAGAAATAAATTGAGAATAAAGAAATGCATCTCATCACAAGATGATATGAGAAAGACTTCCAAAGTCATTGTGAGGTAACTTTTATTCCTTTAAAAAAGATTTTCTTCATAGTTATCAGACTTATCAAAGCCTTCCTACCAAACCTGTCCTGCATAATGTGTTCAAAGTTTGTCTATATTAATCATTTTTGGATGAATAACTGAAGCAGAAGGATGAATTACTTCAGAGCAATTTTAGTATGTGTTTCATTGGCTTATCTATCTGTTTGCAACCATATACATGTGCAGATGTTGAAGAAGTTTTTGCTCTAGCCAGAGAGCAGTGAATTGTCTGTGGTGGTAAAATGATGGTAGCTCTGGTCTGCTGCAGTGCAAGTGCTTTTGGAACTATTTTCAGGAATACTGACTTAAACAATCTTTGCTTTTCCTCCTATCTCAGTAAGAAATCTCTCCACTGTTATTACAACTAAAAATTAATTTCTTTCCCTTATTGGATTATTGGGAATTTCTGAAAGTATCTGATATATCCGTGTAGCACGGACCTGGAAGTTACTCTGTAGCTGCTTCCTGTAATTAGGGTTTCTTTTGTGTACATGGATAGCACAGTTGCTTGCACTAATTGTGGGTAGGCATATTGCACATTTTCTATGCTGCTATATGAATAAATGCCCAATTTACATAAACAACAGTGTCACTTGCATATGCAAATGGGAATTCAAAGTCTACACAGGAGCTGAACTTCAGTTTATGAAGATCAGAACAGGCGTTCTCTCTCTGCTTAGTCTATACTGAGACAGCCAAAATGCCACTGCAACTTAATCCTGAACCATATTTCCTGCACTTAGAACTCTGCAGTCTAGGATAATTTATATATACCTATTATTATTTGTAGTGATTTGCATGTCTTTACATGAGATTATGACTTTAAATTCATTACGATTTTAACAGTGATCTAAACTCAGAACACATACATATTTCTTGTTCCTGAAAAGCAACAGATGACAGAGGAACAAAACAAGAGAAAGACACTACCTGTCAAAGTGTGTGGGAAGAGAGAAAGGAGCAGTATGAATGTTAAGAAATACAACAGATTAAAAATGCGTCTTAAGAACACGTTTGTAACACTAACACAGGCAAATAATCTTATTTGTATTATTATGATGCTATTCCTTCAAATTTACCATTCTCCAACCTCTTTGCAATATCATACCTTTTCTCACTTTTACTGCTATGATGGAGAAAGCAGTTAGTGACTTAACATGTGGGACAGATTTAGAGGACATGCTTGCTTTATAATGGAGAATCTCAGGCATTCATTTTCTGTTTCTCACAGATCCTGTCTGCTCTCCTTCTGGGAAGGGCACAGAATTTAGCATTCCTGGGCTGCCGTGTCCCTCTGGATTTACTATGCTGAAAATTACCTAGTTTAGGTAAACACATTTGGTTTAATAAAAGGAATCAGAATAAAGCACGGGATTCTTGTCTATTTTTCCAACAACCCCTCTCACAGATGATCTGATGGGAAGAAGAAATCCTGCATGAATAAATTAAATTTGACCTTCAACAATTTAGATTTTCCACCGAAATGATTCTATGATAGTTATAATTTCAATAGTATTTCTGTCATCAGTGAAATTACTCTGGGTTTATTGTGCCTAAATGTGGGTACTTCTAGCTTTCTTACACTTAGGTAAATCATTGTTTTGGACAATCACTGTGGTGTCTGATGGTTCCTCACTGCAGGCAAAACTTTAAAATAATGCTGTTTGAATACTTCAGTTTGCTTTTGTTGTCTTTTTTTTTTTTTTTTTTTTAAAGAAAAGAATATTTAATTCAAATTTAATTCAAATATTTTGGATTCAAAAATGTTTCCATGTTGGCTTATAATTTTCTTCCTTCATAATTAGGGGACTATGACAGCCTCATCCCCTGTGAGAGAAGGTCTTTAATGACGGAAGATACAATCCTGCTAGAGAGCACAATGTGCAGGAAAGAATGGGAGTATTTAGCAATCAGTCTACGACTTCCATGAGTCATTGTAATAAAATATGCAAATAAAATGCTTTTGTTTTTTTTTTTTATATGTAAACAAGAAAAGGACAACTTTCCAGCTTTGTGATAATTGTTTTGTTTTATTTTGCCCATTAAGTAAATCTTTTCTAAGACACAAAATTGTTTTGTAAAAAGGCTATGTAACTGCTAAAAAATAGATTGGCATCACAAAAACTACATTTAGGATTGGAAGAGATTTGGAATAAAACTTAACAGAGTCTTATCAAAACTTTATTTCTTGTTTTATTCATATTTATTTGAGGCACCTTGAAAAGGTCTACTGACTTTTCCTGATGCTTCTACAGGCTTTGCAGGTTTTTTAGGAAATCCGAAACAGTATTGTTCATTCTTGTCTGTAAGATGTCTTGTCAACATCCACAGCTCTTTAATGACTTGAACTCTATTTGGATCTTCTCTGTCTGATATCACCTCTTTTAAATATTGTATTTATTTCAAAATATATATGGGATCCATAATTATTGAGGCAACATTAAAACTATGCAAAACTTAAAACCTAGCAGGCTGTTCATTCATGAATGTTCACCTGAATTAATACATCCCATTGGCAAAGATGCTTGGGGAAATCATCTCAGAAAACTAAATCAGAATAATGTTCTAAAGTGGAGATCATTTTCCAACCAACAAAGGAAGGACTGGAAAACAAACTTCTTCGTTTCATTTAAGAAATATAATTTAATCAAGTATTTTTAATTCAAAGCGCTTTCTTCTTGTTACATGCTGTCTTGTTCAATTCAGCTCCTCCACACTGTAGCTCCTGACAGTTCTCTCCTTGACATTTCTAATAATAATTTCAATACCTTCTGAAAATTCCTGTAAAGGAGGATTTATATGATGAGTTAATCAAAACAGACTATACAGCGGTGTGTTTTCATCCCAGTTAAATATCCATGTTCCATTACTGAAGTTGATAAAATATTTGATGGACAGCAGTGACCTGCTGCCGACTGTTCCTGTGCTACTAGATATTTATTTTTTTTTCACTTCAGAAATATATGAGCAGGCTATATATTCGTTTTTTCCCCCTAATCTTGCAGCTGATTGCCTAAAACCTCCCGTCTGTGGCTTATACAAGTTAGGTTTAGAAGCACTTGCTTTGATAAAATTGATGCTGCAGTGATTTGACGTAAATTAATTTTTCATGCAGACAGTTTCTGTGGGGCTGCTGGCACTAAGTACACATGAAAAGCACATGCCTGGCAAAACTGTCATAATCCAAAGAAACCAAGGCTGTAGTTGATGACGAATGATGTATGATGAATAACAAAAGCTCATTTTAAGGTAAGGCTCACTTGGAGAATGGTTGCTATCTATGCAAGCCAGGCACTTGCAGCCTGTGAGACACAAACCCAAATTACTCTCTCAGCCAGCTGGTTCAGGGAGTCTCCCACTATATGAATGTTGCAACATTACTCAATATAAATCAGGAAAGAGAGTAGTACACTAAATCTAACAGCTTCTAAAAAAACAGCTCTTACCCCTCTTTCTTCTTCCTACCCTAGCTGATTTATCGGCGACACTCTCAAGTATTTATTCTGAATTGGGATGTCAGGAACCTAAGGCATTTACCACCAGTGAAATGAAACAAGAGATTTGCCTTGATTAACAAAAATACCAGCTTATAGTGTAACAAGTCAAACAGTGTAATCATATGACTTCAGAAATGCTGCTTAGGTTATGACAGTGTTTGCCTGGCTTCTTCTATAACCTCTCCTGAAATTGTGGAAACAGGGAAAAGAAAGATAACTGAAAATCCTGAGTGTGATGCCTTAGGTTTTGCCTAGAGCCCCAGGGTACTACTCATCCATCTGCTCTTTGCAAGAGAAATGTTGTTTCGTGTTTGCCGTGGGGAACCATTTTCCAAGGCTTGGCACCAGTGATAACAACTGCAAATAAGGGTCATTAGCAGTGTAGCAAGAAATACCCTTCAGCAGTGGGTCTCCTAAACATGCCTGCAGGTCCATGGGGATCATTGTCACACTGGAATTTTTACTATCTATCTCCTCAGTTCAGCAGTATTCCCCAAGCCACCTCGTGACCAACTTCAGACAAACTTAACTGGCCAAATGAGGACAAGCGTTATTCAGCAAGGTTTCAGGCCATACTGTTACCTGCCAAGATGGAAGAAAATATTACAAATACAACAGAAAATAAATCCAGTTCATTTAAACTTAACGAGTAGGCAGCCATGCTTGTTCTTTTTCAACAAGAGCCTAAATGTATCTCTGTTCTGGGCAGCCTCCCATGAGTGTCATTTCCCATTTCTTTTCATTATTTCAGGTTCAAAGTTTACAGTGAGTAGCCAATAGCACTCTCCCTCTTCTCTTTAGGAACTGAACCTCTCTCTCTTTCTTTTCTGAAAACTTCAGCAGTGTCTTTGCTCACCCATGGTCCATGTCTTTGAGATTTGGGGTTTGGAATAAAAATCGATTTTTTTAAAAATCTATTTATTTATTTATTTATTTATTTATTTATTTTTGGTGGCAGGCTTCGAGGGTCAGCCTACTGGCTAACTAATCTTGTCCAGTCTGATCTTGAGAATTTATGTCTTAATATCCTGCTGGAGCTATTAGTGTCATGTATTTAATGTTATGGAAGAGATGAATTACACATACATTCTCTAAGTTCATGGTCTTTAGTATATTACCAGCTTTCAAAGGAGATTACACTTGACACATTAATGATAGTTACTACAGAAAGGTACCTTGTCCAACATACACCACCCACATTTGCCATTAGTGTTAGTGGCCTAAGCATAACACAGTCCATCTTCTTCTACTCATTAGTTAGATCCTCTGATTAAATTTCCTCAGATCTTCCTTCAGAGAACAGCAGCTTCATCTACCCATGTCCTTCTGCAGAGACCTATCAGTAGAGGACCTCAATGGCATTGAGAACACCACCTTTGCTCCCGATTGGGTTACACCCTTCTGCATACAGTGTTGCCTGTTTCTGAGACCTGACTGTTACTGCCCTCAACCCAGTACTGAACACAGGTTGGAATCACAGTTCACTACTGGTATCTCTATTTATTTATCATGCAATCTCTGAATCTTTGGGCTACTATCATTTCCCTGGACTTCCACCCCTGAGTATATACCATACAATGTCTTTTTAGAACTTGTTTGTTGAGACTTTCCCTTTGCTATACAAATTACAAAACTTTTTTAGCAGTAGTATGAAATTGTTTCATCCTTCTGTACAGTCTTAGCACTACCTTTCTAGTAATTAAATCAATCAGGGAATTAATTTTGTGCCGATTTTGTATAGAAAGCCCTCAGTAATGGATTAAGCAAATAAGTAAAGTCTTAATATTTGTCTGTATAGCATTAAATCTAACAAAATATTTGAAATGTGGGATGTATAAGTGATTTTAGCATATTGAAAAGTGTAACATTCACTCAGGTAGATGTGGTTTTCAGAGTCTTCTCTTACAAACTGGAATTTAAATATTGGTTGAAAACATCTCCCACTGAATTTACTGACCTGTTGTTAAGGGTTTGACATGAGAGGGAGCACCTCGAATTAACTCAGAAATTAAAGGCTATCCTTAACATTTCATGTCTTAAAACACACTGGAAGGAGTTAGTGTACTACAAACTAAAAAGCCATATAAGCTTTTGTAAAATAATAATTTTGATAATAAATCCTTCAAGGCAGAGATTTTGTGTTTAAGGTGTATACTTGTACATGAAAACTCTTTCAAAACAGTATAGGATGTGAATATAGGATGTAGGAAGCTAGCTATTTCCACACAAACTCTTTATGTGGCCACTCTTAATCGCAACAGAGGATCTTTCTGAAAATACCTCATACTAGTTCGGAAACAGATTAGTGTAAACTCTATCTAGGCCTCCTTAGTGGGGAATTAAACTGTGTATAAAAGGAGAGTGACCACGGAGCTGTTATTGTGGAGAAACTCTCGCCAGGCTATTTTTGCACATTATCATAGAATCATAGAATATCCCGAGTTGGAAGGGACCCATAAGGATCATCAAGTCCAACGCCTGGCACCGCACAGGTCTGCCCAAAAGTTCAGACCATGTGACCAAGTGCACAGTCCAATCTCTTCTTAAATTCAGACTGGCTTGGTGCAGTGACTTCTTCACTGGGGAGCCTGTTCCAGTGTGCAACCACCCTTTCGGTGAAGAACCTCTTCCTGATGTCTAACCTAAACTTCTCCTGCCTCAGCTTAACACCGTTCCCGTGGGTCCTGTCACTGGTGATAACGGAGAACAGGTCACCTGCCTCTCCACTCTCCCTCTCGCGAGGAAGTTGTAGACTGCGATGAGCTCCCCCCTCAGCCTCCTCTTCTCCAGGCTGAGCAGGCCCAGTGACCTCAGCCGCTCCTCATATGTCTTCCCCTCTAGGCCCTTCACCGTCTTCGTCGCCCTCCTCTGGACACTCTCCAACAGTTTAATGTCCTTTTTGTACTGTGGTGCCCAGAACTGCACACAGTACTTGAGGTGAGGCCGCACCAGCGCAGAGCAGAGCAGGACAATCACTTCCCTCGACCGACTAGCGATGCTGTGCTTGATGCACCCCAGGGTACGGCTGGCCCTCCTGGCTGCCAGGGCACACTGCTGGCTCATATTCACCTTGCTGTCAACCACAACCCCCAGATCCCTCTCTGCGGGGCTGCTCTCCAGCATCTCGTTGCCCAGTCTGTACGTATAGCCAGGGTTGCCTTGTCCCAGGTGCAGGACCCGGCACTTGCTCTTGTTAAACTTCCCGTGGTTGGTGATCGCCCAGCTCTCCAATCTGTCCAGATCTCTCTGCAAGGCCTTTCCACCCTCATCCGAGTCCACAGCTCCTCCAAGTTTGGTGTCATCGACAAATTTGCTCAAAACACCTTCTAGTCCTACATCCAAATCATTTATAAAAACATTGAAGAGGACTGGCCCTAAAATGGAGCCTTGAGGGACCCCACTAGTGACCATCCGCCAGCCAGATGTGGCCCCATTTACCACAACCCTTTGAGCCCTGCCCGTCAGCCAATTGCTCACCCATCGTATGATGTTTCTGTTTAGCTATATGCTGGACATTTTGTCCAGTAGGATCCTATGGGAAACTGTGTCAAAAGCTTTGCTGAAGTCCAAAAAGATCACATCAGCTAGTTTGCTGGTTTGCTGTAATTGCTAGGGTCTTCTTTCTTACCCTTGAAAATTGGCACAACATCTGCCAGCTTCCAGTCCAATGGGACCTCTCCAGATTCCCAAGATCGTTGAAAAATAATTGAGAGAGGTCCCGCGATGACGTCAGATGACATTGATGCACCTCGTCACAGTGGAGTCCTGATATTGACTGGAGCCTTTCTTTGCTCCTCCACCAGATAAGCATTTATGACTGGCAGCAGACTGTTGAGTTGTTTGAACTGTTCATAGTTGTATTCCTTTTCTGAAACGTAACAGATATCTCTTTTGGGCAGCATTCCTCCTGGTAGCAAGCTGTCACTTCCTAAGTTTTGCACTGTGGTGAGATGAATGCTTAGAAAGCAGGATGCACTTGATTTTATTCATAAAGCATTGCACATGTGGTGGAACATCCTGGCTCCATCTAATTAAGCGATAATTCACCATGGGCAGCAGTGTCTTTCAGAGTGGTTATTGTCTGCCTCAGCTCGCTTACTGAAAGGCCACACAACAATCCCCTAGGAATTTATTTTCCAGAATGCTTTACTAACAAGAAGTAAGTAGCTTTGTCCTGTCTTAAGTTTTGGTTGCTTATGCAGTTTTTATGTTATACACTGAGAGCAAGGCCTGGCTTCATGGAGCACAGCAACATCTCTGTGCTAATGATTTGAAATAGGGTCAAGACAGCTGAGCAAAATCTTTTCCTACTCCAGGTGTGTTACCTGAATGAAATCTATTGTCCCTTCTTAAACTGATAGCAAGGCTACTGGAGCTAGGCTTTGCTGGGGGATATATGGAGCTATGATCAGGTCAATAGTAGTGCTTTATCTCTTTTCTGCTTTTTGTTTTGATTTTGTTCAATGCAACTTCAAAATCAAATGAAAGAATGGAAGGGTAGGCTGAGTGCAGAACAGAAGCATACACGTTTTGTGGAAGAGGTGAGGAAAGGGCATATTGAAGAATCTGTGAGCAGAAAGGAAAGAAAATATAAGTAATAAAAAGAGACAAGAAAGAAAAAGGAGGGACAGGAGGTGGGTAGCATCATTAAAGAAACATGGAAAAGGTGAGGGTAAAGGAAACATGGAGGTAAGAGATGCTGGAAAAGGATTGCTGGTAAGAAAAGCAGTATGTGAGAAGGTCTGAGAGTGGTGGGATTTGTGATGGCTGGGAAGAGAGTGAGTCTGGATAAGAGCTGCTCAGAAGAGATGTTGATGACTTGCAAATTTGAGGATTGGGAAAGGTAATGGAAGAAGAGGCTCAGAAACTCCAGGGAATTCCCTGAAGGCCCAGACAGGAAGCAGGCTGGTGGGCTGCTCCAGGGAGCTGTTCTGTAGTCCTTACTTTACAGTAAAAGGTGGTAGGGCAGATCAGAGGAGGAAGAGAAGAAAAACTCTTAAGAAGGAAGAAGTTGACTGGGAAAGACCTTTACACAAAGTAGCTTCTGTGTCATCCCGAACTTGATTCAAGATTTAGTTCTTGTTAACTTATCTCACCAGCTGTGCTATGGGTTCACAGCCATGCCAGCAACAGGTTTTAGGGCAGTAGTTTCTTTGTTTCTGTTCTTACCTTGAAGCAGTGCATGAACAATTTGAGTGAAGCCCTTTCTTTGCATTGCTAAGCCTGTGCCCTTGTAACTGCAGGCTCTGTAGTCTTTCAAGCATGACATAAAGAGAAGCAGCAAGGAAATCCTCTTCCCTTTGTTTTTTGGGTCTATATTCTATTAAAATCTGTGAAAAGACATAGCTTTTGAGTTGCTTAATGTAGAAATTTCCTATCTCTGTCTCTTTTTTGCTTAACTTGATCTTGTAAGACTGTGTGAATTCCCAGGTTGTGTTACGTTGTCTGAAATAACAATCATGGGAGAGGGAAATACTTTGTGAATTATGTATCTGTAACAGCACTTCAAAGAGGTTCTCCCCTTAATCTTATTCTTTTATTTCTTCCTGTGGAGAAGCTAAATATATCTAAAACAGAATATTTAGAAAATGTCATTAATCATGGCTTTCTTTTTTCCCCTCCATCCATAAACAAAGTAGGTAAGCTGGAGAGTGGCAAGGCACAATATATAGATAATAGACCATCTCCATCATTCACTTACAGCTAACTACAGCAATATTCTGCTGTAGACCATGAATATATATATATATACGTTTGCTATATATGATACTCAGGTAGTGTTATGATTAAGACATAAGATTTTATTTTTATACCTATCATGGAGTTTGGCTTTTATGATCAATATATTTTGTTTACAGAGTGTGTGAAGTTTTTGTTTTGTTGCTGTAATATCTGGCTAGCAGAAAATGTATCTGTTTCTAAATCAATAATAAAAAAAAAAATTGCATGCATGGAAGATAGTAATTTTTATTGTCATAAATATTCCTCAAAATAGAAAGGAAGTCTTTTCAGTGCTAAATTTAGCTTGTTCTTACCTGCTTGGCTGTTCTAGAAGCTTAACAGTCTTGGGGAGAGCTAACTACACAACTGCTCCTCTCCCAGGTCATCATGGCTTTATTACTCTTGCAACTGGATTTAATCAAAAGAGGTTAGACAAAATGTGAGCCAGTTGCAACAGCAAAAAACACTGTGTGGGTTTAGCTAACCAGTGATGAGGGATCACCAAAGCCTTGAAGGGGTTCACAGTACACTGTAGGGTTGGAGGCTTTATCCCCTTCTTCTCTTCTCCCACAGCCAGATAGCAACTATATGTAGGGCTGCATGGAGAAAATTGTCCTCTTAGAGCAAAATAGCCTCTGTACCATTTCCTCATGTCTTCCTGAGGTTTTGCTTTAGATTCTGTACCTCCCAGCCCTCCTTCTTGGAGGCCAGAAGGAGGGTTAGGATGCATTCAGTGTATTCTGTCTCAAGCTGCTGTTTTCTACCTGGGTTAAATAGCTCCTGTGAAGAGTGACTGCCCCCAGTTGTGCTCAGTCCTGCTTACCAGTGTCAGTGTAGTTGCAAGGGTGGGAGAGTAGCATCTCTTCCGTGAGAGAGCCAGGACAGTGAGAAGTGTGGTGGCATGAGTTCCTGAATTGTAATCAGCTCTCTCTTTCCAAAATAACATATGCAGCTGAAAACTGTAGGCAATATTTGTGCTGGGTTGGAAACAGTAGGGCTGTTTTCCACCTGTTCCCTGAAGCAAGGTTGTAATACATAACTGACAAGTGTCAGAAACCCTCAATGAACAAATGCAGCAGGCTTAAGACCTTCCCCACTGTAGTGGGTTTATGTGGCAAGGTTTTGGTAGCAGGGGGCTGCAGGGGTGGCCTCTGTGAGAGGAATCCAGAAGTTGCCCCATTTTAGCTAAGGGCCAATTTCAACCAGCTCCACAGGGACCTGCTACTGGCCAGAGCCAAGCCAATAAGTGATGTTGTTTGTGGCTCTGAGAGAGCAGAACTAAGAAAGGGAAAAAAAACTGCTTCTCAACAGCAGCTGGGAGAGAGGAGTGAGAAGCAGCCCCGCAGCCCCCAAGGTCAGTGCAGGAGCAGGGCAGGAGGTGCTCCAGGCACGCAGCAGCAGTTCCCCTGCGGCCTGTGGAGAGGCCCCTGGTGGAGCAGGCTGTCCCCCTGCAGCCCATGGGTCCCACACGGAGCAGATCTCCACGCTGCAGCCCGTGGAGGAGCCCCCCCAAGTGGAGCAGGTGGATGTGGCCTGGAGGAGGCTGCGGCCCATGGAGAGCCCCCGCAGGAGCAGGCCCCGGGCCGGAGCTGCAGCCCGTGGAGAGGAGCCCACGCAGGAGCAGGGGGTCTGGGGGGAGCTGCCGCCTGTGGGGGACCCGTGCTGGAGCAGTTTGCTCCTGGGGGATGGACCCCGTGGTACGGAGCCATGTGGGAGCAGTTCTCGAAGAGCTGCTGCCTGTGGGCAGCCCCCACAGGCTCAGTTCGGGAAGGACGGCATCCCGTGGGAGGGACCCCGCGTGGAGCAGGGGCAGAGAGTGACCGACAAGGAGCAGTGGAGACGAAGTGTCAGGGACTGACTGCAGCCCCCATTCCCCTGTGCTGCTCGGGGGGAGGAGGTGGAAGAGGGTGGATGGGGGAAGGTGTTTTTAATTTGTTTTCTTAGTTTCTCACTTCTCTAGGTTGTTAGTAATAGGCAATACATTTTTCTAATCTCCCTACACTGAGTCTGTTTTGCCTGTCATGATAATTGTTGAGTGATCTCCCTGTCCTTACCTCAGCTCTTGAGCCCTTTGCATTGTATTTTCCCCCCTTTCCCTCTGAGAGGGGGGAGTGAGAGAGCAGTTGTGGTGGAGCCCAGCTGCCCAGCTGAGTAAAACCACCATACCCACCCTGCTCCTTTCCTGGAGTGATTTACTACTCTGTCATTTATTCAGATTTTGCCTAATGTTATAGTGATTTCTGTTCTGAGAAGCCCTGCAAAATAATCGATATATTTGAACTCCCTTTAGGTGATAGATGGAAGGTCTTTGAAAATTCTGAGCAGGACTTATACCAGGCTCATCTCTAGATCATGGATCAGTGCCCTAGAGCCACCCGAAAATTTTTGCCCTGGGGCACTTGCCTTGTGTTTGTCTTTTCCACTCTAGGAGGAACTCCTTTAAAAAAAATATCTGCGTAGACCATTGCTAATGTAATGACAGAGAGGAAGTTTCTGTATTTTCTTCCATTTGTGATCTATTTTCAATATGCCTGTTCAGCTGATAACCACGCTGGTTATGGGTCACATTGTTTTTGTGTCTTGTAACTCATAAACTGACTACAACCAGTATCAGCTAAAAGACTTGAGCAACAGAGTATCTGTCAAGCCTGCCCTGAATTAGTATACTGTAGTGGACACACAGCCTACTCTGTAGACCACTGAAGATGATTAATATTAATCTCTTTTGTTTTGCAATGGAACTTCATTGGGTTAAATGACATAGTGATTTAATGAAGTTTAGCCATGGAGATGCTAACCTGTATCTGGAATGTGCACTTTAGACTAGATCTGGATCTGCAAGCTCAGATTCTGACAATTAAGATGAAAGTAGGTTTGTGTGTACTGGAAAACTCAAGAATTGGAAGTAATTAATGTAATTAAAGTGGATTAGTTAAATAGGATTAATTCCTGATCCTCTTCCAAAGCGAATTAAACTAAGCCATGTTAAGACCGTTTTCATTCTGAGTAGAAGTATCCACTTGCCAGTTTAATGCAGTTTAACTAATCTTCTTAATAAGTGAATTTGGATCACTTTTCCTGAATATCTTCCTGTACCTGGTTCCTTTGCATTAAAACAAATAGCTTCAACATTGCTTGCTTTAGGGCATGGTTGAACCTGATGCTCAAGATTGGAGCCTATGATTAAACGTATTCAGGAAATAAGTTCTGTATGGTACTAAGGGAAAAACTGTCTGTGACTGCTAGGAGTAAAATGAATGGAACTTTTTTTAGTTTTATGTGCTAAACTGGAACAGTTCAGACTGTGCATCTTCTGTGTTTTCAATGTTTACACCTTTAATACCTACAAACAGGGTGACAAAGGCATCTAATCTTAGCAACAAACTGGGCGGAAGACTAGTGTAAGGGCAGGCAGGCTGAACTGCATGCATCATTCTTGTTGTAGGACCTGTGTTCTCTTAAGTTATGATCTGCTTCATAATGTGATTTTCTGCTATTTAAGGTTAGCAGGTGAGCTGTACCTTAAGCCCTGCTGAGTGCTGAATGACTGGGAAATTTTTGAAGCTCCTCTCTTTGTCTAGTCTTTCAGGTGGTGGATGGCTCTCTCCATGTACCCAGCTCCACGGCTTAATTTTGAGAGTGGCAGAACCTTTGTCTCCTGCAGTTTCACTCTAAGCAGCATGGTTTTTCCACTTTTTGTTGGTCTGATCCTGATGGAGACAAAGTACTAGGACTTTGCTTAGCTATGACAGTGCTGAACAGCGCTGCTTCCACTGCATCGCCTTTTTTCTCAGGTCAGTCACCTAAAGCTAGTTGCCTTACTTTAAAAAGGAGTCACATGTATTGGGCATCAAGGTTAAAATTATATATACTCTGCCCAAGAGCTAACAGTGCATTTCAAGCATGCTTATTGTGGGAAACCATTTATGTAACTCAGTTTACTGACTAAAGCCCGGGATTGCAGAATATTGTAGGCAGTATTTAAAAAACCAAACAACAAAACATCATAAATAAGTTCTTTTATTTCTACATGCATTTGCCCCTATTTGAATGTCTGATTACAAGACTACAAATTGGAGCTCAAATTTAGTAATTGGTAGCATCAGGACTGAAATCTCCACTTCTTTTTTTTCCTTAGTGGGACAGCACGTAGTCTTGACAGGTTGGCTGTGTGCTGTCATTTGCAATATCAGTGCCTATGAAGTCCTTGTGATCATTCTGATTTTGATGTGACTTGTCATGTGAAGAAGTCGTGATTCCTGTCAGCTGAATTAAAATACACAACTGCTCTACTTTGTGTTGGTTTTTGTTGTTTTTTTTTTTTAGATCTGTTAAGCTGTGATTCACAAAAGCTGTCCTAGCTTTCTAGACTTTTCTTTCCTTAGATTTCTACTACTAGAAATGGATTACTTTTGATTGTAAGGGAGGTTTGCAAAAGGAAGAAAGATGCCTTCCTCATGAAAATTTTTGATTTTTGGGGAGAACGGGTTATGTCAGGGGTATCTCAGCCAGTCAAGCTCCAAAGCAGTATGGGCATATTTTTCCAGTGAGATGCCAGACATAACATGTAAACCAGGCACAGCTTCTTGATCTGAGCTAGTCATTGAGCTCTGTGTTGTGCCATTTAGGTTTACTGACTGTTGTGTGTTTCTTTGCAGCATGGTGTAGATAGGCCTGAAGGATATACCTGAGCTACCTACTTGTTGTCTAGATATATTTCAGTAGAGGTTTTTGAAGATGAGAATGGCCTTATCTTCAGTAACACCATGACCTCTTTGCATCACTCAGGTAATGCGAAATGAGCTTAGAACTGAGATAATTACAGGTGATACCTACATACCTAAATTGTCTTCTGTATTACTGGTAGTACAGAAGGGCTTTGGTGTGGAATAATTTTTGGTTCATTGACAGGAAAGTATCTTCTATGCAGTGCATGTTAAACAAATAGGTTATCATAATAATTTCCACTTAACAAACAGTCCAAACAACTAACTATTTTCTGTTATATCTGTTTTCAATGTAACTTTGTCTGAAAGGACAGAATATCAAAATATAAAAAGCTTACTTCCTTGACAACAGGTCATGCTTTACCCGAGAAAACTGCAATGTAATTTAAATGTTGATCTGTGGTCATTTCCCTGGTTGATTTATTTGATCTGTCAGTAAATCACAACACTTGGTAATATAATAAACTCCCAGTCTTTGATTGTAACTGATACCAACAGAGGAGCACTGATCAGAAAAATTTTCTTTTGATTTCTCTGAGCAGTGAATCAGTGCAGCAGTGAAATGGAAGGAGCAGGAGAAAAACAAAACAAAACAGCATCAAGTTAACTTTTTATCTCTGCCCACAAAGATGTTCTTTAGAACTACAGACAACATGGTCCTCTTCTTTTCTTTTTTTTTTAAGTGAGCAAAACCTTTCTATATGCAGTACCTGCAACTTACAGAATAATACAAAATGTCTTAAATCAATTCATACATGGTGGTATTTGACTTCTAGTGGATAATTCTGCTATATCATCCTCCACAGCTATGCATGTGCAGTCACCTTGTCATCCTCCCTCCCCCCCCCCTTTTTTTTTTCCAAAAAAGGGTGTAAAGCTTTGATATTTTTTTTTTTCTCAGATCTATTTACACTCAATATTTATCAGCCTTCTGTGTTTTGGATCAGTTCAACTAGCTCTAACAGGATTTAAATTTTCAGACTCCTCTCAAGTATAAGAGTCCTGGCATAACTTGTAACTATAGGTATGCAGGCATGCTCTTGGGATGCAGATGCTGTATACTTTCTGGTATCTCCTTCTTGAGAACAAAGGTTTGCACAGTATGAGAGCTCTGCCTCAGATTATTGCTGGTCCTTCAAACTACAGTTATAATATGGACAAACTATTCCTTTGTCTTCAGCAGTGTTGGTGCTCTGGTGTATGGTATGGGCTTCTCAGGCACTTGGAATATTCTGAGGTTGTCCAGGATCCCATCCTACTCCAATACTCTTCCCTAGTTTTTGTTGTTGCCTTTTCATGTCCTGAACTGCCTCAACCACCTGAAAACCTGAGCAAGGTCTGTACGTTTGTTCTATGTATATTTCAAGAATGATATGAAGTAATTTTGTTCTTCTAAGCTGTATTTTTAAATAGAAATGTTTTCTTGAGTTACAGATTTGAGCTATAATTTTTCATATTGCCTTCCTCCCCCCTCACTTATCCTGGTCACAGGAACAGTGTGATTAGAGCTAAAGTAACTGTTTTCATATCAGTAGCAGGGCTGAAGTGGGAAAGGACAGGCACATTAATTATATAGTACACTTCACTTCCAATGCCAACTCCTGCTAGCACTGGAAACTTTTCTGGCTACTCTGGAACCTCTGTTTTGGCTCATGCACCTTTGCAAGTGGAAGCCAAGGTATTTTAGGAAGTTTCTTGTTCATTTAAAATAAAAAGTAGGGTAATTAGACAAAGCAACCAGTGCCAAATGCGATGTACCACATATGAAACGTTTAATTACAGAGGAAAGTTGTGTTCCTATTGACAGAGTAATCTGTACTCTAATTTACTTGTCTTACAATTCATTACTTCTAAGATATTGATTTTCCAGTAGAAGGCTTTAGTGGATAAATAAGTACATTTTATCTCAGGGACCTTGTTTTGAGTCTGATCTGTGAACCTCTGTCAAATGAACTTGGAAAGCTCAAACCTCTCTATTAGGTGGTGTCTGTGGAATAATCAAAGGAGACATACTTCAATAGTGCTAGTAACTTGTAAATAAAGGGCAGGGAAACAAATCAGTTAGAATGGTGTTGCTTTTCAGACTTAGATGGTGTCCTAGCAGGATGCTGAAGTGAACAGTAGTTGGATTTTGGTTATATGTACCTTGACTTATAGGCTTTAACATCATATTTACTTCAACTATACTCTGTAAGGATTAGTACCATGCAACAAAGAAGTGAGGGGGTTTGGGAGGGTGGAGGGAAACTGGAGTCATTAAACCTTGTCCTGATGCTTCATAAAAAGTTGAATACCTTCAGAGTGCACTTCACTTTATGAAGCGGTAGTTCTATTATGGGTGAGATCAACTGCTGACTTTGGCTGGGGAAGCATGAGAGACAATTAGCCTTTGTAATATTTATCTAAAGTACTGGTTCCAGAAGTAGTTGCAATGTCATATTTGTCAGAAGCTTTCAGCATTTGCAGCTCTTGAACTGATTGGCAGAAGCTATTTGTGCTAAGCAATTCAAAGCAAAAAACCTACATTGTGTATCATGCTCTCAGTATGGGTTTTTGGTATTATTTCTGTCTAGCACAAATAACTCCCAGATATTTTAACTTTGCATTTAGCTTTCTTTTGGTGTGAAGTAAATGGTTAACTTGTTGACTGTTTATTTGCTAATTTATTAATGAAGACATTGGTGGTGGTGTTCTATTTCATAATAACATGGGTTACTGTAACTGATCATATCCAAGATCATTTAGACCTGTATTTCAGAGACCGGCAGTAGCCAATACCATGTATTCTAGAGAGAAATTTTATTTTTCATGGACAATTTTTCAGTAATATTTCTATACACAACAATATCTGAAAGCAAGCAGGTAGGTGTTACTTAACTATTTTTACTTTAAGTATTTTCACATAGAGACTTGTTCCTGCAGCTATATCGTTCTTTAATTCTACTGAACTCTCTTTCAGCAATATATTGTGGAACAGTTTCATGTATTATATCTTCGGTTTTAAAAATCCCTTCTGCTCAAATGTGTTTCATTCTTACCTAGGAGACCATCATTCTGTTTTCTATGCATTATTTTATAGATCTGTCATATTCCCAAGGTTTTTTCTTTTCAAACAAGAATAATAATCTCTTTCTTTTTAATCTCTCCCAATATAGAAATATTTCTGTGCATCTAATAATTTTTATTGCCCTTCCCTGTCTCTTTCTATTTATGCTTTTTTGTGTGTTAAATTGGATGACCAGAACTGATATATGGCTGTACCATTTTTTTAATATATAATGGCCCTATATTTTTCCAGATTGCTTGTTATCTCTTCATTTAATGAAGGCTAAAAAGATATTCAATGTTTTTATACTGCCAGTGGGCATTGTACTTCTCAGAACGATGTCTAATTCTTTTTCCAAATCGTTATGGGGTACAGACCATCAGAGTATGCAAGGAGTTCACCTTGTTCCTTCCATTACTCTGCATTTAAGATGCATTTGCTATTATGTTATTTAGCTCCCTAATTGCATCCGGTTCCTTAGTCACTGATAATTCTTTAAACCATGTGGGCTGGCAAGAAAACAAACAGGTCCTCCTTCCCCTCAAAAGAGATTTGATGCAGTGAAAGCAAACAATTTGGATCATTTGCATTTTACCCTATCTCTCTTCAGTTTTAGTCACATGGGTAGATGCCTGCCTTTGGAGTGCCATTTCTTTTCAAGGAATTTTGTCAGTTATAGGCTTGAGCACAAGGAATAAAGGGCACATTTGGAGCCCAAATTATTCTGGTCCTATCAATTATTCTTTGAGTATATGCAGCTTCTTTCCTCCACCTGATTTTTCTATGGCAGTTTCAAACTGCATGTTTTTCCTACACTTTCTTTTTAAGAAGAGATTTTTTTTTTTTTTTTTTTCTGAAAATGTTGCCTTAGGGCTAAGTGGTACCTGGATTTTATCTAGTTTTCACCTCTGTCTATATTAATTGGGATATTGTTTGGTCCAGCAGCTGGCAGCCTTCTTGGAAGGCTGCTGTATCACGCCTCGGTGCTGACCTGTCCCCACCAATACCTTGATGTTTCCCTTGATGTGTGGCTATATGAACCATCTGGCATCTGAATCAAATAATCCTAGCGTAAGAGAAAATCTTTCCATTCAGCAGAGGAAAACTTGGTCACGTGAATAAGAAAGCATGATCAGAGGACTACTGCATGCTTCTAGTACCTAATTTCCACAACAACCCGGTAGTTGTAGTGCAGCCCCAAGGCACAACAGCCCAGATATTATTCAACTAATAATGGTCCCTAAACTGAAGCAATGGACTAGAGCTCCTAAGGAATTTCTTTTTTTCACATGGGTACATGCTTCCTCAGAGAGTATAGACTTAGTAAAGCTACGAATTTGGGAGCAGAGGAGCTTATATTTATAGAAAAGTCTGGAGCTCATTTCAGTGGTCTTGATCAGAAAAACATGGCTGCCTTTCAGCCAAGCACTTGTCTTTGTACAGCCAGTACTTTGTCTCTTGCTTACAACTATTTTTATTTTATACATGGTCATGTAAAATTGACCTGTGTGCCTAGGTGCAATAGACCAGACAGACTAATATACAGGAATATTAATGACAGTAACAGTACCGAAAAGCCTCTCATGCTGATATGTGTCCTCATTGTCAATGTTGCTTGGCATCATGACAATTCGGTTTTTATCCATTCATTTCTTAAATTGCCTAATTGCTATATTTCAGCAGTATGTGGAAAGCTAATGTATCATTAAAAGATCACTTAAATGTTTTTTCTTGAAGAGATTGTTTCCCTCTTGTTTTTCTAAGTCTTTCAGGATTTTAAACTTCTACCTGCACCAGTTTCAACTGTTTTTTGGATGGTAACAGTAAAAAGCCACTAATTTTGCCTGTACTTTTAATAACAGGAAATATTTTGTACTATGTGTTTACACCTTGTAGGCTTACACTCCAGTAGGCTGGAGTGCCTGATGACGGTTCTTGGTTTTTTTTTTTGTTTTTTTTTTTTTTTGTTTTTTTCATTCATGACCTTGGTTCTTGATTAGTCTGAGCTTCCTCTTTTTTTTTCCCCTTTTTTTCTGTATGCAATAGTTAATGCTATTCTCACTTACATATTCCTGATTTTGGCACTTCATTAAGTTTTTCCTCCTTTCCAGTCTTTACTTCCTCACTTTCCCTTCAATCAAATTAATTCAATGAAGTATACTTTGATCATCTATATCGCTGGTGAAAGAAATATTATCAATTTCTGTGTGCAGTCACTTCAGTAGTTTCTCTATGAAGCGTTGCACTACCAGAAGTAATGCTTCATAAAGAAATCTGTGGTAAAAGGGTCCTTACAATGAGATAGTAAAATCTCAACAAGACTCAGCTTGCAACCCAATGCATTTTCCTCATTAACAAGATGGAGGATGATCTTGACCTAGACCCAGAAATGTTATTTTTGATCCTCAATTCAAACAATGAGACTAAAAAAGCAAGTAACATTCTTCCCATATCAAAGCCAAAGGAAGACTTACTGGTGTTTTTTTGTCTCATTCCTTGAATCCATAGACTATTTTTTGATGTATGTATGCGGGGTATCAACGAGTCCCTAACCTGCAATTTTTGAAAATTTTTGATCAACTTCTATTTAGAAATCTGCTGACAACCATTTAAATTAGTATAAGTAAATTAGGAGTTACACAGTATCTCTCTATTTTCAGTCTTGAAAGGAACAGGTCCCTGATTTGTTGTCATGTTATTTATCTTATTTCTAGTCCACACTTGATGTCTCTTAGAGCTTCTCTACATGATACATTATTGTTTAGGTTATGACTATTAAATGCAATAGGTATGCTACACTGTCTCTGAGACACTTGCAGAATGCACGTAACAGCACATCTAATATGAGTGCACATGAGATGAAGAAGTGTACCTCCTGCCATGTGCAGAGTATCTGCAAAGAAAATTAAAATTGAATGGCTACAGTGCTGAGAGTTTGTACACCTTGCACTGCATGCACTCAGGAAAGCCTTGCTTTTACTGTCAAGCATTTTTTATTTGCTGTGATTTCAGTCAGAAACTGAGTTGTTGCTGGCACCAGAGGAAGGCTAAACACCCAAGAAAATGGAGCTGAGGGTATATCTGTATTGCACGCTGTATTTGTGTGTAAAATTTGAATGGCTGGAGTGAAGGGTTACCATTGATTTGGTACCCTAGCTACTTTTGTAGGATGCAGTGTTATACAGTGCACTTACAGGGCAGCACAGACACTTGCTGAACAGCAAAACAATTTGAGGAGAGCAGACAGCAGAATTGGTAATACTTGCCCAAATAGGAAACTGTATGGAAACCAGCTGTATGGTAGAAATAGCACAGATACCTCAAAGAAAGGCACAGACAGATAAATTTGCATAATTTTGTGTACCTAATATTCTTATAGCACAAAAAAAAGCAATGTAAAAATGGAATGGGATGATTGGTGAGTGACTTGCACATATTGCATATGCCTGAAAATTAATCAAGAGTATTTCAGTATCTGGTTAACTGCATTTAAATGCATAATCCAGAACTTGCTGATTTCAAAAAGATGTGCCTAATGATTTGTCATACATTTGATAAAGCTCTTGCAGTATTGACACTTAGCAGACTGATGTGTTGGGTTCTAATTAGCTGAGCTCATCTGCTCTAAATTTCTCTGTGTATCCCAATAGACTGTGGTGCTGTTTCTGATGCCTTGCTAGTCAGGTCTAAAGCTGTCCCTAACATCTCCAAACGTGTGCCTTTGGCAGCGTTTCTGAGAATATCAACCACGTGTACACCTTGGTCTGCAGTTTAACTCTTCAGGGAACCTGAAGTGCTATGGATGCAGGCATATGCACATGCCTTTCAGAAGTGCCAGTACTCTTAGCTGCATGGACAAAAAAGGGGGTGGCAAAACAATAAATCCAAAACAATAAATGCCTAAATTTTATTATTACTCTTAACTACCCTTTGGGCTCTCAGGTCAACCCTGTGGGATGGTCTGGAATTGCTTTCTTGTAGCTTATGACTGGTCTCCAGAGCCACCGAATCTATTCAGCTTAGCTCACCTTTAACCTCATTTGTTTCTGGAGCTAAAGAATGTTCCTAATCTCCTTCCTAAAGCTTCCTGTTCATCTCCCCAAGGCTTCCAATATTACAGACCTCCTTCATTTATCACTTGATTTCTTTGTTAACCTTCTACCACTCAGAATTCCCATCTTACGGACAGATAAGTATTGCATTAAGCATCCTCCATTAGCTTTCGCAGTAAAGAGATGCACAAAGACACAGAGGGCTTTCACAGAGCAGTGGTTGTTTTCCTGTTCATTTTGAAACACTGCAAAAAGTCGATCATCTGAGGAATCCAAGAATAATTCTTTGGTGTGTAATCTTTCTTGGATGTTTCTGTACATTAGGTTATTTCCAGTCTTGCGCAGTGCTTAAAACAGGGATTAATTATACTTTTATGGACACTTAAAGTTCCATCCTACCTCTGTTAGTGCTTGTAAACACACCCTTCATGGTGTAAGGTACCTGTGCCAACCTGCCAACTTTAACCACTCTATGCCGGTATGTGCATACAAGCCTAAAAAAGGGAGAGAGAGACCACTTAGAACATGAGTCACTAAGAAGCCAAGTAACTTTAATTTCTACAATTATTTTCTCAGGAAAGGTCTCTGGGGGTCATGGAATGTATTTTATTATATTATTTTTACCCAAGACTGGAAATGTGATGTGTGATGTCAATGAAGTGTCTGCTTATCAGAGAATTCTCATTCTTCTGTCTGAAAACACCATTGTGTTCAACAAGCCATGAATTTAATAGTCGTGAGGTCCTGTCACATAGTTCATTTCACATGCCACTTTACAGGGATATTTTCATGGCTGACGCATCCAAAATAAAAGCAATCTTAAAACTTCATTGATACTTCTTTAAAGAACTTTTACCCCATTGCTCTTAAAGTGCCTGGGCTGTACACACAAATGGAACAAGGCTGTTACACAGGTAACAATTTAGATTCTCAGACAACTCAACATCACCATCACGCCTGCACAAACACACCCTATTTCAGTGATATCACTTCAGTGATATTTTGCAGCATTTTTCCTTGTTTGGGGAGGGATCTGATACACATTTCCAAGTGAAAAAATAGACACAGATCCTGCTCTCTGCTGCTCTTTTTTCTGAGCTGGCTCCTCTTTACCACCATAGGGCAGCATGAAGCAGAGGGACCCTGTGGTGTTCAGTCTTGCTTCTCCATATCCATATGCAGCTGGATGATCTAATTTTAGGCCTGTCAGCTTTTGCACTGATAAGTTAACAATATAGATCACGTATAAGCGGCATCACAGTGATTTTTAAATGAGATTTATTCATTTAAAGTGGATGATAAATGGTTCTCTTTTATCAGACTCTTGCAAATAAGATTAAAGCAAGATTATTCTCCTGGAATAAGAGAACAGCTGGCACAAATCTAATGTCTCTAGGTCATACTGTGTTTGCCTGACCTTGCAGAGATGTATAATGACAACATGGAACATCCAGGTAGTCTTTCTGCTTCCTAAATCCTGTTTGTATTACAACCAGATGCTACCTGGAGTACTGAAATGCTGTGAGTTATATGAGCACTAAGAGAGGATTTGACAGGAACAGGCAGTGGCCTGGAGAGCACAGTCTGCTCTGGCCTTTCAGGGTTTGATATGCATGTGCTGTGTCTCTTACAAAAAAACAAGTGGGGTGGTTTGCCCTGTCCTCCTTTAGCACTTTAAGTGGACTACCCTATCATACAGAGTACCTTGAGTGTGCTTCCCTAAGGCTTAGTCCATCCTACTGGACGCTCAGCATTGGTGTCTTCTGGATTCCAGGTGTTGCCCTGATTTTGCCACCCCTCCCTTCAGTTTCCATGAAATAGGATAAGGGCTGTGTTACAGTTCTCAATTTATAATGTGGCCCAAAGAACGTATGTTGCTTGTCCTCAGTACGTTATGCCATGGTGGAGGAGGCCAAATCCATGTCAGCATTACATACACAGAGTGGCTCCTGAAGTGAACTACTGTGAATTTGTTTCAGAGAGAGCCTGTTCTGAGGGACTGGGAGAGAACTAATTGCTCATATTGGTGGAATCAATAGATATTTTCCTGGATGATCTATCTTAAACTGTAAAATAAAACTTTTCCTGTTCTTCATGGCATTCAGGCAGAGGTCCTGGCTTTGTCACCAGAATGCTCCTGGCAGGAGGTCAGCTGTTTTGATGAATGCAGCAGGACTGCAAATAGCTGCCGAAGTATGAGATGGGCCAGGGGAGAGCTAGCAATGATGCTAGGGTTTTTCTCTTTCACTGACTTTCACAACATCCCACCGGTCCTTGACTCCTGTGTTTTTAGAAGGTGGAAAGGAAGTTTTACAGACTTGTACTGATTCCTCTCAATGTTTTATTTTGCTAATATATCTACGCTTCCCTCTACTGATTTTGATCAGAGGAGATATCCTGTAATATATACATTTGTAGCTTTCCATTTCTTATCAATATTACCTCCGTATAAGGAAGTCCTATATTTGGCTTACTATGGCAGTGGTGAGTGAGCTTTAAATGGCACAGTTCTTTTAGGGAAAAAATAGGACTTTGTTATGCAAGATACAAGGTCTGTTATCTCCCTTTTTTCACCCCTTTGTGACACTTCTCTTCAGTGTCTCTCATGTGACAGAAATCCAGTCCCCTGTGCTTGATTTTTCTGCTGTTTCTCAGACCTCATTTTTCTAAGAATTCCCAGCAATGAATCTGTCTACAGAGTCTATACTTGATGGCGTTTTGCCATCTGTCACAACCCTCCATGCTCTAATAAATTAACTGTATTCGTCTGCAGATTTAAACTGGAAAACAGTGCAGAGCAGTAAACTATTTTACTGCTTTCTTCCTTCTGATCTCTGATTGCTAGTCTATAATCTACTCTGAAGCTAGTGATCTGAGCATTCTTTGCTAAAAATAGTTATCTATCTTAAAGATTTGGGTCCAGTGTCAGGCTAAATAGTGAGCAGAAGATGAAAAAAATAAATAAATATCCTGCTTTAGTCTGAGGAGCTGCTCTATAGATCTTCTCCAATGCAACAAGTGCACTCCTGTGCCCCCCTCGAGAGGAAGAATAGAAGCATATATGCATTACTAGATCCTCTAGATCTGGTGAGGGTTAATCAGTTGTCCCTTAACATCACTGTGTAGTTATGTGTATTGCACGAGACAGATAGAAAGCCTAAGGTATAAGAATGAAGATTCACTTCAAATAAATTTTCATGCAAGACCCTGTTGCCCTTTTGCAGCAAGTATTTAAATACACATAGCAGTATTATTTATTGGACTTTTCTTCTGGAGGGGAAAGGAAAAAGATAGTCCTCCCATGAAATACATGGGGTTAGTAAAACACCTGAAAACATTAGCTATTTTGAAATACATGTATAGATGTATGCCTCTAAACAGGCTGTGAAAACTGAGAGCAAAATGTCCTGCTGTGCTTCTGTAGGCGCCAGGCACAGAAAAGATTCAATAGAAATAGGCTGTGTTAATCTTCTGTGCTTGGACTCTGAACTCTGACGTTCAGCTCCTCAAAACATTCATGAAACAAAGCATGTACACTGAGTGACTCTACTGAGCAGACAAAAATCAAAGCCTGAACTACAGAGGAAAAAAACTTTCTCTTTTAAACCATTCTTCAACTCTTCTAGAGAACATCACTACAGGACTGGCCTAGAAAAGAAGAAAGCAACTGGGGATTTCAGGGTGTTCAATGTCCTTGCAGTGCATGTGAGCACTACCATTAAAGGGATGCTGAAAATAAACTCCTTTAAAAAACAAAACAAAAACAAAACCACATTATGTTATTAGCACTTAATAAGAATTTGTGGAGGCAGTATTTTATAGATTAGAAACTGAGATTAAAACAAGTTAAAGTTATAGATCCCATATGCTCAGCAGGCTCGGTAGAACTCAATTGACTTTCAGGTTGAATAAAATTTATTTAATACTGCTTCATCTTAAAAGTTAAAAGACCTTGTGGGCTATATTGAAGAAAAAGTATGTTCTAATTTATGCTCAAAAATAATTCCTAAGAAGCTGGTTCAAACATGGAGGAACCTGATCCCACTCCGTGTGTGTGGTAAGAGCATGCCAGCAGATATTGTAAGATGTCAAGCTTAAAAGTATAACTCAAATTTAGGAGACATTTAGTGCAGTAAATTTCTTTGTGCACTGTGCTCTGTTTGCTTTTTCTTTGTATGTCTTTGTATGTTTTTATAATTATATTGACATTTCTCAGGAAAGGGAAAAACATTCTCATGAAAAGAACATCTTTTCCAGATGTGCCACAGGCAGGTAGGCCATGGTAGGTTTGGCCAGTATGTGTGGCCATGGAAGAATCTTTTCTGAGAGAAAACAGATGTTGAATGATTGTGGGACTAATAGGGACAAAAATGGTGCCAGTCACCTTCTTTCTTAACTTTGAAAGTTGTGTTATGCAACTTACTATCACAAGTATGATCAGAAATCTTAGCTTTTTTCTCTCTAATGTGACAATGGAAGGAGAATATTAAGAAGACGAGAAGTTGGTAGAAACTTGTAGATGGTTTGAATGCAAGCTCATTTTTAATTTATTTCACATCATCTCATTGTTCATTAATGATGGAAGTAAACCAAACCTCCAACTCTGGTTTAAGTTCATGTATTTCTGTTGACTAGTGTTTCATCCAAACCAACCTTGGTTAATGTAATAGATTTGACCAACCTTGGGTAAGGTGTGGGTATGGCTCTATAGAAATCTTGAATCTTTGGGTCACAAATGGATCGATAGTGCATGGTAGTTGTTTTATGTAAATCAAATTTTGCAGCTGTTATATGTTATAATGCTCATCCACTGTCTCACCGGGTGGATAAAGCCAATAAGCAAGCACCTTTGACTTCTTCAATTTCTTTTAGAAATGAAGCATTTCTTCCCCAACTCTTTAGGCCCCTGTCTACTTTTAGGCATACTAGTCATTTGAAGACTTTTACAGGGTTCTAGATGAGGCTTACAGTGCGTTAAAGGAGCACTGCTTTTAAAATGAGATGCCTACCCTTTCCTTTTGGTCTTTTAGTTTTAGTATCTTTCCTCCCAACGCTGATTTTAGACATTCTCTTTCTACTTTTGCATATAGACTAAACGAACAGGAAGACTGAGGTTCGGGTTGCGTTCTCTTTCACAGGTGAAAGAGAAGGGCTGCAGGATGTTACAGAGGGTAGAGAATCAGGGTGTGGGAGGGGAAGTGAGCCCAAAAGGCTTTAAAAAGATATTTTTAAAAAGAGCAGTCCTTGCTTCAATGAGTTTTAAGTCTAGCAATATGAATTAGTATGTTGAGAATGAGTTACCAGCAGTAGCAGAGAGGAATTCCGGCTGAGTAAATAAATCTTTGCATCTTTGTGTAACAGTACAGAAATAGATAATAAAAAACAGCTTTGGAGGGTGGGACTGAAGGGACAACAGAGTAAATGGTGCAGGTGAATGAACACGTTGTTAATTTCCAGGTGGTATTTAATTTTCTTGTCTTCATGTATGAGTGATATTATAAGTAGCGAAGAGAGAGAAGGGCAGACTAAGTGGCCAGGTAATGGCAGGAGAATACATATTTGCAATGGGGTTGGGAAGAACAAAGTAGGGCTGTTTGGTATGATGGTAGTGCTATAACATTCTAGGTATGGGAAGGAGTATGGAAAGAGCCCAGAGCTTGAGGGTTCATGGAGAACAGCAAAAGTGGAAAAAAAAAATCCTGAAGCTACATGTAAATGCATTAAATTGAAAGAAACTTGGAAAGGTGTTGTAGTGAGAAACATGGCACAGGCAGGCAAAGCAACCTGAAACAGGCTGGGAATGAAGTCATGGAATTTTAACCAGTTGTGGGATGGCACTGTGCTTGACGAGCTGAAGAGGTATGAGCACACCTATAGAGAAAAGCAGAGAACTTGCTTCAACAGCACTAGGAACAGAAAAAAAAAAGCCCCTTGGTATGTGGTTAAAGGAGAGGGTAGGAAATGTTATTATGTGGGAGATGTGATATAACCTGTGGTTGTCATGATCACATGAACCTAATTTGGTTCCTCCAATTGAACATGTAACAGTAAATCTTCTGTTTTAAACCCAGGTCTCTTTGTATATATCTATGACCTGTCTAGGAGAAAGTGTAAAAATTGGTATTTTCTAGGTTTAATATTGTTACTCCTTTGGGGTCAGGCAATTCTTCTCTTCTGTTCAGTATTAGGTCTCCATTATGTAGTGCCACCTTGTTTACTCAGAAGATATCACACAACTTTGTCCAAAAATAAGTCTGTGATCAGCTGGATAAATTTTGAATGTGTATGTCAGCTATTTCCAGTGAGAGGGCCTTTCAGTTGAAGCAAACAGTGCTAGTTTACACAAAGGTACAGCTTTCCATAACGGATGCTTTCATTGCTAGGCATACTTGGTGCATCATCTTCTAGGGAAGTAATTAATAAAGCATCTTGGCACTTTAATATCTCTCAAAGCTCATTTCATGGCACAACTAATTTGACAGCTGTCTGAATTACAACAATGTATGCTAATACTATGTTTTCTTAATACTGGAATTAAAGTTTGTCTTCCAAACCAAAATTACTGTTTCAATCTGTACTTTACAATACTAACTTTGGCATCAGTAGTCTGATAAATTGCTCAAAACAATTTACAATGAGTCAGAGCAGATATGATTTTCTTCACTTTGGATGAATATCAAAAGTGTTTAGAACCAAATCCAACTGCTTCATCTTGCCAGATATTACTTGGTAACACAATGTCATTTTGTAGTGACAGACCATAATTCTGTTCATATTCCAAACGCTGCCCTTTATAGGATATAGAAATGGCGCTTGAACACTGAAGTTCACTTCACAACTTACAATCTAAAATAGTACCGTAAACTCACATCACATAGAAAATCCTAGTGAAGGGTTATTAAAGGAATAGTTTCAGAAAATATGGTGTGATCTTATGCTTTTTAGATCCAATTTGAAGCTTATATAAATTCTGATGGAAGAGTCAATCACAGAAGTTGCAAAGCAGCTGAAGCGATGGGACAAAACTCAGCTTCCAGATATTGGTATTAGGTAGTGATAATTCACATGGCAAAGATTTTCTCCAAGCACAGTATATACTAGGTTTCTGAAGTGAATTAGCAGAACTAAAGATCATTAAAAATATAAACATAAAAGTCAGTTTTCAGTAATATATCTTATACTTGACAAACATGAATTCCCTGACATCTGATTTTGAGCATTTTAATTCCAGTCTTCTGCGTTGGCCAAAATACTGTGACTTTTCAAAGTGGAAATGCTCATGAAACTCTTGCAGCTCATTGATGTTATTACACCATGTAATATAGTAAACAGTTTTAAAATAATTTTTGTCTGTTACTTTTCTTCTTATCTTACCTCCCTGTTTTCTTTTAGTTTTGACTGATGTTTCAGATAAATTCAAGAGCCCTGCATGTTTGTGCTGATGACAAGAGAATGTCTATACAGGCAATTTTCTGAGTACTCTAAATATAGATGAATATAGATGACAGCATTTTATACTACTTTACCATCTCTCTTTTCAGAGATTTGAAAGAGATTTGCCTTACATAGAGGAAATAAATGTAAAGGCAGCTGAGTCATACTTAGTCATATTAATATATTTTAAGAATCCAGTCTTCCTTTTTTTTTTTTTTTCTCTCCTCCTTCAGTCTTATCTAAGGTACTTTATCTGATTTATTTCATTTTCTACATACGGGCATGTAGGAGACAGTGACAGTCAGTCTCTTGATTGCTGCTCGCTGTTCTGTTGTGTTGGTTGGTAAGAGTTTATTTGGTAATAATTACCATTCAAAATATAATTTTGTTTACGCTCAAGAAGAGTACTGGCTGACTATACTTTAGAAAAGGGCAAATATCATAAGATGATAAGGCAAAGACTATACTTTAACCAGAGGACAAATCCTTAGGGGTTGATTTCCCTTTTTAACACATTGTAATGAGATATGGGATTCCTTTTTTTTTTTTTTAAAAAAAAACAACAACTGTGAAACCTTTGCATACTGTTTCTTTACACAATAATTGCTGTTCTAAGACAGTCTTTCTCTGCTGTTGCTACATCTTGTCTTAGCTACAGCAGTTTTTATTACAGGTAATTTACAGGATAACTTAATTAAGCAGGTGGTATTTGTTAACACAAGTTGGTTGTTAATCAGAGCTAATTCTTTGCTTAAATGGACTGGAATGTCTTGCCAAGACTTGTTTCAGTCATATACAACATGAACATATAAATATCTTTTTACTGATACTACCTCATGGCATCTTTTTTTATACACAGTTTTACCCTGCCTCTAGTGGTGACAGCATAGCTGTCCTGCAGATCTGGGAGTTTACTCTCAAAGAAGAGGGGAGTAGCTACAGGAAATATGTACACTTACTCTTATTACAGTAACACAAGATCAGGGTTCTTTTCCAATATGTGCTTTATATACGTGAGAGTAGAAAGATTCTGTGCCTTGAACAGCTTCCTGTCTAAATAAGCATAAGTGGGAAAAATTAACTGTTATTGTCCTCACTGACAAGAACCAAATAAAAGTAGATGACTGACTAGCTTTAGGTCATGTAGGAAGCCGGTGGCAGTGCTGCTGATTGAACATAAACATCCTCAGTTCCAGTGCAGTGCTTTATCTATCTGAAAATAAGCTCTTATTTGTTAGACATCTGAGTGAGAACATCCTGCAATATAGCTTGACGTTCCTTTCCCTAGAAGATATTCTCTTAGTGCTAATCTTCATCTTAACTTTTTTTTTTTTTTTCAAGACCCATAAAGATTTGAACTTATATTAAATTCTTGGAAGAAAGACCAAGAAGTACTTAAAGGTGGTATATACAATAACTAAAATACTCTTGGGAGTCAGTTCAGTTTTATTGCGTTTAGTCTGCTCAGCCAAGTAATATATATCCAGTTCCAGGTACTTGCTTCTTGTCTCAGTTTGTATAGTGTTGGGAGGAAATTGGCACCATAGATATTCTTTACAAGGAAGAATGATGTACGTTCCTACATAAAACAATTTTGTACAGCTCACAGAGGCTTAGAAAATGCTAGTTAATTTTCCCTTTGATTTTCTGCAGTGTTGAGGAGTAGTTCCCAGGGTATTTGTTGGCTGACA
The DNA here is from genome assembly GCF_040182565.1 of Anser cygnoides. Taxonomy (NCBI): domain Eukaryota; kingdom Metazoa; phylum Chordata; class Aves; order Anseriformes; family Anatidae; genus Anser; species Anser cygnoides. Next base: position 43,736,254 of record NC_089874.1, on the reverse strand, counting down.
TTGCAACCTAGAACATCATGGTCTGGTGTTATTTCTTGCAGACCAGTTGACAGCCTAAGTTTGGATGTGTTATAAATGTGTGAACACCATCTGTATCTGTATGTTAGTGCAACTCTCTTGTCTTTTCCCTCCAGCATAAAGCCTAAAGTCCCTTGATTCTTTCTGCTGAGGTTTGCCAAGGGCTTGATAACTAAAGGAAGATGTTAAAGAAGAGGGAACAACTTTGTCTTGTTCCTGCTTCAGTGTGAAGAGACCTGTCAACACACAATTCAGCAGACACTTGGCTGTGAGGAAGGGATCCAGAAAGAGAAGCCACAGTCTGCCTCAGTGTATCACCTCACTTACACATCTTTTGCTTCTAAAATATCCCACTCAACCTGATAACACTTTCACAACATTCAAAGAGGATGATGTAGTTTTCTGCCACCAGACTTGGTAGAAGAGAAATAAGAACTTTCATTGGGTTGTCATGGGGAATTTCACAGCCAAACCGTCTAAGCATGGAGCATAACCCTCTCTGCTGTTAGCCAGGAGCTGCTAGGAAGCAGGGGCTGTACCAGTTGTATAACATTTGTTTTTGTTATGCAAATATCCGAAAGAACAAGTTTAACAACTTTACATGTGTTTTACCATGTGTGTAATGCTGGGCTTCAGTCCAAGAGAAATTTGTTGGTGGATCTTGTAAGCAGGATAAGCTTGAGCAACTCTTTTTTCTTTAAAAGGAGAAAAGCACTTGTACTTGCTAGTCCCATGCCTGGCCTCACCATGGGACAGTTAAAGGGTGAGTGATTTTTTAAAGTTGTTACAGCCTTCTGCCTGATTTCATCTGTGTTCTTCTAATGTGCTGATCAGTGTTATCATGTCACTTAATTTATGACACAATTAGTAACAAGTGCCATATGCATGTTAGCTGAAGGACTGTGATTCTGCTTTATGAATAAAACTGGAAGTAACACAGATCAGTCTTTGTTAGGCATTGGGTTGTAGAAATTTACAAGACCTCTTGGATATATATATATGAAAATCAGATTGCCCTTAAGACAGCAAGGATATTTTAAACTACTATCTAAATCCACTTACAGATACTGAAATCCAAGTCCTGATGCATTATTTCCGTGTTTTTACATGATGAAAGCAAGCTGTCCATGTAATTCTGAGGAAACATTGTTAGGCCACTGTATAAATCCACACTAGGTTTGATCTTGAATATTGTTTCTTGTTTCTTCTCAAATAAAATATAACTTAGAGATAAGTAACAAAGATAATCATGGGTATAATCAACTTCCATAATAAGAAGTTGTGTGCTACCACTGCTTAGCCTGGGTAAAATTTAATTAAGGGACAACATGCTGAAGTCCATAAGGCCTGACATGAGCAAGGTGGGTTGAGAAACTCTTTATTGTTCTTTCCAGTGTAAAACATAAGAAACCTCAAAGGAAACTAGGTGTTTCAAAGCAAAAATAGGCACTCCTGTGCATAATGTGTAGCTCAGTCAAGAAGCTTATCATCACAAGGTGCTGAATTTTTTTCTGGGTTCACAAAGCAGTTGACAGATTCATGGAAGAAAATCTCAGGGCTGCTCAACAGAAAGCTCTTACCTCTGCCTCAGTAAACTGCAGGAAGCTGGGGCAGTATTGTGGGTGAACATTTTATTGTTCTGCCACTCTGCTCTAGGCAGAGTGGTACTGGCTGGTGGTAGAGGTTATGGTACAGCTGAGATCCAGCATGGTGTGGCTGTTTTTTCTGTTCTTGTGTTCCAGAATCCATGTCACTGCTGCAGCTGAGAATTTTACCTTTTATTTTTTATTTTTTTTTGAGTTGAAAAGCCCTATTATGGTACAAATTTCACTTTCTAAAGAAAATACCCTCGTGAATATGGAGTCCCTTTTTTTTTTTTTTAACAGCTTATTATAATTTAGATAGCTGTTTTATGATTTTAAAAGAGATAATGGCAAAACTTTGAAAGGCTAATGCTAATAACTGTACAGGTACCTTTTCAAACATGCCCTTTCTAATGGTTTATTGTCATATACAACTGAAATATCAGCAGTCAGGGTTGTCTGTGTCCACAGGCCAGCTCTGACAAGGCACCTAGATGAGTTAGGCATTCACTTCTTGATGAGATCCAGGAGAATTTGGCATCTTCCTTGTCTGACCTTCTGGAAATTCTCATCTGAATGCATGTGTATGGTACTATTTCTGCAAATTAGAATCGTATTATTTGAGGCACCTGTAGGAAACCTTGGCCAGATATCTTAACAAGGCAAAGATTAACATTCACCTGGCACACACATCCTGAAATAACGAATATCTCTTCCTCACAGAGATAAAGATCTGAATAGCAAACACTTTCTCCTTTTGTTTGGATTTGTTATTCACCTTTGCTTTGATTTTATGTTCTGAAAAGATAGTCCAGAAACACTTTACTCTCAATTGACTAGCTAAATATAAAGGAAAGACTAATCTTAAATCACTTCTCCAAAAACTGAGCTCTCCCTCTGAATATGTTTCTGGATTAAATAGTTTTTTTTTCTACAAGTCCCACTAAGTCTCTTGTAGTAAATTCTTAGAGGTACAGCAGTCTGATATGACTAGCCATTGCTAGTTTTCTACGTGGCCAAAAAATGTCAAGGATTTAATGCTGGCAATGTCTTCAGAGACCAATTCAGACACAAAATAAAAATAATCCTGTTCCACAATTGATTTTACTGAAGTAACCATTTCCTAGGCATCATTATTGTATACAGTGGAAAATAGGTAGAGCTATTTCCTTAGTATAAAACAATTTGTGAGACCTGTCATAAAAGGCTAAGAGAATACCTTCTTTGCTTCACATCCCTTTTAACTGCCTCCATAAAAGTTAAGGAATTGCAATAAAACTTGGGAAAGCACTTTCACTATGTGAGATCTATTTGACAGTAGTTAGGAGATTATCTTGTGCTTGGTAAGTATCAATTGGAGTGTTTACACATCAGAAATTCTTTAAAATTATATTCTTTTCTATTTTTTTAGCTTAAAAGAACTAACTCTTTCTCTCTCTCTCTCTCTTTCTCTTTCTCTCTTCCTCATCCTTATAACAGAAAGATCTTTAAACAGTTCGCTGCCTCCTTGGCATTTCTTCATTCTGCTTTTCATTTCATGTGAAGTCTCCTGGGCTCTGACCAGTTCAAAAAGCTACTTTGTAGTTTTCTGTGGTAGATGACTGACAGTTTTGGAAACTATGCTCTTTGTCTGACAGACAAGTGCATTCACACTGCTAAGCATTTGGACTGAACTTTTAATTTAACCCTCCTGACTTCTTTTTCTCCTTCTCTCAGCGTTGGCTCTATTGTATTTCCTACCACGGCAATGTAGCTTCTGTTTCTGAAGTGACTGCATTTTGTCTGGGATCCTGCATGCAGCTTTGGTGCACAGCGTGGGATCTAATGAAGATGTGGTTTGTATACGTGCTATTGCATAAAATAACCTGAGACGTTCATATCAAAAACCAGTTAAAATGTGACCCGTTCCTGCAGAAATGGAGCTCGTTACTCTGGTAGCTGATACAGTGACTGGTATGGTGTCAGTCTGTATATTAATGAAAAAAATTTGCTAGTAACACTGTCAGTGTTGGTGGACTCCTAAGCAAAACAGCCAAAGGATAACTACAGTTGGAGCTTGAATAGTTCTTTTAATGTTAGCCTGCATCAAAATTGTCAAGCTGATGAGTTGCTTTGGGAAATTTTCAATATGCTCTAAATACCTTTGTAGTATCTCACATAGAGCACTGTAAATAGGTCTCATTAGTCCACATGCTTAAAATTGTATACATGCTCAGGTGCTGCCAGTCGAAAACCAGCATAGCTGTTTGGCTGGTGGATTTGTGGAGTAGATGGAAGCTGTTGGATGTTCCCATTAGGCTGTCCGTTTCCCCGACAAGTGGTGGGGAATAGCTATTTGGGCACCCCATTTTGATCTGTTGGTCAGACATCTATACCAGCCCAGGGCTAGGATCTGAACTGCTGCAGCTATCTCCATGGGAAAGAAAGGGGCAAAGTATGTATGTCCTCCCAGTATAGTCACGCTATGACTTAATGCCAGAAGGCACCCCAGGGACATGCTGGCTTGTGAAGAGGTTCCTTAACTCAGATCTAGCCCCAGTGATTTTCATTTTTGGGTCACCCAAGTCCAAATAAAGAATGCTGATGCTTAATGAGGTAAAGAGGACTGTTCTTGGTCCATTGTAAGACGTACTGGCAACCTGTAACCTTTTGTAAGTAGTTAATTCACTTGAATAATTGGGAAGTGTGAAAAGGCGGGGATCTTCTAAATTAATAGAAGTAATGAAATATTTGTGTATATAAAATAGTCTGAATTTAGTATCTTGCACAGACAGCATGCAATATTTTCATTCCAATATGAGAATTTATGGCATTTGAAAGAAATTCTCACCCATATGTCTCTCTTCTACAACACTCACTTTTGAGATATGTAGGCATTAGAATCTTAAACACTATTCTATCTGTGTAAGTTTTATCTGTGCATCTTGCAAGTGGGTGTATAAGTGTCTTCTGAAAGTCATCATTTACAGGTCATGTCTTGCTTTGAAACCAGAAGTACTCCAATACTGTATTAGATTTTTAGTTCAGATGTGTAATTCACAGAACAAGATTCCAGGATGCCACAAAACCATTCAAAACCTGTCTTTACTTTGCTTCTATACACACTTGCCTAGCACAACCAGTAGACTTCAAATTTCATGTATATTCATGTTGTATCAGATACAGTTCTAGTGTAGACTACAGAATGCCTTCCGAGTGCCTGCAGTACATGTACCTCCTGTACGTCAAAAGATTACATATTTTCTTTTTGCCCATCCAGTAATGAACTACAGACTTTACTATCCTCCATTGCACCACTCCTTTACAGTCAAAGCCACTATACTTGCGCTTCCTTGTACTTGCATAGTATAGAAAATGATTCTGTACTATGCTGTAATTAGACAGAAAGTCCAGTTTATCCTAACAAGTCTTTTAAATACAAGTGATAAATCTTACCAGATTGTGAAATCCTGTGGTCTGTTTGAGATGCATGGGTTGGGGAAGGGAGTCAAGATATAAGACTTAAGAATTTGAGACTGTAATTTACAGCAGCCTCAGGAACACCCCTACCAAGAAAGCAGGGGCAACTCAAAGGAAATGCAAAAATCTGAAACTATGCAATATGATACTTACATACATCCATGCAATATAATAGATACAAACTATTAACTATATTATAAATGATCATTTTATCAATATTCTGCTATATTAGCATGATATTTGTCTCCTTAACTTAGTCCTAATAAGGACTGCAAAAGCTTAACAGTTTTTTGACTACAAGTGTAGTTATAGTAAGATATTTAACAAAATAACCAAGAAATGTATTTATTAATCATACAGAACAGGTGGAGGCTAGTTACTTTTTATATGCAGCTGATCTCATAAGCCTTCTGAATACAGAAAAAAATTAAGATCATTAAAGGGCTCAGACTGCTTAAAGACATTACCCTGTTTCTGTACACTGCCTATTGTAGAGTTCACACACCTCAAAAAGCATTATTACTAAATTACTTATTGATTCTGAATAAAGCATGTCAACGCCTCTGAGTCTGATTTTGTTTATGGGGTGGTTCTGAAAGGACAGTGCGATTTATGTATCTATTTATTCAAGTCAGTGGAGAAAATATAAAATTCCATATTCCTTTCTGTAATGGTTTCAAATTCACAGATCAGTGTTTCATTTTTTTTCTTTCTGCGTGTACAGTTTTTTAGCTTCATCTGACCAAATATTAATGCAGAGAATGTCCCTGTTTACCCTGCCTTTCTGATCTCCCAAGTGACATGAAGTATTCATTTGTTTTCTAAGCAGTATACTACAAAGACTGCAGAAGCTACTGTGGATTTGAGAAGGTTCATAGGAGTGATAATGACAGCATTTTGTAGAGTGAGACTATAATTTATTGGATGGAAAGAGCAGACATTAGAGGCAGTGTGAATTGAAGAGGATGCTGGGAAGTGCATGTATTTTTAGGAGAAGGGTATGCTCACCCACTTTCCTAGTGCTACATGGCCGGCATGTTTTCCATTAGTTAAACCATTCTGTTTCTGGCTTCCCACTTATCGTTTGATCTGCAAAGTGCTTGTGTTTATTTTTTTTAGTTCAGGCTGGATGCTGTAGACTTCAAAAACAAACAAACAAACAAAACAAAAAAAAATGGAAGGGATTGTTAGGAGAAGGAATGGTGAAGGACAAAGGCTGGATAGAGAGAGTATCTCAAACAGGCAAAACTGAATGAAGTTTTATGCAGAAATTTTATGCCATTTCTTCACCTGCTGCCCATGCTCACACCTTATTATTATGAAATCTTGTCATTTCTCTCTGGTGTAGTCTTCCTGAGATGGAATCTACCTCTTCTGTTCCTTTAGTCCTCTTCAATAGTCATTGATGTATTTATTTTTACCCAATAATGGAAGACATGTCTCTCCCAGTTCTCTCTGTTCAGCATGTGGCTACAATTAGGCTTCATATGTCTGTGTATCTGTAGCTTGTCTGACTGTTAAAATAACTGCACAGACCCCTTTCTTTGTCCTTCCTAATAAACTGGCTTATACAACCTCCCTGTTTTCCCCAAATCCTATAGCTGCCTCAGGTTTCTAGGCATTACATTAGGTGGAGGTTGCAGCCTCCCTTTCTGCATAGAAAGTGGTAGGATGAAGCTTTTACTGTGTCTTGACAGGTGGGTACCTCCTTTTACAAATGGCATGATGCTTTCTGAGCCCCATTGAGCTTGCTCTTCACCATATTTGTGGGAGTATCTGTAAGTGGAAATAGAATCTAGAGCCACATTTGTTTCTCTCAACTGACTTCAACTGTGTTCTTTGTGCAGCTAGTGGTTTTTTTTTTTGTTTTTTGTTTTTTTTTTTCTTTCTGGCAAAATAGTCAAGCTTTTGATCGATATTATTACACCAGGAAGAGTTGAGTGATGTTTAACTATACTGTCAATATTCAGAACTAGAGAAAAAATGTAGAGCATTTTGGCTGTTTTTCATTATCTTCATATTCTTCTATTCTAGGAAAAAAATAAGTAAATGAAAACCAATGAACTTCCAAAGGAAGCTGTAAGGTGTTCATATTCTACAGTGATAAGGACTTAAAAATACCCAGATAACATAAAATTATATACCTACAAACACTTCAAGAATATTTTCTAAAGTAATATTAATGACACATTAGTTTGAATGCTAATGAACTGTTGAAGATAATTTTTTATGTCATATCAACTTATATATTGCTACCATTATGCTGATCCTAATTGATTCTCTTATAGGAGTTACAGTTGCTAATTCCATATTCATAGTATGTGAACTTCTTCATTAGCAATTATTTTATGGCTCATTTTAACTGCGAAAGGACAGTTTCATTGCATTTCCTTCTCTCTCTCTCTTTTTTTTTTTTTTTTTTTTTTTTTTCCCTTGTCCTCAATAACAGCAATATGGAAATTTATCACATCAGACTTCTGGAGAGCTCTCATTCTTGTCTCCCTCTCAGACCTTGCTATGTTAGTCAGGTAAATGTGATTCAGGGGTCATATTGTTAATCCCCTGTTGCAAAGCTACTCTGCACAGTGCTGCTAAGCTACAGATGTCTAAGCAGGAAGGTCTGAAATATACTGAAATGATGTTGCTGTCAGAATTATTAGTGCTAATTTCTATATTTTCTGCAGGAAAAGGTAATGTCAGCAGGACAGAAGGACCAACTGACATGCAGCCAATGAAATCTTGTGTGTCTTATTATACCCGAGTGTCTCTTTTTGGGCTCTTAAAGTTGAAATCAGGTTCATCTTCCATGTAGACTGGAAGATGCACAGCATCAGAAACATCTAAAAGTGAGCACACCAAAGTGCTCACCAAGAACTTTGTGCACCAGAAGATTTCTTCTCCTTGAGTCATGCAGAATTCTGTGGTCAAAGCAGAGCCATGGGCTGTAGCTTGGAAATGTCCGTTGTAGATTGTTTTTTTCACTGGTGGTGGTGGGGAAAACTGTCATTTTTTGCAGCTTATGTAAACAAGTTTGTTGTAAGAGAATTATATTTGCTAGACATAATCCAGAAAGTCAGCATTCTTCTTTTTTTCCAGGGTGGATGGAAGTTCACAGCTTTCCCTTGCTTGGTCTGAGTGGACTCGTTACGTTTGTCATGTGTGCAGTACTAGATGGAAAGAGAGTTTGCTGATGAATGATGATGCTCTGTGCTGTCAAATTTGACTTTTTTTTTTTTTCCTTCTGCCTACCTTTGTCTTTTCATCTATCTTCCCTTAAAGATAGAAAAATATCTGAAAGGCTTAGATGATTTTTTTTTTTTTTTGGTAACGCTATTTAGAAACCAGGTTCACTAGCACATATGCGCTGAATATACCTCTGGCAAACAGAAATGCATCATCCCTACTTCAGTTTATTTTCTCCAGCAAGGAGATTTTTGAAGACTTTGAGTTGAAAAGAGCAGAGCAGACAAAGCAAGGGATTGTTTTATCAATCCCTTTCATACTAGGCATGTGACATTTTTCTGAGCAGTAAGAAATTTGTTTTCAAAAGACACTGTCAAATTCACAGATTCATTGACTCTTGGTAGCAATGTAAGCTTGAGACAGTAGTGACAGGCTTTCTTCCAGGACACTGCATATCGTACAAAATAAGCTTCCTTCAGCTGGAATGATATTTGAGTTACGGTAGCACCATGAAAATCAACAGCAATTTAGATCAGCCGAGCAAGAAGTATGCAGGTTTTCTGATCAGTCACATACAGCTCCTTTCAGCTTTGCTCATGATACTTTCTGTTGGCAGCATCTGTGTGGTGAATCCTGCAGCTGAGCATCCCTGGCTTCTTCTTAGACCTGTTCTTCCAAGAACTGCAGAGAGCAGAATGCTGCAGCAATACTCAAGTGCTGATTTTTTTATTTCAAATTTTTTTTCAGAAGGGGCTTATTTGGCCTTTGATTTTTTGTACAAACAATTAATAGATGGGGCAGTTTCAGGACTGTGTGTGTTTTACAGCACTTGGCAAATGAGTGCCTGACTCACAGGTACAGCTGGCAATTGAAGTGGTATAAAACTCTGACTACTCTTTTTATTCAGGATATATATTCACTATATATATATATATCTTTATATGTATATATTTATATATATCTTTAATACAGTGAGTGGTGTATTAGCATCAGTAAGGTGACCTTCACAGGAAGAAGTAGGGCAAAGAAAAATAGAAGAAATAGAGAAGAAATAGGGCAAATGTTATTATTCCAGTGTTACACAGAGTTTGCATTTGGCTGCACAAGAAGTACGTCTACAGGGAGGAGCATCCCGAGCCAGCACAGTACAGTCTGCAGAGGCTGAGAGCCTGTAGTAGGGACTGGTGCAGCTGGAGCATGTAGCACTCCATGGCTGTGTCTGTACCGCAGAACAGATCATGGTGAGGGAATGAAATCCTAGGGCTGCTGATTTTCCCTCATAGTAGATACTTGTTTTGCACCCTGGTGCTGTTTTAGGTTGTCAGGACCAAGTTTGTTTTCCCCCCTCTCCAAAAATATCCTAGGATGCTTTGCACCTTTAAGGCTTCTGCTACACCACAGAGCATGCAACCTATAGACACAATTTCATGCTGATAAATGTTACTTTGAGTTGTGACATAGCCATCACATTATTCAAAATGCTCTGAACTGAGAATAATGTGCAGAGAAATAATACATCATAATAATAATACTTATGCATTCAGGCTACAGAGCAAATACATTGAACTAAAGGGAAGCCCTGGGCCAAGTGTTACGTAAAATGGCCAGGCAACACAAGTCAGAGCCTTTGAGCTTTGCTTAGCAACATAAATGCAGTCTGAATCCTCAACTTAGTATATCTGAGATGGTGTAAGACACTGCCTGGTACAGTGGAGTTTGTCATCTGTAGTCATTTTCTAGCAGTCAAACAAAGGTGGATAGGTCAAGAGGGGCATGCAATGCTCATGCTGCTTCTGAAACGAATCTTTAAGATTCAAGCTGAAATATCTGATGCGGGAGCAAGAACTGAAACTTCTGGACTCCCAGTCCTTGTGCTTCTCATCTTCAGAAAATGCTACACTGTAATACAGTAAAAGATAAAGAAAAAAAAAAACATCCAAAGAAGGTAAAATTTACGATTCGTGATGACATACTATTTCTGCCTTCTCATCAGTTCAGTGGGTAACTGCAATAGAACAGGACTAGTTCCGCTGTCTGGGGCCCCTGGGAACTATGACTTTATTTGCAGTAGAAGTTGGATTGAATTCTGAAGTAATAAGGAATTTAAGTCAAATGCATTACTAAAATTATGTGTTATGAATGCATGAGGGATTAAAGAGTTCAGAAATAACAATTTACTCAAGTCAGCCTTGAGGATCAAAGCTTTGGCTTCACTGCTGTCTCAAGGTGGACTTAGTACCTCATGGGATAGTTTCATGGCTCAGTGCAATGTTGATAATTTGGCATTCAAAGCTGTCAACAGCATGGATTAATAAAGCATTTACAGTATCTTTAAAGCTGTTATTGGAAGCCAACTCTCATATCCTTCCAAGTGCAGCTGTAACTGTTTTGTTTCTGAATACAGAGTTTCTAACATTTTTTTATTAAGGAAAATATCCTTGAAAAGATGGGAATAGGCGATTAAGGCCAGCAGGAAATGTATAAGGGAATTGCTGGTGGTCTAATCAGGGATTTAGTCTCCAGCAGAGGAGAAGTATTTTATAAATTAAATACAAAAGTAAATAGCATTATCATCATTTTGCAAATCAGGAACTGATTCAAAATCATTATTCATAGCCCAGGAGTTCTTGTCTTTCTTTTCTTAGCTAACTGCGTCATGCCCCTGTCTCCAACAGAAGGGCAGGAAGATGTGTATAAACTGAACTTCTTAGCTGGGATTATCTCATAAGGCAACCTTAAAATTTGGCAGCAAGTCAAAGGTTTACAGCACATCACTAAATGAAGAATGAGGACAGTTCATGGTGCTGCTATCAACTCTCTCTCCACCAACTTTAGAAAACCAGAGGTCAGGGTAATTATCTCCTTGTCACTTTAGGGGTCTTGGTTTGATCGCCTCATTTACTACAACGTGCTATGGAAGCATATTACAATGCTTGGGTAGTTTCGGCACAGTGCAGTTCCCTTGCAAAGCTCCATGGGCCTTGCACAGCAAGCTCTTGGCTTGCTCTCCATTTTGCAAAGAAAGGGTCTGATGCTTTATGTGTCTGGTTCCTCTCGCTGAGTCTTCTCCAAAGTGAGAGGTAAATATCATATGGGCTTCCCCACCACGGACTTGCTGGGACTGAGTTCCAATCATTTTGAAAGCATGCTTAAGGAAATTAATACACTGTGTATTGAATAGCTATACAGGTTTGGTGCCTTGAGCAGGAGATGTCCTAGACAGACCAGTGGAGTAATTGAGAGATGTATGGATAAAATATAATTGCTAACTTCTAATGTACATATGAACACTTAGACAAATTGAGAGAAAAGACAACATGGCTACCTAACTATTATGAAAAATGGTATTCATGTTTTGTACAATTATGACTATATTGAGCCTATTTCAAGTAACCAATATGCAGATCTGAATCAGGAGAGATTAATTGGTGGTATGAACACTTAAGCTATATAATTTACTCTGATTGAAGAGGCAATACTAAAACGTGGAATTAGCAGATGCTGGATGTAGTTTTCCTCTGAATCCATTCTCTGAATGTGCTAGGTAAAACTCCCTTTATTCTAAACGCTTAAATACTTTAATCCCCGGGATTTGATTTGTATCTGTGTTTTTTGTTTCTTTGAATTATTCTTCAAGTGCTGTTGCTGTAGCAATACCCAGTTCTGTGATGAAATGAAGCACATTCCAGATTCAGCTGTTAAAGTCTGTAAGGGGGCCCTTTGGCAAGATCAGACGGGGTCTTATTAAAAACACCTGATCCTTTCTGTTTAATGTTCAACACCACATTTTCTTTCTCCACAAACTCACTGGTCATAATGGGGCATGTCTCTGGGCACTCCACTAGGTGCTGTGAATTATTCACTGCCACTCTTCTCACCTCAGAACACAAAGTACGCATTGTGTATCATGCTGGCCCTAGCACTTCCTTAAATCCACATTTTCTGAGCCATCTCCCTAATTCCATTGGCAATGAACTAGTTAAAGAAATAGTCATTCACTCAAGCTCATATGTTCTGATCCAGAATTTGATTGCAGTATGGATGCCCCTGAAAATTGAAGCGTGAACTAAGGGAAGAGGTAGATGAATTATTAAACTGCAGTATCTCAAATATGCACAATAAAAACTGGCAGTGGTCAGAGTTCAATTGGGGGCCAACTTTTTCTGCACAGTATAGTTCTGTTTCATTTGCTACAAGCACAGAAATTAAGTCTGGTTGCCAGTATAGATGCTATGCAAATCTACCTTAATACTGTGAAGTCCAACAGAATTAGCAGAGAGGGATCCTATTAAAGCTCTATCCAAAATGCCTAAACATGTGCAGTTAACATATGTTAAACTGAACACTGCTCTTACTATTATAAATGACTGCTTGCTGTCTTTGTCAGCAGAGTTGTGGCATTCATCCTGTCACAAAGAATAAGAATAAGATGACCATCTGCATTTCTGCAGAGTGATAGCTACCCAGAGTGGGTTCAATAAAAGAAAATTATGGCTTTGTGCATTGCTACAGCCAATAAATCATGAGCAGGTCTTGCATCAAGACAAAAAATGAAAAATAACGTTTTGTGGAAAGACTCTCTATAGGATACCAGCTGAGCAGGCCCTTGGATGATAACACCCCTCCAAACAAAACAAATACCCAAAGCCAAAGATGGCAAATAGTGACCTATTCATGAGGAACTGAGCATACCAGGTTGTTAGGGACACTGGCGGATATACATCAGGGGAAAACTAAAAGTTCACTGATGTTCTTTGTGTGAAACAATGGTAAAGAATGGACACAAGCTATCAGGCCATTTTCTGATCGGTTTTCATTTTCTTCAAAATAAGGCTCTTTAATGCTGGTTCAACATATCATTCCTGTCCCTTCTCTCTGACCTGGGGTATTCTGCAGCAGCATGTTCCTTTAGCCTGAAGGACTATTCTCTGTCTCTTGTGAATCAAAGGAGGGTGAAAGTTGGCCTCAGGGACCTCTTAGAGGTGATACAGGCCTTCCTTTCTGGGTTTGAATTGTATTGGAGACCTGGGTTCACTGAGCAGCCCTACGAGACACATCACTGTAGGACCTCCAATTACCTTATTTGTCAAGTAATAAAAGTCTTTCTCAGAGGTGGAGAATCCAAAATCAAATGAAATCTAAGCAGGAGACTAGAATTTTCGTCTCCCTAATCACTTCTTCCTAAAGGCAGCTTTTTTTTTTTTTCTTTAATTATTATTATTATTTCTTTGTTCTGATGACTTTGAATCAGTGACTGAAGAAGATCTGGTACTTCCTTCCTGGTTATCCTGAGTAAGGGTGGATTGCATGCATGGCTTTGCAAAAGAACACGAATATGTGCCAAATGAAAATGGAGTAAATGCTGTGGAAATGGTTTCTGAGTAAAGTTTTGACTGCCATTTTATAAATATTAGATGGGGTTTAAAATGCAGCTAGATATCTTATATATCTGACTGTAATACTAAACTACATTAGTATAAATCAAAAAGAAAGATTTTTATAATTTAAAGGCTATTTGCTGCAGTTTTCTTACAGAAGTACATAAATGATGTTTTAAGGCCAAATTTTGATCTGAATTTAGTAGGAATAGCTTTAGGGGTCTCTGATGAAATCAGGTGTAATATGGATCACACATACTGTGGCTTCATATATTCAGAACTCTACTCCTATCTATCTCTTTTTCAATTTTACAGTCTCTGCCTAAATACCATGGTAATTGTGAGTCAAGAAATGCCTTCGGGTGGATTTTCCCAAAGGACTCAGCATGATGTCAATGGGAACACTGCTTTAGAAAACCTCAGCTTGAACAAATATAGAAAAGGACAGCAATCATTGGAATTCAGTTATCTAAAGCCACTAGTAAATGCACTGTGGGGACGAAGGGGGAGAAGGAGGAAAAATACTTTTTTCGAATCTGAGTTTGTTATTCTTTACCGCGAACTAATAAACGTTTGGACTGTATTTATTCTCTAACGGACCACTAGATGTCAGCACATATCCAGGCTAGTGCAATTGGACCAGCAATCATCTGGTAGTAAAAAACAACCTTCCACCCTGTAACGGTGTAGGTTGGATACCATACTATTGCTGGCTAAAAGTATTTTGTTTGACGTCTTAAGACTTTCCAGTACCCAAACTGTAGCTGTGACTATTGTAGCCATCAAAGTAGGAGGACTTCATGTACATTAATTCTTGCACTTGTTCTCGTCTTGCAAACTACATTCGCTGTCGTCTGTCTTCTGTGCATTGCTCCTCAGGAAGCACTTCTCACATGGAAGTCTACCAGGTACAGCTTTAAAGGGGATGGCTAGTGTATTCGTATCCAGATTTCATGGCCAAATTCTTTTGGAAGTTGGGAAAAGAAACAGAAATCTCAGCAAAACTTCAAACGTAATCATAGCATAGTACAATGTGAAAATGATCTGTGAGATCAGGCAAAAAAAATAGAATATTCTGAATGTGCTCAACTCACCTGTGGTGCATATAAGAAATAATGAAAAAAAATTACATTATTATGCATTCAGCCTATTTAAAATGCATAGACACAGTTCACTGCTTGCATTATTTTTAAATTAGATCAAAAGCCTTCTTGATCAATTTTGCCACACAGTAGTAATGATTAGAATTAGAATTTGGCCATATATGTTCATATGTTGTGTATTCATTACTTATATATATCTAGATCCAAATTCAAAGCAAAGAAGTGTTCTGGTAGTTTTGACAGGCAATCCATTTTTGCTAATCATCCATGGCTGCAGGACAATTGTACTTTGGAAAATCAGATGCATGAACTGAAAATTGTCACTTAAATTTATTTATTTATTTATTTATTTATTTTTCCTAATACAATGGAATTCAGGGTCCTTAATTGTTCCAGCAATTCAAACAGACTTTAACAACTGCTATGAACAGGAGTTAGAGGACATCATGTCACTGCTGAATCAGGCTGCAGGGAACTGTAGCGCAACCCCTGCAGTGTTGTCAGTCCATTAGTTATGAATAAAGGGCTCCACGCTCCCCTGCATTGGAGGCACTCAGTTGAAGCATGTGTGCTTGCGGCAGTACAGCTTACTTCCCTCCAGAGACTATCAGAAATGCCCGCCGAAGGGCATTAGATGCTTCAGCTGAGCACCTGAAGTTAGCCGGGGTGAAATCAAGTCCATAATATGAAGTTGCTATGAAATGATTTGTCCTTTGGCCCATGAGTGATTTACTACTGGTAAATTTGTATTCGGCGTATTTGGCCTTCCCTGTCCCAGTCTGCCAAAGGTTCGCAGTGTATGTTTTCAGTATGCTGATGGTGAGGGGCAGAACATTCAGCAGGTTGCCAGGCTGAAGTAATCCATGTGAAGCAATCCATAATGAATGCAGTAATCCAGCTCTCCCGTGATGGCTGCACTGGTCAGAGCATCAGCCTATGTAAGGACATGCAGTATTTCAGGGCTGATAAAAACCCAAGCAAGCATGGAGAGGAAGATATGTAGAGTAAGAGGAAACTTGGAGTTGGGTGAGATCAAGTCTGTTACCCTATTTTGCTCACAGAAAATGCATCCTATTGAACTATAAACTTGTTTAAGTCACCCTATTCATGCCGTGCTTAAGGCAGGTTGCCTAGCAGCAGAGATCTTAGCAGGATTGAGCCACAAACAATTTCTTGCTGTCCAGGTCTCATTTGTTATTAACATTTAGAATTCATAGGAATTTCCATGAAAAGGTAGAAGAAAACAAGGTACAATCCCTCCGGACCTCATAAAAGCAATGAAAACCTAGGTAGATTGGCTTTATTGCTCCTGGTAAATGAAGACTGCTTAGATTGCACACACCACCTCATCTTTTCCTAAGGTGAAAGGAAGGAATTGATCTGTTTGTTTAAACAGATTGCTGTAAATTCTGCCTGTTTGAGCAGGGTAAATAATGGTGAAAGGTGGTAAGAAGTTGAGGGGGAGTAACTGTTTGGTTTAAAAGTAAATTTCACTGTGACTACTTGATGTCTTCATGCCATGTGAATACCTGAGAAATCTATGAGGAGACTGGCAGAATAAATATGAGTGTTGGAGTTTGTTGGAAATAGTTTGCCTGCCTGAGATAAAATCGATGATTTTTATAACTAACCTGACTTGGCACCCTGATCCAAATTAGCACAACCGTGTACAGCTCTGTCCCCTGGCCCAAAGCTGAGGCTTATTGTCAGCAGTGCTAACGAAGTAATGACGGTATCCATTTAGGTGGTCACTGAGTAGAAAGAGGTTCAGCAAAGGGAAAGTTAGCCCTGCAGTTTTCCAGTCCATTTGCTATTCCCTGTTCACTTACAGAATTGGCCTAGAATGAACTGACTAGATTTTGTCTCATCCTTGATTATTCTTCTCAAAATTGGTCTTTCCCCATGGATGTGCTTCACTTCTAAGGAAAGTCTTTGGCTTTGCCAAGTTCACATGCAGACAGACAGATAATGCTATAATGCTCACAAATTTTAAGGCTGGTAGAAGGTAGGATGATCACTTTTAGTGCTAATGTGGCACCTGGAAACATTTTCAATTCTGATTGGTTTTAGGAGATAAGCTATGGTATCTGCTGGTGGAACCTTGCATATCTTCATTGCAGTCTATGCTGTGAATTAAAATCAGCAGATAATTTGGCTGAATATTTCTGTAAACTACTGTGATGTAATACAAAATATGTCATTTCTTAGTGTGTGTTTTAGCTCATAAAATGGCAATCACCTCAAAATCCATTCAAATCTGCCCCTATGGCTGATTCAGACCTTTTACTTATTGAGGGTCTGTGACTTTTTACGTGGTAGCGCTGCCTGGTATTCACATGCTATGTTCAGCTTTGTCTCATTTTAGTGAACAATTGTTAGTTAAAAATAAAACCAAAAAAGCATCAAGCATCAGCCACTCTGCTTTGCTGCTTAGGGCAGAAAAATATCTTCCTTTCTTTCTGAGTGAAAAAGCTTGTAGCAACTGATTTCATATTCACATCTTTAATGAGATGGAAACCTCTAGTCTCCAATTTTTCCATTGGACATAAATAGAGGGTACAAGCTGCGACGGGATCTATTTTGTCCCCTTCCTGACATCAGTTTTCCTTTTATAAATCTCTGTTTACACACAGAAGGACTCAAAAAAAATTAAAAATTTTGTAGTGATTATCCATGCTGGTGGACACTGGGATTCAAAAATTAAGCTAAAATGTGCTAGAAATAAAGTACACATTTCTAACAAAGAAGATAATTCATTTACGTAGAAAACATTTACGTAGAATAGTGGTGGGTCCTTGATAATAGCTATTTTTTTTAATCATGATTTGATGTTTTCTTCTGAAAGATTTGTTCTGGTTCAGTTGCACAAAATTGTTGGACTTGAAGCAAGAATTAATAAGGGAAGTGTTATGGCTTGTAATATTTTGAAGTTCATTAACTATTAGTGTGAAATCATTAGTCCATTGTTAAGAGGAAATAGTCTAATAAGAGTGTCAATGCACAGTCCTTGCCTTTCCATGCCAAAACCTTACTAAGAAATATCAAGGGAATTATGGAATCAGAGCTATATTAATTAATTATATGCTATTTTTCTGAAGTGAGAATTTCTCCATGTAGATCACATTCTTTCTGTGTATGGCTTTTTGTTGTTTTATGCATCTTGCAAAGTGTCTTATTTGCTCTAAACAGAACTAGTGTCATCAAATACCCCCCATCGCCACATCTTTTTGGACAAGCCTGTTTGGGGAAGCTGTGTGCTTGCTGCTTGGTATATCCACAACCCCCAAATCTTTGCGTGTCAGGACAGCCATGGGCTGAGAGTGCTTTCATGTACTAAAGCAACATAGGAACTCTGCAAGTTGAATGATGGTGCTAGTGTATTCCTAGTTATTAATTCTGGAGTAGTACGTGTATCTTTAAATGATGAATCAGACAGAATGAAGCTGGCTGTTAGAGTGCACTTGAAGTTAATTGAAGCCATGACTCATGCATTTGCATTTTTCTTTCCCACAAAGAATGTTTAAGACCCTTTGCTCCTTTTAAGATCTCAAAATCTGTGTCTAGCTACATATCATAGAAGCTGCTGATCACAAGGTGCTTTAATCTGGTAGTGTGCGTGTGTATTGTGATTTGAACTTCTTCAACTCAAAAACTAACCAGATTTTTGGACAGCCTGACTCTTTCGGTGTCATGGTTGGTAACCAGCCTATGGATTGTTTGTTTAAAAGACCTGTCATGGTAGGAAACAAACGTCTCTGAGATCTCAAGAGCAGACTGCTGAAGGTAGAGAACTGAACTGGTTGTTCAGTTGCTGCAAGTCCAGGTCACTGGGCTGTTCTCTGTTTGGCAAAGGGTTGGTTGCTCTTTGCTAGGAAAGGCCAAAGGTGAGATACTTGGATTATTTAGGGTCACAGGTTATACTACATGTTGAAAAGTGTCTCCTTGCCTAAAGTCTAGTTCCTCATCATGCACACACATTGCTGAAGAAAAAGGCAACAAAAAACAATATCATTTCCTTTACTTCTCCTGTTTTATTTTTCTTGCTGAAAATCAAATAAGGATCAAGTCACAGTGAGCAAACTGGTAGACTAGTTAATGTAAATACATGCAGTAAGTGACAGTTCTGGGCTCAGGAAACTTTCAATTTAAATAGACCAGGCACTTGAAGAATAGGAAGAGAAACTATCACAGACGAGTGACAAAATTGGTTGTATGTTAACTGGCAGTCAGGGACCAAACAGAGATCCTGTCTCCACCAGGCAGAAATGGACTGGCTTGAATTCCTGAAGTGTGAAAGCCTTGCAACAACAGATTACCTTTGTAAAATGTATCCTTTATACCTTGGAAAAATAAAATCCTGTAGTATTCTGGAGTAAGGATATAATTTTCAACCAAGTTCTGCAGCTTGCTCAAATGGCCTTTTAAGTTGTCCCTCCCTGCTCTGTCCCCGTCCCCCATGCTTTTATTAGCTCCTAACAGGAGCTATATAAACTAGGAATTAATTTGGCCCATTAAACATTAAAAGATTAATACTTTTCTCATTTTTCTCACAATTTAGAAGTTCATTACATTGTTGCATTACAGTCATTCCACTTAATTTTACTTTTCATGTCAATTTTCTCCCAGCATTAATTTTGACCATGTTGCAGCCTTCAGCTCAGGGCATATCTCACTGCAGTCCATTATCTGACCAGCCGAGCCTGCAGCAACAGGGAATCTTACTTAATTGGAAAGGTGCACCGATGCAGAAAAAATACATGTAACTTCTTGCACTAGCTATACCTTTTAAAAATGCATAATTACAAAGATGACAAACTGTCATGTATTCTTTGATCTGAAAGATCTCCAGAAGTTGCCAGAGTCAGGAAAGAGAAAGGTTGAAGCCTATAATTCCTTCCATGTTGTGTTGTGGAAGAGACGTGTAAAGAATGATTGTAAGGGAAGCACCAGGTGAGAATTTTTAGAAGCTTTTCAAAGCAATCAGTGAAATCTGATTTAAGAGTACCACTTCATCCTGCACTTAACTGTGTTCTCCAGATAAACTGTATTCCAATATGTTTCACAAAGTTAAATAATACAGCTACTGAGATAAATAACAGCAGAAGTAGACAGTCACAGCAAGTTATAGGCTCGAGGAACAGCTGTTTTCAGCTGAGATTTAAAATGAAATGACAAAATCACAATGCATTATTCTATTCTACAGTGACCAGAGTTTTTCAGCAGACTCCACCACACCTGAAAGCTGCCAAATAAGTAAAGCAAAGTTAATCAGACAAGAAGAGTGGTTGGTAGAGTTCGATGACCTGGACCCTACTGACACAACTTCATTTGAAACTGAAGTTGAATGACACTGTGAACTGGACTTAGCAGAAAAGACCAAGTGTAACATGACATGAATTTTCCTCTTTCTGACCTTGCTTGACTGAATGCTCTGGAGCACTTAATTCTTCACACTCCCATCTGAAGGATCTAAGGTGAGAGTCCAGCAGTGGCCTGTCCAGTAATACAGTATGAGCTCAGGCAGTTCATTCCTGGAGTATAGTCCAAAATTTGACTATCCTTGGCAATTGGCAATTGTGAGCTCTGCCTAGTTTTATTTTCCTTGATCCTACTACCAGAGCAACTTTCCAAGCCCTCACCTGCAAGAGCAACATCTTCTAGAGATAGAAAGCAAACAGCCTGAAAAATACAATAGAGTTGCAGTAGTTTACACCTATTAAGAAGCTGGCTAAAGCAGTTATGGCTGTTCTGACTCTGTATTATTAGCTCAGATTCAAATCATAATCAAATGGAGACAATTTTAAAATTTTGAATAGTATAGGGAGAGAAAGATGGAGATATTTTCCATAATATTTTATTTGAAAAGGTCTTATAGGTATAGTAGCCAGTTGTTTAAAGATTTCACCATTCATATATCTTTTTTAATGGTCAGTTTCCTTTAAAATGAAAAGACATGCCTACACATTTGTATTTGACACACTTCAGGAAGAGAGATGATATCACTACAGCACCATTTCCCAAGCCTGAAGAAACACAAATAATGCTATAAAAGTGGCATACATTTTACCACAGTCTCTCTTTTTTATTTTTATTTTTATTTTATTTTATTGCTGGAATGTTGATTTAGTTAGATCCTTAACTGTCTTTTCCCTGTAGTACCCTTGGCATCCTGGTAACAAAGAGCCAGCTGCTTTTGCCAGTTTCAATTTAACACTTGAGCAGGAGTCATGTCGTGTCCAGCATTGTCAGGGTTCACAAGGAAGAAATGGGAGTCTGTTCAGCATACATTTTAGGGATTGCCTGGCAGCTTTGGAAATTATTGGCAAAATTCACTCTGATGCTAGGAGCTTGTACATACAGATGTTGCTCATCTAAAAGGCAATTGTTAAGGTGTTACCCATAGCTTTCTCCTTTAACCACAACAAAACCCACAAGATTCACTCCACAGAAATTTGTGGGAGAAGAGCGCACTCCAGTTGTGATCAGAGCTCAGTTTAGAACCTGTAAGATGCCAAACAAGAAAGCCAACCTAACCTATCATGGTTTTCTTGAGACTGTGATATTGAGTCAACATGAATGACCCTGAGAGGTGCAGAATATAACATTACATATGATAACATAACATTACATTTGATGAGGATCAGATAAGAATATCAGTTTTTGTTAAACTGTGTGAGCAGCTGCTGTTAATGTCAATCTAGAAATCGGAATTTGTAAAAAGGAGAATGGCTCTCTGTTGGTCTTTTGTAAATATTCCCTCCTAAACAACACATTTGGTATTTGAGATGCTCTGTTTTGTCATTCCTGCAGTACAGCCTTACTTATTTAGGCCTAATTTGTTATTGGATTAATCTCTCTGTGGTTGAAAAGATCCATGGGCTGATCTTGGTTCATCATCCTTCTTGTGCCTCTTATGTCAGATTTGAACATGAACAAGAAATCAGTGTTCTAAAGGGATAATGACAAAAAAAGGGTAATGACAAAAATACTGTGTTGCAGAGGATTTGTTTTTTTCCTTTTTAATATTAGAGATGAAATGATGACTGTTTTCCAGAAAGTTGT
The DNA here is from genome assembly GCF_040182565.1 of Anser cygnoides. Lineage (NCBI taxonomy): Eukaryota > Metazoa > Chordata > Aves > Anseriformes > Anatidae > Anser > Anser cygnoides. The sequence continues at coordinate 43,714,468 of NC_089874.1, read as the reverse complement.
TTAAAAATGCTTATAAAATAAATGCTCTACTTGGCAAAATGATGGAATGCAATTGGAACTGAAAGGATACTTGCAAGGGAATAAAAATCACTGCAATGTTAAATGGAAATGTCTGGTGTATTTACAAGGAAAGGCATTAGCACTATGCTTTCTAACACTGCTTCTCATCGCCCAGTATCTCAAAGTCTAACATAGGAAAGATATGAAGAAATCAAAGAGATTAGTAACCCATAAATTTTGAGGATCTAGCGGGTTTACCAGAGGAGAGAGAAAAATCTGATGTATTGCAACTAAGTGCTCTACAGGACTGGTGTAGGTAAAAGTAAGCTTTTAATAAACATCTGCCAGCAAGCACAATGTTGGAATACATGTGGTGGTAAACATTTGGGAATCCATAAGTCTTTCTGGGCTGCATTCCTGTAAATTAATGGAAACAATTTTGATGTATGTCTGGCTGGTGAGCATTTGGCCACCCACGAAGTCATCTGCTTGAAAGCAGTGTCTTTGGTATTACTAAGTGCCTATATTTCTAAACAAGCTCTTATTAGAAGTCAGTCCAGCACAGAAGTATTTAGGGGAAGAGAAGCAAAGATCTGGGGTGAAACTTGAACTACATTTTTAAGATGAACAAAAAGCACACAGATTGTTTGACACTCCTGAACTGGCAAATTTTTTGAGGTGACGAACGAAACGTAGGTGAGATCGGCTTTTACAAACCTGCACGAGAGTGACTTTGAGGAGATAACTCCCCCCCTTTTTATTTCATTTTTTGTATCTACGGTGGTGACAATGGTGGGAGGATATATCTTCAGGGGGCTTTGACATTGTGGGTAATGGAGCTGAACACAGTGCTCATTGAAGCCTAGCCAAAAACACTGTTTGTCAAAGACACCCTGTTTGCAAAACAATTAAATGGATATTGAAAGCACAGTCGTGAACAATCTGTATTTTTAGCAACAGGAAAGAAGGATGGAAAACTCTGTTGCCAAGACATAATATATGTAATATACATTTCTTCTGGTACTAATTATTATTTTCTGAAACTACTGCAGTTGTATGCTACTGTGACTGAAAAGAGTTTTGTATAATGTTAACATCAGGAGATAAAGGTTCTGGTTTCAGCCTCTGCGAGAAATTAAAAAATGAGTCTAATTCCAGTAGGGTTTAGCCTCACCATCAACACTGGATTGGCTTTTTGACCGCTTTGCCCTCTTTTAAAATTGCCAGCCTGAAAAGATCAAAGAGCTTTGCAGGACTTCAGGAAGTAGACACCTACATTTATTTTTGCTGCAGTGAAAGCTGAGGTAGAAGAGCATGGTAGTCTGATTTTTCTAAGGAGTCCACTGACTTTAATGTGTCTAGCAAGAGGGATGTCAGCATGTGAAAGAAACACTAGGTAAACGTCTTTTATGACACCAATAAGTTCATTTTCTGGACTCAGAGCAGAATACCAAAGCTTGCTTTCACAGCGTATTTTATTTTCCCCTGTATATTTTCCTCAGCAAGAAGATTGCAACCCTGTGGTACGTACATAAACAACTAAAACAAAGATCTACAATGGGTCTTTAAAAAGTGCCTAGATCTGATTTCACACTTACAAGGTATGGATAATTTCGTGGCCTTTTGAAGGCTGAGTGCAGAATGTGCAATCTGGAAAAATGGCTGCTGATGTGCCACAGACATTAATTGGTGAATGCTTCATCAGCGCGAGCTTGAGTTTTCATTATGTTGCTAAAAACCAGAGTCTGTGAAGGGAAGCGCCCTGGAAATCAACTTGTCAGCGTGCGAGGTATCCTACATCATCAAGGAGAGCTGCCGGAGCAAAGAGAGCAGGCCAGTATGATCCCAGCTCCTGCTGCTGCTTGCTGGTGGCCGCTGACGCGTGCCAGGTGACCGAATATGAATGGGCTCCGGTGGGAGGGATGGCCTTTTACTTGCAAATATTTCTTCTGCTCTTATGTTGCCCATCAGCAATAATGGTTGGCTTTTTATAGAACATTGTCTGATTTGTTGGCAACCTTTAGGTATTTTATCGATTTAACATTTCTTCAGAGACTTAATGAAATATATGACCCACGGACAATGTGATTTTTTGAAAGCTGATGCTGAAGTGAGGGGTATATTGCCTGGTTCAAGCTCTGCTGTCTCTTGAGTTCATTAGATGTTGTTTTAAATACAGTTTCTATTCTGTTTATGAACTACATTTCTTTTTCCACACTTGGTAATGGTGCCGTTTTACAGTGCATTTGGTGTGTATTTCAAACCCACTTGCTGAATTGAGTCATTTCACGGTGAAGCAAGCTGAATCCAAGAGAAATATACCTTGGCTAGGACACCGAAGTTCAGTATATCAAAACAAAGTGAGGAACAGGTTGGAGAACTCTCAGAATCCATTGTATTTATTACTTAAAAGTAATGAAGCAAAATGTAGTTGTTTGTGCCCTCTGAATGTTAATCTACCCAGCTGTTGAAAACAGTGAAAGGTGAGAACTGGCTGTAAAAGTTTTGTGTGCCGTTCATCTGGACGTACGGCTAGTTGGCTGGCTACTGAATCACAAACTAATGAGCAGGCAGGACTGGGATTTGGCGCACGATGGAAGCGGGTTCACTACACAAGGGTTTCAGAAATAGAAGCGCAGACCTGAGCAGCCAAGTCTGTGCTGAGACACAGGTGGGCTACCTTTGAAAGCTTCTGAGCATGCAGCAGCCTTCAGGAACCATTTTATGCTAGTGTCTAAATGTAGCTCTAACTCTAGGCTTCTATTTCTGAAAACTCTGGCCCAAGTCGTCAGGGATTTTTAAATTGTGCTGCAAGGGACAAAATGTGTAGAAGAAAAGAGATAATTGTATTCACTGTCCTTTGGTAGATGGCTTATAATACCAGTGTGTCAGTCTGAACATCCTTCAACTCCTGTTCCTGTACATCTGTATCTATCAAAAGAAGATGTGATTGAAGGATCTCCTGCTTTCTTCGTCCCCTTACACTTCCTTTCTCTCTCCAAGTATCCCCACAGGTATTAGCAATGCAGCTGCTGCTGTTTAGCCAGTATTGCTGCAGTCTCTGTTCCACACATTCTTCTTTCCCGCTGTAGATGATGCAAGAAGATATTTGATAGGCTTAAGGTTTCTCTTAGTCCACTGAAAGCTTGGGCTAAGAAGCCAGCAGACAATGCAGCAAGGCAGCAACTTTACATATCACATGGGGCATAGCTCAATGGTGGCACTGAATAAGCAGGTCAGAAAACTGGAGTCAGTGCTTGCTGGATTTGGTGGTGTAGGCACTAACTGTTGTTGCTGGAAATGAGCACTTGATTAGCAAGAGGTGGCAATAGCTTCATGTAGAAACAGAAGGATTTCCAAAACCAATGGGGCAGTTTCACGTTAGAGCCAGCACTAGTGCAGCACAGACTGAAAGCAGCAGGCCAGCTGGCCCTTCCGAATCCTGGCACAAGCTGCAAATCACAAGGTCCCCCTCTTACATAAGCAGTCCTACTGTAACACACACGGCTCGTCTCTGGAGATCTCTAAATAGCCAGGGCTGGAACAGCTCCCGTGTCACCCCAGGTTTCTGCTGACACATGATAAAGTTACACTGGGATAAAAATGCTGCGGTGAATCAGATTGGAGTGCAAATGCTAATGCCTTGCTGCATGTTTGCTTAAAGCCAGGTCGTAGCACGTTCTACACAAAAGCAGAGTATAATAAAGTCTTCTTCATCTTGCTCTGTGCAGTGGCCAACTTCTGCAGCCAGTGAGAACTGCATGCATTGAATAGCTGGCCAGGGGGGCCAGAATGACCAGATTTCCCAAAAGAAAGTCTGATGAAAGCCATGCTGTGGTCTGTACCCAACCCTTCAGTGCCAGCAGCAGAACTAAGACCTGCGACAGACAGCAAATGTTACAGACTCTTCAAAGTAGCTCTGAATATGTCTGAGAACTTCTCCTAGCACAGGCACTTTGTCCCCACTTTCTAACAAACGTAGTGTCTTAGAATCGATTCTGATGTTTTATTCTTTAAAGAAGGGAGCAGCGAGGACAATAAAGTTCAACCAAGAGCATTTGTTTTATCAAGTAAATGGATAATTGTGACATTTGATGTTCATAAGAGACTATTTCTTGAACATTTGCCTAATGATCTCTCCACTTTACAAGTTCTGTTCAGTCTAGTTTAACAGTTCACCACATAATCACGTTCAGCTCTTTGGAAACATTTTATTATTATTGCAGTTATTAGATAGTGCATTCTCTTGGAAATGTCAAGTATGTTGTCAAATATTGTACTAATTTCAGCCTCCTTTGTAACAGCCCTGAACTTTATTAAGAAAATGCATACTGTAAGTAGCTTGTTCCAGCTACCAGCTCCATCCTAAAGGGCAATGGGATCACTTGGGTAAGAGGCTGGAGAATCTCTGTATAGTTAGAAACTCATCTTAAGGTCCCTTGTAGCCTTATTTTCTTGGATTCCTGGATCAGGCATTTATGCAATGGTATCTTTGCGTTCCAGAGGCATGTTTTTGCCAGTGAATCTGTGCCACCTAACTATAGCTGTCAGACACTTGGCATTCATCAGGCTCCCTCTGAAGTTAATGAAGGAAGAAACAGGCATCTCTTGGATGCACCCACACACCTATGATGCCTGATCTTAGGATGAGTGGAATTTCCCTTAGAAAAGACTGCCTCTTCCAGCTAGTGAAGGAAACAGAGAAATGACTTAAAATAGATCTTTAAGATCTAACCAGCAGAAGTTGGGTAAAATTAAACCTGTCAGAAGGAAGTGTAGTTCTGTACCCGACAACTTTATCCAGGTTCCAAAAGTGATAGTACGAATTCATGGACTTGGAAGTAAAAGTACATTGTTAATGGTTCAAGAAGCTGCAAATTGCTGTTGGCAGTCATGGTACTTTGGGGCGGTCTCTACATGTTAATTTTGTTCTTGTTTTCTTCCCAAAACTCCCAATCCTGGCCCTTGTCAGAGAGAAGATTCTGGCAGGAAGGACGTCTGGTTACACCTGCTGTGACTGCTATCCCGTTCCTGAATTCCACCTACATTGATTCTTCCTTAGTGTTCACTCAGGTGCAGTCACAAAGAATAGACGTTGTGTGTGTCTGGAGGAATAGTACAAGGACTGCATATCATCTGAGTTTCCTTTCTGCTTCAAGCAGTCCATAGACAGTGTGCCAGCCCTCTACGTGAAGTTGGCATTGGGTCCACAGAGTGTGAGCTGGCTTCCTGAATGGATGAGAAGGCAGAAGGCAAGCCAAAAAAAAAAAGCTAGTTTTCAAAGCCTCTGACTGGAAAATGAAAGACATAGATGTATAAAGAAATAGCAGTATTATAGATCTAGACAGACATTAATGAGCATGTGCCCTAACTATCATATCAAGGTTATAAGCTACTGCTTATGCACAAGACAAATCTAGCTCATCTAGCTCAAACACTGGCTGTTCAAACTCTGTCCTAATTACAAGATTTATGCCTTTGCCTTTATCCAAAGGGCTGATCTGAAGGAATGAATGAGTAGTTCAGGCTCTAAGTCCCCTTGCTTCTTGTTCTCATTACCATAAAGGTACAGGTGCCTGTTAGATTTGGTCAGATATTTTTATAATTAAAGATTTAAATTTTAAAAGCGAGGGCAATCTCTTACACTTTGGAACCTTTGGCTGCTCCATCAAATATTGTTTGTGATCTTCATAATGAAATGAATACAGTGGGGTGCTGGAATACTTCTAATAATTTGCCCTCAGGGTTTTCCGCACTTGATCTCCGTTTTTGTTTTAAAAAATTGCTTTCCTGTGGTGCAATGTTTTATGAAGTTCCGGCAGTGTTATCTGGTAGCTCAGATATTAGTCCTGAGTCATCTACAGGATGAGGAGTCCAAGTTGTACATTACATGTGGCTGGAACTCCTCTGAATCTGCCAGCACCTCTGCCACTTTTACCAGGGTCAATAAAGAGAAACAATGGCTAATTTTGTGTATTTATGGCAGGGCACACAGAGCTTTTCATTCATTTGGAAACTGATTTTCCTCCTTTTAGGGTTTCCTGGTCTATCAGAGTGTTGAGGGCTCAAGGTTTCTGATTTATACCAAAATATCTTTAAAATACCCTGGAAAAAAATTTGTCCCACTAAATTTGGTAGGAAAAATCTCAATTGTACCCCAAGTGGAGCTACAAACATCTCTCCTCTTGCACCCCTGATTGCATAGACACTCTTATCCTTTCCCTTCTTCCTTCTCCTGCCTTCTTTTCAAATACACTCACATTTTCTTGCGGATATTTCTTTCCCTCAGCAGTCCCACAAACACTTTACGTGCTCTGCCCTCCCTCAACAGGTGGGACCACTTGGTGGTGTTTTATGCTGGGGCAGCTTGCTCGCTACCCGACCTGTCCTGGCAGGAGGGGTGTCCTTTAGAGAGGGGTGAAGAAGCACTGCTGGCCTTGCATGCAGAGATCAGTCATTGCCTTGCCAGTAGAGCAGTGGCTTTAGAGCTCACTCATTGCCTGCCTACTGAGACTGACAGTTCAGATTATTGTGTACGTTCAGAGGGAGCTAGGAAGCACATAACAGGTTCCCTGTGCCTTGGAAGTTACTCGTTTTATGACACTTTCTCTGCTAGATAGACATAGACCTTTTATATGAAGAAAATAAATCAGTATGTGTTTGTTTTGAGAATACAACATTGTGGAATAGATTTAATTTCATTGCAGCATTACCAACATTGATAGCAAATATCTTTAAGGCAGAACAGAAGGGAAATGCATTTGTTCTTTTTTTCTTATCTTCAGATTGTTTTCTCTTCTATTTGATCCTGCTTCTATAGACGGAGGGCCTTTGTGCCAGGCACAGAGGCAACTTCAGCTCTCATCAGATTACTCAGCGCTTAGCAAGACTGGATTTTAATGGGTGCTATATAGAATGGAGGGTTAACATTACTTTGTGCTCCTCCATGACAGCATTATTTTCACATTCAAATCCTTGAAAAATGTTCTTGCATGCTGACTGGGCCAAAAACTGGATCACACTTTAAGAAGATCTCTGATTCTTTTAAAAATGCCCTACTGAAGGCATTGATGACGGCCATATGTCCAGCAAGGTTAGCACACCTATTCAAATTAATGCAAAGTATGAGTCTCGCTTGAATTACAGGCATTTTATGGAGCACAGGTGCACTCCATGTTTTTTGGATACGATGTTTCTGCTCTGTTCCACCTAAGCAGTCAAACAGAATTGAAAACAAAATCCTCTGGAACACATAAAAAACATGCACGTTGCTTTTATGGCTGTGGCTGTACCAAAGAGTGAAGAGGCACAGCATGAATACCCTTACCAGAAATAATCCTAAGAATGCTTGTGCAAATAGGCAGGTTTAAGAGGAATTCACAACACCCCTCTGTTTAAAAGTCTTTACTAAAACAAATATTAGTCTGCTTACCTGTGACATCTCTGCCGGTTTTCAGAAGAGTATTCATATTTATCCTAACCGCTTGGGAGGAAATTCAGCTCCATTCAGGAGTCAAGAAAAGGTACAGACAACCATTTATGTCTCACTTAGATCCTTGTTTTGAAGGTTTTAGTGCAATTTTCTATACGGAGATGAATTTGATTCTCCAGTAGTTCTAAGAGTGCTGTTAAAATTGGCTATATGTCACACTGAAGGGACAGCTCATCTCATGGTCCCTGTTAAGTTCCTTTACCTGTTCTACATGTACAATACCTCTAAAACCTGGAACAAAATTGCATCTTTCTTCCTTCCCTCCTTTAATAATAAATAGACCATATTCAGTTGGTCAGAACAATTCTTAAACTTGAGAGGAATTCCACAATTATGTTGGCTAAGGCAAGAAAACAAATGAAAAAGATAATGGAAATGACATGAATGGTTCTGATATTGTCCAAACATGAGTACTTCAGCATTAGAAATTTGATTCAGAAAGGAAATTGGATACCACTTGCAATAACAAAAAAGAAGGGGGGGGGAGGGGAGGAAGGGAAGGTGTGTGCCTTTCTTTTCTCCATTAATATCCCATATTCCAGTGGTTCTTGCTGGGAGTTTAGATAAGGATGTTTCAAATCCAAACCAAAGCTAAAACACAACAGTGGTTCTCATGTCTTGGAACAGCCTTTGTTGCTCATCTCTAGGACACTGTGCTGGCTACCTCCTGTGGGATCATCTTTCTGTGCAGTAATACAGAAACATACATCACAGCAGCAAAGCGAGGCCAGATAGCATTCTTTACAAGAGAGCTGGGTCCATCCAGAGTGATTCTTACTGTTCTTCTCTTGTTAAACAATAATTTGAATATGCTCCATATTAAATTTAATTTTCAAATTGAAATAAAAATAGTTAAATGTTGAGTCAATATTTTTTTCCATTGTTTGGTTTGGTGGCTGAACCAGAAAAAAAATTGATTTTTTTTGAATTTTATTCATGACTCAAGACTGAGAAGAGCTTCAGAATATTATGCTTTTAGCAATGTACATATTAATTATGATATGCACTAGTAAGTGCTAGAGCAGGAAGCTTTGAGCAGGTTAAATAATAGTTTAAATAGAGTATATTATGCAGACATAGCTATTTCAGCAGCAAACTCCCACCGAAGGTAAAAAACAATGTAAAACCATACAGACTTTCCATTAACAAGATATAGCTGAATCACCTTAATAGATTGTAGGGATAATAGAAATGTCCAGCAAAAAAATATTTGGTAAATCATTTCCAGTTTTCCAGGAACCTGGGCACAATAAACTAGCCAAGAACTGGGCATGTTAAAATAATTAAGATAAACCAAGCTCTGAGTAGCCCTCAGCTCTGGGTTCAGTGGAAATTCTATCATTAAAGCAACAGGCTGGAGGGAGAACCACGAACATCTAAATAGCCGGTTCTCCTCTGCTGCAGCTCTAGCCCCTTTTTTGACTATGGCAATAAGAAGAAAAAACTCAGTGCCTGCAAAATGGATCTGGTGAAGATAATTATTGAAATCCAGCTGTGCTATTTCCTTTGTTCAACTTCTATTACATAGTAACTTTCTGCAAATTCCCAAGAAGTATTCCTTTTCATACACACTTTTAACTTCGGTGTAGAACTAATACTTTTCATGTTGTGTCTCTGAAAATTTGCTGAAGTAGGAAAAATTGCACAGCTTTTGCATTTCTTTTGTTCTGGGAAGGTCTCCAAAAAATCTGTTCCTTAATACAGGCTAATTTCCCCCTTGCCCAGCCTCTGCCCCCAGCATTTACAACTCTCCTCTGTCTGGCAAGTCTATTATGTTTAAAATTAAACTTCTGTTAGCATTTTGGGTAGCATTTCCCAGTTGTCTTGTAAGGCTCTCTCCCATACGAGGTATTCTCTTTTTAAAGGTTGTACCAGCTATCTTAGATGAAGGTTACTATATACCAGATACACCCTCCTGGCCTCTCACCCTCAAGAAACAACTTTAAGGCCTTCTACTTGAATTGTTACCACTGCCATTTGGTTGACTAACACATTTTAAACGTAGCCTGTGATTTCTTTTTTCACTTCTTACTCCCTTCTCTTTTCCTTCCCTCCCCCACCAAGTCCATTTGTGATGTGCTTGTGGAGTTGTTCTTCTGCTTCATTAGAGCATTGTTTTTTTTTAGGTTAATTTATCTAATACCCAGTCAAATGAGGACATGGTACTTGTAAATCATTTAGTTTCTCATTAATCTCTTCCAGTGTTGGCTCCAATTTTCAGCTGTCTCTCTGTTTACTATCTCTAGCGAAAAATATCCACCGTTCCCATCGCCTGTCACAAGTAATGTCACGGTTGCTGTGGATCCATTGACCTGCATAATCAACATTTTTTTTTATTAGAAATCAAAATATTTGCTGCTGCTGTAGAAAGCAGCATCTTAAGACCCATGCAAAGAAATTCAGTAAATGAAATGCAATAAACCAAAGATCTAAAGCTTACCCTGTTACTTCATGCCAAATCTTATTCATTAGGTTTTCTTTAACAATAGCTGTTGAATTTTAAGATGCTGTTTATAAGAGCAGAAATCCTGAGAGCTGCATCCTTATGCCTTGATACCTCTCTGGCAGAGATCCCACTGAGATGAGGGGAACAAGAACTCGGCATTCATTTGCGAGATGCAAGTATCCAGCTATAGTCAAGCACACAGATAAAGAATTCTCTGCTGCTGTCCTCTACTATAAAACAGCAGTACCACATTTGACTTACAAGCTATTTACACATAGATTGGCAGGCCAGGCAGGGTGCCTTGCTCACATAGCAAACTAGCAAGAAAATTTTCTCCTGAAATGAAGAAATGCTTTTCATGGCAATAGGTTGTGCTCCCCATTGCAGGTCAGCACCAAACAAGGCCTAGAGAGTAGGAAAGAGAATTAGACTAATTCCCTTCTAAAGGGAGTGGCTGTTACTGCCCATAGCCATTGCATGGTTTATGTTTATTAGTTTTATTGTTGAGGTAGAACAGGCCTCACCCTTCATGTCCCATGGCCAAATCTGTCCTTCAGATGGATGAGAAAAGTTGACTCCTTTGTCCCCTAACATTGCTCTGTGCCATATGACAGCTTTTCAACGTGGCTTTTGTTGCATTTCAGAATTGCTTGCAGATTATTTCAGTTTAAGTCTATATATACTTTGTGATCTTTAGATCATTAATCTCTTAATATTGATCTCATTGATACCTTACTTTCAAAAGAGACAGATTTTGCCAATAGACTCTTGTTTGGCGTCACTCATCCTGACTTTTCCCATAGGCTTTGTGCAATAGTCACCGAAAACAACTTCAATGCCACTGTTCTTTTAGTCGGCACTCAGTGACTCATCTTCCTCTAACTGTAATGGGATTTAAGGAGCATTTAATGTTCTCTGCCATGTACAGGGCAGCCACTCAGCCAAGAGATTGATAAGCATCTTAGACCTACTATAGATAGAGATGTTAGGCTGATGGGAAGGATTAAAATGTGTACGTGTTTTGTATTTGAGATAGCAAATAACAACTACTGCCACTTTAAGAACAGAAGTCCTGTGTGGCGTAGATCAGGCCACAGTGTTCTTCATGTAGCAGCAAAGGCAAAAAATATCAGAGGAAATGGAAGGAAATTGATGAAGCTTTGTTTATAAAGTATGTAGCGGTTAAATTGCTGCCCCTTGCTGATCAGTCTAATCCTTTTAATGAGGCTAGGTAAGCAAAAAGGAGGCGGTAATGATGTTGATGACTCAGAGATTTCTCTGTGAAAGAAAACAAGCAGAAGCTGATTGTCTAAACAGTGCAGTGCAGTGACTCTCCAGGTGTCCTTTTCACCTGTAAAATGGTTGCTGGATGGCAAGCTAACCGAACTCAGAGGCTCATGGTGTCCCTGGGTACAAGTGCTTGAATACAAATCTATATATTGTAAGAGTGTGAGGTTTATCTATCGGTCACCCTTCAGCTTGCAGTATGCATTTTTTTTAAGACTAAATTTATGTTGGTCGTTTTTTGTTTAAAGAATGATGCAGCAGAACAGCAGCTCAGGGGCTAGGACCAGCATGCAGACATACTGGGACACAGTGCTGTGCTCTGCCTGACATGATTTAACCCATCTTTCCTCATGAAACTGCCCTGATCTGAGGGTAAAGGATGGTAGTTCTTTTGCACCTCCTCATTCTCATTCTGGTTTGCATAAATAATTAAAGACCTGGGGGAAGGATATACCTTGTAAGCAGTGATTCCCCTGTGGAAGGTCCTGGGACACCAGCCCTTCTCCATCATTGCTTTCACTGTTTTTTGTAAATTTTTATTGCAAAATGTGTAGTCACTTCTATAGACCTGGGAATGAGAACTCCCTGGGGAGAATCCTGACAACTAGGTGACAGAGTCAGGTTTCTTTCCTTCACCCAATGCACTCTAAATTTTTTATACAAAGTGAAGCAGGCTCAGCCAGAGAGATGGTGAAGACGTCTGCCTTATAAAATAGCCAGACCCTTATGATAAGAGCAGTTTTCTGGAGAGGCAAATTTGCATGCCACCAGGCAGAACATGGCTTTGAACGTGTGTTTTCTGTTGCCTCATTTGCTGAATTCACCACTAGATTGTTGTAGATAAGGGGGAGCAGCACTTCATCTGTTAGCTGTGCTTCAAAAGGCAGAAGTGACACTCTTCCTTTAGACACGCTGGTAGACCACCAGCTGGATCACCCACCAGCTGGAACACCAACTGGTGGGACCCAGCAGGGCTTGCCACTTGATTGCCAAGTCATGTTAGGATTTAAGTATCTGTGTCCACGGCCAGAAGTACTTTAGATACTTGGGAAACACTCATGTTTACACTTGAGTCCCTTGGGGGATTTGGGGATTTATGTGCCAGCTGAGGAAGGAAGCAGCCAGCAGAAATTTTATGTATCTGAGCTACAGGGTTGGGTGGTATATGCAGAGACAAGTGCAATGTAGATGCCCTACCCTTTTTGTGCATCTGGTACTTAGCAGCTTTATTACTTGAACAACATGGATTTGTGCCATAGCAACCTCATGCCAAGAAAACCACAGCAATGCATGTTTGGTGCCAGCTGCAAAAGTTACACAAAGAAATCTAGATGGAGAAAAGTTTAGAAAATCTGAATGTTTCCTGCAGGGGATTCTTTTTTTTTTTCACCTGCAAGGCTTAATTAGCAAGACTCCAGATTGTAACAGCGCGGTGCTTGAAAACGTGTTGGATTGACATGCATTTTATGGGATGCTTTCATATGCAAGTTTTAATGATATAGTAAAGTTGTTGAAAAACCTAGCAGCATTTACTCAGACAGCTCCAGCTCATGCACACTGCTTTGGATGTCAGAACACATTTTTTTTTTTTTTTTGTGGGGGCCACTTTGACTCCTTTTTCTTTGTATAGTCCTTGCAACAGTTTTATTTTTGGATTTGTCACTGTGGAAATCTACATGACCTTTACTATAATCTTAGGTAGTTGTAGCAGGCTCAGTACAATGTATGTTCAAATGTACAAGGCAGGTGAGAATGTCACATGAAGTGCAGAACATCTCTGTGCTTTGCCTGGGGAGCTGTTAGCGTACGATGCAAAAGAAAGCAGAACAGAGCCCAGTGCATTTCACACTGCATAGGACTAGCTGAGCACTTAGGTACTTTTTTTCCCCCACTTTCTATCAATAAACTATGAAGCAAAAATGTTATTGTACGTATTTCTAGTCAACAGCACATTTTTGCACATTGGTAAATACCATAATTCTCTTCTGCTTGTCAAGATGTACTACCCACGAGTGTGGGGCTTCAAAGGAGGCCATTTTAAAATAATAATTTTCCAATCTGGATTGGCATGTACATGCCCCCTAAAAGCAAGTCATTGAGACAGCAATTTTGAAATCCTTCTCAAAAAACACGTCGCTCTCCTGATGTGTCTGTGCACTTACTGCTGGAAACCAGTTAAATCGAGGGAATATTTATAGCACCAGTGAGAGAATAAAGTTGGTCTCTTAACTGTGACAGAGCCCATTTCAGTCCTGTCAGCTGTCTTCCCATCTTAGCTGAACATCAGAAAGCAAGTGCTGTTCAATGGTGGCTTCATGCTGCTCCCTGCTGCTAGATGAATCTTCAGTCAATGTCAGTGTGAGTTGGTTATTAGACTTCTGTCTGTACTGGCTGCAGCTCCTGCTCTTGATCCCTGCTCTCCTGCATCTAACATCTGCTTGCCCTCGTGATTGTGTAATGTGCTCTTCCTCGTGGAAGTTTTCTAGTCCATCTCTGTGTAGGAGATTTTAAGTATATGCTAATTTTATTGTAAATTATTGACAGGATGAATACGGAAAGATCTGCTTGTTTAATCCTTTCGATACAGGAGAAATCTGATCAGATGTTTTCCATCCAGTAAGCTGCTTGTCCTGTTTTCCCCTCTTTGTTTCATTGTGAGTGTCTCCTGCTTGGCAAGTGGTCTGGGAAACTGAGAACGAGCTCCCTGAGTATTCATAGCTGCAAATACATGAAGGGTGCAATCAAGTTTAGGCAGCTCAGGCTGACTATTTATGTTGGTGTCTGCACTTTGGCACCGTGGTGACTATCACTAATTCCCTCCCTGCAGGTTAGGATGAGGACACCCCTTCCTCAGACATGCTCAAGAGGGCCCAAAGAACAGCCTTTAAGGTGGTTGAATATCATTAAAATCATAAATGAACTAGCTTAGCTAAAGTTAATAGCAATTCTTGTTTGACCTTTCAGTTATCATGGGTTGATATTAGAATTATTTTTAGGATGTTATTATGATGATTGTCATTAGGATTAGGGGGTCCAAGCTTTTTTAATCCAGAAAAGATAACATATTTCTTTTATTTTAGATTAAGGACATCACAGATCTGTCAAATCTCATGATTGCTCAAGAGGTTCCTGCCATGGAGTCCCATCCTGTTTCTTCACCTGCCTTTCCTTTGTCTTAGCCATCCACTGTATAACAACCTTCCCTTTCTCCTGCTTTGTGGAGGAGGATGTATATGACTGATGTGATCTGCAATCTGCCTGTTGTTGGACCTGGTGCATGGGCTGTGAAGGATCAAGGACACAGTGCTGCCATGAAGCACAGACACACCTTCTCATGAGATCCAGTATATGAAAGAGATTTCCAGAACTTCTTCAGCAGGAGCCAGATCCACTGCTCTAACACACACTGGAGGCTTTGGCACTTGAATATTGGGAAAGAAACAGCTTGCAAATACTGATATCAGGAAGAAAAAACAAAGCAAAACAAGTCAAAATGATCTCCTTCATGACTGGTACAAATAAACAAAATGTTTGCTATTCTAAGGAATCTGAAAGACCAATATACAGAATAAAGGCACTGCGTAAATCACAGAATTTGAGAATATTACTGATGTCCCCTCTGCAGATCCCTGTTAGTATCTGTGTTGTAGAGAATATAGTTTTTATTTCCCACCTGACCTGCAAATTAATCTTGCATATACTTGTCTGACATGCAAACTTAAAAAAAAAAAAGGTTTTGATTTTTTTTTTTTCAGGTGCAGAGTCTGTAGCTTTACATTTGCTGGCACCCCAAGTTCCTCCAATTAGCTGCCAGAACTTAAATCCAGGCTCTTTGATTCATGACCATGTTTCTTTTCCACTATGCCTGAGCACTGATATCCTAAATATTGATTTCTGGGAAATTGATTCTGAACTTAACAGTCTTGGCCTCTCCATCTGTGTGCACATACCCAGTGGGTACCATGTCCTTATATGCTCTCAATTGCTATCTCTGTTTAGGGATTCTTGTCTGATATTTCTAGAAGTTGGAATTTGCTCTTTTGGATTCTCTTGGCAGAAAGACCTGAGCTTGGTCCTCTGCCTGCTTCCTTTGACCTTTAGCCTTCGCAGTGGTATGTTCTTCTTTCCTGAGACCTGTCTTCATCTCAGCTGCTTGGGAGAACTCTGTGACTTTTCTCATCCTTTGCCCTCTGAGTCTGCAGAGAGTCTGATCTGATTGGGATCTGCACAGGTCACTGATATTGCGAGGAATGGGATTTCTGAGAAATCTTGCTCCTGGTGTTCTTTTTTTCTGTTTCCTTTTACAAGTACCTATCTTAACACTTTTGCTTTTCACTTGGTCTCTATTCCATACTTCATGCACTTTGTCCACTTCATAGCATTTTATCTACCTGATGATGATGTTAAACTAATTCAAAATGTTTAGCAGATTGCTGATTCAGATATAGTATTTTAAGAATATCATTATAGGGAACACTTCTCAAAGGAGATCAAAATAAAAAAAATGCCCTATTATTGTCCTATTATTGTTTAAAAAACAACCAAAAAAAAGTACATCTGTTGTACTTGGGTATAGACTGCTGAAGGTGAAAAGGTCCTTGTTAGATTAAAAATTGTGGAAAAATTTGGCCTGAGGTCATTAATGACTTCAAAATAGAACAGTTAATTTTCATTTCCCTTCCTCTTGAAAAAAAAACACGTACGTAATTTGGTGATCTAATCTGTGATGATGTGAACTCTCAGTAAAAGTTTTACAGATTTCCTGAGTGTTAGATGATTTTCATTGTTGGAAAAAGTTGTTGTTCTGTCACACCTACGTACATATCTATTTTCTTTCAGAGAACCTTTTAAAAATAATTTCTCTTGACCAAGTTTTAATTCATAAAGTCATAGAATGACTTGGGTTGGAAGAGACCTTAAAGATCATCTAACTTCACCCCCCCTGCCATAGGGTGTCCTCTAGGGGACACCTCCCGCTAGATCAGGTTGGCCAAGGCCCCATCCAGCCTGGCCTTGAACACCTCCAGGGATGGGGCATCCACAGCTTCACTGGGCAGCCTGTGCCAGTGCCTCACCACCCTCTGAGTGAAGAATTTCCTCCTAACATCTAACCTAAATCTATCCTCTTTTAGGTTAAGTCCATTCTCCCTTGTACTATCATTATCTACCTGAGTAAAGAAACCTTCTCCATCCTTTTTATAAGACCCCTTTAAGAACTGAAAGGTCGCAATAAGCTCTTCCCAGAGTCTTCTCTTCTCCAGGCTGAACATTCCCAGCTCTCTCAGCCATTCTTCATAGGAGAAGTGCCCCAGCCCTCTGATCATCTTTGTAGCCCTCCTCTGGAGAGCTAATTATTAAAATTGCTTCAGTCTCAGTGAGGAGACTGACTGAATCAGAGTGAGTCTCACAGATTAAGATTGAACTTCTTGGTATTTTAAGTTCCCCTGCTGCACATTAGACGATGATTACTGTGATGGTAGGATCATAATGATAATGATTATCAACAACACTGACCAGCAAGGCAAAGAACATCTGCTATTAATAGCTAACAATTTCCATCAAAATTAAATAAACTTAGAAAAGATGTGATGATACTCCTTCTCTCCTTACTTCATTCGCTTTGGATGGATTTCGTATTCTGTGACTATGAATGTGTAAGTGGGGTAAGAAACATTTGCTCCCTCAAGGAAAAAATAAAATTAAATTAAAAAAAAGACCAGATGGCACCTTTGACTTGGAAGTGTTGCCCCAGTTAGAATATTAAATAATTTCTTTTTGGACTGAAATAGTTTCTTCCTATGGAAAATGTGCATTTGCATGTTGCTACTCTGAGCCAAGTATTTTCAGGCTTTTGCCTTGAGGTACTCTGTCCTGTACAATTCCAATCATGTAGCCATAATCCTGTGCTTTGGTACAAGCCTTCTTTCTCATTCCTAAAAATGCGTGTTTTTCAGCTCAGTTATAAGACGACCTAACAAATGTATCTCCTATAACCTCATCTGTTGTTGGAATGGTCAATGCAACCCAGCAACAAATGTCAGAAAATTTCACTCTTTCACTTTCTGTTGCAGTGAAAAGAAGCAGCAGTTCTACACGTGGTAGGTCAGAGGTGGACAGAGAAGCATAGTGCTAATTAGCATTCCCTAGGTGATTTTCATCCAGTTCATTTTTTATAGCTTGGCAGGACAGTACTGTTTTCATAGGTCTATGATCTGAAAGTCCTAAGTGTCAAAATGGATCAGTGTTCTCTTCCCCTATGACATGACTATTAATTCATTTTTTCTGCTTTTAGGAGAATAATGATAATCCAGTCACTTGGTTAAAATATAAAGGCCTCTGGGAATTCCAGGTCCTATTTTTTTCCTAGAAAATTCCAGTTAACATGTTTTCTGATAAGCTGATAAGTTGATAATGTCCTTGAATATTATTGTTATTATTATTTTTTAAAGTAGCATTTGATCATTTGGAGATAGGT
This sequence comes from Anser cygnoides, assembly GCF_040182565.1. NCBI lineage: Eukaryota > Metazoa > Chordata > Aves > Anseriformes > Anatidae > Anser > Anser cygnoides. The sequence continues at coordinate 43,696,768 of NC_089874.1, read as the reverse complement.
TTTATTTACCTAGGAAAAGGTTTGAGGAAAGAGCTTATTATGGTGCAGTTTTGCATATGACTGTCTTTGCCCCCAGTCCTGCACCTTGATCTTTGCAGAGAGACTTCTCTGAATGCTCTACAGAGGCATTTGAGATCTTGGAGGATGTTTCTGCATTATGCAGTAAAACTCAACACATGGACCTCTGGGGTACCGTTGGCCTGCACTCACATGTGTAGATGGGGAGATGCTAGCCCCGTGCTCTGCAGAGTCCTCTGTCAAGCAGTACTGCCTAAGAGCCACGTGTTATCATCAACTGCAAGACAGTTACTAGGTCACTGAAGTGGGGTGTAATCTAAAAAGTTTGGGAGTCAGTAGTCTACAGTGCACCACACTGAAGACTTTGAACACTTTTGATTCCTAGGCCAGTTGTTCACAGAAATGGCCATGGTGTTGTCAGAGGCAAGGGGAGAGTCCATGAACAGAGCCTGTACAGCTTAGTAATTGGTATTAAGTATTATTAAGTAGTAAGCAATCAGTAATAATTCCATCTGACAAGGGGAAGGCTCCTGTCAGCCTTGTTCAGAGATGGAAACATCTATCTGTTCAGTCACCCCATGAAGGCAGATGAGGAAAGGAAGGAGCTCCACTAGGAAACTGCAGAGCACAGCCCTGGTGGTGAACCTGGGCTGGATGCAGCAAGCAACATCACTGAAGGAGTAAGGAGGGGCAACCTTGCCTACAAGCCTTCTTCATCTCAAGCTAGGCTGCTAATTTACTTTCGTCACTGGTAGCTCTATTGAGACTGTGGCCAAGCAAAGGAAAGTGGCAGGAGAAAACAACTTATCATGCATTTGGTGAAGCTGCTAGAACTCTGTGTTTGTTGTTCAAGCTAAGCATTTGCTAAGAAAACAGCTGCATTGTTTTAAAGTCTTACAGTCCCTTTGCTGTTTGCTACCCTTCCTCTGCCAGCAGTTACTATTCCTGTAGGAGACATGGCAGGAAGAAATGTGTACTCATGCCTCAGCCATTCCCATTCACAGTCTGGCATCTTCTTGGAAACACACCTTCTTTGGTGTTGCAAACTATCAGGCACATTGGGAGATAATGTGATTTTGTTTGAAACTTGGTAAGCAGGATTTAAACTAACACACTGTGTTTGAATTAATTTAAATTAACTTAAATTTTAAATGACTTTAAATGAGTTGAAAATCAGTTTTGGTTAAACTAACATTACTTCATTGTGAAGTTAAATCCTCTGATTCATATCTGACTTCTCAGAAATGTGAGCTTTTGTGGAGATTTTTTTTTTCCTTAGCATGGAATTATGATTTTTGTTTCAGACAGGAGTAACAGTTTTTGGTACTGCGCCATCATAAATGTATGTTACTTGAATCTTTGTTGCACCAGATCAAATGCTTCAATGCAAACCACAAAAATGAAATCCAAGAAAATTGCCTTCATTAAGGTATAAATGAAACCATTTGCTGTACTTACAAAGACATTCCCAACCTGCTTTTGGCATAAAACGAGTCTTTTACAACCTATCTTGGCGCACGACTCTCCTGCCTCCCAATTATGAATGCCTTCGGGTGACCAAGTAAGCAATAATTCCAGCTGCTCCTGACAGAAGAAGACACTGCTGCACTGCATTATTTTTCTGATGAATGTATATTCTCGATAAGCTGAAATAGGTTTTGCATCAGCAACATCTGCAACAACGGGGATTTAGAAAGTGGGTCAGGTATATTGATGGATTGGAGAAAGCGAATGTGTAAAGGAGGGTGCGTGTGAGTATGTGTATAAATGTGGATCTACTTATGCCTTCATATTTTCCTCCAAATACCTCACTAATTGATTCAGGTCCTCTGACGGTGGTCATAGAGGGAGCTTTCAGCATAAAGTACTTTACTCAGAGCTTTAGTCACCACAGCAGAAAATCCAACTCTTTTGCAGTTAATAGTGATTCGTTTTCTTGAGTTGTATGGGACAGCATTTTTCCTTATAATTCCTAAACTAGTTCAGGGCAGGAGCTAGGTAGCACATTAATTATGCCGTTTATCCTCAATACCACTCTTTACTATTGTCTTTGGAATTGCACACGTGGCGATGACGGTAGGTTGTTTGAGGCTTAAAATGTCTGAAATGAGATGAAATTACATGAGGGAAAGGACTAAAACCTGCAAACCAAGGACTACGATCAGCTAGAGGAAAGGGTAGATGGAAAAAATGTGTTTTTTTCAGTCTGGTGTTAATATATCAGGCAACTGGGTGGGGGGATGTATTGTGAAAACATCTGCAGTGTGAAGTTTGATTCCCTGGGGTGAGAAAGGAGATGGTGGAAGCAGCAGCAGCTGCAGTCAGACTGAGAAATCTCTGCTTTTATTGTTTATTTTAACAGCAATATTGTGCTTATGCTGTGTTGATGGCTCTGGAGACTTTCTAGTTTTACTTTCAGTGGCTGGGCAGGACAGATTTGGAGCACATTTCCTGGGAGCTATCCTTGAAGCTGGCTAATGCATAAACTGGAAGGGCCAACTGGAGGGAGCAGGGATCTGGATGGAAGCACACGAGCCATCAAATTTAGTCCTTTGCAGTAGCAGGCAGCCCTGTGATAAATGTTTAGTACAGACAAACCGACAGAAATGCTGCTCTGTGTGTATCCCAGGAGCCACAGAACACTTCTGACAGATCTGTGGTAACATAAAAGTCCATAATACAAAAGGCTGAAACAAAAAAGCACACCATGCCACAGGACGAGAGCAGAAGAGACTGGGGGCATTACAAGTGTGTTCAGACTCTAAAGTATCAGGGAATTTGTCTGCTAAAGAAATCTGGAAGGTCCTGCAGAGTAAGCAATCCCTCGTGCTTTTGAAGCAGACCAAAACCTTCCAAGCCTTCCCTGCCAATCTCCCCTGAAAGAATTTTTGGGTTCCATACATGGAGACAAGCTTAACTTGATGCCTGAGCAAGATGCAACATGATTTGGATTTATCCTACATGCCTGTTCAGATTTCTCACTGTCCTCTGTCCTCTGAGACAGGTAATGAAGTTGTCTGGCAGTAGCAGCTATGGACACAGTGATATTGAGACATACTGTGACTGACTGAAAAAAAAATTAAAAAAAAAAATCTGAAAATAAGCTAACTTTTTATGTTAGTGTGTTTTCCAGTTAGTCCTTGCTTTGAGAGGAAGGAGAAAGGGCTCATTAGAGATTAGCACAAGAGTCTGGTCTGTTGGCTTGCTTCTGTGCCACCATATGTGTCTACCTTCTTTTTCATGGTTGCTGTCTATAGTAACAAGATAGTATAGTAAACAGATAGAAAATCTGTGCTCTCCTGTGCATTTTTTATAAATTCAAACCCTCTAGGTGGGACTGCTGTCAAACTAGGCTAACTTTTAGACTCTGTATCATAGACAATGTCTCTTAAATTACCTCGTGGGGTTTCAAGGCCACTAAGGACCATATGCTTCTGGCCTTTCAGTAAAACAAAAGCATGCAGATGGGTAGATGTAAGAGAAATCAAGTGAAAGATTCAGTCCATTCTTTACACCAAGAAGTTATATATAGCATTCTGGAGTGGGACGCCGCGAAGAAGGGGTTGTGAAAGTGTCCATGGCATTTCAGCACACAAATCACCCATCAGTCTGAACTCTGAGTTGCAACCCTTTTAAAGTCTCACATATAAATGGATGACTTGTTCCTATTAGGTGGGAAATACTTGGTTTCTAATGCTTTAATGTAAGAAGAGTTCCATATTCTTTTTAGTGCCAAGTAGATTCTGGAAACCCCCTGAATGCAGTTATGTTTTTACCATTTTGCTGTAACCTTTCTATTGAATTGAATTTTTGGACTGGTAAGGGAGAAAATACTAATTAGCTCTCTCCTTTTTTGATAGCCTGCCTTATTATAAAACTAATTAGTGCCTGGCTTTTATTGTTGTGAGTATTAGAATACTGAAAAAAGCCTCAGAGTAACAAAATTAAAAATGTGATATTTTTCTAATGATTCTGTGCCTGGTCAGACACTTAATGTATTTCTTCCAATAAACTTTAATTTTCTTTGTGAAACAAAAAGAGTATACGCTTTGGGACACGTGAAGTTCCATTACTGCACCGTTTCTTAACACTAGCCTCTGAAAAAATGGGAGCAGTAAAGTGTAGAAGATATCCAGAGCTAGACTTGTTAAGTAAAAATTCTGTTTGCTATCGATAGAGGTTTTTGCTTGAAAAATAATGGCACAATTAGTGCCATTCATTCTAGTACCGAGGATATTCATGAATTTGTTAGACATCTGAAATGAAACTGAAGCACCCAGAAAGGACCAAAAGCCCTTATTGCCGTTCCGTCACTGTGAATGAAGTGAGTAACAAGGGACCAGGGTTGAAAAATATATTAATGGATTAACAGAGAAGGGTAAAAAATAATAATAATTCTGTCCATTGTCCAGATACTGTAAAAAAAAAAAAAAAAAAAGGCAGGCCCTAGCAGGTTATTTTGCATAATTGGAAGTAGTCTCAGACACCTATTTTTTCTGCAGTGGGTCAATTTATATTAGTGGACTAAAACTATTAACTGAAAAAATCTGAACTGCAGGGATTGACCTTTGAAGAGGAATCAAATAGCTACATGATTAAGAAGAATTATCTATATCAATATAAGTAGCCCTATCTTAAAAGGCAATTAAGCATGCTGATTTGAGCTACTGATTTAGCACTTCTAAATGCCAGTCGTAACAGAATCTGTTTCAGTGATTTTGTTAGTTTTTCTGTCTCAACTGCTACACTGACACTAAAATTCAAGCCTTTAGAGGTGGATTGCTTGTGTGAAGGATGCGACACAGATGATGCAAAATGGCATGTTTTGGTTTTATGTTGCTGTTGACATTAAATGTTTGAAGGCAGTTATGATTCAGGAGGGAATGTAACTGGTTTTAATGGAACACAGTTGGTTGAGGCGTATATAATTTAATGGCATCTTTATGCCTAAATGTGTTATATACCACTCTGTATTACTTTACATAAGTAGGCACTAAAAGAACGTGTTAAAATGATGCATTTGCTCTTTGTTTAATTTTTATCAGTATGTATGTTTATACATTTTAGAGTTATATACTTGTCAAATATTCCCTATAGTTCAGTTTATTTGTAAAACAGTACTGGCTTCTTTCCTAAAACAAAGGTGGAAGGTCATTTTGATTTCTTTCAGTTGCACTGCTTGTACTTTGTGACTCATTTGGCTCTGCTCTTTCTGATATGGCTGTAGAATAGATTTTTGTAGCTGTATCCTTCTGTGTTGTCAAGCACAGAAGACTATGCAGTGTTGTCATCTCTACTGTTTTGAGTACAACCAGTTGAGTGAGCAATCACAGTCTGCATTTGTTTACCAGTACAATTCAAAGAGAGCTCAAGAGAAATGATGCCTTAGCAAAGAATGCCTGAAAGGTTTGAATGGAGGATGTCTATGAAGAAAGTCAGTTCTGAATGATGAAATAATAAACAAAAATAATCTTGGAAATAATGAATCCTTCTTCCTGCTTGGGCTGTCTGAGACCAGCACACCCTATCAAAAAGGGTCCACATAACTGACAGATCCAGGACTCGGAACCATTTCTTCAAGCTGCAACTTCTGTTTTGCAGCTGACTGTAATTTTTTCTCTGATTTTCTTTCTAGAAAGAGGTCTTAAAAATATGGTGTGAATTGTTATTTATGTTATATCAGCACCTTTCTCAGGTAAGCCTGAACTAGCTTTGCTTCAGCCCTATCAGCAGAAACAGCTGGTGCTTTCAATAGGTGTCTTCTTTGGGGGAAGTGGTCTTTCTAGCCCTTAAGAAGCAGAAACAGGAGTTGCAGTCTTTCACTAAAAAAGAATATGCTTTTCTCCTACTCAAGGCCTGGGATTTCCACTTTGTGTGTGTGTGTGTAACAATTTTATAACACTGGCTCAGTCTCAGAACAAAATGTACTCCAGATACAGGGCACTACACAGGACACAGGAGATGAGAATACAGACCCCAGCTCTCTCAGTAGTGCACAAGCTAACTTACTTTCAGAAAGTCATTGGAAGTATCCTGACCTTTCTGTACACCATATTGTCTGGATGCAAGCTGTTGTCTTTAATCTAACAGGGACTTTTGAATATTTAAAAGGGAAATATGCTAAGAGGAGTGAGCTGCTTAGCATAAAATTCTTGTCCTGAGAGGTACTTATATTTCTTGTTTATCTCCTTTGATCTTAGAAAAGGTACTTTGTCACAACCTAACTTTTTTTATTTTTTTTTTATTTTTCCTCACTAGAAAATAGTTGTTCGGGGAAACAACTGAAAAAAAGAAGTTACAGACATTCCAGATACGCACCGTATTGTGCCCAACTCCCAGTCATCTCTGTTTCTTGATGTTTAACTTGAATTTGCAGGGCCAGCTTGTTGCATACGTTGCCTATTTGTAGATGGTAATGTAGTTCAGTGCTCTGAAAGCTACATGAAAACCTCATGGATCATGACAGATTCTCATTGCAGTTGAATGTGTGTCCATTGAAAGTAATGGGTTACTTTATGTTCTACATGGAGCCCTAGATATTAAAACTCTTTACAATTACACAATAACAGTCTTTGGCATAGCTGTGCTTTTTAACCAACAGCATACAGGGAGCCAAAAGGGCCATTTAACTCCCTCAATCCTGACTATGCTATCATGAGAGAGATGACACAGGCCAGAAGGGCCTTCTCATTTCATGTAGCAAACATTGTCCTGATGAAGTTAGTCCTCTCCTTATTGCTGCTTCTTTTCTGCTAAAAGACAGAGAAGTATTAAACCACCTGACTGAAACTAGTTCTCTAATCTACATGTGATATTTGCATTATTTAAAACATGTTACCATTAAAAAAGTAATACTTTGTTCTTCGTGTGGGCTGGCGACATCTGTTTCCTTCTTGCCTTTGCCTAGTCTCTATATCCCAGCCACTATTACTGTGCCTACATACAGCAGATTTCCTTCCACCCTAGATTTTTGGCCATAACAGGTCTTAGTACAATTACAAGAAATTGTACCAGGTAACATCAGATCTTAGGATGGTTCAAAGAAGTGTTTTTATTTTTTTGTTTGTTTGTTTGTTTTCTTTCCTAATGCAGTTTCATGATGCTCAGTGTTTGTATGTAGAATTCTACATTTGCTGTGTACAAGTGAATGTTGGAGTCATTTCATTTGCAGAACCCACAGGCTCCTTTTTTTTTTTTTCCCCTCTAAATAACACTGCTCAGTATGGTTCAGAAATTGCCTGCTGCTTTGCATCTTTCTCAGTCTTATGTGGTCCGTGACTCTTGTTTTGCAAACAAAAGTAATTCGTGTAAAATCTGTCTGGAATCAATATAAGCTTCATTCTTTTTCTGAAGTTTACAGAGACAGGAAACTCATGCGTTAGCCCTCCTTACTAGATGTGGTTACATGCTCTGGAAGGCGTTGTAGACGTGTTCCACTTCTACTTCAAGGTATCTGTATATAATTACAAGTGTTTCCACACAGTGCCCTGCACTGTATGGAGTGTTAGACATGATGGTGTGCATTTCTTCAGCTTATGTTACTTTTTGGTGGCTGCAGCTTACAAAGGACATACATCCTGATTATAGAAACAATATTAATGCCTCTCATTTTATGCGTTGCTAATGTGAAAATGGCAGCTTTTTCCACAGATGTATTTCAGGATGGCATATACTTAACCTAGCTCAAAATTTCCTAGTTGTTCTTTTAGAAAAATACACGAGTTTTTGTTGTTGTTGAAGTAAAAAACATGCAAGCTAATTTATGTGGAAAATCAAGTATATAGGATATTTTGAAGAAAAAAGTTTTCCGATACTTCAAAATGTAAGGGTGGAGCGTTTGTCCCTTCTCCACCTCATCTCCCCTACTGTTGTACTCTGCAGAGTTCATTCTCTCAGGACTGTCTAGTGAATCAAGCTTGATTTAAACGTATTTATAAAATATCTTGGAAAAGAGCCACCATGGAAGAGTCTAACTGATGCAGCTGACTCTCATGAGTCAAACCTTGTATTTTTGCTAATTGCACCTTCAACTTTTGTTATCTTCATACATGAATTTTATCTGCTGACTTCCAAGATAAACCAAGGATCTGTTCTGCCAGCACATATAATACCCTGTGACAGCCTTGTGTGTGGTAGCACTCTGGCTACAGCAGTGTGTAGCTCCACGTGGGCCAAGTGCAAAATACCCAGCCTTCAGGAAGAGTCTGCAGCTTGCATTGTGCTACTTTTGCTACTCCATTAGCAATATCCAGGCTCGCTAGTTTAAAGATAGCTCATACGTGCCCACACTAGCTGCAGGGACTGCAGTAGAGCTGTATCTGGTGTTTCTTTAATTTTTCTCTCTCCCTCCTTTTTGATCCTGTTTCTCTTTTGATGCTTGAAGAAGCATGTTAACACACTTGCACGTCAAAAAAAAAAAAAAAAAAAGGTAGCTATGTGTATTCTAGTACCTTTGTTTATTAAACACAACAAGTACAAATACATAAGGATGAAAACACCTTTCTTTTATTAGTCTTTTTTCCCTAGGCTTCTCTGCCTGGAACACAATGAAACAGGCAAATACAAATTATATGGCTATCAAAGATTTTGATAATGCTATAAACAATACGAATGAAGCTTATAGGTTCTTTTTCTTTGTAATCAATGAGATCTTGAGATGAAATTAGAGCCTGAAATTTGAAATAACCTCATTTATTTGTTACAATACTTGAACGTGATTTCCTTATTGCTTCTGCTCACTCTTTTGTCTGCCTGATTCAAATAGCACACAGAAGCCCTGCTCTAATCGGTTGATCGTCCTATTTTTAATTTGCAGGAGTTATTTAATCCCTCTGAATTACAGAAGGGGCAAGTGACTTCATAAACCTGAGTAATGAGATTTGTTAAGCATTATTTTATCATGAGGATCTTTGCTAGAGAACATATCTACCCCAGGAAAATATCTAATTAAAACACAGTGGATGAAGCATTGTGTTGATTCCCAAGTCCTGCAAGGTTCCTCCTGCTATGAGGTGTTACATTCCTTTGCCTCCCACCAAAGTCAGCATTAGCAAAGGGATATGGGATGACCTGGTTTGCCATCACTGATTAAAGGAGAATGTACAAGATGCACAAGTTCTTCAAAAATAATATTACAATTTTAAGATCAAGCATCTTAGGTAGCCTACACTTTAATAATGTATGGTGCAAGGCTTCTTTTATTAAACATGGGAATAATAACAGTTAGATCTGTAATCGTTATTGTGTTGAATCAACAAAAGCCAGTCCTGAAAGTTTGCATGTTCAAGGATTATAAATAGCCGCATTTAGATTTCACTACATTTTTTTTTCCAAGAAAATATAGACGTGATTTATTAAATTTAAATACACAACATGGATATCTAAACTGGGTCTAAGAAACCACAAAAGACTTCCACCAGTTTGAGTGAGCTTCCACCTGAGCAGCAAGTGAGGGTAAAGCTGGTGACATGGGGTTGCCATAGTCCAGCCCAGGCCTGCGGTGGAATGATGGGCTGTCCTCTCAGTGCCTCCGATTCTTTTAGGCTGCTATTGTCTCTTTCTCACCCTGCCCCTGGCACCAACTGCAGAGACAGCAGCTAGTTCTGCCATTTGATAGCTCCTTGCCCTGCCTCCTAAGAACATAGAGGCTATTGCTGTTTGAGAAGTGTTCCCTGTGCTTTCCTCCACCTGGACTCTTCATAGTATGTGTGACCTTTGGATAGCTGAAGATGCATGCTATATCTGAAAGAAGATGTGGCCTATGTGTCTCAAGGGAATGACATTTGATCACCTCTGCTATGCCAAGTAAAATCTCCAGAAAGTGTCCTGTAGTGATATTTTGCTGCTTGAATTCACTATTCCTACTGCTGGCTCTGTTGTCTTTGCTGATGCCTTTAGGGTCCAAGCCTCACCTATCGATGTTTTGTTGTTTCAAGTCTTGCTGTTCTGAACAATGTGTTTTGCCAGCCAGCTAATGTAATAGTGCTCCTTTGAAGGCATCAGATGCTGCAACTTGAGAGTCTAACTACTTCTTCACTTTACTGCATAGAATGATCAGTCTTCACCTTCGGCTGGCCTCCAGTAGCACAGCAACATTATGCCTCTAGGCATCGAAAAGGTAATGAATGCCCTTCAACCTCTTAATCCTTTTTCTTTCCCGTCTCAGTTACCTGCACCGGACTACTAATGTTTGAGTTCCATAGGTGATGTGGATACCAGTAGAGGTAGCCATGACACTTCAATTATTAATGCCCTAGGATCTGATTTTCGGAAGCTCAGTGATCCTGCAGCTTTTGTTTACTTTATTTAGAGTTGGGAATACTTTGTAATTCTAAAAATGGAGTCCACATTTTCTCCTGGTGAAAAGACAGAAAAAGAGGTAAGATGCTACTTTATGTAGCTTCCAGGCTAGACTTGCAAAAGTATCTGGTTATTTTGAAAGCTTCTATCTTTAACACTTTCTAAAGGGCCTGCATTTTTCTAAATAATATACAGAAGTTGGAAATATCCATAGAGTCCTAAGGTTTGCATACCAAAATTAGGCATTTAAACATCTTTGAGACCTTTTTGAACAATATTGTTTTCTTGTTTGGAAAAACTGTGTTTTGGGTTTTAGGGTAGCAGAACTGAAAAAAAATGTACATGGTAAGTCCAAAATGAATTCTCTCTCTCCCACTTTATTCTTTCTTCCATCAGTAAGGAATGTATTGTTGTTCCACTGTTTTGTTTTAACTATCTGTTCAGGGCTTTCAGATTTCTGTGTAGGTTAGAGGAGGTTCTGTACTTGATGAAAAGGTTGTGTCTCCACGTAACAAACTTCAGGGAGAGGGGAAGATGATGAGAACAGAAAGGGCATTGAGGTAAATGTTGCCATATCAACTTTGTGAACAGAAGAGAGAAGATGCAGGTTCACATCCTAGCAAATACAACAATTTAAGAAGAATGTTAGTTCATTAATGTTTAAGCATAGTTCTCAATAGTTTATGTGCAACACAATTCAGTTGTGTGGTCCTGGCTGCTTTCAGAGAGCTAGGTATTACTTGTCAGTGTCAAACCTTTTAGTCTTCATTGCATACCACAGCTCATTATGGTGGATCATAGCTTCAGGTGAAGTAACTTGAGTCATTTATGCACAAGCTGGGCAAGAAACATAAATATTTAAAACTGATGTATATTTACTAGTGTAATATTGCATATAGAATTAGTTGTCTGGTTTGTCTGCCAGAGTTTCAAAGCTTGCAGTTTAATTGTCATGCTATCTTAATCTGACGGCCTGTTTTTAATGGATTCATTCTTCTGTCCCTTCAGCTTCTCCTTAAGCTCTTCTGAGCTCCTTTGTGACCCAGATGAATTGAAACCTTGTCAGCTTAGTGCACTGACAAATGAAAATAGGTGACTAACGTTGATTGTCTTTTGATATTTCATACTCTGCTTGCCAAGAATGCCTCAAGTCCTGTGATCATTTTTAAACCTACACACTGTTTTTCACACAGACTGATTGCAGTCAGTTGATAAAGAATATCATCTTGAGCAGATGCTCACCGGTAGCCACCTCTTCTTATATTTACTTAGTATAACAAGAAACAATGAAGACCACAAAGGACCACTTAGTTATATGGTCTAATCTCCTCTGTCTCCTATGTCATTAAATTTCATAAACATACAAGCACTGAGGGCAGTAACCTGCACTTGGCTAAAACCTGTCTTCCAGAAAGGCATCTTGTCCTGGTTGGAAGACATAAAAACATTAAAAAATTCTTGTTGCCCTCGTTAGCTTGTTCCAGTGACATACTGTCAATTTAAGAAGAAAAATAGAGTGCTTCATTTGAATTTATCTGACTTCAGCTTCTATCGCAGCTTCTTGTTATGCCATTCTCCACTAGATTAAAGAGCCCTTCAGACTCCTGTATTTTTTCTCCATAGAGGTACTTATATGCTGTAATCAAGTCAATCTTTTTGATCTGATAAACAGATTGAGCTGTTTAAGTTTGACTTAACAGCATTTTTCTTCAATTCTCAGATCCCATTTTCAGCACTTAATCTGCCTCCTCTGTAATTTTTCAGTATTTTTTTTCCAAAACATGGACAGGAACACAGCATACAAGATTGGTCTCATCAGTGATATATCCAGAGATAAAACTATCTCCTTACTTCCTACTCCCCTGATGCAGATTAATCCTTCGTTACACTGTCAGAGTGAGGATTTATGATGAGTTGGTGACTACAAGCCCTAAATCATTTTCAGCAAGTGCAGTCTCCCTTCAACACACAGCACCTACAATCCTTCACGTTTATTATAGGGATTTACTAACTATAAGTGTACTTTATTGGATTAGGCCCAGTTTGCAATTTAATTCAGATTATTTCACCTGGCTACATAGTCCTTATTACCCTTACAATTTCTCTCATCTTTACGCTATTTTCTGATGTGACCACCTTTTCACAGAAACATTCCCATTTGATGAAGGTTCCTTACCGTCAGCTACTTTTTGTAATCAGTCATTTAGGCAAGTCTTAGTCAATTTAGCGTGTACTTTAATGATATCATGGGGTACTATATTTTCTTTCATACTGTCATAAAAGCCTAAAATCATCAATATGCACTCACCCAAATGAGCAATCTCATCAAAGAATAATTTAGAAAAGTTTGATGAGACCTGGTCTTCATGAAAAAGACTGGATGTATTTCTGTTCCTTTCTTTGAGACCTTTTTAAATTAAATCTGTTATTCATATTACTATTGAGGGTTCTGATGTTGGCCTATATTTTCTTGTCACTTGTCCTTTTCTGACTACTGGTATAACATTAGCACCCCTTTGGAACTTCCCAAGTATTCCAAAGTCTATTAAAACACCAGCAGGGAAGTAAAAATTATCCAAGTTTGGTGGTAAGGGAGTGGTCATGGCTCCTATCTTTCTTAATTACTAGCAGGCTTGAGCAGTTCTTCATCGTCCCTAGGAGATCCATGTACTTGTTTCTGTTGTAGTACCAAAGTATTTTCTAAACATAATTTCCTGCATCAGCAAAACAAAACAAAACAAAACAAAAACAAAAAACAAACAAACAAAAAACAAAAACAAACCACTTAGGAACATTTACTGATGGGCCAATATCACCATTTTTCTTATTTCTAATGCACTTAAAATGTTTCATTTGTCTTTAGCTCTTACAACCACAGATTCTTCCTATTAACTTCCCTTATCAATTTTTGATATTGTAACTTGTATTTTATATCAACTGTAATTTATATAATTTCTCTTTGTTTTTCATTTTATTTCTGACTGCCACCTTTGAGCTTGTAAGGGAAAGTTACTGCCTTCTGTGATTACAAAATCATAGTGTTTTGGATATTTAATAGAGACTTTAAGAGTCCCTCTCTTGGTGTTCTCACTAAATATTTTTTTTTGCCGTGTCAGTTCCCCTCACTGTTCTTCTCAGCTAGAGGAAATTAGCTCTTTTGAAGCAGCAGAAATACACAGTTTTGATTGGGGTTGTCCTTCACTTACCCACAGTGAATGTAATCAGGCCAAGATCACTTGTTCCCAGGCAACTACTAACTTTTAATTTAGTGATATCTACCATTTCTATCTATCACAATGAGATTCAAATACTTATCTCTTGCAGTGTAGGATATCCATAGGGCTACAAAATTACCTTCTACAACTTGTAGAAGTTATTAATGACTTGGTACGGGCTGCAGTTGAATCTAGACAAGGGGTACATTTGTTTTCTCACAGAGAAGGAAAACAAGGATACTACTAGTGAATAAATGTTTAATTCACGCCTGAATATTTCAGTAGCTTCCAAAAATCTTTGCCAAACTTGAATCAGGCCTGAATTTTAATGAAAAATGGGCTTTTGGGGGCTCTGGTAGTTAATTTTTTGACATTTTCAGACCTTCTTGTGACTACAGCGCTAACACCTTTTGTCAAAAATGAAGTTTTTTTGCATATATTATATATAATGGTAGTAGTTATCAGGAACTAAAGGGATTAGAATTAGGAATGCATGTATAGCGTTGAATAGGGTTCGTGCCCTGGAATAAACTGGAATAATGAGGTCAGCCACAATTCACACGGAGGCCTGAAAATAGCTTTTGATGGCTGTCGATGCCACGCCAGGGCTTTGATTAGCCACGGTGCGTAAGCACAATTGTGCAGGCTTGGCAGCAAAGCCAGCTTCCCTGGGAGGGCCTGACTGTGCCAGCACCACCGCTCACCCACCCGGATGGTTTCTCCTCTGGGGGCCAGGCTCTCTGAAAGGAATTCAGTCACAAGCAGCAGCAATCTCCTTCCTTCAGGAAGAACAGCTCATGGACATTAAAAGCTCCTCCATTCTACCTATTGCAGCTTCTCGAGTGCAAGCTGTCATAGAGGAGTCAACCAGGGCCTGAGACTGGTATTAGTACGTTTTAATTGTATTGTAACTCTTAAAATTTAATTCAAGCATTTCTCAGGTTGACTCAAGTAGAGGTCGATGCGAGTGTTTCAGCAGAGCTTTTTAACCTTAGCCAGAAAGGTCAAACCAACCGAAACTAACTTCAATTCCCCTTTCTCACGGCCACGCAGGGACTCAGCCCACCACATTTCGGGTCGAGTCCCCTGACACCCCCAAAACACCCATTCTCACTTTACTAAGAACCAAAATAACACACGACGAAGCCCCGCTGGGCACCGGGGTGGGCTCAGGTTGAGGCGCAGGCGGCTCTGCGCCACCGCTCCCCTTCCAGGCACCAAACGGGAGCTCGGCACTGATCCCCTGAGGGCCGCAGCTGCCCCCGGGGGCCGTTACCCCGCCGCCATCTTCTGCCCCCCCCCCTCCCGGCGAAGGCGGCAGCTGGCGGCGGGCCAGCGGCGCTGCGGGTATTAATAGGCGGCCCGCAGGCACCCAGGCCGGCCGGGGCAGGGCTGGGCTGGGCGGTCAGGGTGAGTGCGGGGCGAAGCTCTGCTCCGCTCCGCTCCCGGCTGCAGCGAGGCGCAGGAGGGCTCGGCGCGGAGGCGGCGGCTCCCGGCGAGATGGAGGGTAAACGCCGCGGGGCCGCAGCCGCCCTGTCTCCCCCTCCCCTCTCCTTTCGCTTCGGTGGGGGCGGCGGGGGCGAGCCGGGCTCGCTGCGCCCTCCCGGCCTCGGCCGGGGGGCTGCAAGGTGCGAGGGGGTCGGGGCTTCGTGCACGGCTCCCGAGGGGCCAGGAGCTTCCCCGGGGTGCGTGGGGAAGAGCAGCCAGCCTGCCTGCCTGTTGCGTCTCTCCCTCTAAGCTCCCCTTGTTGAGGTGCTGCAGAGATGCATCCAAATGCTTTAGGAAGGTATAATGCTTGCAACGATTGCTGTAAAAGTGTTGCGTTACAGTATGTTTGTTGAAATAAATTGTCTTTTAAAGAGTTGTGCTTTTTTTATTATTGTTATTATTTTTTTTTTTTTTAGGCACCAGAATAAAACAGGCATGGCGATACGGTGATTTGCTTTGGAGCAAATGGTCTCAGGAAGGGAGAAGTTAATCCCATTTTATAAATGTATTAGCAAGTTAAATTGCTTGCCTGTATTAGCAGGAAGATCTAACGTTATTATGTAACGAAAAATAAAAGTTGGCTGTATGTTAATGGAAGTTGGGAATGACCTATGGCTGCCGCAATAATGAGATTTCTGGAAGAGCTTGGAAAATAAGTGGCTAAACCGTGGTACACCTCAGCTGCAGATATGCCATTATTTGCAAGGTTAAAACACAAGGAATTCCTTGGTAGCATAGAAACTTGTTGCTAAGGCAGAAAACAGTACAAGTGTTTGTAGGTGGCTGTGTCCTCTCCTGCAAGATCAATGCTCTTAAGAGCTTGTCCATCTATTGCAAATTGGGAATCTCCTATGAAAACAGTCAAGAAAGCTCGGGATATACTATGTTTCTTTTAGTTTTATGTTAAGCATGGATGAGACTTTAAAAGAACAACAACAACAAAAAAAATAACTCCCGAGTTGAAATAGTCTCCTAGTATAATTCCGAAAAGTTTAGTGTCTTGCATTTATGGTTGATGCAAATCGCCAGAACTCTATTGGTGGAAAATCTCCAAATAAAATAATATATTTGAAAGAAAACTACAGAAACTTAGTATTTAAGAGTGATAATTTCCTTTTGCTTAATTTGCTGTAAGTGAATGAGCTTTGTAACATTGCATGACGATTTTCTTATGCACTAAGGTATGTGCTAGAGTGCACAGTAATGTAAGCCTGTACTGTGCACGTAGCAGTAGCAGTGCTGTGTGAATGGCAGCAGCTCCAAAAGTGCCTTCCAGTACCATTCATATTAATATCCTCTGATGACACAACACCAAAGATAAGCTTCTGGTGGTCAGAGATCCCAGTATGCCTTTCAGTTCAGTAACAGTGCAAATATTGCCCAAAGTAAGCTACCAAAAATCTTAATTTCCTTCCAGAACAAATGGCTTATGTTGGTAAGAGTGTAGCGATAATCAAATCCCCACCCTTACTGCAGGTTTTTCAGTCTTTTATTACCTTCCTTGTTAGTAGTACCTATAACTGCTGCATGCTCTCCCTCATCAGAAATGCTTTATTCTCCCCTTTGCCTTGGTGACTTGCTGTGTTTTGTGCCAGGCTTGGTCTTGTCAATAAAACCCATGTCGGTGGGGTGGTGAAGGAAGTTGGGCTGG
Source organism: Anser cygnoides (assembly GCF_040182565.1). NCBI lineage: Eukaryota > Metazoa > Chordata > Aves > Anseriformes > Anatidae > Anser > Anser cygnoides. The sequence continues at coordinate 43,680,097 of NC_089874.1, read as the reverse complement.
TCTGCGGCCACTGCTGGGGATGTTTCCTGTACCCTTGTTCCTGAACTCGGGCGATCTGGGAAAAGGTTTTGCTCCTGTTATCCTGAGCTGTTGGAGAAGTGAGGATCTTTGGTTCTTGTGATGCTAAAGTCTGTTGCTTGATTTTTTTCTAGCAAGCATGAACCTGCACTTAACTGCCCAGCAAGATCTGTGGTTTATGTGCAGTTGTTCTTCTTTTGGTACTAATTTATGTACTGTTAGCTGGATCTCACTAAATCTGCATGGAAAAACATCTGGGATAAAAAGACTGAAGGGCACATGCCTGTTGCAGCAGCAGCGCTGGGTTTGTTTTGTGCTACTAGAGCAGGTGGCAAAGGGACACAGTTGCACTGGAGCCATGAGACATGGATGGCAGGGATTTTCCCCCTGCACAGAGTTATCCTTGCTCTGGTTGTGAATGTAGTGGGACTGCTCTTGGGGAGTGACATTGATTTTAACACCCTTAATGTATCTGAAATTGTGTGCTTGTGAGGTTTGTCTTGGATGTTGCTGATTGAGCCTCATTTCTCTCTGACTTTATCAGCACTATCCACAAGGGCAGCCTTACTGACTGCACAGGGATGAGTTAGAGGACTCTAGGCTATGCCTCCCCTAACACACAAAATGGCAAAGCCCCTTGTTTAAGCAGGGACCAAGCTGCAGATCCCCAATCCTAGCTAGCTGCAGAAGCAGATCCTGACTGCATGTATCCTGCAGTCATTTGGCATCAGTGTAGCTTTCTTCATGACAAAACAGCCTTAGAAAGCCTGGAGCATTCTGTATTTGGGGAGGAGAAAAAAAAATCACAAAACAACCATGAGATGTTCCCTTGTGGGGCATAAAGGCTGAGTCTATTAAACAGAGTCTCAAGCAAGTTGTTACTAGTTCATCAAGTACAGCAAATAGAGTCAGAGCTGGAAACCACAAGAGGAAGGGAGCAGACAGCATTTGTGCAATATGCTGCCTTTTAACTTCTGAATTGCTGGCTTCTCAGTGTGTATATGGTATGTTTGGGGTGTTACATGATTTGAGTCTGCCAGCAGAATGGGGAGATGCGTCAGCAAACATTTATTTCATGTAAGACGTTGCCATCTCAAGCAGGTGTAATGTGAAGCATGGTAGAATGCTAGGGTGACTTTAAGGCTCTGGTAATGTGACACTAGAGGTAGTATTTTAGTCAGAGCAGAGGGATAGGGTCTCTCCTGGCCCTGGAGATCTGCTCTGGTAAAAAAGATACTAGGATCTTTGTGAATGTCACTTTGTGAGATGAAGGGAAACATAAGTTTGCAAGAAATAAAGTTAGTATCAAGTAAAGCAATTCTGCGTGAGTAAAATTAGTAAGAATGTTATTGGCAGTTAATGTTTAGCAAAGAAGCTTAAATTGATATTTGAGAAGTTCCAAAAATAGTTTTTCTTTCGTCATTAAGGCATCTTTTAAGTTGTTATTTATACAAACAAAAATAATCACTTTTTAATGCATTGGAGGAATCTTATTCATACTGATTTGGCTATTATTGCCTATTAGACAGTTTAGATTTCATGTGCCTTAATTTCCCTGGCATTAATTGTTTCAAGCGGCCTGCTTCTGTCAAGGCCATTTGTATTTCCATAAGCATTTACCACATGTGCAAATGTGAAAAATGGACATGTGGAAATACATCCCTTTGTATTTGTCTCTTTTCTCTCTTCCCCGCCCCCCCCCCCCCCCCCCCCCCCCCCCCCCCCCCCATGTGGTCAGATTCAGGCTAATCAGTCCTGATGTTCATCCCAAATGCGTACAGAAATCACCTCTTTAGGCTTAGCAAAACTCAAAAGCTAACTTTCTTCCAGCTCTTTTTGCTTTGTCTTGTCACAAACTGTAGGGGTTATTGGAGGTAATTGTAAAGCGTTGGTGACTCAAGGAGACCCACCAGGCCATGGATAAATTGAGGCCATTCCCCCTCTTTTTTTTCCTCTTCCCTCTATGCACACAAGTCATTTTATGGGGTTTATACACAGGCAATGAGGGAATAATAAATTTAAAATGCAAATGGTTGTTTTGTGACATGTCAGTGGAGGTTCCTTCTGTTGATGGTTATTGTTGAAAAGCATAGGATTAGTCAAAGGATGTTAAGCAGTGATTTTCACCTGGTTCAAATGTATGTATGTCCATCTCTATTGCTATTTCTTTAGTATATGTGGTCTTGATTTTTCCTAATGAAGAGCTTGTTGAGCGTTGGCAAATAGAGGTGTCTTTAAAGAATAAGTCACTGGACCAGAGGTTTTTTTTTTTCAGTGCCACAAATATGATGAGGAAAGCAGTTCTTAGAGACCAAGCTCTTTTGTCAGGGAAGTAGCAACAATTCTAGTTGGTTAAATCTAGATCGTTTGGAACAATTTTCAGCTCTAAGGCTTGGATTCCCTGGTCCTTTGTCACATCTCACCTTATGCAAGCTGAAAAGCCTCACAAATATGATCTTATCCATTGGCAAATGTCAGGGTCTCAACAAGAAAGGTTGTCTCTTAAGCTGCTTGGCATTGCTCCCCTAGTTATACTGCAAGACAGCTTGTGTCTATTGAGCTTCTTAAACTTATTTTTCTCAAGCTGACCTAAAGTGGAAGGACAAGACATCCTGTGACAGTAGAACTGCCAGAGGCTTAACTTGGTAGTAACCTAGCCTATAGTCAATGCTGAGCTGGCCTTGCAACATGTGTGGTGAAAACTACTTTCGTTTTTGCACAAGATGCACTCAAATCAGTTTTAGAAAATCTAAAACTGCCACCAAACTGTTGTGAAGCACATGACCACGTATGATAACAGGCACAGCATATAACCAGGCTGGGGCAGCTGGCTTGCAGAGGTGGTGATCTCCCCTTCGCTGGGGTTGCCAACTAAGGAAACTTCCCTGGCACTGAGTGGCTCTCTGGAGTTTGGAAGGTAAGCCAAGGATAAAATTAGCATTAGCGTGGAATAGTGATTAATCTTCGCAGATTAGTAACTACAGTGTAATGCTTGTCGCTAAACAATTGAATTGATGCCTTAATAGATTTCTCTAATAAAGTAGCTCTGCTGACCTGACCTGACTGGTGTATGTTGTTACCCAGAATGATCCCGGCATATGGTCACAACATGTACTCTACCGTCTGGGGACTATTGAGCCCACTTTGATGCCGAGATATCATGTTAAAAAGCTGTGATGCTTGTCTGAAAGTCAGAAATTACTATCGTGCTGTTGCTGTATGTTTTTCTTCTGTACCGCATTTGCCTTTAGGGAATTGTCAGCATATACAATGGAAAGTTAAAGAGAAAGTAAATATTATCACCAACTTGCATAAGCAGGACCAGTGGGTCTGTGACCTGGAGTACCTTGGGTTGGTCTGAACAGGGAAAGAGTAGCGAACTAAAATGTAAATTTATAGCACAGTAAGTACTCTGCTGAAAGAACAGGTCTACACGAGGCAGCTTGCTCTGTTTTGAAAGAGGCTTGGACTACTTTGCTATACATAAGAGACTAAATATGAAGGTCTACATAGGAGCTGGTTCAGAGGGCCTGGTGGGCTGGAAAGTTACATCCTGATTTACAATGCATTAGCTTCCCCATGTTAGTAAATAAGGGTGTATCTCGGAGCAATGTTGTAGACATAAATTAGTGAACAGTTATTGATTTATTTTTTTTGGTAGGTAACAAAATGTGGAAGTGTTTATGATATTAAAAAAAAGCGAGAGGGGGGGAAAAAAGGTTTTGACTGCAAGTTGAATGTGGAGGTAAAACTTCCTAAAAATAAATTTACTCTTCATCAGTTTTTACATTTAACTTGCATTGAATCCCAGACAACTCAGTTTTTAGTAAATTACTGCTTTCTTAGTTGAATTTTCAAAGACTGGCATTAAAAATTGTTTATGTTATGACTAAAAATATAGTTCTTGCATGAAATTACAGGCTGTCATACGCTCTTTTAAATCAAGTTGCAGGACTTCCATTTGAGGAAAAAAAAAAAAATAACCCTTCTATTTTCACTTCAATCTTTTCCAGTGGGAAGCAAAGAAATCTCCTGGATTCTTTACATTCAGTGTGGGTCACACACACATCAGTCATTTGCATTCATACTCATCTAGCTGACATTGCTAACCCTGTATCCCATGCACGGTGCCTGGGTCTGACTTGGATGTTGCAAAAATAGCCACTTCCCCAGAGAAAAAGGAAAGGGCATGAAAAGTTCCTTATTAATAAACAACTTCTAATTAAAATAAAGGCTGTTTAATGTATTGGATGCTCTCTACTCTGTTGACAGGTGTTAGAATTTTGAAAATGTGAGCTGAGAGAATTTTGTTGGGGTCAGGGAGTTAGGATTTCTATTTCATGGCTGGCATCTGCCATTCCCCAGCTTGGATCAAGGTGAATTCCAACTAGATGCTGCCTTTTTTTCCTAATTGGAAATATTACAGCATGAATCATTCCTTCAGTTACTTGGTTGAGGCATTGAAATGTCATTATTTAATATTAACATTTCTTCCTGAGGTTTGCCTGCATAAAGATTCCCAATTCTTGTTTCTTTTGTCTGCTTCTTTTAATTTTTGTTTTAGCGTGTCCTTGCGGTACTGCTGTGTACAGCAAGCACTGGGCATGCAGCAGCTGGGTGCAATGTTATGAGCGTTCACGTAATAGCAGTGCCCACTCAGGGCCCTGGAAGCATCTCTGAAAGCAGGACCTGGCTTCTAGCTTGGACCTGCGTTCCTGGTGAGACATCCATTGCTGGTGCTCCTCTCCAGAATTCCCTCTAATCTCACAGCCTTTCCTTTAGGGATGGGAAGTTCAGGCATGGGGTGGAGAATAAGACTCGTTTGTTGTGGTGGTGCCATTCAGTGCTAGCAGTGTGCTCAAAGAGTCTGCTGAGCAGCCTTTGAGTCCAGACACAGGTGCTTTTGTCTTCCTTGGGCCCTGCTCTAGGTCTAGGCCCTGCTCTAGCTCAGGTCATTTCTGCACGTTCATGGTTAGAGGATTCCTGCGCAGGCAGCTGTTGCAGATCCTCAAGATGGAAACACCCAAATTGTTCCCTGTCCACAGGCTGTGTCTGTAAACCTACCATACAGGAAGACACCATGCTGGGGCAATGAGCCCTGTTGTACCTGTGCATATATGCATTTTCATGTGGGTCTTTCCCAGGGCACCAAGTCAACTTGTATACTGGATTCTAGAAAGCTGCATCTGTCTTATGTGCCAGCAGACCCGAGAAATCAGTTTGCTAAGAAACAATGCATCTGCCTTAAAACTGGAATGACTTTATTTCAGTCCTAGAGATATCCATAGCAGTGATTAAAGAAGTATCTGTATAGATTACATATGCCGAGGGATTCTAGTAGTTGCATAATGAGACAAATTTGCATTTTAATATTCTGATACATGATACAGCACCGTAATAATATATTAAATGTGGTGGTATGGAGTCCCAATGGTGAAGTTCACTTGTTTTCTTTTGCTTGACACACTGAAAGAAAAGACTGACTTCTTTTGAGTGAAGAACCGACGGCTAGATGATGCAGGATGAAAAATGTAACATCTGTTTCTGACTGATGCTGGCAGTTGTTACTGCATTTGTTACAAAGCAGAAGCCAGTCTTTGGTCAAAGTAAGCCTTTTTCATTCACTTGAACAGCCAGTGGTACCAGTAGTGTAAAATGAATAGGATTTGGCTCTTGCATTCAAGCACAAGCCGGTCGTTCACAACCACCCCCTTCTGTTGTGTCTCCTCCTTGTGAGCAGTAAAGCTTTCTGAGCATTTTGTATTACTCCCCCAAATGTTGTCAGAATGTGCCAACTGCAGGGCTACAATTCCTTTTTGCAGTGCAAGAATGTAGCAGAGAAAGTTTCTATATGTTTACAGAAACACAGGCAGCTTTTTAAGTACTTGGTGGTTCTTACATATTGATAGGGCAACATCTGAAAAATATTTACTTTTCTGTGCGTTATTTCAGCTCCAATTAATTTATGTTCTGCTGGGAAAATAATATTGATCATAAAAATGAAATGTTAGTGGGAAATCCTTGAGCTTCTGTAATAGAATATTTCATTCAGGATGAAAAATCAGAATTATGAGCTTGATTCTGCTTTTGGTGAAGCCAGTGGTTAAATCACCAATTACCGTAAATTGGAGCAGTGTCAAGTCGTCTTTTGTGCAGGAGGATATCTCGAACAGTCAATAATCCTTAATTTCTGATTTAAGACACTTCCATTTGGTAAAGTTTTTGATCTCTTTCAAGCCTGGAGCCATTTGGCAGAAATTGCATTTGATACACTTCCTGGAAGTCTGTTTTCTGAGTCTGCTTAGGAGTCTGTTTCTGTAATCTTAAATGAAAAAGATATATTTGTTGCTGCCACAAGCAATATAGATTGTTTGCATACCATGTTGTTCATAAACAACAAAAAAGGTACATATGGGCTCCACATGGAACAGATGACTGGCTGCATTCCTTTAATGCAATAAGGTGTGTTTGAGACGAAGATATGCAAATGGACTAAAATATTTCAATTCTTTTTTTTAAAGCATTTTCTTTTTATTTGAAAAAGAGACACCATAAATTATCAGCTCAGAAGGATAGTGTGAATGTTTCTTAGACTGGATGCTGTACTTGTAGAACGCATGTCATTTCACTTGAGTAATGTGACATGAAAAGTGAAACTTGAATGTTTCTTGGTAACCATAAATTGGTCATGGGATCCATTTAAAAATGCAGTTAAAAAGAAAAGCAATGTAAACAATAGGCTCTGTTCTGGAAATTTGGACTTGTATCATCCACTTGGTTTGCCTCTTCAAGGTCTTTGCTGTGACTAAGAGGAGACAAGTTCATTTTTGAGCAAAGAGGAGTTTAAAATTCTCATTAGAACTCTGGAAATCAGACGGTTATAAGTCGAGGATTAAGTATCATAGGATTTGCAATAAAATCATGAGTATATATATCCAACAGTAGTTTGCAGAACCTGAATACCTTTAGCTCAGAAAATGTGTATGCTTGCACCCCATTTAGCTGCTGATTTGTGAAACAGTTGTTTCTATTACATTCCATTAGTAATCTTATACTATGTTGTAGGGCACAATTTAGCTCAGCAAATTCAGATTGAAATGGTGATTACCGTTTTCTCACTATTTTTTGTTTAATAGCTGCAAGGTGTATTATTTCATGTACTATAATGTGGGCTAAGTCCCCAGCTCTTTACTAGAGCCTTACACAGGTAAATTGCTGTTGAAATCAAGGCTCTTTTCCCTTCCTTCTTTCTGACCCCTCTGCTTTGCCTTTCTCTTTCAAAGACTGTGCCTGAGGCCCAACACAGATGTGTTGGGAGTTAGGAGTGGGCTTTCACCCACTTTCCAGAGGATGTCTTCCTCCTCAGGCTCCACAGAGTATCTTTTGGAGACTAAAACTGTGTGTAAAAGTTAATAGACTTGCTTAACATACAGAGCTGTTGTTAGACCCATCATCCTAAGGACCTGGCAGAAAAAAAAGTAACCTAAAGTTCAGTGTTTCCTTTGCAATGATCTTTGAGGAATTCTATGAAAAGTCATGGAAGCACTGGTAATTGCTTGTCTGTGCAAACGTGTCAAAACTGGTGCTGATGGAGTTACCAAAAAATAAGCCTTTACACAGCTCTGGTTTTAGCAGAGACTGGAGAGTGCACCTGAGGAAAAAGAGGAGTTAGTGAGCTCTCTTGCTCCAACATCTTTGGGAGATTTCTGGAGAAAAAAAAAAGTACTAGTATCTGTGCTCTGCAAGAGATGATAATCTCCCATATAGTTTTTTTCAGATCTTATCCTCTTTTTCATAGAAACAAAACACCATTGACATACATGGAGATGGTAGCATCTGAACATGAGCCAGCAGTGTGCCTGGGTGGCCAAAAGGACCAATGGCATACTGGTCTGCATCAGAAATCGTGTAGTCAGCAGGACCAGGGAAGTGATCATCCCTTGGTACACAGCACTGGTGAGACTGCACCTCCAGTAATGTGTTCAGTTTTGGGCCACTCACTATAAGAAGGATATTGAGTTGTTTGAGTGTGTGCAAAGAGCAATGAAGCTGGTGAAGGGACTAGAAACCAAGCATTACAAGGAGTGACTGAGGGAACTGGGGTTGTTTAGTCTGGAGAAGAGGAGGCTGAGGGGAGATCTCATCGCTTTCTACAACTAGGCTGCAGTGAGGAGGGTGTCAAGCTCTTTTCTCAGGTGACCAGTGATGGAACATGAGGAAGCAGTCTCAGGTTGCACCAGGGAAGGTTTAGACTGGACACGGGGAATAATTTCTTCATGGAAAGGGTGGTCAGCCATTAGAATGGACTTCCCAGGGCAGTGGTGGGGTCGGGTCCTTGTCCCTGGAGATATTTAAGATACTTGTGGATGTGACACGAAGGGATGTAGTTTAGTGATGGGAATTGGTAGGGCAGGTTGATGGTTGAACTTGATGATCTTGGAGGTTTTTTCCAACCTAAATGCTTCTGTGATCTCCAGGAGATGGGGAGACTGAGTTTTTCTGTGTTTATATTAAGTTCTGGTTAGTACTGTATGGAGCTGTTTGTACATAAAAGATTGGAATTTTAATCCAAAAATAGTCCCTGTTCTGTATGCCTGAAGACCTGGTCTCTTCCCATTCCTTAATACATGATTTTTTGGCTCTTGTAAAGTTGGCCTACTAGCTTGTGTTTTCAGAGAGGGACCTCTAAGACTTTAAAGCTGCAATTTCTATGCAATGCTCCTGCTGTGGTATGCTGGGAATCATGAGGTTCAGAACTGAGCTTTCTGATGTAGAGGATTTTCCCTCTTTGCTTGATGAAGATGGAATATTGTTTACCTGCTAGTTCTGTATCTTTCCCACAAGAACATATGTGCCTCTTCTAGAACAATGTGCAAAAGTTCTGTTCATCAAAATACTGCTCCTTTGGATTAAAAATAGAAGCAACTTTGGAAATAATTTGGTGTATCATTTATGTCATCAGTTATGGGAAGCCTGAGGTTTCATCTTATGCTAGAATTTGATTTCATTTGTAATTGTCCTGGTTTCAGTTAGGAAAACCACTGGGTTAAACCACAACAGTAATATCTGTCCTAACAAGTGAAAGTCAACTGAATAGCTACTCTGAGTTATCATGGGAGTGACAGGGTTTCTTTCAGCCAACGGGCCCTGAAGATTTCCACCTTTCCAGGCAACATTGTTTTTCTATATCCTCCTGGAGATGAGACACTGTAATGATGATAAGCATGATGAGTATCAGACTGTCCTGAAATCTTCTGGAAACTCGGTTGTTTGTTTAGACCTGTGAAAAAGCTCCCTTCCATCTGCGCTTTGCAACTGGAGAAAAAAGCAAAGCAGATGGTAAAGTTGTTTTGGGCATAAAATTTTCTCCTACATACATCCTTACCCATCCAACATCTTCACTGGAGCTTTGGCTCAAAAAGACCATCCAAGGCAATGCTGCCTGGCTTCATAGATTGTAGCTATTCTATGGCAAGCTCATACAGATTCTGTCTGTAACCCAGGTAATTCAGATGTGGTAGTTACCACTTCTCCTTTCAGCGCTATACTGATTCAAAGGTCTGTTCTCTTGGTATCTCCTAATGTCTCACTTTCATCTTTATCCTCACGTTGATTAAAAGTGGAGTCCTGATCTCAGCGTATGAAATCTATACATGAAATAGATACGCGGTTGCCTCTGTTGTCCAGTGTTGTATAAGCATCTTGAAAGTGCTTTCAGAAGTAATGTAAAGGAGCGAGTAGTCATGTGTTTATGCAACACATCAGGAGAGTACGTCTCATGGATAAGGTGAGGGAGGCGATCACCATTGGAGAAGTGAATACACAGGATAATAGAGCAAGTTAACAGGTGGCTGAGGTCACTTAATAAGATAAGGACAGAAAAGAGAAGAGCAGGTGTGTGATATTGATAAGAATCTCAAAAGGTTTTGTCTTTGTGGAGGTGGGGTCAGTGAAACTTTGCAAAAGACATGGAGGACTGTGATAGAACTGGCTGGTGGGAAGGGTCAGCATAAAAATGTGGGAAATTACATTATGGAAAAAAGGGGGAGCTTGAGCGCTGATGTGCAGGGAGATGTTTTCAGCTAAGAAAAGTGCTTATTATCTCACTTTATTTCTGTTTATCCAGCTGTATCATGTTCTCGGACAGAACTGTATTTTCCTCCCAGTTTGGAAAGTGCCTTGCATGCTTTTGTATGCTACAGAAAGCAGCAGATACACAGTAATAGCCAGCTGTATGGTATGCAGTACCAGTCTAGGTGTAAAGTAACACAAGCAATTTGCTTGTGATGTTTCCAAAGATGTTTCCACCAAAATCTAGGATTTTTGTACATGTGGAAAGGACACGTGATTTTTTTCTTACATTCACTAAATAATCAACAATGAACAAATATTTTGTAGTTTATGATTTAGTTGCCCAGGCCTTGTCTAATACAGAGCTTTTTGTCGTACAGTTGGTATTTGCAAACAGGATGTGCTCCAGAAGAAAAAGAATGCTGTCTTGGTGGATGGGGTCATCCTAAATGGTCCAATAATGGACTCAAAAGCAGGAGAGAAGTTTGTGGAAGAGGCCTGTAAAATTATAATGGAAGAAGTGATCCAGAAAGCTAATGATGTCACAGAAAAGGTAAAGCCTTTACTGGGTTGTTGAAAAGTTGTAGCAGCAGTAATGAATAATAAATCATTTTTTTTCTAAGCTGCATTTTACTGCACTTTAAGGAGCCTCAAACTTGCTTCTATGTTATGCCTTTAAAGTCAGAAATAAAAAGATAGCCTTCCAAATTAAAAAAAAAAAAAATCATAGTATAAAACCTTTCAATAACATAGCTAACGTATGTATTCGCCAGAAAATGATATATATATATATTTTTTTATCTCAGAGTGCAATGGTCACTTTCTTTGACAGGACAAATGGGTGCAGTGTTTTCCCTGTTTGGGGTACAGGGAGTTAGTTATTTGCACCTCAGGGACACTGGTGTTAGAGAAGAAGGAATAATGGATGCTGTATCACTGTGGAAGGGCAACGTTATCAAGTTGCTCTGGGTTTCACAGGACCCATCCTTTAAGAGGGTGTATTGGAAGAGAAGCTGCAAATGAAGCATGCTTGCCTTTGGGCATGCACTGACTGCTCTCACCCCTCAGCAGAACAGCATCTGAAAGAGCTATGATTGCAAATCCCTAGCTAAAGGCAGAATTTTACCTGTAGGCCTCTTGTTCCTAGTGAGGATACATGAGTCATGAACAAGAGAGGTGGGTTTTTAGACTTGTGGATGACTTTTCGCATCCCAGCATTCCAAGAGGCACACCTTTTCCTCCTTCCAGCTTTCCTCACTCTAATTTTTATGGTCAAGATATGTCTGAGTCACAAAAAAACCTGAGATCCCATGAGACCAGCTTAGCAGACATACTATCTGGTGGTGTGCTGCACTCCAATGGGCAGTTCTGGAAAACAGTGCTGAACACGGTGCTTACCTGGTACCTTTATGAGTTCCTTTTAGCTAACCCGTTCACTGCTGGTGTCTCCCTCCTACCTATCATTAGGTTTGTGAATGGCGGTCCCCGGAAACACTGAAGAAGATTCTTGATCTGGAAATGAGAGACACTGGAGAATCTCATCAGAAACTCTTGCAGCTCTGCCAGGATGTTATACAATACAGCGTCAAAACCAGTAGGAATGCAATTTCTAGTGTTGTCTAGTTTTGTTGTATGCTAACCTAGGAAGACAGGATAATGCTTATAAAGTTCTGTTATCTTCCAGAAAAACTAGGGATTTAAATGTTTGCTTTCTACTTGTCTCTACAAGCATGCAAATATTTGGTTGGGTTTCAGTCATTTGACTGAATGCTAGTCACCATAGGTGTCTATGATTTACTAAAAGGTATAATCAAAGGAAGCTAATCAAAAGCTAATTCCTGTAATGCTGTTGTTGTTCATGGTAGATTCTGTCCTTTTGAAGTCTTGTGAAAATTGCCTAGACAGGTATGATATAACAGTCTAACAAAGTAGATAGGAGAAAAACCTTTGTATGTAATTTCATGATGAGTGGAGTCACCCTTGCACAAATAAGGATGCATTCTTAGTGATGATTATCCTGCATTTACTATTGCTTTCTATGGAGCAATAGTCTTATAGGATGTTAATTTGCCGATAGGCAGTAATTCCTGTTCCAGACGCTGTGAGAAGAAGAGCCTGCAGTGTTTTAGAGACAGTGCATGACATCTCTGCAAGATTAGTTCTCTACAGCTAACCTTTCGGCAGCATGTGAAGTACAATTCAATCTTAGCAAAAAAGGGATGAATAACATCTGTTCAGGAAATAGTGCGCTGTATCAGAAGCTCAGAATTTCAGGTGTGGCACATCTTAGAATGTATATTGGAAAGTGAGAAGGATGTATGATATAATAGCTGTGCATTTCCAGGGCACGTTCCCTGCTACAGTCACTATTGCTACAGTAAGTAAAACCATAAAATAATGTTGAAGGTGAACCTATGCCTTTGAAAACCATAGAAAAATACTAGTACTGATCTAAAGGGACAGTGCACTAATAATATGCAGATATCATTACTGAGTTAATGGAAGGCATTCTGTTTATCTCACTTTTGTAAATTGACTTCAAATTTTCATTTGTTGCACTGTCACTTTGGAAAGAATATTAAATATGAAAAAATTGCTGTGCAAATAGTTTTTAATCTAAGTATAAACATTTATTAAAGCCTCAGCTCTAATATGTGTAGAGCCATACAGTTTACCTGATTTTGCATGTAGAAGTACTATGCAGTGGATTAAAATTTAGGTGGTGACTCCATTGCCAAAATGACTTGCTAATATATTCAGCAATAATGTAGTATTTTTTTCTCATAATTTAGTTATGTCTCAGTGTTTTGAGGCAGGTAAACAATTTCTCTCAACTTCTCATTCTAAGTCTGCAGCAAGGTTTTCCAGACTGTTACACTGCCTCCCTATATCAACACTGACTCTCTGGTGGGAGCACAGGCACAGCTGCCTGGGATCGGCAGGCTCCTGTATTCTACTGCTTAGCAAAACGTCTCTGAATGTCCATCGTAGCCTCTAGAGACCGCTGTTAAAGACCACTGTGCACACTCTGTTGTCAGTCCCTTCTTTTTTGATTTATAAAACTTGTGAATAACCCACATTCATTCTGCGCACTATTTACGTCCCTCAAACCTTGTTTTGGGACCTGAAAAGGCTTGTGAATTTTACTTTCAAGGTTTGTCTAAACTGAAAAAAGGACAGTATGTCCATAAAATACTGAGAATGATGGAAAGAACTGTGGTTTGCAGTGATCAGCATTCAGCTGAGAGAGCCTGTGATATATTCTCTTTTCATGTACATTCTGTCACTGCTTGCTTTTCATCTATATTTTCAGGTCATCCAAGATTTTTCAATCAGCTGTATGCTGGAATAGATTATTACTCATTAGTGGCTCGTTTCATTACCGAAGCATTGAACCCAAGTGTGTAAGTGTAGCTTTTTGTACTCTTTATGATGAATCTAGCATGCTTCTTGAAGTAACAGCTTCCTCCCCCACCTGCGTGTCATTTTCTGTTTTCAGTGTTTTTCAGTGTTACAGAGGAGGAGGTAGGAATTGTGCAGGAATTTGGGAAAGAATACAGTCTGGATTGGCTGAATAGCTCACCAGAAAGTTGGCTGAGCTGATGATTTTCCTAGTTTGTGAATTGGGGCATAAGAAGAGAGGTCTTTTTTCCAACACTTTTAAACCTAGACTTTTTTTTTCTTACTTAGTGCATAAAAATATAAAAATGAATTAATCAAACTTACTCAGTTGTTTGCTTCCTTTGAAGCACACTGCACAGAGCTGAATGCAGATGATTACCTGTCTACTATTTACTTGCAGATATAAAGCCTAAACAAAAATGTGATTGCTGCTTGCAATAGATCATTATAGCTGAAGTTTAAGCATTGTGACCTATGTTAAAATCAAACTGTTGTATTTGAGAGTGGAACTGTCAATGTGGTGCTGTCAGGAACTAAACAATTGCTCTGCTGTGTCAGATCCATAGTGTTTTTAGTTCAGAGTTTTACTGCTGATGGTGGTCATCTTCTGATAAAAGAAACCTCTAATTTTAGCAAGATTCTGTAGCATTAGTTGTGTAATCTTAACACCAATCATTATGCTTTTATTTTTGTTCAGATACACATATGAAGTATCCCCTGTGTTTCTGTTAGTGGAAGAGACAGTCATCAAGAAAATGATTGAATTCATAGGCTGGGAAGAAGGTGATGGCATATTTAATCCAGGTAAGAACAATTCAGATTTTCAGGATGAGCAATGATAAATCATCTACTACAGTAATTCAGTGGACGTTTGATTTGTGTAGGATATTTGAAAACGTGTGCAAAATTCAGTGGTACGCAGATGAAACTATTACATCCAGGCTCATTTTAGGTGTTTCTACTAATATGTGAATCTGATCAGCATCTAAATGAAAACTGTTCTAAATATAATTGTGTGGAAATGAATTGCTTGCAACTGAAGCCCTTCCTGAACTTCATAACAACAATACCAACAGCTTAATTGGACTGAGTCACTGGTTGACAGACGGAGCTGATGTAGTTGCTAGACACCAACCAGTGGTGCCTGGAGGCACTGTGTGTGTGTATCCTGGGTATCACATGTGGGAGCCAGAGTTTGTTTTAGTGGGTTTGTCATGAGTTCAATTTCTTTGAGTTTTGGTAGTTTTTTGAAACGTTACAAATAGGCCAATCAAACAAATATTTCTTACGCTTCTTGATAGGCCACAGTTTTCAAATGTTCTGAAAAGCAGCATTCCAATCCAATATATGGAAATAATTAAGTGTAATGATTATTCTACAGGTTATTCAAATACTAAGTTATGTTGGATGTGAAGCTTTCACATCTAAGTTGGGGGTGGGAAAATAAATTAAATGAGGAAATGAATTTAGTGTCAACCCTTCAAAAACAAAACAACAAGGCCAGGAATTCTGTCCTACGTGCAAGTAGTAGAAAAATAAATAAAATAAAATCCCCTGGAATATCTGTGGAAAAAATGTATTAATATGTTTTTTTTTGTTACATTTGATGTGTACTTTCAGTAGAATCCTTGCTTTTAATGCAGAATTGCTTAATTCAAACTTACCAAGATACTACCAATAGCTAAACAAATCATACTTTTTAATGCTAGTTTTATGTAAGGTTTTTCTTATTTTGTATTTGTTCTTTTAAGTAAATAAAACCTGTCCAAATCATACCTTGCAGATCTTTCAGATCCGACTCACTGTGGATTTTATTTTTTCTCCTTTTTCTCCTCATAATACTCTGGCTGCCTGACAGATCTAGGCTCTGTTAAGTACAGCCACAGTTGAGCTCAGTATAGGCAGCTGAGTTGGTGCTGCTTTGGTGTATATCAGAAGGCCCTGTTGCAGGGTATTCTCTGCCAGGGAGGGCCGTTTAAGTACAGTTCTTACTTCTTTAGGAAATAACTCCAATGAGTATTCAAACCAGCTGTTTCCATTCATGCTGAAGAGCCCACAGTTCTTATATCTGTAGGTTTTTGGGGAGGAATTAAGTTATTATGGGTGCATACTAACTCTGGTTTATTTTCTGCCTAATAGGTCAAGCACTCAGACACTGGAAATGTGCTAGAATTATGGTTAATATGATACTTGTATTTCTCTTTCGGCAGGTGGCTCTGTTTCTAATATGTATGCTATGAACTTAGCAAGATACAAATTTTGTCCTGGGATAAAAGAAAAAGGGCTTTCAGGTTTGCCAAGACTAGTCCTGTTCACTTCGGAAGAGGTAAAAACAAACAAAAAAGCTTTTGTATTCATTTTAGAGCTTCTAACAATGAACTTTATTTTTCAATGGCTGCAAAATTATATTTGCCTATCTGATGGAGCCCTGGTGCAATGAGTTTGTTATCAGCAAATGATATGAAATATTGAAGCTATATGGAGAAGTCGGATGATAAATTTCCCTGCAGAAGCTCTCTTGTCAGACCACAACAACAAATGCTTGTGTTCTTGGGAACAGCTGATAAAAGAAAAGGTTGTACCTGGGGCAAACCTGAAGATGAATGCATGTGGGATGTTATGGAGGTCTGCAGCTTTTGATTTCCCACAGCATAAAGTCTGGCAGGAACCATGTGTAGGTTTCAAACGTCAAAGCTTTTTCTTGCAAGTTTAATTTGTACTGAGCTGAGCTCTCATGAACCTGTGAAATGGCTCTCTGCAGCTCCCACTATACCCTGTATCTGAACACAGATTCTTTGTGGTAGAAAACCAAACCTACCATAAAGTATTTTGGCAAACCCTGCTGGATCTTTAGACAGCTCTTTTTTAAATAATGAAAAAATGTGGCAAGTCTAAAGGGTTTTGAGTAATATCTGCCCTTGGGAAATAGGGTTATGTTCATACATTTATTCTGAAGGTAATTTTTTTTAAAGGTTCTTTTCTCTCACCTGTCCCTCCATTTTTAAGTTTATGATTGGATTAGTGCAGAAGTATTATTACAGACTCCACTGTATAAAATTCCCAGTGGTAGTGAGGACCTTGTTGTATTAGGAAGTATATAGTTACTGGCAAAATTTTAGCTCTTGAGTTTTTTATGCCCCAAACAGTTTGCAGGGTAAGTAGGCAAGAGATGCTTATATTGAAGAGACCTGAGGGACACAAGCATTGTGTAAGCTGCCCAAGACAACACATTTTGAAAATGAATCCAAATGTCCTAAATAAAAATGTCTTAAAGTTGTATTTTTTGTCATTTTTTTTCTTTCTGAAAAATGTGTATATGAAAATGACATGCCAGTTCATGCTTAATTCATCACATTTCATCTTCAAAATAGCTCAAGAGGAAAAAATGAAGTTGGGGTTGAAACCCTTTATTTTAATGCTTCTGAAATGAAGCATGGAGAATTTTCATCATGAACTAACATTTGATTTAATTGCAAAATTTAAATAAAAGTACACTCTACAAACAAATTTAATTTACTTGGGTATTTTTGCTTTACCAGGAAGATGAAAACCATAAAACACAGAATTGACCAGAAAAAATAAATTGTTAAGTTACTTGTGAGGCAACGGTCTTGATCTGCTATACTTTGCTTGATTCACAAAAGCATGTTGTCTTTAGTACTCAGTAATCATTTGCTATAACACTGCCGTTTTAAGCAGCTAGATATTATGACTGTTGTCTAAGATCTCTAGTATTTATTCTTCATTATGAGGGAGGAGATGTACATATTCATGTATCCTTATTTTAGATTCATCTGTACTGAGTCCAAGTTATGTTACCTTTTGGCAGTTAGCTTAGTTCAGATACGTTGTATTATTGCAATTATATTTAATAAATGGCCAACACTGAAAAGTACGCAAGTGCTCATATCACACTCTTCAATTATTATTTGCTTTTATCTTGAGGTTTCTTTTGTTTAGCATTTTACGGTTGTTCTTCAGAAGTACCTGGAGGGTATAGACCTATTTTTCACTGTGCAAGCAAGTGGTTATAAAAAAGATTCTGGAAAAGTTACATCCGGTGTTTAGCTTTAAAAGTGGGTAAGGCAAATAGTGTTGACATGGGGAAGCCATGAGGCTGTAATAAACAGAGTATTGATAAGGAGTTAAAACACAAACACACTGTCAACTCAAGGCACTCATGTTGTTTCAGGGCTTGGCTTCAACACTGTGTTGAAATGAAATGATTTTTGCCTTGAGTTGCCAAGTCCCACAGTTCCAGTCTGGCACTTGGCAGACTGAAAGAGTTGCCTTGCTGTAGAGCAGGGGAATGCATGGATTTGTCACTGAGTTAATTTATGTGACCTGGGGCTATGTATTCTGTGTATGTTTGTGGATAATCTGAAGGTGTATGTTTGATGTGTGGCCCACTGAAGGTCCTCAGAAGCTCTGTTTGGCCTTCAACAACAATGTTGCTTATTCCTGCAAGTAAAATGCTAAGCTACTTAAAATTGGGGCCAAATAATGTGACCATGCTACTACTCCATAGTTCTTTTGCTGGACAATTACAGCGATTCCTCTTGAGATAGCGTTAGCAGTAGAGAAATTAATTCCCACTTTCTTGAGGCATGATTAGTGTTTCTGTAACACCTGAACACAGCTGTAGTTGTAGAACACAGCCCACATTTTGATTATTTTTCACTATTTGAATTCCATTTCGACTTTTTTTCTAACCCAAGAACTTTTTACATTGATCTGAAAGGTAGGAATTTGCAAACTTTGGGGCAATTGAGGCTACAAGTGTATGTGTAAACAGTTGAAACATACATGCTGATATGAGCAATTTTTTGGATGTAATGAAACCAAAATCCTCCCCAATGCAACTTGATCATGAAAGTAATAAAGTGGGAGAACACAACATTAACACACCATGTTGTCCCCTGTTGAAATTACAACAGGCAAAAATGAGTAATAAAACAGTCTCATAAAAATGTAATTGCTTTATGCAATCATGTTTCTAGGAAACTCTTCAAAATCAAGAAAATCCAAATCTATTTTCTGTTTTAATGAACACAGTGGCTAAGTACCTTATCTTTGCAAATGTTATTAGGAAAAGAAAACTGTCTAGCTGTAGTTAAAAGACTACAGGAGCACATCTTAAATGCACTGTTTTGGTTTGATCTTGTGCCTAAAGGCATTCACTTCTCACTCCTAATGGCTACCAATTGAATATGTCCAAACAAAACCACAGAAGACACGGCAAGAGAAATCTGAACTCACGGTATTAAAAATTATTACTTGATATTATGTATATAATCTAGGTACAAAAAATATCTTTTATCTGGGTATTCCTTTCTCTTTGGAGAGGGCACTACGAACAAATGAACTAGTTGATGCTGTGACTAGAGCTGCTAAATGTTCTCTGGTGTGTGTGTGTGTATATATATATATATATTGACATGGAATAATTTAGTGTGGTAGTATCTGGTTATGGTAGTGAAAAAAGGAAATTCTTGTATGTATTCAAACAATATAACTGAAAGATTATTCATCAAAGGAAGTACATTCCAAGTCTACGTTGTAATATGTCTTGTCCCTTTTCTGTCCTACTGTAGACCTACCAAATTTTTTCAGGTCTTCAGTAGGACAAAAGGAGGAACAGAAGCATTTGAGAAACAGTGTATCTTGCAACCTGTTTTGTTTTGGTATTCCCTTTATTCTGCTCCATCCTTCTGCTCTTTGGTATAATCTCTGATGTGCTCAAGCCTCTTATCTTTCTCCCATACCATTTTTTATATTAAAATACTTGATTTAATGATTGCTTCTTTACTAGTACACTGATTTTGCAGACCTATTGCTTTCTGAATGTGAAGCAGTCTTATTATACCAAGTGGTTCATACCTTTCATTTGAACCAAATGGACAGAAATCAGTGATAGAGGCTTGTATTTTAAATTATTCACTAAGTTGTTGAAAGCATCTCCAAACTTCTACTGAGCAACACACAGCTACAATCATTATTGCCATTATCGATATAATTTAAGACTAATCTTCCTATGTATCTTGTTATTCTTGTGAAAGTCTAAATAAATGAGTCCTAAAGGCTTTGTGGATGTGTCATGTTACAAAACCAGGAGTTCTTAGAACTACCAGATAGTATCAGGTAGTATTTTTGTATGCCTGTATTTAAAAAGTGGGCGATGATGGGGGAAAACCTTTTTGTCAAAAAGAAAAAGAGGCCTTTGAGATCATCTGTCTCATCAAAATCAGCATGACAGGCTTTAATACCCCTAATATATTCATACCCACACATTAAAATGTTGTACATTTTTCATAATTATGTTCTGCAGTAACTGCATTTATGTGAACTCTCTGGAAGAAAATGGAATTAATTATCCACCTGGCTTCACCTCCTGTATGAAAAGCAACAATTCTAGACATCTTCACAGTTGCTGGTCTATGGGTTATTTAACTCTTCAGTAATAGTGTTAAAAAAAAGAAAAAAAACACCTTTTTTTTTTTTTGAGAAGTGATAATCCAAGTCTTGGGTGATCTTTATTCTGAGAAGAGAACTGTATAGTCCTATGAGATGCTGATATTCTCAAAACTGACTCCACTGACATGAGTGGGTAGGCATTTGTCATGCTGCAGGTTGTTCAGAGTAGTTTTGATATTTAATAATGAGTTCAGATTAAGAAGGTTATTGCATTTTGAATTCCCAGGCAACTCTTGAAGATGGATTAAGCTGTGTGAGATCAGCATACTGTTATTTTGGAATAAGACAAAATACTCTTATGCTGGAACAGCAGTATACACAACAGAGCAGGTCTTAGCTTATAAGGGTGAATGTTGGAAAGATGGTAACATAAAAGCTTGACTATTTGTTAAACAGAAAAAAAATGTACAAAGTACAGGGTGGACAGTGAGCACAAGTATCCTTTTCACATGAGTCATTTTACCTCTTTCTGATTGAATAAAAACCAATTTCTAACATCCTTTGGTCAGGTGAAGGGACGTCTTTTACTGTCACGTTACAGGCTTCATACACTAATGCCCTTTATTCAGTGCAAAGTGAGAAGTGCACTGTGTGTTTGTGTACTCATCTGCATTCATTTACAGACATTTCTGTGACGAGACCTAGCTAAAATTCTTTGCTGAAATAATAATTAGTGGAAACATAGATAGGTCCAAACTGGAACTTCGTGCAAAATCCATGTTGATTTATGTGCCAAGTCCCATGTAGATTCTGCTTGCTTTCATAATGGCTTCCAAGATCCAAATTTACGTGGACAACCTTGGTCTAAACACCAAGATTCTCAGTTCTTTTTCCAGAGATAGGAATTTGAAAGCTTTGCGAGTCCTGACTGTACCAGCTCTAAAAAGTTGGTAGGTCCTGGGACTTGAACTCCTTGAGTCTATGAGAACAGAATTGCTGGATCAGACCAAAGGTCAGTTTAGCATAGCATCCTGTCTCTGGCAGTGGCCAACAGCTGATGCTGAGAAAATATATTGAAAAATTGGAATTATGAAGTGGTATAGGCTTTAGGCATTGCTGTATACATCCTAATTAAGAGTACAGTTTACAAGGAGTGGTGCTTTTGGACTTTCAGACCTATAGGTTGCCTCTAGGCTGTTGAGTTCAATAGCCTTTGGACCTTTCTTCTTGTGCATTTGCCTTTTATACCTATTGACACTCTTAATTCTGTTCAATTAAAACAATTAATAATTCTTTCCTGATGACATTACAACCTTTTTATTTTTCGTTCTAATGGAGAATCAGCTTAAAAAAATGTGTATGTAATAGAGTTTTTTATTTTTAAGCTCGCATTTGAAACACAGATTATTTATTTTCCTGCTCTTTAGTGTGACATTAATTGTGAAGTATATGTCTTTTTGCTGCATAGATTTGTCAATTTGCTTTTTGTGTTAGATTATACTATTGTCATGACTGTTATATGCTGATATTAAATTAATTTCAGTGTCGCCGATTCCTATACTAAGGAATTTTTCATTCTTTTTACTTGTTTACTCATTCTCTTTTGCATGCTCTTTCTTTTACAGTGTCATTACTCCATGAAGAAGGCAGCCTCTTTTCTGGGTATTGGTACAGAGAATGTTTACTTCATCAAAACAGATGAAAGGTAAGCAAGCAAAAGCCATGGCTGTGATCTCTGAGTCTTTTAAAATGCAGTAGTGCTGTACTAACCAACCTATTTGAATGTAACTGAAAAAAGTTTTAAATCTGTGTCCCTTAGAGGTAAGATGATACCTGAGGAACTGGAGAAACAAGTCCAGCGGGCCAGGAAAGAGGTGAGAGGGGGAGAGAAAGCATGAAGGAGAGAGGAGGAGTGCATGCAGACTGTGTGCTTGTGTCTGAGTGAAAGGAAGGAAAACTAAGAGTGAGTGAAATCTTAAAAATAGGACAGTTGATGTACCAGTGTTTTTCTTGCAGGTGTAATCCAGCTGCCCCAAACTTGTGGAGCAAGACAAGGCTCTTAGGTGTTACACTGTTCTGGGGAGTAAAATTCCACAGGGTGTTTACTATTAATGAAAACCCTGAGTACAATGCTGCTCTGAAGTATTTAGCACATTTCTTCTATACCTAGGATTTATTTTGCCTTTAATCCTTTTTCAAACAAAATGAATGCAGTATCTGCTTTCCTTAAAAGGCAAATGAAAACTGTAGTTTTTTCTGTTATTACAGCAGCTATTGCTTTAGTCTCTGCAGTAAGCAATAGCTATAAGATAAGGCTTTTAGTCTCTAAAACTATCACACATGCTGAAAATGCTAAATTTCATCCTTTCTAGTGCTGCAGGAAGAGTGTAGAGATTCCGTTCTGCCTCTTTTCCCACAGGGACTTGGCCAAGCAGAAAGTGAAAGAGCACCATTTGGAAATGTACTGATGTGTGTATTTGGACAACATTAACATACATTCCGACGTTCTGTAAGATAGGACTTACTATAGTCAATACGATTTACTTTTGAGAACTTGGAGGACTAAATGTGACTTAAAAGGCACATTGCATCTTCTTTTGACTTGATTAGGTCACCTCATTTCCAGTTTTTGCATGACAACAGTAGGATTCAGAGCTCAGCCCTTAGTCCATGATCTGGGAATACTAATCAGCTAGTGCAACGTCCATAGTGTGGACATTGACTACCATGAGGTCCTACTTTGGGAACTATTGTGGCTGACAGAAAAGGCATGGCAGCGCTGTTGTGTTATGCACTGGCGTGGTCACAGTAGCTTTCACTAAAACGCTCCTTAGATACATCTGCCAAACAACCATCTCCCCTTGGAGTTTCATGTTAGGTATAATAAGTAATGATATATGGTGTCCCTAATTACTTAGGAAACTCTTGCTTACCTCTCTTTGTACTTTGCCTTATCCATGGAAGACAATCTGTACTTCACTCATTGGAGTGATCCACGGGAAAAAAAAAAGAACTGAAATATGAAGCAAGAGAAAGCAAGCAGGAGAATGAGATCTGTGCTCTGCAAAAACAGATTTTTTGTTTGTTGGTGTAATAAATTTGGTTGTTATTTAAAAAAGATTACCTGTCATTTATGTTAACAATAAAAAATTCAGCCTCAGTACAGTACTCTGCAATTTAAAACCAATGTTCTGTATTAAAATGCTCCACTTACAGGAGTGTTACCTTTGAGAAACACTTACTATTTCACTTGCCTTTTAATGGAAGTTAAAGGGATCCTGGAAGTTTTCCATCTCACCTGAGCTTCAGTAACTGTGTCCTTGATAAAGTGCTATTTTATAACTTTTTACAGAAGGACACTTCAGTGAATTACAGTGTTATTCTAATGACTCTTAAACAACAGAGGATGCATTCGTAGAATCACAGAACCATAGAATGATAGTATTCACTAGTGATAGGAGCACAAAATGTTCACTGACTGTGAACGGCAAGAGTCTTAGACTTGTTTTTTGAGGATCTAGTCAAGAAAATCTATTTAATTTTATTGGCAAAAAGAATAAAAACGTGATTCTCTTCTTTGCAGAAAGGTGTAATGGTAACAATAATCTTTTGAATTTGTAGAGATCCTAGACTTGTCCCCCTATTCAGTCATGTTACCTTCTGGCAGCTGAGGAAGCTTTGTCATTGTGATGTAGCTGTGGGAGAAAAATGGTGAGAATACTAACAGAAACTGTTAAGTGTAGCAGATAAGTCTTTGCTTCACTCAGAAGTGGTTCGTACTTGAGCTTCAGGCTGGTTTGTAAGTTTGATTGACTTTTTTTTTTGTAGTTTGTAGTAAGAATGACCATGCAGTGAATTACAGGCTGGTAATTCTTTCTGAATGTATGGTATGAATTTAAATTTATTCCAAGTCTACTTTTCACTGCTTTAGCAATTTGTAAGGAAATTAAAAAAAAAAAAAATCATAATTGTGCACCATCCTAACAGTCCTCTACACTGTTAAAGAAATATAAAACCATCAGAATGCAGAAGTGAATCAAGCCTGCCTGTCTCTGTAGTAGATTTTAAAAGTAGCAACACTTAAAAAAGAGGACAGCTAAGGAGATCAGATTTCAGCTGAACTGAAGCACTATAAAAGACTTGCACGTAGAGTTTGATTTTTCAGCTGGTGTCTGATTTCAGTGAAGCTACAGTATGTTACATCAGCATAGAGACTTATGTTGAGAGATTTAATTCACTGCAAATGAATCCAGGGATCCAAGATTATTCAATTTAGTAACAACTTTAGTGCCTCTTCTGTAGCCGCATTGTCATGCTGCAGACCGAATGCTGAAACAAGCAGAACAGTAACTTCAGCATGTGTTTACCAGCACGTGAGATTGGTCAGTCATTGCTAGGGCTGACACTGTCAATGTCATAAAGTCAGTCCAAACCCTACCAATTCTTTTCATTACTTTGGTTTCTGCTCATGTGTACACTCAGGCATATACATGTGCAAGGGTAGGTGCAAGCTGGTATATTTGACCTGCTCTGCTATTGGAGTTGCACACCTGGTATTGGTTGAATGGGAATGCAATGAGCAAAGCCATTAAAGCCAAAATGGATGTCTTGTGATAATTGTCTGAGGCTGCAACCTGACAACAGTCAGAATTGCACTTGGCTGTAGACCAGGCATTTGGGTCAGGTAGCGATAACTGTCCCAGTTGTGGTGTATGCCAGTGCTGCCCAAGGCAAATCATGTTCCCTAACTGAAGGTTCCTCTTCCCTCAGCAAAGAGCCATAGGCATTGTAGAGGGAATGAAGGTGGAGTCCCTAGAGGGGTGAGTCATGTCCCTGACGGGTAGCCTGCTGGCTGAACTAATAGCTTGATTTGTGTTTGGCAGAATGGCAGCAAATATAGTAGTAAAATGGGGAAGACTGAGAAATGAAAATCAGTATACAAAGAGATGTCAAATATCTAGAGTGCTTTCATCTTGGCAAAACTAGCATCTGTCAAAACAGTCTGAAGCTGGTGAAGTCTGCCCTGTGATGGTGTTAGCTGGAAATGCCTTTTTTTTTTTTTTTTTTAAATAGTCAGCACTTTTAAATGCAGTATCTTCTACATGAGGCTCTCAGTGCTGGGAAACTAAAATGTAGACTGTCACATTTCTGTCCTACTTTCCAAGACCTTGTTATACTTCAACTCTCCAAATATACTGGAGGAAATGAGCAGTGTGAATGACAATTTTTTGTTTTGAATCCTATTGCAGGGGTCAGCACCATTTCTTGTCTGTGCTACTGCAGGCACAACAGTGCTGGGAGCATTTGATCCTCTGGATGAAATTGCTGATATCTGTGAAAAGCACGGCCTCTGGCTTCATGTAGACGTGAGTTTGTATACTGTGTAGTTTTCGTTAGCATTGTTGTTTTTTTTTTCTTAATAATTGATATTTTTCTTTGACTGTTAATGTTTCTGTGTAATAATAAGTTGCGCTTTAATATATATATACTTTTTGCATAGAGAGCAGAAATACTTCCTGATTTTCTCTGTTTCATGGGCTGAAAAACAGCAAATAATTTGCTTGTGACAAGCAGTCAAAACTTTCTTGTCATTGTCAGGTTATATTTCAAAATGATTTTAAAATCAATTTCCTGTTCCTTCTTGCTACTGCAAAAGTGCTTCAAGGATGATTATATACAACTAGAATTTCAGATTATTTCCACAGTCTATTGGAGAATGGACATGTTAGAATTGCGGTGCATGGTTCATAGGGGTTAAAATAAAGGTATGCTTCTGGCTCAACCAACAATAAATTATTCCGTTTCATATTTACAGGTTAGTTTCCTGTAGGTCCCCTGAAGTTTTCCTAAATGATTCAAAAATTTTTCTTGACTTTTATTTTCTTTATAATTTTAGCTTTAGCTTTAAAAATCCACTCATGAGCCTTTTTGGAATAATCACTGAGTCCTTTTATTACCTGGACTAGTTAGCTGTAAATGTATTTTTCTAAAACTAGGTCTCTTCATATTTTCTAAAACTGGATTCTCTTTATAGTGATAATGCCACAAACCCAGAATGGCTGTGCAAAAATCCATGGAACAATGAGAGAATCTGGAGCAACATTAATAGAGATTTTTAGACCTGCTTTAAATTTTTAAAGTGTTTGTTTAATGTTGAGTATTTAAAGAAAAATCACATAGACAAGGATGTGTGTTTCAAATAAAAATGTCTCAGACACTAATAAATAAAGTTTCTGCATGTGTGATTCAAAATTTCATTTTCTTGGAGGCAAAAATGCAAAATTCAGCCCTAGTATTTAAAGTGCCTGCAGAACTTCCTCGTGGTTTTATGCTGGTGAGGATGACCCAGCAGATGTTCAGCAGGAGTGTAACATTCACATTAGGTGCTAGTGTCTTGTACATCTGTTTGCAGTGTATTTAAAGTCTGTGTTGGATCTGAGGTTTGCTGAATAGACACTGCTGGAGCCATCTCCAACAACTGTAGGATGATGAGTAGTCTCCTAACCCACTCCCTGCAGCTGAATAACTTCGGTTAGGTGGGATGAACCTGGGCAGTACTCTGAACTATATTTCATAAGCAGTTGCTAGTGATTTGTAAATAATTACATTTCTTCTTCCAACTTTACCTCATGTTAAGCTAGGGTAAAAATGTCAGTGAATATCTTAAAGTTAATTTTCTGTTTTCACAGTGACTGTAGCTGTCAGATATTAATTGATTGCTGGTAGAATAACAAATGTACAATCATAAATTGGGTAGTTTTTGGTCTAGAAGACTAATCTTTCTATTAAGATGTGATTCATGTTACGAACCTCTCAATGAATTCTCAACCTTGATTGGTTCTTAGGAGTTCTATCAGTACATTTTCCATTTTTTTCTTTCACCCTCTGTTGAACTGTCAAAAGTTGAGTGCATGGATGTTTTATTTTCGTTTAAAGTTTCTGACTATTTATATGGGAGCAGGGTATGCGGAAGAGACTGGAACCTTTGCGTGTAAGTGATATCAGGCATATGTATATATAAAAATGTGATATGGTAAAATGAGCAGACTATAATTCATAATGTGACCTTTTTATCTCACTGCACCATTAAAAATAGGTTTACTGGAATAATAATGGGAAAAGTACAGTGAGATCAGAAATAGTGTATAAGAAACATAGTGAAGAGTTTGAGATTTTTTTTTCTTTGCCTTCAAGCATGCCTACCTACTTCTAGCCTTGTAGGCAATAACAGTGTTTGAAATCTTTGAGGATCTGCATTCCTCTGAAAGGTCTGATTTCCAGCTGAATGATTCTTACAGCAAGTGAGTACTACTTTTTGGGCCTGCTGTAGCTTAGGAGGAAAAAAAAAAAACAGTACTATTAAAACAATCATTTAAAAATGTGGAAAGCTGTAATTTAGGACTAACATTGGTGGGAATCAGTATTATCTACTGCAAATGATCTCAAGAATAGTTTATACAGTTATTACATGAAAGTCTGTGATGTTACTTCCAGTTTTACACTGATGTATCTCATTTCAGAATATTTTCTGATACCGAAAATTGATATGTTTGCCTTAGGGAGGCTTTTCATTAAGTGTGAAATGATAAAGCTCATGATTTGTAGGAAGGGTGAATGTGAGAACATCAACATAAAATTAGCAGGCTTCAGGAAGTTAAATTTCATTGGAGTCAGAAATTGCAGATAAGTTCTCACATGGAGACAAAGCTGAAGAGGAAAAGGGACTTAAGGAAAAAGTTGCTTCAAGACAATACCAATAAGATGAAACTATCTCAGCAGTCAAGCCACTCAACAGCCGGTGCAGTAACCGTATTTTGTGCACATTACAGTATTCCTACACTGGTTATGGCAATCAAACCTTCTTTCTCTAGTCTTGTGCAAGGAGGAGAAGCAGTTCACTTTACTGTGTCTTGCCAATAACTCATAGGAAATTCTCATCAGAAAGCCTGCCAAGCTGCAACAGTGGCAGTGAGTGAAAACCTGGCTGGAAAATCATACTTGGAGAGCAATTATCAATGGTTCACTGCTGAAAGGGGAGAATATTTTGAGTAGAAATCAGGAGAGGTCTATCCTAGGTTAGAAGTTACCCAGTATCTTCATTAATAACTTGGGTGAAAAAAAGTCCACTGACTAAATTTGAAGATGACATGAAGATGACACAAAACTGCAAGAATTAGTGGGAGGACAGGATTAGAAGATGGAGATCTTGACAGTTTAAAGAAAAAAGTGGAAAAACTAGGCTGTAGTTCAATAAAGATAGTGCTCTAGGTTTAAGCTCCAATAATCAGCTGCACAAACATCTGGGAAATGTTGGCTAGATAGCAGATCCCCAGAAAAAGATGCGGGCTTTGCAGTGCATCACAGATCATCAGTCTTAAGCCTTTGCAGTTGGGATAAGCATCTTGACAGCTTCTTTGACTAAAGATACATAAAATAATTCTTTCTGCTTGGTGCTTCATCTGCCTTATCCAGACTGTGTCCAAATAAAAAGCTGCATATGAAGGAGGTTAGGGACCTACAGGATAAAGATTAGAAAGGAGTAGAGCAGTGAAGATAAATGGAATCATATCTAGAAGTTATGACCAATGAAGAAAGATTAAAAGCAGTGATGTTACTTAAACTAGAAAAGATAGACTATATGCAGTGCTCTACAGATACTTTAAAAACTGCTACAAGGAGAAAAGAAAGAATGTGTTTTCTATGGCCATTGCAGATACGACAAGGGGTAACACTGTCTAGGACTGACATTTCAATCTGTAGGGTTGTTATTGTTAAACACAAATTAGGTGGCTAAGTTTTGCAGCCTCCATCATTAGAGCTATTTAAAAACAGACAAAGCCAGTGATTCTTGGTATCCTTAGGTGCCTTCTCATTCACATTTGGTTTTTGCCAGCCCTGGATCTCTAAGCACTTGGTCTGTGAACTGAGTAAAGAAGCACGGAGCACAAATTCATCTTGTGGTACTGTGGCTCCAGGAGAGATTGGGAGGTGGTAGAGATGCCTGGACCTATTGTACCTCTCTTCAAGATACCTAGCAATAGTTTTTAAAATGAAGGCAGACAGAAGTACCAATAGTGCTGTGTAGGCAGCAATTGCACCTTATCTTTCACTTTGATATTAATCCCAAAATGTGTGTGTTCATTGGTTAATAATCTCTACAAATGTTTGACAAGAATGATATAGGTATGGCTGATCCTGCCTTTGGGGGTCGCACGCAGGTGAGATGAACGCTTGAGTGCCTTTCTAGTCCTATTTTTTCAGAATAGTGTGAAATGTCAATTATTCCAATACTGACAGCTTTGGATGCAAGTTTTTACAAGATTTATTGTCTGCCAGTGCATTGCTTATGAATTGTAAAAATTGGGGAATAATTTAATGACTACTTTGACTATATTATAGAATGAGAAGAGCAAAATCTGGCTATAAAGAGGAAGATCAAGTTGATTGTCCTTCAGTAACATGGCTAGTTTGGGCTAGCTGGGGAATCCAGTTTCAAGTCATGGTTCTGCCACAGGCTTACTGTGAAATTTGAGGCAAATAATTTCCTTTCTTAGGTTCCAGATGTAGATTGAGCAGCAGCCTTTTTCTCAGCACGAATGTTTTGAGCATGACAACATAAAATATGATGTGGTGTTTGTGTACTGCATTAATGAGAATGAGAAGTGTTAGGACAAGTTTTTAACAGTTCATTTCCATTGTGAGCTTTTACTATTCCTGTCTCCCAGAAATAGCAGATTTTTTTCCTAATATATGGCCTATGAAGCAAAAACTGATGCTAAATTCATAGATCAGCTCTCACAGCTGTTTTGTTTGTTTTCAAGAAAAAAACATAAACAACTCCCCCCACCTTCCCCCTCCCCCCCCAAACCAAACCAAAACAACAACAACAAAAAAACCCACAACCAACAACCAGAACACCTAAACCCCAAAGGCAAGCAAGCATGATCTCACTGTCCTTAGATCAGGAATCTTCACAGCAGTGATTTCTTCCTCAGTAATCCAAAATATATGAGCCTTTTCTATGATATGCTGAGTCCAGGTGTTTTTGGACTGATGCCTCTTCTGCATCTCTGAGGAGCCTTGCTCATTTCACAGGGAACTTTCTTTTGTAGATTCTGTCTGTATGAATGCTGAAAAACCTTTTTTCATATTTAATAATATTTTCTCAAATGCAATGTGTGACATGTATTCTGTTTTTGTTGTGTGCTCTCGCCGCACCACCCTGACCCCATGGATAAACATTGCTTGAGAAATGAAGATTTACTGCAGCTAGTGGGTGATGTCTGGTCCTTGCTGAATTCATAGACGAGTCACCTTCCCTAACTTAAGGCGACCAGAAATCAAACTTGTGTAATTTATGCTTATTGTCTGCTCTCCTTTTGTAGTGCATGGAGAGAGACATCTGCAGAAGGTGTCACTCAGAGACAGGTATCTAAAATAGATAAGAGGATACTTGATAAAGAATGTCAGTGGAGAGCTGCTCACTACAGAGAATGCATCACTGATGCTTAGACCACACAGCTAGCTCTTAGATGACCTGAGATGGATGTGGTGAATGCTACACCATTTTAACATCAGTGAGATTGCTGGTCACAGAAATGCTACTATTACCTACTCACTGACTTCACTTTTTGTATCAAAACTCCACGGAGTATCTGAGCCTGGGCTTTGTAATTGGCAGAGATTATCATTTTCTCTTCCTTTGTGAGAATTTCTCACAAAGCAAACAGTTAGGAGGAGGAATGTGTACAAAGTGGGTCTTTTGACTCTCATTGCTTAGATTTAGACTGGAGGAACGGAACCACCTTTTATGGCCTGGTTATGCAGAAGCCCTTCAATTCATGCCATTGCTTACACAGAAGTGAAAATGTAGCTTGTGGTTCACATAATGACACAAACCCGTGGCTCCTCTATTTTAGGCATGGTCTCAGGCAACCACCTGTGTTTTGGTAGATGATGCTAAAAGCAAAATTTAGTCCACTGACCATGTAGTAAACTAAATTTCTAATGAGATAAAAACAGTGTCGGTAATCATTGATTGAAGCATTATCAGAGAGCACCAAAAACTTTATACAAATAACACTGTCTTGGTTTTGTAATTTTTCCAATAGGCTTCTTGGGGTGGCTCGGCTTTGATATCAAGGAAGCATTGCAGACTTCTTCATGGCATCCACAGGTAAGTCAGTTTTAGTTTACGGGCAAACTTACAGGGACTGAGATGGACAAACCTCCATGAGAGCTGTATTTTGTAGAATGCATATTGTCATTAATTGGAGAGATTGCTAATCTAATGGGTATGTGGAAAAATTGGAAAAACTGATTTATCTGCTTGGATTGCATTTGGGCATTTTTGCCTCTCGTACCAATGATTATAGGTGCAATTCCTATGCCCTCTCCCTTTTCTCCTTTTATGAATTTTGTAGGGCTGATTCTGTTGCTTGGAATCCCCATAAAATGCTGTTGGCTGGAATCCAGTGCTGTGCTCTTCTGGTGAAAGACAACTCTGTAAGTCCTTCTGTCTTTTTTTTTTTTTTCTGTCTCGTTTTTTTAATGCGGTAGACTGTCGTTGCTGTAATGGGGAAGTGGCGATAAGAAAACAGCTGAGTCAGTTTTACTACACTGTGGTGCAAAAGCTGTATGACACTGTTTTGAATTTCACCAAGAAATTAGTAAAGGATGACTAAGAGTAGGGCCAAACTGATCCAAGTCACTATACACATCAATGGTCAAAGTCTGAAGCTGGTACCCTTCCTAGTTTGCTTCTGTATATGATTTACATTCAGAGTTGAGTATTTTGTCACCTGGGTCTCTAGCAGTTTATACACTAAGATCATCCAAGTCCCCAGAATAGCTGCCATCCACTGGGACTGCAGCAGCACTGCATCTCTGTTTAAAGAATGCCATGTAGGCAGAGCTACTTTTTACATCACCTTGCATGGGTGTACCAAGGTGAGAAAGGAGTTGAAGTGCATGCAGCCAAAGATGCTGAGCCTTCTTTCCTCACTGTACTAATTTTTTCCTCATTACTGGGATGATTGGGACTTTCCAAAAAACATGGGTAGTGAAAAAATCTAGCAAGCAAACAACAAGGCTCTGATGTCAAGTGGCACAAAAGAGGCTTGAGTCTGCATTGTGATTGAAGTCCCTGTTTATATCTTTATGGAATTCTTCTATCTTAATAAAGGATCTAGTAAGAGGTTAATTATTTAAAGCACCATTGCAGACTCAGCCCTGCAAAAGCTGATGTCCATTATCTAGCGTCAGGGTGAGTTTTATCTTAGTTCATCAATGACTGAACATTGTGAGGATATGGAGTCCCTGAGGTTTGCATCACTGTTTTGTGGCCATGGATTGTAAATCACTTTTATAAGTCTCTGTCAAAACAGCTGATGGATTCCATTCAGCTGCTAGTGGTTAGCTGTCCGTGTAGCTAGTTACTAACTCCTGGTAGTAAGAACTAATGAGGACTGAAGAGCATAGATGCTAATCAGTGCTCCCTTGGAGCAGATCACTCCAAATCATGGGTGAGATGTGGCAGGGTAGCAAGGAGAAGTGTGCTTCCTCGTTTCCTTAGACTAGAGTCTGTGGGATTAAAGAGGATTACAGATTCCAGAACTACCTGTCCATCATTTTACCTTTATTCCAGGATGAAAAACAAGCAGAATTAAGTTATTGACTAAGGTTAATGTAGT